>NC_054471.1:33617364-34914864 GCF_017639515.1 Carcharodon carcharias | reverse complement strand
ACATGTTACTCCAGACCCACAGCAATGTGGCTGAGTCTTAACTGTGCTCTGAATTGGCCTAGCAAGCCACTCAATTCAAGGGCAATTAGGGGTGGGGAACCAATGCCACATCCCATGCTTCGATTCTGGCCCCTTGGTCACTCTCAGTTGTCATCACTCCACTGGTGGCTGTTTCTTCAGCCAATGAGTTAATTTGAAGTATAGTCACTGCTCTTATGTAGGAAACGTGTCAGCCAATTTGCACACAGCAAGCTCCCACATGCAGCAATGTGATAATGACCAGATAACCTGTTTTTTGTGATGTTGATTGAGGCATGAATATTGGTCAGCACACCGGGGATAACTCCCTTACACATCTTCGAAATAGTGCCGTGCGATCTTTTGTGCCCACCTGAGAGGGCAGATGGGCTTCGGTTTAATGTCTCATCCAAAAGGCAGCGTTCTTCCAGTACTGCCACAGAGTGTCAGCTTTGATTTTTGTGCTCAAGTCCGGACCCTTGAAGCAAACCCCCATTTCCCTCCTCTCTCGACGGTTAGGACATGAGCACATGAATGTGGCCTGTGTTCATGAAAGATTTCCTGTTTGCTATTTGTGGTATAACTGCATGGAGGGAATTTTTACCCTGTATGGCTAATTCTATTAAGCATTATCACTGGTAGCATTCAAGTCATCCCTTAGATGCAAATGGGCATAGATTAGGATGGTTTGTGGGGTATGAGAGTCTGTGCGTGTCTCTGTGTGTGTGCATGTCTGTGCCTGCGCCTGTGTGTGTCTGTATGTGTGTGTCCAATGTGTGACTTGCAGACCCTACCATGTGCAGGGCAGGGAGTGTTTGGAGGGTTGGGTAGAGTTATCGGGAGGTTTGTGGGCTCCCTCTGATGCCTCGACTTTGCCTCTGCTTGTTCCTGCTGCAGTCTTTCATTGTGTTCGCTGCCTTCCCGAATGAACCTTGTTCATTTTGGTTGGCTTTGAGGACATCCCTAAAGCCTTTACACAGTTCTCCTCGGAGTCTGCTGCCGCAACAAACTTCCGAGTAGAGCGGTTATTTTGTGAGCCTGGTATCAGGCATATGAACGACATGTCCCAGCCAGCACAGTGATTGGAGCCTCAATGCTGGGCATGTTGTTTTGGGAGCAGGCACTGCTGTCGGATCGCCTTTCTTGCCACGAGATTTGGAGGATCTTGCGAAGGGACCGCTGCTGGTACTTCTCCAAAGTTTGGAGGTGGCTGCCACAGCTTGTCCAAGTCCCCAAAGCATATATGGGGATCACTGCTGCCCAGCAAATCATGACCTTAATCCCAGCTTTAAGTTCCTGGTCCTCAAATACTCTTTTCCTCAGTTGCTGGCACATTGCAAGTGATGATAAAATTGTCGTCTATGTCTGCCTTCATCGAAAGGAAGCTCCCAAAATATGGAGAATGTATTGGAGGAAATGTGACAGTCAGACATGGGCATAGCAAGCTCCCACAAACAGCAATGAGCTACTGAGCAGATAATCTCTTTTTCTTTCGTGGTGTTGGTTGGTGAAGGTTGAAGCTTGTCCAGAGACTCTGGACCCCCATGAAGTCTCATGGCATCAGGTCAGACATGGGCAAGGAAACTTCCTGCTGATTTCCACCTGTCACACCCCGCACCCCAACCCTCACCCCCCCATCAATTAATGAATCAGTATTCCTCCACATTGGACACCACTTGGAGGAAGCACTGAGGGTGGCAAGGGCATAGAATATACTCTGGGTGGGGGACTTCAGTTCTGATCACCAAGAGTGGCTCGGTAGCACCAATACTGACCGAGCTGGCCGACTCCGAAAAGACATAGCTGGTAGACTGGGTTTGCTGCAGTGGTGGGGGAACCAACAGGAGGAAAAAACATATTTGACCTCGTCCTCACCAAGCTACCTGTCTCAGATGAATTTGTCCATGACATTATTGGTAGGAGTTACCTCCTCAGTCTTTGTGGAGTGGAAGTCCTGTCCTCACATTGAGGATACCCTCCATTCTGTGGTGTGGCACTACCACTGTGCTAAATGGGATTGATTTTGAGCAGATCTAGCAGCTCAAAGCTGGGGCCATCTACAGCAGCAGAATTGTATATAACCACAATCTGTAACCTCAGGCCCAGCATATCCTGCCAGTACCATCAAGCCAGGGGATCAGCCCTGGTTCAATGAAAAGTGCAGGAGAGCATACCAGGAGCAGCAGCAGGCATACCTAAAAATGAGGTGTCAACTTCGTAAAGCTACAACACAGGACTACTTGCATGCCAAACTGCGGAAGCAGCATGTGATAGACAGAGCTAAGTAAACCCACAACAAATGGATCAGATCCAAGCTCTGCAGCCTTGCCACATCCAGTCATGAATGGTGGTGGACAGTTAAACAACTCATTGGAGGAGGAGGCTCTGCAAATATCCCCATCCTCAGTGATGGGGGAGCCCAGCACATCAGTGCAAAAGATAAGTCCAAAGCATTTGCAACAATCTTCAGCCCGAAGTGACGAGTTGGATAATCCATCTTGGCTTCCTCCTGAGGGCCCCAGCATCACAGATGCCAGTCTTCAGCCAATTTGATTCACTCTATGTGATATCAAGAAAGAACTGAAGGCACTGGATACTGCAAAGGCTATGGGCCCTGATAACATTCCAGCAATAGTACTGCAGACTTGTGCTCCAGAACTTGCCGTGCCTCTAGCCAAGCTGTTCCAGTACAGCCACAACAGTGGTATCTACCTGACAATTGGAAAATTGCCCAGGAATGTTCTGTATACAAAAAGGAGGACAAATCCACTCCTGACCTCATTATAGCTTTGATTCAAACATGGATAAAAGAGCTGAACTTGAGATGAGGTGAGAGTGACTGCCCTTGATAACCAAGCAGCATTTGCCCAAATATGGCCTCAAGGAGCCCAAGCAAAACTGGAGTCAACAGGAATCAATGGGAAAACTCTCCACTGGTTGGAGTCATACCTAGCACAAAGGAAGATGGTTGTGGTTTTTGGAGGTTAATCATCTCAGTTCCAGGACATCACTGGGGGAGTTCCTCAGGGTAGTGTCCTAGGCCCAACCATCTTTAGCTGCTTCATCGATGAACTTCCATCCTTCATAAGGTCAGAAGTTGGGGATGTTCACTGATGATTCACTGATGATTGCACAATGTTCAGCACCATTTGCGACTCCTCAGATACTGAAGCAGTCTGTGCCCATATGCAGCAAGACTTGGACAACATTCAGGTTTGCGTTGACAAGTAGAAAGTAACATTTGCGCCACACAAATGTCAGGCAGTGACCATCTCCAACAAGAGAGAATCCAACCATATCCCCTTGACATTCAATGGCATTACCACTATCAACATCCTGATGAGTTACTATTGAACAGAATCTGAACTGGACCAGCCATATAAATACTGTGGCTACAACAGCAGGTCGGAGGCTGGGAATTCTGCAGCGAGTAACTCACCTCCTGACTCCCCAGAGCCTGTCCACCATCTAAAGGCATAAGTCAGGAGTGTGATGGAATATTCTCCACTTGCCTGGATGAGTGCAGCTCCAACAATACTCAGGAAGCTCGACACCATCCAAGACAAAACAGCCTCTTGATTGGCACCACATCTACAAACATTCACTTCCTCCACCATCGAAGCACATTGGCAGCAGTGGTATAATCTACTAGATGCACTGCAGCAACCAAGCGTCCTTCGACCGTACCTTCCAAAACAGTGATCTCTACCACCTAGAAGGGGGAGAGCAGCAGATGCATGGGAACACCACAACCTGCAAGTTCCCCTCCAAGCCACTCACCATCTTGACTTGGAACTATATCACTGCTCCTTTACTTACATTGGGTCAAAATCCTGGAAGTCCCTTCTGAATAGCACAGTGGGTGTACTTACACCACATGGACTGAAGTGATTCAAGAAGATGGCTCACCACCACCTTTTCAAGTGCTAATAAGAATGGGCAATAAAAATGATGACCTAGCCAATGACACCCACATCCCATGAAAGAATAAAAAACCACTCCAGAGCATGTGGAAGCTCATGTGCATGGAAAATTAGATTGCTTTTTGAAATTCTAATTTTGCCTGGCCAGTAAGAGTGACACTGAGCTGCCCCAGCGCTACCACTGAATAAAGAACGATTTTGCAGGTGCCGCTTTATGGTCAGAAGGCACAACTAATTGGATAATTTAGACATAAGTTTAATTTGAACAAAACAAAAGGCAAAGCATAATCAAAGTCGTAATATTATTTTCTGTCTCCTTTACACATTCCCAACCAGTGTGTTCACTGGTCACAGAAGGCCCCAGGTATACTAGCAAACACTGCATGCTCCCGCTCCTGTTGCAATCCTGGTATGGCCAGTAGGTCAAGCGGGAATCGAGAGGCTCTCCTGGGAGCTATGATCTTTGGTTGCTGGGCTGTGAGGTTTGGTGCTTTTGTTTATTTGCCAACTGATCGATAGGGTGGGCTAAACCATCCGGCCCGAATTGCAAGGACAGACCCATAGCAGCATCATTACTGTGCGTTCTTTCAGCCTCTCACACGTGTGGACTGACCAGAGACAGAGTTACTCACCACAGAGTTCCCAGAATCTGACCAATGGCAGAGTTTCTGGTCAAAGATAACCCCTTGGATGTTGATAGTGGGGATTCAGTGATGCAAATGCGATTGAATGTCAAGGGGCAATAGTTAGATTCTCTCTTATTGGAGATGGTCACTGCCAGGCACTTGTGTGGCATGAATGTTATTTGCCACTCATCAGCTCAAGTCTGAATATTGTTCAGCTCTTGCTGCATTTGGGCGTGGACTGCTTCAGTATCTGAGGAGTCGCGAATGGTTCTGAACATTGTGTAACCATCAGCGAACATCCCCACTTCTGACCTTATGATGGAGGGCATGTCAGTGATGAAGCAGCTGAAGATGGGTGGGCCTAGGACACTACCCTGAGGAACTCCTGCAGTGATGTCCTGGGACTGAGATGATTGGCCTCCAGTAACCACAACCATCTTCCTTTGTGCTAGGTATGACTCCAGACAGTGGAGAGTTTACCCCCTGATTCACATTGACTCCAGTTTTGCTAGGACTCTTGACGTTACATTCAGTTAAACGCTGCTTGATGTCAACAGTATTCACTCTCACTTCACATCTGACTATGATAGGCTGCAGGACGTGACACTGAGAAGGTGACACTGGGGTATTAATAGGTGTTCAGTCCTTGTGTCGATGTGTCTAATGTGCATTGTTGGGGTAGAGCAGTGTGTGCTCTTTTGAGTATCAAGCCATGCCTGAGCTGGGAGCACTTGAAATTGGTTTTATTTCTAATGAACACAATTTCACACAAAAGGCTCAGGAGATTAGGGGAAATGGTAAATTCTTCACCCCCTGGAAGCCCACATTGGGTAAAATGCGCAAACCCTGAATTTTCATGCCATTACAATTTAAGAAGTCAGGTAAGAGTCTTAACAGCACAGAGGGACATCATTCGGCCCATCATGCCTGAGCCAGCTGTTTGAAAGAAATGTCCAATTAGTCCCAGTTCCCTCCTCTTGTCCTGCAAATCCCTTCTTTTCAAGTATATTTCCAAATTCTTTTTGAAGGCAAAGATTGAAATGACAGTGGATAACTGGAAGGAGATAGGCCACAATAATTGGAAGATTTGGGTGACTGCAAAAATAAGGAAAGATTTTAAAGAAAGAGGTGTTTTTATTTGTTAGGATAATGCAGATTATGGAATGGTACAATAAAAATGTTTAAAACTTATGAAAGTATGGGTCAGAGCAGATAAAAGTAATCTATCTCTAGTAGTTGAAAGATTGTAAATGTTGGGGCGTAGACACAAGTTAAAATGTTAAGGGATTTAAAATGAAGGGCTGGAGACACAGCATCACACAGAGGTCTGATGATGTGGCATTTACTTCAGGGTTAGTGTTTAAGGCCGAAACAATGTCAATGTTCTAGATTAGATTGGATAGGTGGATGAAGGAAAAGAGTTTAAAACTATATGGGAATAATGTGAGTAAATATGGTTTGGCCTATTTGGCGATGTGGAAAGGTAACATGGTAACAGACCAGGCTGAAAGGCCTGTTTTCGTCTTGTGACTTCTGTGTACTTCTACACGGAATCTGAGATGTAAACTTCTGACTTCTCGGTGGCTGGGGGGGGGACGGGGTCACCGGGAGGTCGGAGGATCGCCAGACTATTAAACAAAAACAGAAAAGTGGTAAGGCAGGCTATTAACGTTTTCGGGTGAAAACCCTTCGGCTTTTATCCCTCTGCTATAGCAAAGGGCACCTATCCGATGCGTTAACCTGTCTCTTCTCTTCCATGGAGTTGTCAGCGTTTTCTGCTCTTGTTTCATAAGAGGCGCTTGCGCATGGTCAAGGGTTCTAATGCCCTCTCCACCACCGCCGCACCACAGCAGTATCCCAGGACCAAAATATATTTTTCAAAGCTTGACTTATACAGGAGACATTGTGTGTGGAAGCCAAGACTGCTTGCATTTCCACCATGAATGATGCTTTCTCCTTGCCGAGAAGGGCTTATTTTTTTTCTTCTTTCTTTGATATCTGCTCTCCAGCTTGGCAGGCAGAAGAAAGAAGGATTTAAAAGAGACTGACAGATTCATACTCTGGTGGAATTTTGAGGAAATCCTCCCCCTCCCACCCTCCCAAAGCTGGCAGCTGATACTTTAGAGCTGGTTTCTATTAGGGCACGGGAGATGCTGCTGCAAGATGAGGCTGGAACAAGTGCCCAGGGCAGATCAGTCAGTGCCAAGGGGGTGGGGGGAGGGCAGGCAGCCAGTGGTGGGAGGATGAGGCAGGAAACAGGCATGGAGAGGCTGGTGTGAATGGAACAAGTGTTCAAGACAGGCCAGTGAGTGTTGAGGTGAAAGACAGAGAGAGGAAGAGAAACGGAGGGGAAAAACACACGAGATTCTGCAGCCAGATTTGTTCACAGATTTGCTTTCTGATCCCTCTCCTTCGAAAACATACTCACATTGTTGTGCGAGTGTGTACGTACAGTGTGTGTAAAAATATATATACACATATTATATATATGTGTATATATATATTAGATTATATATACACATGCGTAGTCATAAGTTAAAGCTTTTGCTTTTATTCCACAGGATGTGAAGGTTGTTTAAAAAGAAAGTTCTCCAATTTTATCAACACTGTCATGTTGCTATTGGTTTTCTATTTGTTTGATGGTAAATTGCAGTGGGTGTGAATGGAAAGAAGATATAATTTTGGACGGGGGAAGAGGTTACTGTTGTCTGTTTCCTCAACACGTGCAGTGTGTTGGCAATGATGCTGCTGTGCAAATTACTCATGAAAATCTAAGCCCCTCAGCCCACCCCCTCAAACTCACCCTTGGAACAGCGCTGGCCATTAGCCACGCCTCAGGTGTAGAGGCCACATATCAGATGTACTAAAAAGTATATAAAATAAGGCTCTATGCTTGTACGCTACACTTTATATTATTATTCTTTGAAATGTGGATGTCACTGGCAAGGCTAACATTTATTGACTAACTCTAGTTGTCGTTGAGAAACTAGTGATGGGCTGCCTTCTTGAACCACTACTCTCCATGCGACTGCAATGCTGTCAGATGGGGAGTTCCAGAATTTTGTCCCGCTGATGAAGGAACAGTGAATATCCAAATCAGGATGGTGAGTGGCTTGGAGGGAACTTGCAGGTGGTGGTGTTCCCATGCATCTGCTGCCCTTGTCCATCTTGGTGGTAGAGGTCAGAGGTCGTGGGTTTGGGTCTGGGAGGTGCTGCTGAACAAGCATTGGAAATTTTGTGCAACGTACAGCACTGCGTGCTGGTGGTGGAGGGATTGAATGTTTAAGATTGTGGAAAGTGTGACGATTAAATGAACTGCTTTATTCTGGATGGTGTTGAGCTTCTTGAGTGTTGTTGGTGCTGCATTCATCCAGGAAAATGGGGAATATTCCTGACTTGAATCTTGTAGATGGTGTACAGGCTTTGGGAGTCATGAGATGAGTTACTCGTTGCACGATTCCTAGCCTGTGACCTGCTTTTAGCCACAGTATTTGAATGGCTAGTCCAGTTCAGGTTCCGGTCAATAGTAATCCCCAGGATGTTGATAGTGGGGGATTCAGTGATGGTAATACCATTGGACATCAAGGGGCGATGGTTGGATTCTCTCTTGTTGGAGATGGTCATTGCCTGTCACTTGTGTGGTGCGAATATTACTTGCCACTTGTCAGCCCAAGCCTGGATATTGTTCAGGTCTTGCTGCATTTGGACATGGACTGCTTCAGTATCTGAGGAGTCATGAACGGTGCTGAACATTGTGCAATCATCAATGAACATCCTCACTTCTGAATTTATGATGGAGGAAATGTCACTGATGAAGCAGCTGAAGATTGTTGAGCCTCGGGCACTACACTGAAGACCTCCTGCAGTGATGTCCTGGGACTGAGATGATTGACCTCCAACAAGCGAAGGACGCTTGACATCTGTGGAACCAAGCCCTAACCAGAAGCCAACACCATCAGGAAAGCAGAGAAAATTGGCAAGAAGACAAATGAACATTGGACTCTAATCTGGAATTATTCAGAAGAACAGATTGGCTTGCGATTCTCAAGTCTTCATTTATTGTTCTGACCCTGGCTTTCCATGCGCAGGTTCCCTGCTAAACATATGAGCTGCCAAGCCCTGTGAGTGAGCCATCAAAATTTTCGATGAGCTGTTGGATCTGTCTTCTTGTGAATGAGTTTACCATTGAGTGAGGGGGGATTAACACCATGGCAGCTCAAGTTAGCCAAGTGAGTTGCTAAGGCCATTTGAACAAGGAGCTTTTTCCTGGCTATTAAGCGACAATACTGAATCAGTTGTGGAGGGATTTGACCTGAATTTACATATTTTACTTCACTCACAGCACCCTTTCTTGTGCAGTCGTTGGTGAGATGGGCTAGAATCCTAACATAGATCAAGTGAAGCCAGTGCATCATGTTGTTTTTGAAAACATTGTTGGTCGTTCTCCTTTGCTGGTTGTGGTCATGTTTCAGCTGTACAAAGCCCTGAAGTACTGCGAGCAGTTCTGGATTCTGCACCTTTGGAAGAATAAATTGGTCTTGGAGGCAATGATGCCTCAATTCTAAGGGTTAAATTACAAGGAGCGATAATACAAACCTGGGTTGTATTCCCCGCAGCTCAGAAGGTGAAGGGGTGATTTGATAAGTCTTTCAAGATATTAAGGAGAATAGACAGGATAGATGGAAAGAAGCTGGGGTGAATTTTCCTAACCCTGCAATGGTGGACTTGGAGTCTGTGGGGTGGGGAAGTCTCCAGGGAAGTTTTCTATGGGTGGTTGGGGAACCGGATTAAATGCCTGCAGCAAAGAGGCAAGTGTCCAATTAATGTGATTTTGGACCTATCTAGGCTCAATCTTGGGGATAAAATGGCAGCAGTTCCCCACCCTATGTGGAGACCATGGAGGCGCCTTCCCTGCGCTGGGGGGGAGGCAGGGTGCCATCGGAGCTATCCCTGAAAGAGGGGGCCGCCATCAAGAAAGGCCACACGCACGGGCCCAAATGATCCACCCAGAGGAGTTTTCCCCTCCACTTCAAGGGGCTTAACCGCTTCATCCTTAATCACTAACTTTAAATATGTGCCTCTGAGAGCCCCTCCAAGCTCGGGCACATTCAGCCTCTGGTCTGTCTTAGCAGGTCCCACCCCTCCAGTGGCCTGCTGAGACTCCAGAGCTGCTGGAGCTCTGGGCAGGCAGCATCGAAAGCCCACCCGCCATTCTTAATAGGATGCTGAGTGCGGAGGTGGCCAGTGAGGAGGCTGCACTGCCTGTAAGTGTGCGCTCAGGACCTACTTTTGGTCCCGAAGTCCATATTTCTGCTGGTTGGGGAGTCTGGGCCTGGCAACACAGTCTAAAATTTAGAGCCAGATTTTTCAGGAGTGAAATTTGGAAACTATTTTAGCTCTTAAGGTTGATAGATTTCTGTTAACCAAAGGTATTAATGGTGATGGGGCAAAGATGGATGTTTGGAGTTAGGTCACACACCAGCCATGATCTTATTTGATGGTGGGACAGGCTTGTTGTGCTGTATGGCCTCCTCCTGTTCCTATATTTCTGAAATAGGAAGATGTTGAAGACATCCTTTGTTGTTTTGACTGCTTTTAAAGCACAGGTGCCCTAGGTTGGATTCTACTGGAGGGAAGAACAAGTCCAGGAATACACAGGGCGATCCACAGCAACCAGCGCAGATGCATTACGAGGGTGGCAGCAAAACTTTTGACCTTGGCTCATAGTCTGTGGATTAAACTTTGCCCTGTTGTACTTCTGGCTTCATGTTTACTAATGGTGACTTGCAGGTCTATGGACCTAGTGCCGGGGGCTGGAGCTTAGGCCGGGTGGCTCTTTGATGACCGGCATCGACACGCTGGGCTGAATGGCCTCCTGCGTTGTAAATTTTCTGTGATTTCTCAGCTGGTAACACACTTGTTTCTGAGTCAAGACGTTGTGGGTTCAAGTCCTGCTGTAGACACTTGTGCACAAAATCTAGATTCCAGTGCTGACTGGAGGGATTGCTGCTCCAGGAGGGACCATCTTTCAGATGAGACGTTAAGCCGAGGCCCTGTCTGCACTCTTAGCTGGAAGTAAAATGGCACTATTTCAAAAAAGAGCAAGGGTGTTCTCCCTGATGTCCCGGCCAATATTTATCCCTAGAACAAGTCAATTTATTTAAAAAAGAAGCTTATTTGGTGCTTGTCATATTGTTGTTTGTGAGAGCTCACTTTGTACAAATTGGCTGCCATATTACAACAGTGACTGCTTTTCAAAAGTACTTCATTGTCCGTTAAACGCTTTGCAATGTCCTGAAATAGTGAAAAAGTGCTATATAAATGCACATTCTTCTTTACCATAGGTCCCTTTTGGAGTCCTGATTGATGAGTGTGTATGAAGTATTGGCACTTCTCACAAAATTAGATCCTTTTAGGACAGTAAGACAAGGTTAAAGCAACATTGCGAATGTGCCCCTGTCTCAAGAACCCATTGTGCACTGTCACCAGCTTAAAAAAAAGCACTGCAAGCGTGTTGCTGTGGCCCTGACACAAGAGCTCTATTGTTGTGGTGTGATCAGGGCCGGAGAGTCCTGTGGATACTTAATGATTGTTTCAAACAGATGCTGTTTTCATCATCATCCAGTCTGCAGATTAAGGGCTCAGTTCTCAAGTGTCTGGGTCCTGGTTTGTTTGGGTGAGTTCCTGTGTTTTGCCAACCTGTTGTGTTGCAGCTGGGGGAGGGGATTGGAATTGTCTGTCCCTTTTTGTTTGAGGGCGAGACACTAGGAGTGTCAAGTTTGGCCATGCACCCTATTATACTATATTCCGCCTACTGTAGATGATATCACTCCATGTTAGCAACATGGTTTAAAAAAACATTCTGGGGATGTGGGTGTTGCTGGCAAGACCTACCTTGATTGCCTGAAACTAATTGCCCTTGAGAAGGTGGTGGTGAGCCACCTTTTTGAACACTGCAGTCCCTGGGGTGTAGGCACACCCACAGTGCTGTTAGGGAGGGAGTTCCTTGTAAAACAGGATTTGAAGATGCTAACTCCCTTAGCCACTAATCCCCGTTTACAGGGATTGGGATCCTAATTCCAGAATAGCATCCCTGTTTACAGGGTTTGGACATGTACTTGAGAACAGCAAATCCCTATTTGCAGGGATTGAGCTTCTAATCCTATGGCCACAAAGGCCCGTTAGAGGGATTGACGAATAAACATGCAGAGCAGCCAGTCTCCTTCCACAGTGATGGACCATCTGCGACACACTGAACCCCTTCGGATCAAGGACTTTAACCTCTCAAAGACGCTGCTTGTTCGATCTCTCTGAACAGCTCGTTTGTCTTTGGTGCTTACATTATTGAACATGAAAATTCATGTTTGACTTTTCACCTCCTGCTGTAGTAACTCACTCAAATAGTTTCAAATTGCACGCTTACATCAACCTTCCCCCTCCATTCCCCTACCATGGATACGTCTAAGTCTACATCGTTAAATGGCGGTAAACTCGAAGGCCCATCTGCCCTATTGGATGGATGTAAAAGATCTCATGGCACTATTTTGAAGATGGTGCAGGGGAGCTCAGTGGAAGTTATGCACCTTTCATTGCCGGTAAGCATCTGCACAGTGGAGTTTCTGACCAATATCAATCCTTCAACCAACATCAGGAAAACAGATTATTTGATTGTTATCTCATTGCTCTTTGTGGGATCTTGATGTGTGCAAATGGCCTGCTGCGCTTCCTATTGGAACCATGAACTACATTTTAAAAAGGCACTTCGTTGGCTGTAAAGCACTTGCGATGTCCTTGGTTCAAGAAAGGGGCAATGCAAGTTTTGATGGGACTTCTTTGTTGCCCAGCTTTGCTCTCACCTGTAGCCCAAGCCAAGTGTTGCTGGATGCAAGAAAACTGGGTTAACCCCAATCCTTAACTGCATTCCCTTGTTCCCCATTCACCGCACCAGGGAGGGAACACTGGCTAATCCAGGTCGGATCACCTTTCCCATTCCTCTTCCAGGTGGCCTTGGGGGAGAAACAAAGAGAATTCTGCCACTAGACTTGAGGCCTTTCATGAGACCAGTGAATTACGGTTGAGTACAGGAGGAATTATAGCCTGGCGAGAATCTGAGAGACCAAATTGGGGAGAGAAATTCCATTGAGTGCAATGATGTAAAGACTTGAATTCCCCAGAGTTAATGGATACAGGAAGGGTTATGGGGTGGGGGTGGTGGGGGCAGCCCCCTGTTTTGTAACCAGGCAATAAGTAAACTGGAGTGGAAGTGTTTCAATGCTGAGATCAGGATCTGTGCTGACTTAATAGGAATGTGTGCTAAGGTTAGCTGAGATGTCTGGGTTAGGAAGGGGAAACTCCTGATAGTCACCCAGCCACCCTTGCTGGACGTTGGGTGAGAATTATTGCAGGAGAAAACTTTTGGCATCAGGGTTGAGGCATATATATAAATAATGGCCACTTTTGGGCAAATTAACAGAGTGTAAACCCCACTGCCTTTGAAACAGTAACTCCGCAAGGAGTCAGTGCCTTTTGGAACTGGGATAGAGTGGGGTTGGGGTGGGGGAGAGGGAAAGGTATAATAAAAGACAAATATGCAAACTCAGTTTAATACATTTCTCAAGGGATCTAACATGTACTGTCACTCAGTCAGTCTACAGACACTAGGCTCCTCTGTTGGGATTTGCAAAGTGTTTATATGTCTTAAGTGTTTGCTGCATCTTTTGTCTTGAGTGTGTTTGAAATGGAAGGCTGAGAGACAGAATTAAGAGTTTTAACGTGTAGATTATACAGATTAACATAGTCGCTCCTGCTTCTTTACATGGTTTGGCTGCATTCTGTGCAGGCTGTCGAGTCACAGAGCAGCTATTATATTCAGCTACAGCTCAGAAGGATTACTGCTGAAGTGCAAGGCCCTTCAGACCACTGCTGATTAGAAAGGGGGTAAAGTCTGGGATTGAGTGAGAGAGAGAGAGAGAGAGAGGACAAATAGCTCGAGAGCAGATGTCTTGGCTGATGATAGGGCGGCAAAGACACAATTCCTATTGTTCCATGCCCCAGAATAAACTCCCACTCTCCACCCCACCGCTTTCGGCCACCCACACCTATCCACTGCTGCTTCCGTGCAGTTGAACTTTACTCAGACACGAAACCCCTCCTCACGCCAACCCCTCTCCCTGCCCCCATCACAGCACCCCCTCCTTCCTCTCCTTGTGCTCCTGTCATCTGCTGCATCAGACGTCCCCTCTGCCCCATTGTTCTCCCTGTTTGGAGGCACGCTGCCGTTAACTAGTTCAAGACGTACAGATCTGCAGCCCTGTCAGACTGGGTTGGCCTTAAGTTGAGTTGATGAGACTTGAAATTAATGCCTTTTTTTTTCTTCCAATTCTTCATCATTTGTTTTTCAATAAATGAAACATGTTATTGTTTTTCTGGGACCTTGTTATGAATTAATAGACCCCTGACTAGGCTGGATATTGTAATTAAGCAGTGGGATTGAAACACATGCAGCCAGATGTACTTTTCTTCCTTTAACTTAGTCCTCTCTGCTATCCCCAGCCCATGAAAGAGTAGGATAGACAATCTACTTCCGGGATTGTGTCAATGTTGCTCAGAGCCTCGAGGCAAAATGGTTAGGTGATTTCCATCTCGGACTTTTGATTTTAATGTTCTATGCCTGGGCAATATCAAAGAGGAGGAAATCTGGATTATGAGTCTCTCCTTTGCACTGTGCTGAGCCTGGCAAGTGAATGCAGTTTAGATGAAATTTAAGGATCAACTGTACAAAGGAGCTGAACTCCAGAGGTGAGGTGAGAGTGACTGCTCTTGAAATCAAGGCATTTGATCAAGTGTGGCATCAAGGAGCCCTAGCAAAACTGGAGTCAATGGGAACTGGGGAAAATTATCCGCTGCTTGGAGTCATACCTAGTGCAAAGGAAGATGATTGTGGCTGTTGGAGGTCAGTCATCTCAGCTCCAGGACATCACTACAGGAGTTCCTCAGGGTAGTGTCCTTGGCCCAACCATCTTCAGCTGCTTCATCAATGACCTTCCTTGCATCATAAGGTCGGAAGTGGGAATGTTTGCTGATGATTGCACAATGTTCAGCACCATTTGTGACTCCTCAGATACTGAAGCAGTCCTTGTCCAAATGCAGCAAGACCTGGATGATAAGCAGGCTTAGGCTGACAAGTGGCAAGAAACATTCACGCCACACAAGCGTCAGGCAATGACTATCTCCAACAAGAGAGAATCCAACCATCGCTCCTTGATGTTCAATGGCATTACCATCACTGAATCCCCCACGATCAACATCCTGGGGGTTACCATTGACCAGAAACTGAACTGGCCTAGCCATATAAATACTGTGGCTATAAGAGCAGGTCAGAGGCTAGGAATCCTGCAGTGAGTAACTCAAAGGCACAAGTCAGGAGTGTAATGGAACACTCCCCACTTGCCTGGATGAGTGCAGCTCCAACAACACTCAAAAAGCTGGAAACAGTCAAAAGACAAACAAGCTTGCTTCGTTGGCTCCTTATCCACAAACATTCACTCTCTCCACCACCAACGCACAGTAGCAGCAGTGTGTACCATTTACAAGATGTATTGCAGGAATTCACCAAGGCTCCTTCGACAGCACCTTCCAAACCCACAACCACTACCATCTAGAAGGACAAGGGCAGTAGATAGATGGGAACATCACCACCTGGAAGTTCCCCTCCAATTCACTCACCTCTCTGACTTGGAAATATATCGCTGTTCCTTCACTGTTGCTGGGTCAAAATCCTGGAACTCCCTTCCTAACAGCACTGAGGGTGTACCTATACCACAGGGACTGCAGCAGTTCAAAAAGGCAGCTCACCACCACCTTCTCAAGGGCAACTAGGCATGGGCAATAAACGCTGGCCCAGCCAGCCACGCCCACATCCCATGAATGAATAAAATAAAAAATCATGTCAGAAGCTGGGTATTCTGTGGAGAGTAACTCACCTCCTGACTTTCCAAAGCCTGTTCACCATCTACATGGCACAAGTCAGGAGATTGATGGAATACTCTCCACTCGCCTGGATGGGTGCAGCTCCAACAGCACTCAAGAAGCATGACACCATCCAGGACAGGATAGGTGCAGGTTCCATGGGCTGAATGGCCTACTCCTGCACCTATTTCTTATACCCATAGCCACGGTAAAACACACCATGTTCTAATATTCCCCCGAACCTTCCCCATGGAATTTTTTTCATATTTGCTCCTGTGTTCTAATGCTCACCCTCTGTCCCCTTGTTACTGATTTTCTGACCAGTGGAAACAATTTTACATTCAGTATTTTTGCCCTCTCAAAATATTTGCCATTTTTAGCTTATATTTTAGGAATTTCCCCTGCTCCCCTCACCCCATCCATCTGTCCCAGTGAAAATAGCCTCGAGTGTTTAAGTCTCTCTTTATAACTGTCACCTCCTCATTGACAGCACCATTCCTTCCTACAATGGCAACCCCAGAACTGCATGCAGTGCTCTATTTTGGGTTTAACCAATGCGATGTACAAATTCAGCTTCACTTCCTTATTTTGCACATTCACTTCCCCTAATGTGTAAAACTCAGAATCCCATTATGATCCTTTTCGCTGCACCCCCAACCCTTAAAATCAGCACCCCCTAGATTCTCAAGAACTTTGTCATTTAGGATATGCTTATTTCAGACAGGGTAGGGCTGCCAACTGCGATTAAATGTATTCCTGGAGGGTTTGTTACAACCTGCCCCCACCCTCCAGCCGTTAGTCGACCAACACATCCATCCTTGAGTCGTGCTGCCTTCCTATGCCAATCGGAAAGCAAAAGGACTCATTACCCAATTGGATGACACATGACTGTCAGCTGAACGGCCTTTATTTCCCATTTTCAATATTTTTATACCCGGTTAAAGGGAAATGTTCAAAGAAAATGACCAAAAAAAAAAACCCAATTTTTTTTAATGTCTTTATGATTTTTCTCCAGGGTTGCACACAGCTGTGTCCTGGAGATTGACCTTCAATTCCTGAAGACTCCAGGGCAATCCTGGAGGGTTGGCAACCCTAGGACAGGGGCGATAGTCAAACGGGACACCGTGGGGGACAGATTGCATAGAGTGCAGTTTTGGGAGGAAAGGAGGATATTAAAAAGACCATAGCACTCATTGAGTCTGTGGGCAGCATAAGGCACATGGATGGGTAATAAATGTTGGCCTAGCCAGCCATGCTCATACCCCATCAATGAACACATTTTTAAAAAGCGTTGCTGTCGGGCAAGCACGGTCAGTTTTGCGGAGGTAAGTGGCCTTGGACTGGTCACGGCATTGAAATCTCTGTGTTGAATAGAGAGCCAGGATAGTGAATGGTCTGCTTCGGTGTGACGGCCTGAAGGAGGGGCTGGAGTCAATGGCATTGGTGTGGAATTTGTTTGCAGGCGATGACTTCAGCCTTTCCAATGTTGGGTTTGTGGTTCATCCGAATAAGGCAAACATTCTGGTGAGACAGGGGCAGTGCAGAGATCAAGGGGAGTTTTGGAGTAGTAGACTTTTGGAAGCATTAGCATACATGCCTAAGCTGACCATGCCCGTGGATGATGTGTGAGGGACAACACGTAGGTAGGGAGGGGATCAAGGATAGGTCCAAGGCCACGTTCAACCCTTGGGAGCCCCTCTTCTTTCTTTCTTAGATTTCAGTATGATTGGGTAGCAGGTCACAGAGCAGCCACATCAGAGACTATTGGAAATGTGTCATGGAGAACTTGTGTTTCTGACTGTGACAGCTTTTATATTGTTTGCAGCTTTTGTGGTGCCAGGATCCTAAGTGAGCTGTAGAACAAGCAGCTGAAAGGGATGGCCTCTCTTGTCCACGCTCCTCCAGACACATAATATCATCTTAATTGATGGAAAATATACTTCTGTAAAGGTGAAAACATACAACAATAGACCAGACATCACTACGTTGATGTTTTTCCCTCGCACAAAGAGCCAGGCCTAGACTACTCGAGACTCTATTGTGTTGAAATGGGTCATTCTCCCTGTCAGGCTCTGTCTTCAGTCTCAACACCGACACTTTCATTTTGCTCAAGGATTAAGAAAAAACTCACCCTTTTAACCCGTTCATCACCCATTTTCTGCTTCTGGGTTGATTGCTTTTGTGGTATTCGGTTACCGTGGTAACTGAGAGACGGCTAATTCAGGCCGAGGCTCCTAACCAATGTACTCGGTGGCAGAATCCCAAAAGATACTGAGGCAATTATTTACAAAATAGGAGAGGGAAGAGAAAAATTCTACTGTAGATATCTTGAGATTTTAGATCAACCTTTCTGACCTTTTACTCCTTGAAGGGTTGACAAAGCATTAAATACCTGCTATATAAGGACCCCTCCCCTGCAGCACACCCCAGTTTCCTTGAAGCCCCCAAACCTGTGTGGTGCATGAGTGAATTAATGAGAGCATTTTGTCCAGGATACTTATTTTTTAAAAAGACAGAGGGTGTGGGAGGAGTGAGAGGAAAGTTAGAAAAGGATGAGGCCATACCCTGTGTTCTGTTGAAGGCACTAGTGCTTCCCAAGATTAAATTTTGTGGAATATTTGGTACTGACATGTTTCTTAAGTTGGGGCCTACTCATTGAGATTTGGAAAGGAAAAAATCTGCAGGGCTATGCGGAAAGAGCAGGGGAATAACTGGTTAGCTCTCTCAAAGAGACAACATAAGCATTAGGGGCCAAGCAGTTTCCTTCCGCACTTCAAATGTATGATTCCAATTTTATCTCGTTCTTCCTGATCACTGGCATCTTCCCAATGCAGAGGTGAGCCGCTCCTTAAAGGTGCTGCCCTCAGCCATCTTTTTGTTGGCAACATGCTGATCACAATGTGACGCCCTGCATCACTCACTGATACCCCTATTGAGGGCTGCAGTCCAACCAATATCTTTTGAGTCACTCTCAGGGATGTCACATGAGGGACTGAGGGGACATGCCTGCGTCTGCAATTCCTATCATAAGAGCATAAGAAACTGGAGCTGGAAAAGGCCGTTTGATCCTACTCCACCAATTGACAAGATTACGGCTGATCTGATTATGGCCCAAACCCCACTTTCCCGTAACCCGTGATTCCCTTGTGGACAAAACATTTGTCTTAACTCAGCCTTCAATGACCCAGCCTCCTCTGCTCTCTGTGGATGAGAATTCCAAGGACTCAGGACCCTCTGAGAAAAGAAATTCCTCCTTGTCTCTGTCATAAATTGGAAACGCCTTATTTTGAAACGGCACCCTCTGCTCCTAGATTCCCCCACGAGGGGAAACATTCTGTCAGCATCTACCCTGTCAAGCCACCTCAGAGTCTTAGAAATTTCAATAAGATCACCTCTCATTCTTCTAAACTCCAATGAGTATAGGCCCAACCTGCTCAAACATTCTTCATAAGACAAACCTCCTCATCCCAGGATTCAGCTCAGTGAAATTCCTCTGAACGCTCCCAATGCAAGTATATCCCCCCTTTAGTCAGGTGACCACAAATACACACAGCACTTTAGGTGTGGTCTCACCAGGCACCACAATGATTTCAATCATCCCATTGTGATGTTTACAGAGGAAGAGGAAAATAACACCTTCCAATAGGCAGTTGCCTTTGACTATCTGTACACAAGCTAGGAGAGCTGCCCTGACACCTAACAGCATTCCCATTGCCTACCTTTCCTTCACAACGAGAGACAAGAGTAAGAACGAAAGCAGAATACCGCAGATGTTGGAAAGCTAAAATATAAACAGAAAAGGCTGGAAATACTCAAAAGGTTTGGAAGCATCTGTGGAGAGAGAGAGAGAAACAGGGTTGACATTGCAAATTGATGACGTTTCATCAGAACTCCTGGAAAAGAATTTTTATTGTTCAATATTTCACAGCCAGGAAGGCCATGGATGGACGATCTGGAGCTATAAGAGCAGTAAAATGCTTGAGGGCACCATAAAACTGCCTTTACATATAGGTCTCTTCCCCCACTTGTCTGCTTACCTTTCCTGGCTCTACTCAGCCCCCTATTTTTCCCAGATAAAAGCAAAATACTGCAGATGCTAGAAATCTGAAACAAAATCGGCAAATGCTGGAAAAACTCAGAAGGTCTAATAGCATCTGTGGAGAGAAAGACAGAGTTAACATTTCGAGTCTGTATGGCTCTTCAGACCTCTGAAGAAGAGTCACACGGACTCAAAATGTTAACTCTGTCTTTCTTTTCACAGATGCTGTTAGGCCTGCGGAGGTTTTCCAGCATTTTCTGTTTTTGTCCCTATTTTTCCCATTCTGATTTAATTTTCCAGGACTTAAATGATTCAGTAAGATCACCTCTCATTCTTCTAAACTCCAATGAGTAGAGGCCCAGTCTGCTTAGCCTTTCCTCAAAAGACCAGCCCCTTGTCCCAGGATTCAGCCGAGTGAACCTTCTCTGAACTGCTTCCAATGCAAGTATCTCCCTCCTTAAGTAAGGAGACCAAAACTGTACGTAGTGCTCTAGGTGCGGCTTCACCAGGGACCACCAAGTTTTTTGGTTGAGATATTAAACTCAGGCCCCCATCTGCTCTCTTAGATCAAGATCCCTTGGCACCACGTCTCCCTTGTGTCCTGGCCGATTTTTATCCCTTAAGAAGCATTGCTAGAACAGATTATCTGGCCATTATCACTTTGCTGTTTGTGGGATTTTGCTGCATTCGAATTGGCTGTCATGTTTCCTACAAGACAACAGTGACTACACTTCAGATGTACTTTATAGACTGTAAAGCACATTGCAACATCATGAGGCTGCGAAAGGTGCTTCAGAAAGGCAAGTTCTTTCCTTAATTCTATTTACTGCTCCTTAATGTTCCTATTGTACCACATGCAGCAATATACAGCATGTAACACAGTATTATGATGTGCTATACTGTCTGGCATTGTGCCATTCTGTGCTGGCCTATGCTCTGTATCTCTGAAAATGATCTAGGTGGGTTTTCTTAAACTCAATTTTTAATATCTGATTTTATTTTTCTTAGAAGATGTTACTGAAGAAAAGCTGTGGAGCTAAAACAAGAATTATTAAAATTCGAGTGAGTATGCCAAGCTATGTTTAAATGTGCAGTCGCTCCTATCTTCCCCATACCTTTAGTGCCTCACTGTTGGCCTAATTTTAACTTTGGACACATCTGGACACACAACGCCCCTTTGAAGGTTTCAATGTAACTCCCTGGGCTATTTTAACTCTGGAGCCTTATTTTAATATTTTGGATCTGTAACCCACCCTAAACTAAGAGGTTGAGGTTTAGGGAATGAGGTCATTGTTGGTGAGCTGGAGTGGGAATTGTATTGGGAGCTATAAGCTTCACCAGAATGAAACATGGACTCTAAGATTTAAATTATGAGGAATGATTACACAAAGGATTGTATTTCCTGGAATTTAGAAGGTGAATGGTGATGTGATCAAAGTTGCCAAGATATTAAGGGGAAACAGATAGCACAGATAGAGAGAACATACTTCTGCTGGCTAGTGACATTAGGATTAGAGGCATAACCTAAAAATTAGAGCCAGACTCTAAGTGAAGTTAGGAAGCCCTTCTATGCACAAATGTTGGTAGAAGTTCAGAACTCTCTTCCACAAAAGGTGCTTGATGCTAGGTCAATTGTTAATCTTAAAACTGAGATTGATAATATTTTTGACTAACAAAAAACTAAATGATGTAGGATGAAGGCAGATATGTTGAGTTAGGTCACAGATCAGCCATGATCTCATGGAATTGTGTGGAACAGCCTGGAGGGGCTAAGTGACCTCCTCTTGTTCCAGTGATATAATGCCAATGACCTCATTGGGCTGTGTCTTCCACATTTTAGGTAGGTCCCCTACCTGTCAGGGCGAGCTGGCTGCTGACTCTATTTTATGCAGAGGTAAAATGGTGTCGTGTGGGTACGAGACACAAACCCTATTGCCATGCTCCTTGTTGAGTGAGGATCCGGTATGCTGTTTATGCGGCAACTTGTAGCGGGAGTGATTGCCTTTCAATTATCCACCTCAGTTTTTTTGCGCGCATTAGTAATGCAAATTCATGAACGGCAAGGCATGCCAGTAAAGGAAGCATATAAATCAGCCACATGCTCAAGGGGTGCCAGTCAATAAAAGTGGAGAGGGTTAAGTATTTGTGGCATTTTATGGAGCATTCATCTGTTGATGCAGCTAATCAAGCTATTAAGCAGGCCAGGGACATCTGATTATGAGTCAGCAGAGGTCATTTCCATTTTACGAAAACATAAAAATTGATCCAATGGAAAGAAGCTAGCATGCAGAGTTGCAACGTCGCGTGCATCACTCCCTCCCCATAAGAGACGAGAAACCAAATCAAAACAGATTTCTAACTTGGTAAAAGCAAAAAACTGCGGACACTGGAAATCCAAAATAAAAACAAAAATACCTGGAAAAACTCAGCCGGTCTGGCAGCATCTGCGGAGAGGAACACAGTTAACGTTTCAAGTCCGAATGACCCTTCAACAGAACTAAGGAAAAATAGAAAAGAGGTAAAATATAAGCTGGTTTAAGGTGGGGGGGACGGGTGTTGGGACAAGAAAAGCTGGATAGAGGGCCAGTGATAGGTGGAGATAAGCAAAAGATGTCACAGACAAAAGGACAAAGAGGTGTTGAAGGTGGTGATATTTTCTAAAGGAATGTGCTAATTAAGTGTAGAAAGCAGGATGAGCAAGGTACAGATAGCCCTAACTTGGTACCTGTTTTTCTCTCTACATCTGCTGCGTGTCATATTGAGTATTTCCAGCATTTACTGTTTTCATTGAGGATATTGTAGCACTTGGAGCCTAGTTATGAGGAGAAACTTGGAGAGCTTTGGAGGGGGGGGGGTGGGCTGGTGGGCTAGGGGTGGAGCGGACTTGTCTGTTTTATGCCTTTAGAGAAAAATGCAGCACATGCGTAAAGCAAAAAAAAACACGTAACTCAGTAAGACCTGTGCGTTTGGTAAGTCAGTTAATGAAGGGCAGATGCCTGGGATACCAGATGTCATTCTGCAGCATTGAGCTGCTGAGGGACCAGGATCTGATCTCTGACAAACCACAGGGCATCAGAAGCAATACAAGATCAAGTGAAAGTGGTGCAGTGCCCTTTGGACACTTCCTGCTAGGGAAATTAAGTGAGTTGGAGACTCCTGTGTTTTGGATAGCCAGCGACACAGGCTCAACAAAACAAAAATTTGCCAAAGTAAAAGCTGAACCAGTATAGTGTGTAATGAGATCCCTGGCAGCTCAAAATGAATGAAGGAACTTCCAAGATTTGCATATTCAATACTGTTTGTGGAAGGTACAGATTCTTATGGCTTCTCTTTTGGATGTTCCATTTGCTTTGGAAATATATGGGAGAAAGATTCACTTTGTGAGAGCATTGATCATGCAAATTTGTTAACAGATCACTTTTTTTTAAAGAGTGACGTGACAGACTTTGGAAAGTACTTGAAGCTACAAGAAGAATCAATCTAAAGCTTAATGCTGACAAATCTGTATTTGGAGCCATTGTACTGGTGTTTGGTGATGGTTAGCATTAGAGTGTCTCAAATATTGAACTTGTTCCGAATCCACAGTGCAGGGAAGGCTGTAGAATTCCCACATGTGACCTGGATAAAATCACACCAAGTGTTTTAGTAAAGTGATCTCCCCTAAGGGACCATTGGAAAAGTCCGTTCGATGGAACTGGAATCACGGGCAGGAAAATGAGGAAAACTCATCCAGGAGCTGATCCAGAAACTCTTTGAACCTTGAAAACCAATAGACATTTCAGCTGATGCATCACAAGTTGGAATTTGAGGCCAATGTTGCTGTACAAGTACAGTGGCCTCCTGTTGCTTGCACACCACGTTGTTTGACTTTTTCTTCGAGGCATATCTTGACTCTAAGCAAAGGAGCTGTTAAATTTAACGCTCAACTATACTGGGCTCACTCAATTTCTGACTGGCTAAACTACAATCCACGTATTGATTTGCTTGCAGAAACATTTGAGCATTCGTATTTCATGTATATAACGAATAATTGGGCAAAAGACTTGCGACTTGGTGGTGACTGAACAGGACCAATAAATCAGGATGCAAAAAAAAGATAAAGTATCTAGGAACTTTTAAAAGTATATTGGGCAAAGTTAATATGGCCATGCCAACATGTACCCAGATGCATGTGTTACAGCACAATCCTGCCCTTTATGGTTGGGAAAAATAAATGATTAATTTTAAACATCCCTTTGCCTTGGAAAAGAAATGTAGTTTCTTTCTTAACATGAACTCCCATACCTTGCTACATCCTGGATTGTCCAGCTAACTTCAGTTATCAGCTGTGAGTGAGTAAATCCATGCAGTCCACCTTCAAGGATGTGATAACAGGACACTTCGAAAATATCAATGGCATTAGACAATGTCAACATGGATCTATGAAAGGGAAATCATGTTTGACAACCTACTGGAGTTCTTTGAGGATGTAACTAGAAGGATAGATAATGGAGAACCAGTGGATGTGGTGTATTCGGATTTTCAGAAAGCTTTTGATAAAGTCTCACATAAGAAGTTAGTTATGATAGTTGAAGGCCAAACACTTTACAAAGCAGCCTGCCTGATTAGCAGACCATAAGCTAGCTTAACATTCACTCCCTCCACCACTGACGCACAGTAGCAGCAGTGTGTACCATCTACAAGATGCAGCTCGCCAAGGCTCCTTCGACAGCGCTTTCCAGAGCCACGACCTTTACTACCTAGAAGGACAAGGGCAGCAGGTAGATGGGATCACCACCACCTGCAGGTTCCCCTCCAAGTCACTCACCATCCTGACTCGGAAATATATCTCCGTTCCTTCACTGCTGCCGAGTCAAAATCCTGGAACTCCCTTCCTAACAGCACTGTGGGTGTACCTACACCACATGGAATGCAAGGGTTTAAGGAGACGGCTCAACAAAACCTTCTCCGGGGTGGGGGGGGTGGGGGAAGGGTGGCAATTGTGATGGGCCTTGTGGGGCACCACCCACATCCTGAAAATGATTTTTTTTTAAAAAGGAACAATTTATTGGAGCACACTTTCCCTTTAACGAGACATACTCTAAATTTTAGATGCAACAGCTGCAACCCATTAACTTCTGGTCAAATTAATTTGCAGCAAAGACCGAGAAACTTCCTGCAGGATTTGTTACAAGCAGTAGATAATAGGACTCGGGTATTTTCAGAATACTGCTGGAGTGGGAGGTGTTAAACACAAAGAGTACTTTATCTGATGCAGTGACCTAACGACTTGTGAGTGTTGCCTTAGCGTGTAAGCTTGTGTCAATCCCTTGAGAATATAATTTTTTTTCACAGCCATCCCACTCAGTATCCTGTTTTTTTAAAAAAAACTAATCCTCATGTTGAACAATTATTCCTTTTTTCAAATTGGTGTTTATGCGCATTCTGTTCCGTATCCTTAGCTGGTGACATCCTAATTGTTGGAGGTGTGGAAATAAATACATCTAAAATGTTTCTGTTAACATTGCTGTTGATGAGAAATGGAATGACTCTGAAGGCGTATTACTCAGCATACAGGTTAGACATCGCAGGCCTAAACTCAATAACAACAATCCCAAACCCCTTTCCCACTTTCTCTCTCTCTCTCTTTCTCCATCTATCTGTGTTGGTCGGGTAGAGGGCTCTGTAGCAGTCTCATAGTAAGTAGCCATCGACATTGATTCAGAAAGGGTCCGAGGAACACCCTTGGCTTTTGTTTGACTTCTTTCTTCAGATATCTACCTTAGGAATACTGGTTAAATTCGGGGAAACAAATATGGGATCAAACTGCACCATGTCCATGGAAATAATGGACAGCATTCTCCGTGCCCGCTGGCGTCGGGCGTATTTGGGCAGTGTGAGTGGACAATATGGCGAGAAGACCAAAAGTTGGTTTGACGACATTGTAAAACCAGTTTACAATCCTTCACTCTGCCTGTTAATGGCCGGCTGTATTTCCCATTGTCAGACAACGGGAATTTCATTGTAATACATCTGCACATTATTATAGGCCCTGCTCGCTGGAATCATCCCCCGCCCCCCCCAACCACACTGGATCATCTGAGCACATCGGTGTGATTGCTCGCCGATATGTTTCACAACTGTACATAAGCGACATGCACCTGGCAAAGCTGCACTTCGCTTAGGACTTCGAAGTTTGTTTGCCTACCTTGCTTCGGGCTGCACTTTTGGCCATCAGCACCAGGCTTTGCAGGCAGCACCACGTCACTTTTAGGGGGGGTTCACAGGCAGGTCTCTATTTACCAGACCAGCCATAAGGCGGGTGTGGTTTTTCAATGGCTGCAGGGCTAGGGCTTGCTTTGGGAAAGGGAAGAGATGGCCTCAGGCAAGGGAAGAGGCTGCAGGGCTAGTACATTACTGGGGAAGGAGGATATCCCAAGGGTTGTGTGGGGGCACATGTTGATCTGTGTAAGTGGCCTCAAGGTGATGAGGACTGAGGAGAGGCAGCCTCCAGAGGAGATGGAGCCAGATGGAGATGTGAGGGCATGTGTGAGAGAGTGAGTGGTAATGTCCCTTGAGCTGGCAGTGAGTGAAATGCCAGTGAATGTGCGTGAGTTTAGAGTAATGGGATGGTTGCGATACCCTGGCAGCACGGATGAAATCATTCATCCTCTATCTGCAAGGATGGCCAGCGTCTTCTGTGTTGCATTGGCACTGATCACCACTGCCATCGCATACCAAGCCGGAGTGGTGAGACTGCTGCACCTCCTGCAGCCAGAGCGGGGGTAGAGGATGTGATGCCTCCACAGCATCCAAATGGCGTCCCAGGGATGTGTCACTGAATTGGGGAGCTGCAGTCTTCTTGCCTTTCAGGCCATGTCTTCTGTACAACGGTCCTGGGCTGGAAGCACTGAGAGGCGTGTGTGCAGCTGCACTTTAAATATGGCACCTGGCATGAGGAAGCAGCGACGTGATGGCATGGTGGGCAAATGAGAGCCCGCCTACCATCGAAACAGCATGTTTTCTGGGAATGCATGATTAATGAGGCGGGACAATTCAGCGTGTGAAGCCGCCTTTGTAAAATGTCCTTTTTTCCATCCGCTGCCGCACTTAGTGCAAATCAGGGATGATTCTGCCCGACTTTGCTCTTGTCACAGGCACAAGCTTCTACTTTGCACATTAACCTTGGTGTGAATGAATATTTTGAGTGTAATGGGTACGGTAATACATTGCTCATACTGGTGAACTAGTAAACTGAAGGTTGTGAGTTCAAGCCCCATCAAGTTGGCAAATTGAATTTAATGAATGTGGTTATTGCGGGCTGGCATCAGAAGGAAACAATCACAAAAGCAGCCAGATCCAACAACAACTTCCATTTTTTGAAGACCCTGAACATAATGAGGAGTCCCAAGACAGTGTTATCAAACAAAATTTGACATTGAGCCACATAAGGTGATATTTGGCCAGGCGACAAAAAGCTTGGTCAAACAGGTTGGTTTTAAGGAGTATCCTGAAAGAGGGGAGTTGAGAGGTTTAGGGTGGGAATTCCAGAGCTTAGGGCCCAGGAAGTGGAAGGAACAGTCTACTTGAGCTGCTTTTGAGTTGTCAGCTTTTTGAGTGCTGCATCAACTCTCTTGCTGGTTTTCTAAGTTTTGCTAAGTTGGTGCGAATGAGGAAGGAAAGCAATTCGACAGAAAATGGTTTAGTTTACTTAACCCAGAGGATGGTAAACGTAACGGCATCAGCAAGACACAGCGAGTACAATTCTAAATGAATCGCCAACGCAGTTTAATGTAAAACAAGCTCTCAAAACTCCCGGGTAAGGCAAGAAAAACCATTCGGATGGGTACGGATAGCTCCTGCAACATGGCTAAAAGGGGCAAAGAGGAATTTGAAAGGAGTGTGTCTAGAGATGTTAAACCGAACCAAATTTACAAATGTGAAAGCTGTTAGAGATGTGTTTAAAACATTAGAGGTTGCTAACAGGACTGAAGCTAAGGACAAGGCATAGAACGGTTAAAGTACTTATTGATTATTTCCTTCAAGATTCACTTAGTAGCATCCCCATCATTAATTTAGATAATCTAAGTAGCTTTGATAACACCCCCATCAATGAGGTGCTAGTCAAGCTAAAGGGGCTTAAGATGAACAAATCCTTCGAGATGAGTAAAAGAATTAGGATGAGATTTGTGAGGTTCTGATGATCACCATGAGAAATTTGATGAATGTTGAGGGGACTCTACTAGATTAGAAACCAGCTATAGCAGAGCTTGCATTCAAACAAAGGTTTTAAAAAGAAATAGACAGCTGCAGACATCAGTACCCGATAAAATAGAATTAATGATCAGGAATAAACCTGAGGACTCTGTGTTGTAGTAAATATCCATCAACATGGATCCGGAAAGAGCTCAATGAACTTCCTGGACTTTTCTATAACCTCTGATAAATTTGTGATGTTTTCTTAGAGTAGTGGAGACTGGAGGTGAAACCAGATAAGAAGTTGGCTGAAGCAATGAAGCTATAAAGGGAATGAGGTTGTGGAGAATGGTGTATGCCAGCAATTGGTGCTGATATTTCTAATTTATACCAACAACCTACCCTGAACCTCTCAGTTTAAGTTGGGCAGCTTCACAGATGAAGAACTGCTGGGGACAGTCAAGTTAATTTGGCAGGCGAGAACAGAAAAGTGATCTCACCCTGAACTTCTCAGTTTAAGCTGGTCAGACTCTCAGATGAAGAACTGCTGGGGACAGTCAAGTTAATTTGGCAGGCGAGAACAGTATAATGATCCCAATCAGAGCGCTTAGCACCAGCACCTTCTTTAGCCAGTTAGAGATGGGCAATAACCACTGGCTTTGCCAGTGATACCCTCATCCCAACAATGATTAAATAACAAACAGATGGCTGAATGGGTGAAACTGGTGGATGAAATTTAATAATAAGTACAAGGTTTTACACATGAGAGCAATTAATGGACTGGTTTACATACTTTCGGCATTCATCCAGCTGAAGATGATGTTGAGATATCCGAAGAAAGAACGTGCATTTTATAAAGCACCTTTTCTCAACTTGGGACATCATAAAATGTTTTACAGCTGATGGTTTATCTTCGAAGTGCAGTCACTTTTGATTTGGAGGCCAACACAGCAGCCGATCTCCACCCTGCAAAGCCCCACAAAACAACAAATAGACAATTGACCAGATAATCTGTGGTGTTCATAGACTTCCAGTCGCTATAGAGGAGTTACCAACAAATCAAAATAGACTTGGAATTACATTGTTAAATCAGTGGTGTTCAAGTCAAAGGATGTCATGTCAAAACTAAACAGTGTTCAGATCAGACTGTGGCCAGTACTTTTACTCAAACACAGGGAAAGGAAATAAGCACAGGGAGAGGAAATAAGCACAGGGAGAGGAAATGAACACTGGAGATATTCTGGAGAACAGCCACTTGCCGGTTCTTGGTTTCAGGGGAACTCCTTATGAGGAACGGTTAGCTTTTCAGTTTTCAAAGGCAGAGTATGAGAGGGTATATTCGCAGAGTGTCTAGGATTACAGATCATAAAAGATAAATAATTTATATAGTACCTCATCACATCCACAGAACATTCCAAAATGTTTCCCATCTGATGAATTAATTCTCAACTGCAGCCACTATTGTTATATAGGCAAATGTATAGTAACCAACGTGTTATGGCAAGTTCCCACTGACAGTAAGCAGTTAATGTTTTTGGAAATGTTGGCTGTGGGAAGAGTGTTAGCTAGGCAAGTAATTGTCTTCGAATATTGCAGTGGAATCTTCCCTGTCCATCTGAGAATTGCTGTTTTTGGACCAGCACTCCAGAGGTTGATCACTCGGCCTGAAGAAATGTTTCCTGCCATCAGTACTTGACTTACATTCTAAGTGTACCTAAGGCCCCTTGCCCTGCACCTGGTAGTTTAACTTGAATGAGTGCTCTAGGTTAACTTGTTCTCTTCTGCAGTATCGTCTTCTGACATCAGTGGTAAGGAAAATGCTAGAATCTATAGTAAACGATATGATAACAGGACACTTAGAAAATAATGGTAGGATCGGGCAGAGGCAACATGGATTTATAACATGTTTAACAAACTTGTTGGGGTCTTTTGAGGATGTAACTAGCAGAATAGATAAGGGAGAACTGGTGGATGTGTATATTTAGATTTTCAGAAAGCTTTTGATAAGGTCTCACATAAGAAGTTATTAAACAAAATTAGAGCATGTGGGATTGGGGGGGATATACTGGCATGGATTGAGAACTAGTTCACAGAATCACAGGATTTTAACGGCACAGAAGGAGGCCATCCTGCCCACCGTGTCTGCACCGGCTCTCCAAATGAGCATTATGACCTAGTGCCATTGGCCTGCCTTTTCCCCGTATGGCTACACATTGTTTCTATTCAAATAAACAGAGAGTAGGAATAAATGGGTCATCATCTTCAGATTGGCATGTGACTAGTGGGGGGCTGCAAGGATCAGTGCTTGGGCCCTAGCTATTCATTATATATATCAATGATTTGGATGTGTGAATTAAATGTAATATTTCCACGTTTGCAGATGACAAACTAGCTGGAAGTATGAGTTGTGAGGAGGATGCAAAGACACTTCAAGGGGATTTGAAGAGGCTTAGAGAGCCATATTTGGCAGATGGAATACAATGTGGTGAAATGGTGAGGTTAACCACTTTGGAAGGATAAACATAAATAGAGTATTTCTTCAATGGTGAGAGGCTGGGAAGTGTTGAACTCCAAAGGGACTTGGGTGTCCTTGTTCATGAGTCACTGAAAGCTAACATGCAGGTATAGCAAGCAATTAAGAAGGCAAACCGTAGGCCTTTCTTACAAGAGGATTTGAGTATAGGAGTAAAGATGTCTTACTGCAATTATATAGAGCTTTGGAGCATTGTGTGCAGTTTAGGTCATCTTACCTAAGAAAAGATATACTTGCCATAGAGGGAGTGCAGGGAATGTTCACCAAACTAATCTCTGGGATGGAGGGATTGTCCTAAGAGGAAAAATTAAATAGACTGGGCCTTCATTCTTGGGAGTTTAGAAGAATGAGAAGTGATTTCATTCAAACATACAAAATTCTTACAGGGCTCGACATGTTTCCTCTGGCTGAGGGGGGTCTAAAACCAGGGGGCAAAGTCTTAGAGTAAGGGACAGGTCATTTAGGACTGCGTTGAGGAGGGATTTCTTCATTCAAAAGGGTGGCGAATCTTTGGAATTCTCTACCCCAGAGGACTGTGGAGGTTCAGTAATTGAGCATGTTCAGGAATGAGATCGATAGATTCCTACTTATTAAAAACATAAGGGATACGGGGATAGTGCAGGTGTTGAAGGAGAATATCAGCCATGATCTTACCGAATGGCAAAGTGGACTCGATTGGCTGAAAGGCAAATCTTGCTCCTATTTCTTGTATTCTTATGTTCTCTTTTAGCCCCTTCTTTATCGAGTTTGGTTCCATTTATTGCGGGGTAAAAGCAGAAATTGCGAATTGTGCAGATGCTGTGGAGAATCGCTGTGTGCGTGTGTGTGTCTGTGCAGTTGGATAAAGAGCTCCGACATTGCCATTATTTCCTCCAATGAGCACTTAATTTATATTGAATTTCATCTGCCATTCTGCACTTGTAAATCTTGTCTGGGTCAGTGCCTGGATTCAGTGAGGGAAAGCAAGGAGCAAACCATTAGTCCTAATTGGTCCTGATAGACTGCAGTATGTTCCACTATTACTACTTTCTCAATATCTTCCTCTTTGCCACGCAGTTTTGTTGTCTCTTCGACTCTCAATCCCTGACAGGAAATCGTGAAATCACTTCAAGGAAAGTATGGATCAGGAAGGGGAACTGTTAGTCATGATCAACAACAGCAATTTAAATTCATATAACTTCTTCACCATAAAATGTCCCAAGGTACTGCACTGGAGCATGATAAAGCAAAATTTGGCACAGAGCCACATAAAGTGCCAAAGACCAAGAGCTTGGTTAAAGAGGCAAGGTTTGAGGAGCAACTTAAAAGAGGAAAGAGAGGCGATGTTCAGGAAAGGAGTGCCGGAGTTTTAGTGCTCAGGCAGCTGAAGGCATGGCCACCAATGGTGCAGCAAGTAAAATCGGAGGTGTTGGTGCTGAAGAGACCAGAATTGAAGAGACACAGGTATCTTGGAGGGTTAAGAGGGGGTTACAAAGGTTAGGGAGGAATGAGGCCATGGTGGGGATTTGAAAACGAAGATGAGAATTTTAAAATTGAGGTGTGGCTCAACCAGGAACCAACATAGGTCAGCGAGCACAGGTGTGATGGGTAAACGGAACTTGTTGTGTTAGGATTTAGGCAGCAGAGTTTTGGATGACCTCAACTTTTCAGAGGAGAGGGAGGGCAGTGGCACTTCATCAGAACCTGTCAACAAATAAAAATAACACGAGTAGAAAAGTTTAAAGTGTTTGATGTGGTGTTGAGCTTTAGACAGCAGTTACAAAGTTCCAAATTAATAACACTGAAATGCTATTTATAATTGGCTGATGTAAAGCAATTTTAATTTTGTCGATAAATTTAAGAGTCACTCAGTGTTTACCACTTCTAAATCTATGTATAAAAGGCAAATTTAATTTTGAACCTGGCCTGGATTCAGTGGGGGAAAGCCCTAATCAGCCCTAATTGATGCAGATAGACTGAAGGATCTCACACCACTTCGATTACTCACTATATTCCTCAGCTCTCTTCAGCTTATCTGTCCATTAATTTCTATTTCAGTCCCTAGTCTTTCTCCCTGATATTTTCTTTCCTTTTCCATTTTTATCTCTTCCCAAAATCTCCCTCTCTCATCCTTTGTCTCCCTTTCTCCTTTTTTGCCTCCCTCTTTCTGTCTCTCCACTTCTTCCCCATTTACTCTCTCTCCCCTTCTCCCTCTTTTCCTTGTCTCTTTTTGCCTCTTCCTAGCTTCTCTTCTCTGTCTGCTTTCTTATTCTTCCCCCCAGATTTTTTCCTTCCACAGTGTCTTCCTCCTGCTTCTGCCTCTCGCCCTTTTCCTTTCTCCCATTGCTCACCATCACTGCTTCTCTTTTCTCCAGTCTCTTTTGCACTCTAGCCCTCTCTCACTCTCACTCCTTCTCACTCATGCTGTCCCTCTCGCTCCCACGCACGCACTCGTTCTCTTCCTCATTCTCTCTCCCACTCTAGTTCTCGCTTGCTCTTGCTGTCTCCCTTGCTCTTTTTCGTTCCCACTCTCACTCTCTTGTGCTCGCTCACTCTCTCACTGCCTCTCTTGCTCTCTCTTGTTCCCTCTCTTGTGCTTTCTTTCACGCTCACTTGGTCTCTCCCACTCACTTGTGCGCTCCCACGCTCTCACTCTCTCCCCCGCTCTCTATGCCATCTTCAGGCAGGCAAGACACACTTTAATTTCTCTTTCTTTGGTGATTATTATTTCTTTTTTCTCTTCATGGGTTGAATCTCTGATGTGATAATTCTTCCTCCCTCACTTTCCAAATAGGAGAGCTGTGTGGAAAGTACAATGAATTTACAAAGGGAACCTCTGTGGGTTAATGACCTAAAATTCACCGGGCATGCATTGCAGCTTTAAGCAAACATTCAATAACTAGCCAGATGGAGCTTGATTTTTTAGCTTTGCACGGCTGAACACTACTCGATATCATCTTTCATTCCAATCAGTACTTTCTTGGAGCTTCTCAAAGTTCCTTTGTAGCTGGTGAATTCTCAAATAGATCGAACCTTTTGATAATCCTTCCTTTTGAATTTTGAACTCTCTCATTTTCTGTTTTTTTTTATTCCTTTATCTTTATCATTTTATCTGCCTGTGTATCTTGTACTTCTCCCTATCTCCTTGTCCATCTTTTTCAATTTCTAGTCTTATTCTCCCTTTCCTCTTCCTTTATTTCTCTTTCCCCTCTCTCTTTCACTGTCTTATATTCTCCTATCTCTCTCTCAATCTTTGCTCATTCTTGTCTCTGCCTCTCTGTCTCTCCAATCTTTTCCTAATCCTCTGTCTGGCTCACTCCCTGTGACTGTCATGGCCTCTCACTCTCTCTCTTTCTGCCTCTTATCTCACCCGCACACACTGTTAAGGTAAAGGATGGACAGTACCTTTGTCGGAAGAATGAGTGACAATAGCAAGGGGAAGATAGGACACTTCGCTTGAGAAGACATTCCTCATGAGATTTTCCCATTTTAACCGTGTAAGGTTTTGATTTTAATGTCATACTTTTAAAGTGAAACAAGAGTTTCATTGCCTGAGACTGTGGTGGAGGCATATTCAATTATGGCTTTCAAAATGCATTGGAAAATTATCTGAAGAGAGACAACTTGCAGGGCTAAGGGGAAAAGGTGGGGGAGTGGGGTTACAGCACAGAAGGAGGCCATTCGCCTGTGGTGTCTCTGCTGGCCTTCTACAGGAGCAATCCACCCAGTGCGACTCTCCTGCCACCTCCCTGTAGCCTCGATCACTTTTCCTTTTCAGATAATGATCCAATTCCCTCTTGAATGCCCCGATTGAATCTGCCTCTACTGCACTTTCAGGCAGTGCATTCCAGATCCTAACCACTCGCTCTGTGAAAAAGTACACATAAATATGCAGATCCCTGTGCTCCTACACCCCTTTAAAATTGTACCCTTTAAAATTGTACCCTTTATTTTAAACAGTCTCTCTGCGTTCTTTCTACCAAAATGAATCACTTCGCACTTCTCTGCATTAAATCTGTCACTAGTCTGTCCATTCTACCAGCCTGTCTATGTCCTTTTGAAGCTCTACACTATCTTCCTCACAATTCACAATATTTCCAAGTCTCCTGTCATTAGAAAATTTTGAAATTGTGCCCTGTATACCAAGGTATGGATCATTAATATATATCAGGAAAAGCAGGGGTCCTAACACTGACCGCTAGGGAACTCCACTATAAAACTTCCTCCTGTCCGAAAAACAACAGTTCACCACTGCTCTTGTTTCCTGTCGCTTGGCAAAATTTTGTATCTATGTTGTTACTGTCCTTTTTATTCCATTTACTCACAAGCCTGTTGTGTGGCACTTTATCAAATGCCTTTTGGAAGTCCATGTACACCACATGAACAGCATTACCCTCATCGAAAAAACTCAAGCAAGTTAAATTAACAAGATTTTGCCTTAACAAATCCTTGTTGGCTTTCCTCAATTGACCCACATTTGCCCAAGTGACTATTAATTTTGTCCTGAATTATTGTTTCTAAAAGCTTCCCCACCATTGTAGTTAAACTGATTGGCCTGTAGTTGCTGGGTTTATCCTTGAACATTTTTTTTCTTAAACATGGTGTAACATTTTCAATTATCCAGTCCTCTGGCACCACCCCTGAGTCTAAGGAAGATTAGAAAATTATGACCAGTGTCTTTGCAATTTCCACCCTCACTTCCCTCAATATCCTTGGATGCATCTTATCCAGTCCTTTGAAGTCCTTATCCTCAACTTCTAAGTGCAGCCAATCTATCTAATCCTCCTCCTTATCAATTTTAAACTCTTCAAGTGTCTGAACTACCTCCTCTTTCACCATGACTTAGGCTCTTCCTCATTAAAGACAGATGCAAAGTACTCATTGAAGACCCCCGCCTTCATTCGTAAATCTCTTTTCTGTCCCTCATTGGCCCCAATCCTCCTCATACCACCCTTTTACTATTTATATACCTATAGAAGACTTTTGAATTCCCTTTTATGTTAACTGCCAGCCTCTTCTCATACTCTCACTTTGCTTCTCTTATTTGCTTTTGCACTTACCCTCTGAATCTTCGATATTTGGCCTACTTCTCAATTGTATTATCCACCGGACATCCGCCACAAACACACTTTCTGTGTTTCACCTTATTCTCTATCTCTCTTGTCATCCCTGGGAGCTCTGGGTTTGTTGGCAGTGCAGTGCAGCACTCTCTCCGTACAACACTGGAGTGTCAACCTAGATTTTTGCACAAGTCTCTGGAGTAGGGCTTGTACCCATGACCTTCTGACTCAGAGATGAGCATACTGCCAAATAACATGGTTGACACCTAGCTCCTGCCAGCACTGAAGAGATTTTTTAAAAAATTAGTATGAGCTGTGATATTGTAGCTTTAAGATCAAATTCCACACCCTCCCTTCCCTGTGCCACAATGACTCTGGTAATCAAATCACCGTGTGAATAAGCCTGGGATGGCTGCTGACCAAGTCTTGTAACATTTGTAAACCATTAGCACAAAAGCCAAATAAAAAAAAATAAGCGGCCTGCCTCCTGCTTTACTAATGCTTAGGCTGGTGAAATTTAATTTTGTTCGGGCTCAGTGCTGGGAGGGGGTTCTTTTGCTTAATTGAGTGGGTCTCATTTTGTTGTGCAACAAGATAATCCAGGCATCCACGTAGATTCGCAGCAGCAGCCTAGCAACAGTAAAGCACTTTCTTTCTCAAGTGAATTTTGTGAGGCACGTGGGTGCTGCGGAATGAAACACCTTCCCAGATCTGATATTCTCAGGTCGGGCATAGCGGGGTTAGCTGTGGAGTGAAGCTTGCCTGTTTCCACTAGTAAGACTCAACTCTCAAGGGGTGATCTAATCAAAGTGTTAGAGCTGATTACGGACGTGGATGGGGTAGATAGAGAGAAGCTATTTCCTTTGGTGGGGGGAGCCCACAGCAAGGGGACACCACCTTAAAATTCGAGCTAGACCAATCGGGGTGGGGGGGGGGGGGTGGGGGGGAGGGGGGGGGTAGGGGGGTAATGCTGGATTCACGCAAAGGGTAGCGAAAATCAGGTACTGCCTCTTGCAAAAAGCTGTTGAGGCTGTGGGGTCAATTGAAAATTTCAAAACTTAGATTAACAGCTTTTTGTTACATGAGGTTCCTTGTAGAATCAAAGTGGATTTAAGTGAATGTTGGAACAACTTTGAGGGGTTGAATGGCCTTCTCTTGTTCCTATGTTCCTAACTTAACAATTGCTCACCCTCATGCAGCACTGTGGCACTTTGGGAGACCCATGATTTGTAAACATTTTTTAAATGCTCATTATTCATGTGTCGAAATGTGTAGAAAGCTTTACTGAGCGTTCCTGAGTGAATCACAGATGTTCTACTACAAAGAATAAGTCTGGAAATTATGGAGTTGAGTGTTGCTAATTGCCACTGTGTCATTTTCCATTGCCTATGTTGCCAATATTGTGGCCAGTTTGAGTGACAGGAGGTTTATCTTTAAAGGATTCCCACCTTCTATAAAGTAAACACCAATTGGAAGTTATTTTCTGAGGAGACTGGCATAATTCAGAGAAACATCCCAGGGCCCTTCACAGGAATCTTATCAGATTAAAGTCGGGGGTTGAGTAAAAGATGGATTTTCAGATGAAATGAGAGATGAAGAGAAGTTTAGGGCAGGAATTCGAGAATGTAGGATCTGAACAGCTGAAGACTCGGCCTTCAACATAAGAGCATAAAAGCATAAGAAGTTAGAGCAGGAGAAGATCATATGGTCTATTGGGCCTGCTCCAGCATTCAAAATGATCATTTCTGATCTTCAGCTTCAATTCTCCGCCTACTCCCTATTTCCCTTGATTCCCTGAGAGACCAAAGATCTGTCTTCAAGATATTCAACGATGAAGCATCTGCAACCCTCTGGGGCACAGAATTCCAAAGGTTCACAACCATTTGAAAGAACTAACTTCTCTTTATCTCGGTCCTACATGACCGGCCCCTTATCATGAAACTGTGCCCTCTTGTTCTAGATTCCCTAGCCAGTGGAAACAACCTCTTAGAATGCGCCCTGTCGAGCCCTTTCACAATCTTGAATGTTTCAGTGAGATCACCTGTCTCGAAACTCCAGAGAATATAGAACCAATTTGCTCAGCCTTTCATAGGATAACTCCCTCATCCCAGGGATTGATTGTGTGCAATTTTGGACTGCATATTTAATAAAGGATATACTTGAATCGGAGGCAGTACAGCTAAGGTTCACTCAATGTTTCCAGGTATGGTCTCACAAAAGCTCTGTATGATTAAATTCTTGTACTCCAATCCCCTTGCAATAAAAGCCAATATGATATTTGTTTTCCTAATTGCTTGCTGTACCTGCATGCTAACTTTTTGTGTTCTTTGTACGAATGTAATCAGGTCCCTCTGAACATTGACGTTTAGAAGTTTCATGCATTCTTACAACCAAAGAGAATAACCTCACACTCTCGACATTATACTCCATCTACCACCTTGTTGCCCACTCACTTAACCTGTCTATATCTCTTTGCAGCCTCTTTGTGTCCTCCTCACAGCTTTTAAAAAATTGTTTTCACAGGATGTGGGCATCGCTGGCTGGGCCAGCATTTATTGCCATCCCTAATTGCCCATGAGAACTGAGTGGCATGCTAGGCCATTTTAGAGTCAACCATATTCCTGTGGATCTGGGGTCACATGTAGGCCAGACCGGGTAAGGACAGCAGATTTCCTTCCCTAAAGGACATTAGTGAGCCAGATGGGACTTTACAACAATCGACAATGGTTTCATGGTCATCGTTAGACTTTTTAAAATTACAGATTTTTCCCATCTACCTTTGTATCATCAGCAAACTTAGATACATTACTCTCAATCTCTTTGTCTAAGTCATTAATATAGATTGTAAATAGCTGAGGCCCCAACACTGATCTTTGCAGCATTCCAATAGTTACAGCCTGCCAACATGAAAATGCCCCATTTATCCCTACTCTTTGCTTCTTGACCATAAACCAATCCTCTGTCCATGCTAATATGCCATCCCCAACTCCATGAGTCCTTATTTTATGTATTAACCTTTTCTGTGGCACCTTATCAAATGGTTTTTAGAAATCCAATTATACTATATCTACTAGTTCCCCTTCATCTACCCTATTAGTTACATCCTCAAAAATGGCAATAAATTTGTCAAACCAGATTTCCCTTTCGTAAAGCATGTTGACTTGTTTTAATCATACTATGCTTTTCTAAGTGCATAGTTAGGACTTCCTTAATAACCGATTCCAGCACTTTCCCAATGCCTGACGTCAGGCTAGCTGGTCTGTAGTTCTCTGTCTTCATTCTTCCTCTTTTAAATAGCGGTGTCATATTTGCGAGCTTTCAATCTTTTGGGACCTTCCTAGAATTTAGGGAATTTTGGAAAATCATAGCCAGCACATCCGCTATCTTTGCAGTTATTTCCTTTGGAACTCGAGGTTGCAGGCCTTTCAGCCCTGGATATTTGTCAAATTTAAGCCCCTTGAGCTTCTCCAGTACTTTTTCTCTGCTGATATCAATTACATTAATTTCCTTACTCATATTAGCCTTTTACCCTCTATTTCTGATACACAACTTGTATCTCCTACTATGAGGACAGACACAAAATGTTTGTTCAATGTCTGCTGTTTCCTCATTCCCTTTGATAATTTCTCCTTTCTCTGCTTCTAAGGGGCTAACATTTACTTCAACTACTGCCTTCCTTTTCATATACTTTTAAAAGCTCTTATCATCTGCATTTTATATTCAAGGTTAGTTTACTCTCATATTCTACTTTTTTTCCCCTTTATGAACATTTTGGTGACTCATTGCTGATTTCTAAAACATTCCCAATTCTCAGGCTTACTACTACTCTTTGCAATATTATAAGCCTCTTCTTTGAAACTAATTCTACCCTTAACCTCCTTGGTAAGTCATGGAGTCATAGAGTTATACAGCACAGAAACAGGCCCTTCAGCCCATCGTATCTGTGCCGGCCATCAAGCCCCTATCTATTCTACTCCCATTTTCCAGCACTTGGCCTGTAGCCCTGTATGCTATGGCGTTTCAAGTGCTCATCTAAATACTTCTTAAATGTTGTGAGGGTACCTGCCCCTACCACCCCCTCAGTAGGTGTATGTTCCAGATTCCAACCGTCCTCTGGGTGAAAAAGCTTTTCCTCCCATCCCCTCTAAACCTCCTGCCCTTATCTTAAATCTATGCCCCCTGGTTATTGACAACTCCACTAAGGGGAAAAGTTTCTTCCTATCTCCCCTATCTGTGCCCCTCATAATTTAGTATACCCCTATCAGGTCCCCCTTCAGCCTTCTCTGCTCTAAGGAAAACAACCCCAGCCTATCCAGTCTCTCTTCATAGCTGAAACGCTCTAGCCCAGGCAACATCCTGGTGAATCTCCTCTGTACCTTCTCAATTGCAATCACATCCTATGGTGTGGTGACCAGAACTGCACACTGTACTCCAGCTGTGGCCGAACTAGCATTTCATACAGCTCCAACATAACCTCCCTGCCTTTACATTCTATGCCGTGGCTAATAAAGGCAAGTATCCCATATGCCTTCTTCACAGATGGATCTTTCTCATTGAGCTTTTGTTTTTCAATGGAATGTATTTTTACTGAACATTTTGAATTATTTCTTTAAATGTTTCCCACTGTTTATTTAGCACCAAAGCATTTAGTCTATTTAGCAATAACCTGCTCACTGATGCTCAGTTTGGGGTCTGCCAGGGTCACTCAGCTCCTGACCTCAATACAGCATTGATCCAAACAAAAAAGAAGAGCTAAATTCCAGATTGAGGTGAGAGTGACTGCCCTTGACATCAGTGCAACATTTGACCGTGTGTGGCTTCAAGGAGCCCTCGCAATACTGGAGTCAATGGGAATCAGGGGGAAAACTCTCCGCTGGTTGTGATACCTGGCACACGGAAAGATGGTTGTGGTTGTTGGAGGTCAACCATCTTGGTCTAAGGGCATCGCTTCAGGAGTTCCTGAGGGCCGTGTCCTTGGCCCAACTATCTTCAGCTGCTTCATCAATGACGTTCCTTCAGAAGTGGGGATGTTTAGCACCATTCATACTGAAGCAGTACATGTCAAAATGCAGCAATACCTGGACAACATTCAGATAAGTGGCAGATAACATTCATGCCACCCAAGTGCCAGGAGTTGAATGGCCCTTGTGGAACCTGAACTGAGCATTAGTGAGCAGGTTACTGCTGAGTAAGTGAGCTTGGTAGCACTGCTGATGACCGCTTCTATCACTTTACTGATGATCGAGAGTAGGCTGATGAGGTGGTAATTGGCTGGATTCGATTTGTCCTGACTTTTGTGGACAGGACATACCTGGGAAGTTTTCCAAATTGCCGGGTAGATGCCAATGTTGCAGCTGTACTGGGACAGCTTGACTAAGGGAGCACAAGTCTTCAGTACTATTGCTGGAATGTTATCAGGGCCCATAGCCTTTGCAGTATCCAGTGCCTTCAGCCATTTCTTGATATCACGTGGAATGAATCGAATTGGCTGAAGACTGGCATCTGTGTTGCTGGGGACCTCAGGTGGAGGCCAAGATGGATCATCCACTCGGCACTTCTGGCTGAAGCCCGTTAAGATTCTGTGATTGTTGCGAATGCTTCAGCCTTATCTTTTGCATTGATGTGCTGGGCTCCCCCATTATTGAGAATGGGATATTTTGTGGAGCCTCCTCCTCCAGTGGATTGTTTAATTGTCCACCACCATTCATGACTGGGTGTGGCAAGACTGCAGAGCTTGGATCTGATCCATCGGCTGTGGGATCGCTTAGCTCTGTCTGTCACTTGCTGATTAAGCTCTTTAGCATGCAAGTCATCCTGTGTTGTAGCTTCACCAGGTTGACACCTCATTTTTAGGCATGCCTGTTGGTGCTCCTGGCATGCCCTCCTGAACCAGTGTTGATCCCCTGGTTTGATGGTAATGGTAGAGTGGGGGATATGCCGGGCTATGAGCTTACAGATTGTGGTTGAGTACAACTCTGCTGCTGCTCATGGTCTACAGTGCCTCACGGATGCCCAGTTTTGAGTTGCTAGGTCTCTTCAAAATCTATCCCATTTAGCATGGTGGTAGTGTCACACAACATGATGGAGGGTATCCAGAATGTGAAGGTGAGATTTCATCTCCACAAGGACTGTGCGATGTTCAATCCTACCGATACTGACATGGACAGATGCATCTGCAACAGGTAGATTGATGAGGTTGATGTGAAGTAGGTTTTTCCCTCTTTATGGTTCCCTCACTACCTGCCATAGACCCAGTCTAGCAGCTATCTCTTTTAGGACTTGGCCAGCTCAGACCGTATCACAGAATCTTAACGGCATGGAAGGGGGCCATTCGGCCCATTATGTCTGCACTACCCTCCAAATGAGCACTATGACCTAGTGCCATTGCCTTGCCTTTTCCCCTGTACCCCTGCACATTGTTTCTATTCAAATAATTATCTAGTGCCCTCTTGAATGCCGTGATTGAAACTGCCTTCACCACATTTGCAGGCAGTGCATTCCAGACCCAAACCACTCGTTGTGTGAAAAAGTTTTTTCTCACGACACATTTGCTTCTTTTGCAAATCGCATTAAATCTGTGCCCTCTCATTCTTCATCCTTTTACAAGCGGGAACAGCTTCTCCCTATCTACTCTGTCCAGCCCCCTCATGATTTTGACCATCTCTATCAATCTGTTCAATCTATCTTCGTAACTGAAGTTTCTTATCCTGGGAACCATTCTTGTAAACCTCTTCTGCACTGTCTCCAATGTGTTCACATCCTCCCTATAATGTAATGCCCAGGACAGTGCACAATACTCCAGCTGAGGTCTAATGAGTGTCTTACATAAATTCAGCATAACCTCCCTGCTCTTATACTCAATGCCCCTATCAATAAAGCCCAGGATACTACATGCTTTATTAACTGCTCTCTCCACCTATCCTGCCACCTTCAATGATCTATGCACCTATACACCCAGGTCTTTCTGCTCCTGCACCCCCTTCAAAATTTCACCCCTTATTTTATGTTGTCTGTCCATGTTCTTCCTACCAAAATGCATCACCTCACACTTCTCTGCATTGAACTTCATCTGCTATCTATCTGCCCACTCCACCAACATGTCTATGTCCTTTTGAAGTCCTCCTCACAGTTTACAGCACTCCTAAGCACGCCAAGATCTAGATCATTAATATATATCAGGAAAAGCAAGGGTCATAATGCCAACCCCTGGGGAACTCCACTACAAATCTTCCTCCATCCCGAAAAATATCCATTGACCATTATTCTCTGCTTCTTATTTTTCAGCCAATTTTGTACCCACGTTGCTACTGTCCCTTTTATTCCGTGAGCAATAACTTTTCTCACAAGTCTTTTCTGTGGCACTGTGTCAAATACCTTTTGAAAGTTCATGTACACCACATCAACAGCATTGCCCTCATCGATCCTCACAGTTACCTCTTCAAAAAACTCCAGTAAGTTAATTAAACATGATTTTCCCTTTAGAAATCCATGCTAGCTCTTCCTTATCACCCAGCAGTGGTGCTATTGAGCCACTCATGGTGATGGACACTGAAGTCCCCTGCTCAAAGTATATTCTGTGCTCTTGCAACCCTCAGTGCTTCCTCCAAATGGTCTTCAACATGGAGAAGCATTGATTCATCAGCTGAGGGGGTGGCGGTTGGTGGTAATCAGCAGGAGGTTTCATTGTCCATGCTTGACCTGATACCATGTGATTTCATGGGGTCCAGAGTTGATGTTAAGGGCTCCCAGGGCAATTTTCCCCTGACTGTATATCACTGTGTCACCACCTCTGGTGGGTCTGTGTTGTCGGTAGGAACAGACTTTTTAAATTTTCCTTCATGGGATGTGGGCATTGATGGCTGGGTTAGCATTAATTGCCAATTCCCTAGTTGCCCTTGAGAAGGTGGTGGTGAGCTGCCTTCTTGAACTGTTGCAGTCCTTGTCATGTAAGTACACCCACAGTGCTGTCAGGCAGGGAGTTCCAATATTTTGACCCAGTGACAGTGAAGGAACAACGATATATTTCCAAGTCAGCATGGTGAGTGGTTTAGAGGGGAACTTGCAGGTGGTTTTGTTCCCATGCATCTTCTGCCCTTGTCCTTCTAGATGGTAGTGGTTGTGGGTTTGGAAGGTGTTGTCCTAGGAGTCCTGGTGAGTTCCTGCAGTGCATCTTGTATTCCACCACACTCCTGACTTGTGCCTTGTAGATGATGGACATGCTTTGGGGAGTCATGAGGTGAGTTACTCGCTGCAGGATTCCTAGCCTCTGACTTGCTTTTATAGCCACAGTAGTTATATGGCTAGTCCAGTTTAGTTTCTGATCAATGGTAACCCCCAGGATGTTGATAGTGGGGGATTCAGTGATGGTAATGCTATTGAATTTTGAGGAGCAATGGTTAGGTTCTCTTTTGTTGGAGATGGTCATTGCCTGGAACTTGTGTGGCGCAAATGTGACTTGAAAAATGTCAGCCTGGATATTGTCCAGGTCTTGCTGCATTTGGACATGGACAGCTTCAGTATCTGAGGAGTCACAAATAGTGCTGAACATTGTGCAATCATCAGGGATGATCCCCACTTCTGACCTTATGATGGAAGGAAGGTCATTGATGAAGCAGCTGAAGATGGTTGGGCTGTGGACACTACCCTGAGGAACTCCTGCAGTGATGTCCTGGAACGGAGATGATTGACCTCCAACAACCACAACCATCTTCCTTTGTGCTAGGTAAGATTGCAACTAGCAGAGAATTTTCACCCTGATTCCCATTGAGTTCAGTTTTGCTGGGACTCCTTGATGCCACACTCGGTCAAATGCTGCTTTGATGTCATGGGCAGTCACTCTCACCTCACCTTGAGGATTCAGCTCTTTTGACCATGTTTGAACTAAGGCTGTAATGAGGTGAGGAGCACAGTGACCTTGGCAGATCCAAACAGCATCAGTGAACAGGTGGTGCCTGGTCATTATCTGTAAGCTATGATTCTGTGAGTATGACTATGTCAGACTGTTGCTTGACTAGTCTGCGAGACAGTTCTCCCAATTTTAGCAAAAGCCCCCAGATGTTAGTAAGGAGGACTTTACAGGATCGATGCGGCTGGTTTGTTCTTATTTCTGGTGCCTAGGTCGATGCGGGGTGATCTGCACACTTTTGATCCTTTTTGTAGGCTTTGTAGCAGTTTTGATACAACTGTGTGGCTTGCTTGGCCATTTCAGAAGGCATTTAAGAGTGCTGTAGGTCTGCAGTCACATGTAGGCTAGACCAGGTAAGGACATTAGTGAACCACTAATACAGGGAGAGGTGAGGCCATAGATAGATTTAAGCGTGAGACTGAGGCTGAAAATTGGGGGATGAGGGGCCAGTGGAACCCCATGGCATACCAGGGACACACATCCATACACCATTTATACACATGGACACCACACACAAACATGCACTGCAGATGTCAGCTAAAGGTTGAGGTTAATTGCCATTGATTGTTCTCACTTCCTAGGCTGTTTTGACACTGTCTTTTATCTTTGAATGCCCTCTCACCTTCCTTGCCCACTCCTTCACCCTGTGTCCTGCTGCACAATATATATTCCAGCACAGACATAACAGACCAAATGGCCTCCTTCTCTGCCATAAATTTTCTGTTTCCATGTCTGAATCAGAAGTTTGTGAATTCATGTCCCGTTATCTATCATCTAGTCTGATTCTACAGTGCAATATTGATGGAGTAATGTTAGGTGTATTCCTGAATCAGATGAGAGATTAAACCAAACACATCTTCCCATCCCCTCCCTTGTCAGCATTCCGTTCTCTCCATGACACTCTGGTCCATTCCTCTATCACTCCCATCACCTCATCCCCTTCCCCTGTCACCTTCCCATGCAATCGCAGGAGGTGTAACATCCACCCCTTTACCTCCTCCCTCCTTACTTTCCAAGGCCCCAAACATCACCTTCCAGCTGAAGCAGTGATTCACTTGCATTTCTTTCAATTTAGCCTACTGTATTTGCTGCTCCCAATGCAGTCTCCTCTACACTGGGGAGACTAAAGGCAGAGTGGGTGACTGTTTTGTGGAACACCTTCACTCAGCCTGCAAGCAATGACCCCGACCTTCCTGCTGCTTTCCATTTCAATTCACCATTTGCTCTCATGCTCACATTTCTGCCCTTGGCATGCCACAATGTTCCAGTGAAGCCCAATGCAAACTGGAGGAACAGCACCTCATCTTCCCCAACCCGCTCCCCACACAGGGCCAGTCTGTAACTAGTTCTTGTGTTTTCCTTTCAGAGAATGTTGTTCTGCTATTAATACATTCTGCTATCTGACCTTTATGCCACTATTAGCACCTGCCTAGTCTTTAAGGCTATCATTCACACTCCCTTTGTCTTGTGTCCATGACATCTTTGTCAAATCTCTCCTGAGCTCCGCGCTATCCCTGACCATCTAATTTGCCCTACCTGCTCCACTCCCTCTCTTCAAAAGTGTAAAACCCATCACATTCCTACTGCGCTTCAGCTTTGTTGAAGGGTCAGACGGACTCGAAACGTTAACTCTGTTTCTCTCTCCACAGATGCTGCCATCCTGCTGAGATTAAACTAAGTCTACATCTGACCTATGTTAAAGATTGGGAAAGACCCCATGCCTTTATTTAAAGAAGATCAGTTAGTTCAGATATCTTGTTGCTCAGTTGGTAGCACTCTCCTCTGAATCACAAGGGTCTGGGTTCCAACACCACTCCAGAGTTTGAATGCAATAATTAGGCTGGCACTTCAGTGCAGTACTCAGGCAGTGCTACAGGTGCTACCTTTTGGATGGGATGTTAAACTGAGGCCCAGTTTGCTCACTTGGGTGGATATAAAAGATCCCTTGGCGCTATTTCGAAGAAGAGCAGGGAGGTTATTTCAGGTGTCCTGACCAATATTTAGCCCTCGTTATCTGGTCATAATCACATTGCTGTTTATGGGAGCTTGCTGTGTGCAAATTGACAGCCCTGTTTCCTACATTACCAAAATGACTACACTTCAAAATGACTACACTTCATTGGCTGTAAAGTGCTTTGAGATGCCTGATGCTCGTGAAAAGCACTATATAAATGTGAGTATTTTCTGGCTATCACAACCAGCAAAACAAGGAATTGATTCCTTTTATTAATGTGTGCAAAATAGCTGCTATGTTTACCCTGTAGAGATACCTGTACTTCATAGTAATTCATTGTATGAGGGCACCTGAGATCTGATAAGGTGCTTGTGAAATCTTCCTATTTTCTTCAAACTAACAGCATCTTGGACTTCATTGCTGACCGTGTCTTCACTTTGTCTTTTCCCCAGAGCATCAGCGGCAGCTGCCCCCCGCCACGATATTTGTACGACCCGTCGAGCTTTGCATTCCGCTCCCTGAGCACCTTGACCCCCATGAGTCCAATGGCTCCAGTTGAAGAACCACCCTGTGCCTACTGAAGGAGCTGCTGCCCCTTACTGCAGAGACCTGGCTGTGAGGAAAGCCGTGATATAGCATTGGGACTTAAATTTCCCACAAGGAACTGGCCTGCCTGTTGGAGCAGTCCTGAAGAGCTGATTATTTTTGATAGACTGATGTGGACTAAAAGCCTGAAGCTTTGCTGCTAGTTGGGGCTTTGTAACATTCCTAGGCCTGTGCTAAAGCCATTGAAGGACAGTGGACATTGAAATTGCTATACTAGTATGAATAGTTATATTAAATAAAGAACACTTTTGTATATATGTGTGTGTGTGTGTGTGTGTGTGTGTGTGTGTGTGTGTGTGTGTGTGTGTGTGTGTGTGTGTGAGAGAAGCACCACCAGGGTCCTCATTGAGTCAACAACAAGGTTGGTAGTACCAAGCTGATGTGGCCAAAAATTGATGGTTCCTCTATTAATTTTCTCCCCATCTTGCCCAAAAGCACCAGTTCACACTGGGGTAACTCCTCCAGGAGCAATGATCATCCTCTTGTCCTTTCCCTATGAGTGTGTCTAGATATCAAGTGCCAGTAAGGCATTCGACTAAGAATGCACTTGACCCGTGGCCTCTCCTGGCAGGAAGATGGCAAAGATAGGTACGGATAACCCATTCAGCTCAATTAGTTTGAGCAGAGCTCTAACAATCACAACATCCAACTGTCTCTAAATCTGATCATTCTTCTTGTGAAGAAATCCTTCCCAGCATCAGTCCTGAATTTTACCAGTTTGTACCATTGACCCCTTGTCATATGAGCTTAACTTGAAATTGAGCTCTGGGTCACCTGTTTCCACCACATGTAATATTGTGTAGGTGGTTTCCTTCCATTTCCTTTCTTTCTGTAGGCTGAGAATTTAACGTTTCTTCTAAACATTCCTTAATATCTAAACATTCCTTGATCCTGATTTAGAGACATGTGCTTGCGGAGGAAGAAATAATTTCAGACCAATGGTCCTGAAAGCTCTCCTTGGCTGTGGGTTTCCTCACATCATGTCTGGGTCTGTTGTAGATTTAATTGACAGAGATTGTTGCTGTGGTTAGTCAACAACTCCAATATTATTGTATCATGCGACTACCAGGATGGTAGAGGGTGAACTCGATGGAGGTTGGTTAGTTTTTGTTTATTAGTTCCTCTTTTCCCAGCAGTTTTGACTATCTCGACTGCCACCCCCAGCTAAGATCAAGCTATTTGACACAGACCAAGTCTGGAGCTATGGGGCCTCCCAGATCTGCATTATTCAACTACAGGCTATAAGATGGTTTGACACCCACAGGCACGATATGTTTGTACTGTTAACTAATAGTTGAAACGGTGAGGCACACCTTCTCAAGCTCAATTAGGGATGGGCAATATAAATGCTGGCCCAGCCAGTGATGCCCATGTCTCATGAAAGAATTTTAAAAAATTCCTGGCCACCGTCTCCAGAGGTGGATGAGGATTTGAATTACAAATTTTTTTTAATAAAAATTATTTGCGCACTCCACCTCTGTCACCTGCCCCAATCCTACAACAATCAAGAACTCTTGAGTTCTTCCAATTCTGGCCTCCTGTACATCCTTGATTACTTTGGCTCCACCATCGGTGGCTGTGCCTTCAGCTGCCTAGGCCCGAAGTTCTGGAATTCCCTCCCTAAATCCCTCCACCTCTGTCTCCTCCTTTCAGGCTTGGCATCAATTTTTGTTTGATTATACTCCTGTGAAGCGCCTTGGGCATTTTGATAGGTAAAAAGCGCTTGATTTTGGCAAGTTGCTACTTTACTTCAGAGAGATTGTAAGGAAATCAGCCTGCTCACTATGGTGTGGATGCCACACGAGCATGGGCTCAGACTACGATGCCATGTGATTGCCCCCTCACATCCCAGCTGACTAACATTTGTACTAAGTTGGCACATAAAAAATGCCCTGCGGGGTTTGGAAGATGGCAAGAGGTGAATGACGCAAGTGGAACCCTGTCACAGCCTGAGGTGGCATCTTCAGGAGAGAAGGGGGAATGGGGAAAATAAGGAATAAACATGCAAGAGAGAAAGAAAGCTTTGCATTTAGATAGTGCCTTTTGTGACCTCAGGATGTCCCAGAGCACTTTACAACCAAGTACCCCTCAACCAGCATGACCAAAAATAGATTTTCTGGTCAATTATTTGATAGTTGTTTTTGGGATCTTGCTGTGCTATTTCCTACACCACAGCAGCGACTATACTCCATACGTTCTTAATTGTTTAAACTTTAGGACATGATGCTATATAAATCTAAGCCTTCCTTTCTGGATAGCAATCATCAGAGACCCTGGCTGAAAACTTGCCCTCACCCCCACCACTATCAGGCTGCTGCCATTTATCCTCCCCAACAATATTGCTGCCTTCATTAAATGCAGGCCTCACTTATGAATTCCAGTTCTCAGATTGCAGCCTCAGAACGTCCAGAAACTCTTTCCCTGGTGCTTTGTTAGAATGAACTCTCCAGTACAATGTATTCTCATAATTACAACAGCCTTCCTCCTAAGAACATGAAAGCCTGGAGGTCTCCTCCAGCAGGAGTCCATGGCCTAGAATTTCAGGGAAGTCCATTTATGAGCACAGGAGTGGTCCTTGGAAGCAGGTATGATCCCTACGCCTGAATATTCAGGCCCAAGGAACGACTGATAATGATCTTCATTAATGTCAGAGAGAGGAAAGAGAGTTAACATTTTGAAATTTAAAAAAAATAGATTTAAAAAAATAAACAAATAAATAGATTAAAACAGGGGTAAAGATGGAGGAGAGAGTTCATGGTCTGAAGTTGTTGAACGCAATGTTAAGTCCAGAAGGCTGTAAAGTGCCTAATCGGAAGATGAGGTGCCGTTCCTCCACTTTGCACTGGGCTTCACTGGAACAATGCAGCAGGCCAAGAACAGACATGTGGGCAAGAGAGCAGGGTGGTGTGTTGAAATGGCAAGCGACAGAAAGGCCTGGGTCACACTTGTGGACCGAGTGAAGGTGTTCCACAAAGTAGTCACCCAGTCTGTGTTTGGTCTCTCCAATGTAGAGGAGACCGCATTGGGAGTAGCGAATGCAATAGACCAACTTGAAGGAGGTGCAAGTGGAGCGTTGCTTCACCTGAAAAGAGTGTTTGATACCTTGGACAGTGAGAAGGGAGGAGGTAAAGGGGCAGGCGTTACACCTTCTGCGATTGCATGGCAAGGGGATGAGGAGTTGGGAGTGATGGAGGAGTGGACCAAGTTGTCACAGAGGGAATAGTCCCTACGGAATGCTTATGGGGGGGGGGGGGGGGGGGGGGGGGGGGGGGAGCGGGGGGGTGGCGGGGGTTGGTGAGGGGAAGATGCATTTGGTGGTGGCTTTATGCTGGAATTGGCAGAAATGGCAGGGGCTGGTGGGGTGAAAAGTGAGGACAAAGGGGACCCTACAATGCTTCTGGGAGGGAGGGGAAGGGGTGAGGGCAGAGGTTTGGGAGACAGATCAGACATGGTTGAAAGTCCTCTCAACCACAGTGTGGGGGAAACCTCGGGTGAGAAAAGAGGAAAGCGTGTCAGAAGCGCCATCTTGGAAGGTGGCATCATCGGAACAGATGCAACGGAGGCAAAGGAACTGAGAAAATGGGGTCCTTATAGGCAACAGGGTGTGAGGAGCTGCAATTCAGGGTCATCTGTCACTTCTTGTGCTTTCACAGACTGTTGATCCTTGCTCTGTCATTAACACATTCTGCTGTCTTACCTTTATGCCACTATCAGCACCTTTTTATTCTTTAACATTACCATTAACACTCCCTTTGTCCTGTGTCCATGACACCTTTGTCAAATTTCTCCTTAGCTCCCACCTATCCCTGACCTTCTATTTTGCTCCACCTGTTCCACCCCCTCTTAAACTGTGTAAAAGCCATCACATTTCTACTCTTTAGCTCTGAAGAAGAGTCACGCAGACTCAAAACGTTGACTCTGTTTCTCTCTCCACAGATGCTGCCAGACCTGCTGAGTTTTTCCAGCATTTTCTGTTCTTATTTCAGATTTCCAGCATCCACAATATTTTGCTTTTATTTCATTAATGATGGAGCAGGAAGAGCTTGCTGTTGAAGAGTAAACCAAGGTCAGGTCACAGGTAAACAGCCTGCTCTCGGGTCCTGTCAGTATTACTCTGTACTGCCTTCCTGAGGATGCAAGAGTGAGAGCTTTACACCCATTTTTCCCTCTCCTTGAGGAGGTGTCCAGCATCAAATCCAATGTGAAACTCTCCACACTCGTACCCGCACAGACACATACACACACACGTAGAAAGAATGCACACGCTCACACACATTCACAACCACATAGGAAACGGATGCATGCTCCACCGCTTGACTAAGAGCCAGATGTCTTGATTTATAAAAATATAATGAAAAACTCCCTTCTCTAGTTGCTATGACTCCCAATGCAGGCCACAACGATAGGAGCCTGTAGCTGTTTTAAGAGGTCAGTTGTGGTCATGCGCCAGTAGAGATTATATTCTGCTTTTTCTTCCTAACTTGTGAATTGTCTCTTTATATAGGCTTGAGTTCAGTACAGTTTGGAAATGAAGTTTGATTCAGCTCCGATTCCCAAATGATTATGACATTACTAAGCTTGGGAACGAAAGCATATGTGAAGTTCCTCTGCCTGTGAAGGATGTAACCTGTTTACTTTAAATATTTAAAGCTTTGGGGCAGAATTTTCTGCCTGTCAGGTGGGCGGGTCCGACCCAATCTCCGGTCGGCGGCGAGTCAATCCCCGCCGGAGAAGGGGGCCCTGCCGCCATTTTAAGTGGGCGGGCCAATTAAGGCCCGCCCAGCATGACGTCCGCCGGGGAAGCGCTATGCGTTCCCTGTGCGGGCGGGGAGGGATTCCCCAAAAGCGAGAGTGCGATCTTTTGCGCATGCGCACGAAAGAGCTCACGTCTCCCTGAGGCTAAGTGCTGCCTCAGGGAGATCACTTACACTCTGAAAAATGTTAAAAATAGAGAAAAAAAAAATTCCCTAACATGTTGCCCTCGTATGACAATGTCACATGAGATGGGACATGTTCATAAATTATATACTAACTTCATTAAAAATTTTAAAGCCCTGCATGAAACCTCATCCCGCCGCTGGACGAGGTTTCATGTTTTATCTATTCCCCGCTGGGGCTCCTGGCCTGCCCGCCTACTTTAAGGTTGGATGGGCAGGTCCTTTAATTGTTTTAATGATCCTGTCAATGGCCTCAATTGGCCATTGACAAGTTGGCAGGCGCATGGCTGATTTGGCTCTGCCCCCGCCTTCCTGAAAATTTAAATGGGGGCGGAATGACGTCGGGGGTCCTGCCCGATGTCATCCTGTGTCATTTTATGCGTTGGCGAGCAGGCCTCGCCCCTTGCTCGCCAGTGGCAAATTCTGCCCTTGGTTAAACTAACGCAGAAGAGTAATTTCACATAAAAGTGTTCATTACCAATATTACAATGCAAAGCCTCCAACCCTGTGACTATGAAGACTTTCTTTGGAGACGCTAACTCACCTTTGAGGGTATTGCACATCAGGCCCAACAACCTCTGGTTACCAACCTATTGGGTACCTTTGAAGCCTGAGCCTGGAATTTGTAGAGGTGTTTTAACACGTATGGTTGTACTGTCCTCACGTGTTTAAATGAAATCAATATTCACCCTCAGAAATCATGTCGGAAAATAAATATGTGTGTGTCAGATGCCAGATCGCTAAACGGCTCAGTGGCACTATATGCCTGCATTGTCCTAAAGCACAATATCTCAACGACGGGAAAATTGCACAGTGCACAGGAGATGCCAAAAACAAAAGCTTGTATTTATATAACACCTTTCACCAACTCAGGACACCCAAAAGCACTTCACAGTCAATGAATGTGTCCACTTTGGCAGGAAGAATAGAGAAGCAGCATATTATTTAAATGGAGAGTGATTGCAGTGATTGAGTGATTGGAGAATTACAGAGGGATCTGGGTGTCCTGGTACATGAATCACAAAAAGTTAGTATACAGGTTCAGCAAGTGATTAAGAAGGCAGGTGGAATGTTGTCATTTATTGCAAGGGGGAGCATAATATAAAAATAGGGATGTTTTACTGCAGTTGTACAGGGCATTGGTGAGATCACTAGTATTGAGTACAGTTTTGGCCTGCTTGTTTAAGAAAGGATATAAATGCATTAGAAGCAGTTCAGAAAAGGTAGACTCGACTGATACCTGGGATGGGAGAGTCATCTTAGGAGCAAAAGTTGGACAGGTTAGGCCTGAGAGGTGATCTTAATGAAACATATAAGATCCCGAGGGTACTTGACAGGGTGGATGCTGAGAGGGTGTTTCCTGTTGTGGGAGGGACTATAACTAGGATACACAGTTTAAAAATAAGGGGTCTCCAATTTAAGACAGAGATGAGGACAATTTTTTTTCTTTCACAGTGTCTTGAGTCTTTCCCCAGAGACCAGTGCAAACAAGGTCAATCAATATCTTTAAGGCTGACCTAGATAGATTCTTATTTGATAAGAAAATCAAGGGATATGAAGGTAGATAGGAAATTGGAGTTGAGGCTACATCTGGATGAGCCATGATCTTATTGAATGGCAGAGCAGGCTTGAGGGGCAGAATGGCCTACTCCTGCTTCTAATTCATATGTAAATTCTTTGGAAATACAGTCAGTGTTGTCGTGTAGGACATGTGGCAGCTGAATGTGCAAAGCAAAGTTCCCTAGACACTCAATCTGTTTTATTGACGTTGAGTGAGGGATAAATATCATTCTTCTACAAAAACTTTTTTATGCATTGGATGTGGACATCACTGGATAGGCCAGATTTATTGCCTACCCCTAATTGCCCTTGTCCAGAGGGCAGTTAAGAGTCAACCAGGTTGCTGTGGGCCTAGAGTCGCATATAGGCCAGGCCAGGTAAGGATGGCAGATTTCCTTCCCTAAAGGGTATTAGTTTGCACTAGGTGGGTTTTTTTTACAATAATTAGCGATAGTTTCGTGGTCATCATCAGACTTAATTCCAGATTTTTATTGAATTCAAATTTCACCATCTGCTGTGGTGGGATTCAAACCCAGATCCCTACTCTTCTGAAATAGTAGTCCAGTGACAATACCACAATGCCATCGCCTCCATGGGATCGTTTATGTTCATCAGCGAGGGTATCTGGGGCCTTGGTTTAAAATTTAATCTGAATGACAGCACCTCCAACATTGCAGCACTCCATCCAATAGACTAGGCAAAAAGCCAATGGCAAAATGAGTAAAATGTTTTTGATGGTTCGAGTTGTTATGACTTGGAATGCACTGCCTGAAAAGGTGGTGGAAGCAGATGCAATCATAACTTTTAAAAGGGAGTTGGAGAAATTTGCACAGGTATGGGGAAAGAGACTAATTGGATAGTTTCCCCCCACCACCCACCCCCCACCAAAGGGTTGACACAGTCACAATGGGCAGAATGGCCTCACTCATGCTATATCATTCAAAGATTTGGGACCCCCAACCTTCAGGCTCAGAGGTAAGAGGGTTACCAACTGAGCCATGGTTAGCCCTAGGGCTCAAAGCAGCTGCTGTTAGATAGAATCATAGAATATTACAGCACAGAGGAGGCTGTTCGGCCCATCATATTTGTACCAGCTCTTTGAACGGGCTGTCCAACTTAGTCCCACACCACAGCTTTTTCCCCACAATCCTGCAAATAAGTTCTCTCCAGTTACAGCATTTTGAAAGTTCTCATAGCATCTGATTTCACTACCTTTTCAGGTAGAATGTTCTAGATTTTAACCGTCTGTGTGAAATAATTTCTTCTCATTTCCTCTCTAGTTCTTTAGCCAATTATTTTAAATCGATGGATCTTTGGTTACCAACCTGCTTGCCAGTGGGGCTAGGTTCTTACAGCTTACTCTACCCTCATAATTTTTTAAATGCCTAAAATCTCTCCCCTTAACCATCCCAAGGGGCTCAATGCTGGTTTTTCTAATCTTCCCCAGACACATAAATGTGTGCAAAAAGCTAATAATGCAGATGATGTTGATGGTGGTGTATTCAAATCTCTGCATGGGACGTAGTCAAATTGAATTGAGTTGATGTTACGATTTACAGGAGAAAGGGTTGTAAAAGCAGCCAGGCCTTGGTAAAAACCTGACTGCATCGCTAACGTCCTTTAGATAAGAGAAACTGCCAACCCCGGTCTATATTTGGCTTTTGTCTCACGTTATGTGATTGACCCTTAAAAGCCCCAGTTGTAAAACACAATAATAAGAAACCAGCACCATCACCACAAGAAGCAGCCTGGAGCCACCACCACTTATCACACTTCTACCTGAAGAAGGGTCAGACTGGACTCGAAATGTTAACTCTGTTTCTCTCTCTACAGATGCTGCCAGACCTGCTGAGTTTTTCCGGCATTTTCCGTTTTTATTAGCCTGCTGTCGCCTACCAGGCAAGTAAAGGGTAGGCAATAAATACTACATTTACCCACATTCTGGGAGCAAAAAAATTCACTGCAAAATTGTTTTACATTTTTGGCTCATCATTAATGTTTTTTGAGAGTTGAACATCCTCACGCATCACTGAAGTGAAACATGTTTACAATTTCAAGGCATTCGGCCTGACTGTTCCTTCGATGTTCACCCTGCGTCGGACAGGTGCTTTATCTGTGCACTGTGCCGTGCAATAAAAGAGAACTGCAAGGTTTAATTGCAAGGGCCATCAGGTTTCAAAGGCCATGGGACAGAATCAGAAACCAGAGCCACTTAAAATATGAATTCATCCATGGACCTCAGGTGTACAAAACCATATGGGTCAGGTAGGCCTCAGTGGCAATCCCTGATACGGAATCCCGGCTCAGATCCTGGCTTTGAAGAAGAGTCATACAGACTCGAAACATTAACTCTGTTTCCCTCTCCACAGATGCTATCAGACCTGCTGAGTTTTTCCAGCATTTTTTGTTATTGTTTTTGGTGAGATGTTGTAATGAGGCCTTTTCTGTCTGTTCAGGCCTGTATAAACAATCCCGTGGTACTAGTTGAAGTATGTTGTCCTGGCCAATATTCCTCCCCCAACCAACACTGTCATTAAAAATTAACTGGTCATTCCCAAATCAATGAAAATGATGGTACTTTAGCAGCAAATGTATTTCCTGTGCTTTGTGCCTTAACTAAGCCTGGTGCAAGGGCTGTTCGTAGTTACTGCAGTCTCACATTGCTATAAACTGCAATGCAGGGTGTGGATATGTAATGACTCATGGACCGATCGACTGTATAGACTAAGGGGCTTTTCATTCTGTCTCTGTTCAGCCTCAAGTCTGATGGTCACATTAAACCGTAACAGGCTCCTTTGGACTCTGAGGCACATGGTACTGGAAGCCTGCTGAAGAATGTTCCCTGACAACCGTGCCCATGATGAAGTAGCTGGAAATTCCAGATTGAAAAGACTGCTCCTTAAAGTAAAATTCCAATGTCCATCTAACCTCCAAATCTCTTAAAGCGGAGCTATTGAATTTATGGAGGTGAAAGCAAACATCCTAACTCATTCCCAGGACTGTCCTAACCTGGATCTGTTTCACTCGGGTCATTAGGATCAGTTCTTTGAGAGGATGACCATTCAGCTCTGGAAAGTGAGGCATTCCCTTCTCCCTCCTAACCCAGGGCTTTCTGAATGCTTTGATTGAATCTACATCCAATGCTGTGTTCGTCTATTCCATTCGTTAATGGATCTTAAATGTGAGCCACCCACTGCTTAGATTCTCCTTAGCTTGCCTAAGAACCGTATATCCTGTGATCTGTTTCAGCACAAGAAGTGCTTTTAGATCCGTCCCACACGTTGTGTTTGTGAGTTTCCCTCCATCATATGGAGCATATGGAATGCTCTCCTTCATTGGCAGAGGTATAGAATATAAAAGTAAGGATATAATGTTGGAATTGTATAAAACACTGGTGAGGCCACAACTGGAGTATTGTGTGCAGTTCTGGTCACCACATTACAGGAAGGATGTAATAGCTCTGGAGAGAGTGCAGAGGAGGTTTACAAGAATGTTGCCAGGGTTAGAAAAGTGTAGCTATGAGGAGAGATTGGATAGGTTGGGGTTATCCTCTTTTGTACAAAGAAGGCTGAGAGGTGACTTGATTGAGGTGTACAAAATTATGAGGTGAATAGATAGAGTGGACAGGATAAAATTGTTTCCCTTGATGGAGAATCTAGAACCAGGGGACATAGATTCAAGATAAGTGGCAGAAGGTGTAGGGGGGACATGAGGAAGAACTTTTTTACGCAAAGGGTAGTGGGTGTCTGGAATTCGCTGCCCAAGTTGGTGATAGAGGCAGAAACTTTAAACTCTTTTAAAAAGTACCTGCATCTGCATCTAAAGTGCTGTAAGCTGCAGGGCTATGGGCTGGGTGCGGGAAGGTGGGATTAGAAAGGGCACCTGGGTGTTCTTGGACTGGCATGGACTGGATGGGCCGAATGGCCTCCTTCTGTGCTTTGATTTTTCTATGGTTCTATCTGATCCCTCTCCATCCCCCATCATCTCTAGTGGACCTGCTTCACTCTAGGCATTAAGATCACTTCTTGGTGAGAATGACCGTGCACAGATCCATCTTGCACGCCTGGCAGTCACATGCTGTGCTAAGGAAGGGTGGAGAATGGAGGTAACTGTAGGTATCCATGGGAGGATGGGCTAAGCAGGCCGGGTGGCCTTCCTCATCTTCATTTATTGACATGAAGCCTGAAGTTGCACAGCGGAGACTGGAGTACACACACTAAGGTTCCAGCTCTGGCTGGATGTATTCCAGGAGGCTCCCTCACATGATGTCCCTCCTCCAGGTTCATGGCCCTGCCATTGGTGACCTGAAATGTCCATGCCCATGTCATACAATCAATGGGAAAGCAAATGAGATCTGTGTTAACCAGCTGGACTAATCTTGACTGTCAGTCAAACAGCCTTTTTTCTTCCCTTCTCCAATAATTTTTGTGAGTATCCTTAAAGAAAGTTAAAAATGAAACAAAGTTCATTTTAACCTTTATGATTTTATTTCTTCTGAACTATTGGAGGCACCAGGACAACCCTGGAGGATTGGCAACCCTAAGAATGACCTGAAGCAGTCATCTGGAATCCCCTTTCCCTCTCTCTCTCTCTGTGCTGGCTTAGAGGAAGGGGCGGACTAGTTTAAAATACTTTGGTTAGCATTGCAGCTAAAATAGCAGAGGGAAGAGCTACAAGCATCGCCAAGCCTTTATGGGTTGTGATCCATGGTGCTATTTGAGGCCCCTTCAAATTTGGTGCCAATGTCAGATTTACGACAATATTGGTTTGGCCACCAGATGGAGTTCAAGCAGCCCCTGAACAAAATTTGGAGTTCGCCCTCGGGACTGATTGCCGTCGAGTTTGAGTGTTGGCTCGAATCTGCATCGCCCTTTGTATTTTTCTGCCAATTTTTAAGACAACACCCTCGCATTAATAGCTTGCTGCACAATTTACCTCAAGGCCTCTTTTGTTGGCCGGGTGAGACACCGAGACCCGCGGCTGCAGTGAGGTTGGGCTTAGTCTGCTAGAGTACGCAGAAAAAATAATTCTGCATTCAGAATGTTGGGTGGGGTGTAATGCGACTGACTGAACAGAACCTTCCCCTTTGCTGCCAGGGCAGTTTAGGTACAATGATCCCAACAGTTTTTGACAGATACCTTGCCAAATGCAATATAATAAAGCCAGGGACCTATTAAGGAGTAAAAACCAAATTTTTCTTTACCCTTACATGGTGAGTATTTATTTTTATAATTTAAAAAACTTGTCCATTTGAGCTATGATTTGGGTTGATTGCGACTATTGTAAGTTTTAAGATGGCAGAGCAAAAGCTAATGTCGTGTGCCCTTTAATAGGGCTAATAATCCTCTTGGAGTGCACCAGGACGAGGAGCCTATCCAAATGAGTTGGCCTTGTCATGGTAATTTTAGCCATTTTCATAATTCTGTATGTATTGACAGGAAAACAAAAAGGGCTATTTTTTTCCCACATAGTTGGGTTGCTATGGCAATGATGTTTGAATCATTGCTGAGGGAAACTTGAATATGATTATTTATTGGTTGATTATCTTGATTGAATTCAAGATGTTTGTCATTTGAGCTGGGAGCTATTTTTGCCTTTGATTTCAGCGAATATTGCTTCGGAGGTGGTTGCTTTGCATCCTCTTGAACAGTGTTTAATTTAACTCTTGGCACTTCATGTCAAACAACTCGCTGTTAAGTGCGTCAGAGCTTTTTTTTAAAAAATAAAAAAGAAAGATGGCCAAATCAAGTGAAGTGGTGTCATGGTAATTCAGTACATGTTACACCACACACAGTGCAGACAATATGGCTCTCGCATGTCAAAAGCATCCCAGAGAGTGCCAGACACAATGACTCACTTGGCAGTGTAGAGGTTGATATAACATAAACAAATGGGGGCAGTGGGGTGGGGGGGGGAGAGGCATTTTGTGCACAGCAAGATCCCACATCTAATTTTTCTTTTGCGCAATGTTGCTCTTAATCAAATAGCGGTATGGGAACCTTTGGTGTCCACATGGATGGGACAGATGAGAGTGTAATTCAGGTCTCATATGAAAATCCCAGACAATGCAGCATGCCTTCAGTACAGCACCCCTGTGCCAGCCTATATCACGTATTCGAGCCCATGGTGTAGGGATTCATCCCCACAAGCTTCTAACCCAGAGGCAAGAATGCCTCACGATAACATATCATTGAAAAAAGAATCTGAGCTTCTCCTAGGTAATCATTGGGTGCTGAAGGGTTCTCAAAATTCCCACATTTTTCATATCATCAACAAGGATATGACTTTTTTGGACTTTTATGGCAGAGGACCCAACTGCTGAGTAAAGTGTAGAACTCTGGAGACAGGAGGCTAGGCCCATGAAGGCCTGGGACTGGACATGCCCGGGCTTGTTGAGTGCAGTGTGGATTGTTGCCTGAAACCAGACAATGAGAGGAGACAGAATATGCATTCTTCCCTTTAAAACAATCAACCCAGAGAAGGACTTCATCTTACATGAAACTAAAGCCCATCAAAATCTTGCATAAATAATGGCTACTAACTACTAAGGCAGGAAGGCAGCAATCAATGCAATTATGCAAACCTATCAATACTTCACATATACAATGGCTTTCAGTTCAAGACTAGTTATGGGGACAGGAAGACAATGATTAACATCATACGAGCCCATTAAAAACAACGAGACAAACAATCACCTGAAGAAGCCCAAATCAGACGACGAACTAACCTTGATTTGGTTTCAGATAAGAAATTCAAAAAACAGCATAATTGGGCCACCAGTTACGAAGGGAGGAGGGTGAGCAGTTTTGGAGCAGTTGAAGCAGAGTTTAAGCAGCGAGAGGTAGTTGAGCGAAGCGGAGGGAGGAGATTTGCATGCCCGCAGGCAGCATCACAGTGAGGGGCACGGGGCCCTCCATGAAGATTGACCACCCACAACCGCGCCCTCCACCCAACTGAAGAACGTTCGCAGATTCCACAGACCAGGACCACGTGTGGACAGCAGGCCCCAGAGGACACAAAGAGCAAACCCCAAAACTGCAACCGGCTTACCTGGCTGGATTTCGAACTATCAAGGGACCCTGGTTGGTGAGCATGATCCCTGACCTCTCCTGGTTCAATTTAGTTAGGTTTTAGGGGTGGGACAAGGGTAAGGGGATTAGTAGCGTGATTTTCCCTCGTTATGCCGTGTGTTCCCCATTCTTAACTAAGTGTACTTTGTAGGTCTGTCTAATCTCAGTGTAATCCTAATGTTATAAATTCATTTGTGACTTCAGTAAACCCAGTTTTTTTTTCTTGCACCAAAACCGGTTGTCTGCTGCACTTTGTCACAACCCCCAAATATGTCCAGGTCTAGAACCCAGGGAGTGGGAGTGATTCGGACCGCTCAGAAATCAGAGGTGAAGCTGACACACACCACCACCTCCTACAGTGCCAGAGTCAGAGGAAGACTCCAGGCTTCACACACTTCAGTATTTTGGCTCCTGGAAGTTTGACCTTCCCCTAGTGCACTGATATATTCAGTGAGATTTTGTTTTTTTTTCTCCACTTAGTGTGTCCACAGCAACACAGAGCAAACTCAAAGGGCAGAATTTTCTGCCTGTCGGGCGGGCGGGTCTGACCCAATCTCCGGTGGGCGGGGAGCTGATCCTGCCGGTGGATGAGGTTTCATGTTTTTTCTATTGCCCACCGGGGCTCCTGGCCTACCTGCCAACCTTAAGGTTGGACGGGCAGGTCCTTTAATTATATAATTGATCCTGTCAATGGCCTCAATTGGCCATCGACAGGTCGGCGGGCCCGCAGCTGATTTTGCTGTCCGCCCGCCTTCCTGAAAATTTAAATGGGGTGGGAGGACGTCGGGGGTTCCGCCCAACATCATCCCGTGTCATTTTACGCGTCAGCTCACCAACGGCAAAATTCTGCCCAAAGAGTATATCACGGGTAAACTATGGTTTTCTTGGAGCTTCCTTTGTCGCTCCAGAGAGTCAGGTAGGATTTTCCTGTGTTTTCCTGACAGTGGGTTGAGCTTTATTGGACTCACTGGAAGCCTGCCTTGCAAGTGCCTGGTGAAGGTGGGCAATAAGGTGACACTGTCCAAAGGCTCAGGTGAGCTCTGGCTCATCTCTTCCTTTCAGTCTGTTTGTACATTCATAGTGTAGTGATTGTAAGTAAATATTTTCCTGCTGTTTTAGGGATCATGTGATTTTACTGACGAATCAGGCCTAAGTGCGGGTAATCTTAAGGGCGAAGCTTTCTAGCCTTGGACCCGGTTCAAGCATGTAGCTTCTTCAAGAGCTCTGTAAATAATGTTAACTGTTTCTAACAAGAAACCTGTCCAGTACATCAAGTTCATTACAACTGGCGGCGAGGATAAATAGTTCCAATGCTTTACCTCGCCTCCTGAATGTGAGTAAATTAATTCTTAAGGAAAGAAAGAAAAGTATACTTAACAGTCATGCCACTCTTCAGCAAGATCGACCCTTATGACTTGTCCTTGGAAGACTGGAGACAGTTCAGAGGGCGCCTAGGTTTTTATTTTGTGGCCAATGAAATAACAGCGGAGGAGATGCAGAAAGCAATTATTTTAAGTGTCTGCAGGAGCAAGACTTATAACCTCATCCATAGTCTGACGGCCCTCAACACACCCAGTTCTAAACCTTTTAATGATCTGGTGGACCTCATGAAGGCACGTTTTCAGCCTAAGCCATTGGTGATTATGCAAAGATTTAAGTTCAACTTCAGAGTAAGGCCCTGGGTGAGTCAATCGCAATCGAAGCTCAAACAGTTGAATGATCACTGCGACTTCGGAGATACGCTCAATGTCATGTTGTGAGATCGTTTGGTTTGCAGCGTTCATGACGGTGCCATTCAGCACCGTTTACTTGTAGAACTTAATATTGATCTGAAGCACGCCATGGAGAGTGCTGAGAGGGACTCGCAGGCTTTGCAGTGTGTGCAACATGACGCCGTTCTTCAGTTGGGTGAGAAACTACCACCAGGCATGGCACGAAAACCAGGGAGACAACCGCAAAGTGGGAAATAGTCTCTACTGCTCAAAAAACTAAAAGGAATACAGGAAGCATCTCACCAGTGATTCAGAAATTAATTTGTTACCGATGTGAGGGTAACCATGTACCAGAAATCTGCAGATTTAAAGAGGCAGAATGCCTTTACTGCCACAAAAAAGGACATGTTATAAAGCAATGCAGGGCAAAATCGAGATAGCCAATCAGACATCAGACCAAGATGATTGAAGCGCACAATATAACTGAACAGGAAGCTGCTGACACTGATATCTATTCCCTATACATTGCCAAAGCAGTAAAAACTGAACCAATCACCATCACCCTTCAAGTAAGTGGGAAGCCTTTGGTCATGGAGATAGACATGGGAGCATTGACCACAGTGGTGGGAGAACACATTTAAATATCTAAATGAAGGTACCCAGCCGCTGGATCTGGAGAAAACCATGGCTCAGCTGAAGACATACACTGGAGAGTCAAGGGCATCGCCACAGTACCTGTGTCCTATAGGCAACAGACAGCCCAGCTTCCAGTGATCATTGTAACAGGTGAAGGACCTAGTCTTCTGGGCTGCAATTGGTTAAAAGAAATTAAGCTCAACTGGTCAGAAATTTTTCAAGTTAAAACAGGAGGAATTCCTGAGCTGTTAACAAAGTATGACTGCGTTCTCTGTGATGAATTGGAAATAAAAGATACAAGCAAAACTACACATCAATTTAGAGGCAATGCCCTGGTTCTTTAAGGTCAGGCCTGTGCCTTATACCCTAAAGAAGAAGGTGGATGAAGAATTGTGCCGCCTAGAGAAGCTGGGCATCATCCAGCCAGTCCAGTTATCGGACTGGTCAGCACCCATAGCCCCTGTGATGAAACCAGATCAATCTATTCACATTTACGGAGTTTACAAATTAACTGTGAACAAGGCTGCTAAATTAGATAAAAATCCTATCCTGAGGATTGAAGATCTGTACGCCAAGCTAGCTGGAGAAAAAGCTTACACCAAACTGGACATCAGCCATTTATACCAACAGCTACCGCTGGACAGCACAGCTAGAGGATATGTAACAATCAACACGCACTAGTGACTGTACCAATATACACACCTATCCTTTAGTGTATCATCTACATATGTGATTTTTCCAAAGAACCATGGAAAGCCCATTGTAAGGACTTCCCTCAGTATTAGTGTACATGAATGATGTCCTGATCACAGGATCAATGGAAGCCGAACATTTGGCCAACCTAGAAAAGATTTTTAAAAGATTTTTGGAAGCTGGTGTACGATTGAAGAAAGAGAAGTTACTTTCCAAGCGACTGAAGTCGCTTACTTGGGTCATCGAGTGGATGCCCAGGGCTTGCATTCAGTAGAGGAGAAAGTCAGGGCAATCAAGAAGGTGCCCTCTCCTACCAGTGTCACTGAACTCGAGTCCATTTTTGGGCATGATGAATTATCATGGTCACTTTTGCCAAACTTGTCAACAGTGTTAGCCCCTTTACACTTATTGAAAAATATCCATAGATGGTCATGGAAGGCACAACAAGAAGCCTTCGTAAAAGTCAAGGAGCTATTACACTCATCATGTCTGTTAGTACATTATGACCCATCAAAATAATTAATATTAACCTATGATGCATCTCCCTTTGGTGTGGGAGCAGAGTTGTCACAGGTTGGAAGATGGTTCTGAAAGGCCAATTGGTTATGTATCCAGCCCTGCAGCCAAGAATGGTTACTCAACTTGAAAAAGAAGGTTTATCAGTAATATTTGGAGTAAAAAAATTCCATCAATATCTGCATGGTCAACATTTCACTATAGTGTCGGATCATAAACCACTAATGGATTTATTTAGTGAAGATAAAGCAATTCTGCCGTTGGCCTCTGCCAGAATTCAATGATGGGCTTTGATTTTGTCAGCATGTGAGCACATCTTTAGGCACCGTTTGGGTATGCATATAACAAATGCAGATGCCCTCAGTCATCTTCCTTTGCCAGACAGCATTGTACATGCTCCAGTGCCACAAGAAGCTGTACTTGTGTTGAATTTCCTGGAATCCTCACTGGTCTGTGCGAAGCAAGTAAAGAATTGGACAAACTGGGATCCAATTTTATCAGAAGTCCGAGACCAGGCATTGCAACGATGGTCGAATGCACCAGTGTCTGAAGAGATAAGACCATTCTATGCCCGTAAAACTGAGTTAAGTTGTCAAGGTGGAAACTTGTGGGGAGCAAGTGTTGTCGTCCCTTCAAAAGGAAGAGAATCACTGCTGACAGAGCTTCACAGTGCACATTCAGGCGTTTTGAAGATGAAGATGCTTGTGCGAAGCTATATCTGGTGGCCAGGTATAGACAGTGATATAGAAGGAAATGGTTAAACACTGTCTCCAGTTTCAGCAACAACAGGAGTTTCCCGTTTCAGCTCCACTGCATCCATGAGAGTGGCCTGGTCAACTCTGGGCTAGATTACATATAGACTGTGTCAGTGCATTTTTAGGTATGATGTTTTTATTGATCATCGATGCACATTCTAAGTGGATGGATGTGCATTAAGTTAGAACATCAACATTTTCTGCAACTACTGAAAAGCTGCGCCAATGTTTAGTGTACATGGCCAACCAGAAGTCATTGTTTCGTATAATGGTACTATCTTCACTAGCTCGGAATTACAGAGATTCATGAGTTTAAATGGGATTAAACATATTAGAACAGCACCATATCATCCCTTATCCAATGGGTTAGTAGAAAGAGCAATGCAAACTTCTAAGGCAGGAATGAAGAAATTATCCGAAGGAACATTAGAAACTCGAATTTCACGATTCGTTCTCAATTGTCGCACAACTCCTCATGCAACTACAGGTTCAACACTGTCTGAATTACTAATGAAATGCCGCCGTTGTACAAGGTTGATTCTGGTGTTTCCTAACTGAGAGGGGAAGGTAGAGAAGAACCAGAGTGATTAGAAAGCAGAAGCAAAGTTCGAAAATTTACTGTGGGAGAGACAGTTCGTGTGAAATTTTGGAAATGGACCTAGATGGGTTCCTGGAATAATTGTCTCTGAATTACTTTTGAAGTATTTTCACCGTTGCTTTGTAGGCAAACATGACACCCAAGTCACACACAGCAAAGTCCCACAAACCAGTGGTGAGATGAATGCTGCTTGAGAGTTGAGCCCACCTCCCAGCAGTGCAACACTCCTGCAGCACTGAGATTATGTGCTCAAGTCTTGACACGGGGCTTAAATCCACAATCGAGTGAGAGGCAAGAGTGTTCCTGCTGGACACAATCATATTTCTCCTAATTTTAAAGAGCTTCAAAAGTATTTTTGTCCTTATAATCACGTCTCCACCCGAGCCTTCTCCACATTTCTGCCCAGTTTACAGTCGCCACTGTTAAGCACCTTGGGATGTTTTGGTGAGTTGTTGGTACTCTTCTCAGGGCAAGCTGATGTTGTAGACTGGAATAATGTTCAAATACAAATCTCAGATATGACAAAAGATGTCAATGACAAAAGGCACAGAGATCTTCCTTTTACCACTGGTGAATGTTTGGATGCTCAAAATGTCAGTCAAGTGTTGTTACCTACAAGTTACGACACAGAAACAGATCATTCAACCCAATTAGTCTATGCCAGTGTTTATACTCCACAAGAGTCTCATTCACCATACTTCATCTAACCCTATTAACATAATGTTCTATTCCTTTCTCCCTTGTGTGTTTATCTAGCTTCCCCAGAAAAGCATCTATGCTATTCACCTCAACTACCCCATGTGGCATCGAGTTCCACGCTTTCACCACTCTCTGAGGTTTTACTGACTTCCTTATTGGATCTATTACTGATTATATCATACTTATGATCCTTAGTTTGGACTCCCCCACATGTGGAAACATCTTTTCTACATTTACTCTTTCAAATCCCAATCAAGTCACCCCTCACCTCTTGGCTTTGTCTTCCCTGGAGAAAAGACACAGTGCTCAGTGGTCCCACAAACAATGGATCCGATCAAAGATTTGCAGTTCTGTCATATCCAGTCGTGAATGGTGGTGGACGATTAAACAACCAACAGGAAATGGTGATTCCACAAATATCTCCATCTCAATGATGGGGGAGCCAAGTGCATCAGTGCAAAAGAAACACTTGCAACCATCTTCAGACAGAAAAATCAACTGGATGATCCGTCTCGGCCTCCTCCTGAGGTCCCCAGCATCAAAGATGCCATTCTTCAACCAATTCAATTCACTTCCCATAATATTAAGAAATGGCAGAAGGCCTGGATGCAGAAAGTGCTATGGGCCCTGACAACTTCTAGCAACTTGGCATGCATCTGGTCAAACTATTCCAGTACAGCCACAACACTGACATCAACCTGGTGATGTGGAAAATTGCCCAGGTATATCCTGTCTACAAAAAGCAGGTCAAATCCAATCCAAACAATTACTGTCCCAGCAATTTACCCTCGATCATTAGCAAAGTGACAGAAGATGTTGTCAACAGTGCTATCAAGCGGCACTTACACAATCATTACCTGCTCATTGACGCTCAGCTTGGGATACACCAGGCTCAGCTCCCAACCTCAATAAACTTTGGTCCAAACATGGACAAAAAAGCTGAACTCAAGAGGTGAAATGAGAGTGACTGCCCTTGACATCAAGACATTTAACCAAGCGTGGAATCAAGGAGCCCTAGCAAAATTGAAATTAATGAGAATCGGGGAAAACTCTCCACTGGCTGGATTTGTACCTAGCATAAAGGAAAATGGCTGTGATTGTTGGAGGTTAATCATCTCCGTCCCAGGACATCTCTTCAGGAGTTCCTCAGGGTAGTATCCTAGGCCCAACCATCTTCAGCCACTTCGTCAATGACCTTCCTTCCATCATAAGGTCAGAAGTGAGGATGTTCGCTGATGATTGCACAATGTTCAGCACCATTCGCAGCTTCTTAGATACTGAAGCCATCTGTGTCCATATGCAGGAAGACCTGGGCAACATTCAGGCTTGGGCAGATAAGTGGCAAGCGCCATTCGTGCCACACAAGTGCCAGGCAATGCCATCTGTAACAAGACAATATCCTACCATCTCCCCTTGACGTTCAATAGCATTATCATCACTGAATCCCTTGGATGGGGTGAATTACCCATCCTTTCTCACTCCGGTCTGACCTACTCCAAGTTTAAGTGGCGTGTAGAAAGCAAGCCTGTCCCAGGCTAGTGGGGTCCTCATTAAATATGCAAGTGACACCATCAACCTGCGGAACCAGGAGCAGCTAGGGGAGCAGGGATAGTTTCCCAACCAGGCAGTGAACTGGATTGAAGGCTAGAAGAAACTCAACAAGATAAATGCCTTCAAAATTGCTTTCGGTTTCCTCGTGGGCCAGGAGAAGCAGAATTACTTCTCTGGCTCCCACAAAGAAATCTTAGGCTTCACCAGTCCCAAGCTTCTGCATCCTCTCCTGATCTGGATTCCCCTCCCCTCCCCTCCCCTCTCACTGGGCATTGTTCTCGGAGGTCCCAGCTGGCGATCTCCTGCCATCTGAATTTCTGCTCCTGCCCACTGACTGGGCAGTAATTCTGACTATATTTCTGTGGGATTCCAAGTCTGAATTTGATAATGAGGCCTAGAAGTTAAAAACTCCCTGGGCCCTAGAAAGTGAGTTTGTCATGGGCCCCAGGAACCTCACAACCTGCACCGATCCCATCTCGATTCAAATTAGAGGCCAGTGTGTCCTGGCCCCTCCTGCAAGCAAATCTGTAAATTTTAAAAGCGCCTTTCTCTTGCCCAGTCTTGCACTGTCATCCCTTTCCCTCAGTCCGTCACTCTTTCCCCCCCTTCATTCAGACTTCAAGCCACTACAGCACTCTGACTGCATCTCCTATCAGCTGTGGCCACTCGGACTTAAGGAGGAGAGGACAAATAGTAGAAATAAGTAGACGATGGAGCAATGGAGTGTTGCCTGCTGCAGACAGGTTACCAGTTTGTTGAGTGGTGGCAGGGCAGGGTGTGGGCAAAAGTTATTGCTATCTTAATGGCTGGAATTTAGTGGTGCTTGTTTATCAGCCATTGATAGAAGGGATAGGGAGTGGTATTAGTGGCCAGAGACTGGCAATGGGGGAATTGAGAGATCTTGCCACTGCCCTTCTTTTTCAGTGAGAGCTGTGTAATTTTTGGGCAGCCATTTGGTTCCTGAGTGGCTATTTCAGTAGGCTGGTATGTGTGCTGGTGTAGCATGGATGTGGGATAGAGGGAATGAACACCCAACAGAAAGAGGCCATTCATCCCATGGCCCAGGCCAGTGTTTACACTCCACATGAGCCTTCTCCCATTCTACTTCATCTCATCCTCCTGACAAATCCTCCTCTTCCTTTCTTCTTCATATCTTTCTCTACCTTCCCTTTAAAGGGCTCTCTGGCATTTGTCCCAAGCACTCCACGAGTTCCACATTCCGACAACTCTATAAATAAAGAAACTTCTCCCGAATTCCTTATTGGATTTATTAGTGAATACCTGACATTTGTGGGACTAATGGGCAACTCTTTTCAGGGAGCCAGCAAAGTCGCAATGGGCCAAATGACCTCATCCTGTGCTCCAGGATTCTATGATTTATGGCCCCAAGTTTCAGATGTCCTCAGAAGTGGTCCAGTCAGACAGAGGAGTGATGAGAGGGGAGGTATACAGAATTATCAATACTATCACGGTATCAAGTCAGTCAAGCTTGTAATGTTAGGTGGGTTACTGGTTGGTGATAGCAGTGGAGCAAACCCTTAGTTCATTTAATCGAGTTTTCCATTAATAATCACTCCCTTAGCCGAAGGATCAATAAGCCATCAAGACTAAATAAATATCATCAAAGCTGATCTGAACTTGTGTGCTTAATAATGACAGGGGAACAACAAGAAATCTTTTTCATTTATTTTTTTTATTGCCTTATTGATTCCACTCAGTAACAGGAGTGAGAGGGTGAGAAATACGATTTCAGTGATATTTTATTTTGTTCTACTGGATCTACCTTGGAGTTGTCCATTGAAGATCGTCTAGGACAGGCTTTGCTCAAGGGTCCACTGTTAATGATGTGGGGATCTGCTGCTCTTACCTAAAGCATCTATAGCTCCATCTAGTGGATCCACCGCAGCCACCAGCATGTGAAAAGGAAGCAATAAAATGGGAAATCCTCCTTAGGCTCGCGATGAGCAACCAGTTAATTTTTCTTTCTGTGATGCTGGCTGAGGGATAATTATTGGTCAGGACACCGGGTATGTCTCCCCTGCTCTTCTTCAAAATAGTACCATGGGTTCTTGGGGAGGGCAGATGGGGCCTGGCAGAGCAGCACTCCCTCAGTACTGCTCTCGGGGGACATTGGCTTGGATTGTGAGCTCAAGTCTCTGGAGTGGGACCCAGAGGCAAGAGTGCTACTAACTGAGCCACAGCTGACAATTGCGCACAACTTTGTTCTCATTGCACTGCTGGGATTAATGCCAGACTCTGTAGTCAGACCATACTGATTTGTAACCAGATCTGATAACATGGGCACACATGGCTGGCTCCCTTCACTGTACAAGCTCTTGTAGTATGAAAGTGTCAACAAGCCCTAAATTTCTGAGGGCAGCCTCACACCAGCTGCAATATGTCGCAGGAATAAACAAAAGCACTCAATGCTCCAATGTCAATATTTGTCTCTGCTGCCCCAAGTATCTTAATATGTGAGTCAACGTATTGAACTAAAAAAAAACCTTTCAACCTTCCTATGCTGAAAATTCACCAAAAAGCTATTGTCTCTGTCTCTCACTCAGTGAGGAGGATATGCCAGGGTTTGACCACATCAATCATTATTCACTCAGAGTTTCCCAACAAGCCCCTGGTGCAGGGGAGTCTTAGAAAGTAACTTTGCTAAAATGGTTGCACGCAGTGATCCAGCAGTTATACCTAGTGTTTCTACGTTATGGCAAGGTTTGTTGAGAATCCCAAAATTTGGTTAGGAAACCAAAACTGCGGATTATAAATAACCCAAAACTGGAGACACAGGCCTCATCGTTGGCCTGTCTAAAGTCCTTTACACTCACTATTTGCTAAACCCCATGATTCTCTCACATGGTGAAAGCTTGGCTTTTTTCACTCAGAAAAATATGGGCCAAAGTGCTTTTGTTTTCTAAGTGCTCTTCCTAAAGATTAAGGCAGTGCTGCTCATAATGCATAAGGTCTTGTGACCCAATGGGTAGTGCCCCTGCCTCAGAGCCAGAAGCTCTGGGTTCAAGCCCCACCTCAGGATTTGATGGCCAAGGAAGGTGCGTTCAACATGCAGCCAAATTGCTCGAGTATCCACCTGCAAATCCTTCCAACACACACAGGTGATCAAAGCATGAGAGATTACTGATCATGTGGTGGAAAGAACATTGGAGACCTTTTTTTATTCACTCACGGGATGTGGGCTTCACTGGCTGGGCCAGCATTTATTGCTTATCATGAATTGCCCTTGAGAAGTTGGTGGTGAGCTGCCTTCTTGAACCACTGCAGTCTTGTGGTGTAGGTACACCCACAGTGCTGTTAGAGATGGCGTTCCAGGATTTTGACCCAGTGACAGTGAAGGAATGGCTATATATTCGCAAGTCAGGATAGTGAATGAATTGGTGGCGATGTTCCCATGTATCTGCTGCTCTTGTCCTTCTAGATGGTAGTGGCCATGGGTTTGGAAGATGCTGTCTAAGGAGCCTTGATGAGTTCCTGCAGTGCATCTTGTAGGTGGTACACAGTACTGCAACTGTGCATTGGTGGTGGGACTGTTTTCCTTGGAGAAAAGGCTGAGAGGAGACAAGATCCTTAGGGGTATGGACAGCGTAAATAGTGAGAAACTGTTCCCACTCAAGAGGGCATCAAGAACTAGAGGGCACAGATTCAAAATAATTGACAGAAGGAGTAAATGTGATGTGAGGAAACATTTTTTCACCTAGAGGGTGGCTGGGGTCTGGAAGGAACTTCCTGAGAGGGTGTGGAGGCAGGTTCGATCAAGGTATTGAAAAGGGAATTGGATTGCTATCTGAAAACAGAATGTGCAAGGTTACAGGAATAAGGCAGGGGAGTGGAACTAGGTAGAATGCTCTAGTGCCACCACTACCACATATCATACAGCATGGGCTAGACTTGCAGACTGATTTCCCCTCACCTCTAGGCTCTTTATACGAGTGGGTTTTAGCTTCTAGCCTACCAGTTGTGGAATGTTATACAGTCAGAGAGAGGGAGTGGGGGGAAGGGTGGAAAAGTCAAAACAAGGAGTTAAAGTAAAGCTGCAAATATAACCCGAAAGCAAATCACTGCTCAGTGTGGTGATAAGGAAGTTACTAAGTCTTTCTTAGCTTGGCTGACAACTAGCAACATCTGCCCAGCAAAGAGAGATGACTTTGAATGACAACCAAAGCTGAGAGTCAGACCATCACAGCTTTAAGAAAACCGACATCGCTGTTAATTCATTTTAAGCCCGATCGAGACTCTGCCAGCTTCTCACACTCGTTGCCAATTCAGTAAAACTTTTATGACATATCTTTGGGTGCAGCTTTAATGGTCTGAACTCTGGGTAGCATCAGCTCACAGTCTGACTTTAATTTAATAAAACATGCACTGCTGACTGGAAGGAAGCCATGTTGAAATGAATGATTAAAGGCCAGACTAACTCTTTCATTACAGCTCACTAGATAAGCTCCTGCAGCTGCAGCAGTATGAGCGAAGGCTGGAATTCAATGTGCATCCCACTGAAAGCACCAATGCCTCTGCACTCAAAGTTTTAAGTTATTTCTCGTAGCCTTGCCAGCATCAATATAACAGTATCTCCATGATATTTCCGTCAGATAATCTTTGTGGCTATTTCTAGCATTTCCACACGGGTACAGGTCTTTGAGTGCATCAACTGTAGTCAGGTGACCTGGCCATGGCCTGGTTTCAGGCCTCCAATTCCTGGCCCGGGGCTGGTGCACTGCCCCAAGGCACGAAGGAAATTGGCCCTCAATGCAATAGCAGGGCTGAGTGGCCTGTTGTTTGAAAGTATGTGCGCCAAGTCTGCTTAAATTTGTACATGATTTCCCCTATGATCATAAAGTTCGGTCGTCACTCACGCACACATGCCCCTCGGGCATGTTGTGTTTTTATAATGATGGAAAGGCAGCAATCACTCATAAGGGATTGAGTAAACACTTTATGCATTCACTCATTAAGACTAGGCACATGAGAACATACGTATAAAAGTAGAAAGCTTGAAAACATCAGAGGGCAACAGAGCTGTGTGTGCTGCGTTCTTCTCAAAGGCCCCTTGAGTGATGTCATGCTGCTACCCCTTAAAGGCATGTTACAGAGCGAGGTGCCAAAAAGGAGCCAGTGCCTATGGGATTTACCCTAATATTACCCTAGCTAACAGCACAGAGGAGAGTGGGGCTAGGATGCAGAACAAAGCAGGACTCTTTAAGGTGGGACTCATTTCCATGTTTTATAATTTACCTGGGGCAGGGTTTTATGACCCTTGGGTGGGTGCATGCGTGCCTCACCTGATTGGGTGTAAAATAGCGCTCGATGACATTGGGCAAGCATCCCGACATCAGCGCGCACTCCCGCGATATTTCGCTTGGTGGGTGCACGCGATAGTCCACAGCATGCCCGCCGACAATTGAGAGGCCTATTAATCAAATAATTGAAATCCATTTTCCGTTGCCTGTCCAACCTTACCGTTGACGGGCGGGCAAATCGGCCAGGCGGCCTTTGGAAAAAGATCTTTGGACATCATTTTTAATATGTCCCTGGTCATGTGACTGAGTCACATGTGGGGACATGTTTGTCTCATTTTTGAAGTCTTTATTTTTGATTTTAAAATTCTTCAGCTCCCTGAGGCTGCTGTGTGCCTTCAGGGAGCTTTCAGTGTGCGCTCCCCCACGCACGCGCAGACTTCAGCGCTCGCACTCCTCCCACCCCCACCCTGGCAGCGCTGAGATCCTCAGCGCACCTTTCATGGTGGGGGGGCCAATCGGGAGTGGCGGGCCCTTTCCCGGCATGCTTTTCCCATGTTCCCAGGCCCGCCTGCCACGCCTGCTCGACAGCTGGAAAATCCTGATCCCTGAACTTTTTCACTCCGTGCAAGGTGGGTGCAAGGGTGTGAAAGTGTTGGGGAAGGATTCTGAAGGAGAGAATCTATCTCCACTTGAAGAGGCAAGGTTTGATCAGGGATAGTCAGCACGGCTTTGTCAGAGTGAGGGCATTGAATGAATTTTTTGAGGAGGTGACCAGGTGTGTAGATGAGGGTGGTGCAGTTGATGTAGTTTATATGGATTTCAGCAAAGCCTTTGACAAGGTCTCACATGGGAGACTTATAAAGGAGGCAAATGCACATGGGATACAGGGTAATTTGATAAGGTGGATTCAAAATTGGCTTAGCTGTAGGAGACAGAGGGTGATGACAGAAGGCTGCTTCAGTGACTGGAAGAGAGGGTCCAGTGGTGTGCAACAGGGATCTGTGCTGGATCCCCTATTATTTGTCATTTATATAAACAACACAGATGACTATGTGGGGGGTAGGATTAGTAAGTTTGTGGATGACACAAAGATTGGCCGGGTGGTTAACAATGAGGTTGAGTGTCTTGGGCTACAGGAAGATATAGATGGGATGGTTAAATGGGCAGATAAGTGGCAGATGGAATTTAACCCTGAAAAGTGTGAGGTGATACACTTTGGAAGGAATAATTTGACAAGGAAGTATTCAATGAACGGCATGACACTAGGAATTTCTGAGGAACAAGGGGACCTAGGCGTGTGTGTCTATAGATCTCTGAAGGTGGAGGGGCATGTTAGTGGGGTGGTGAAAAAGGCATATGGGACACTTGCCTTTATCAATTGAGGCATAGATTACAAAAGTAGGGAGGTCATTTTGGAGTTGTATAGAACCTTGGTGAGGCCACCGCTGGAGTACTGTGTGCAGTTCTGGTCGCCACATTATAGGAAGGATGTGATTGCATTGGAGGGGATGCAGAGGAGATTCACCAGGATGTTGCCTGGGATGAAACATTTAAGTTATGAAGAGAGGTTGGATAGACTTGGGTTGTTTTCGTTGGAGCAGAGAAGACTGAGGGACGACCTGATTGAGGCGTACAGGATTATGAGGGGCATGGACAGGGTGGATAGGGAGCAGCTGTCCCCCATAGTTGAAGAGTCAGTCATGAGGGGACACAGGTTCAAGGTGAGGGGCAGGAAGTTTAGGGGGGATGTGAGGAGAAACATTTTTACCCAGAGGGTGGTGATGGTCTGGAATGCACTGCCTGGCAGTGTGGTGGAGGCCGGTTGTCACATCCTTTAAAAAGTACCTGGATGAGCACATGATAACATGGGCCAAGTGCTGGTAAATGGGATTAGGTAAGTAGGTCAGGTGTTGCTCATGTGTCGGTACAGACTCGATGGGCCGAAGGGTCTCTTCTGCACTGTGTGATTCTGTGATTCTGTGAAGTGAAGGAGAGCTGGATGAGGTGAGGGTTGAGTGATGGGGGTGAGGGATGGGTGAGAAGGTGAGGTATGGCTGAGGGGGAAGGCCTGAGAGGGTGAGGGAAAGATGAGGGCTCAGAGGGGGTGAGGGGTGGGTGAAGGATGAGAGGGTGAGGGATGGATGAGAAGGTGAGGTATGGCTGAGGGGGAAGGCCTGAGAGGGTGAGGGATAGATGAGGGCTCAGAGGGGGTGAGTGGTGGATGAAGGATGAGAGGGTGAGGGGTGGGTGATGGGGTGAGGAGACAAGGGGTGGGGAAATGTTCGTTAAATAGGCGTATGGTATATGGATAAATCCAAAATTTCAATTATTTTCCCTTGTATATATAAATTAAATATTTATCATTGTCAAAGTGAAAGGTGTTCTTAAATTAACACAAACATAGCAGCTTTGTAAATATTTCAAAATGTTTTGGGAAACTGCAGGGTCACACTATGTGAACAAGGGGGGTGGATGGAGCAATTGGCCATTTCACTGCCTATACCCCTGCTCACCCCATTCCACCCCCTCCCACCCCCCACAAACCCGAGTGACATTCAAAATCTTAATAAGCTGCAGCAGGTTTACAACCCTCTCTAAATCAAGCCAGGATATAAGCTGAGCCCTGAAAGATCACTTGCTCTTCTTTTGCACTGTCGGTTTTGTGCTTTTGCTTATTCCCTGAACGCAATCGGATACTGCGCCAGGCTGCCAAGTTTCCACCACTGAAGTCCACGCGATAGCACTCACGCTTGTGCCCAACAGGCCGAGGAGCGATTGGTCAGTCCCAGTCAGGGACTGAGGACAATAGCGAATGTAAACAGTAATCTAAATTTCTATCTTGCCAATCACCCAAGCAGCTTCGGAATATTTAAGATGCAGTCACCTCTGACTCCCTATCAATGGTAATAAGGCTAATTTTGACTGCAGACTAGTGGGGATTTTTAAAAATACATCTTTATGTTTGTGTGTGTATATATATATATGTTTGTGTGTGTGTAAATATATATATATATGTTTGTGTGTGTGTGTGTGTGTGTGTATACATATATATATATATATATATATTTATTTCATGTATATATAAACAACATCCAGCTTTCATTAATTTGATAGCAGAGGCACCAAGTCTGTTTGGGAGACGGTTTCCACATGTTTCATCAACAATAGTTGTATTTAGCAGCTACTAGAAACAAAGGGATAATGCTGTCCTCAAAAACCTCCAGCTTGGCTGCATAGCTCATATTTGAGATGGTAAACATGTCACTGCTGTGATGTGCCTCCTACTGTTTAATGCCAGGCCTTTTAACACGTGGCATCGATTGGCAGAAAATAGCCTCTCTTGATTAATCCACTTAGGACAAAATTAACCATCGAATTGTACAACGTGAAGCAGACGATTCGGCCCATTCTGAACATGCCAATCCTATGGAAGGGCTGTTCAATTAGTCCCATTCCCACATAACCACTGCATTATTTCACGTTTCGGGTGTCATGTTTTGAATTTGTCTTTCCTTTTACTGCCCATGATCAGTATTTTATATGTGAGGGTTGTGTGTTTTCTTATCCTCAGAGTGAGTGTCCCGATTTAAGTCATTCCAGCAGCAAGCTTTTTGTGAATTTAAAAACAAGAACGTTATTTATTTTCACACACTTGCCCTGGAGGTTTAAAATGTGACATCTCATTTACTCAACTCACCCACACTATCACTCACATAAAGATTAGATATAGATAAGGGAAAAGCAATACAATTACAATTTATGATTGTGGTAGTAGGCTTGTAGTTGAGTTGATACTTTGGTTAAAGTGAAGGTCTTGTAAAACAAAGGATTTTCAGTAAGCTGTGAAGACTCTTGTAGTCAATTTTCCAGGAGGTTGGTTCTCAGGTGAACTCAAAGTTGGAACAGATTGAGGAGAGTCCTTCCACTTTCAAGGTGTGGCTGTTTATTACCTTGGCTGGTTAGTTGACTTAGAGTGGGTTTGATGTCTTCTGATGAATTTCTGTCTGAGCAGCCTCTTGCTGAAATTTTAAATTGGAACACAAAATGGCTTCCTCACCACATTGAGAGTCCTTTTTTGTTAAAAAGAGATGGTGTGTTGATTATACATCTCTCTGTTGTCCGTCGACACTTTGAAATTCCTCCTGTCTAGTTTGATGAGAGAACATCATAACATAATGTGTTGGAAATCCATTCACACTTATCAAACACACATTGAGTTTTGATGTTTCTTTTGTCCATGGGGTGAAACAGAAAGATGAACTGAGTGGAATGTTCTTTTGTGGATGCTCCATCCCTAAACAAAGAGATGTGTAAATTGCGCAGCTGGCTGCGAATGTCCATACCTTAAAAAAATTAGTTCATGGGATGTGGGCATCGCTGGCTAGGCCAGCATTTATTGCCCATCCCTAATTGCCCTTGTTCATAGGACATTTAAGAGCCAACCACATTGCTGTGGGTCTGGAGTCACACGTAGGCCAGACCAGATAAAGGCAGCAGATTTCCTTCTCTAAAAGGGTGTTAATGAAACAGATGTTTTTTTTGACAATTGGCAATGACTTCGTGGTCATCCTGAGACTTTTAAAATCAGGAAAAAAAGTCCAAGCATCGCAATCAGGCACCTGAACATGCAGATGATAAAATTGCTGTCCATAGCTTTTTATTTTTTTTTAATAACGAAAACTTCTTCCTGCCCTTGGATGAGGTTTCATGAAAAATGCGAAGTCCGCCCGGCTGGTTTGCCTGTCCACCAACCGTAAGGTTGGACCGACCACAAAAAGCCGGAGACAATTACGCTGTCAATGGGCTTAAGTTCCCTCTTAATTGTCGGCGGGTGCTTCTGACTTCTGCACGCGCCTGCCGAGTGAAATATCGCACAAACGCGGGATTATGTTGGGACAGAAGTATTTGGATGTGCACTTGCGTGATGCCAGGGCATACAAGGCTATGGGCCTAGTGCTGGAAAACGGGATTAGAATAATTAGGTACTTGTTTGACCGGTGCAGACTCAATGGGCCGAAGGGCCTTTTTCTGTGCTGTAGACCTCGATGACTCTATGAGTCTATGGCTATGACACTCCCTCGATGTCTTCTCGTGCGCGGCCCGCAAGATGTAAAATTCTGCCCCTGGTTACCAACTGCCCCCCGCTCATGGAAAGAGTTTCTCCTCATCTACTATCAAACTCCTCACAATTATGAACATGGGTTTGGGTGGGAGAGACAATATAGCTACAAGCTGAGGGAAGCTCGAAAACCTGTCTGTTTCCCAGGCTGTCTCTGAGGTAGCAACTATTAATCGTTAAGACCAGGATTTTACATTTGGCATGCGGAGATGGGCCCGACACACCGGAATGTAAAATAACGCGTGATGGTGTCGGGCATTCGTCCCAATGTCATAACCGCAGTCTCGCGATATTTCGTTCGGCGGGCGCGCGCCAGAGTTGGCTGCATGCCCACCAATAATTAAAAGGCCTCTTAAGGCCATTAGCAACCTCAATAACTTGAAATTTACACCGCCCGTCCAACCTAAAGGTTGGCGGGCAGGCAAAAAGGCCAAGCGGCCTTTACAATTTTTAGGAAACCTCATCCACGAGTGGGATGAGGCTTCCTAAAGCTAACACAAATTGAACAAGATCTCTTGTTGAAAAATAAAAACAAGTCCCAGTCACGTGAAGGGACATGTTTCATTACATTTTTAATGTTTTTGATAATTTCTTTCAAAAGCACTTCAATCTCCCTGAGGTGGCTTCGTGCCTCAGGGAGATTGGGGCGCTCTTTTGAGAGCATGTGCGAAAGAGCGCTGGATCCGACTCTCTCTACTCCCCCCACCACCCCACCCCCCCACCCACCCGCACAGGTAGCGCTCAGCGCTACTGCTCGTGATCCACACCGGGCGGGCCTTAATTGGCCTGCCCACCTGAAATCGCGGTGCCCAGCCTATCGTGGGCAGTGGTCGGTTCCGCAACCGCCCCTGCCTGCTCCCGCCGAGCCCGCCCACCATGGGAAAAATTCAGGCCAAAACGTGGGAACAAATCCCAGCTGCCATTATGTTTACCAAGTGGAAGGATGGTGTGGTCTTTTGCAACTGGAGAATATCGAATAGTACCTATTTTCAGGACTGGAAGAGATTCGAGTTGCACCAGGCTTTCAGCCAGCACAGAAGCGGGGAAAGGGTTGGCAGGGGTGGTGGTGATTGGGTGGGGGGGGGGGGGGGGGAGGGGGGGGGGGCATGGGTAGTGGTGGGTGTGCGGGGGGAGGGTGGTAGCGATTGGCGGGAGTGGGTGTTGTGGATGAACAACCTGACTAGGCACAATCTCTGTAACCTTCTCCAGCCCTATGATCTTCTGAGAACTGTGCTCCTCGGATTCTGGCCTGTTGCGCATTCCTGATGATATGTCAGTGCGGTGGGTTGGGTGGTGGTGGTTGGGGGCAGTTGGGGAAGGGGAGGGGGAACACGGCTACCCTTTCCCTTTTTACTGAGGTTTCAGTCAAAACAAGGCTCTAATGCCAAATGTTTTTAATGTCACAGAACTGGGCCCTGTCAGCCAGGAGCTGCCTTGCTAAAAGGTTGTACTCTGCCCTGCCTCAAATAGCTGCTCGAGCCAGCACCCTGTTGTCACACCAGCTAGAATAACACCAGCGAGAATAATAAGAAGACAATATTGCAGCGTGAGGGGACTATACAAGCTCAAAACAGTGAAGTCACTGAGAGCAACATGATCTGTTGCCTCTGCAGTGACATTTACGAGCTGCCCACATACCCTTGAGTTCTGGATGGTTCTTGTCCAGTAAAGATTCCTCGGCTGGCGTTGTGTTATTGAGAGTTTCTTGCTTCAATGTGGCGCAACTCATGATCGTTATGGCACAAGGCCCCACTAGACATCCAACGCAGACATATTTCAAATTGAAACCACCATGGTTGACATTTAAGGAAGAAAAAAGATATGTATTTGGTCGTTCGGGAAAAAAAAGGCAGGTGAGGAAGAACCCAGATTGATCTCTCAGTGCCAAGGCTGGAACCAAACCAGGGCCCAGGAGGGAGATGGAACCTGGGACTTCAGTTTTAGAGCTGGGGAATCCTCCAGGGGTGTTGGGTGGGCAGTGGGGGATAAGGGTGGGTGAGTTTGGGGATAGGGTTTGGCACCTGTCATGAGTGCTGAGTTGTGGCCATTTGTGTTCTTCACTCCAGCTCCACTGCCCCCCCTCGCCACCCCTCCACTAAAGTTTGCTGGTCCAGGGAGTGGAATCATGAGTAGCAAACTTCTAGCAATTTGGGTGCTCATTTAGAGCCCACACTCAACCCACCACACCACCCTGCTCTCCCGCTGCCCCCTCCACCCACTCCCCCCCACACACCCAATCCCGCAACCAGCTGCATAGTCTGAGAACACCAGCCAGAGCTTGTCACATTGGCCTGGGCAAGAGGGAGTGTCGCATGTTTCCCAGAAATGGGAAGCAAGCTTCCTCCAGTGACTCCTGACTGGCAAAGAAATTTGTGCTACTCATCATTGGGCATCTTCGCTGTCCTTCTGGCCTGGCTGTACCTACACTACAGGGACTGCAGTGGCTCAAGAAGGCGTCTCACCACCACCTTCTCAAGGACAGGCCTAACCAGCGGCGCCCACATCCCATGAATAAATGAAAAAAAAATCTAGGCCCCAGTGCCTGCCTGGACCCACCAAATAGGTGGGCATCCCGGCCCTGTCGGTGAGGCATGCCCGGTGAGACCTGCCATGCTTGTGCCCACCATGTGGTGGCTCCCCAACTTGTGAAGGTTGGCAGGGTACTTTGCGGGTGGTGGGCAGGGGGTGAAGGTGTCTGGGAACTCCGAACTCAGGGAGTTCCTACAGCATGATCTTGTAGGGGTTGCCAGTGGCCCTGCTCCCTCAAAAGCAGGCGTTTCCCAAACTGTGGGTCATGCCCCCCACTGAAGTCATGAGGTAAAATTCTAGGGGTGCGAGCTCAGAGGCAGCAATGGTGGCCTTGGAGCTCAAGCTAATTTCTGAAAGCCGTGAGGCTCCTTTATATCCTTATGGTTTTTTCATAGTGGGCCTGGCCTCATGGACTGCTCTCTGAGGTCCCATTGCTGCTGTAAAAATAGCCTGAGAGTAGGTTGTTGTTCATTGTTTTGTAGAAAAGCTGCCTTTTCATCAATACCCATCACACTCAACTCCTGTTGCCCCCCCCACCCCCCCCACTCCCCACCCCTGATCAAGAACTAAAGCCTCTAACCACCCCTCAAAGCCTTTCTGCCCCAATAGCTGAAGCCTCCATCTACCACCCCTACTCCACCACCCTGGCTCAACAACTCTTGTACCCCATCCCCAATTTTCACTCTTGGAGGGGTTGCGCGGTGTTCACACCAAGTCTGAAGCATTGAAATGGGGTCACACCGGGAAAGGAAATTGGGAAGCACTGCTCAAGGGTGTCCCAGAAACTTCCAGGGCGTCTGGAGTTCACCATAACTTCCCTGACGTTACGGAAGGAGTCTGTCAGAACAATTCAGTCCCCTGATGATTTCCCTGCTAAATGAGGTCACCAAATGAAACCTTGATAAGTAATGCTGCCTCGCTTGCTCTTTATAAATTTTCAGGCAACCAATGTGGAAAGCAATCCAGGCAGGTGCCAACTCTAGTATATGGAGTAATGTGGTACTAATTCCACAGAGTGAATACACCCTGCGATTTGACACCCACTGGTTTTCTTTGCCCCACGATTGGTGACCAGGTCTTCAGCTGCCTGGGCCCTAAGCTATGGGACTTCTTCTTTGAAATTCCGCATTTCTCCCTCCTTTAAGACAGACCTGAAAACCTACCTCTTTTGACCAAATTTTGATTGATGACGCTCCTGTGAACTACTTTGGAATGCCTTACTACTTTATCAATGCAAGTTGCTATTGCTGGGTGCCCACATACCTTTGATGTGCTTGCAGTGGGATCAGCTGCACGATCGGGATCGTGGCATTGCAGAATCGCCCCCGCTCCCAATACTGGTTTAAAGTTTGCACGTTGGGCAAATGTGTTAATGAATTTGTGTGAAATTCCTTTGTCTGCCATTTTAACAAAACATTTTAACCAAAACGAAGCATTTAGAATAACTGCAATAATACTGCCAATAAAATACCAGAGAGCTGCATCCCAAATTGCTTCATTCTCGGCTTGTGTGCCATCCTGCACTTGGGTCTTTACTATAAGTTATGCAGTCAACTCCTTGAATAAAAGCAACTCTCTGGTGGGCTGTTGCATTGCCCCAGCTCTGTATGATGTGCTTAAACTCACATTAGCATGTCAATATTCTTCGAATGGACTCAAGGTCTAGAATTCCATCTCAACTGCTGCTACGATCAGTTTGGATTTAATCTAACTCCAGCAGCCTCTTAAAAAACCTTTCTCTAATCCTTTAAAATTCTCTATAAAACCACCTCTTTGCCAATCTTAATGTCTCCTTTCTTGGCCATTGTCAATTCTCATCTGCTTTATACTCTGTGAAGCCCCTTTTCAATATGTCGAAGGCGCTACATAAATGCAAATTAATGTTGTTATGGTTTCACTCATTTCAAAGATGCCAACAATTAAAATGTTGATCAGTTAAATAAGCAAAAGCGATAACACACATGCCCAGAACCCCAGCACTAATTCACTGTCGCTCAAATCTTTGAACCATTCCTCTTGCCCATTACCCTGCACTAAAGCTTGCTTACACTGCTCAGCCTGTTCATATCTCCATTCATTAGTCCCACTCATGATACCTCCCATCACTAGCCCCACTTGTCATAACTCCCATCACTAGTCCCACTCACCATAACACCCATCACCAGTCCCACTCTCCATAGCTCCCATCACAAAGTCCCACTCATCCATTACTCCCTGCACTAACTCCTGCTCACTCAGTTACCCTCTCATCCACTTGTCCATCAATAATTCCCATCTACTGATCAGCCTTGCATTCAATCACATTGATCCATCACTCCTACAACTCACTCATCCATACTCAATATAATTTGAACATCACCTTGCTTTTTGCTGACCTACATGTTAATCAACATATTAAATATGAAATCATTATTCACATTTTCAGTTCCCTCTCCTATATGCTTCCACAACCATCTCCATCCTTGTATTCCCTCTCAAACCATTTTGTCTTCCCACTCTGACCTTTTGTGCATTCCACCTACCCTATCCTATCATTGGTGCTGCTTGGTATTAATGGAGAAGTCTGGAACATTGACTGAAGATAGGAGGAAAGGTTAAGGAAGTTGGACCTGTTTTCTTTGACAATTCAGAGTGAGCAAATTGAGATAAAGAGAGCAGAGAGAGAGAGCCGTGAATCCATTAAAGGGCACAGAGAGAGAGAGATGTGAGGGAGACGTGAGTCCATTAAAGAACGCAGAAAGAGAGAGAGAGAGAGAGAGAGAGATGAGAGTCCATTAAAGAGCATGGGGAGAGAGACAAGAGTCCATTAAAGAGTGTGGGGAGAGAGAGGAGAGTCCATTAAAGAGCGCAGAGAGAGAGAGACGAGAGTCCATTAAAGAACGCAGAGAGAGAGAGACGAGAGTCCATTAAAGAGCACAGAGAGAACCAAGAGTTCATTATAGAGCATGGAGAGAGAGAGAGAGACGAGAATCCATTATAGAGCATGGAGAGAGAGCTGAGAGTTCATTAAAGAGTGCAGAGAGAGAGCTGAGAGTCCATTAAAGGGCACAGAGGGAGAGAGATGAGAGTCTATTAAAGAGCACAGAAAGAGAGAGAGATGAGAGTCCATTAAAGAGCACAGAGAGAGCCAAGAGTTCATTATAGAGCATGGAGAGAGAGCTGAGGGTCCATTAAAGAGCACAGAGAGAGAGAGACAAGAGTCCATTAAAGAGCATGGAGAGAGAGATGAGAGTCCATTAAGAAGCGTGGAGAGAAAGGCGAGAGTCCATTAAAGAGCGCAGAGAGGGAGACGGGATTCCATTAAAGAGCACAGAAAGAGCCAAGAGTCCATTATAGAGCATGGAGAGAGAGATGAAAGTCCATTAAAGAACACACAGAGAGAACTGAGAGTTCATTAAAGAGCGCTGAGAGAGACGAGAGTCCATTAAAGAGCATGAGGAGAGAGACGAGAGTCCATCAAACAGCGCAGCGAGAGGGCTGAGAGTCCATCAGAGCGCAGAGAGAGAGACGAGAGTCCATTAAAGAGTGCGGAGAGAGAGATGAGAGTCCATTAAAGAGCGCAGAGAGAGAGACGAGAGTCTATTAAAGAGCGAGGAGAGAGAGATGAGAGTCCATTAAAGAGCACAGAGAGAGCCGAGAGCCCATTAAAGAGCACAGAGAGAGAGACAAGAGTCCATTAAAGAGCGCGGAGAGAAAGATGAGAGTCTATTAAAGAGCACAGATAGAGAGCTGAGAGTCCATTAAAGAGCGCAGAGAGAGAGAGACAAGGGTCCATTAAAGAGCACAGAGAGAGTTGAGAGTCCATTAAGAAGTGTGGAGAGAGAGGCGAGAGTACATTAAAGAGCGCAGAGAGGGAGATGAGAGTCCATTAAAGAGCACAGAGAGAGCCGAAAGTCCATTATAGAGCATGGAGAGAGAGATGAAAGTCCATTAAAGAGCGCAGAGAGAGAGACAAGAGTCCATTAAAGAACACAGAGAGAGAGATGAGAGTTCATTAAGAAGCGTGGAGAGAGAGGCAAGTGTCCATTAAAGAGCATGGAGAGATAGAGCGATGAGACTTCATAGAGAGGCATGAGAGGGAAAAGAGCGTGGAGAGCAGCTGATTGGTGAGTATGATTGGTGAATATTTCTAGTCTTTAAAGTAAAAGTAAAGTCCTTGGTTTGTGTTTCGGTCTCTAGTCTTTTTTTTTCTCTTTTAAAAAATAGCTTGTTAAGTATAAGATGGATACCGATGTAAAAAAAAATTAGAATAAAATGTAAAGATTGGGGATTTTTCAAGTGTTAAGAGCAGGGATACTAGAGTAATTAATTAATACATTGAATAAAATATGATAGCAATGGCAGGGCAGGTGATGTGTTGCTGCTGCAGCATGTGGGCGCTGCTGGACACCAAGGTGATCCAGAGAAAACAAATCTGTGGTAAGTGTTTGCAGCTCGAGGAACTTTGGTTCTGAGTTGAGGAGCTGGAGTCTGAGCTGCAGACATTGCACTGCATCAGGGAGGGGGAAAGTTACCTGGACACTTTGCTTCAGGAGGCGGTCACACCCCTCAGATTAGCTAATTCAAATTTGGTCTGTGATCAGGGACAGGAGGGTGTGACCGCAGGTGAGGCAGGGGGTAGCATTCAAGGAGCCTCAGCCCCTGCAATTGTCTAACAGTTATGAGGTTCTTGCAAGCTATGCGGATGAGGGTGGAGACTGCAAGGAGGATGAGTGAACTGACCACGGCACCGTGATCCAGGGAGCCATTCAAGTGGGGGGAGGAAATAGGAATGTAGTAGTGGTAGGGGATAGTACATGGTTACAAGGAAATCAAAGCTGGGAAGTAAATATTCAGGGGTATGTAACTTTTCAAAAGGATAGGCAGGAAGGAAAGTGTGGCAGGGTAGCTTTGTTAGTATGAGATGGAATACATATGATAACAAGAAATGAGCTTGGATCGGAAGATGTACAATCCATATAGGAGGAGGTAAGAAATAACCAGGAGAAGAAGACATTGGTTGGAGTAGTCTATAGGTCCCCTAACAGTAGCTATGGTGTAGGACAGAGTATAAATCAGGAGAATATAAGGACATGTAAAAAAGGCAGTACATTAATCATGGGTGCCCTTCATGTAGATTGGGAAAATAAAATTGGCAGAGGTAGCCACGAGCAAGAATTCATAAAATGTATTCAGAACTGTTTCCTAGAACAATATGTTGTGGATCCAACCAGGGATCAGGCTATTTTGGATCTGCTAATGTGTAATGCGGCAGGTTTAATAAATGATCTCAGAGTAAAGGACCCTCTAGAAAACAATAACCATAACATGGTGGAATTTTAGCATTCAGTTTGAGAGTGAGAAACTTGGGTTGGAAACAACTGTGCTAAACTTAAATAAAGATAATTATAAAGGAATGAGGGCAGAGTTGGCTGAAGTGGACTGGGAAAGGAGTTTAGCAGAAAAGACAGTTGATGAACAATAGTAGACGTTTAAGAGAATAGGTCATGGCTCACAACAAAGATATATCCCAGTGAGGAAGAAGGATTGTAGGAAGGGGATAAACCAACCATGGTTAATGAAGGAAGTTAAGGATAGAATCAAATTGAAAGAAAAAACATACAATGTGGCAAAGATTAGTGGTAAGCCAGAGGATTGGGAAAGTTTTAAAAACCAACAAAAGGTGACCAAAAAAAATAAAGAGGGAGAAAATAAACTTTGAGAGAAAACTAGCAAGTAATATAAAAACAGACAGTAGGAGCTTCTTTAAATATATAAAAAGGAAGAGAGAGGCCAAAGTGAACATACGCCCCTTAGAGAATGAGGCTGGGGAAATAATAATGGGGAACCAGGAAATGGCAGAGTAGGTGAATAAATACTTTGCGGTAGAATACTTCACGGTAGAAGGCACTAATAGCATTCCAAAAATGCTAAGTAATCAAGGGGAAAAAGAGGGGGAGGAAATAAATACAATAACTATCAGTAGAGAAAAAGTACTACGGAAACTAATGAGGGCTAAAGGCTGATAGGACCTCTGGACCTGATGGGTTGCATCCTAGGATATTAAAGGAAGTAGCTACAGAGGTAGTGGATGCACTGGTAGTAATCTTCAAAGAATCCTTAGATTCTGGAAAAGTCCCAGAGGAAAACTGCCAAAGTAACAAATTATTCAAGAAGGGAGGGAGACAAAAAACAGGTAAGTGTAGGCCAGTTAGCTTCACATCCATAATTGTGAAAATGTTAGAGTCTACTATAAAGCTTGTAATGGCAGAGTTTTTAGAAATGTATAATATAATTAAACAAAGTCAGTATGGTACATGAAGGGGAAATTATGCCTGACAAATTTATGTAGAATTCTTTGAGGAGGTAACAAGCAGGATGGATAAAGTGGAACCAATAGATGTAATATATTTGGATTTGGAAAAGGCATTTGTTAAGGTACTGCACATAAAGCTACTTTAATAAGATAAGGGCTCATGATTTTGGGGGTATTTTATTAGCATGGATAGAGGATTGGCTAACTAATAGAAGACAGGGAGTTGGGATAAGGGGGGCATTTTCAGGATGGCAACCTGCAGAGTGCCTCAGGGGTCAGTGTAGGGGCCACAATTATTTCCACTATATATTAATGACTTGGATGAAGGAAGTGAATGTACTATCACCAAGTTTGTGGTTGGCACAAAAATAGATGGGAAGACAAGTGGTGAGGATCACACAAAGAGTCTACAGAGTGATATAGGCAGGTTAAGTGAGTGGGCAAAAACTTGGCAGATGGAATATAATATTGGAAAATGTCAGGTTATGCACTTTGACAGGAAGAATAGAGGAGCTGAATACTATTTAAATGGAGATTGACTGCAGAAAGCTGCAGCACAGAGGGATTTGGGGGTCCTCGTGCTTGAATCCCAAAAAGCTAACATACAAGTTCAGCAGGTAATAGGGAAGGCAAATGGAATGTTGTCCTTTATTTCAAATGGAATGGAGTATAAAAATAGGGAAGTCTTGCTGAAACTACATAAGGTACTAGTTAGACCACACTTAGAATACTGTGAACATTTTTGGTCCCCTTATCTAAGGAAAGATACACTAGCATTGGAGGCAGTCCAGAGAAGGTTCACTAAGTTGATCCTGGGTATGGAGGGATTTTCTTATGAGGAGAGGTTGAGTAGGTTGGGCCTGTACTCATTGAAGTTTAGAAGAATGAGAGGCGACTTTATTGAAACATATACGATTCTTAGGGGTGCTTGACAGGGTAAATGCTGAGAGGTTGTTTCCCCTTGTGGGAGAATCTAGGGAGCAGATGGCATAATCTCAGACTAAGGGGTCGCCCATTTAAGACAGAGATAAGAAGGAATTTCTTCTCTCAGAGATAGTTAATCTGTGGAATTCTTTACCGCAGAGGGCTGTAGAAGCTGGGTTGTTGGGTGTATTCGGGGCTGAGATAGACAGATTTTTAATCAGTAAGGGAATCAAGGGTTATGAGGAAAAGGCAGGAAAGTGGAGTTGAAGATTATCAGATCAGCCATGATTTCATTGAATGGCAGGGCAGACTCAATGGGCCAAATGGCCTACTTCTGATCCTACATCTTATGGTCTAATGGTCTTATATGTTGAGATTATGAAAGGACTGACAAGTGGACTCAAGGAAGTTACTGAATATGAGAAAAGATTCCAACAGTGATTGGGATAAATATGATGAATTTAGAACTAAGATAGGTAACCAGGTGAAACTTCTACTGCGAAGCTTAATGAGCATTTGAAGTTACTTGACAAGTTCAGTGAATTAGACAGTAAAATGGATTGAAATGGCAATGGGATTCTTCTCAGGAGAGAGATGGGATCTGAGCCTTTAGTATCCTTGGCCGCAGTCTTTGGATCACCCTTCCTGAGCTGTTACAACTCCTCATCTATCTCCTTTCTTAAAACCTTCCCAAAACCAATAATTATGATGAAGCGTTTAGGCACCAATCCTAATCCTTCGCTCCATGTGTCACCTTTTGCTTTGGGACATTTTCATATGTTAAAGGCCAAATGGAGGTTGCTACTTTTTGCCATTGGTGCTCTCTGGGCTTGAATCTGAAGGTATATTTTAAACTTTCTTTTTGAGAGCTTTGGACAAAAAAATGAATTAGTGATCTTCATAATTAGCACAAGAACATATTCAGCCATTGTTTGATTCGCACAATAAATACACAGGGAAGGAGGAAGGAAGAGATATCAATTGCACTTGGGTTCCAGTGACTGCTGGACAATTAGACTTCATATCAAAACAAAGATTAAGGTCAAAAATAACAATACAGAGCTTTGAAAGATCAAAGATTTGGCCCATTAGAACATTTTCAAGGAGAATTAAGTGGATAACAGCATGAGAAAGCAAACAACTGAAGAAAGGCAAGTCTCTAGCTATTTAAAGGGATATGAGAAGGAAACGTTGCTGTGAGGAACATAAAAAGTATCATGACCAGGAGCGCAACACCTAAATAAAAGATAAAAAATATTAACATGCAGTAATAGTTAGGGACAGAAATGTACCATTGAATTTAACCAGATCTTCCTGCATTTTCTCTCACATCTTTCAATCCCATCACTTTCCTGGGATAATTCCCATTGTCACTTCAATCCATTTTACTATCGAACTTCTCAAGTAATTTACTCCAAAACCACATTCAATTAAACATTTACCTGAGCTCCTTTCTTATTTCTAATGTGCTCACATTTAACATTTCCCCCAATCACTATTGAAATCTTTTCTATTGGAATCTGTCGCAGATGTATCTGTCTGTGACAGGATTGGTAGGAACCTCCCCTGCACTTTCCTTGTGGAGAGAAAGTGCAGAGTTCACACTGAGGACACGCTCCATCCTGTTGTGTGGTGCCACCACCACACTAAATAAGATAGCTTCCTATTAGATCTAGCAACTCAAAATAGAGAGTGAATTGCCACAGAATTCCCAGCCTGTGACCTACTCTCATATTTATATGGCTGGTCCAGTTCAATTTCTGGTCAATGGTAACCCCCATAATGTAGTTAGTGGGAGATTCAGCGATGGTAATGCCTTGAATTTCATGGGGAGATGGTTAGATTGCCTCTTGTTGGAGATGGTCATTGCCTGGTACTTGTGTGGTGTGAATGTTACTTGCCACTTACCAGGCGAGGCCTGAATGTTGATGAAGCAGCTGAAGATATTTGGGCCTAGACACTACCCTGAGGAACTACTATAGTGATGTCTTGGCACTGAGATGATTGGCCTCCAACAACCACAGCCATTGTGTTAGGTTTGACTCCAAGCAGTGAAGATTTTTTCCCCTGATTCCCATTGACATTAACTAGTAGAGTTGATGAGGGGGAGTCAGTGGATGTGGTTTATTTGGAATTTCAGAAGGCTTTCGACAAAGTCCCACATAAGAGATTAGCGTGTAAAATTAAAGCACATAGGATTGAGGGTAATATATTGAGATGGATAGAAAACTGGTTGGCAGACAGGGAACAAAGTGTAGGGATAAATGGGTCTTTTTCCGAATGGCAAGCTGTGACTAGTGGGGTACCACAGGGATCAGTGCTGGGACCCCAGCTATTCACAGTATGTATTAATGATTTAGATGAGGAGACTAAATGTAATATCTCCAAATTTGCAGATGACACAAAGCTGGGTGGGAGGATGAGCTGTGAGGAGGATACAGAGATGCTTCAGTGTGATTTGGACAAGTTGAGTGAGTCGGCAAATGCATAACAGATGCAATATAATGAGGATAAATGCAAGGTTATCCACGTTGGTAGCAAAAGCAGAAAGGCAGATTATTATTTGAATGGCTATAAATTGAGAGGGGGGAATGTCCTCATACATCAGTCACTGAAGGTAAGCATGCAAGTGCAGCAGGTGGTTAAGAAGGCAAATGGTATGTTGGCCTTCATAGCGACAGGGTTCGCGTACAAGAGAGCAGGGATGTCTTGCTGCAATTATACAGAGCCTTGGTGAGACCACACCTGGAATATTATGTGCAGTTTTGGTCTCCTTACCTGAGGAAGGATGTTGTTGCTAAAGAGGGAGTACTGCGAAGGTTTACCAGACTGATTCCTGGGATGGTGGAACTGACATATGAGGAGAGGTTGAGTTGGTTAGGATTAAATAAGCTGGAGTTCAGAAGAATATTGAGGGATTGCATAGAAACCTATAAAATTCTAACAGGACTATACAGGGTAGATGCAGGAAGGATGTTACCGATGGTGGGGGAGTCCAGAACCAGGGGTCACAATCTGAGGATACGGAATATTTAGGACCGAGATGAGAAGAAATTTTTTCACCCAGAGAGTGGTGAGCCTAAGGAATTCGCTACCACAGAAAGTAGTTGAAGCCAAAGCACTGTATGTTTTCAAGAAGGAGTTAGATATAGCTCTTGGGGCAAAAGGGACCAAAAGATATGGGGAGAAAGCGGGAGCAGGCTGTTGAGTTGGATGATCAACCATGATCATGATGAATGGTGGAGCAGGCTCGAAGGGCCGAATGGCCTATTCCTGCTCCTAGCTTCTTTGTTTCTATGACTCCAGTTTTGCAAGGGCTGCTTGATGCCATACTCAGCCATATGCTTCCTTGAAGTGAAAGATAGTCACACTTAAACCCACAGTTGGAGTTCAGCTCTTTTCTCCAGGCTATGGCTGAGATTTTAATTAGATCTGAAGCTGAGTGGGCCTGGTGGAACCCAGGCTGAGAATTAGTGAGCAGATTATTGCTAAGCAATTGCCACTTGATAGCACTCTCAACCACCCCTTCCAGGACTGTGCTGATGGTAATTGGCCAGATTGAATTTGTCTATCTTTTGTCACAAGAAATACCTGGGCAATTTTCCTCATTGTCAGGTAGATGCCAATTTTGTAGTTGTACTGGAACAGTTTGGCTCGGAGTACAGGTAGTCTGGAGCATATGTCTTTAGTACTATTGCTGAATATTGTCAGGGCCCATAGTCTCCAATACCCAGTGCCTTCAGCCGTTTCTTGTATATCATGTGGAGTGAATCGACTTGACTGAAGACTGGCATCTGTGATGCTGGGGACCTCAGGAGGTGGCCGAGATGGATCATCCACTCGGCACTTCTGGCTGAAGATTGTTGCAAATGCTTCAGCCTTATCTTTTGTACTGATGTGCTGGGCTCCTCCATCATTGAGGATGGGGATATTTCTGGACCCCCGTCCTCCAGTTTGTTGTTTAATTGTCCATCACCATTCATGACTGAATCTGGCAGGACTGCAGAGCTTAGAATGGGCAGATTGTCTTATGAGGAAAGGCTGAACAGGTTAGGCTTGTATCCATTGGAATTTAGAAGAGTAAGAGGCGACTTAATTGAAACCTTTACGATCCTGAGGGGTCTTGACAGGTGGATGTGGAGAGGATGTTTCCTCTTGTGAGAGAATCTAGAATTAAGGCTCACTGTTTAAAAATAAGCAGTCGCTCATTTAATATAGAGATGAGGAGAATATTTTTCTCTTAGAGGGTTGTGAGTCTTTGGAACTCTCTTCCTCAAAAGGCGTGGGAAGCAGTGTCTTTGAATATTTTTAAGACAGAGCTAGATAGATTCTTGATTAACAAGGGGGTGAAATGCGGCCTTGAAGTCAAGGGCAGTCATCTCACCTCTTAATTGACAAGGGTGTCAAAGGTTATCATGAGTAGACAGGAAAATAGAGTTGAGATCACAATCAGATCAGCCATGATCTTATTAAATGGCGGAGCAGGCTCAAGGGACCGAGTGGCCTACTCCTGCTCCTAATTCATATGTTCGTATGCTTGTATGTTGGCTGTGGAATCATTTAGTTCTGTCTTGCAAGCTGCTTCCACTGTTTGGCATGCAAGTAATCCTGTGTTGTAGCTTCACCGGGTTGACACCTCATTTTAAAGTATGCCTGGTGCTGGTCCTGGCATGCTCTCCTGCACTCTTCATTGAACACCACCCAGAGTTCATTCTGTGCACTTTCTACCCTCAATGCTTCTTCCAAGTGGTGTTCAACATGGAGTGCTGACTCATCAGCTGCGCGGGGAAGGATGTAGTAATCAGCAGGTGGTTGACCTTTTGCCCTGATGCCATGAGACTTCTTAGGGTACAGAGTTAATGTTGAAGATTCCCAGGTTAGCTCCCTCCAGACTGTATACCACCACCTTTGGTGAATTGGTCCTGCCGTTGGGTGATGATGGTAATGGTGATGTCTGGGACACTGTTTATAAGGTATGATTCCGTGAGTATGACTGTGTCAGGCTGTTGCTTGACTAGTCTGTGAGACAGCTCTCCCAATTTTGGCACAAGCGCCCAGGTGTTAGTAAGGAGGACTTTACAGCGTCAACTGGACTGGATGTGCCGTTGCCATTTCCGGCACCTAGATCGATGCTGGGTGGTCCATCCTGTTTTAGTACCATCGCTGAAACCCCATTAACAACATCCTGGGGGTTTCCATTGACCAGAACTGTAATTGAACCAGCTTTCTAAATACTATGGCAACAAACTCAGGTCAGAAGTTGGGAATTCTGTGGTAAGTATCCCAATTTTTGACTCCCTAAAGCATTCCCATCATTTATCAGGCACAAACCGAGAGTGTGATGGAATATTCCCTGGTTACCTGGATGAGTGCAGCTCCTACAACACTCATGAAGCTTGACACTATTTAGGACAAAACAGCCTACCTGATTGACAGCCCATTCATTACCTTAAACATTCACTGTCTCCACCACTAGTGTGCAGGGGCAGCAGTGTGCAAGGTGCACTACAGCGACTCACACGGCTCTTGACAGCATCTTCCAAAGCCACGAGCTCCGCTACCCAGAAGGACAAGGTCAGCAGACATATGGAAACACTTCCACCTGCAAGCTCCTCTCCAAGATTCGCCTCATCCTGAGTTGGAAATATATTGCTGCTCACCATCGCCTTCTCCGGGGTAATTAGGGATGGGCAATGAATCTGGCCTTGTCAGTGATCCTCACATCCCATGAATGAGAGAAAAAAATACCTCTTTGTGGTTACTTTCCCCAATTTTTCTAACACCTACTCAGTGCCTGTTCCTCTTCTCCTGTTCCGTGTGAAACATTCTGTAATGTTTTACTAATTATGCTAGAGAGGTTATTTTATATTGTTAGGGGGGGAATGGAGAAATCATTTCTGGACAAATAAATTCTTGTAAAAAAAATGACATGCTGTATTGATATACAGCGTATGAACGATTAATGACATGGCATGTGCTGAGTAAACCATGCCTGAGAGGAAAAGGCTACCTTTGGACCTATGATTCCCAAAGCTCTCCCCCACTGAGATACCCTTGTGTCATGTCTGGGTCTGTTGTGGACTAAATGACAGAGATTGATTCCTATGATTAGTCAACAACTCCATTAACGTTGTAATATGGTTACCAGGATGGTAGAAGTTGAACTAGATGGACCTTGATCTTTCATTGTCTATTCATACACACAGGTTAACATGAAAATCTCTTCAGAAAAGTTGGCAAAGAGAAGCCTTTGTGTTGATTCCAGTATTAATTCCTGATGACCAGCATTGTCATGGATGAAATTTGAACAAACAATCACTGGAAGCTTCCAATGCTTTCTGCACATTCTGGAGGAAGTTGCTGTGATATTTTTAAAAATCCCAAGCAGCTGCCAGGTTCCTACCCAAGAGTAGCTTGTCCCACAGGGTGGGGGAAACATGGAGATTCCTAGTCAGCTAACTAGTGGCTCGTGCCTCCCTCCTTTACAACCCTGCTAACTCAGGCTGATATGGCTATTCAAATGCTATACATCCATTAGCGACTGGATGGATCACTGTCTTTTACACCTGGGCTTCCTTTGTTGGCAAGAGAATCTCCTCCCTTTGCCAGTTGTAAGGGTTCTAAGTTTTTTTTTTATTCATTCAAAGCATGTGGTTGTTGCTGGCATCTGCAGAGCCTGACAGAGGGGGGTGTATCGCAGCATCATGTGGTCAGTTGTGACAGAAGCTGCATCCTGCTATCTGGCTTGATGAGCGAGCTGCTGATGGTGTCACCATGAACCTCTTGCTTTCCATACTGACCCTCTTTTGATTATCTGATTTCAGATGCCCAAAGCTGCTACCTACCCAGCCACAGCAGCCCCAGGAGGAGGGGAGAGGTGGGAGTGGGTGTGGGGGGGGGGGAGAGAGAGACAGAGACAGAGATAGAGAGAGAGCAACAGTGCAGTGCTGATGAAAAGGCCAATTCACTTCATCTCTTAGCCGCCAGTTCAGATATTGGCATTTCATATACTTTGGAGGCCAGTACAGAGTTGGGATCAGCATGTGATAAGTCCACTGGCTGTGAAATGCAGCTAGGCCATGTGTAAAGGGTGGTTTGTGCACTAAGTCTCCAGAGGGTGAGGTCGCAAATGAGTTCTACCATGTGCAAACTTAGATGAGGACATTGATGTGTGGTCTACAGGGGAATGCTGATGGACATGCACACTGATATACCACCAGACAGCATCCTGTCACTGTCAAGGAGTGCTGAGGAGTCCAGTTGTAGCTTGGCAGGGGACACTGTGCAGAGCATGCTCTCTCTACAACCTCTGCTCCCACTCTATCATGATGCAGATCCAGAGGTATTGCAACTGTAATGCCTCACGGTCCCGTGCCCCCCAGGAACTCACCACAACACCTCCAAAACCATTCCCAGTAGTTCCAGAGACTTTGTAAAAAAAAACACTTTGTAAAAAGAGACATGCTGTTGAAGCTTTTCATCTTGCACTCATCAGGACAGGAGCACAAATACAAATTTGAGAGGGAGCAACAATATATACTGCATGACAAAAGGATGCTGATTGGTTGCAAAGTTGAATCTGATTGGTCGAGAATTTGCCATGGGGAATGCACCAGGGAACTATTGTTCTTCAGGCTTTTGCTTGATTCAAATAAGGTGCAATGCCTGGACATATTGCTTTGCCTGCAGAATCAGGGACCTGCATATGAATATATGTAGCTTGCTAGAATCACCTTACCTGCAAGTTAGGTGCCTGGCCCTTTAAATAATGATTGAGCTGGGTATGTCTTCCAGCTGAATGCCTGAACTTTGGTGAGTGACAAGCAAGTTCACTCAATGAATCTACATGGTCTAAATTTGATTTGAGAATCACATCCGCCACTAGGGCTGAATGACATAATTGGAAGAGTACATCAGTTGCCCCTGACACCAGCTGGAGACAGCCAGGCAAGCACCTTTCTCAACATGGTGTGCTGTGCGTGGTGGCACAGGGTGCATGCCCAGGAGGGTGTTCAGCTTCTGTAGTGCCACCTTCAGTGGTGCTATGGATCCGAATTTCATGCCATTGCCTTCAGCTCCCACCACAAATCCAAATGTGAGTGGCTTGAAGGGGAACTTCCAGGTGATGTTCCCATCTTTCTGCTGCCCTTGTCTTTCTAGTAGTGGTTGTGGGTTTGGAAGGTGCTGCCTAAGGATGCTTGGTGAGTTCCTGCAGTGCATCTTGTAGATGGTACACACTGCTGCCATTGTGCATTGATGGTGGAGGGAGTGAATGTGTGTGAAAGAGGTGCCAATCAAACAGGCTGCTTTGTCTTGGATGGTGTAAAGCTTCTTGAACATTGTTGATTTAACCAGTTGAGTTGAGTTATCGAGGCTTATCCCAGGATATCCATCACCTCCATCTCTCTCCCTGGTAACTGTTTGAGACTGTACCAGACTAACCCAGACTATTTTCAGCCTTAGGATCATATTTGACCCCAAGGCAAACTTTTGACCGCATGTCTACACTGTGACTAAGACTGCCTATTTTCACTCTGTTAAATGGCCCATTTCAGCCTCTGCCTCAGCTCATCTGTTGCTGAAACCCTCTTTATTACCTCTGGATTTGATTATTCCAGCTACTCCTGGCTGTCCTCCCATGTTCTCCCTTAAACGTGAAGTCATTCCAAAACTCTGCTGTCTACGTTCTTACTTGCCATGATCCCATTCACCCATCACCCCTGTGCTCAATTTTAAAATTCCCCTCTTTGTTTTTAAATGCCTCCATAGCTTTGGCCCTATAACCTCCCATAACCCTATAATGATCTCAGATCTCTGCACTCCACTTGAGCATTCTGGCCTCTGGAGCATCCCAAACTTTAATTGCTCCACCACTGGTGACTGTGTCTTCAGCTACAAGGAGCTAAGCTCTGAAGACCCTTCCTTAACCTCTTCACTCCTCCTTAAAATCAACATCTTTGAGCAAGCTTTGGTCACCTGACCTAATATCTCTGAATGTGGCAGGCGTCAAATTTTGTTAACACTTGTGTGAAGAACCTCAGAACACATTACCATGTTAAAAACCCTATATAAATGCAAATTGCTGTTGGTGGTGTGGGATCACAGAACAAGAGACATAACCTTAAAATTAGACATGGGTTGTTCAGGGGGCTATATAAGCAAGCACTTCTTCACAAAGGGTACTAAAAATCTGGAATTCTCACCTCTAAAAAGCTATAAGGCTGCATCAATCAAAAATTTAGAAACTGAGACTGTTAGTTAAGGGGATCAAGGGTTTTGGAAGCAAGGCAGGCAAATGGAGTCATTCAGGTCAGCCATGATCTGATCGAAAGCGGTAACAATCTGATTAAGGTGAATGGTCTACCCTTAAACATATGGGGGAGGTGGTTAGCAATCCTAGCTAGTTTCACTTCATGCTCCCTCCCAATGCTCCTTCCCCACCCCCTTTGCTAACACTAGCACCCTCTACTGTCCCATATCCTGGGATAAGCCTCGCTAACTCAACTCAACTGGTTAAATCAACAATGTTCAAGAAGCTTTACACCATCCAAGACAAAGCAGCCTGTTTGATTGGCACCTCTTTCACACACATTCACTCCCTCCACCATCAATGCACAAGGGCAGCAGTGTGTACCGTCTACAAGATGCACTGCAGGAACTCACCAAGCATCCTTAAGCAGCACCTTCCAAACCCACAACCACTACTAGAAAGACAAGGGCAGCAGAAAGATGGGAACATCACCTGGAAGTTCCCCTTCAAGCCACTCACTTAAGACCATGAGATCATAAGATGTGGGAGCAGAAGTAGGACCTTCAGCCCCTTGAGTCTGCTCTGCCATTCAATGAGATCATGGCTAATCTGATAATCCTCTTGTCCAGTCTCTTCCCACCTACATCCGCGATTCCTCTGATGCCCTACATCATATCAACAATTTCCAGTTCCCTGGCCCTAACTGACTCCTCTTCACCATGACATTCAATCCCTCCACACTTCCATCCCCTATCAGGATGGTCTGAGGGCTCTCCATTTCTTCCTTGAACAGAGGCACGAACAGTCTCCATCCACCACCACTCTCCTACGTCTGGCTGAACTTGTTCTCTCACTGAACAATTTCTCTTTAATTTTGTCTCACTTCCTCCAATAAAAGGTGTGGCTATGGGTATCCGCATTGGGCCCCCATTATGCCTGTCTCTTTATGGGATATGTGGAACATTCCTTGTTCCAGTTCTACTCAGGCCCCCTCCCACAACTCTTTTTTTAGTACATCGATGACTGTTTCGGTGCCACTTCATGCTCTCGTCTGGACCTGGAAAACTTTATCAATTTTGCTTCCAATTTCCACCCCTTCATCACCATCAGATGGTCTATCTCCAACACGTCCCTTCCTCTTCCTTGACCTCTCTCTCTTAATTTCTGATGATAGACTGTCGACCAATATCCATTACAAGCCTACCGACTCCCACAGCTACCTCAACAACAGCTCCTCACACCCTGCTTCCTGTAAGGACTCCATCCCTTTCTCTCAGTTCCTTCGCCTCCGTCGCATCTGTTCCAATGATGCCACTGTCCAGAACAGCACTTCTGACATGTCTTCTTTCTTCCTTAATCGAAGTTTCCCACCCACTGTGGTTGACATGGCCCTCAACCGTGTTCGACCCATCTCCCGCGCCTCTGCCGTCACACCTTCCTCTCCCTCCCAGAACCTAATAGGGTCCCCCTTGTCCTCACTTTTCACCCCCTCAGCCTCCACGTTCAAAGGATCATCCTCCGCCATTTCCGCCAACTCCAGCATGATGCCACCGCTAAACACATCTTCCCTTCACCCACCTGACGGCATTCTGTAGGGACCTATCCCTCTGTGACACCCTGGTCCACTCCTCTATCACCCCCAACACCTCATCCCCCTCCCACGGCATCTTCCCATGCAATCTCAGAAGGTGCAGCATTTGCCCCTTTACCTCCTCCCTCCTCACCGTCCAAGGGACCAAACACTCCTTTCAGGTCACTTGCACTTCCTTCAATTTAGTCTACTGCATTCGCTGCTCCCAATGCGGTCTCCTCTACATTGGAGAGACCAAATGCAGACTGGGGAATCGCTTTGCGGAATACCTTCACTCAGTCAGCAAGCACAACCCAGACCTTCCTGTCGTTTGTCATTTCAACACACCCTTCTGCTCTCATGCCCACATGTCCGTCCTTGGCCTGCTGCATTGTTCCAGTGAAGCCCAATGCAAACTGAATGAACAGCACCTCATCTTCCAATTAGGCACTTTAGAGCCTTCCAGACTTAACATTGAGTTCAACAACTTCAGAACTCTCTCCTCCACCCTCACCCCTTTTATATCCCTTTTTTTCAATATTCGTTTTTATTTTAAATTTTTTTAATCTACTTATTTTTCAGTTTTATTTATTTTCATTCTTATTATTCATTGTTTTACCCCCACCTTTTATCCTATTTTCTATCTTTTTTCCCACTACTGTCCCCTCCCCGCACCCCACCCCCACTAGGGCCACCTGTCACTTGTTCATGTTGTTCATTCCAGAGTGCTTATCCATGTCCTGCTAGTATCACATTCTGCTTTCTTACCTTAATGCCACCATCAGCACCTTTTTTAGCCCTTACCACTACCACTAACACTCCCTTTGCCCTTTTGTCCATGACGTCTTTGCCAATCTCTACTTTGCCCCCACCTATCGCTGGCCTTCTATCCAGCTTCACCTGCTCCACCCCCCTTAAAGAGTATAAATTTCATCGCATTTTTATTTCACTTTAGCCTGAAGAAGAGTCATACGGACTCGAAACGTTAACTCTGCTTTTCTCTCCACAGGTGCTGTTAGACCTGCTGAGTTTTTCCAGCATTTTCTGCCTTTGGTTCTGATGACCCTGAACTCCGGGGATCGAAGCCCGGACTTTGTTCGCCAGGATGATTCAGACCCACACAGGGTATTTTTTCAATGGACCATCCTTGGGATTTCAGAACCATCAACAGTCATGGTCCTTATCATTCATTAGATTATATCTGACTCCAACATATGGAATGCTTCAGCCCAATAAAATCTTGATAAATATCAACAGTGACAAGATCTCATTTCAGTAGGAAATTATGGCATGGCAAGCAATAACAATATGATTAAAGGAACATTCCTTCCATAAACAGAGTTCCAGGCACTGGAGTCAGTAATAGAGTTGAATGCTGGTAAAGACACAGGCAATTTGCCAAGGAATGAAAGGATTTGTATAAACTGCAGACAAAAACGAGCAAATCATTCCACCACATCGCACTTCATTATCAATCTAGCAACTTAACTAAGTGAAAAAGAAACATGAGCTGGGATTTTACTGGGCTATTAAGAATGAGCTTGGAGGTGAGGTGGAGGCATAAAATGGGAGTGGACCATTTTTGGCCAGAAGTCTGACATCTTGACGTTGCTTCTGAATTTTACCAACTGTGAAACCATTCAGGGCAGGTGGCGAGGCATTAATTAAGGTGATTAAAATGCCAATTAAAACCTAACTCTTTGATCAAGATTTTGGTCATCTGATCTAATATCTCTTCAGTATTGTCCTTTGTTTTATATTGCTCCTGTGAAAAATTATTCTTTCATGGGATGTGAGCATTGCTGGCAAGGGCAACATTTATTGCCCATCCCTAATTGCCCTTGAGAAGCTGGTCTTAAGCTGCTTCCTTGAACCGCTGCTGTCTATCTATCAAGAAAGCGCTTGTGAGAAGCAGCGGGGCCATTTACAGAGAGAGCGCTTGTGAAAAAAGGTGGGGCCATTTACAGAGAGAGCGCTTGTGAAAAAAGGTGGGGCCATTTACAGAGAGAGCGCTTGTGAAAAAAGGTGGGGCCATTTACAGAGAGAGCGCTTGTGAAAAAAGGTGGGGCCATTTACAGAGAGAGAGTTTGTGAAAAAAGGTGGGGCCATTTACAGAGAGAGCGCTTGTGAAAAAAGGTGGGGCCATTTACAGAGAGAGAGTTTGTGAAAAAAGGTGGGGCCGTTTACAGAGAGAGAGTTTGTGAAAAAAGGTGGGGCCATTTATAGAGAGAGAGTTTGTGAAAAAAGGTGGGGCCATTTACAGAGAGAGAGTTTGTGAAAAAAGGTGGGGCCATTTACAGAGAGAGCGCTTGTGAAAAAAGGTGGGGCCATTTACAGAGAGAGAGTTTGTGAAAAGCAGCGGGGCCATTTACAGAGAGAGCGCTTGTGAAAAAAGGTGGGGCCATTTACAGAGAGAGCGCTTGTGAAAAAAGGTGGGGCCATTTACAGAGAGAGCGCTTGTGAAAAAAGGTGGGGCCATTTACAGAGAGAGAGTTTGTGAAAAAAGGTGGGGCCATTTACAGAGAGAGCGCTTGTGAAAAAAGGTGGGGCCATTTACAGAGAGAGAGTTTGTGAAAAAAGGTGGGGCCGTTTACAGAGAGAGAGTTTGTGAAAAAAGGTGGGGCCATTTACAGAGAGAGAGTTTGTGAAAAAAGGTGGGGCCATTTACAGAGAGAGCGCTTGTGAAAAAAGGTGGGGCCATTTACAGAGAGAGAGTTTGTGAAAAGCAGCGGGGCCATTTACAGAGAGAGCGCTTGTGAAAAGCAGTGGGGCCATTAACAGAGAGAGAGAGTTTGTGAAAAGCAGCGAGGCCATTTACAGAGAGAGTGCTTGTGGATTTCATTTAAACAAAGAGTGAGTGAGTGTGGACTTTATTTAAAACAGAGCATGGAGACTTTATTTAAAAAGAGTGTAGAGAGCACCTGATTGGTGAGTTGGTTTGGTGAGTATTTCTAGTCTTTAGATTATAATTAAGGTTAGTATTTAGATCTCTAGTTGTTATTTTCTCTTTCTTAAAAATAGCCTGTTAAGTATAAGATTGATATTGGTGTAAATAATTAAATTCAATAAAGTGTAAAGAGCAGGGATACTAGAGTAATTAATTAATAAATTAAATAAAATAAGATGGCGATGACAGGACAGGTGATGTGTTGCAGCTGCGGCATGTGGGAGCTGCTGGACACCAAGGTGATCTGGAGCAAACGCATCTGTAGTAAGCTGTTGCAACTCAAGGAATTTCGGATCCAAGTTGAGGAGCTGAAGTCTGAGCTGCAGACATTGCACCACTTTAGGGAGGGGGAAAGTTACCTGGACACTTTGCTCCAGGAGGTGGTCACACCCCTCAGATTAGATAATTCGAATTTGGTCTGTGATCAGGGACAGGAGGATGTGACTGCAGGTGAGGCAGGTATGGGGACCCAGGGGGTAGCGTTCAAGGAGTCTCAGCCCCTGAAATTGTCCAACAGTTAAAAGATTCTTGCAAGCTGCATGGACAAGAGTGGAGACTGCAGGGAGGATGAATGAACTGACCACGGCACCGTGGTACAGGGAGCCATTCAAGTGGGGGGAGAAAATAGGAACATAGTAGTGGTAGGGGACAGTATAATTAGGGGGATAGATACTGTTCTCTGCAGCCATGAATGTGAGTCTTGAAGGCTGTGTTGCCTGCCCAGTGCCAGTGTTAAGGACATCTCCTCAGGGAGAGGGACTTGGGAGTGGGAAGGGAGGGATCCAGTTGCCATCGTCCATGTTGGTACCAACGATCTTGATAGGGCGAGAAAGGAGGTTCTGCTGAAAGAACTTGAACAGGAGCTAAACTAAAAAGCAGAACCTCCAAGGTAATAATCTCAGAATAACTACCTGAACCATGGGCAAACTGGCATAGGAAAAATAAAGTCAAGGAGTTAAATGCGTGGCTCAAAGATTGGTGTGGGAGGAATGGGTTTCAGTTCATGGGGCACTGGCACTAGTACTGGGGTAGAAGGGAGCTGTTCCAGTGGGATGGGCTTCACTTGAACCATGCTAGGACCAATGTCCTGACAAATCAAATAACTAGGGCTGTGGAGAGGGATTTAAATTAAATAGAGGTGGGGAAGGGTTCTGGAGGGGGGATAAGTAGGCTTACAAAGCAAAAGGATATGACTGCATTGCAGGGTAGCTACTTAGGTAGATACCCAGAGTGTGACAGGAAGGGATAGAGTGTACAAACATAAAAAACAGCAGCAAATATGGAGGAAAAATGGTAAAAAGGCAAAGTTGATGGCTTTTTACTTAAATGCACTTTGTATTTGGAACAAAATAAATGAATTAATGGCACAAATAGAGATTAATGGGTATGATCTTATGGCCATCACGGAGACATGGCTACAAGGCGATCAGTGCTGGGAACTAAATATTCAGGGGTGTGTGACTTTTTGAAAGGATATGTAGGAAGGAAAGGGTGGTGGGGTAGCTTTGTTAGCACGAGATGGAATAAGGACAATAACAAGAAATGATCTTGGATCAGAAGATGTGGAATCCATTTGGGTGGAGGTAAGGATAGCAAGGGGAAGAAGACACTGGTGGGAGTAGTCTATAGGCCCCCTTACAGTAGCTATGCTGTTGGATGGAGAATAAATCAGGAAATAATGAGGGCACTTAAAAAAGGCAGTACATTAATCATGGGTGACTTAAATCTCCCTATACATTGGGAAAATCAAATTGGCAGAGGTAGCCACAAGCAAGAATTCATAAACTGTATTCGGCACAGTTTCCTCGGACAATATGTTGTGGATCCAACCAGGAATCAGGCTATTTTTGATCTGGTAATGTTTAATGAGGCAGGTTTAATAAATTATCTCAGAGTAAAAGATTCCCAAGGAAACAGTGATCATAACATGGTGGAATTTAACATTCAGTTTGAGAGTGAAAAACTTAGTTAGGTAACCTCTGTGCTAAACTTAAATAAGGGTAAATACAAAGAAATGAGGGCAGAGTTGGCTGGAGTGGACTGGGAAAGGAGTTTAGCAGAAAAGACAGTTCATAAACAATGGCAGATGTTTAAGAAAATAGTTAATGATTCACAACAAAAATATATCCCAGTGAGGAAGAAGGATTATAAGAAGGGGATAAACCAACCATGGTTAACGAAGGAAGTTAAGGATAGTATCAAAGTGAAAGAAAAATATACAATGTGGCAAAGATTAGTGGTAAGCTAGAGGATTGGGAAAGTTTTAAAAACCAACAGAAGATGACCAAAAATATAATAAAGAGGGAGAAAATAAACTAGCAAGTAATATAAAAACAGACATGAAGAGCTTCATCAATTATTTAAAAAGGAAGAGAGAGGCCAAAGTCAATCTTGGCCCCTTAGAGAATAAGGCTGGAGAAATAATAATGAGGAACCAAGAGATGGCAGTGGAGTTGAATACATACTTTGCATCAGTCTTCATGGTAGAAGACACGAATAGCATTCCAAAAATACTAAACAATCACAGGGCAAAAGAGGGGGAGGAAATAAATACAATAACTATCACTAGAGAAGTATTACTAGAGAAATTAATGGGGGCCAAAGGCCAATAAGTCACCTGGACCTGATGGGTTGCATCCTAGAATATTAAAGGAAATAGCTGCAGAGATAATAGATGCACTGGTATTAATCTTCCAAAAATCCTTAGATTCTGGAAAAGTCCCAGAGGATTGGAAAACTGTCTAAGTAACATATTATTCAAGAAGGGAGTGAGACAAAAAAACAGGTAAGTTTAGGCCAGTTAGCTTAACATCCATAATTGTGAAAATGTTAGAGTCTACTATAAAGCTTGTAATGGCAGAGCGTTTAGAAATGCATAATATAATCAAACAGAGTCAATATGGTTCATAAAAGGGAAACTATGCCTGACAAATTTATTAGAATTCTTTGAGGAGGTAACAAGCAGGATAGATAAAGGGAATATAATGTATTTGGATTTCCAAAAGGCATTCGATAAGGTATCACACATGAGGCTACTTAGTAAGATAAGAGTCCATGGTGTTGGGGGCAGTATATAAGCATGGATAGAGGACTGGCTAACTAATAGAAGACAGAGAGTTGGGATACGGGGGGCAACCTGTAACTAGTGGAGTGCCACAGGGATCAGTGCTGGGACCACAATTATTTATAATATATATTAATGACTTGGATGAGGGAAATGAATGCACTATCGCCAGGTTTGCACAAAAATAGTGGGAAGGTAAGTGATGAGGATGACACAAAGAGTCTACAGAGTGATATAGGCAGGTTAAGTGAGTGGGCAAGAATGTGACAGATGGAATATAATGTGGGAAAGTGTGAGGTTATGCACTTTGGCAGGAAGAATAGAGGAGCTGAATATTATTTGATTGGAGAAAGACTGCAGAAAGCTGCAGCACAGAGGGATTTGGGAGTCCTCGTGCATGAAACCCAAAAAGCTAACATACATGTTCAGCAGGTAATAGGTAAGACAAATGGAATGTTGGCCTTTATTTCAAAGGGAATGGAATATAAAAATAGGGAAGTCTTGCTAAAACTATACAAGGCACTAGTTGGACGACACTTAGAATACTGTGAACAGTTTTGGTCCCCTAATCTAAGAAAAGATATACTGGCATTGGATGCAGTCCAGAGAAGGTTCGCTAGGTTGATCACGGGAATGGAGGGATTTTCTTATGAGGAGAGGTTGAGTAGGTTGGGCCTGTACTCATTGGAGTTTAGAAGAATGAGAGGCGACCATATTGAAACATATAAGATTCTTAGGGGGTTCGACAGGGTAGATGCCTCAGCAAGTTGTTTCCCCTTGTGGGAGAATCTAGGAGCAGATGGCATAATCTCAGACAAAGGGATCGCCCATTTAAGACAAAGATGAGAAGGAATTTCTTCTCTCAGAGATAGTTAATCTCTGGAATTCTTTACCGCAGAGGGCTGTAGAAGCTGGGTTGTTAGGTGTATTCGGGGCTGAGATAGACAGATTTTTAATCAGTAAGGGAATCAAGGATTATGGGGAAAAGGCAGGAAAGTGGAGTTGAGGATTATCAGATCAGCCATGATCTCATTGAATGGCAGAGCAGACTCAATGGGCCGAATGGCCTACTTCTGCCCCTACATCTTATGACCTTTTGGTGTAGCTATACCCACAGTACTCTTAGAAGGAAGCAACCAGTCTTTGTATCAGTGACAGTGAAGGAATGACGATATAGTTCCAAGTCAGGATTTTGTGTGGCTTGGAAAGAAAATACCCATGTATATGCTGCCCTTGTCCTTCAAGGCATTGGAGGTCGCAGGTTTGAAAGGTGCTTCGAAGGATTGAAAGCATGTGGCCATCAAGGCTTCCATGGACCAGCGAGCAGCCTTCATTCACAGTAAGGGCTTCCATTCCATCAATGTCCAACTGGTTTGCGACCGGCTAAAGCAGATCCTTCCCATGTACAGGGTTCCTGAGAAGGAGCCATGACACTTACATACACTTGCAGTCCCACAGCTGTTCCAGCCCTTCCCTGCATACCTTCAGGGATGGATCCATGGAGACAAGGGCTCCCCACTAAATACATGGCTACTCATGCACGAACGCAGAGGAGAGCTACAACATCTGCCATATGTCAACTCGAGCGACGGCTGAGTAAGCCACTGGGCCTTCCGAAGATGCCAGTCAGTTGCACACACTGATCCAGTGGAACCCTTTGATATGCCCCTGTGAGTCAGTATGGTGCTCTGCAGATCGGGGAGGGGTTGAACAATAAGGACATCACTGATTGTGATGCCTGCATTGACAGTGGGGATGTGGAAGAGCCAGCTGACCAGACGATGCAGGATGAGGGATCTCTTGGACCAACAGGAAAGGCACATGAGATATGTGCAAGGGAGCCTCGAGACACCCCATAACACAGAACCATTCCCTTGTGACCCTTGTGTTCTTTCAGAAAGGTTCCAGCAAAGCCTTAGATTGAATCAATCCTGCTGTTGCCTCCTTCATTTTGCACTTCATTGCCTGGTGTCAAGGCTGAGGAGCTGACCAAATGCCCCTTACTCTACTGCTTCCAGCCCATTGAGGGAGGAAAGGTGCAGATGAGATCTCACTTAGCAGCAAGAATTAGAATGGGAAGCAGCACCAGTGAGTGAAAGATGTAGCAATACGTACAACAGAAAAGAAATTAACATCTGGATATTTTAATCACCCTCGTACCCCCACATGCAGCTCAGCGCTCTTTTAACTCTCTTATAAGTGCTCCTATGTGATATTGCCTCTATGCCTGCAGCTGGGGTGAAGGCAGGCTGTGGCCTGGGAAGGCTGCCTTAGGCCTGGAGGGCCCTGGTATACTGAGGGGCTTCTCTGTTATTGTAACAACCTGAGGTGTTGGTGTCCTTGACAGAGGGGCTCTGGAGCTGCTGTCTATGGCAGGAATGCCCTGAGAGGAGCCCCTAGAAGCAGAAGGGAGCTGCTCCTCTTCCATTGCAAAGTACTCTTGTACCTCCCTGTTGACCTGAGCAGAATGAGGACCTGATGGAGAATCACGTGCCTCATTCCCCTCTTGCCTTATCACTGCTGCATTGAGTTCATGGCGATGGCATGTAGGTCAGCACGCATTTCCAGCATCCGGTGAGTGGTCTGGATCTGGTTCTCCATGAGGGTCAATGAAGGAAGTCAAGCAAGCAGACCTCAGAGACATGGCAAGTGGACAGTTTCCACTGCATCATCCGTGCATAATGCCCATAGCCTTTGGAAGCTCCATCAAATGTTTTATCACCTCTCGCCTCAGTTACAGCAGTTGCTATGATGTGGTCGACTCCAGGGGTATGTTGTCACCCTAGGACTCAGTCTCTGACTTTAAGTGAGCTCGACTGACACAGCCTCCATCAGCTGCTCGGGTTCTTCTGTGACGTGCTCACCAGTTTGTGACCCTGAATCTGATTGAGAGCGCATACCCGCTGACATGAGAGTATCTGTGCTCGTGGACCACGCAGGGGGACGGTGTGACACTGCACCCTCTGAAGATCCCTCTTCCTCTTCAGAGGTGGCTGGATGGCCCTCTGTCTCGTGACATCTTCTTGCCTCAGCTTGACCTTGACTTACATGAAAGAACAGCGACTTATGACGGTTAAGAGCTTCCACCCTCCTCTTCCCAACCATGTGTGCAGCGTTGGTTAGATAAGCACCATGCTTCCATTTCTTGTGTGTGCCAAATTATCCTTTGTGCACCCACATTCATTCTCTCATTCTTGGATTGGCATTTGTGTTCTGCCAACAGCAATTGCATGGCCTGGTGCCCTGTCAACTCCAAAGTCTCCTCCTCTGTGGGGTTGAGGCTATAGGGTATTCCTCCGCTGGTTTGGCCCTCTCTTTTTTGTGTGTACCATCTTCTCTTGCAAGCATAAAAGGAAAAACTGTTACCTTCCTCATGGAGACAAGCACAATGCCTTTTGCTGGTAAGGGCCCAGCAAAGATAGACAGGCGCCTCTCATTTACAAGCAGCCCTGCCGGTAACAGGAACTGCTGCTCCCTGACCCCCTATCTACCAATTAGATTGTCCCCCTCCCTGCACCAGCAGTAGCAGGACATGTCAAGCCAGCAGCAGGAGGGCTGTTCAAAACAGCAAGAGGAGGGCTGTTCAAGACAGCAGGAGGAGGACTGTTGAAGGCAGCAGGAGAAAGACTATTAAGGCAGCAGGAGGAGGACTGTTGAAGGCAGCAGGAGAAAGACTATTAAGGCAGCAGGAGGAGGGCTGTTCAAGGAAGCAGGAGGAGGACTGTTCAAGGCAGCAGGAGGAAGACTGTTAAGGCAGCAGGAGGAGGGCTGTTGAAGACAGCAGGAGTAGGACTGTTCAAGACAGCAGGAGGAGGACTGTTCAAGACAGCAGGAGGACTGTTCAAGACAATTGGAGGAGGACTGTTCAAGGCAGCAGGAGGAGGACTGTTAAGGAACAGGAGGAGGACTGTTCAAGACAGCAGGAGGAGGGCTGTTTGAGGCAGCAGGAGGAAGACTGTTAAGGCAACAGGAGAAGGACTGTTAAAGCAGCAGGAGGAGGACTGTTCAAGGCAGCAGGAGGAAGACGGTTAAAGCAGCAAGAAGAGGACTGTTAAAGCAACAGGAGGAAAACTGTTAAGGAAGCAGGAGGAAGACTGTTCAAGACAGCAGGAGGAGGGCTGTTAAAGGCAGCAGGAGGAAGACTGTAAAGGAAAAAGGAGGAGGGCTATTCAAGGCAGCAGGAGGACTGTTAAGGCAACAGGAGGTGGACTGTTGAAGTCAGCAGGAGGAGGACTGTTAAGGCAGCAGGAGGAGGACTGTTAAGGTAGCAGGAGGAAGACTGTTAAGGAAGCAGGAGGAGGGCTGTTCAAGTCAGCAGGAGGAGGACTGTTAATGCAGCAGGAGGAGGACTGTTCAAGGCAGCAGGAGGAGGGCTGTTCAAGGCAGCAGGAGGAGGACTGTTAAGGCAGCAGGAGGAGGACTGTTCAAGACAGCAGGAGGAGGGCTGTTCGAGGCAGCAGGAGGAAGACTGTTAAGGCAACAGGAGGAGGACTGTTAAAGCAGCAGGAGGAGGACTGCTCAAGGCAGCAGGAGGATGCCTGTTAAGGCAGCAGGAGGAGGACTGTTAAAGCAACAGGAGGAAAACTGTTAAGGAAGCAGGAGGAAGACTGTTCAAGACAGCAGGAGGAGGAAGACTGTTAAGGCAACAGGAGGAGGTCTATTCAAGGCAGCAGGAGGACTGTTAAGGGAACAGGAGGTGGACTGTTCAAGTCAGCAAGAGGAGGACTGTTAAGGCAGCAGGAGGAGGACTGTTCAGGCAGCAGGAGGAGGGCTGTTCAAGTCAGCAGGAGGAGGACTGTTAATGTAGCAGGAGGACTGTTAAGGAAACAGGAGGTGGACTGTTCAAGTCAGCAGGAGGGGGACTGTTAAGGCAACAGGAGGAGGGCTATTCAAGACAGCAGGAGGACTGTTAAGGCAACAGGAGGTGGACTGTTCAAGTCAACAGGAGGAGGACTGTTAAGGCAGCAGGAGGAGGACTGTTAAGGCAGCAGGAGGAGGGCTGTTCAAGGCAGCAGGAGGAGGGCTGTTCAAGACAGCAGGAGGAAGACTGTTAAGGCAACAGGAGGAGGTCTATTCAAGGCAGCAGGAGGACTGTTAAGGCAACAGGAGATGGACTGTTCAAGTCAGCAGGAGGAGGACTGTTAAGGCAGCAGGAGGAGGACTGTTCAAGACAGCAGGAGGAAGACTGTTCAAGACAGCAGGAGGAGGGCTGTTCAAGGCGCAGGAGGAGGACTGTTAAGGCAGCAAAAAGAAGACTGTTAAGGCAGCAGGAGGAGGGCTGTTGAAGACAGCAGAAGGAGGACTGTTCAAGACAGCAGGAGGAGGACTGTTCAAGACAGCAAGAGGACTGTTAAGGCAGCAGGAGGAGGACTGTTCAAGGCAGCAGGAGGAGGACTGTTAAGGCAGCAGGAGGAAAACTTTTCAAGGTGGCAGGAGGAGGACAGTTAAGGCAGCAGGTGGAGGACTCTTCAAGGCAGCAGGAGGAGGACTGTTAAGGCAGCAGGTGGAGGACTCTTCAAGGCAGCAGGAGGAAGACTGTTAAGGCAGCAGGTGGAGGACTCTTCAAGGCAGCAGGAGGAAGACTGTTAAGGCAGCAGGAGGAGGACTGTTAATGCAGCAGGAGGAGGACTGTTAATGCAGCAGGAGGAAGACTTTTCAAGGCAGCAGGAGGAAGACTGTTAAAACAGCAGGAGGAGGACTGTTAAGGCAGCAGGAGGAGGACTGTTAAGGCTGCTGTAGCAGGAAGGAGTCCTTTGTTCAAGCAGCAACAAATGCAGGCTGGTAGCTCTTTAAATATGGCACTAGCATCTGCTGCAGCATCAGCTGATGTTGACATTGCCACTTGTGTTACCACCTCAGGCCCAGGTTTGGATGGCCCTTGAGCCTCGTGCTCTTTAATTGGACAGCCCCAAGCCTTGCTTTCCTTGCCTGGCTGCCAAATATCTAATGGAAATGGCACCCACTTCCAGTTCTTCCACCATGACCATTACCCTTAGGGAAAAATTCAGCCGCTGGTCTGAAAGTGCCATTGGGTGAATAGTGCTTAAGGTCTACTGCATTCCCATGACCTTTGCTATTTTTATGGAGTTGATGAGAACATGAGTACATTAGGAATAGGACAGATCATTTAAGCCCTAGGGCTTACTCAGGATGCTGAATGATGGACCCAATGGGTTTCTGTTCTTCTAGTCTGCGTTATGAATCTCTGCCCCTGTTACCCTGCCCATTATTCTGGGAACTAATCAGCAATTATGTGAAGAGGTTTGGTGTTGTACCAGGTAAGGTACTTTCCACAAGCTTCTGCCTTTGACCACAATGCAATAGATATGTAGATGTCCTTGTACACCAGTCGCTGAAGATAAGCATGCAGGTGCAGCAGGCGGTAAAGAAGGCAAATGGTACGTTGGCCTTCATAACCAGAGGATTTGAGTACAGGAACAGGGATGTTTTGCTGCAATTATACAGGGCCTTGGTGAGACCACACCTGGAATATTGTGTGCAGTTTTGGTCTCCTTATCTGAGGAAGGATGTACTTGCTATAGAGGGAGTGCAGCGAAGGTTTACCAGACTGATTCCTGGGATGGCAGGACTGACATACGAGAAGAGATTGAGTCGATTAGGATTATATTCGCTGGAGTTCAGAAGAATGAGGGGGATCTCATAGAAACCTATAAAATTCTAACAGGACTAGACAGGGTAGATGCAAGAAGGATGTTCTTGATGCTGGAGGAGTCCAGAACCTGGGGACACAATCTGAGGATATGGGGTAGACCATTTAGGACTGAGATGAGGAGAAATTTCTTCACCCAGAGAGTGGTGAGCCTGTGGAATTCGCAACCACAGAAAGTAGTTGAGACCAAAACATTGTATGTTTTCAAGAAGGAGTTAGATATAGCTCTTGGGGCGAAAGGGATCAAAATATATGGGGAGAAAGTGGGAGCAGGCTATTGAGTTGGATGATCAGCCATAATCATAATGAATGGTGGAGCAGGCTCGAAGGGCTGAATGGCCTACTCCTGCTCCTAGTTTGTGTTTCTATGTTTCTATGACACACTTACAGGCTGCGATTTTAACATTGCACGGGCAGTTAAATCAAATTAGCTGCACATTAAACACATCATGGATGATTTTCTCTTCCATTGACATCAATGGAGGGAAAATTGGACCTGGCGTATAATGGATGGCCCATTTTACACCTATGCCCAATGTTAAATTGAGCCATGTGACCTTTATATGGGCTATGGCTTACCAAATTATATACAGCTTGCGATATATTCAACAGTCTATAACCAAATTACTAGGCAAGATGTTCACCTCATCAGCTGACCTTCAAAGCTCATCTGTCTAGTGCATAACCTCCCTGTACGCTTCCACATAGTCCCATAAAACCAATCAAGCAGCAACCTTATCTTCTTTGACTGCAAGAGGAATAGTTCACTGTAATAAAATTCACTGAAGGTATTTTTTTGCACAGCTGCTCAAAAGGAATAAAAGAAAACAGAGCTAAATGAATACAGATAGGCTACAATGCACAGTAGTAGATGAAGTTAAAAAGAAAACTTTTCAGTCCTGAGGAAAGGCCAACCATGAACCATAAAACTGACTGTTCTCTTCATGAGTGCTGGCTGTTCTGCTGTGTGTTTCCAGCTTTGATCCTTTTGTTATAGGGTTGTAACAGAGCATTTGTTAAATACACCACAGCTCTCCCATTATTTGCAGCTTCCTCGTTATTGGAGTATAACACACCCCCTCATTGAAAATCATTCATAAACTATGAGCCACGATGAAACATACACAACAGTTTACAGCTTCTTTCACTGCAAGAGTCACTCATATGCTTCATATATAATGCATGCTCTATAAAATATCTCCTTTTATACAGCATAACAGGCCCTTACTGGAATTATGCACATGCCTCAAACCTCATATATTAAATATACTATTTACAGACCCCTCATTGTACCCCAAGCTTCATTATAGTTTACACACATACAAACATAAACACGCACGCATGCACACATACACACACATACATATAAACATACACACGTATATACACACACACACACACACACACACACACACATTTGCTGATATGCTGATTTTTTTTTAAATGAAGATGGATAACCAGGTTCCAGTTAGGCAGGAAAGAATGAATTTGATTATGAGACCGTAAGGTGAGCAAGAGTAGGAAGTGTGTTCAGAGCTGAGGAGGGACAAAAGAGGAACAGTCAGGAGAAGGATTGGGCATTGTGTGGATATACTAATCACCACCATTCAGTGCTACCAGTCAGCACTATGGTGAGCACTTTCAGTTAAATACCGATGCAAACTGGCCATCCTGCTCCTGCATTGTCTGAAGTGTGGTCCTGCATTTCCAGGGACAGGGTGATGGGGAAGGATGGGCTGAAGACTCCACAGGCAAGGCAACAGAGGAAGTCAGATGGCCCTATTCTCAGCAGCCAAGAGTGCAGCTTAAGGGTTGGCTAGGATGCCAAGGTTTTCCTAACTTGATCGTCAGACTGGGAAATTTGTATGAACCACAGTCAGGGAGTTGGAGTTTGTGACGGTGAAGAAAAAGATATCTTTGGTCTTTCTAATGGTGAGTCAAATCAATGATGATATCGGACTGACATTGCGATGAGCATGGAGAATTTCATGGGGCTGGGATACAGGAGTGTGTGGATGGGAGTTGAGAGGTAGCGGTATATCTCGGTATACATATGGAAAATGACCCATTGAACACAATTGAAATCACCAAGGGAGTTCATACTGCATAGAAGAGGAAAAGAAGTGTTGGGGGGGAGGCTGGGGGTGGTGGCACTGAACTCTGGAGGTAATAGCACAGGGAGGGTATAAAAGCCGGTGCAAGTGATACTGGTGGAACCATGCAGGGACAACGATGGACAACACAGGAGAGAGCAGGCGCAATGGGCATACTTACTGCTGAACCTAGAAAGCTCATTGATTTCAAAGGTTGGGGACATTTTTAAATGTTTAGCTTTTGTTGGGGGGGGTTGGGGGTCTCAGTTCTTTCGACACACTGAGGGAGCGCTGCAAGGTGATGCGTTTCAGGTGAGATTTTAAACCAAGCCTTCCCTCTCAAGTGGTTTAAAAGATCCGTGACACTGTTTTGGAGGGGTCCTGAGCAAAGGTTTATCCCATGACCAACATCACTAAAGAAATCGAATTAGCTTGTCACTATTACATTGCTATTTGTGGGAGCTTGCTGTGCGCGATGCTTGCCATGTTTAATACATTCCAACAGTGACTATACTTTAGCAAGTTACTTAATTGGCTGCAAAACATTTTGGGATGTCCTGAAGTTGTGAAAGATGCCATACAAAAGTCAAATCTTTCTTTATAGGTTGACCTTTGCCAATGTTTTAGCCAGACATGCATTTTTTTATTATTCATTCACGGGATGTGGGCTTCGCTGGCTGGGCCAGCATTTATTGCTCATCCCAGGTTGTCCTTGAGAAGGTGGCGGTGAGCTACCTTCTTAAACCGCTGCAGTCCCTGTGGTGTAGGTACACCCACAGTGCTGTTAGGAAGGGAGTTCCAGGATTTTGACCCAGCCACAGTGAAGGAATGGTGATATGTTTCCAAGTCAGGATGCTGTGTGACTTGGAGGGGACGTCCAGGTGGTGGTGTTCCCATCTATCTGCTGCCCCTTGTCCTTCTAGGTGGTAGTGATTGTGGGTTTGGAAGGCACTGTTAAAGGAGCCTTGGTGAATTCCTGCAGTGTATCTTGTAGATGGTACACACTGCTGTCACTGTGTGTCGGTGACGGAGGGGGTGATTGTTTGTGGATGTGGTGCCAATCAAGTGGGCTGCTTTGTCCTGGATGGTGTCAAGCTTCTCAGGTGTTTTGGGAGCTGCACACATCCAGGCTTTTGGGAGTATTCTGTTACACTCCTGACTTGTGCCTTGTAATGGTGGACAGGCTTTGGGGAGTCAGGAGGTGAGTTACTCATCACTTCTAGCTTCTGGCCCGCTCTTGTAGCCACAGTATCTTTATGGCTAGTCCAGTTCAGTTCCTGGTCAATGGTAACCCCCAGGATGTTGATAGTGGGGGATTCAGTGATGGTGATGCCATTGAACACTGAGGGGCTATGGTTGGATTCTCTCTTGGTGGAGATGGTCATTACATTTTTTTTTATTCATTCATGGGATGTGAGCTTCACTGGCTGGATCAGCATTTATTGCCCACCCCTAGTTGCCCTTGAGAAGGTGGTGACTTCTTGAATTGCTGCAGTCTATGTGGTGTGGGTACACCCACGGTGCTGTTAGGGAGGGAGTTCCAGGATTTTGACCCAGTGATTGTGAAGGATATATATATCCTATAAGGCAATATATTTGTTTACTTTTCTCTGAGTCCAACCCAGCAAGTATTACTTGCCACTTGTCAGCCCAAGCCTGGCTATTGTCCAGGTCTTGCTGCATTTGGACAAGGACTGCTTCGGTATATGAGGAGTTGCGAATGGTGCTGAACATTGTGCAATCATCAGCGAACATCAGCAGGAGGTTTCCTTGCCCATGTTTGACCTGATGCCATGAGACTTCATGGGGTCCAGAGTTAATGTTGAGTACTCCAAGGGGAACTCCTTCCTGACTGTATACCATTGTGCCGCCACCTCTGCTGGGTCTGTCCTGCCAGTGGATAGTGATGGTGGTGTTGGAGACATAATCTGTAAGATATGATCCCGTGAGGATGACTATGTCAGGCTGTTGTTTGACTATCCTGTGAGACAGTTCTCCCAATTTTGGCACAAGCATGAGAGTAGAGTGGGCAGCAGAGAAAGAAAGAGAGACAGAGAGAGACAGAGAGAGAGAGAGAAGTGAGTTAGAGGCTAGGGAAAAAATAACAAGTAGTGCACAGGACTGAACATTGTTCAAGTTGTGTAAGAGATGTCTGCAATAGAGGCTGACGACATCTGACGGCAGTTAGCAGAGTTGGCAAGAGAGAATAAATTAAATCATAAAATACATTCTCATATTGATTTTATTAGGGCCTGGGTTTTATGGGCTTTGTGGGAGGGGAGGTTCCGGTATTAGAGAACTTCTATACACTCTATATATATATATTGATTACCATGTGTTGAGTTTTCATGATGGTTTCTGCTCCTTTAACCACAGCCCATTCCTGCCCCCTTCTTCCCCCTGGGGAGAGGCATTTAAACATGGAATGTGTTTCTGATTGCATTGGCAAAGTCATTCTCACTCAGAGACTCCAGTTATATTAATTCCTGTAAAGACCCCTCAGGTGCCTTGTAAATGAATGCTATCCCATCGGAAGTGGATGCCAAGGGAAGATGTTTGGGAATGGTGCTGGAGAAGGAGGTCGAAGAGTAGACTGCATGACGGGTGGGGTGACGCTTATGGTACCCGTGTTTGAATCCACTCTGGCCTGATGGGATGAAAGCTTTCTCCCCCAGTGGTTTAGCTGGCGAAGGCAGCATCTAACTTAGCCACACAGACTGAATGCAAATACTCTCCTGGAGAGTGGGAAGCACCAGTCTGAATCTACGCTTATGAACATTGGCACATGTATCTCTACGGTAGAAAGTTCAGCCTCCGCAACTCTGACTACATTGTTAGCCATGGCAGAGTCTGGTCTTTGACCTCTTAGCACCCACAGATGACCAGGTCATCTTTATCAGTATAACTTTGAGGTTGAATATCTCATAGTTTCACACAACCTAATTAATCATGCAGAACCACAACCTCAGATTCATAGATCTCAGCATAGTCATCAGAGACCTTCACATCGCAAGTCTATTTCTGTACTTAGAGAAAATGGACAAGCTGAATGCTAAGAAATGACTTGATGTACATAGGTTAGTTGTTTAGGATGGTTTAATTTAAAATAAAATCATTAGTTTTACAAGGGGGAAATAGATGTGTTTGTTTGTTCTGTGTTTGATTATGTGAGCCTGTTTACTATTGATGCTCACTGTGCTTGATTAGTTAAGCCTGGCTGTGGACTCAGAGAAAAGTAAACAAAATGTTAGAAAGAGTTGGAAGCCAGAGCTGAAGCATGGAGTGGACATTTTAAAGCATTGTAAATAAAACCTGCTACATACATAGAGTTATACAGAGCCAACACTTGTTCCTGAGATATATAACATGTGATGGATCTGCACCTAAAGTGCTGTAAACTGCAGGGCTATGGGCCAGGTGCAGGAAGGTGGGATTAGAAAGGGCACCTGGGTGTCCTCAGGCTGGCATGGACAAGATGGGCTGAATGGCCTCCTTCTGTGCTGTAACTTTTCTATGGTTCTATGGACAGTAACTATTCCCCCCCCCTCAAATACTTGTCTAGCTTCCCCTTAAATGCATCAAAACTATTCACTTCAACCACTCACTGAGATAGTGAGTTCCACATTCCCACCACTCTTTGAGGTAAAGAAGATTCTGGTGACTAGTTTATATTGATAACTTGTAGTTATGCTCTGCCCCACAAGTTGAAACATTCTCTCTGTATCCACTTTATTAAAATCTTTCATAATTTTAAAGACCTCGTTTGCTCACCCCTCAGCTTTCTTAGACTCAGCCTGTCAATCCTTTCCTGATATGTATACCTGCCCACTTCTGGTATTATCCTTGTAAATCTTCTCTGCACCCTCCCCAGTGTCTTTATAGCATTTTTATAATATGGCCACCAGAACTGTACACAGTACAAGATGCAATATTTCCCTACTCTTCAATTCTACCCTAGAAATAATATTCTATCTAGGAATAAAGCTTAGTCCTCTTTTTTATGGTCTTGCTAAGCTATGGCATAACTTATACTGATTGGTGCATTTGTACTCTGAGATTCCTTTGTTCCTCTACCTCACCTAGACTCACACCTTCCAAGTAATAAATTATATTTTACATCTTGTAACAACCTCCATAGAGACCAAAACTTTTAAAGAGAGTTGAACTTCCAGTTATTGGTTGAAAGAATGATCCTTTCATGCACTTCTGCTCTCATCCCTTTCCAGGTCTCCCAAAACCATGGTAGGGTTCCCCTTGTGCTCACCTTCCACCCCTACCAGCCTCCGCGTCCAATGACTCATCCTCCATCATTTCTGCCACCGCCAGCGTGATTGCATCACCAAACTCACCTTCCCCTGTCCTCCCCTTTCAGCTTTCTGAAGGGACTATTGCGCCTGCGACACGCTGGTCCACTCCTCAACCACCCTTAACAGCCTCCCCTTTCCAGTGGCACATTTCCGTGCAAGCACAAGAAATGCAAGGCCTGCCCTCTTCACCTCCTCCCTTCTTCCCGTCAAAGGCCCCAAACACTCCTTCCAGCTGAAATAGTGATTTACTGTATGTTGTTCAATTTAGTATACTTTATACACTCCCCTACATAGGAAAGACCAAATAAAGATTGGGTGGCCACTTTGTGGACCACTTCTGCTCATGTTGCAAGCCTGACCTTAAGCTTGCAGTGGCCTGTCATTTTAATTATCCACCAAACTCCCACTCTTACCCCCTGTCCTCAACCTCCTGTAGTGTTCCAACAAAGCTCCAAATGAGCTCTGGAAACAGCTCACTATCTTTTGATTCAGCACTTTAAAGTCTTCTGGAATCAACATTGGGTTCAACAATCCCAGATCACAACCCCTGTGCCCATTTTCTTTGCTGGCTTTGGTTTTTCTCTCTTGGTTCTCTCCTTTTTTTTGCCTACATATGGTTGTTGCTCGTTATTTTGCCATTTGCCTCTTCTAGAAGCATTTTTTAATTTCCTTACTTGTTCCATTACCATTCCCTTCGGCCTTGCACCATGAACTCTTTCGACATTTAATCTCTTCTGTGTTCAACAACCCCCCTTTCAGTTCCTTAAAACCTATTACATCACTAAATGTTCCCATATCTGAAGAACAGTCACAATGGGAAGTGGTGCAGTGTAGTGGTATTGTCACTGGACTAGTAACCCAGTAACTCATGGCAATGCTCTAGGGATCTGGGTCCGAATCCCACCATGGCAGATGGTGAAATTTGAATTCAATAGACATCTGGGAATTAAAAGTCTAATGATGACCACAATGTGATTGTTGCAAAAACCCGTCTGATTTGCTAATGCCCTTTTACAAGGAAGGAAATCTGCTATCTTATCTGGTCTGGCCTATGTATGACTCCGAACCCACAGCAATGTGGGTGTCTTTTAAATGGCCTAGCAAGTTGGACCAAACCACTTAAAAAAAACAAGTCAATTGTGCCTACGCCACATGGACTGCAGCGGTTCAAAAAGGCAGCTGAGCACCAGCTTCTCAAGGGCATTTAGGGATGGGCAATAAATGCTGGCCCAGCCATCAATGCTCACATCCAATGACTAGAAAACAAAAGGTGAAACATTTTAGCTCTATTGCTCTCTCCAGAGATGTTGCCTGACCTGCTGAGCTTTCTAGCACTTTCTGTTTTTATTTCAGAGAGCGGAAGATTTCTTCCAGCTAACTCTGGGTATCAAATTTCCTCACCTCCACTTTTGAGCAGTTGTGGGTTTTTTTTAATGTGAGAGTGTAAAATTGAGTAATTTACATCTCTTCTAACTTTCATTTCCATGGACTTCAACTGAAATGGAAACAGAAGAGGTTATCACAATGACGAGGTTTATGCGATTGTCACATTTTGGGACTGTGGCTTTAAGTTTAGGGTAAATGAAGGGGGTCATGTGACCTGTTCCGACATCTGCCTGATGGTAAGCCTGGGTGGTTTGATTGTTAGAGATCAAAGGAAGGCTGAGATTGCGGGCGGGAGAAGGGGTGGGAGCAGAAGAGCATCACATGGGGCCTGTCGACCACGCTGGGGGATTGGTGGGGCTTGGTGGGGTGGGAGGGGGCACTGGTGGGGAAGCTCCTGGCTGAAGTAAAAGGAAGACATAGCGGGAGTGCTGATCTAGAAACTTGCATTGTCAGAGAAGACCTGACGGAGACAGGAAAACTGGGAGAAGCGAATGGGGGAAGCAGTGTGTGAGGAAGAGTGGTCTAGGTAACTGTGGGAGTCAATATAATAAATATTGATCGATCACCTATCCCCAGAAATGGAGGGCTGCATTTTACATGTTTTCAGCGGGGACTGGTGGTGGGGGGGTGGGGGGTTGGGGTTGGGGGAGGCATGTAAAATAGGGCGGCTGCTCAACCCACCACCTTCCCACCCTCCCCCAAGCTCACCCCCATAATACAGTGGGACCATATTTAAACTGATAATCAACGGGGCAATTGGGCTTGTTACCAAGCCAATTGACCCTGATAATAAGCTACCCACGCCACCAAATAATTGGCACGGGCAGTCGGGCGGGAGTGGGCAGCCTGAGTTTTTAGATAATCTCGTCAAAGGAAGTGGGGAGTTTCTATTTTCGGGGGTCGCCCTTTGCTAATCGGGGGAGCGGCCCCCTCCCCTCACTAAGATAGAACACCCACTTTCTTTCTACCTGCCTGTAACCTTAAACCCACCCACCTCACCCCACCCCCTTCCCTGAGCTGCCTAAACCCTCCCTGCCCAAGACCCCAGACTTGTCTGTTACCGGGGCCTTCCGCTTCCTCCTCTTGCAGTCCCGGCCTTGCCAAGAGCACAGTAGTGGAGATGCCGGCGAATCAGATTGACTGACAGCCCCTGAGGGCGGGACTTGCACCCCAGTGAGGGGGCAGAAGTCCCACTCGGCCCTTGTTTAGGCCCCCCCCCCCCCCCCCCGCCGCAGCACGTTATGGCTGCCGGCATGAAACAGGTCAGCTCCTCACCGACTTTCCTTCTGCGGGGGCTTGGTTGGTGGGGGGGCCGAGGTGGGGTGGGGCTGCATTGGTGGAGGGGGGTGATGACAAAGCTGTCTGCCCCTCAATAACATTCAGCCCAGTGACTGAGGAGGCGAGGAAGGCAAATGAAGCATTGGAATTGGACATGTGAAGGTGAGAGAAGGGTGGAAATTGGAAACAAAGTTGATGAAATTTTGCAGGTCAGGGTGAGAACAGAAAACGCCACAGATTCAGTCATCAATGTCCCGGAAAAAGAGGTGAGGGAAGGGGCATGAATAGGATTTGAAAAAAGAACATTCCACATTTTTGAAGGTTGTTACAGAGTCTTAAGTGAAACAAATTGGGGCAGTGTGCTGAGAAAGCCCTACATATTTATCAGTAAGAGAGCGGTAATTGGGTTCAGTCAGTGTAGATTGAACATTGCCAGCCAATTCAAAGATGAAAAACTCTTAAGGCTTGCAGGAGTAAACATCTAAATCAACGTTTCCCTTTGGGAAAAACCACGCGATGACATCTTATAGCCTGAAAAGCTTAAGACTGTGTGAGACATGCTGCAGCTAACCTGGCCTATTCTCAAATCCATTTCCAATTGCCTCAAATGCTCATCATGTGATTGGTCATGATAAGGTCCTAATGGGGTCTGAATCGGTGCTGCCAACCATGTCACCCTTGTGGCATCAACTCACTTCTGACAATCTGGATAGTGCGTTTGGGCTTGTGTTATCCATGCATTGTAAATAATTTGATTATTTCTTTTGTCTTCCAGAATATTCCCTGGTTGAAACGGCACAGCAAAATCAATGCTCTTTTTCTCCCCAGTAAGGGAAGAGCTTTCATTATTTTGTGTCTGTAATGCCTATTTAACTCAGTTGACTGTCTCAGATGATGACTGCATGCAGAAGGGCAGCATTCCAATCTGCAGCATTGCTGACACTCCTGTTAAAAGACAAGCCGCTAATTAATTGATTAGGAAATCTGCTAAGAGTTGCTTGCATTGAAGCACAGACTTAGCTGTGCACATACTTGGCCGACACAGTCAAAAATCTCGTTTTTGGAAATGAGAAGTCTCGACAGGCCAGTTCAAGTATCGTTTAATCAGCAATCCCCACTGATGGTGTTTATTTACAGGTTCCTTTGTGTGTTGGCCCCCTGTCCTCTTTGTCCTCATTTTGGCCTGGATGTGTGATGCATTCAGGACCTGGTGTTGTAAGAGAGTGACAATTTGAAAGGTGTTGGATTGTCCGGGGGAATCGGGAGTGGCGGGAGTTGGGGGGGTGGGGGTGGTGGCGGCCCTGAAAGTGCGCCTGTAGCAGTCAGATGAAAAGGAATGTACTTATTAAGTGTTAGGGAATCTGCAGAACATAGCCATGGAAACTCTAATGGGCACGCTGGGACTTTTGGTGTTCTATTCTCCATCTTCAGCATGATATACAGCTCCCATCTGTCCAAACATTGCCTGAAGCCTTCCTCCCTTTTCATGATCTGAATCTTAATACTTCGCTTTAATCCACTAAAGCACTGAACTTTGTTTTGAAGCTTGATGCACTCTAATATGGTTTCTGTCACACAGCAACTTCAAAAAGCCAATGCTTCTTGGTTAGGCTTCAAAGGCCATAACTTAAAGCCATCACAACAACAGAAAAAGGACGCATATAAATCTGTACCTTAATGATACAACTCGTGTGCAAATCTCACTCTGCTAAAAATGGGCAGCCGCTGTTCATTGTCTTGGGCTAGGGGTGTGACACCCTTCTTTGTATCCGTAATGTCTGAATTGGAATAGACAGCTCATGTTCCTTCTTAAAAGGCATTAGGAACTGGAGTAGGCCATTCAGCCCCTCGAACCTGCACCACCGTTCAATTAGATAATGGCCGATCTGCCCCTCAGCTCCATTTACCCGCCCTTCCCCGACAAAATCCTTATTGAACTGAGTATTGAATGTTCCAGCATGCACAACGTTTAGGGGCAAATAGTTCCAAATTTCCATATTCTTCATGTGAAAAACGACTCCGGATTTCACTTTCAAAGGCCTAGTTCTAATTTTTAAATGGTGCCCCCATATTCATGATTCTGCCACCTTTTAGATGTAGGTTAGAGATTAAGATGCACTCAGGGAACTCGTGCACCACATGCCTGTTTCTCTTTGACTGCCTGCAGCAGTCTCCCATTCCTTCTCTGCCTGATCCCTCTTTAAGCTGACGGTTGACATAAGAACATAAGAAATAGGAGCAGGAGTAGACCACATGGCCAATCGAGCCTGCTCCGCCATTCAGTATGATCATGGCTTCTCTTGGTCTTCAACTCCATTTTCCTGCCCGGTCTCCATATCCCTTAATTCCTCGAGAGAAAAATCTGTCTTTCTCAGCCTTAAAAGTATTCAACGATGGAGCATCCACAACCCTCTGGGGTAGAGAATTCCAAAGATTCACAACCTTTTTGAGTGAAGAGGTTTTTCTTCATCCCAGTCCTAAATTGCTTGGCCCCTTATCCTGAGACTATGCCCCTGTGTTGTAGGTTCCCTGACCAGCGGAAACAATCTCTCAGTATCCACCTTATCAAAGCCCTTCAGAATTTTGTAGATTTCAATGAGATCGCCTCTCATTCTTCTAAATTCCAGAGAATATAAGCCCAATTTATTCAGCCTCTCATCATAAGACAAACCCCTCATCCCAGAGACCAGTTTAGGGAACCTTCATTAAAGGCAAGCACATCCTTTCTGAAATGTGGGGATCAAAACTGCACTCAGTGCTCCAGATGCAATCTCACCAAAGTCATATACAATTGTAGCAAGACTTCTATATTCTTGTGCTCCAATCCCCTTGCAATAAAGATCAGCATGCCATTTGCCTTCCTAACCAGCTCCTAGAATGTGCATGTGGTTGTCCAGGACACATGAAGAATATCTTTGAAGGTGTTTGCACACACCGTGACTCATGGACAGGAAGCTTTGCTTTGCCAGAGCTATGGGGAGAGAGCAGGGGAATGTAGGACTAATTAGGCTGTCCTCTCAAAGACCCGCACAGGTGCAATGGATCATTGTCTCCTTCAAAGCTGTGTGATTCTTGTGATTCGGAGGCTGGATCTTATCGTGTGAGAGCACACTGGGTTAAAGCCACGATAAAGTGACTAATGAGCCTGAGTATCACCAAGGGATTGTCAGCAATCTCCACAAGGAACAATGCTGCAGGAGTTCAGACCCATGTGTCTTCAAATGCCAGTTGATGCCCCTCGTGCTGAATAAATTTCCAAAAATATTGGGTGTGTGGACCTTGGCTGGACATGCCCTGGGATGGATGGGTGGGGAAGGGGTGGTGGGGGGGTGTGGTTGTGGCTGAGTGCTTTATTTCTTTTCATTACATGTTTTTATTTATCCTTATCCTTTCTACTCATCCAATGTAACAATTGGCTGTGAAAATTTTAAATCACTCTCATTAGTGGCAAATTTTACAGGAAGTGAAAATCCAAACTCATGGATTGTCAATTCCTTCTGTTGCTCGGATTGATCTGGTGCCAATTAGATGCTTTTAATTCCACCACCACCATCACCACCACTACCACTACCACCCTCCCCCTTCTTGAATCACCATTCAAAGGAAGAAAGGATAAGCCAAGGACTTAGAAGACACCAAGTATAATTTCTATAGAAGGAACATTCCTAGAATGGATAGCAGTCAGTATCTGGGAAAGTATAAGCTGATTAGAGAGAGTCAGCATGGTTTTGTGAAAGATAGGCCCTGTCAAAGAGATCTAATTAATTCCTTGACACAGTTACTGAAGTGGTGGATAAAGCCGGATCAATCAACACCCAATATATGGAAGACTAAGGTTCTGCACAATTGCTCACTTCCATTTAGGATTGGAGGCAAGGACTACCACTTACTCCTCCATTGTCATCTGCCATAGGATGACCTTACTGTAACTCAGTTTGTAGCACTCTTGTCTCCGTGCACAGAAGATTTGTAGGTTCCGGTCTTGGTCTAGGTGCAAGCACCTGAGATAAAGCTCCTCTGGCACTATTCTTGAAGAAGAGTGTTTGGCCAATATTATATCATAAACAACACCACTGACTAACATTATCTCGCCATTATCACATTGCTGTTTGTGGGTGCTTGCTGTACACATATCGGCTGTCGTGTACCCTACATTGCAATAGTGACTACAGTTCAAAAGAGTCTCATTGACTGTGAAGCACTTTGAGATGTCTTGAGGTTGTGAAAGATGCTACTTAAACACAAGACATGTGTTTCACTCCTACCAATCTGAAAAAGACCAGCACCCCTCAATCAATGATTTATCTTCCCACCCTGCATTATCACCTCCACATATCCACCAGGTTTCTCTTCCTCATCCACACATTCTCTGCAATAACTTTATACCCAACTGAATTTCATTTCTATGCTGATGACATACACTGTTTTCCACCTCTCTGAAAGCCATCACCACCTCCAAGTTGACAGACTGCTTGTCTGACATCAAATCATTGGTGAAGCCACAGCTTGCTACAACTTGGCAGAGAGGCCTCCACTTAAACTCTCTGCCTTGTTAAACACTCCATCCCCTTCCTGTCCACTCATTCTGGCTGAACCAGGCCATGCCAATAAAAAGTTGGTGCCCCATTTGACCCAGAGGACAGATTCAAGCTACACATCCTACACAAGAGCAAGACTATCTATCTACCCTGTGTACATTACCCATCTCTATCCCTACCTCAGCCTCTCTGCCGCTGAAATTCTTACCCTATTGTCATCTCCAATATTTCCATGCTCTTCCTTCTGGCCTCCCATTTTCCTTTATCAATAAAACTCCAATTGTCTAAAACTCAGTAGCAAGTATCCTCTCTCACACTAAATCCAGCTTGTTTATCATATCATCCTCACTTAATACCCTGAAACCCTCATTTTCAAATCTCTCCATGGCTTCACTCCATCCTAACTCTGCAACCTGCTGCAGCTCTATGCCCCTATATACACATAGACTTGGGTGTACAGGGCATAAATTCAAAACTTGAAGTTGACTCAAAACTTGGAAATATTGTGAGCTATGAAGATAATGATAGACTACTGAGGATGTCGACAGGCTGGTGGAATAGGTGAACACATGGTAGATGAAATTTTATGTAGAGAAGTGTGAAATGATTCAGAGGAAAGGCAATATAAAAATTAACGGGCGGAACATTAAAGGGGTGCGGAAAAAGAGACACCTGGGGTATATGTGCACAAATTGTTGAACGTGGCAGGATAGTTTGAGAAAGGGATTAGTAAGACATACAAGATCCTGAGCTCCATAAACAAAGGCACTGAAGACAAAAGTAAGGAAGTTATGATGAACCTTTATAAAACACTGGCCTGGCCTCAACTGCAGTATTGTGCCCAATTCTGTGCACCACACTTTAGGAGGGATGTGAAAGCTTTAGAGAGAGTGCAGAAAAAATTTATGTGAATGATTCCAGTGATGAGGGGTTTCAGTTATGTGGACAGATTACAGAAGCTAGGGTTATTCTTCTTAGAGAAGAGAAGGTTGAGAGGAGGTTTGAAAAAGGCATTCAAAATCATAAGTTGTCTAGTCAGAATAGATAGATTGAAGATGTTCCCATCGGTGGGAAGGTTGGGAACCCATAGGACACCATGACTGGCAATTGAAGAAATGGCGACATGGGAAAGAACTTCTTTATGCAACAAGTGGTTAGGATCTGGAATACTCTGCCTGGGAGTGTGATGGAGGCAGATTCAATCGTAGCTTTCAAAAGGGAATCGGATAAGCACTTGAAGGGAAAATATTTGCAGGACTTCGGGAAAATAGTGGGGGAAGTGGGACTAGCTAAGTTGCTCTTGCAGAGAGCCAGCATGGACACAATGAGTTGCGCACCTCTCTCTGTGCTGTAATCATTCTATTCTATTCTACTCTATTCTATGGCTCTTGTGAAGCTAAGTTTCCTGTCTGTGCATGGTGTTATAAGACCATAAGACCATAAGACATAGGCGCAGAAATTAGGCCATTCGGCCCATCGAGTCTGCTCCACCATTCAATCATGGCTGATAAGTTTCTCAACCCCATTCTCCCGTCTTCTCCCCGTAACCTTTGATCCCCTTACCAATCAAGAACCTATCTATCTCGGTCTTAAATACACTCAATGACCTGGCCTCCACAGCCTTCTGTGGCAATGAATTCCATAGATTCACCACTCTCTGGCTAAAGAAGTTGCTCCTCATCTCTGTTCTAAAAGGTCTTCCCTTTACTCTGAGGCTGTGCCCTCGGGTCCTAGTCTCTCCTACTAATGGAAACATCTTCCCCACGTCCACTCTATTCAGGCCTCTGAGTATTCTGTAAGTTTCAATCAGATCCCCCCTCATCCTTCTAAACTCCATCGAGTATAGATCCAGAGTCCTCAAACATTCCTCATATGTTAAGCCTTTCATTCCTGGGATCATTCTCATAAACCTCCTCTGGATCCTCTCCAGGGCCAGCACATCCTTCCTGAGATACAGGGCCCAAAATTGCTCACAATATTCTAAATGTGGTCTGACCAGAGCCTTATAAAGCCTCAGCAGCACATCTCTGCTCTTATATTCTAGTCCTCTCAAAATAAATGCCAACATTGCATTTGCCTTCCTAACTACCGACTCAACCTGCAAGTTAACCTTTAGAGAATCCTAGACTAGGACTCCCAAGTTCCTTTGCACTCCAGATTTCTGAATTCTCTCCCCATTTAGAAAATGGTCTATCTCTCTATTCTTCCTACCAAAGTGCATGACCTCACACTTCCCCACGTTGTATTCCATCTGCTGCTTCTTTGCCCATTCTCCTAACCTGTCCAAATCCTTCTGCAGCCTCCCCGCCTCCTCAATACTACCTGTCCCTCCACCTATCTTTGTATCATCTGCAAACTTAGCCAGGATGCCCTCAGTTCCTTCATCTAGATCATTAATGTATAAAGTGAAAAGTTGTGGTCCCAACACTGACCACTGCGGAACTCCACTAGGCACTGGCTGCCATCCTGAGAAGGACCCCCTTATCCCCACTCTCTGCCTCCTGCCAGACAGCCAATCTTCTATCCATGCTAGTACCTTGCCTCTAACACCATGGGCTCTTATCTTACTGAGCAGCCTCCTGTGCGGCACCTTGTCAAAGGCCTTCTGGAAGTCCAAGTAGATAACAGCCATTGGCTCTCTTTTGTCTAACCTACTCTTTACCTCCTCAAAGAATTCTAACAGATTTGTCAGGCATGACCTCCCCTTGATGAAACCATGCTGACTTTGCCCTATTTTACCATGCACTTCCAAGCATTCTGAAATCTCATCCTTAATAATGAACTCTAAAATCTTATCAACGACCTGTAATTTCCCGTCTTTTGCCTCACTCCCTTCTTAAACAGTGGGGTTACATTAGCGATTTTCCAGTCCTCTGGGACCCTCCCTGACTCCAGTGATTTCTGAAAGATCACCACTAATGCCTCCACTATCTCTTCAGCTATCTCCTGCAGAACTCTGGGGTGTAATCCATCTGGTCCAGGTGATTTATCCACCTTCAGACCTTTCAGTTTTCCTAGCATCTTCTCCTTGGCAATGGCCACCATACTCACCTCTGCCCCCCGACTCTCTTGAACTTTAGGGATGTTACTCGTGTCTTCCACTGTGAAGACCGATGCAAAGTACCTATTCAGTTCCTCCGCCATTTCTTTGTTCCCCACTACTACTTTTCCAGCATCATTTTCCAGCGGCCCAATATCCACTTTTGTCTCTCTCTTACCCTTTATATATCTAAAAAAACTCTTGCAATCTTCTTTTGTGCAAACACCTCCGGAGATATTCTTTATGTGATGTGCCTCCTCGCTGGGGACATCTGGTCATGTGGAATGCTTCAATAAATGGCAGAGGCACATTGGTGTAAGGCCTATAACCACTTGGAGGGCCCTGGGATCACAGCCAGGGGATAAAGTGAGCAGATGTCTAAATGCAGTCTCAGGTGCAGGTTCCCTTGATGGCTCAGCTAGTTGGTGATACTCTACTCAGTGTGGAGAACTGCAGTATGATCCCAGGTTTGATCCTCATTCTACACTAAGTTATCTGAATTCTGTCGGAGTAGGAAGAGGTAGGAAAGTTGCAGCACTGCTAGGCAGGAAAAAGGGAAAATCCATCCAAGGATTTCTGCTTCCGATCGCTGCCCATTGCAGAAGGTCCTCGCTGTGAGGAGCTTGGGCGAGGATGTTTACCACTCATGAAGATACCTTTTTTCAAATTATTCACTTATGGGATGCAGGCGTCACTGGTTAGGCCAGTACTATTTGCCCAACCCTAATTGCCGCTGTAGTCCATGTGGTGTAGGCACACCCACACTGCTGTTAGGAAGGAAATTCCAGGATTTTAATCCAGCGACAGTGAAGGGACAGTGATATATTTCCAAGTCAGGATGGTGTGAAGTTTGGAGGGGAACTGCTGCTCTTGTCCTTCTTGGTGGTAGAGGTTGCGCCTTTGGAACGTGCTGTCAAAGAAGCTTTGGTGAGCTGCTGCAGTGCATCTTGTAGATGGTACACACTGCTGCTACTGTGTGTAGGTGGTGGAGAGAGTGAATGTTTGTGGATGGGGTGCCAATCAAGCGGGCTGCTTTGTCCTGGACTGTGTCAAGCTTCTTCAATGTCATTGGAGCCGCACTCATCCACCTGGAAGTTCCCCTCCAAGCCACTCAACATCCTGACTTGTGCCTTGTAGATGGTGGACAGGCTTTGGGGAGTCAGGAGGTGAGTTACTCACCACAGTAGCCACAGTATTTATATGGCTAGTCCAGTTCAGTTTCTGGTCAATGGTAATCCTGGGATGTCGATAGTGGGGGCATCAGTGACAGTAATGCCATTGAATGTCATTGTTAGAGAATTAGCAATGCTCTTAGTCTGGGTTCCTGCCCGAAGAAAGGCAACTTTCAAATTAAGTGCTGAGGATCCAAAAACAACTGACACATTTGGAATTAACTAAAAACAAAGGCCAAGAGAAGTGTAAGAGAACAAAGGAGGAGATACCTGTATTAACCAAAGAGCAAAAAGAGTAAAGCAAGATGCAATTTAAATAGAAAAGAGTCTTCCCTCCTGTACAGAGGAAAGGTTATTTGGTTCATTTGCTTCTCTATTTATTCTCACGATAGACATCGCTGGCAAGGCCAGCATTTATTGTCTATCCCTAGTTACCCTTGAGAAGGTGGTGATGAGCTGCCTTCTTGAACCACTGCAGTCCATGTGGTGTAGGTACACCCACAGTGCCAATAGGAAGGAGGCTGTAGGATTTTGACTCAGCAACAGTGAAGGAATGGTGATGCATTTCCAAGTCAGGATGGTGAGTGGCTTGAAGGGGAACTTCCAGGCGGCGGTGTTCCCATCTATCGGTGCCCTTGTCCTTCAGTGTGACAGAGGTTGTGGCTTTGGAAGGTGCTGTCAAAACAGCCTTGATGAGTTTCTGTGCTGTGTCTTGTAGATGGTGTACACTGCTGCCACTGTGTGTCGGTGATGGAGGGAGCAAGTGTTTAAGATGATGAATGGGGTGTCGATCAGGCAGGCTGCTTTGCCCTGGATGGTGTCAAGCTTCTTGAGTGCTGTTAGAGCTGCAACATCCAGATAAGCAAAGAGTATTCCATCTCACTCCCGACTTGTGCCTTGTGGATAGTGGACATGCTTTGGGGAGACAGGAGGTTCCTCTTGTCCTTTCTGACCTAGAGGTCACAGGGGAGGGAGGTGCTATGGAGTTGCATTGGCCTCTGTAAACTGTAACCAAGAGGTAAAGCTGAAACGAAAAATAAGGCAATTTCCAGGATAAGATGAGAAATGTTTCCATAAAGGGGAATATGCGTAGATCATTATTAGCTGGTGAGTGTAGACTGCTGTGTGGACCGATAATATTGAATCAGTCAGAGCAGAGCGATGCCAGCAATTTGGCCTGATCCCCTTTTTATAGGATTTTCCAGGATTAATGAGTTTAGTTGGAAACAATAAATTGCACTAATCTGCTCTGCCTCAGTACTGTTATAAAATCATTAGCTCTTCTAGATATCATTAAAAATAAACAAACACGAATCTTAATGTGAGACTGGAAACATTGACAATCTGATTGACACAGGAAACTTCAACCCCGGCTCACATCCGACACACCTGTTAACTGTTAAAGTACTGACTGTCTTCAAAAGGCTATTGTCTGTGAAACATGGCAATTTTCTCGGGTCCGTTCTTGGTTTAGGTTTTATTTAGGTTTTATTTTTATTTGTTCTTGGGGTTTGAGCATTGCTGGCAGCATTAATTGCCCATCCCTAATTGCTCTTGAGAAGGTGGCGGTGAGCAGCCTTCTTGATAACCTGCAGTCTAGTACAACTGAGTGGTTTGCCAGTCCAGTTCAGAGGGCAGTTCAGAGTCAAATACATTGCTGTGGATCTTGTGTGAAGGGTAGGCCAGACTGGATAAGAATAGTAGATTTCTTCCCCTGCAGGTCATTATGAATCAGATGGGTTTTTACTACAATCCAGTAGTTTCATGATTCTTATTAATTAATTCGTCAGCTGCTCTGGTGGGATTTAAACTCATGTCTCTGGTACATTAGTCCCACCCGCTGGATTCTGAGTCCAGAAGTACTACCCCTGTGCTATCATCCCCCTATTTGTGTCAGTAGGGGCTCCTGCATGTGTACGGTACACCTCAGCTAAACACTGACCATTCAGTCACAGCTCTCGCTATGATCTCTGTGTCAAAGTGTCATCTCCTGTACCCACACAGTAGGAACTGGATAAAACCTATATGGCTAGAGTGTGCCTCAGAATCATAGAAAGTTACAGCATGGTAGGAGGCTAATTGGCCCATTGTGTCCGTGCTGGATGACAAGTAGCCATCCGGCTTAATCCCATTTGGTCTGTAGCCTCGTAGTGCATACCCAAGTACTAATAAAATGTTATGAGGGTTTCTGCCTCTACCACCTTTTCAGCCAGTGAGTTCCAGATCCCCACCAGATCATGGGTGAAAGAGGTTCCCTTCAAATGCCCTCTAAATCTCCTACCTCTCACTCTAATTCTGTGCCCCTTGGTTACAGACCCCTCAAACCAAGGGGTGTACGGCCTTATTCCCAGATGTGTCAAAATTTTAGACACTTCAATTAGGTCTTCGTTTCGCCGTCTCTGTTCCAAAGAAAACAACCTTTGCTGATCCAATCAATAATTTTTTCCAATTCAGGCAGTGGCAACATCACTGGACAAGTAGCTCCAAGGCCCAGGCTAATGCTTTGGGGGCTAGGGTTCAAATCCTACCAATAGCTACTGCCCTCTGAAATGGACTAGTAAGGTATGCAGCTCAAGGGTATTATGCCAGTAAAGTCTCCATTCCAGGAATAAATAAAGAAACAACATCCTGTTAAATCTTCTCTGTACCTCTTGAGTGCATTCACATCTTTCCTATAGAGCAGTGGCCAGAGCTGCATGCGGTACTCCCACTGTGGCCTACCTAGTCTTTTATACAGTTCTAGCGTAACCTCCCAGCTCTTCCATTCTATGCCTCATTAATAAAGGCAAGTATCCCAAATACCACCCCATCTACCTATCCATCGACCTTCAGGGATCTGTGGACGTTGTTATGGACAGGACGGACAGGTAAACTGTTCTTCTTTCCTCTCGCCAACTGTCCGTAAGCGGAGGTTTTTGAATGATTTTAAAGTATGCTGTGGCATGGTTTCCAAGCCCTCAGTTTGTGCGATCCAATTTACTTGCAACAAACTCAGGTTATGATGAACTCATAAGGTTAGTTTATTTACATTCACAAGGGAAGAGCGTTTGCAATGTCCCATTCCACTGCACACACACACGCACACAGTAAGGGGGAATAGAAACAAAATGAGGTTTTAAACTACAAGAACTACAGGATGAATATTAGTTCACATGATTTCCAGAGTCCAAGAAATCAAAGTACACAGGGAGTTTCCTTTATGGCGGAGGTCAGTACCGGTGAGTTTCTGGTTGGAAACAACAACCCAAAAATCCTTGAAACGAATAACGCTGCATCACGATGGGATTTCTGTGATCAGGCTGCTTGTCAGACATTGATCAGAGACTTATAAATTGAAGCAGGCTTTGTGGAGTTGAGAGATGGTGACTGTCTGCTTGGTCAGCCGGGCTGGTGGCATCCTTTCCACTTGGTGTTAAAGCAGCAATATGAGGATTTCTTGGCTCTAAAGGAATATAGAGATTTCAAAATGGTCAGCTGAGTCATGTGACCTTCTTTCTCTACAACATTTTCAAACGGGATGTTTATTCAATGTCTGGAATTGGCTTTGGTTTCAGGACTGATAATGTCCCAGTCATTGGCTTTTGAATGTGTTACCATCCGTACTGAGGGTCTTGTGTTACAAAGCCATTTTCTAGCCAGACCCTCTGTCTCTGCTAGAGGGGTAAGCTTATCAAGATGCAAATTACATCCATTCTCCCCTCAATGGTCCCCTTTTTAAATAGGCCTGGCAGCCCCCGGTGTGAGATGAATCTGTTAACAGCTCTGCAGGCATAATGAGTTTCGATCTGTGAGTCCCTTGGTTTTGTGATTATAATGTCCTTATAATTGGGTATGAGATTCCACAATGATGAAAGGAGAGTTTTTTTTGTCTTTGTAACGCCTGTTGGTCATGTGACATGTAGCAGCCATCTTTATTGGTTCAGCAGAAAGTCTATTTTAAAAATGGCGAAAATAATACAGTTTTGGATTTCTTTTTATGTCATGTTGACACAACAACATACCTCCAACGTCCTTTTTTTCCTCTATACTTTTCAGTAAATAATACACCAGTGTATTCCCTTGCTCTGTTAGCCTTCCCCAAATGCATTACCACACTCAGTATCAGCTCCTATACAGGCATTGGGTAAAATGTTGGCAGTTCACTTAATCTGATACAATGAAATTCTCTTTATGTTTTGGTGCCAGGCACTGTACATGTAAAGTTTACACAAGGAGCTGTTAAGTGATTGCAATGCAATATTTGGCAATTGTTCAGTTGCTCTTGCATTATCCATAGTTGGAAACAGAAACAGGAGAAGCAAACAAAATGCAGGTGTTCTATTTTTGAAAAAAAAATGTTTGCATTCTACTAAAATTGTGCAATGGTTATTTAATGTACACATTATTCTTATAGTTTAATGCTACACATTCACTCATACTGACAATTCATCCACATCTATTTCTGCATGGATCAACATTAATGGACAAATGACCGCTGAACTGGATAAGCTGGTGCAAATATATAAGAGAATATATAGAGGGGTCATTAGTTAATGTTCCAGTCTCTCTGGGGCTGCAACTGCACTTAACAAAGGAAAGGCCACCCATCCTGTTGAAACTCACCCTTCCCATACCTTAACTCTCCCAGTCTATTTGCCTTTTGAACAATTCTGGGCCGGATCAGGCCAGATTAGTTGGAACTTCTGGCCAAACCTGTTTATGCCAGGATCACAACTAGTTTTTGGTGACAACATCTTCTATTCAGCAGGGGGAGAGGAGAGCTGATTATCTGCTCATCTCTGCCAGGCCATAAAGCCCTATTTTGGAGGAGTGTTCCCAAGCTGCACCAGGAATTGCACCTTTAATGCTCTTAAAGGGCCACAGCTGCGTGCATGGCATGATTCCTTCCAACATCCTTTGAAAGGCCCTTGATTTGCTATGAAACATTTATGCCTGAATGTAGAAATGACCCCTTTTGGAACCAAATAATTTGTTATGTTTGGCCCAGAACATCCTGGGCTCCCTTAAGGGGAAGCAGCCGTGGTACCTTGCAGATACAGGCCCATTCTGCCTATGTGACTCTTTTTGGATTGTGGTCCTCCAGCCTTATGGTGGAGCACTGGAAGAAAGGGAGCTGCGCTGAAAAGTCTTCTCAGTCATGGTGACCATGTAACTGTCGAAGGGTCATTCGGACTCGAAACGTTAACTGTGTTCCTCTCCGCAGATGCTGTCAGACCTGCTGAGTTTTTCCAGGTATTTTTGTTTTTGTGTTGGATTTCCAGCATCCGTAGTTTTTTGCTTTTATCTTATATGAAACTATCACTGATTGTCAGAAAAACCCATCTGGTTCACTAATGTTCTTTAGGGAAGTAAATCTGCCATCCTTACCTGGTCTGGCCTACATGTGATTCCAGACCCATAGCAAGATGGTTGTTCTTGATCTTTTCACGGGTGGGAACAGTTTCCCCCTATTTACTCAAGACTGCTCAGGATTTGGAATACCTTTATCAAGTCTCCTCTCAGCCTTCTCTTCTCCAAGAAAAACAGTCCAAACTTCTCCAAAACATCTTCATAACTAAAGCTCCTAATCTCTGTAACCATTTTCGGGAATCTTTTCTGCACTCTCTCCAATGCCTTCACATCCTTCTTAATTTGCAACACCCAGAACTGGATGAAATACTCCAGCTGAGGCCACACTAGTGACTTTTACAAATTCAATATAACCTCCTTGCTCTTGTAGTTTATACCCCTATTACTAAAGCCCAGGATGCATCATGGTTTATTAACCGCTCTCTCAACCTATCCTGCCACCTTCAATGACATGCACAAGTACACTCAGATCCCTCCTTTAGAATTGTGCCCTTTATTTTATATTGTCTCTCCATGTTCTTCCTTGCCCCCAGAGGAGTTCCCTCCATAGTTCAGACATTTTCGTGGCGCTGACAACTCCTGTCTAGCTATAGTTATTTCATTGGCACAATCCTTACAGGTGGGTAGCATGGAAGCATTGTGAAAGGTGAGGAGGATGGTGTAAAACTTCAAAAGGACACAGACAAGCTGGTGGAATGGGCAGACAGGTGGCAAATGAATCTCAGTGTGGAAAAGTGTGAAGTGATTCAAGAAATCTCTCTTCCAACATGAGCAGTGAGAATGTAGAAATTAGTAAGAAACAAATTAATTGGAATATTAAGTTACTGTTTTCAATTTTCCAGTTCACAGTTCTGCCTCTTTCAGGTCGTGACAAGATTTGTTTACTGTTTAATTTAATGACGATTAAAGTCTGTGGTTAAGGAATTGATTAGATTTGGCTCCAGTTCGAATCTCAGTTTATGTCTTTGTCACAAACAGAAATAAACTGTTGATAACTGTAAAACCTTGAAGTTGAAATGTAACCTTTAAGTAGATCAGAAAGTGGGGAAGATAGATTTCTCTGCTGCTGTCATTTTGATTCTTACGTTGTGGGTGTCAGCAGGATCTATATCTACAGGCATTCCTTGTATAACTTTGGAATGAAAACAGTGAAATCACCAAATCAGCAAAACATACAGGTTCTATGGGCGCAAAACTGGCATGCTGCCAGTTTATTCACCTTTCAATGAGGGAAAGTAATGCTGCCCTACCTGCTGAACATTTTATTTAGCCTCTTCTATTTTTATTTCAGATTTATTTTTCAAACTGTGCAGAGAAATGTCAGGTCAGGTGAATTTCCTTACATGTCTCAAGTACAAGCTGGTTCTTCAGGCCTGCTCCTGTATAGGACTTTTTTATCACTGACTTTTTTGCTATTGCACCACCACCCCACTAACCTCCAACCTATAACATCACAGCCTACTCTAAGGGAAGAGAAGAGATAGCAGAGGCATTATTATGTACACTCACCTAGACACACACACACACACACACACACACAGACACGCACACACACACACATAGCCACAAACACAGACACATGCAGACAAAGACACACATGCATGAAGATAGAACAAGTCCAGATGTTAATAGGCCAATAGTTTAATCTTGGTGGTAGGGCAAGTAATGGAATCCTTGCTTAAGTTTGTAACAGAAAACATTTCTAGAAACTGAAAATATAACAAAAATTAGTCAGCACAGATTCTAAATGGATGGTGAAGCTTGATGACCCCTAGAGGATTCTTTGAAGGAGTAACAGAAAGATAGATAGGGTATGCAGTAGATGTAATATATTTGGATTTTCAGGAAGCCTTCAATAAGATAACACATAGTAGATTCGCGACTAAGGTGAGAACATGTGAAGTTAGGGCACAAGTAGTAGAATGAATGTAAAGGTGGCTACAAAACAGAAAACAAAGACTTAAATGTAGCTACTTGTTGACCACCATTTGCATAAACCATTTCAACTTGGGAATCCAATCTACTTCGAAATTACAATTTCAAAATTTGATGACAACACCGAACTTGGGGGTGTACTTAATACAGATGAGGACTGTGACTAAATACAGGAAGATATTAACAAACTTGCAGAATGGGGCAGGTGATTGGCAAATGAATTTCAATGGAGTTAAAAACAAAAACAGAATTACCTGGAAAAACTCAGCAGGTCTGGCAGCATCGGCGGAGAAGAAAAGAGTTGACGTTTCGAGTCCTCATGACCCTTCAGCAGAACAGTTTGAGATAATACTCCTTGAAAGTAAGTATCTCTATAAAATAGTGGACAGCGAGATCTGGGGGTGCAGATACGCAGATCACTAAAAGGAATGACAAAGACTAATAATGCCAGAAAAAAAGCAAATAAAACACTGGGGTTAATTTCAAGAGTGATAGAATTGAAAAGCAAAGGATTTATTTTAAACTTGCATAGAACCTTGGTTAGACCTCACTTGGAGTACTGTGAATAGGTCTGTCTCCAAATTATATAAAGGATATACAGACACTGGAGAAGTTTCAAGAAGGTTCATTAAAATAATACCACAGGAGGTATTTGAACCAAAAAGCAAGGTTCATTTAGTGTGGATGTTAGATAAGCATATAACTGAGAAAGGAATGGAAAGATATATTGATAGGATTAAATGAAAAGAAGCGAGAGGCAGGTTGTGTGCAATACAAGCGCTGGTATGGACATGTTAGTCCTCAGTTGGAGTGTTGCGTATATTTCTAAGTGCCGCATTTTAGGAAGGATGTGAAGGCATTGGAGAGAGTGCAGAAGAGGTTTTACATGAATGGTTCCAAGGATGAGAAGTTCAGTTATGAAGGTAGATTGGAGAAGTTGTGACTGTTCTGCTTGGGGAAAAGAAGGTTGGCAGGTGATTTGAAAGAAGTATTCAACATCATGAGAGGTGTGGGCATGGTAGAAAGGGAGAAACTTGTGAAAGGATTGAGAACCAGAGGGCACAGATTTAAAATAATTGGTAAAAGACGATATGAGAAAAATCTTTCTCACACAGCATGTGGTTAAGGTCTGGAATGCACTGCCTGAGAGTATGGTGCAGGCAGGTTTGATCGAGGCATTCAAGAGAGAATTAGATGGCTATTTGAAAATAAACAATCTGGAGAGTTACGGGGAGATGTTGGGGAAGTGGCATTCGGTGAAATGCTCATTTAGAGAGCTGGTGCAGACACGGTGGGCTGAATAGATTCCTTGGTTGAACAGTTTAGGCCTATTCCCATTGGAGTTTAGAAGAATGAGAAGTGATCTAATTGAAACATATAAGATCTTGAGGGGACTTGATAGGATGGATTCCTGGAGATAGTTTCCTCTTGAGGGGGAGACTAAAACTAGGGGACATAGTTTAAAAGATAAGGAAACTATAAAGGAAATAAAAAGATAAGAAAAGATAAGACAGAGATAAGGAAAATTTTTTCTCCCAAAAGGTCATTGGCATGTGGAATTCTCTTCCCTAGAATGTTTTGAAGGCTGGATCTTTGAATTTATTTAAGGCAGAGTTAGACAGACTTTTGTTAGTCAAGGGAGCCAAGGGTTATGGGGTCAGCCAGTAAAGTGGAGCTGAGACCACAACCAAATCAGCCATGATGTTACTGAATGGTGGAGCAGGCTCATAGGGCCAAATGGCTTACTCTTGCTCCTATGTTCTTATATTCCTATGTTCTGCACTGTAACATTTCTGTGATACTGTGTTGGACCAAAAAGCCTGTTTCTATGCTGTAAATACTCTGTAATTGTTGCTAAGGCAATCCCCTGAAAGAAAACGTGAATCATTGACTTTGTTATCTCTATAACCCCTTTCTCAATGGAAATAAGCATTTGATGCAGTGTGATCATTCATGAAGTGCATTGCAAACAATGTGCAAAAGCTGGGAATTTGGTGTAAGTGGAGCTCTCTGGTAAGTAGTAGTGGGTGAATAGTGTCAAACAAAGATTCAGTTTAAATTTTAAAATTTGACATGAAACAAAAACTGTAAAAGAAACTGTAAGTTATTTAATGCAAACTGCCTGTCAGTAGCAATTAATGATCAATCAGCTGTATGAATGAGTGCTAACTACTGTCAACATGAAGCTGATCCAGAGCACTTGTCGCTTGGCTGTCTTTGTAAGAGTTGTATAAAAATAAACTTGGAACCTTCTTCTCTCATTGGTGATGAGCTTGGGTGTGGGAAGGGCATTTACTTCGGCAGGGCAGAGGAGTACCAGAGCTTCGCCAACTTTCAATAACACCAGAAATACGAGCAGGAGCAGACCAGATAGCTTGACACACCTGCTCTACCATTCAATATGATCATGGCTGATCTTGGGCTTTAACTCCACTTTCCTGCCCATTCCCTCCATATCCCTTGATTCCCTGAGAGACTAAACATCTGTCCATCCCCGTCTTAAATGTATTCAACGAAGGAGCTTCCACAACCCTCTAGGGCAGAGGATTCCAAAGATTCACAATCCTTTGAATGAAGAAATTTCCTCTTATCTCAGTCCTAAATAATTGGCACCTTATCCTTGTACTCCAATTCTCTTGCAATTAAGGCCAACAATGCTATTTGCCTTCCTAATTGCTTGCTGTACCTGTACGCCAACTTTCTGTGTTCCTTGAACGAGCACACCCAAGCCCTTTGAACATCCATGCTTACATGTCTCAACTTTTAAAAAATATTCAGCTCTCTTTTCGACCAAAGTGAATAACTTCATACTTCCCCAAATTATAATTCATCTACCATCTTGTTTCCCACTCACTTAACCTGTCTATATCTCTTCATGGCCTCTCTGTACCCTCCGCAAAACTTACCTCTCTATTTAGCTTTATATCATCAGCAAAATTAGGTACAATACTCTGTCTCTTCATCTAAGTCATGAATGTAGATTTTAAATAACTGAGGCCCTAGCAATGACCCTTGTGGTTCTTCGCTATTCACAATCTGCCAACTTGAAAATTCCCTGTTTATGCCTAATCTCTGCTTCCTATCTGTTAACCAATCCTCTATCCATGTTAATATATTACCTCTATCTCCATGTGCACCTACCTTGCCTATTATGTGGCACCTTACTGAAACCTTTTGGAAATTCAGGTACACTACATCTACTGGTTTCCCTTTATCTACCTTACTAGTTACATCCTCAAAAAGACCCAATAAATTTGTTAAACAGGATTTCTCTTTAGTAAAATCATATTGACTTGCTCTAATCATACTATACATTTCTAAATGCATTGTTAACACTTCCTTAACAGCAGATTCCAGCGTTTTCCCAACAAATTATATTAGGCCAACTAGCCTACAGTACCCTGTTTTCTCTCTCTCCCCCCTTTCTTGAAAAGCAGAGTAACATTTGCCAACTTCCAATTTGATGGGAACGTTCCCAAATCCAATGAATTCTGGAAAATCATAGCCAGCGCATCCACTATCACTGCAGCTATCTCCTTTAGAACAATAGAGTGTAAGCCATCAGGCCCTGGGTATTTGTCACATTTTCATCCCTTAAGTTTCTCCAATACTTTTTCTCTGTTGATATTTCCTCACTCTTTTTAGCTCCTACTTTACCATCTATTTCTGGAATGAAGCTTGTGTCTTCTATTGTGAAGACAGATAAAAAATATTTGTTCAATGCCTCTGCCATTTCCTCATTCCCCATGAAAATTTCTCCTGTCACTGATCTTAACTAACAGTAACTTTAGCTACCCTATTCCTTTTTATATACTTATAAAATCTCTTACAAACTGTTTTTATATTACAGACTAGTTAACTCTCATATTCTACTTTTTTTTTCCTTTTTATCAATGTTTTGGTTATTGCTTGCTGGTTTCTAAAATACTTCCAATCCTCAAACTTGTTACTGTTTGTTGTAATATTGTAAGCCTCTTCTTTTAATCTAATACTACCCCTAACTTCCTGAGTGAGCCACGATGAGTCTTTTTTGCTGAGTTTTTGTTTATTCATGGAATGTATTTTTGTTAGGCATTTTGAATTGTTTCTTTAAATGTTTCCAACTATTTATTTACAGCCGCGCCTTTTAGTCTATTTACCCAATTTACCTACGCCTGCTCTCCCCTCATAAATATGTAATTGGCTTTGTTTAAGATTCTTGTTTGTAATTGGAGTGTGCGCGATCAAAGACAATCAGTGCCTGATTGAGGGACTGGACATCGGGAAGGGGTGGCGGTGGGGGTGGGGGGAGCCCGTTGAGGGCCGCCCTGAAGCCCTTGCTGCCAACCCCCCATACACACCTCTCCCTGTGGCCCTCACCCAGTGAAAACCCCCCTCCTCTCCCCTCTCCCCACATTCCACGATCCTGGGTCTCTGGGGTGGTGTCTTTCCAGCAGCAGACATGACCTTCTCAGTAGCACTCCTGAGCGCAAGAGCAGCTGGTCTCTGATTGGCTGAAAGCTCTCACTAGGTGGGACTTCCACCCCGGGGGTCTTAATTACATGGGAAGGCCGGCCACTGCCTGATTGATGTATGTTTCAGCACACCATCCTGTACAGAGGCACCATGGGTTTCTCTCCAGCTCTCTGGCCAGCAGGCCAGACTCCCGACATCACAACAAGATTCCTCCCCAAAGGCATGGAGTGATTACAAACAGAGTGTAAGAGTTGGGAATTTGGTGTAATTGGGGATCCAGTGCAGAGGGGGAAGGTAGTGGTGGTTTTTTTGCTTGTGATACTTGTAGTTTTCATATTATATATATATATCGTAAATATTTAATTCAATCTGCATATAACCTAAATTATATCAAGTAATTAAAAGACTGAAATGTATAAATAAAGTTGAAAAATATATCAGCTAATTAATTAAATAAATAGAACAAGGTTACACAGGGATTGCAGTGTGGGTGCTGTGCCAGAAGGTTGTGGAAAGCATTGCGATCCAAGACAGTCACATCGGCAGCAAGTGTCTGCATCTCCAGGCACCTCAGTTCAGAGATGTTGAGCTGGAGAGTGGGGTGCAGTCATTGTGGGGGCATCAGGGAGGGGGATGGTTACCTGCACACTTGAATCCTGGAGGTAGTCAACAGCCATTAGGTTAAGTAGTGGTAGAGGTCTGATTAGCGGTCAGGGGCGAGTGCAGGCAGGTAAGGGGATCCTAGGTGCAGTGTTTGAGGAGCCCCAGCCTTGGTTCTTACTGAACAGGTATGATATCCTTGCTGCCTGTTGAGGGCAAGGTTTCCCGGGTGGATGAACAAATTGTCCTTGGCACTTCGGTACAGGAGACCACTTAAGTGAGGGAGTGAAAAGAATTGTGGTAGCGGCAGAGGAGGGTATTCTTAGAGGAATAGATGCTGTTCTCTGCAACCACTATCAGGAGTTTTGAAGGTTATGTTGCCTTGTCCAGTGCTAGAGTTAAAGATGTTGCCTTGCAGCCGGGGAATAACCTGGAATGGAAAGATCCAGTTTTCATGGTCCACATAGAAAACCAACAAAATAAGCAGAATGAGGTTCTGCCGAGGGAGTTTGAGGAGTTAGGGGTCCAAATCAAAACACAGAGCCTCAAAGGCTCCACTCTACTGCCTGAGTCACTTGCAAATTGGCATGGGGTCAAACAGATTATAGCCTTGAATATGTTCCTCAAGGAGTGGTGTGGGAGATAAGGGTTTCAATTCATTGGACATTGGAGCCAGTACTGGGGAAATAAGGAGCTGTTTCATTGAAATGAGCTCCACTTAAACCCAGCTGGGACCAATGCCCTGGTGAACTTGATAATTAGGGCTTTAAACTTAAAAGGGTTGGAGAGGATTCAAGTGAGGGAAATGTTAGGAATATAAAGAAGAAAGGCAAGGCCATAGGGCAGTGTAGTATTTTGGGAAAAGATATGTAGACTGTGACAGGAATGGACAAAAAAAAAAATTAGCACCAGAAACAGTGCATTAGTGAATATAGTAAACTTGGGGAAAGATGGTAAAAAGTTAAAATTAAAAGCACTTTATCTGAATACATTAAGCATTCATAACAAATCAGACAAATTAATAGCCCTAATAGTGATAAATGAGTTTGATTTAATAGCTACCAGAAAACATGGTGTCTAAGGTCGAAAACTAAATATTCCAGGGTACTTGATGTTTCAAAAAGACAGACAGAATGGAAAAGTAACCCAAAAAATAAAGGGTGATGTTAGGACAGTAATGAAGAAAGATCTTGACTCAGGGATGCAGGAAATGGGATCAATATGGGTGGAGATAAGAAAGAACAAGGGTCAGAAAACACTGGTGGCCCGGCCCCCCTTATGGGGCCCCTAACAGTAGCTATAATGTTGGACAAGTATTAATCAAGAAATAAGAGGAGTTTGTAACAAAGGCAATGCAATAATCATGTCTTCATATGGATTGGAAAAGTCAAATTGGCAAAAGTAGTTTAGAGGACAAGTTGATTGAATAAATTCCCAACAATTTTCTAGAACAACACATCACACAATTTTAGAACTTGTTTTGTGTAATGAGACAAGGTTAATTAGTAATTTCACAGTAAGGGATACTCTGGGATAGAGTGATCATAATATGGTAGAATTTTACATTGCATTTCAGAATGTTGCAGCTAAGTTCAAAACTAAAATAATACACAAGCAGCCTCCTGACATTCAGAGCAGCTTCGCTTTAAGAGGGACAGACTGCCTTTAAGAAGAGAAATCTGGCTACACCACTTGTTCTCAGCACAATGCTATTAGGACCCCTGCTTAGTGCAGAGGCAGCTCACAGCACACAGAGGTAGTCACCAGAATGGGAGCCACTGGGCCTTACACTAAAATGGCAGACTCCAAGGTGCCATAAGAATCATTTGGAATGCCAACAATTTACAATCTAAATTAATGACTTAGATGAATGGACCATGTATACAGTAATCTAGTTTGCTGACGATATAAAGGCAGGAAAGTAAGTTGCAAGGACACAAAGAGTCGGTTAGTGATATAAATAGGTTAAGTGAAGAGGCAAGAAATTGGCAGATGGAGTATAATGTGGGGAAATGTGAGGTTATTCACTTTGGCAGGAAGAATAGAAAACAGAATACTTTCTAAATGGTGAGAAGCTATTAAACGTGGATATTCAGAGGGATTTGGGTGCCCTTGTATACAAACACAAAGTTAACATGCAGGTTCAGTAAACAATTATGGAGGCAAATCAAATGTTGGCCTTTATTGCAAGGGGGTTAGTGTTCAAGAATAATGAAATCTTGCTGCAATTGTACCGAGTTTTGGGGAGATCACACCCGGAGTATGTGTACAGGTTTAATCTTCTCTCCTAAGGAAGGGCATACCTGTCTTAGAGCGGGTGCAACAAAGGTTCAATGATTGATTCACGGAATGAGAGTGTTCCTATGAGGAGAGTTCGATTTGATTGGGCTACTCTTTAGTAGTATGGGAGGCGATACCATTACAAGATATGGCACTGGATTTTATGGTGGGCGAGGTGTTGAGGGGCAGCCTACCTGTGGCCTAATTGAGGCTATTAAGTGGGCAAGTAATGCATGGAAGGGGCATAGGTAGGACCTATTGAACTTACCTTTCAAAAGGTCCCTGAATCCCAGACTGTGGTTTGAGACTCCTCTGAGAGGCTGTGAACCATGAGTCATGGAGCTGGCTTAACTCCACAAAAATTGCCAGGGGGCCAGGAGATGCCTGCCCCAGGTTGGGAGCGCAAGGTTATGGGCTCACTACCCACACCCTTATCCCGCAGCAGTGAAAACTGGGGCCGCTGGAATGCGGCAGAAATCCTGGCATCTTATCCTGACTGCCATTTTTAAATGTCCGGAGTCGTTTGCACTCTGTGAAAATCCGGGGCCGAGTTTCAGGCTAGGTCATTTTGGACTGAGAGGAGGAAAGGTGTCTTCACTCAGAGGGACATGAATCTTTGGAATTCACTGCTCCAGAGGGCTGTGGATGCTCAGTCATTGAATGTTTCCAAGGCTGAGATCGATGAATTTTTTTGCACCAGGAGAAACAAGGGACCATGGGGAAATTTCCAACCTGTATTTATTTCTTTGATAACAAGACTGAGTGGAAGTTTACGTGCAGAGGTCAGTCTGAAGAATGCTGAGTAGATGCAGCATTGATCCCCACTGCCCAACAGTCTAGCAAATACAGCCAGATCTACTTGGACCCTGCCATCTCCCAGCTTTCCCTCCAAATCCAAAAACCATAAACACTCATGATTTCCCCCTCAGGAAAGGTGAAGGGCTGAGGAAACACAGCTGGGGTTTGAACCTTAGACTTTCTGGGCCTGAGTTCAGTGTTCAGTTGACTGAACTACTTGATCTAAATTATAAACGACAGTGACAAAATGACTCTCCAATCCTATTCCCATAGATGGTGCTTGACATTTCTACGACATTCATGCTTCTATGCTGTGCTGGGGTGAAGGGTGGGAAGCTGCTTCTTCAGTTTTCCCTCACTTTAGCTTTTACAGAATAATATTATTATCTGGATTTAAAAAAAAACATCTGTTACTCAACTATTTTCTTTGCTTTGTGGATTTCGAAACAACATTTTAAAACTTTAGCTAAGATTAAAAAGGGGATTGCTCTGTTCATGAAAACAGCTGTAATCCTGTGCAAACGCAGCGAAATTGTCCATGAACCCTTAAGAGTTTAACACACCAACAGCTCCATCCTGTGGCCGCATGCAGCATCTTCTCTTGTTCTTACGCTGAAGCTAGCAAGAGTCTGAACCTGTGATATTTGACCTGTATGGGGTGTCACCCATCCACTGCTGCTCTCCACCTCCTACAATTCAATTTGTGCTGTAAGAGGTGCCCTACAGTCTGAGTGCCTGGACTCACAACATCAAGGTGCTCACACTGAGAGGTTGTGAAGGGGCTACGCTCCTTGATTGGTTTACTGCTGCTATAATTTTATGGGTGGAATTTTACGGCACCTTCCGCTGATGGGGTTTTCCAGTCCCACCGAAGTCAATGGAATTTTGTATGGCACGCTGCATTTTATGGCCCAGCCTCTGGTGCAACAGGGCCATAAAATTCCGTCCAATGTCTCTCTTTGAAAAGCCTAAAACCCCTCCACTCTAGCTGTTCCTGCTCTATCTTGTCACCCCTGTTCACTGTCCTTCTGTGCCCCAGTGAAGCGCAATAATGGTGAAGCTAACAGTACTCACTTTTATTTATATGCAGATCAAACAGCAACTTCCAGTGAGTACGGGTGTACAGTTAAATGTGGAATTTGCTGTCTGGGATGTATTGCCCCTGCTGTGCAAAGATGGCGCCTTGCTGTCTGGCTCTCCATTCAAATATATTGAATGACAAGTAGCTCTGTGCTGGAGTTGTAGATACATGTTAAACTCGCCACAGAAAGTTAAGGCTTGTCCATTCCAGTCTAAGTACACTTATGCAGTGTAGTCAGTCCAAATTACTGTTAAACAATCTTGCTAGCATTGAAGATTAACTTTATAAGTTTGGAATCTCATTCCTTCATCTGTCAATTATTGCTGGAGATTTTAAAATATTTCAACATACATTTTTTTCTTTCTCTTTTATTGCTCTCAATCTAGCTTTCTTCCCCTCACTTCTGTATATGATTTGGCATTGAATTAATATTCTAACTCACACATCATGGGTTAGACTCTGCAGTGCTCATGAATGATTCTTCAGTCTGATTTGTTAAGGAAATACACAGTTGCATGCCCTGTCTCACAGGTCCTTTGTAGGGGGTGCTGCATTTTTTGGATGGTTGGTTGATGACAACTTGCTGTGCAGAACCTCATAGAAACTTGTAAGGTTGAATAATTGCAAGTATAATGGAGTCCAGCCCAAATAGTTTTGTTAATATATTTTGTCTCACGATGTAAGAATTTCTGGCAAGGCTGTGTTGATTACCCAAATCTAATTGCTCTGAGGTGTTGATGGGTCTTCTCCCTGAGCAGCTGCAGTCAGACATTGATGGCGCTCCGACAATGGTGATTGGTATGAAATTCCAGGAATTTCATCCAGCGACGAAGAAGGAAAAGTGACCCACGTACAAATCAGCGTAATGTGTCACTTCAAGATGATGCTGTTCCCATTGCCCTGCTGATCTTATCTTTTTTTTCTGCTGCTTCTCTGATCCCGTCCATTATATCCTGACTGAGAGACACAGGCTACCTGCTGATATCTCTCTACAAGAGCTGTCTAGACTGGTGGATCCAGATATTTTCCTTCCTTTGCTGTATTGGTAGTGATATCTATGATGTTCTGGGTGCTATTTTTCAGCAGTGCTCCTGACATCCCCATCTCTCCCAAAAGCGCAAACTCCGGCTGGTATAGGCTGCCTGAGCATAAGAGTCACAAATTCGTTTGCAGGGCCGAGAACCTGGTCCTTATCTATGCCCCTCCCTTTACTTCCCCAGAGACCCTGATGCCAAAAGTGGTACTCAAGCTGATGATATGGTTCAGATTCACCAATACAACTCAGAAGACAGATTGAGCTTGGGATCTGCCTGGTCTGTGAGGCTCATTTTCTTAATGCACAGTGCATCAACTCACTAAACTCAGAAAGGAGCCAACCCTTTGCCATTCAGTGGTGGCACTCATGCTGTTGGAGTCAAGCCCTGGTCCAGAGATAACTTAGAGCGGCACTTCAGTGCACTACTGAGGGAGTGTGGCAGTCTCAGTGATACCTTTCTGATGAGACATTAAACGAGGTCCTATCTGTTCTCGCAGATGGATGCCAATATTTTGAAAGCAGTACACTGAACGGGGGAATTCTTGTTGATGTCCTCCCCAATACTGATCCCTCATCAATATCAATAAGAAGAAACTGATGATTGGGTCAATACCATGTTGCTAATTGTGGGAACTTACTTTGTGTAAATTAGCTCCTGCATTTCTACATTACAACAGTGACTACACCTCAAAGATATGTAATTGGCTGCTAAGGGCTTTGGGACGTCCCGAGATTGTGAAAAGCACTATATAAATGCACGTCTTTCTTTCAAGATTCTTTCTGTTTTGATACAGAAATGTACAAAAGATACATTTACAAGTTCGCATTATGCAAGCCTCACTTCTAAATTGGCTCTGAACTCCCAACGCTTTCAAGTAGCTTGCATTTTACATAAAGAACAGACTTCCTGATTTCTCCCGGTGTAGATAATGTGAAACAAAGTGCTGGTGCTGACTTCAGTGCTGAATCACTTTCTAATAGTTCCATGAAACATGTGAAGCATAAATTCACTATTAAAATTCTGTGATAGCAGTGGGAGCTGTCATCGCACAGGGTCAGGGGCTAAGTGAATCGGGTCTACGTTCTCGGGAGTTTAGAAATGACAGGTGATCTCGTTGAAACGTGCAGGATTCTGAAGGGGCTTGACAGGGTAGATACTGAGAGGTTGTTTCCCCTGGCTGGGGTATCTCGAACACAGGGGGCACAATCTCAGGATAAGGGACCGATCAATTAGGATTGAGAAAAGGAAAAATTTAGAATTCTCTGGCACAGAGGGTTGCAGATGCACCATCACTGACTATGTTTAAGGCTAAGGTTGACAGAATCTTGGCCTCTCAGGGAACCGGGGGATATAGGAAACAAGTGGAGTTGAAGCTGAAGAGCAGCCGTAATCATATTTAGTAGCGGAGCAGACACAAAGGGCAATGTGAGCTACTCTTGTTCCTATTTCTTATGGCTGGGTGGGGGTGCAATCAGCAATGTACACACATTTGTGCTGGTGCGACTTTCAAACACAGATGTTTCAGGGATAAAGAGAACCAGGAACTTGGGGGCCGTACACAAGGAGTTCACAGGCCATGGCAGGCAGAGTGTAGAGGTGGGAAGAAAATAGAGATCACAAAGCACAGCCAGGGTCTGAAAACAACAGCAGGAAGAGCAGATTGCAACAGGAAAGAAACAATAGATGACATTTTTTTTATTCATGTGGGCATTGCTGGCTAGGCCATGCTTTTATTGTCCATCCCTAATTGCCCTTGAGAAGGTGATAGTGAGCTGCCTTCTTGAACCGCTGCAGTCCATGTGGTGTAGGTACACCCACAGTGCTGTTAGGGAGGGAGTTCCAGGATTTTGATCCAGCGACAGTGAAGGAACGGTGATATATTTCCAAGTCAGGATGGTGAGTGACTTGGAGGGGAACTTCCAGGTGGTGATGTTCCCATATATCTGCCACCCTTGTCCTTCTAGATAGTCGCAGTTGTGGGTTTGGAAGGTGCTGTTTAAGAAGTCTTGGTGAATTCCTGCAGTGCATCTTTGTAGATGATACACACTGCTGCCACTGTGTGTTGGCGGCAAAGAGAGTGAATGTTTGTGGATGGGGCGCCAATCAAGCAGGCTGCTTTGTCCTGGATGGGTCAAGCTTCTTGAATGTTGTGGGAGCTGCACTCATCCAGGCAAGTGGAAAATATTCCATCACACTCCTGACTTGTACCTTGTAGATGGTAGACAGGCTTTGGAGAGTCAGAAGGTGTGGGATTCCTCGCCTCTGAGCTTATCTTGTAGTCACAGTATTTATATGGCTAGTCCAGTTCAGTCTCTGGTCAATAGTAACCCCCAGGATGTTGATAGTGGGGGATTCAGTGATGGTAATGCCATTGAACATCAAGGGGCGATGGTTAGATTAATTCCTGTTGGAGATGGTAATTGCTTAGCACTTGTGTGGTGCGAATGTTACTTGCCACTTGTCAGCCCAAGCCTGGATATTGTCCAGGTCTTGCTGCATTTGGACATGGACTGCTTCAGTATCTAAGGAGTCGCAAAAGGTGCTGAACATTGTGCAATCATCAGGGAACATCCCCACTTCTGACCTTATATATAAGGAAGGTCATTGATGATGCAACTGAAGATGGTTGGGTTGAGGACACTACCCTGAGAACTCCTGCAGTGATGTCCTGGAACTGAGATGACTGACCTCCAACAACCACAACTATCTTCCTTTGTGCTAGGTATGGCTCCAACCAGTGGAGAGTTTTCCCCTGATTCCCATTGGCTCCAGTTTTGCTAGAGTTCCTTGATGCCACACTTGGTCAAACGCTCCCTTGATATCAAGGACAGTGACTCTCATCTTGCCTCTGGAGTTCAGCCCTTTTGTCCATGTCTGAACCAAGGCTGTAATGAGGTCAGGAGCTGAGAGGCCCTGGCAGAACCCAAACTGCGTGTCAGTGAGCAGGTTATTGCTAAGCAAGTGCCGCTTGATAACACTGTTGCTGACCCCTTCCATTACTGATGATCAAGAGTAGACTGATGGGGCAGTAATTGGCTGGGTGGGATTTGTCCTGCTTTTTGTGTACAGGACATACGTGGGCAATTTTCCACATTGTCGGGCAGATGTTGTAGCTGTACTGGAACACCTTGGCTAGGGGCTCGGTAGGTTCTGTAGCACAAGTCTTCAGTACTATTGCCGGAATATTGTCAGGGCCCATTGCCTTTGCAATATCCAGTGCCTTCAGCCATTCCTTAATATCACATGGAATGAGTCTAATTGGCTGAAGATTGGCATGTGATGCTGGGGACCTCCGGAGGAGGTCAAGATGGATCATCTACTTGACACTGAAGATTCTTGCAAATGCTCCAGCCTTAACTTTTGCACTGATCTGCTGGGCTCCTCCGTCATTGAGGATGGGGATATTTGTGGAGCCTCTTCATCCAGTGAGTTGTTTAATCACCCACCACCATTCAACACTGGATATGGCAGGACTACAGAGCTCAGCTCTGATCGTTGGTTGTAGGATCACTTAGCTCTCTCTGTCACTTGCTACTTATACTGTTCGGCACACAAGTAATCCTGTGTTGTATCTTCATCAGGTTGACACTTCATTTTTAGGTATGCCCTCCTGCACTCTTCATTTGGATCCCCTGGCTTGGTGGTAATGATAGTGAGGGATATGCCGGGCCATGAGGTTACAAATTATGGTTGAGTACAGTTCTGCTGTTGATGGCCCACAACGCCTCACGGATGCCCGGTCTTGAGTTACTAGACAAGTTCAAAATCTATCCCATTTAGCACGGTGGCAGTGCCACACAACACATTGGAGGGTATCCTCAATGTGAAGGCAGGAGGGACTTTGTGTCCACAAGGACTGTACCTCCTCCGGTGGTCACTCCTAAATGTGAGAGTGTGAACAATTGTCATTACGATTTGTGGCTCCCAGTCCTCTAATGTCTTAAATTCAAAGTTCTCATTATCATGTTTAAATTCCTCCATGGTATCACCTCTCCACCTTAGTAACCATCTTCACCCTCACACCCCGAAAGTCTCCATTTCTCAGATTGTCACACCTTGGGGGGGGGGGGGGGGGGGGGGGGGGTTGAGTGGCCCATTTCAGCCACCTAAGCCCACTGCTCTGGGATTCATTCAATAAACTCTTCCATCTCCCTCTTCTTGAAGATCCTCTTTAAAACCCACCTATTTGACCACTCCTCCTGCGTTAATATGGAGGAAATGCAAGTTTGGCATTACCTGACACCTTTTCAAAACTTCTCTCTTGCTCTTTTCAACTTTGGTGCTGTCCTTCACCACAGGCTTATGACCAAATGGGAACTGTAAAGTGAACTGCAGGCAACTTCAAGATGACATAGGCAGGTTAATAGATTGGGCAGGAGGATGTGGTACATGAAGCAACTTGAGGTGATAGGTCATGGGAGGAAGAGTAATCAGAGAACAGAGACAGTAAATGGTAAAGCTTAAAAAATGAGCACGGATACAGTAAGGCTTAAGGGTTCAGATAAACGAATCTGAGTGGGGGAGGACAAACTGAAAATTATTTATTAAAAAAAAGCACACATCCGATATCTGATACATGGGACGAGGAGTACAAAAGCGAAGAGGTAAAGCTATGTACATTAACAGTTAAGCAATTAGAATATTGTGCTCAGCTTTGGTCACCACAGATTTGGAAGGATATTAAGGCCATTGAGGGGGTACAGAGGGCATTCACCAAGATGATCCCAAGGCTGAGAAGTTTTACTCCTGAGCAGAGACCAGAGAAGCTTATGCTGGCCCCATTACAGCAGTAAGAGGCGATGTGTTGGAGGCATTGGCTTTAAGACAGAAAGTAGAGTGGGAGTTAATGGTAGTTATTCAGAGAAGGTTTGGAGTGGCAGAAGATGTAATTATGGTACTCCACAATGATCAGTGCTAGGGCCACTGCTGTTCATAATTTGCATTAATGATTTGGACTCTGGAATAAAAAAACACTTTTTAAAATTGCAGATGACATCAAATTGGGGGAGATAGTCAACACTGAGGAGAACTAACAAAAAAAAACAGGACATTAAACTTACAGAATGGGCAAATAATTGGCAAATGAACGTGAGGTGATACATTTTGGCAAGAAGAGTGAGGAGATCACATTACTTTGAAGGTGCAAGTCTAGGTGGGTGATCTAATAGAGATCTTGAAAAGTTGTGAATACAGAAAGAATATTTCTTGTGGGGAAGAGCATAACTAGAGGCCATCAATATAAGGTAGTCACCAAGAAATCTAATAGGGAACCCAAAAGAAACTTACCCAAAGAGTGGTGTTAGTGTGGAACTCAGGAGCACAGGGAGTGGTGGAAGCAAATAGCATAGATACATTTTAAGGGGAACCAGGGCAAACATTTGAAGAAAGGAATAGAGGGTTACCATGGTAGATTTAGATGAGCAAAGATGGGAGGAGGCTTAAGTGGAACAAAAACGCTGACACGGATTGGTGGTTGGGCTAAAAGGCCTGTTTCTGTGTTTTATATCCTAAGTATTCAAAATGTTGAAGAGTTTGATAGAGTAATGGGAGGGGAAAAAAACTGTCGGTGACTTTGTAGCCAGGTGGGCATAAATGTAAAAAAAAATTCTAAAATTGAATGCATTGTTTCATACAGGGGTATATTCGATCATGGGAATGCCATGCAAAAAAACTGATGGAAGCAGAATCCAGAATAGCTTTCAAAAGGGAAGTGGTGAAATAACTATTTTGAAAGGATACAGGGAAAAGGCAGGACAATGGGACTAAGGAGCCAGCTGCATCAGGGAGTTGTCACCAGCACAACAGGCCGGATGGCCTCCTCCTGTTCTGTAAAATTTTAGGAATCTGCCCTCTAAATGAAACAAAACTGCTCTAACTCCTCGATGCTCACTGACAAAAAAAACCCAAGAGGCAAAAAGAAATAGTAGTTAAACCCTTATACAGAATTTCCCCTTCCAGAAAAGTGCTTTCAAGATGGAGGTGTTTAAATTTTTAAAGCTGTTTTACTTTGCCAATCTAAATGGAGGCATAAAAGAGGAAAACAATTCTTGTTCCTCTTCAATAAGACAAATAAGCTGAGGGGGTGGGGGTGGGGGGGGGGGGGGGTAGGGAAGCGCACTAGTACTGTAAATAAAACACTTCAGAAAACGCTGCATTCACATCATTCTTAAAAATTTTCTGGTGGAATTCAATTCATAAGAGGTGTCAAGAAATGGTTATACTTGGTGATTACAGATTTTTGTTTGTTTCAAAAAAAAAAGTGAACTAACGAGACAAAATGAGAAAACTTGATGTTTCAATGTTTCACTGCTCCTGTGGGTTGTGTGTTCAGACATGACTGAAGCTACTGAGGTGAACTATTAAACATCAGCAAATGCAGGGCTGTGGGAAACAGGAACAGGTGTGATCCCAAGCCCATGCCTGGGTAAATCCAATTACAAGTAGCTAGGCATCATAAAATCCATTTCAAGTCTACAAAAGCCCCATGTCATTGCCTAATAACATCAACGATAAGTAAGTTAACAAAATCATATTCATGGTTCCAAATAACAAGATTTATTCCCATTATAACAAAGCAGTTGAATGCCACAATACTAAAGCACAGCCTCTCCCTTTTCAAAGTGACAACACAACCTGGTTGCTGATATAGGCAAGCATACAAGGGACAATTTTCTGACTAATGTTGCTGAAATTCTGGGGGTGCCCTGCACCATTAACGGTCAGGAAAATGGATGCACGAGATACCCCAAGAATTTCCAATCTGAACTTCAAGTGGGTGAAGTTTCCAGTGGGAGCCTGAAGGTGTAACATTACCCTTATATTGCAATTGAAAACTGCTGTTACAGAAACAAAATATGAGCAAGCACTGAAGAAACCAAAAGCGTGGCTAAGCCAATGCTGTATATAGTAAACAGAAGTGAATCCAGAGTATGGTTATGGTTATTTATTGTGGGCACCTTGCCCAAGTTTCACAAATCAGTGGTGCGCATGGTGTGGACTAGCAGCCACTGGCGACCACTCTTGTCACCTGTGGGCTTCCACAGGCCTGCTGCTGCTACAAGTATTTTTGAGCCTCAAGCTGGAATTCTTAAGGGAAAATGAAAAGAGAGACGAAATCCGCCCCATGCGTTGTGAAAAACTCCTGTTTCGTTTCCCATCCTCCACTTTGGGTGGGAGAGGGAGGGGCTGTCCCTGGCGGTGTTGTTAAAGCCACGAGCTCACCGCGGGAGGAGCTGCAGATACAGTATCATTTCTCGTTGCTCTGAAGTGTAACGTCACTGAAGGTGTCCATCGGGCAAAGGCACCAGTTGGGGCTGTGATTGTCCCCATCCCCAACCCAAAAAGGAGCAACGGTTCGTTATATGAATGTTGTTTTTTGTGCACAATAAGATCTCAGAAACATTGCAATAGGGTGGGGTGCAGGCAATCAAAACAGCAGAAAATAACATTGACGAAATTCACAGGGTTGCACTGTTCCCACTTTTATACAGCACCGGCTGCTGCCATATCCTCAGTGCCCAGAATCCAAACATGGTGCTCTGAAGGTGGCAGCACAGCCACCTTTTCAAATCCCCTCCAGCGAGATGTAAGTCCTTGCGATGTAGCGACTGTCTTGAGCTTTCAATAGCCATATTTGTCATTCAGATGTGTCCTACCATCACCCGTTTGGCCTTGGGAAAGGGGGGGGGGGGGGGGGGGAAGGAAAATCAGAAGTGAACGGTCTGGTCCAGCAACAAATACGAGACGTGGCATTTTAAACAGTATAAAAATACATTGATTTGAATTACTCCCACTTCATACTGGAAACACAAATGTTGCAAATGGGTTTTATCAAAAAATGCCCTCTCCTATTAATATTAAAAAGGTTGGGAGCCATTTGATGTCAGCAAATTCTTCACACAGGAATGACAAACATATGGAATGGACTTCTGTGTAGCATAATAGAGCGAAAGCTGCAAAAACGCTTGGATATTTTAACTGGATGGGTGGGAGTAATGCACTGGAGATTCTTTCTGCATCTTAAGCTAGAATAGGCCTGCTGATCCATATCTACTCTGTGATCTCCTATGACCCTCTACTGAAATGATTACTGTTATCACTTCATTAGGACACACCTCCAAATCCTCAATATTATTCCAAAACAAAGAATACAATTGCATTTTATGTGGTGCCCCCATCAACTCTGCCAGAAATGTGCTTCACATATGATGAAGCTGCACTAACTGTTGTGGAGGTGAATGTTGTTTTGCACACATAGCAAGATCCCACGAACAGCCATGCGATGAAGATGAATAATAGAATTTTGGTGAGGGGGGAGTAGAATTTCTTTTTATTCATTCACAGGATTTGGGTGTCATAGCTAGGCCATCCCTAATTCTTTTCTTATTCGTTCATGGGATGTGGGTGTCACCGGCTGAGCTAGCACTTATTGCCCATCCCCAATTGCCCTTGAGAAGGACATGCAGTGAAGCGTCCAGATAAGGAGCAGGGTGAACTTGAAAAGAAGAGGCAAAAGTCAGAAAAAGGAGAGTTGACAGAACCCAAGGCAGAAGCTTAAACAGTCCTTTGTTTGAATTTTTCTTCTTGAACCACTGCAGTCCATGTGGTGTAGGTACATCCACAGTGCTGTTAGGGAGGGAGTTCCAGAAATTTGACCCAGCGACAGTGAAGGAACGGCGATATATTTCCAAATCAGGATGGTGACTGACTTCCAGGTGGTGGTGGTCCCATGTATCTACTGCCATTGTCCTTCTAGATGGTAGTGGCTGTGGGTTTGGAAGGTGCTGGTAAGTTCCTGCAGTGCATCTTGTAGATAGTATACACTGCTACTACTGTGCATTGGTAGTGGAGGGAGCGAAGGTTTGTGGATGAGGTGCCAATCAAGTGGGCTGCTCTAATTGCTTGAGAACAAGTACACAATATAGATTCAAAGACTACACAAAATTATTTGGCAAATTGGATCCAGAATTGGCTCAGTGGCAGGAAGCAGAGGGGTGATGGTCGAGGGGTGTTTTTGTGACTGGATGCCTGTGTCTGGTGGGGTTCCACAGGGATCGGTATTGGGTCCCTTGCTGTTTGTGGTATATATAAACGATTTAGACTTAAATGTAGGAAGGTTGGTCAGTAAGTTCGCGGATGACATGAAAATTGGTGGGGTGGTAAATAGTGAGGGGGATGGCCTTAGATTACAGGAGGATATAGATGGGCTGATCAGTGGCAAATAGAATTTAATCCAGATAAGTGTGAGGTGATGCACTTGGACAGGACAAACAAGGCACGGGAATACATGATGAATGGTAGGGCCCTGGGAAGTACTGAGGATCAGAGGGACCTTAGTGTGCATGTCCACTGGTCCCTTAAGGTAGTGGGACAGGTGGGTAAGGTGGTTAAGAAGGCCTATGGGATACTTGCCTTTACTAGCCGAGGCATAGAATATAAGAGCAGGGAGATTATGCTGGAACTGTATAAAACACTGGTTAGGACACAGCTAGAGTATTGCATTAGTTCTGGAATCTACATTATAGGAAGGATGTGATTGCACTAGAAAGAGTGCAGAGGAGATTTACCAGGATGTTGCCTGGGCTGGAGAGTTTTAGTTATGAGTAGAGATTGGATAGACTCGGGTTATTTTTCCTGGAACAGAGGAGATTGAGGGGGACATGATTGAGATGTATAAAATTAGGAGGGGCATAGATCGGGTAGACAGGAAGGAACTTTTCCCGTTGGTGGAGGGATCAATAACCAGGGGGCATGGATTTAAGGTAAGGGGCAGGAGGTTTAGAGGGGATATGAGGAAGAATTTTTTCACCCAAAGGGTGGTGGGAATCTGGGACTCACTGCCTGAAAGGGTGGTAGAGGCAGAAACCCTCATAACATTTAAGAAGTATTTGGATGCACACTTGCGGTGCCATGGCATACAAGGCTGTGGGCCTAGTGCTGGAAAATGGGATTAGAACTTGTTTGACTGGCACAGACTCGATGGACCGAATGGCCTTTTTCTGTGCTGTAGACCTCAATGACTATATTAAACAAGGCAGTGAACTTAGCGTTAAGTGCATCTATAAAACTGAAATACTTAAAATATACTAAAGAAAGCAGTTGTGAAATAACATTTTGGCCAATTTTAATTCAACAGAATAAACTATTATGAGGTGGGATACAGAGAGAATTTTTTTAAAAATAAAAATTAAATTTGACAGTTTGGGCCAACATCAGCTGGGCAGGGCATGTCACCCAAGTTAGATTTTTTCTGCGCCCTTTAGCTCAAAATATTTTGCCCTGTAAATCGCTGGAAATTTGAGCCGATAATGCTGTGGCCAGGATAATGGAGCCTCTGGGGCTTTGTTGAACGGTGGGACGAATAAACTATCTCCTTAACCAACCAATGAGATTTAAAGACTGGGAAAGAAACAGGAAGTGCTGAGAAGGCAGCTAAAGTCAATGTCAAATCAGGTATAGAAAGTAAAATGAAGAACAGAAAAGAAAGGTTATGCTAAGAGGGAAATACAAAGGAATGAAAAGTAAGAAAAAAAATTCAAAAACCCCAAATTGGACATTTTAAAAATTAACAACTGACTACCTGAAGGAATGAGATACTTAATTAGTTACTGGGCTAGAGGGGATGATTGGCAACCATCAATGACGATCACATTCTTGAAAGGGTCTTTACGCTGATAGTTAACGACTTAACTTCCTGTGTTTCATGGTCTGTTAATGTGCAAATATAGCAACATCATGAAAAAAGAGAGGTTAGTCATGAAATGTCGTTTTCCCACAACTAACTGTGGAGCGGTGCAAATTGGCCAGTGACTTAGGGTGACTTGCAATTCACGGGGTATTCTCTTTTTCGCCACAAATTACTGGCCATGTTGCACATTAATGGCAGACACTGATATTTTTTCAGCAAATTCTAGTCCAATGTAGCTCATCTCTCCAAAAGCAGTTGCTGAGATGTACCTGAAGGGGGCATCCACACACAGTAGTCAGGATCATTCTCTGGGTAGTGTTCGGATGAGAGTTGCTGAGGTGGCTGTGGGAAGAGAATTATTAAATAAACAGAAATAATTGGAGGCAAAGTCAAGTAATCAGCATCTGTTACACACAACATAAAATGGGGAAAAAATCTACAGCACTGGAAATCTGGTAACAAAATAGAAAAGGCTGCAAATAGAGAACAGATTGATGTTCTGGATCAGGCACCATCCCCATCAGAAATGTTAAGCTGCACTTAAAAGTGTTTCACTTTTTAAATGAGTAGCATAGGAACCAGAGTAGGCCATTCAGACCCTCGAGCCTTCTCTGCCAATCAACTAGATCATGGCTGGTTGTCTACCTCAACACCATTTTCCTGCACTATCCCCACATCCCTTGGTGTCATTAGTATCTAGACCATTTCTGTCTTGAAAATTCTTAGTGACTGAACTTCCACAGCCTTCTGGGATATAGAATTCCAAAGATTCACTACCTATTAAGTTTCTTTTACATATATCTGTTTTGGGGATAAGTGGTAATTTACTGATAGTTTCCTTGAAATGGTGACGGTGGTGGGTCACTTCAGAGGGCAGTAGGAGTCAACCATGTAGTGTAGGACATATGTACACCAGACCAAAGGGCTGGTAGCTGGGTATCACAAATAACATTACCTTATTCTGCAGCACCTCAGCCAAGCTGCTACTGAAACTTTCCATGCCTTCAGACTCAACTATCTCAATGCTCACCTAGCCATTCTACATAAACTTTAGCTCATCCTAATTCACTCCAAGTCCTGTTTACCCAATACGCCATACTCTCTGGCTTACATTGGTTCGGTTTAAAATGCTGTTCCTGATTTAGAACTCCCTCCAAGGCCTTGTCTCTCCCTATCTCTGTAATCTTCTCCAGCCCAACAACCCTCTGATATTTCGACGCACCTCCAATTCTGGCCTCTTCTCCACATCCGGATTTTAATCTCTTCACTACTGACAACTGTGTGTTGAGCTGCTCGTCTCTAAGCTGTGGAATTCCCTCCCTGAATCTCTTTTACTCTTTCCTCCTTTAAGACATATCACTTTGACCAAGCTTTTGGTCATCTGTCCTACTATCTTATTATGTGGCTCAGTGCCAAATTATATTTAATAGCTTTTCTGGCAAGAAGCTTAGGACACTTTCCTATGTTAAAGACACTATATAAACACAAGTTGATGTTTTTGTACATTGAATTTAATTTTCTGGCTTGATGGGATATGAATTCACAATTTCCAGTTTGCTAGTTCACCAGTGTGAGCTCTGTATTACCATGTCCATCACACACAACACATTGATTCATATCAAGATTAATGTACATGGTACAAGCTTGTGTCTGTGACAAGAGAACATTGTTTCCATGGATTCTGGGCAGTTTGATCTCATGTTTGCTTTCCCGGCTTCACCAATATTTCAATGGAAATATCTGAAGGAAGAGGCCATTAGGATCTGATCAGCATAGAGAGAGAGAGAGGCCATAGGTTAACTTTCATCTGTTACTGCCAGGAATATTGAGTGGGGGTGGTGGTGGGGGGGGGGTTGTTGTTGTCAGTTTTATGTGACCGCACTTTGGGCTTTTTATAACCCCTATCCCCCACCCGCTCACAAGGATTTCAGTGATGACCATGTGAATAACACCAATGTGCATGTATGCAGAGCCCTTTAACACAGAAAAAACATTCCAAGACACCTTGTAGAGATTTAATGTGATAAAAGTGAATGGGGAGTCAGGGAAGGAGATATTAGGAGGAGCAATCAAAGGTTTGGTGAAATGTTTGTATTATTTCCACTTGAACTGTGAAAAACAACCGGCAGTGGAGTTGTAGATTTTATCCTTCCAGACTCCGGTCCCATTCCTTTCTGTCTTAACCACCTTTGGCAATTAAATCTTCTTTTAAAGATATACAAATCCTTATTTCTTTCAGCTTAAGGGTCTTTGACCATGGAGGTCAAGCTGAAGCAGTGACAATCCTGCGGGAGGCTGCAGTTACAACTTAACTGGCTACTTAGGGCTCTGACCTGGGTATTAATGAATGTTGGCAACAAGGGGGGGAGAAGGATAGATATAAAATAAATGGAATACATCAGTTAACACCCCCCAATTTAAACAGGGTTTTGCACAACATCGGCGAGTTTGGTCAATTAAAATTGTACTATTTCAAAATGGCTGAACAACATTCCAGTAGCTAGCAATCCCATCCCAACAGAGAGAGCCACTTAGATGAGGCATAGTCACTGCTGTAAGCACTGAAAATGAGGGCTTCCCCTGGCATTTTTTAAATAACATTACCCAGTACGATAAATGAGAAACACTCTCAGTTAGAGATATGACTGGCCTCAGTGCCTGAGCTGGGAGGTGCGAGGAAGGTGAGGGAAGAGAACAAAGTCCCTGCTCCTGAACATTGCTGGAAAGCGCCTGCATGTCTGAATCTTATTCAAAGACAAGATAGAGTATGACTTCATTGAATAGCCTGCTTGATGTTCACTGTCTGTGTTCACACAGCAGCGGTCACTTATAACAGCTCCCAGACAGATGCCAGTTTCCATGGAACCGTGTCCCAGCATCTCCGGGAGCGGAGAAATTTGGCAAGAAATAAAAAAAAACTAAAATACAGCCTCAAGTATTTCTTAAACCCACCTGTTTATCTATCCTTTAAATAAGACTACCAGATGGGCAGAATATTTAAACAAAGATTGTGCTTTAATATATAAAACAGTGTATACCAAAAGGCCTTCTGCGACAGATTGTATGCGAGTGCTGAAATGCATAAAATATGATTTGAACCAGTAGGTTTTTTCCATTAGACTTTCATTAAAAAAAGCTTTGTGCATCTTACTGATACCTCCACAAATGTATCTTTCAATAAGTTGCTCATGTTTTCAATTGTCTCAGGATGTTCACTTAAATTAGATTCATTATACCGGAGCTGGTTCTCAATGTAATATAATGAGAGAGGGCACTGGTTATGGGAGTCAGAACAGTGATATGTGCTGAAGCCTGCACGGTTGTCATTCAAAGTACATCTGATAAGTAATTCAGAAACGATGGCCTCTGACCAGTGATGCAGTGCCAAATTTTGAGGTGCAGGAGCAGGAAGAAAATGTGTTTGCCATATCGTTTCTAAATCTACTATCATGTTGTTTTCCAATGTATTAATCATTTGAGTCCCCAAACGTCAGCCAAACTATACTTTTTAAGTGAAACATATTAGTTCCGGTAGGCTTTTTATTTTGAACCACGTGGTATTTTGAATCATTAGTCTTTAGCATAGTTAGATTTTCATTATGCAACAGTTTACTTATTTAACTCAAGCCTATTAAAAACATGAATTACAGAAAACTTTACTTACTTCTGACTGCGGGGTGGGGGGGGGGGGAATGTTGAGGGGCCACTGCGTTTTTTGATTTATATTAATAATCTAGGCTTGGGTGTACAGGGCACAATTTCAAAATTTGAAGATGATGCAAGACTTGGAAGTATTGTGAATTGTGAGCAGGATAGTGACAGACTTCAAGAGGATAAAGACAGGCGGGTGGAATGGGCAGATATGTGGCAAATGAAATTGAATACAAAGAAGGGTGGTGATACATTTTGGTCAGAAGAACGAGGAGAGGTGACAGAAAATAAAGGGTTTCTGTTTTTGTTTTGGATTTCCAGCATCCGCAGTTCTTTGCTTTTAAGAAAATAAAGGGTGCAGTTCTAAAGGAAATGCAGCAAGAGGGACATGGGTATATATGTGCATAAATCATTGCAGGTGACAGGACAGGTTGAAAAAGCAGTTAATAAATTATACTGAATCCTGGGTTTTATAAATAGGGGCACAGAGTACAAAATAAGTAAGTTATGAACATTCATAAAACACTGAAGGATGTGAAGGTTTTAGAAAGGGTGCAGAAAATATTTACAAGAATGGGTTCCGAAGATGAGAGACTTCAGTTATGTGAATGAATTGGTGAAGCTTGGGGCTGTTCTCCTCGGAGAAAAGAAGATTGAGGGGAGATTTGTTAGACATGCTCAAAATCACGAGGGGTTTGGACAGAATAAATGTGGACAAACTGTTCCCATTGGCAGAAGGTCGAGTACCCTAAGGTGATTAACAAAAGAACCAGAGACGACATGAGGAAAAACTTCTTTTTGCAAACTTCTTTATCCACCTTTTTTTTCCAATCGTTCATGGAGTGTGGGTATTGCTGGCTAGGGATGGGCAATAGATGCTGGTCTAGGCAGCGACGCCCACATCCCATAAGCAACTTAAAAACAAGAGGTTTGCATCTGGAATGCACTGCCTGAGCGTGTGGTGCAGACAGATTCAACTGCAGTTTTCAAAAGGCAGCTGGATAATTATCTGAAGAGAAAATATTTTACAGGGAAAAGAGAGACAAGTGGGACTAGCTGACTTACTGTTGCAGAGAACCAACACAGAGACAATGTGCTGAGTGGCTTCTTCTGTGCTGTAGCCATTCTATTATTCTAGCACAGATACATTCAAGGAACTTGATAAACACATCAGGAAGAAAGAAGGTGAAGGTTACCCTGATAGTGTGATCAAAAAGGGAGGCTTGTGTGAAACATAAATACCAAAATAGATAAGGTGGGCCAAATGGCCTGTTTCTGTGCTGTAAATTCCATGTAAAGCTGCCGGCAGGGAATACAAACACTACACTGCGTTTGACATCCTCAGGCCATCACAGCCAAGGAATTAATGTTCAGCAGGCAAACTATTAGTAGGATACAGATGCTGCTTTAAACCTTGAGCTTCAAAGACCCTGAAATGCCTTTTTATGAGAAAGCTGTGTGCAGGGAGTTGTAAGGTTTGTATTTATTTTTACATTGACTCAGACATTCAGCCACAGCAGCAGGAGGTCCGGGACCCTGGGCCCAGCCTTCCCTCCACCCCCCCCCCAGGCTCCGGATTCACAGCCACACCATGAGTTCTGGACATTCCAGTCAACTCTTACCATCCAGTCTGAACTCAAACTCGAGGAACTCATGGACAAACTTGTCCCTGTGCCTCATCACTTGACATGGTCCCCGTGCCAGCTGCCTCTGTGTTACACATCACACAGTACCATGTGGTTGCGAGAGGATTTCCCTCCAATTGTCAAACTGATCCTATCTTAAAAAGTGAGGTAGCCTGCGGACTGCAGTTTGAAGTAGGGCCTTGAATGAAATGTGTCACCCATTTAACGAGGTCTGTAAGGATTTTGCTTTTCATGGATAAAGTATGTTGAGTGAGCTACTGGCAGGGGAGGCAGGCTTCCTCACTCCACCTCAAATATAAAGGAGGCAGCACTGACACCTGCAACAGCATCAGAAGTGAAAGCGAGAGGATTCTGCAAACACAACTGAAGGCATTTCCATTTCACTCTCCATCAGTCCAGGTTGGGAATATAGCCTTTTAATGCTGGACTGCTCACACAATGTCCTTCAACATCCTGCCTTTTAAACACGCCTCTTGCACTGACACTTTGAAATCCACCTGAAGGTGAATAGGACAAGCAGGTTGCTGGGCATGCGCGAATGAATCCAGCAGAGAATTCATGGATAATTCCTCCTGCTGTAGAATTGGTGGTTATGCTGTGGCTTTGTTTCAAGCAGAACAGTCTATTCTTCACTCTGCTGCTGCTCTTCTGTCCTAGGATTGGGTTCTGTAAGTAGCAGATGCTAAGCGGGATGTATCTTCTGTGTGACGCTAACTGCCTGTGGGAGGCAATATGATGACTCATGCAGTCAAACCTTTAATTATTGCCACTCTGGGGGGCATTAGGAAGTTATGATTGATTAACTTTGAAAAGTTTAATTTTAGGTGCAAATTACATTTCCTAAGTAATGTTAGCAAGGTCAGTGGAAAGAAAAATCAAGTGGCCAATCAACAAAGGAGAGTTTACTATCCAGTGGTGAACATTAAAGCCTTTAAATAGGTGGTGCTGGAGTGGCGCTCTGGTGCACTTTGGCAGCACTACACCTTGAACAGGACCAGAGAATTTTTCATTCTCCTTGCCCTCCAAACTTAAAAGAAACACTTGTACTCATAAAGCACCTGATCACATCGCAGAAAACTTAAAAGTCTTAAATGCTACACATAAAATGAATTACCATGAAGCTGTTCCAGTACAGCTACAACACTGGCATCTACCCAACAATGTGGAAAATTGCCCAGGTATGTCCTGTCCATATAAAGCAGAACAAATCCAACCCAGCCAATTATCACCTCATCCATCTACTCCTGATCATCAGCAAAGTGATGGAAAGTGACACTGACAGTGCTATCAAGTGGCACTTATACTACAATTACCTGCTCATCGATGCTCAGTTTAGATGCACTCAGCTCCAGAACTCATTACAGTGTGGATCCAAACGTAGACAAAAGAACTGAATTCTGGAGGTGAGGTGAGAGTGACTGCCCTTGACATCAAGGCAGCATTCAAATGAGTGTCTTCAAGGATCCCTAGTAAAATTGAAGTCAATGGAATCGGGGAAAACTCTCCAATGCCTGGACTTGTGCATAGCTATAAAGGCAGTGAAATAAAAACAGAAAATGGTTGAAATACTCACCAGGTCAGGCAGCATCTGTGGAGAAAGAAACAGAGCTAACATTTCAGGTCCAGAACCTTTCAATAGAAAGTTCTCTCTCCACAGATGCTGCAAGGCCTCTTGAGTATTTCCATCACTTTCTGTTTTTATTTCAGATTTCCAGCATCTTAGGTATTTTGCATTTGTACAAAGAAAGATAGTTATGGCTGTTGGAGGCAAATCGTCTCAGCCCCAGGCATCTCTGTAGGAGTTCCTCAGGGTAATAGCCTAGTCCCAGTCATCTTCAGCTGCTTTGTCAAGGCCTTCCCTCCATAAGATCAAGTTTGGGGCTGTTCACTGATGATTACACAGTGTTCAGTACCATTCGCAGATTCTCAGCTAATGAAGCTATCCATGCCCACATGCAGCAAGACCTGGGCTGATAAGTGGCAAGTAACATTCGCACCATACAAGTGCCAGGCAATGACCATCTCCAACAAGAGAAATTCTAACCATCATCCCCTGATATTCAATGGCATTACCTTCGCTGAATCCGCCCCCCATTATCAACATCCTGGGGATTACCACTGACCAGAAATTGAACAGCCATATAAATATTGTGGCTATAAGAGCAGGTCAGAGGCTGGGAATTCTGCAGCGAGTAAGTCACCTCCTGACTCCCCAAAGCTTTTCCATCATCTACAAGTCAGCAGTGTGATTGAATACTCTCACTTGCCTGGGTGACAGCAGCACTCTAGCAGCTTGACACAATCCAAGACAAAGCAACCTGCTTGAACAACACCCTGTTCACACTCTTCACTGTGGCTGCCCTATGTACCAGTTACAAGATGCAGCAACTCGCCAAGACGTCTTCAGAAGCACTTTCCAAACCAGCAACCTCTACCACCTAGAAGAGCAGCAGCAGGCATGTGAACACCACCACAAGCAAGTTCCCCTCCAAAGCGCACACCGTTTCAACTTGGAAATATATTGCTGTTCCTTCATTGTCACTTAGTCAGAATCCTGGAACTTCCTCCTTTACATCACTGTGGGTATACCTACACCACATGGACCGCAATGGTTCAAGCAGGCGGCTCACCACTACCTTTCTCAAGGGCAATTTGGGATGGGCAATAAATGCTGGCCTAGCCAGTGATGCCCACATCCCTGGAATGTATGTAAAAGAGAAAACGCAATAACTAAGAAGAAAGAAAAACTTGCATTTATATGGTTCCTTTCACAACCTCAGGGCATTCCAAAGCACTTTACAGCTAATGAAGCACTTTTAAAGTGTGGTCATAGTTGAAATGGAGGAAACGTAACATTTGCACATAGCAAAGTTGGAGAAGCAGCAATGTGTTAACTGACCAGAGAAACTGTTTTAATGTTAGTTGAGGAATAAATATTGGCTAGGACATGAGAGAGACTCCCCTACTCTTCTAAGCACTGATGTGGGATGTTTTATGTGCAGCTGAGAGGGCAGACAGGGCTTTGGTTTAACATCTCAACCGAGAGACAGAACTCCTGACAATGCAGTACTCCCTCAGTAGTGCAGTGCAGTATGAGAGAAGAATATGAGCTCAGGTCTCTGGAGTGGGACTTGCATTCATAATCTACATTACCACTCTAGTGTCAAGTATAACTGTTAATTAAGTCAAGGATGTTCAACCTCCAGCCTGTAGAATCTGGCCCTTGAAGTCCAGGCTGCTGAATTCTATCTGCACCTTTACTGCTCATTTACTGTGTACGACCCATTTCCCGTACTTCTGCTCTCACCTTTTCTTCTCTCTCCCAGAATCATGATAATGTTCCCCTTGTCCTCACCTTCAACCCCACTAGCTTTTGTATTCAACAGATCATCTTCTGCCATTTCCACCACCTGTAGTACGATGCCACCACCAAACACATCTTCCCTTCTCTTCCCCTTTCAGCATTCTGAAGTTACCATCTCCTCTCGACACCCTGGTCCACTCCTCAATTACCCCCAACCCCCTTATCCCCTTCCCAGAGCATGTTACCATGCAAGCACAGCAGATGTAACACCTGCCTTTTTACCTCCTCTCCCCTCATCGTTTAAGGCCCCGAACACTCCATCAGTGAAGGAACAACATTAAGAACAGCCCTTTCAATCCTTCAAGCCCACAAAATCTAAACAGGACAAAACCAGCAAATGAGCAGTAATGGAAACAGAAAATGCTGGAAATAATCAGCAAGGCAGACAGTATCTGTGGAGACCAAATCAGAGTAAACGTTTCAGATCAATGGCCTTTCATCAGAACTGGGAAAAGTTAGAAATGTAATAGGTTTTGTGCAAGTGAAATGGGGGTCATGGAGCGGGGAAAGAACAAAAGAGAAGGTCCATGATAGAGCAGAAGGCGGAAGACAGTAAATGACAAAAGTGTTGGTGGGACAGAGCTAAGGGACATGCTAATGGGACAAATGAAACAGCAATCTACTAGTATGTTTTTCAATTTAGTAAACTATATTTGCTGTTCACAATGCAGTCTCTTCTACACTGGCGAGGTCAAACGCAGATTGGGTGACCGCTTTGCAGAACACCTCTATTCAGTCTGCAAGCATGACCCCGAGCTTCTGGTGGCTTGCCATTTTAACTCTCCATCTTGCTCTCACACTACATCTTTGTCCTCGGCTTACTGCAGTTTTCCAATGAAGCTCAATGCAAGATTGAGGAACAATACCTCAACTTTTGATTAGGCACTTTACAGCTTTCTAGGCTCAACACTGAGTTCAACAATTTCAGTAATCTCTACTCCATTATCTTGTTTCCTTTTTTTTGCATGTGTCAAGCTTAATCGTTTTTTTCATTTTGCTTCTGGACAGTAGCTGTTCATTATTCTGTCATTCATAGCTCACTTGTCCCATTAGCATGCCCTTTGGCTCTGCCTCACCAACACTTATGTCATTTATTGTCTTCCGCCTTCTGCTCTAATATGGATCTTCTCTTTTTGTTCTTCCACCCAGCCCCCCCACCCCCATTTCACCTACACAAAATCTATTACATTTCTAACTTTTCCCAGTTATGATGAGAGATCATTGATCTGAAACATTAACTCTGATTCTGCCTCCACAGATGCTGTCTGACCTGCTGAGTATTTCCAGCATTTTCTGTTTCCATTACTGCTTGTTCACTAGTTTTGTCCTGTTTGAATTTTGTGGGCCTGAAGGATTGAAAGGGCTGTTTTTAGTGTTTTTCCTTTACTGATGGATGAATCCTCAATCAGAATTCTTGCATCAATGATTTGAGAAATTGGGAAATTATCAGAAACATGGATTTAAACATCCTTGTTCCTTTCCCTGTTCCACTGGAATACATCCAGGAGACAGCCCATGAGGACAAAGCTTGGAATCTCCTGATCCGGACAAACTTGTTATACTACATTTCTGAAGAAGTCATATCAGACTCAAAATGTTAACTCTGTTTCTCTCTCCACAGATGCTGCCAGACCTGGTGAGTTTTCGTAGCACTTTCCATTTTTATTAAATTATAATACTACTGGCCTGAACTGGAAGGGGAGGCTGTGACATTGTTATCAATTACACAAGTATGGGGCCATGCTCCTGGCTGCTGTGATTTCTCCAGACACAAATTCAGCCCAACTGAAATACACAATGAGAAGAAATAAAACACGCAAGGACTCCATGCTTGAGTTTTAGTGTAAAGCTACAAGTGGAAAATCAGACAACCAGATGGAAGGACAAATGGATCGGCAAGAAAAAATTGTGTGAACAATTTCTGGACATGTGAATATGTCCTGAGAGGGACTGCTTTGGGGTCAGTGAGGAAGGAAGATCTGTCAGTGTTTTCTCCATGATGGCAAAGCTCAGACTGTGAACGCAAAGTGTAAGGAAAACTGATGTGAAGCAAACCTACCGACACTTTGGGACAACATGCTGTGTCTCCAGCATGCAGCATCGCTCTGATATGCCTAAAATATTAATTCTAAAGTTGATTTTCTTTGCATGATAAATATGCAAATTGGCTGGCAGCCAGTGTACCCTGTGGATGCGAAATAGGTATAAATTACTTACTTTCTTTGGACCATATATTTTCTTCTTCATAACTTTTCCTTTACTTTTTTCATCGTTAGACTTGGTCATGGCTTTGAAGTAAACAAAAAAAATTAGTTAAATCGAAAATATTGATTTAATTAAAAAAATTGCTTTGTATATGGTTTTCAACAGATGCACAATATCAATGATATTTTGACCAAGTCTACCCTCTTGATCATACATGGTGCACTCAAGTGGCTGGGTCCTTTGGTAAATGTACAGCATTGTGAGGAAGAAGGAAATGATTCGTTTTACAAGCCCATGTTTTCTTCTCAAATAGGTTACTTTGTAGAAGGATTGGAGGGCAGATTGAAGGTTGAAGCTGTAATATTAGTAATGAGTGTATTAGTGTTTTAAATAGGTCAACCAGTCAGATAACAGACAAGGGATATCAAATATATTAACATATTTGTTACTAATGTCACACAATGATTTCAATCCCAACTGTCCCCTGTTCTGAAAAATTAGGCAAACGTCTCCTCTGACACCCACTGAGGTGTCACCCTCGTTCCTAAAGGACCAGAAACTTCATTGCACGCTCTGTAAATAAAGTACTAGTTGAGACTAATTTGATAATCTCAAAGTAAACAACATACAGAAGATGTGAAATGAGATAAAACTCCAGCCTCGATCAAGTATCAGTAACTTGGCCCATTTCCACATCTCCAATATTTCAGAATTATATTAACACTCCCTCCTGCGGTTTTCTTGTTTCCTCTGGACACCAACTCTTTTGTGGGATCTCTGGTATTTTACCGTTCAAGTATGAGCTTAGGTACTGTCAACAAGCTCTTCAGCCAAGGCAGGACATCAAACTTCGGTTTGATTCTCTTCTTATCCAAACCCTCTCCACATGCACAGCTTGGCAGGATTGTAGACATCAATTAAGAGTGGGACCCTTGGTGATCATCTTCTCTCTAGAAAGGAGTGTTGTGTTCAATTATAGGACCCTGGTTGAGGCCAGCTAACTTGGTATGGATGCAGAATGGATCCTGGAGCTTTCCCGTCTGTGGTTCTTAGGCCCAACCCGCTAATGGCCAGCGGTGTACTATTGTTTTATATACTTTTTTTATTTTTTGATAATTTTCCCTTCATGCCTACTGTCCCTAAAGACATGAACTGGGGATAAGCTACCATTGATACTAGGTGCCCTCAATTACATCACCCACATGTGCAAATGTTTCTGGAGAGCATAAATGGCCTATTTAACTATGGTGGACATCATAACTGATGATCAGTTCAGTGAAGAGTGCAGGAAGGCATGCCAGGAGCATCACCAGGCATACCTGAAAACGAGGTGTCAACCTGTTGAAGCTGCAACACAGGACAACTTGTGTGCCAAACAGCATAAGCAGCAAGCAATTGACAGAGCTAAGCAATTCCACAGCCAACAGATCAGACGTAAGCTCTGCAGCCTGTCACATCCAGTCGTGAATGGTTAACAATTAAACAATTCACTGGAGCGGGGGGGTGGGGGGGGGTCCACAAATATCCCCATCCTCAATGACGGGGGAGCCCAGCACATCAGTGCAAAAGATAAGGCTGAAACAATCTTCAGCCAGAAGTGCCGAATGGATGATCCATCTTGGCCTCCTCCAGGGTCCCAAGTGTCATAGATGCCAGTCTTCAGCCAATTTGGTTTACTCCACGCAAACAGCAGAAGGCACTGGATACTACAAAGGCTATAGGCTTTGACAATATTCTGACAATAGCACCAAAAAGCAGGACAAATCCTAACCGGCTAATTACCACCCCATCAGTCTACTCTTGATCATCTATAAAGTGACGGAAAGGGTAATCAACAGTACTATCAAGCGGCACTTGCTTAGCAATAACCTGCTGACTGATGTTCAGTTTGGTTTCTGCCAGGGTCACTCAGTTCCTGATCTCATTACAGCCTTGGTTCAAATATAGGCAAAAGAGCTAAACTCCAGAGGGGAGGTGAGAGTGACTGCCCTCAACATCAAGGCAGCATTTGACCGAGTGTGGCATCAAGGAGCTCTAGCAAAACTGGAGTCATTGGGAATCAGGGGGATAATTCTCCGCTGTTTGGAGTCATAACTAGCATAAAGGAAGATGGTTGTGGTTGTTGGAGGTCATTCATTTCAGTTCCAGGACATCAATGCAGGAGTTCCTCAGGGTAGTGGCCTAGGGCCAACCATCTTCAGCTGCTTCATCAATAACCTTCCTTCCATAAGGTCAGAAGTGGGGATGTCCGCTGACGATTGCACAATGTTCAGCACCAGCCGCGACTCCATAGATACTGAAGCAGTCCATGTCCAAATGCAGCTTGGGCTGACAAGCGGCAAGTTACATTTGCACCACACAGGGAACGACCATCTCCAACAAGGGAGAATCTAACCATTGCTCCATGACATTCATCATTGCTGAGTTCCCCACTATCAACATCCTGGGCGGTTACCATTGACCAGAAACATAACTTGACTAGCCATATAAATACTGTGGCAACCAGAGCAGGTCAGAGGCTAGGAATCCTGCAGTGAGTAACTCACCTCCTGATTTCCCAAAACCTGTCCACCATCTACAAGGCACAGGTCAGGGGTGTGATGGATATTCTCCACTTACCTAGATAGTGCAGCTCCAAAAACACTCAAAAAGCTTAACACCATCCAGAACAAAGCAGCCCGCTTGATTGGCACCCCATCCAAAAACATTCACTCCCTCCACCACCGACGCACAATAGCAGCAGTGTGTACCATCTACAAGATGCACTGCAGGAATTCACCAAAGCTCCTTAGACAGCACCTTCCAAACCCATGACCACTACCATCTAGAAGGACAAGGGCAGCAGACAGATGGGAACACCACCGCCTGGAAGTTCCCCTCCAAGTCACAGACCATCCTGACTTAGAAATATATCGCTGTTCGTTCACTGTTGCTGGGTCAAAATCCTGGAACTCCTTCCCCGACAGCACTGTGGGTGTACCTACACCACATGAACTGCAGCATTTTGAGAAGGCAGCTCACCACCACCTTTTCAAGTGCAATTAGGGATGGGCAACAAATACTGACCTAGCCAGTGATCTGCACATCCCATGAATGAATGAAAGAAAATGATCCTCTCCTCACTGGGAGCTCATGTACAGAGTTTCAGGAAAGGTTGCTAGATTGCAAATCAGTCTGAATTTCCCCATCCTGATTGTAGCTCTTGAGGACAGTTGTAGTATCCCATCAACTACTTTTCTGAGGTCAACTAATTCACTGGAAATCTGTGATCCACTAACTCAGAGGGAACTAGTGATTAATCTGGAAATCCCCTTGGTCTATATGGACCAGCTACTCATCAGATAAACTGCAGTGAACCTCTGGGGGGAATTTCCATCCATTTACTTTCAACATGTAGAACTGGAAAAGTGATTTTGGAAAACTGGCTCTAGTTTGATAGACCCTTGTCTGAGTTTAGCCATCCTCAATTGCAAAACACCCTTCCTGACGTTGTCCACATGGACAGTTGACAGGGAGTGGGCTCTAGAATTCTATGGCAGTCAGGCACTCATTGGGTTAAAGGTGGCAAGTCATCATGCTGATTATCTGCAGAAAAGGGGTCCTGCAGCAGCACTTAGCACTGGTAAGTGAGGTGCAGCACACAATGGTATCATTGTGTTTTTTACATTTTTCTTTAATCTCGCCGAACTTTAATCTCAAATTATTGGCGGAATGATAGAACATTGTCTCCTCCTCCAAGAAGTGCTAAGTGGTGATACGTTTGAATTGGCTATACCTGGGTTTGAATCTTTAGATGGAGAGTTGTTACAATCCCCCTGGTCTTCGAATGAAGGAGTTGCACCATCCTTATTGCCTTCTTGGCTAAGGCACCGAGACAACAGGGCAGTTTCTATTCAAGAAAGCGGAGCAAAACAGATTAACATGTTTCGTGTCAGGCTTATTCAATTGTTGCTTGCTCAGTGAAACTGCATAGCAGTTAATGCCACAGAGAGAAAGTTGTTTCAAATGAATTGCAAAATCAATGTCTGGGTTGTCTTGCATGAAATTATATGCAATCACCAGCCATGCAAAAGCACTGATTCATCCTTGAACAACACATTGGCTTAACCAGGTGGGAAACCAGATAGCTTTTGATAAAGTACTACCCCCATGGAAGAGAGAGAGAATACATGGTAGTTGGGGTTGGGGATGTGGGATAATCATGTGTGGTGTTGGAGGCCCAATAACTCAGATCTGAAACCATGCTGTTTGGTGAGTAAATAACAATTCTGCGATTAGATGAGATTGCATTAAGTGAGGGGATCAGATACCAAAGATACAGGTTCAGCATTTGCAAATTGAGCAGTCAAACAGAACATTTTCATCTTGCAGGGTTGTAGGCTTTTGGAATAAGTTACCAAAGTGGACAGCACAAGGGGCTTCAAATGGCAACATGATGCATTTTTGCAGGCAGATATGATGAGAAGGTGCAGAAATATGGTTGATGAACACAAGGACTCCCCCTTACCTGTGTATTCAAGTAACTGATTATCACAAATGTATTTTGGTGGTAAAAATGTGCTGTAAGATGTATAACAGCTATTTTTAATGAACTAAGTTAGCTCTAACAGCACAGAAGGGCACATGGAAACTAGGTGCCCCTTTGAGCTGCAATTTATTTTCTCCATTGCAGCTTTGCAACTGAAATACATCAATATTTTGACAAAACTATGTATTTTTTTTAACACACACAAGTGTTTTCCAGTGGTTGGAATCAGTGCCCCTAACAGAGCTTTCCATTAACCTCAGCAGGTCCATAAAGGAGTTCAGTCTCTCTGACTCATAGAAGCTGCTGAACTGGGGAGCTCATTGAGAGCATTTGCTGTGTGAAGTTTTTTCAGAATTCCCAATTGGATTTAGTGACTATCTTATATTTATGGCCCCCAGTTTTGGTTTCCCCCAAAAGTAATTTAAAAATACAATTAGCTAGGAAATTGAAAAAACTATACAAGAACATGGGAAAAGGGCAAGGAAATGGGGCTAGAATACACGGCTCTGGTTGCTGAGGTAGTACTGGAGCCTCCTTCATTGCTGCAATTCCTAACAGTCTGATCAAGACAGCTGTTACCGCCTCCTCAAACTCTTCTGCCAAAAGTGACATAGTAAGAGTTAGACTTCCACCTGGACAGGAGAATGTAAATCCAGTTTCAATTAATGACAGGAAGACTCTCCTATCGTTTGGCTGTAAGGTACTTCAGAATGTTTGGGCAGTGTACAGGTAGCTACTTGTGGAAATGGGACTGTGCATAAAAATACTGAAGTTACAATCTCACTTCCAGAGATCCCAAGGATGGTTGGTGTTGGAAACAATAAATGTCAGGCTGGCGCAGTGAGGCTGCGATTTAGGTTTACACTTGGTATGGTAGGAAGCTTTAATCTGCCATTAACTGACCTAGGGAGTGTTTGATACCAACACTAGTTTCCTAAAACATACCAACATGCCTCAGCTTGGTGACGCCATGAGCTTACCAAAAAATGCTAAACTTCAGTTATAACAATAATATTTTAATATTGTGTCCTGTGAATAAGGCAGTGCATGGTGCTTGTAGAGGCATCACTCTTATTACACTTCTCATTCTTCCATTGCAGATTTGACCAATGAACTGCTAGTATGAAAGACAAGGAACAATGCTAGGTTCTTATGCAGGAAGCAGCAGAAACAGATAGAGACTGACAGGAGTTGTTGAGGGTTTATCTTTTTCAAAGCCCTCTCCAGCTAGTTTCATACTTTATTTTGACATCACACAGTCAACTTTTCAATTTTCACTGAATAAGTGAGTAAGACTGAAACCTGGATATCATCTTGATCAGTGTCATCCTGTGGAAAGCTTATGTAACAGCAACTTGCATTCATATTGTACCTTTAGCATAGCAAAGCTTCCCAAGGTACTATACAAGACAAAATTTGACACCTATCCACATAAGGAGATTTTGGACAGGGAAAGAGGTAGGTTTTATTTAAGGAAGGATGTAAATGCATTAGAAGCAGTTGACAGAAGATTTATTAGACTAATACCTGGAATAGGCAGGTTGTTTTATGAGGAAGGATTAGATAGGCTAGGCTTGTATCTGATGGAGTTTCGAAGAGTAAGAGGTGACTTGATTGAAACATAAGATCCTGAAGGGTCATTATGTGGAGAGGATGTTTCCTCTTATGAGAGAATCTAGAATTAGGGCTCAATGTTCAAAAATAAAGGGTCACTCACTTAAGACAGAGATGAAGAGGAAATTTTCCTCTCAGAGGGTTGAGTGTCTTTGGAATTCTCTTCCTCAAAAGGTGGTGGAAGCAGAGTCTTTGAATATTTTTGAGGATAGATTCTTGATAAGCAAGGGGGTGAAAGGTTATGGGGGTAGATGGGAATGTGGAGGTGAGGTGATCTTATTGAATGGCAGAGCAGACTAAAAGGGCGTGGTGGCCTACACCTGCTCCTAATTTGTATGTTCGTACATTTTAAGGTGTGTATTAAATGGAGCAGAGAGAGGTAGAGACTTTCACAGTTTACTACCCAGGCAGCTATAGTGGTGGGGAAAGATGCACAGGAGGCCAGAACTGGAGAAATGCAGAGTTCGCAAAGGGTGGTCGGGTTGTGTAGAGGTTGGAGGTAAATGAGTCCAGCCATGGAGGGATTTGAACGCAAGAATGAGGTGTTAATGGACAGGAAGTCAATGTGGTTTGGTGAGCACAGGGCTGGTGGGACTTGATACAAAATAGGATAAGGATAGCAGAGTTTTGGATGAACTGAAGTTTACAGAGGGTGCAAGATGGGAGGCTAGGAAAGTATTGGAAATGTGAATTATTGCAAGTAATCAAGTTACCTACTAGTTACATGCTCAAAAAACTCCCAAATTTGTTAAACAGGATTTTTAGTAGAACCATGTTGACTTGTTCTATTTATACCATGCTTTTCTAAATGCATTGTTAAGGCTTCTTTAATAATTGATTCAAGAATTTTCCCAACCAACTGATGTTAGGTTAACTGGCCTGTAGTTCACTGTTTTCTCTCTCCCTCATTTCTTGAAAAGAGCAACTTGCAATCTAATGGGACCATTCCCGAATCTAAGGAATTTTGGAAAATCATAGCGAGCACACCCACTATCTCTGCAGCTATCTTGTTTAGAACCCTAGGGCGTAGACCAGCAATGTTACAGAAAAGGAGTTAGGGGGTCTTAGAGATGGAGAAGATATCTGCTGAAATCTCAGCCCATGTAGAATGCACTTTTTACAAAGGTACAGGGACTTGGAGATTAGTTAGGAGAAGTGGATGGCAACTGGCAGGTGTCGAACAGTAGTTGGTGACAGAACAGTAAACATCTGTTTGCTGCTGACATCAAGCTCAAATTCTGGATGGCCAAACGGGCCAAGACTGCTACATACTACATAGTTGAATGCCTATGATAACTTAACCAGTTTACTAAGAACCCTGTGTTCCAACTGAGATCTGTGTAAACACAGGAACAGGAGTGGGCCATTCAGCACCTCAGACTTCATGCGCGATTCAGTTAGAATATAATTGGTTGATCTGTACCTCAACTCTTCTTGCCCGATGTAGCTCCATATCCCTTGGCATCAATTGCTTCCTGATTTCACTATTGAATACCTAGCTCTAATTTTAAGGTTATGACCTATTGTTCTTGATTCTCTCACTAGGTCAAACAGTTTCTGTGTTAACCCTATCCAATCCTCTTATATTTTAAACAGCTTGATCAGATCATCCCTCAATCTTCTATACTCAAGGGAATACATGCCATTTATATGCAATCTGTCTTCATAATTTAAAGCCCTAAGCCTCGGTATTATTCTGGAGAATCTGCATTGCACTCTCTCCTATGCCATTGGATTCTCAAACAGAAAGCGAAAAGTTCCAGAAACAGGCATCACATCAAAAGAGAAAGATAATAGTACAGATGAGGTCCTTTGGCAGGGCTTCCACCTGGGATTGTAGCCCATCTTCTCTTATAGAGGCTGACACACTGGCTGTGCAATGTCCTTATTTTCATTCAGGCTTCCTTCATTTGCAGAACTTTTATTTCTACTATTTGTAGACTTAGTACCTCAATCCAGTCAATCACTCATGCTGCAAATAAAATCTAGATTGAAACTTCTTTTTGTGCATGGTGTAAAACCTTACAGGAAGCTCAAGTGCCAATGATGGCCTAAGTGCAGAGCTGACGATATTGAACAAAATGGAAGCATGAATAATTGAGAAAGAGGTGATATTTGAATTGGAGTTTACAAAATTAGATATCTTCATCCTTGCACTGAGCAGTTTGCATTGAGGATAAATGTTACGTTAGAATTCTATCTGGAACAGGCAAGTGCTGATCCAGTCAGCCACACTGCTTCAAAAAAAAATTGTTAGAAGCTTCCTAGGCTGCAAAGGAATGTTGTATGAGTGGAATTCATTTTAATGCTGTAGTCAATTCCTATGGAATGCCCTCCCTTGCTAACAGCACTTTACCAGAAGCTAGCAGCAGAACCAGAAATTATATACAGGAGGGCATTCAGCCATTGTAACCATGCTGGCACTGTTTTGAATTTTGTAAATCTCTTCCAAAACTTTGAATAGATAGCTGAATTTTACCCCCCTTTTTGTTAAGGCTGTATAATTTAGATCTACACATCTGAATCAGACAATGAACTGTGCACAAACCTGGGGCAGAGTCAACGTACTAAAAGGTATTTATAAATGGCAAATGCATGTATTCGTTTGGTGTAACAGTTCCACAATTTATTTGCAATTTCTGCATCCAAAGATATTCTATCAAGGTCATTTCATTGGTATACTTTTATTCAGGAATCATGGATACATCTGCAACAGGTAGATTGGTGAGGATGAGATTATGTAGGTTTTCCCTCTTGTTGGTTCCCCCACCAGTTGCCAAAGACTTAGTCTAGCTGGTATGTCTGTTAGGACTTGGCCAGCTCAGTCAGTAGTCATGCTACCAAGCAACTCTTGCTGAAGGACAAGAATTTATTTTGTACTCTTGCCACCTTCAGTATCTTCTTCTAATTGGTGTGCAACATGGAGTAGTACTGCTTCATTGACTGGGTGGGGGTTGGGGGTGGCAGTCAGTGGTAATCAGCAGGACTTTTCCTTACCCATGTTTGACCAGGTGCTAAGAGACTTTATGGGGTCCAGAGACAATGTTGAGGACTCCCAGGGCAACTCGCTCCCGACTGTATACCACTGTGCCACCACCTCTGCTGGGTCCGTTCTGTTGGTGGATAGGACGTACCCTGGGATGGTGATGGTGGTGTCTGGGTCACCATCTGTAAGGTATGATCCAGTAAGTATCAGTTTGTCAGGCTGTTGCTCGGCTAGTCTTTGGGACAGCTCTCTCAATTTTAGCACAAGCCTTCAGATGTTAGTAAGGACAGCTTTGCAGGGTCGGCAGGACCGGGTTTGCTATTGCTGTTTCTGGTGCCTAGGTCAACGCCAGGTGGGCCATCCGGTTTCATTCCTTTTAGAATTTGTAGCAGTTTGATATAACTGGGTGGCTTGCTTGGCATTTAAGGGTCAACCTAGAGTCACAGGTGGCCAGAAGTGGTAAGGACGGCAGATTTCCTTTCCTAAAGAGCATTAGTGAACCAGGTGGTGTTTTTTCTAATAATCGATAATGGTTTCATGGTCACCATTACAGAGACTAGCTTATGATTCCAGATTTTTTAATGTAAATTCCACCAAATGCTGTGATGGGATTTGAACTCACGTCCTCATTAGCCTGGGCCTGGAGAATTGCAAACATTACACCTTTATTCAAAAAAGGGTGTAAAGATAAACTCAGCAACTACAGGCCAGTTTAACTTTGGTGGTGAGGAAACTGCTAGAAAAAAATAATTCCAGACAAAATTAACAGTCGCACGGACAAAAGCTGCTCAATTAAGGAAAGCCAGCATGGATTTCTTAAGGGTAAGTCATGTTTAACTAACTTGTTGGCACTTTTTGAAGAGGTAACAGAAAGGGTTGTTGAGGGCATTGCCGCTGATGTGGTCCATATGGACTTCCAAAAGGCATTTGATACAGTGCCACCCAACAGACTTGAGAGCAAACTTATTGCTCATGGGATAAAAGGGACAGCAGTAACATGGATACGGGACTGGTTGAGCGACAGGAAACAGATTAGTGGTTAACAGACGTTTTTTGTGCTGGAGGACGGTTTGTGGTGGAGTTCCACAGGGGTCAGCATTGCCTTTCCTAATCTATATTAATGACCTGGACCTTGGCGTGCAGGGCACAATTTGAAAGTTTGTGGATGGCACAAAACTTGGAAATATTGTGAGCTGTAGAATTTTAAAAAGACATAGACAAGTTGGTTGGTGGAATGGGCGGGCATGTGGTAGATCCATTTTGGTAGGAAGAACATGGAGAGCCAATATAAAGGGTACAATTCTAAAGGGGTGCAGGAGCAAAGGGATCTGGGTGTATATACGCCAAAATTATTGAAGGTGGCAGGACAGGTGGAGAGAGCAGTTAATAAAGCATACAGGTATCCTGGGCTTTACTAACGTGGCATAGAGGTTATGTTGAATTTGCATAAGGCACTAGTTCGACCTCAGCTAGAGTACTGCATCTTGTTCTAGGCACCACCTTTAGATAGGATGTGAAGCCATTAAAGAAGGTGCAGAAAAGATTCATGTGAATGGTTCCAGGGATGAGGAACTTCGGTTATGAAGAAAGATTGGAAAAGTTAGGATTGTTTTCCTTCGAGTAAAGGCGGCTGGGAGGAAATTTGATAAAGGTATGCAAAAATCATGAGAACAAAAGGGCACAGATTTAAAGTAATTAGTAAAAGAAGCAGAAGCTATATGAGGAGAAACATTTTTACACAGTGAGTGGTTAGGGTTTGGAATGCACAGCCTCAGTGTGTTGTGGAGACAGATTCAATTGAAGCATTCATTATCTGAAAAGGAAGAATGTGCAGGGTTATGGGGAGAAGGCAGGGGACTGTACTAAGTGAGTTGCTCATTCAGAGTGTCGGTGCAGACATGATGGGCCAAATGGCCTCCTTCTGCACCATACCAATTCTGTGATTCTGTGTCTCTTGATTACTAGTACAATAACATCACCATTATGCCACCACCTCCCGAACTCTACTGAGCATCCTCATCACTTGCCTTGTCCCTACTGCACAAGCTTCTTGTCGTTCGGCAAATTTTCTCCCCTTCCCTTCTGAAATCAGACACTCGTGGAAATATCATGCAAATCATCATTACTTATTTAGGAGCCTCAACAGTAAGGCCTACAACTCTAGTGGAGCACATTATCCCCAAGCATCCACACACCCATTCATCCAAAGGAATCACGGAGAACGATCAGGACTGAGAGGCACATACCTCTCCTTCCCCTCCCCAAATTCCAGAGTGTTTGTGAGTGTGTCTGATTGCAGCTCCAAAGCACCATGCTCCAACAGATTCAAGGCTCAATATTCAAATTAAATTCCATCAATATGTAAATTACATTCGAACAGCCTTATACTGGGATAGAAATGCAAATCCAATCAATGCAATGGGGCTGTCAGAGCTATACAAAACACCTATGCAGCCAGCCAGACATAAGTTCAAGATATAATTGTTCCTTCTGTATGTTTCTTGTTTGCAATGTTGGTGCGAAATGTCCCTATTAGTTTGAAGTCAGGTACTTCTTGCATTGTTTAATCAATGCTGTCACTAGGTATATTTATCACCACAAATTGCTCTCACCACTAGTGACAGTTCTGTAACCAGTTCAGCTATTTTCATATAGCTTGAACTGATCTCTCCAGACACAGCTTGCTTTTGGGAATGAAGGCAAGAATTTACATTTATATAAAGCACCTAATCACACCCTCAGGACATCCCAAAGTGCTCAACGGTCAATGAGTTACTTTTGAAGTTTAGTCACTGTTGTTATGGGGCAGTTAATTCGGGCAAAGTATAATTCCACTCCCAGCAAATGAGATGAAGGGCCAGTTATGTGATGCTGCTGCTTTGGGGAAGAACGTTGGCCAAGACACTGGGCCAGGTGCTTGACTGCAAAAATGTAATACTGGGAATTTTTGGCAAAGTTTTAATGGGCACCATAGGCATCTTTTACTGGGTCATTAATTATATTTTACTGGGTGCCTGGTAACTGCACAAGTTTAGTTTAATAATATAGTGGAACATGATGATAAATGTACCAAACTAATGTCCACACCAAACTGCATGGGCCAAAGCAACTGTTGGAATAAAGAAACCTCCAAATATTAGTTTCTGAGAGATTGGAAAACCATGTTCTAAAATTTCATGGCACAGGGCTTGCTCTCCCAGGGTGGAGATGATTAATTTAATATAGGCGTTCCATTCCAAAATGGAATTTGGTAGATAGGGAGAAACTGATTCCACAAGCAGGGTGATCGGAAATCAGAGGCTATAGGTTTAAGGTAATTGACAGAAGACCACAGGGGAAATGAGAAGAATTTATTTTTACTCCGATATATGATGATCTGGAATGCACTGCCCGAAAATGGGGTGAAAGCAGATTCATACATACATACATATATCGGGCATACCCTTGCGTTTATGCAACTTGTAGCAGTGGCAATGGGTCATCTAATCTCTTCTCTGCAGTGCAATGCAGTTTTAAGTCAGAAACGTGAGAATTGAAATAGTTCAGAAAGTAGTTAGTGAATTTGCTCCACTTGTTATTTTTCACAGGCTGCAGTGACCAAATAGTAATTAAGAACTGTGTTTTGCAACACAGTAAGTAGATGTACTGCAAGTTCAGTCAACGCCTTCGCTCAGTTGGGAAGTAAATTTGGAAAGCTCCCTTGTCTCAGATCAACATCTCTACATTGTTATCTCTTTTCAATAAAATGTAATATACATGTACAAATACTGCCAACTACTGTGCCCCCCTGAGGTTTAACACTGACAAGATTTAAAACAAAAATATTGCTAAACTTCCAACTGGAGCTGCATCAAATCACTAAGATGCTCAGAAGTGTCAATGCCAGGGTTAGGGGCACTAAAGGTGGTGAAGTTTTGAGGATTTGCTGACCATGGAAGCATGAACAAGCAGGTGTGGAGGGAAAATATAACTTTAATCTGAGCTTGCTGATGAGGAGTTGGCAGACTGAATTATGGAGGATGAGGGGGAGGTGTGTCAGACAAAATTAAGGGGCAGGAGGGAGATATGTTGCTGTATGTACTGGGAAGGTTGGGCAAGAACAGCCAAATGGTGAGGAGTCTCTGTGGCTGGGGTCCAGGTTGGGGTAGAATGCCTATAATCTGGGCTGGGGTGGAGTGGGGGAATCGTGTAAGGGAAGTGGGGGGGGAATGGACTTTGTTCAAACATTAACTACTGAAACTAGCTACTGAGGAAGTAATAATCTGCTCACTATGCTGTTTTTCTTTTGAAGGAAAAAACAAACCTTTTAATAGTGAAGAATTAGTGTTTAAAGTTAACGAGTATGCAGAATTTTTGTTATAAAAAATCCTAAATGTTCCAGGAGAGCATGCACCTACTCCATCTTCCATAAGTGCACAACCAACTTTGTGTCTTTAGCAGTTTCATTCCCGCAATCACATTTTATTTTTGGCTATTTTTTATGCATAGATAGAGGTGCCAAGGAATATGGAACCAAGACAGGAAGATGGAGTTAAGATACTGAACAGTGGCAAATTAACTGAATGGCAGAACAGGCGTGAGAGGTTGAACAACGTACTCCTGTCCCAATATGCTCCTCCAATGCAAGCGAAGAATCGTGTCTGCCTACGAAGCTTGTGCAACCATTTGTTTTCATGACATAGGTTGATAATCAGGATCATTCCTGAATTGTCAACTTTTCTGAACCGCTGGGTTAACTTTTGCTAGTGTTTTGGGTGATTTGAGTACATTGTAGAAGGAAGATATTACCAAAAAATTAGAATCGGTGCCAGCTCCATTTACACTGCTGGAAACAAGTTAACTGTAATTGAGGTCAGACTCCTTGAAGCAGAACACAGGCTTTCAAACCTGAACAACTGCAAAACAATGGATGCGGAGGGAGAAGGCAGCCATGCAGGAAGAAATGATGATTGAGGTCATGCCAAGAAAATTGTGTGCCACCAAGAATAAAAAAAAACAAGTGATGGAACAACTAGGCTTACCCAAAAGAACTGGAGGTCAGAATTGAGGTTAAGTTGGTACGCAATTGCTAATGGGAATCAGCTAGAGCATAGCAAGAGGAGCAGATAGCGTATTACAAGCTCAACACTCGCTGGTATAGAACAGAATCTCCTCTCACAACATTTACTACTTGTATTTATATAGCAACTTTAAAGCACTAAAATGTACTAAGGAATTTCACGGGAGTGATCAAAGAAAATTTGACACCAAGCCACAAAGAGATATTAGAACAGTGGAGGCAGGTTTTAATGAGTATCTTAAAGAAGGAAAGAAAGGTCCAGAGATTTAGAGAGGGATTACCAGAGCTCAGGGCCTACACAGTTGAATGGTGAAACAAAGAAAATTGAAAATGTGCAAGAGGCCAGAATTGGAGGACTGCAGGGATCTCAAGGAGTTTTGGGGCTGTAGAGGTTACAGAGGTAAGGAGGGGGTGAGGGTATAGAGAGATCTGAAAACAAGCTCGAGAACTTTTAAATCTAGGCATTGCTGAACCGGAAGCCAATGCAGATTTGCGGATGGAGTGGTGATGGGTAAATGGGAGTTGGTGCAAGTTAGGATTCAGGCACTAGCGTTTGGATAAGCTCAAGCTTACAGAGAGTAAAAGGTGGGAGATTGGCCGAGAAGGCATTGGAATAGGTGAGTGTAGAGGTAACTAAAACATGGATGAAGATTTCAGCAGCAGGTGGGCTGAGGCAGGTGTGGAGAAGGATGATTTTATGAAAGTGGAACTAGGTGTTCTTGGCGATGTATTGGTTACAAGGTCAAAAGCTTATCTCTGGGACGTTATCTCTGGGAAAAATAGATGCCAAAACTGCAAACAGTCTAGTTCTGCCTCAGGTCAGGGAAAGGAATGGAGCCAATGGTGAAGATATGGAGTTCGTGGAGGGCGGGGGGTTAGAAGGTGGGGAGGGGGGCAGTGTAGGCAGAAAACAATGGTTTTGGTCTTCCCAATTTCTGCTCCTCCAATACCATGTATCGGACAAGCAGTGTGACAAATTAGAAGTAGTGGTGGGATTGAGAGATTTGGTGGTGAGGTAATTCTGAGTGTCATCAGTATACATGTGGAATCTGACATTTTGGATGATGTCACTGAGTGGTACCACGTATATGTGAAAGAGGAGGGGGCCAAAGATTGATTCTTAGTGGACTCCCCGGTAACTGTACAGGAATGGGAAAAGAAAGCCATTGTAGGTGATTCTCTGCCTACAACTGTATAGACTGGAATAAAACAGACAAGAGCAGCCCCATTCAGTTGGGCAACAGGGGAAAGGAACTGGAGGATGGTCACCCTGTCAAACGCTACAGACACGTTGAGAAGGATAAGGGACAGCTTCCCATGCCAGAGTCATACAGGATGTAATTTCTGATTTTGATAATGACTGTTTCAGTGCAGTGGCAGAGGCAGAAACTTGATCGAAGAGACTTAACCCCAATCCCACCTGGGCTGGAGTGCAACTTCACCTGGAACAAGATGTAACACCTGCCCACAGTACACAGGCTCCACTGAAGGCCTGTCCTACAACGGGTGTAATAAAATCCATCCCTTCCACTGCAGAATGCAACACAATGCATGTTTGTAGCAGGTTGCAATACCACCTGCCTATACTTACACAGCTCACAACACGCCCGTCTCTACCGCAGCCACTTGCAACAATCTTTGAGACATTTCACAAAAGTAAAGCGTTTTACTCAGGTTACAGCAACATTCTGAATTCTTCAGCATAACACTCAAATATTTTGCCTCATGATGGAGTTGAGGGAACGAAAGAAACTTCAGGAAATTTGCCCCATGCTCCACCACCTTGTGGCCAAAACCTGTAATGAGGTTGTGACGGTTGACATACCAAAATTGAAAAGGAAAAATTTTCATGGCAGTTTCTAAGGGTAAATATTAGCCTAAAACAGAAACAGAAGACTGGGACAATATACAGAAAGTTTTGTGGCCAGGGTGTACTGCAAGCATGATATATTTAAAATAAAACTATAAACAAGACCCTTCGTGGAATGTAGTAAAAGAAGGCTGTTTGTGCCTCAAGACCACTGTAAGAAAAGGTAGCTTTAAGGATATTATAGAATCAGCAGGCATAGAATTGTGATTACCTAGCAGAAGATTTTTTTTTCTCTTTCTCTCTTCAAAAATAGTTGCTTAGAAACCAGGGCTGGGATAAACAGAGATAATAGCCAAGGAGAATGGTACTTTCAGGGGCCCTTGTATCAAGGTCTCCTAGTACAGGCTTCAATGTTGACATTCCTGAGTTGATAGGACAGAGTCTTGTACCCTCTGATTGAGATAAGTGCCTGGCAGGAGTTAACAAATGGCATCCAGCATGAGGTAAGCTGAAAGATGACCTCAAGGCAAAATGATGGGCAGGGGAGATTACACCTTGGGTACCTGTCCTTCAGTTGTCATTGATCAGATGGTGGTGGCAGTAAGCCACCAGCCCTAGAATAAGGTATATAAACAGGTGCTCAGAAGTGGGAGTGTTCAGTCTTCTTCAGACCAAAGAAGACTGGAAAAGCGCTTTCCAACACCTTGAATAGTTTGAGAAAACAGAAAAGATAAAAGAAAGCTGTGAAAGACGAGGCAAGAGATTGCCACCTTCAACTGCAGAAATCGGCTTCAGCTGTCCACTCGTCCTCTGGCGCTGGTAAACTGTTCGCACCTCTCTTTCCTGTCTATTTAGCAAGATATTTAAACGGTTGCTTCTTAATAAACTACTGTAAAAGCACTTATCAGCTCAGCCCACTTTTTGGGTAATCCATGACTCCTGAAGTCAAAACTTACAAAATGGCATCAGAAGTGGGATATCACAGTGATTGAGATTATAAGCCAGGAGTTCATGATTGCATTTTCAGGAGGCTTTCTGAAGATGTCCAGAAATGAAAGCTTAAGCTAAAGAAGTGCTGAGATGGTTCAAGAGGAGGTAGTGAGAATGGAGGTGGAAACAGGCCTTGCAATAGAGCAAACAGGCTCTATTTACTGATAAATTCCAAACTCAGAATCACTATATCTCCAGCAAAATGAAGTGAATGGAGGACAGTTACATTATACAGATTATGTCTGTAAAATTAATCCCAACCATTTATAGTGGTGTGGTCTCCAGGTGTGATTTACTCAGGAGTTACCCAATCAATGCCATTCTGGCTATGATTCATGACGTTACTATATTTAACCTTTAAAATGAGGATTGAACGTATTTTTAGTGCTTGAGAAAATTGGTTGGATTGAGTTTATGGAGTTTGACAGCACTGAGATGTTGAATTAACTGAGGATAATTCAGCAGTCAGTCACTTCAACAGAATCACGAATGCTTCCCATGATCTGCTTCAACAAAAGAGGCAGAAAAAAAGAAAGCTGCTGAATTATTCCACAAGAATTTTTATAATTTATTACAAAGTTACAGCAAACAGGTGTAGCTGCGGGTTCCAACGGCACCAGCAGCTCTAATCTTACCGTTTTAAAATAATCGTTTGGTAGTACAGAACTTGAGTATTGCTGAAAAAAGACATTTTGTCAAAACTTTTCATCTTGCCCTCATCAGGACAATCGCAAGAATACCAATGTCAGGGGAAGAACAACTTTATTCTGTATGAGAAGAGAGTGCTGATTTGTTGGCATGTGGACTCTGATTGGTAAAGGTATTGCCATGGAGAAGACACCAGTTAATGGTGACTGACAGTTAACTGCCAAGCACTGTTTGAAATTTAAACCAGGCAGCTTGACTTTGATTGGTCAAAGCATTGCCTTGAGGAATGAACCAGGGAATGGCTACCGCTGATTTTGCTTAGCTAAAACAGGAACAATGTATGTACAGGTTGTTCCTGTCTGCTTAGAACAGGGTCATGTGTATTAATATATGTAGCTTCCAGTACATGCAAATGTGCCACAATGCAAGCCAACTGACAATCTTAAGTTGGTTGTCAGCGTAATTTTTAGTACAGTGCAGATTACTTAGCAAACATTGTTCCAATCACGGAATCACATCTAATGTTGGACACTGTGTTTTGCGTTTTGGTTGGGTACAGTCTGTACCTTGCCCATTGTGAACAACTGAAGGGACATGCTGTTTGATACAATCCGCCAGTCTTTGGGGCATACGGCTTACATACCTAGCATCACACTGGCACTGAAATTCATATACATTACTCATTTGTGTGATAGGCAAAAATGTCTTTTTAGCTTGACGACAGCATCCTGTTGGTGACAAATACCACTCATGTTGCCCACTGCATAGTAGCAATGTGAAACAGCTGCTCAAATTTCTGAGGAGCCTTACCCTCCAGGGTTACCTGATGCAGACTAGGCACTTTTTAGGGCCGAAGGTGACAACCTTAGGCCCATTCATGAGTTTGTGCGATTCACGGTGTGAAATTATCTAATCAGGGTAGCCACTATCCCGCAGGATGTCTTTGATGTGCTCTACTTCAGCATCAAGTTTGCACGGTGAGCAAATAGCTCATTTACGATGTTGTTGATAAGGCTAATTTTATAGCATGTGGAACTGTAAAAATCTTAACCTGTGTATTGACCAGTGAAGGTAGGCTTGCGGTAGACCCTGGCAGATTTCTCAACTAGCACGTCCATGGGATCCCCTCTAGGCCCAGCTCTCACAAACATCTTTGTTGGGTTCCATGAGAAACATGTTTTCGATGGAATGACACCTAACCTCCTACCCCTTGTATGTTTCCAATATGTGGATGATACCGTTTGGTATAATTAAATCTGTAACAGGATGTAATAATTTCCTTAAATGCCTCAATGGGTTCCATCCGGCGCTCAAATTCACCTTTGAAATGAAGTAGTCAAATTAACTCCCTTTCCTTGACATACTAGTTGAGAAATCTGTCAGGGGGTTCTCTACCACTGTCTACCGCAAGTCCACCTTCACTGGTCAGTATACGTGTTGGGATTCTCACAGTTATACCTGCTATAGGATTGGCATTATCGTTAATCTCGTAAATAGGGACCAAGCCATTTGCTCACCACGCAAGCTTTTTGCTGAAATAGAGCACTTCAAAGACATCCTGCAGTACAATGGCTACTCTGATCAGACCATTTTGCACTATATATCATACAGATTCATGGATGGGCCTAAGGCTGTCACTTTCAGCCCTGAAAAGTGCCAGCCTACCTTAGATTACCCTGGAAGGACAAGGTATCTCAAAAATTTTGAGCAACAGGTGAAGCTAGCTGTTTCACGCTGCTACTATGCAGTAGCAACATGAGTGGTATTCACCATTAACAGAATGCTGCTGTCAATAGACATTCTGCCTATAACACAAATGAGTAATGTGGTATATGAATTGCAGAGGCAGTGTGATGCTAGGTATGTAGGCCGTACGTCACAAAAAACTGGCGAATTGTATCAAGCAGCATGTCCCTTCAGCTGTTTACAACGGACAAGGTACAGACCGTACCCAACAGCCCATGCTTGCAAAACTCAAAACACAGTGTCCAACATTAGATGTGATTCCGCAGTTGGGCAACATTTACTAAATAATCTTCAGTGTGCTAAAAGTTACACTGACAGTCGGGCTCACAGTGTGACACATTTGTATGTAGTGGAAGCTACATATATTAACACACAGGGCAGGATGGTCCATATATTAATACACAGAAAGAACATGTACACACATTGTGCCTGTTTCAGCTAAACAAAATGTGATAGCCATTTGCTGGTTCCTTCCTCAGGACAATGCTTTGACAATCAGGGTCAATGTGCCTGGTTTATATTTCAAACAATGCTTGACAGTTAACTGTCAGTCATCATTAACTGGTGCATTTGCCAAGGCAACACCTCTACCAATCAGAGTTCACTTGCCAACCAATCAGCGTTTTCTTCTCATACTGTATTAGGATGTTGTTTCCCCTGACATTGGTATTCTTGTGATTGTCCTGATGAGTGCAACATGAAAAGCTTTGACAAAACTGTGTTTTTTCAGCAATACTTAGCATTTTTCTAGTGTTAATCTGGACTGGTGAGTGGTGTGAAACTATTTAAACATTGACAGCATCAAAGCCACTCATAATAGTGTTCACAATTGATGACCACATCCTCTCAATTTCTAGTGGGATATCAGATCAGGAGCGTGGTTCTGGCTAATTATCTCTTCCCTTCTTCAGCCAAAAAATATATGGTGGCCTCTTGTAGCAGATCAACTGCTGCCTGAGCTAAGACCAATAAAGCAGCACAGGCTGGGAAGACTCCCTCTTGCTAGTTCATGCTGCCTTCCTGATGCCAGCAGTTAAGAATTCTGCTCTTAACTCACCATTATCCTGGCTGAGATTTTCTGCTGAATCAGTCGGATGAGACAGGTCTGCTTCTTGTTCCAGTTCTTGCCCTTGGATCCAACCAGCAGGCTTGTTCTTTTCTGCTTCTTCCTCCTCTTCCTCCTCCTCTTCTGCTACTTGGCTTTCCTTCATGTTAAAGAAACTACTGGGTGGTTCAGGGCGTTTAGGTGGCAATCGCTGTACAGGAAGAATAGAAACATAAGCACACCTTTTTATTACCTCCAAGTGTTTGGAAGACTTTTCCTTCAGAACAGAAGAATTTGTCATTAGCACTTTAGCATTCGCATTTTGTCATCTAACTTTTTGTCTCCTGACATTTGAACTTTATAGCCAGCAACAACAATTTGTATTTAGAAACAACTTTAACAGAAAAAAGTCCCAAGGTGCTTCACAGAGACATAAGAATAATTAAATAAAAAGGAAATGGACGTTGAACCAAAGGAGGAAATATTAGATGACCAAAAGCACAGTTAAAAAAAAAGATGCATTTTAAGGATATTTTAAAAAAGGGGAGGTGAAGATTTAGAGGGTTTTGAAGAGCAAATTCCATTGTGTGGTTAAGACCATTTTGGTGTTATGGAAGGGAAGGAAACCCTATTGGAAGAATTCAAATAGAAAGCTGTTGGAGAAATGGGCATTGGACCTTGAAGGTGACAACACTTTCAAGGACACATGAGGAAATAAGGGAATTGTCTGATTAACCTGGATGAACTTTTATCAATTCTCTTTGTAATCTTGAAGCTTTCAAGTAAATGGCCTCAAAGTCATCTCCTACTTTTCCAGCTTCTCCCATTTTACTTGGGGTCACCACAATGCTGGTTGATCACCCTTCTCCTTCTATACTTGTCAGTCGCCCATTCCTCTTCTAATCCCTCTGCGTTTCAGTCTCTCATCACCATATCCTTCCATCTGGTCTTAGACCTTCCTTCTTTTCATTTTCCTGGTAATCTCATTTCCAAACACTCACCTCACTACATGTCCTCTCTATCTCTCAATCATAGGTGACCATACCATTTTCAATTGTTTCTCGGCTACATTTTCTGATCCTTCCAAAATCTTCACTGATCCCCCTGGTATCCTAATCCCTGATCTTGTCCTTTCTTGTCATTCCACACAACCATCTCAGCATCCACAATTCATTAGTATCCAGTCATTGTTCCTCTCTTCTTGATGTTGGCCAAGTTTCTGCACTATTTAACAAGGCTGGTCTCATAACTGTTGTAGATTTTTCCTCTCAGTTTCAGCAATATTTTTCTATCCCATAAAACTCCACTGCACGTCCTCCAATTATTGCACAAAGTACTAATCCATTGCTTAATTTCCACTCTCATACTTCCATCTTCTGTGACCACTGACTCCAGGCACTTGAAGCTTCTCACTTTCTTTAGGTCTTCACCCATAATCTTTACACCTTCACTCTGTTCCTCTTCCTTAGTTTCAAATCTCAAAGTCCCCTCTTACCTAAAGAAAATGGAGAAGGTGAACACATGTCGAAGCCCAACCATAGAGGCACTGGAAGCAGAGATTACAAACGATAACAGAATGATGGTGTCAGAAGCAAAGTGGGATAAGAAGTCTGTGATCTTAGGTCTGGACCAATCGATGGTGCTGTACAATGCTACATCTGAAGGAAATTGAAACGGAGGATGTCTATGAGTGCTAGTTTAAGTATGCAGAGTTAGGTGCCAGCACAATTCCTTAGCGTTCATTTGATTTCCTTAGGGACATCTTATGGAATTAGGGCTCATCTTTTTCTTGTATAGTGGACTGGTATTTGGAAAAATATTCGTCCGAAGTTTTAAAATATTTTGGGTACCATAAAAAATGTATTTTAAAAATTTGACCTCTATTTCAGGTCTTGCTTCCTTCTTCGAGTCTTCTTCCTATAAGTCTAAACTGATCCCCAAACATGTGATTCTCTGGCTAGAGCAGTGATTTGCTCCCAGGACAGTTTTGATTAAAACATTAACGCCCTACGGCTGATAGGTGAGGATTTCTTGCAAAAAACAACTGTGGGAAGTAAAGGGGCTGGTTTGGCACTGACCTCCAATACCTCAAGAGCATCAAGTTAACATTTTCATTTCAACACAAATGCAATTTTCCCCACGTTGGGTGATTGAGTAATTTAGGGTTCTGGCCAGAAACATCCTACATTATCCAGGATGAAGCAGTCTGCTTGATTGGGACCCTGTCCACCATCTTAAACATTCATTCCATGCACCACTGGCAGACTGCTGTGTGCACCATCTACAAGATGCACTGTAGTAACTTGCCAAGGCTTCCTCGATAGCATCTCCAAAACCAGTGACCCCCTACCACTGAGAAAGACAAGGGCAGTCGGTAGGTGGGAATACTAACAACTCTAAGAAGCACACCGCCCTGACTTAGAAATGCATCAACGTTCCTTTGCTATCACTCAGTCAAAATCAGGGAGCTCCCTCCCTAATGGCACTGTGGAAGCACTTTCATTGCACAGACTGAAAGGGAGCTCACCATCAGCTTCTCAAAAGCAATTAGGAATGGGCAATAAATGCAGATCTTGCCAGTAATACAACATCCAATGGAAAATAGGAGCTAGGTTTGAATCAAACTCAGATTTTCCCTTCCCTCAATCCTCAGTGAAAGTCCCCAAGTGACTATACGGCCTCTTTTATTTTTGTAAACCAAACTTGGATAACAAAGTGGGAAATGTCATCCAACGATATATTAGAACTTGCAGTGCCTGTTGAATTGAAGCAAGCCCAATATTCTATTCTATTAATATTTTGAAGTTAAAATTTAAACTTAAGGATATAATGCTGAATTACACAATTGACAAAGCAATACAATAAATTAATAAAATATATTCTGCAATTGTAGAATCGCCATATCAAGACACCAATCAGGCAAAGAATGAAATAAACCACTTTGCCATTTAAAACACTAACGCAGTCAGCTCTAGGCACATTGTATATCAAAGTGAAGAAAATGAATCCCTTGAAGCTCTTGATCAGAACCAATAGTTGCAAACCCAATTAAAAAAATGAGCAAAGGCACATGTGTATGACAACACAAGTCAGATGGAGAGAAAAGCTCTCTTTTAATTTGCCTTGATAAACCTTAATCCTAACCTTATAATGGCACCCCCTACTGTATCAGTGTCACACCTCCATCTCTAATAGCTGTCATTGATGTACACCTCTGAATTAAGATTGCCAATTTGTGTCAAATCACTGCCAGCTATGTTTTATAGACTCATACAAGCTGAACTGAATCTGGGCAGGGTCATTTTATGTTTGACCCTTACAACCAGCAGAAATTTGAAAGTTTCATCACATCAATGTGGTATGGATTGAAACCCAGACTCCAGAAGTTGAAAGTAATTAAAGGACATAAAATAAAACAGTAAAATATTTTACAGGCACATCAATAAAAGAAAGGAAGACTGTGACGGGAAAAGGGCCATTAAGGAATAGATAGGATAATACTACAGGTAATGATAGAGAGATGACAGAAATATTAAATAATTATTTTGCTTTGGTGTTTATCAAGAGACATTTAATGACATTTAATGATGAGATGAGTAATGAGATATGTGCATTTAAAATAAAAAGGGAATGTGTTGAATAAACTAAACAAACTCAAAGAGGATAAAGACCCTGGTTTTGGATGGATTATATCCATGTGCTTAAAAGAACCTACAGAAGAGATAGCAGAGACATTACTACTAATATTTAATAATTTGTTTGAAAAAGGTGTACTGCCAAAGTACCAGCAAATAGCTAATGTAATCCTTCTATATAACAAGGGGACAGAAAATGTCCAGGGGATTATACAATGGTCAGCTTAACATCAGTGGTAAGAAAATAACAATTTCTGCTAAAGGAGAATAGAAGAACAATTAGAAATAATAATATAATCGTTTGGTCCCTGATATGTGAAAAGAAATCCAGAACTTTATTCTTATTGTTATTTTTCTTAAAAAAAAGGACTTTCTGCTCAACCAAAAAAGATGGCTGCTACAAGTCACATGATCATAGGGTTGGCCCTTTGTCTGGAAGCTTACCCCAGGAGTTACAAGAACAAAAGAAGAAAAGAATTCTTTTCTCAGATGGTGGTATCTCACCCCTCATTGTACAGACCCCTTATAATGATGAAAGCCAGGAGACTCTCACGTAGAAACTCTATGTGAGTAGCAGAGCTGCTAACAGACTCACATCACACCTGATACTGTCCAAACGCATTTCAAAAGGGAATCAAAGGGATGCCATTTGCACCTGATAAGCTCACCTTGTTAGCCAAATCAGCTCACCTTGTTAGTGGAGTCAGTGGGTCTGCCTAGACAATAGCTTCCTGTCGCCAGACCCACAATATGGGTGGTAACTCTTTCAACACCTAATGACTGGGACATTAACAGTCCTGAAGCCAGTTCCAGATGCTGGATAAACATCCCTTTTGAAGTCATTGTGGAGAAAGAAGGGTCACATAATTCAAGTGACCAATTTGAAATCTCTGTACGCCTTTGAGAACTGAGAAACCCTCAGTCTGCTGTTTTAATATCCAACTGGTGAGCCACCAAATGGCAGAGCCCTCCCGGTAGAACAACAGCCTGTGCCTTGAAACCAGTCAATGCTAGAAGATTTCATACCATCGCCTACAGAACTGTTCCGATCTCAGTGTACCTATCCCATCTAGTGCTATCCACACCAACTGCAAAGTGAACCCTACAACTCCTGTCTTCAGCCAGCTGAACTCTAACTCCTACATGAAAGGATATCTCACTGGATTCTGACTCTGGAAATCATGTGAACTAATATTTACTTCTGTGGTTTTTGTACTATAAAACTCTTTCTATTGCTCCGTTGGTTGGTTGGTTTGTTTGTACGTATGTGTGTTTTGTGTGTTTGTGTGTGTATATAGATATATTTTATATATATATATATATATATAGTGGAGTGGGAAGTTGCGGATACTCCTCCCCCAGGAATGTGAAATAAACTAACCTTCTGAGTTAACATAATGCAAGTTTGCTGCAAATTATTAGTAAATTGATCCATACAAACCAAGGGATTGGGAAAAAAAGCCACCACGTACTCAAAAAATAATTCAAAACATCTTCTGCTTATGGACAGGTGATGAGAAGAAATCAGTGCAGTTTGCCTATCTCTCTTCTGTCCATAAAACAATGAATAGTCAGTATGGATTTCAAAAGAGAAAGTCTTACTTGACTGACCTTATTGAATTTTTTGTGGAAGTAACAGAGAAAATAGACAATGGTAATAAATAAGGTCAGGGAATGCGGAATCAGGGGACAAATAGCAGAATGGATTGCTATCTGGCTTCAAGATTGAATCCAGGGAGTGGGAATAAAGGGTAGTTATTCAGAGTGGCAGAAGGTGGGAAGTGGTGTTCCACAAGGATCAGTGCTGGGTCACTGCTGTTCACGTTTTACATCAAAATTTGGACTTTGAATTAAAGATTCAATTTCTAAGTGACACCAAATTCGGTGGTATAGTTAATACTGAGAACTGTAGCAAATTACAGGAGGTCATTAACATACTTTCATAGTGAGCAAATAACTAGCAAATGAATTTCAACAAAGATAAATATGAGACTATATATTTTTGTAGGAAGAATAAAAAAGTCACTTATGACTTGGAAAATGCAAGTCAATTCATTAAAAATCTGGAATTAAAAGTCTAATGGCACAAAACCATTGTCGCTTGTTGTAAAAACCCATCTGGTTCACTAATGCCCTTTAGGGAAGGAAATCTGCTGTCCCTGGTCTGTCCTACATGTGACTCCAGACCCACAGCAATGTGGTTGACTCTTAAATGCCCTCTGATCAAGGGCAATTAGGGATGGGCAATAAATGCTGGCCTAGCCAGTGACACCCGCATCCCATGAATGAATTAAAAAAAAGAATGTGGAACTCACATCACAGTGAGTGATTGAAGCGAATATGAACATACGAGTTAGGAGGAGTAGGCCATTTGGCCCCTCAAGCTTGCTCTGTCATTTGAAAAGATCATGGCTGATCTAACTGTGGCCTCTACTTTCCTGTCTACCCACTATACCCTTTGACTCCCTTGTCAGTCAAGTATCTATCCAACTCAGCCTTAAAAATATTCAGTGACCCTGCCTCCACTACTCTCTGGGGAAGAGAATTCAACAGACAGCCTGGTAATGATGCTTTTAAGGGGAAACTAGACAAGCATATGAGTGAGAAAAGGATAGGTGACCCCGATGGCAGATTTAGATGTGAAAAGTTGGAAGGGGGCTTGAATGGAGCACAATCCAGGCCGAATGGCCTGTTTCAGCGCTGTATATCCTATGTAATTCTGCTAACAATTGCACAGGAGGTACAGCGACATCATGATGTAGGTAACTTATATAAGATAACAAAGTCACTGGGCTTCCAGATTCCATTTGAAACCAAAATGGACAAACACTGGGAAAATGTATTTTGTTGACTGGATGGTGAAACAGCAAAAACAATCATGGTAATGTACAGAGGTCCATTTTCCTTGCAGTTATGTGATTTTGATGTAATCACTCCTTATTTCTTTTTAAACAGCCTGCTCTTCAGGGGAGGTGAAAATGTAAATCATTGACACCATTCTTAATGTTGAAGATTGCAACTCTTCCCACTGAATGAAGCTCCTCCAGTCATGTTCCCTACATAGATCAACTCCAAGTGCTCATCTGTAAAATTTAAGATTTACTTTTGTACTTAGGAGATGTGAGTGCCAAAACAGCTGCCAAAATTAAATCTGACATTTTGTAGCTAATGTCTGTGTAAGCATTTTGGAGCTAGGATCAGCTGAAATCCAAACTTTGAAAATCCTGTATGCTCAGCCTGATTAATGTGCTATGCGTGAAAGCTGGTGCAAATTGAACACAGCCCAGGAGTTGGTTCAATATAAAAATGAGCACCCCACCCCCACCAGAAAAAAGGACTTTTGTTTTATTTACTGAACCCTCCCCCCTGCCCTTGGCACGGATAGCCATGCCATTGTCCTTCAATATATCAGCAGCATGCAGAAACATCCCATGTGCCCAGCTCAACTTGTTAGTTCTCTCTCTCTTTCCTTGGTTCAGTGGTGGCATCTCACACCACTGAATCAGAAGGTTACGGGTTTAAGTCCTACTCCAGAGACTTCAACATATAATTCAAGCCGACACATCAGTGCAGTACTGAGTTATCAACTTTCAGATGACTAAACAGAGGTCATCTGCTCTCTCAGGTAAAAATAATAACTCCCAAGGTATTATTCTCCCAGTGTCTTGGCTGATGATTATTCTCAACCAAGGCTTACAACAGATGATCCTGCGCTCTGGTTTAATGTGGTTTTCAAGGGCTTGCTATGTGTAAATTGGCTGCTGCAATTCAGAGTGACTACACTTCAAAGATACTAAACTGGCTGTAAAGCGCTTTGGGATGACCTAAGGTTGTGAAAGGCTCAATATAATTGCAAGCCTCTCTTTCTTTTTATTCAGATAATTTTGCCCAAGGCTGGTAGTTATTACACTGCAGCAATATCCAAGTATATTATGTTAGCACAGATGTGATTTGAACTCTGATTATCCAAGAATCCAAGACCTTAGTTGCTGCAGCTCTTTATTAAGCTATATGGAGCCTCAGTTCATTTATTTTACAATAGCCTGAAAGCATATATCCACATTCCAAAGAAAATATATTACAATTTTGCACCGATTCAGGAAAACATAAAAATGTAAATTCTTAAAACATTTTGAACATCCTGTTATTCTTCAGAATTACAAGATAGCACTCATAAAATTTAAGATGGTAATTTATTATTTTATACAATGGAGTTAGAATGCTCAGTTTGGGAGCATTCATTTTTTTTAACACAAGTGTTTGAAAAAAGATGTATAGATTCTATGCATTAGACACTGTAGTTGGGGGTGGATGCTCTCCAATACTAAGTTAAACAATGGATGGTCTTTAATCACTTGGGTTCAAAAGCTGCCCAGGTTGAAATAAAAGTATTTTTATTGCCTGCTGGCTGTAAAATGCTTCTGGACAGCATCAACCTAGGTACTAATGGGTATGGGTGCACAGAAAATGATCCCCTGGTTTAGCAATCTCACTAATTCAAGATGTGGGGATGATTGATATGGGAAATGAAACTGGTTGGATGCTCTTCTCAAGTGGAGTCTGAGTCTTATTATTAGGGCAGATTAGAGAATAGTCTGCTCTAAATCTATCTGTGCCGCTTTTACTATGGGAGCACCCGCTGTTGACATCAAGCACCCTAAAAGAAAGGGTCTTCATTCTCTAGCACAGCCACCTTTGTGAATATATCATTAAAATAAAATTAAAAAGGATATTTATCTATTTCTGCTTGGCTTTGCGCAAAGAAAAAAAGTTGTATTTATACAACACCTTTCACTTCCCCAGGATGTCCCAAAGTCATTTACACCTAATTAAGCACTTCTGAAACATAGGACTGAAATTTTAGGTCCCGACAGAGATGAGCACAAAAATTAGTGCCACCAGTGGTTTTACGTTGCTGTTCCTGCTGCTGGTGATTTTCCTCAGGATGGTAGAAGGTGGGGACCTGTCCAAATTGAAAATGGGGAATTAATCTGATTACAATATTGTTGTCAGCTCATTCAGGGCTAGTTTGGAATTTTGATGAGGATGCACAGGTTACACACTGCGTCAGGAACTGTCAATGTGCATGCAGCTGGTAACACAGAGGGCATGGAGTCATGGCCAGATTATCAACTTAGCTGTGCCTTTAAAAGGGAGCAGAGCTGATGGGGGCACACAGGTAGAATCAGGTGATAAAAGTTGTGGGGAGAGTGCTGTCTACAGGTTTGGGCAGTGGAGGGGGTTGTGCCACCTGCCTGGCATCCTGTGGCCATAAGAGGAGGGGAGGGCTCCAGAAATGATTGAGTACAGCTACATGCCAGTCGGACAACAGCTGTGGATTGGATTACAGTTCTCAGATATTATGTCAAATGACGAGGAGGATCAACATCCTCAGCGGCAGTGGAAATGCCCTGGGCATGAGGAGGACTGAGGGGAGATAGGAGAAGCAGGAAGGCAGTGAAGACCATACCCCTAGATTGAGTGTACCACCGAAGATGAAGTTACATGGACATGTTAGAAGGACACTACCATAGGAGATTGTGCTATCCAGGTAGATGGTCACAGATTTATATCAGTGCTGCAGAAAACTTTACACCTAACAGCATTGATCGCCATGCCCTGCCAGTAGCCGTCAAAGTCACTGAGTCCTCGAACTAATACTGTTCTGGCTCCTTTCAAGGATCAGCAGTGGAACTTGGTGGCATCTCACAAGTGGTAGCAGACTATTGTATTTCACAGGTATGCCCTATTTGTGAGAGCTGTACAGTATATATAATTTCAAACAGATGGCCTCGCAAGCACAAAGAGCATCAGGTTTTGCTTGCATCACTGGAATCCCCAGATGCAAAACATTATTGATTGGACCTATTTGACAATGAGGCCCTGGGTGAGTGGTCAGTGAGATTCCTCAACAGTTACGGTTTCCACTCCCTCAAGAACTTCCTGCATGTCCATGTTTGCTGTCCTGGCAATTGCCATGAGTCCTTCATCCTTCAGCAGTCCAGGATGCCGCAGCTCTTCATTTCACCTTAGTGCATGGAATCGAGGGAACAAGGGTTGTCCCCTTGACGAGATGGCTGCTCACCCTCTGCTGGGACAGAGCCACAGAGGTGCTACACTGAAGTGATCTGCTCACAAGGACCACCATCGAGTAGGCATTGCGATTCTAAAGGAGTGGCCTGGACTGTTCAATCGGCATCCTGCTGGCCACTCCTGCAAAGGTCTTGCACAAGGTGGTGGTCTGCTGCGTTCTTTATAACATGGTCCTCCAGAAAGGTGTGGACCTCGAAGAGGATAAGGCATTTGAACAGCACAGCTCATCAGAGGAAGTGGAGGGACAGGATGTTAAAGAAGAGAAGGAAAAGGAATATGCAGAGCAAAGAGGTGGCCCAGCTATTCAGGGAGGTGGCGGGGCCATTGCAGTATGAGAATTCTGTCAGGAAGCTGCCAACATCAAGGGCCATCTGGTCCAGGCACATTTCAGCAGATTCCTTCTAGCCCTGCAGGATCCACGTTGATCTGCTTGGGAGAACACTTTCATTGAAGATGTAACCATGAATCCATCCACTCTCACCACCAATGAATGATGCACATCTGTCCAGTGATCTCATTGTCCTCCTTCAAAGACCTTTGCTGCCTTTCGCCACTTCTTTCCTCTTTTCCAGATTCACCATTGAAAAATAGAAGGTTGCATGTTCTCTGTCATGTGTCAATATTTACAGTCTATTCTAGAAGGTGAAAAGTATAAATTTTTCAAACGAAACAAATCCCGGTTAACAATTCAGTTCTCTGCCCAACACAGTGACTTTAGCTCCTGGCAACTTCTATCCCATGTGGTCTGCTCATGTGTGTCTGCTTGTGGCTGAGGTGCCTGTGGCAGTTGTCCTCATCACAAGTTGCATAGATGGTCGCTCATTCTGAGGGGCCAAAGAGACCGATGATGATGACGATGGCGTCCCATGAAGTGTGGCTTCCTTATCTTCCTCAGTGACTGCCTCAGCCTTTGGCTAGTGCTCTGGATCACTGGAGAGAGCCACCAGCTCAGGCACAACTGCAGCCATTCCAAGCACCTTTGCACCACCAGTGCCATTAACTGGTCAATGCTGCAGAGCGTGCATGCATTCTGTGCACATCAGTGCACTGCTCCTGCATTTACTCAGAGTGCTGCCACATCTGGCTCCAAGAGGCTTGCCATTCTCTCAATGCAGAAGCTCATGCATTCAAATTCCTGAGCCACGGTGCTGGATATGAATTGAATTGAATCCTCCATTTTCAGCTCATGACTGCACACCGCCTTAAGAACTTCGACATATGGGTACACGTATGCTGCTGGTCTAAGTTGAGTCTTCTTGCTTTTTTGTGACAACTGATGCTCTACATCTGTGCCTGTCAAGGATGACTGTCTCTGTTCTCCATTCTCTGAAGGGGACTTCCCACAGCTTCTTCTGTCACATCCTCCTGCTCACTACTGTCTTGTTCTTCATCCAATGCCACTCTTTCTGACTACACGTGAGGACCCATTGATGTCACTGTATCTGCACTGATGGCAAGTGTGCTTGTATGGTGAGTTGGTGCTGGCTTTGCTGTCTCAGTCTCTTGTGGTCGCCCCAGTGCTGTGAGAAGGCTTGGACGTATTGCCATGACAGAATCTTTGGGGGAGACAAGGGATCACAAGAACCAGCCTTTGAAAGCAGAAGCCTCTGAAATGCTGAGGCTTCCCAATGCAGTGGTCTTTGGAATGTCGTCAGATAGAGGGGTGGTGGGGGAAGAGCATTCCACCACCTTAATTTATAGGTTGCAATATCTTTTCACCCTCTCCTCCAGAGTAGCCCATCTCTCCATTATCCATAAGTCCTGTGGGGCAACCCTGACAATTTCCATGGCTTCCTACTACATTGCAATGATGATGGCGGGCTGCATTAAGAGCCTCCTCCTTCATTGAGAGTCCTCTCAACTTCATTGTGTGCTCTTTTCTCCTGGAAGGACAAAGGAGGGAGAGATAAGACCCAGCTCATCTCCCTGACCAATGCCAGTGGCTCATATACATAGGAAGCTGCATATATCAATGCATGACAGGTCCTCAGCAGTGTCCAGGCTCTGAGCTTTACTGAGAGGACAGTAAATGTCCTGAACACACATTCCTCCTATGTTCAAGAGCAGCATGCATCTTCATGTTCTTCACCCGGTGTGTCTGCTGCAAGTTGAACACCCAGAGCTTGCCATTAGAATCTCACGGTGCACTTACCATGTCAGAGTGAAGGCGGCCATTGAACGTTTTTATGGCACTGCACCCAGTTCCTTTGGACTACACTTTTGCTGCTGATTGTTTCAGCCACCTGCAGTCAGTCTGCTTTGCATGACCGGGTGGCTTTCTCCTTCCAGCCTTTGGAAAGAAGTCCTCTCTCCTTTCCCTCACAGCTTCCAGGAGGACTTTGAGGCCAGCATCTGAGAAGTGAGGGGCACATCTCCCCCACACACCAAGCATCTGTGTCTTCTTCTGTCTCCCCAGTCCTCAAATATTTTTTTCTGAACAGCTGCAATGATGGCTTTAAACCAGGCCTGCACTTCAGCTATCCTGTCTGCATCCCACACCCATTAATGGGCCTCCCAACCTGTCTCCTGCCAATCAGCATATCATTTCTGGAAAAATCATGGGCTATGACAACTTAGGCCCCATCGTTTCCGATGTCTGTTTCCTGATGCCGGAGGCAAAATACTGTCACCATTTTATGTAGAGAATGTGAACATTAATTTGTGTACAGCAAGCTCCTACAAATGGCCATGAGATAATTTCTAGGTTATTTGTTTTTAGTGACTTTGGTCAGGACGCCCTGCTCTTCTTTGAAAAACAATGAATATGCTGAACTTCATGGAGCATTCAAAAATCATTCAGAGTCAGAACATGCTGCAGTACCTGGCAAAGTCCCTTACAGCTTGTTCATTATGTCCCAGTTTCCTTAAAAATAATGTTTACACAAGAGTTTTATAGCCTTCCGTTTGATTTATAATAATGTCAGAAGAGTTATGGTAAAGTAGTAAAGTGCAGGACTGGCTGGAACAGATGAAAATTCATCTTGTGTTATTTTGGGAGGAAAGCAAAATGCTACCGCTGTTTTCAAAAGAGTGAGTTAGACAGGACAACCTGTAGTGAAACTTTCTAAATCAATAAATTGTGAATACAGCATTTGTAAATTAGAGTTGCCTGTCCTTCTGATTTCTCTTAACTACAAAGAATGTTTCACTCTAAAATTAAATGAAGTCAAATCAGTGATACAGGGAGAATAAAACCCTGGGGGTTAGGTTAGAAGGTTGTTACGTGACAACAGGCTTGGGTCATGAAATGGGCCACTAAAAACAGAGCTGAAGCCAACTATATGTTTTGCCTTGAACACAGACACTGCAATATATTCCACTAAATGGCTTTCATCCTGCCATTAGTCTTGTTGTTGGAAATTGTTCCTTCACACTTCAACCAATTTTTCATATTTTAGCACATGGATTTGCATATTAAGACTTGTTACACCATCTTCTACTCCAACTTATTTTTCTAATGTTTCAAAACTGTATTTCTCCCTTTCCTTGATATCTCCTAATCAATTTAGCACCATTAGGCTTCAGCCTCGGCTTAATGATAGCACACTTTCCTACGAGACAGATCATTTATGCCTCACTCCAGAACCTTGAGCATAAAATCTATGCTGAAGTGCCAGTGCTGTTAGGATGTTCAACTGCAGCCCTAGTATGGCCTCTTGAGTGGACATGGAAGACTCCATGGATCCTATGTGAACAAGAGCATGGCAAGCATTAACATCACTACATACTGATCCAAGATGAATCCAACTAGAGAAGGTTCACTGGCTGATTCCTGGGATGAAGTGGTTATCTTATGAGTAAAGGTTAAGCAGGTTGAGCCTGTACTCATTGGAGATAAGACCATAAGACATAGGAACAAAAGTAGGCCATTCGAGTCTGTTCCGCCATTCAATGAGATCATGGCTGATCTGATAATCCTCAACTTCACTTTCCTGCCTTTTCCCCATGACCTTTGATTCCCTTCCTGATTAAAAATATGTCTATCTCAGCCTTGAATATACTTAATGACCCAGCCTTTACAGCTCTCTGAAGTAAAGAATTCCACATATTAAGTACCCTCTAAGAGAAGAAATTCCTCATCTGTCTTAAATGTCCAACCCCTTACTCTGAGATTATGCCCTCTGGCCCTAGACTCTCCCACAAGGGAAAACAACCTCTCAGCATCTACCCTGTCAAGCCCCCTAAGAATCTTATATGTTTCAAAAAGGTTGCCTCTCATTCTTCTATACTCCAATGAATACAGGCGCAACCTACTCAACCTCTCTTAAGAAAATCCCTCCATACCCGGGATCAACCGTGTGAACCTTCTCTGGACTGCTTCCAATGTCATTCCTTAGATAAGGGGACCAAAACTGTTGACAGTATTCTAGGTGTGGTCTATCTAGTGCTTTGTTTTATATTATTTTTATACTCCATTCCCTTTGAAATAAAGGCCAACATTCCATTTGCCTTCTCTATTCCCAGTTGAACCTGTATGCTAGTTTTTTGGGGATTCATGAACGAGGACTCCCAAATCCCTCTGTGCTGCAGCTTTCTGCATTTAAATAATATTCAGCTCCTCTATTCTTCCTGGCAAGTGCATAACCTGACATTTCCCACGTTATATTCTGCCAAGTTTTTGCCCACTCACCTAACCTATCTATATCTCTCTGTAGACTGTCATTCTCATCACTTGCCTTCCTATCTATTTTTGTGTCATCCGCAAACTTGGCCATAGTACATTAATTTCCCTCATAATCACTTGGACGAGGGAAAGGATAAGAATGAGAGGTGATCTTATTGAAACATAAGATTCTGAGGGGACTTGGCAGGGTAGATGCTGTCTACTACTCCAGTCCTACTCCGGCCCCCTTCCACAACTCTTTCTCCTGTACAACGATGATTACTTCGGTGCCGCTTCATGCTCTCGTCGGGACTTGGAAAAATTTATTAATTTTGCTTCCAATCTCCACCCCCCCATCATTTTCACGTGGTCCATCTCTGACACTTCCCTTCCCTTCCTTGACCTCTCTGTCTCAATCTCTGGTGATAGACTGTCCACCAATATCCATTACAAACCCACTGACTCCCACAGCTATCTCGACTACAGCTCCTCACACCCCGCTTCCTGTAAGGACTCCATCCCATTCTCTCAGTTCCTTCGCCTCTGTCGCATCTGTTCCGATGATGCTACATTCAAAAACAGTTCCTCTGACATGTCCTCCTTCTTCCTTAACCGAGGTTTTCCACCCACGGTCGTTGACAGGGCCCTCAACCATGTCCGGCCCATCTCCCGCGCATCCGCCCTCACGCCTTCTCCTCCCTCCCAGAAACATGATAGGGTCCCCCTTGTCCTCACTTATCACCCCACCAGCCTCCGCATTCAAAGGATCATCCTCCGCCATTTCCGCCAACTCCAGCATGATGCCACCACCAAACACATCTTCCCTTCACCCCCTTTATCGGCATTCCGTAGGGATCGCTCCCTCCGGGACACCCTGCCCACGCAAAAGATGCAACACCTGCCCCTTCACTTCCTCTCTCCTCACCGTCCAAGGACCCAAACACTCCTTTCAAGTGAAGCAGCATTTCACTTGCATTTCCCCCAACTTAGTCTACTGCATTCGTTGCTCCCAATGTGGTCTCCTCTACATTGGAGAGACCAAACGTAAACTGGGCGACTGCTTTGCAGAACACCTGCGGTCTGTCCGCAAGAATGACCCAAACCTCCCTGTCGCTTGCTATTTTAACACTCCACCCTGCTCTCTTGCCCACATGTCTGTCCTTGGCTTGCTGCATTGTTCCAGTGAAGCCTAACGCAAACTGGAGGAACAACACCTCATCTTCCGACTAGGGACTTTACAGCCTTCCGGACTGAATATTGAATTCAACAACTTTAGGTCGTGAGCTCCCTCCCCCATCCCCACCCCCTTTCTGTTTCCCCCTTCCCTTTTTTTTTCCAATAAATTATAAAGATTTTCCTTTTCCCACCTATTTCCATTATATAATAAAAAAAAACCCCACTAGAGCTATACCTTGAGTGCCCTACCATCCATTCTTAATTAGCACATTCGTTTAGATAATATCACCAACTTTAACTCTAACACCTATGTGTTCTATTGTACTATTGTCGTTGACATCTTTTGATGATCTGCTTCTATCACTGCTTGTTTGTCCTTACATCCACCCACCCCCCCCACCTCTCTGTCTCTCTATCTCTCCGCCCCCCACACACACACCTTAAACCAGCTTATATTTCAACTCTTTCTTGGACTCGAACTCAAGTTCTGTCGAAGGGTCATGAGGACTCGAAACGTCAACTCTTTTCTTCTCCGCCGATGCTGCCAGACCAGCTGAGTTCTTCCAGGTAATTCTGTTTTTGTTTTAGATGCTGAGAGGATGTTTCCCCTCGTGGGAGAATCTGGAACTAGGGGACAGAATTTCAAAATAAGGCTTCTCCCATTTAAGACAGAGATGAGGAGGAATTTCTTCTCTCAGGGGGTTGTTAGTCTTTGGAATTCCCTTCCACAGAGAGCAGTGGAGGCTGGTTATTGAATATTTTCAAAGGTGAATTAGACACTTTTTGATCTTCAAGGGAGTCAAAGATATGGTGCGTGGCAGGAAAGTGGAGTTAAGGGCACAATCAGATCAGCCATGATCTTATTGAACGGCAGAGCAGACTCAATGGGCCAAATGGCCTACTCCTGCTCCTATTTCTTATGATCTTGTGTTATGTCTCCTCCTGGCCCACACAACCAAACTCAATTTCATTGATTTCACCAACTTTTTTATCCATTTCCTTCCTCCCATTGATTTTGAGAAGGCAAGTCAAGGAGAAACAGGTCTTTACTGACTGAAAATATGGCCAACTGATGCTTAGAAATGAAGGGAATGCTGTGATACAATCTGGTTAACCTCAGGCGTGTTTTCATGTGTCAAAGCTGGGAAGTAAATTCACCTTGACTGGTCAAATGGTGAATGAAAAGAATTTTGTAAATATTTTGTGCTTGATAAGAAAGTGTAAGTTTAAGATGTTTCTAAATGCTGATTTGCAATGGCAACAGTAAACATTTTTAAATGCACAAAATCTGAAACAGTCTGGAGAAAACATTTACTTAATTGCCTGCCCTAATCCTTTTGCCATTTATAAGAAAAATCATGTCCAAGTGACACTGGCATGGGTTAGGCATGCTTTAGTCCCTCAAGTTACAAACTTGTGAAGAGCAGAAAACCAAAGTCGGTGTTAAAAAAAAATAAATTGGTGTATTTTCAAAGCTTTGATGTACCTAACCAAGATCAAACAATGTAAATCCTGCTGAGAATATCTAGCTAACTGTTTATCGAGAGAAAAAGAAAAGGAACTAATTAGTAGCCACAGCAAGACCCAAGAGTGACTATCGGACACACACAGACCACAACTTATCTTAGCCTGTGGCTTTTTGCGTTCTCCAGTCTCATAAGTAATTTAAAGCTTTGCAGCTAAAAAGGTTTACTACCTCTTTAGACATAAATAATTCAGATGATAGATTTTTGTGTTAAATAATCAAGCCTCTTGTCATGCTGCATAAATATCTCATTTTACAACCAGGGCAGCCTGTGGGGATTTTTAAATTCTTAAACATATAGTGATCCAATTTGTTTTTTCAGGGGCACTCATCTTTAAATCACTGCTACAGCAAGAAAGTTGGCAGGTAGGAAGGTTTGCAGAAGGAACCCTGCCATCAGGGCCACCTTACTTAAAAAGGGTGATGCACTTCGCATTATGAACTGCGACATTTTCTTTGTTAGGTAAGGGTATCAAGGGACATAGAGGTAAGGTTGATGATGACATTGAAGTACAGATCAGTCATGATCTCAATGAGTGATAGACCTGGTTAGAGGAACTGAAAGGATGACTCTTCCTAATTTGTTCCACACATTTCTGTTGACCCTGTGTTTTTATAAAGAAAGGATACAATGGCTCCTGCAGAACATGAACATTGGCAAGGACCTGTTGAGTTGAATGGCTGGATTCTGTACTGTAAATACTATGTAACTGGCTTCAAAGGGTTTTTGAGCTCATCAAAGTCTCAGAGCTGAATTGACAAAGACAGCTTGCACTGAAGCAACATTGGGTCAATAACTATCTCTACGAATGCTCATTTGGCTCCTCCACAAGGGCAGACTCAGAAACTCTTCTAAATTGGAACCTTGGCAAGGTCATCAGCACTTAATGTCTCAACAAAATTTGAATGAAAAAAAATAAAAACAGATTGAATAGATTAACCAATGAATCTTCCATGACATGGCTTTGCTTGCCTGGTTGTTAAAGAAAATATTTATTTCACTGTGGCAAAGGGTGTTCAGTATTTTCTTCATATAAAAAAACACATTGCACTTCACTTACCCCAATGGTGCCTGTCTTCAGTTTAAACTTTTTCCCTCCTTTCATTGCCCCAAACATCGGCACAGCAGTTTTCTTAGCTTTGGATTCTGGGTCTCCAGTCTGATCCACATTCCTTAGGATAAAATGTTTTTAACATTAGGCATCTTAAATATTCTCACTATGACACACTATTCAGGGAAAGTTTTTAAGTAGGAGTTTTATCTCATGCAAAGCTGTATCTGTACTTGCTCTCATTCTGAAAGCTTTTTTTTAAATAAATAAGACTTCCACTAGAGATCAACACTGCTTCTGCAAGTATAAACAGCCAAATTGAGATTTTGTAACCATGAATAGTGCTAATTTTGGTTTTCAATACAAGCCAAATATTTTGGGGGTACCATGATGATTGTACAATATGGCACTCAGGGAATGAGATCAGGAATACTCAAATTCAATATTGGTCTGTTTGGAGATGGCTTCTCAAACTGGAAAACCACAACTAGGCTTGGCATCCTTGGGCTGGGATGGAGTTGTGAGTGGATTTTGCAGCAGAGCTACTCGTCAGAAACAAGTATATAAATGCTAGGTGAGATTTTATGCTAATGAAATGGCTTGTCGACAGGCCATTTGGGCAAAGTACCAAAATAACCCTGCACATGTGGAACCTCGCCTCCACATAAGTCATCACCACCTTCAGAATTAGCAGGGAAGGCTTCCCCAATGACTGAAACCTTATATATTGAGTGGCTGAGTCATAAAGTATCAGCTGTGGTTCAGTTGATAAGCACTCTTGTCTTGGAGTCAGAAGGTTGTGGGTTTAAGCCATGCTCCAAAGGCTTGTGCACAAAATTTTATGTGGCATTAAAATTGCGCAGTGAGAGAAAATCATACAAGGGACGCACTATTCACAGATTATATGTGTATGTGTGCATTCTTAGAATGCAAGTGATGTTTTCAATGCTGCATTTATAGCCTGTCTCCAGCTGCCCTTGGCAGGACTATTAAAAAGCCATGAAAAAAATTCCCACATTTATCAAATGATTTATCAAATGGAATTTATATGCCCAAAGCATAGGGATGGCAATCTAGTCATTCAAACCTCAAATTCCAATAGATATCATTACAAAATTAGAAAACCTGCTGACATCTCAGGATTCAGTTATATCATCTTCAAGACTGGATTGTGTGGTTATTGAACTGCTTTAAGCTTACCCTATCATGGAGTTAGGTAGAGAATTCCAGGATGGTGAAGGAAAGGTGGCATATGTCTAAGTCAGGATGGTGCTTTGCTTGAGGGGAGCTTGCAGATAATAGTGTTCCCATGACCCAGCTGCTCCTGGCCTACTTGATGGTAGAGGTGCTGTTGTGGAGTTGTTGTCACGCATCCTGTGGATGTCATAGTTAGTGTGCTGATGCTAGAAACTGCAGATATCGAGTTCAAGGGCACTGATCAAGTGGACATGTTTTGTCCTGGACGGTTGTCCTTGAGGCTTGTTGTAACTCTTTTTACAAAACAAATAAACTGGAAGTTAACAAATCAAGGGACAAAGTAAAAGGTAGCCCCTTAAAGGGAAACTGCAAAAACAAAAGACGAAATGCAAAGGAAGCTTACCAACATTAAATCAAAATGCGATTAAAGGGGTTCGATAAAACACTCCAGTCCCCGCAGTGCCCACCGAGCAAGGAAGGCCTCGATGGTGCCGGTGGACACCACGTGCTCCCTCTCCAGGGTCACCCAGCCGCGAACATAGCCACAGAACAGGGGCAGACAGTGGCGTTGGACGACCCGCTTGATCGCCTGCTGCCTGGACCTGTTAACGGCCAACTTGGCCAGGCCCAGGAGCAGGTTCACGATGAGGTCCTCCTCCCTCCCGGCCCCCCTCAGCACTGGGTGCCCGTAGATCAGGAGTGTGGGGCTAAAGTGCAAAAAAAAACAGTAAAAGGTTTTTCAAGAAACTAAAAAGGGGGTGCAGTCTACAACAACCAACATACACATGGCCCACGGACTCTACAAGGACACAAAAGATGCAGGCATCTTGGGAGTCTGTGAATCAACACAACCTACGATTGTATGGGACTACTGCATGTAACACCCTCCAACCCAGGTCCCCAATGGAAAAGGGGGCACACCTCAGTAGAGGGTCAATTGAGGTTTGTTGTAGTTGCACCCATCCGGGAGAGTGATAAACGAAGATCAGGCGCAGTGGAGTAATTTGGATATTGTAAAAGAATTAATTAGGAAATCGAAGATAATAATAAATTCCAGAGAGAGAAAAATAAAATGTCTGTCCCATCAAGACTAACACCCAGAGTCCATATATTTTAACTCTACCGCATTATCACTATCACTTGATGCCTACTTTAGAGAACACCAAGTTCCTTCCCTTGCCTCCAATAAAAAATAAAAGTAGTGTGGTTAATACCTTTAAAATTTCAAATCTCCCTTCTCAACAAAAAATGATCCTGCTCCCTTTTAATGATGGATTTGACCCTGACTCAATGCCTTCTCTGGCATTGAGGTGCCCACTATTCTGTAGGAAAAGTTCTCTCTCATCTGTAACAGTTCCCAAGGCTTCTGATTTTGTATTTTTGCTTTCTAATGCTGTACTTATTGTCAAGATTAAAGATCTTGCTTGCCTTAACACCATCGCAAGCTTTTATTACTTTCATCTCTTGCCTCACATCGCTTCAAAGTATTGTAACTAGCAAAGGTAAGTTATACATTGGAACCTACATACAAATTAGGAGCAGGAATAGGCTACTCAGCCCTTCGAGCCTGCTCCATTTGGTTGCTTTATGCTTTCTTAATGATTTTGCACAGCAAAGCAGGAGCATTTTTGCCTTTTGAACTTCCAAATATGCAGCAGGTAGCAAAGTCTAAAATCTATGTTCTGATCAAACTGCATAGATTTCAAAGCGCAGATACTGATAGGTTCTGTCTCTAATGTAAAAGGTAGATCAGGTATGGTATAGGGAAACCTCAACCAGTTCAGTGGTCCACATGGTTTTAGACAAGAATAAGTCCAGGAGAAAGAGATGGAGTATCTCTATGCCTCCAGAACAGACCTGTAATATTTCATCCCAGGTTAGTGGTGTATTATTCTATTAGGGCTCAAATTACTGAGGGCGACAAGAAGGATTTATAGTTTGTAGATTTCAAGTCATCTACAAGTTTTTGTTTCTAGCCATTTTCATCACTTGTGGATCTACAATATATTAGATGCAATTAAAACAGATGTTAAACCTACTTCGGTCCAAATGGCACCCTGTGTAGATAATAAGCAAGACTGACTTGATTGTCAGATCTTTTTCAAACTTTTATATTTCTCCCTGTCGACGTATAATCTCAAAACATTTAAATACATTCAGAGACACTTGCAAAAGCTATAAAGTCGTGAGGAAAAATGTGCTCAATGACAGAACGGGCTTCTCCTGTCAATATACCTACATTCTTACGCTTATAATTACTCTCCAAGGTTATCATTCCCCCCCTTCTGCTTTTGGTTCTTCCCTTCTTTCACTCTCCCTAGAAAGTACAAACCTTTAAAACTTAAGCTTGATGGCGCCTAACTATTAATTCAGTGGTGTTGTATCCTATGGGTTTTGGCTTCTCACTGATGTAATGCTGCAGCTAAATGGTCGTAACTGCAAAAATTGCAGCTTGTAGAGAACAAAACTGTCAACTTCATGGAAAATTATGAAAAAACTGAAAAGAAAGGAGAGCCCAGGAGAGGCTATTAAAGTCCCCAGAACATAAAATAGGATCAAGTGTTTGGAAAGGGCTAGGAATCTAACTTCAAGCACATTAGATAAAGGGACGACAATGAGAAAGGGGACGGGAAATACAGGACTGAAGGTGTTGTATCTGAATGCACGCAGTATACAAAATAAGGTAAATGAGCTTGTGGCGCAGATTGAAATTGGCAGGTATGATGTGGTGGGCATTATGGAGACATGGCTGCAAGGGGATCAGGATTGGGAGCTAAATATCCAAGGATATACATCCTATCGAAAAGATAGGCAGGTTGGCAGAGGGGGTGGGGTTGCTTTATTAATAAGAAATAAAATTAAATCAATATAAGAAATGGCGGTAGGGTCAGATGATGTAGAATCTGTGTGGGTAGAGTTGAGGAACCGCAAAGGTAAAAAAACCATAATGGGAGTTATGTACAGGCCTCCGAACAGTAGTCAGGATGTGGGGCACAAGATACACCAGGAGATAGAAAAGGCGTGTAAGAAAGGCAAGGTTACAGTGATCATGGGGGATTTCAATATGCAGGTAGACTGGGAAAATCAGGTTGGTAGTGGATCCCAAGAAAAGGAATTTGTGGAATGTCTACGAGATGGCTTTTTGGAGCAGCTTGTGGTGGAGCCCACTAGGGAACAGACAATTCTAGATTTAGTGATGTGTAATGAGGCAGATTTGATAAGGGAGCTTAAGGTGAAGGAACCCTTAGGAGGAAGTGACCATAATATGATAGAATTTATCCTGCAATTTGAGAGGAAAAAGCTGGAATCAGATGTAACTGTATTACAGTTGAATAAAGGCAACTACAGAGGCATGAGGGAGGAGCTGGCCAGAATTGACTTGAGAGATGAGCCTAGCAGGAAAGACAGTGGAACAGCAATGGCAGGAGTTTCTGGGAGTAATTTGGGAGACACAGCAAAAATTCATCCCTAGGAAGAAGAAGCATACGAAAGGGAGGACAAGGTAACCATGGCTGACAAGGGAAGTCAGGGACAGCATAAAAGCTAAAGAGAAAGCATACAATGCGGTGAAGAGCAGTGGGAAACCAGAGGATTGGGAAGCCTACAAAGACCAACAGAGGACAACTAAAAAAGAAATAAGGAGGGAGAAGATTAAATATGAGGGTAAACTAGCCAGTAGTATAAAAGAAAATTGCAAGAGCTTTTTTTTAGATATATAAAGGGTAAGAGAGAGGCAAAAGTGGACATTGGGCCGCTGGAAAATGACGCTGGAGAAGTAGTAGTGGGGAACAAAGAAATGGCGGAGGAACTGAATAGGTACTTTGCGTCAGTCTTCACGGGGGAAGACACGCGTAACATTCCCAAAGTTCAAGAGAGTCGGGGGGCAGAGGTGAGTATGGTGGCCATTACCAAGGAGAAGGTGCTAGGAAAACTGAAAGGTCTGAAGGTGGATAAATCACCTGGACCAGATGGATTACACCGCAGAGTTCTGAAGGAGGTAGCTGAAGAGATAGTGGCGGCGTTGGTGGTGATCTTTCAGGAATCACTGGAGTCAGGGAGGGTCCCAGAGGACTGGAAAATCGCTAATGTATCCCACTGTTTAAGAAGGGAGTGAGGCAAAAGACAGGAAATTACAGGCCGATAAGCCTGACCTCAGTCGTTGATAAGATTTTAGACTCCATTATTAAGGATGAGATTTCAGAATACTTGGAAGTACATGATAAAATAGGGCAAAGTCAGCATGGTTTCATCAAGGGGAGGTCATGCCTGACAAATCTGTTAGAATTCTTTGAGGAGGTAACGAGTAGGTTAGACAAAGGAGAGCCAATGGATGTTATCTACTTGGACTTCCAAAAGGCCTTTGACAAGGTGCCACATAGGAGGCTGCTCAGTAAGATAAGAGCTCATGGTGTTAGAGGCAAGGTACTAGCATGGATAGAAGGTTGGCTGTCTGGCAGGAGGCAGAGAGTGGGGATAAGGGGGTCCTTCTCAGGATGGTGGCCGGTGACCAGTGGAGTTCCGCAGAGGTCAGTGTTGGGACCACAACTTTTCACTTTATACATTAATGATCTAGATGAAGGAGCTGAGGGCATCCTGGCTAAGTTTGTAGATGATACAAAGATAGGTGGAGGGACAGGTAGTATTGAGGAGGCTGCAGAAGGATTTGGACAGGTTAGGAGAATGGGCAAAGAAGTGGCAGATGGAATACAACGTGGGGAAGTGTGGGGTCATGCACTTTGGTAGGAAGAATAGAGGTATGGACTGTTTTCTAAATGGGGAGAGAATTCAGAAATCTGGAGTGCAAAAGGACTTGGGAGTCCTAGTCCAGGATTCTCTTAAGGTTAACTTGCAAGTTGAGTCGGTAGTTAGGAAGGCAAATGCAATGTTGGCACTTATTTCGAGAGGACTAGAATATAAAAGCAGGGATGTGCTGCTGAGGCTTTACAAGGCTCTGGTCAGACCACATTTAGAATATTGTGAGCAATTTTGGGCCCCATATCTCAGGAAGGATGCGCTGGCCCTGGAGAGGGTCCAGAGGAGGTTCACGAGAATGATCCCAGGAATGAAAGGCTTAACATATGAGGAATGTTTGAGGACTCGGGGTCTATACTCGATGGAGTTTAGAAGGATGAGGGGGGATCTGATTGAAATTTACAGAATACTGAAAGGCCTGAATAGAGTGGACGTGGGGAAGATGTTTCCATTAGTAGGAGAGACTAGGACCCGAGGGCACAGCCTCAGAGTAAAGGGAAGACCTTTTAGAACAGAGATGTGGAGAAACTTCTTTAGCCAGAGAGTGGTGAATCTATGGAATTCATTGCCAGAGAAGGCTGTGGAGGCCAGGTCATTGAGTGCATTTAAGATCGAGATAGATAGGTTCTTGATTGGTAAGGGGATCAAAGATTACGGGGAGAAGACGGGAGAATGGGGTTGAAAAACCTATCAGCCACGATTGAATGGTGGAGCAGACTTGATGTGCCGAATGGCCTAATTTCTGCTCCTATGTCTTATGGTCTAACATCTAGTCAAGCATAAATTTTCAGTTCCTTTGCTTGAAATTACATTTAGGGCAAATAAACATCAATTGTCCATTTTGGCAGGAAGAATAAAAAAAAAGCATATTATCTAAATGGTGAGAGATTGCAGAGCTCTGAAACGCAGAGGAATCTAGTACATGAATCGCAAAAGGTTAGTATGCAGGCACTGCGAGTAATTAGGAAAGCTAATAAAATGTTAGCGTTTATCGCGAGGGGAATTGAATACAAAAGTAGGGAAATTATGCTTTCTATGTACAGGGTTCTATGTACAGGGCACTGGTGAGACCACATCAGGAACACTGTGTACAGTATTGGTCTCCATATTTAAGGAAAGACTTAAATACGTTAGAAGCAGTTCAGAGGTTTACTAGACTAATACCTGGAATAAACAAAAACAAAAATAAGAACACCTGGAAAAACTCAGCAGGACTGACAGCTGACAGAGAAACACAGTTAACGTTTCGAGTCCATATGAATCTTCAACAGAACTAAGGAAAAATAGAGAGGTGAAATATAAGCCGGTTTAAGGGGAGGTGGGACAAGTAGGGCTGGATAGAGTGCCAGTAATAGGTGGAGATTGCCAAAAGGTGTCATAGACAAAAAGACAAAGAGGTGTTGACGGTGGTGATATTATCTAAGGAATGTGCTAATAGGTGACATTAAGGATAGAAAGCAGGACGAGCAAGGTACAGAGAGCTCGAGTGGCGGTGGGGTGGGAGGAAGGGATTGAAATAGGCTAAAAGGTCGAGATAAAACAATGGATGGAAATACATTTAAAAATAATGGAAATAGGTGGGAAAAGAAAAATCTATATAAATTATTGGAAAAAAGGGGGATCAGAAAAGGGGTGGGGATGGAGGAGAGAGTTCATGATCTAAAGTTGTTGAACTCAATATTCAGTCCGGAAGGCTGTAAAGTGCCTAGCCAGAAGATGAGGCGCTGTTCCTTCAGTTTGCGTTGAGCTTCAGTGGAACATCACAGCAGGCCAAGGATGGACATGTGGGCACGAGAACAGGATGGAGTGTTGAAATGGCAAGCGACAGGGAGGTCTCAGTCATGCTTGCGGGCACACTGAAGGTGTTCCGCAAAGCGGTTACCCAGTCTGCGTTTTGTCTCTCCAATGTAGAGGAAACCGCATCGGGAGCAACAAATGCAGTAGACTAAATTGAGGGAAGTGCAAGTGAAATGCTGCTTCACTTGAAATGAGTGTTTGGGCTTTGGACGGTAAGGAGAGGGGAAGTAAAGGGGCAGGTGTTGCACCTTTTGCGGTTGCATGAGAAGGTGCCGTGGGAGGGGGTTGAGGTGTAGGGGGTGATGGAGGAGTGGACCAGGGTGTCCCAGAGGGAACAATCCCTACAGAATGCAAACTGTGGGGGGTGAAGAGAAGATGTGTTTGGTGGTGGCATCATGCTGGAGTTGGCGGAAATGGCGGAGGATGATCCTTTGAATGCAGAGGCTGGTGGGGTGATAAGTGAGGACAAGGGGGATCTTATCATGGTTCTGGGAGGGAGGAGAAGGCGTGAGGGCGGATGCGCGGGAGATGGACCGGACATGGTTGAGGGCCCTGTCAACCGCCGTGGGTGGAAAACCTCGGTTAAGGAAGAAGGAGGACATGTCAGATGAACTGTTTTTGAAAGTGGCATCATCAGAACAGATGCGATGGAGACGAAGAGAATGGGATGGAGTCCTTCCGGGAAGCAGGGTGTGAGGAGCTGTAGTCAAGGTAGCTGTGGGAGTTGGTAGGCTTGTAATGAATATTGGTGGACAGTCTATCTTCAGAAATTGAGACAGAAGGGTCAAGGAAGGGAAGGGAAGTGTCAGAGATGGACCATGTGAAAACGATGGAGGGGTGGAAATTGGAAGCAAAATTAATACACTTTTCCAGGTCCAGACGAGAGCATGAAGCAGCACCAAAGCAGTCATTGATGTACCGGAGGAAGAGTTGTGGGAGGGGGCCGGAGTAGGACTGGAATAAGGAATGTTTGACATACCCCATAAAGAGACAGGCAGAACTGGGGCCCATGCGGGTACCCATAGCCACACCTTTTATTTGGAGGAAGTGAGAGGAGTTGAAGGAGAAATTGTTCAGTGAGAGAACAAGTTCAGCCAGATGGAGGAGAGTAGTGGTGGATGGGGATTGTTCGGGCCTCTGTTCGAGGAAGAAGCGGAGAGCCCTCAGACCATCCCGGTGGGGGATGGAGGTATAGAGGGATTGGACGTCCATGGTGAAGAGGCGGCGGTTGGGGCCAGGGAACTGGAAATTGTTGATATGATGTAAGGTGTCAGAGGAATCGCGGATGTCGGTGGGAAGGGACTGGCCAAGGGGAGAGAGAATGGAGCTCATTGGAAACACCTAATGCACTACCCCAAACTTTCTGCCTGTTAATGTCAATGACAGAAAATTACAGGCAGTGCACCAATGATTTCCCAAAAAGCTGCCTGCGAGGCCCTGCCGATATTGCAGTCTTGGAGAATTCTTTTCGCTTCTTGAATATTTCCCAACAAGATGAAGCCTCTTGATGCAAAATTACTCACTATTCAGAGGAATGAACTACACGGTAGGCCTGTTGTCTCTTCCTCATCCCTGCCCTAGGTCACCTAAATAAGCACAGTGTGAGATTAAACATGATATTCTTTGTCTTTACCATTCAGTTTCACCATCTTGTGTACTTGGTTTGTATTCCTTTGAGAATAGATTAAGGGGTAATTTAATTAAGATGATTAAAGGAATTGATAGAAGGAAACTATTTCCTCTGGTGAGGGGGTCCAGAACAATGAGGTCATCCAAGGGTGATGGCGGGAAGCACTTGTTCATACAAAGGTTAGTGGAAATCTGGAACACACTCCTCCAAAAAGCTGCTGAGGCCGGGGGACAGGGGGATGAGGGGTGGTGGGTGGCAGGGGGCAGTGGGGATGGAGGGGTGGTCAACTGAAAATTTCAACACTAACAATGATAGATTTCTGTTAGAGAAGGATAGTAAGGGGACGGAACCAAGGCGGGTAAGGGGCGCACGAGGAGACAGGAGTGAGACGTAGCAAATTAGTCTCACGTGATAAGCTTTGCTAAGTCCTTTTCAGGTTTCACTATACGTTAAGAACCAAGGTCTGACATAACTAAGTTAGGCTAGCTTGGTAAGTAGATACTGCCTGGAGTGGCAGTTAGCTGCCAATCACCTGAAAGCAGTTCATTCAAGTGGTGTTAATGACTGAAGCTAAACGAGCTAGTGACTCATCAGAGGATCTATAAAAGAGACAGGCTTTTCAAACCACGCAGTCAGTAAGGGGTGTGCGAGGAGACAGGCGACTACGCCAGAGTGAGAAGCAAATCTGACTCACGTGCGAATTTGATGCATGGGGGAAAGAGGTGAGGTATACACTGGAATTATTCTAAATTGGGAATAGGAGCAACTGAGCAGAAATTGTCCTGGGTTATCTTAAGAGCAGAGTTTGAAAAAAATAAATCGAACAGTGACATCACAGGAAAACCATAAGTTCATTGGTTCATAAGAAACTGCCATTAGGGAGTGTCTTTAAATAACTGCAAATTAGAAAAGTATTATTTTTAAAGTAGCTACTTGGATTTGAATAAGAAAAACTAAGAATAAGGGGGAGTCAGGACAAGTAATGTAAATATAAGTAAATGAAAGTAAAATAAAGTTAACGTAAGGGAAATAAAGTTAAGACGTGGCAGGGCAGCTTGGTTGTGTCGAATGTGGGAAGTCATGGACAATACCTGGTGACCTAGATGGCCACATGTGCAGCAAGTGCTACCAGCTGCAAAAACTTGAGCTCTGGGTTTCGAACTTGAGCGGTTAAAGTCACTGTGGTGAAACCATGAGACTGGGAGCTACGTGGATAACACGTCCAGAGAGATGGTCACACCATAGGTTAGGAGCATGGGGGCAGGAAAGGAATGGAGGCTGCCATGCAGTCCAACAAAACCAGGCAAGTAGTGCAGGAGACCCCTGGAGCCCACTTGCTAATTGATTTTCTGCTTTGGATACTGGTGAGGGCATTGGTTCCTCAGGAGTGCAGTCAGAACCCAGTTTGTGGCACCACGAGTGGCTCAGCTGTCCATGATGGGGGGTGGGAAAGAAGAAGGGAAGAGCAAAAGTGATAGGGGATTCATTAGTTAGGGAAACAGGCAGGCGTTTCTGTGGCTGCATCCATGACTCCAGGATGATATCTTGCCTCCCTGGTGCCAGGGTCAAGGATGTCACAGAGTGGTTGCAGGGCATTCTTCTGAGGGAGGGTGAACAGTCAGAGGTAGTGGTCCACGTAGGTACCAATGACTTGGGTACGAAGGGGGATGTGGTCCTGCAGACAGAATTTAGAGGCCTAGGTCGAAAATTAGCAAGCAGGACCTCAAATGTAGTAATCGCTGGATTACTCCCAGGTGCCAAGTGCAAATGAGTACAGAAATAGGAACATAAGGCAGATGAATGCATGGCTGGGAAGATGGTGCAGGAGGGAGGGCTTTAGATTCCTGGGACACTGGGATTGACTCTGGGGGAGAGGTCACCTGTACAAGCTAGACGGGTTACTCCTGAACAGAGCTGAGACTGAGTTCCTTGCAGGGCATTTTGCGAGTGCTGTTGGGGAAAACCTTTAAACTAACTCGGCAGGCGTGTGGGAACTAGGAGAGAATATTAGAAAGGAATGCCAGGGTGCACAAAATAGTTGGAGGGACAAATAGCACTAGTATAGAGAATAGCTAGTTAATAGGTGGAGTTGGAGTGTGAGAAAATCATGAAGTCTAAATCAGGGTTATGCAGCATGTATGTGAATGCACGGAGTAGAGTGAATAAGATTGATGAGTTACAGGTGCAGGTTGCCATGCATGTTGTGGTGATATGAGAACTGGCTTAAGGAAGGGCAGGGCTGGGTGTATTTCAGGGTGCAAGGTGTTCAGGAAAGATAGGGCAGATAAAAAGGAGAGACTTATTGGTTAAGGACAGCATTTGCAGTGCTGGAGGAAAAGGATGTCCCAGAGGGTTCAAGGACAGGATCAATTTGGCTACAGCTAAGGAACAAAAATGGTGCAATTGCAGTGCTCAGTGTAGTCTATAGACCACCACCTAGTGGGAAGAATGTAGAGGAAGAAATCAGCTGGGAAATTACAGAGAGATGCAAACATTATAGAGTAGTTATAATGGGGGACTTTAATTACCCAAATGTAATCTGGGATAGTGATAGTGTAAAGGGCAGAGAGAGGAAAGAGTTCCTAGAGTATATTCAGGAAACTTTTCTATGCCAGTATGTGTCCAATCCAACAAGAAAGGAGGCACTGCTAGACCTGGTGCTTGTTAAAAGGTGGGCCAAGTAGATCAAGTGTCAGTGGGGGAATATTTAGGAGACCGTGATCATTGTATCAGAAGGTTTAGGATGACAATAGAAAAGGACAATGGGCAATCTAGAGTAAGAATAATTAACTGGCGGGGAGCTGACTTCAATGAGCAAGAATGGAGCTGGGCCAGATAGACTGGAACCAAAGGTTAGCAAGAAAAACTGAAGGTAGCCCATTGTTCAGCTACAAAGAAGAAATGGTTTGGGCACAGTCAAGGTATATTCCCTCAGAAGGGAATGGTAGGGCAAACAAATCCAGAGCTTCCTGGATGAAAAAGGCGATAGAAATTAAGAAAAAAAAGAAAAAAGTGTGCTTATGATAGGTGTCAGGTAGAAAATACAATTGAGAACCATGCTGAATACAGAAAGCTCAGAGGAGCGGTGAAAAAGCACATAAGAGAAGCAAATTATGAGAAAAGACTGGCGGCCAACATTAAGGACATAGACAAGTTGGTGGAGTGGGCAGATAGGTGGCAGATGAAGTTCAATGCAGAGAAGTCTGACATGATTCATTTTGGTATGGAGAATATCAAGTGACAATATAAAATAAGGGTCCTGGATGTATATGTGCATAAGTCATTAACGGTAACAGGACCGGCGGATAGAGCAATTAATAAAGCATGCAGTATCCTAGGCTTCATTAATAGGGGCATAGAGTACAAGAGCAGGAAGTTTATGCTGAACTTGGATAGGACACTAGTTAGACCTCAGCTACAGTATTGTGTACAGTTCTGGGCGCCACACTTTAAGAAGAACGTGAATGCATTGGAGTGCGCAGAAGAGGTTTACAAAAATGGTTCCAGAAATGAGAAAATTCAGTTATGAAGATAGATTGGAGAGGTTGAGACTGTTCTCCTTAGAGAGGAGAAGGCTAAGAGGTGATTTGATAAAGGCGTTCAAAGTCATGAAGGGCTGGATAGAGTAGATAGGGAGAAACTGTCCCTGCTCCTAAAAGGATTGAGAACAAGAGGGCACAGATTTAAAGCGATTTGCAAAAGAAGCAAATGTGATGAGACACAAAACTTTTTCACAGTGTGGCCCGAGTGTGGAATACACTGCCTGGAAGCGTGGTGGAGGCAGGTTCAATCGGGGCTTTCAAGAGGGCAGTAGATGATTACTTAAATAGACACATCGTGCAAGGGTACCGGAAAAAGGCAGGAGATTGGCACTAAGTCATAATAGTCATTTGGAGAGCTGGTGCAGATGCCATGGGCCGAACGGCCTTCTTCCAGTAACAATTCTGTGATTCTGTAAAACTCAGATCTGTCATGATCTAACTGAATGGCGAAATAGGCTTGAGAGACTGAATGGCCTATTCTTGAGGACTTCTTGAGTCAATGAGGAATTGTCAGCATTGTTCACATCCAGAGTTCAAACATCATCACTGCTGATCTAACCATGTGCTGATTGAATTGCAGTAGTTAATTATCAGAGCTGCTCACTTGACTTACTCCATTTTTAGCTCTGGTAGACCCACTGGCGTCACTATCTTTATTAGTTTCTGTAGCCTTTGCTGCTCCTTTTTCAGCTCGAAAGACTTGATGTGCCATTTCTTACGAGTGACACTATCTACTGTTGCTCCTGTGCGGATTTTGGTCATAAAGGCATCCAGTGGATCTTCCCCAGGGGCCTGCGCGCAATCTGTGATGGAAATGACACCAAGCATTAAGGACAAACAGTTGATTCTGATTATCACCTGAATGCATAAACTCCACATCCAGTATTGGCTATTCATTTGTTTTATTTCCCCATACTTCACTGGGATACTGCACTCATATCACAGGATAGATAAGAGTTGGGGAGCCCATTTTTGTGTTATAGTTCATCCATGCAAAAAGAATCTAGAATCTGCACGTCCCCTCCCATCCCAGCCACCTGCCATGGGATTTGTCTTCAGAACCCTTTCAAGAATTTCATTCAACATGGCAATTACTCTTTGCAAAGAACTTCTGCATTCAAGAGATGCAGACACTTTACTATCTCACTGTCTCCTGAATCCTTCTCTCTGTAAGAAAGTGCTAGATAGCTTCTTGAATGCAGAAGTTTCTCCACAAAGATTGATCAGCGCACAAACTCCTAAAACTGTACTTTGCTGCTTTGGGGCCATGCATCCCTTTCTCAAACTCTTTTCCTCTCACTTTCAGCAAACTGAATAAAAGAAAGAGAGAATGTTATAACACAGAAAGAGGCCATTGCGCTGGTACTGACTCTTTGAAATAGCTATTCATTTAGCTCCATTTCCTACCTTTACAAATTCTGCTTTTCAAATATTTATCCATTTCCCTTTCAGAAGCTACTGCAAATTCAGCTTCTGACTATTTCTGGCTCAGCTTAGCAACAGTTTTGTTTTTTGGTAATGATCCTAAATTTATGCTGTCTGGTTACAAATTCATTCACCAGCGGAAATACTTTTTCCTTTACGGCATCATCAAGCCATTTGAATTTTGATAAACTCTTAGAGATCCCTAACAAAAACAGAAAATGCTGGAAAAACTCAGTCAACCCTTCAGAAGGGACATACGGACTCAAAGCATGAACTTTGTTTCTCTCTCCACAGGTCTACTGCTGAACTTTTCCAGCATTTTCTGTTTTTGTTTCGGATTTCCAGCATCTGCAGTATTTTGCTTTTATCTTAGAGCTCCCATTTCACCTTTCTTTCTCCAATAAAGAACCTGAATTTCTCTAGTTTTGCCTCCTTCCTCATCCCTGTATTGGTTTACTGTATTTCTTCGATATGCTCTCCATGACTGAGGCATCATTTTCTCAAATAGGGGACCCAATATAAATGTGGTTGTGGCCAATCATAAAAGGCAGGACTCAATGGGCCAAATACCTTATTCCTGTTGATAACCCACCTGCAATATACTCAATGAATTGTATAAGTTTATTGCATCCCCCTTTTGTTTTTGTACTGCACATCATTATTTATAAATCCTAAGATTCTATATGCTGTTTTTTGTTTTTTTCAACAAAGTATTATCAACCAGCCTCCTTTTAAAGATCTACGTTTTCTTATTCTGCTTCCCAAAATGTATCATTTCACCTTTTTCCACAGTACCTGATATCTGTCTGCTGGGAAAACAGAGAAAAAAAAAGACTTCAAAAGGAGTAAATCTTACATCCCCAGCACAACAATTATTCTGAAAATAATATGATTAAAATATTTTAAGGAACAGAAAGAGAAAATTTCACCCAACCAACCTTTTCTTTTTTGATGGATCACAACCCTATTTGTCCCCCTTCTCATCATATCCCTCCTGAAAGTGGGTCACCAGCTGGCAGGTAGACACCAGACGCCTCCATTAAATACTGCCCATTCACAGCCCTCTGGGGTAAGGATCTCAAAGATTCCAAACACTCCAAGTGAAGAAATTTCTGCTCATTCCTTACCGTGAGTTATCCTACTTCTAGATTCTCCAGCCAGAGGAAACAGCATCTACCCCGTCAAGCCCTCCAAGAATAATTGCTCACTGTTTCAAAATTATTCTGTTTTTCTATCCTTCCTGCTAAAGTGAATAACAATACCTATCCGCCTTCTTCTTGTCCAATAATTTAACTGGTCTATATCCTTTTGTAGCCTCTTTGCATCCTCCTCAGTGCATACTTTCCTACCTAGCCAAGTTTTTTGATGACACAAAGCTATGTTACATTCAATCCCCTCATCTAAGTCATTGTTATGGATTATAAATAGCTGAGGCTCAAGCACTGATCCTTGTGCCACTCCACTAGTTTTACCGTCCCCTCCCAAAAATGACCTGATTTTTCCTACTCTCCGCTTTCTGACTGTTACCTGATCTTCAATTCATGCCAATGTATCAACCCAATCCCTATCACAGTTGACACTCTGTTTGGGTTCCACCAGGATCACTCAGCTCTTGACCTCACTACAGTTTTGGTCCAAACATGGACAAAAAGCTGAACTCAAGAGATGAGGTGAGAGTGACTGCCCTTTACATCAAGGCTGCACTTGACCTGGTGTGGCATGAAGAAGTCCTAGAAAAACTGGGGTCAATGGGAATCTGGGGGGAAACGTTCCACTGGGTGGAGCACCAAGGAAGATGGTTGTGGTTGTTGAAGGTCAATCATCTCAGACGTGGGACATTGCTGCATGAGTTCCTCAGGGTAGTGTCCTAGGCCCAACCATCTTCAGTTGCTTCATCAAGATCAGAAGTGGGGATGTTCACTGATGATTGCATAATGTTCAGCACCATTTGGGATTCCTCAGATACTGAAACAGATGGTGTTCATATGCAGCAAGACCTGGGAAGCATTCAGACTTGGGTTGATAAGTGACAAGTAACACTCATGCCACACAAGTGCCAGGCAATGACCATCTCCAACAAGAGAAAACCTAGCCATCTCCCCTTGACATTCAAGGCATTACCCATTGCTGAATTCCCCACTGTCAACAACCCGAGGTTACCGTTGACCAGAAACGGAATTGGACCAACCATATAAATACTTTGGCTATGAGAGCAGGTCAGAGGCTGGAACTTCTGCGGTGGGTACCTCACCTCCTGACTCCCCAAAGCCTGTCCACCATCAATAAGGCACAAGTCAGGAGTGTGATGGAATACTCTTCACTTGCCTGGATGAGTACAACTCCAACAACACTCAAACAAGACACATCCAGGACAAAGCAGCCCGCTTGTTTGGCACCCCATCCACCACAGTAAACATTCACTCCCTCCACCACCGATGCATAATGACAGCAGTGTGTATCAAGATGCACTGCAGTAAGTAACTCACCAAAACTCCTTTGACAGCACCTCCCAAACCCGTGACCTCTACCACCTAGAAGGACAAGGGGAATTGATGCATGGGAACACCACCACCTTCAAGTTCTCCTCTAAGCCACACACCTCCCTGACTTGGAACTATATTGCCAATCCTTCACTGTCACTGGGTCAAAATTTTGGATCGCTCTTCCTAACTTTACTGTGGGTGTACCTACGCCACATGGACTGCAGTGGTTCAAGAAGGCAGCTCACCATCACCTTCTCAAGGGTAATTAGGGATGGGCAATAAATGCTGGTCCAGCCACAGATGGCCGCATCCCATGAACAAATTTTTTAAAATCCTCTCTCTTCCGAGACAAGCAGTCAGTTACCTATTGAATCCATTTACAGTGTCTGCCTCATTTCTTTCCCTAATCTGTTTGTTTTGTTTCCTGTTTAATTATTATACAAGTTTATTACCTTTGGGTGAAAAAGCGCTTTCCTTCTTAAAGACAAATTCTTCATTTCCAAACTTGCATCTTCAGGTATTTTAGCCTTTCACCACAGTGAATAATTTGCTCAGATTATTGACAAGGTGGGGTCCTGTGTAGTCTTCAAGAAGCCCATTAACAGACTAACTGTTAACAGATTTCAGAATACTTGGAAATACATGGTAAAATAGGGCAAAGTCAGCATGGTTTCATCAAGGGGAGGTCTAAAAAATGTTAGAATTCTTTGAGGAGGTAACGAGTAGGTTAGGCAAAGGGGAGCCAATGGATGTTATCTACTTGGACTTCCAGAAGGCCTTTGACAAGGTGCCGCACAGGAGGCTGATCAGTAAGATAACAGCCCATGGTGTTGCAGGCAAGGTACTAGCATGGATAGAAGATTAGCTGTCTGGCAGGAGGCAGAGAGTGGGGATAAGGGGGTCTTTCTCAAGATGATGGCCGGTGACTAGTGGAATTCCGCAGGCGTCATTGTTGGGACCACAACTTTTCACTTTATATATTAATAATCTAGATGAAGGAGCTGAGGGCATCCTGGCTAAGTTTGCAGATGATACAAAGATAGGTGGAGGGACAGGTAGTAATGAGGAAGCGGGGAGGCTGCAGAAGGATTTGGACAGGTTAGGAGAATAGGCAAAGAAGTGGCAGATGGAATACAACGTGGGGAAGTGTGAGGTCATGCACTTTGGTAGGAAGAATAGAGGTATAGACTATTATCTAAATGGGGAGAGAATTCAGAAATCTGGAGTGTAAAGGGACTTGGGAGTCCTAGTCCAGGATTCTCTTAAGGTTAACTTGCAGGTTGAGTCGGTAGTTAGGAAGGCAAATGCAATGTTGGCATTTATTTTGAGAGGACTAGAATATAAAAGTAGGGATGTGCTACTGAGGCTTTATAAGGTTCTGGTCAGATCACATTTAAGAATATGGTGAGCAATTTTGGGCCCTGTATCTCAGGAAGGATGTTCTGGCCCTGGAGATGGTCCAGAGGAGGTTCACGAGCACGATCCCAGGAATGAAAGGCTTAACATATGAGGAACGTTTGAGCACTCTGGATATATACTCGATGGAGTTTAGAAGTATGAGCGGGGATCTGATTGAAACTTACAGAAAACTGAAAGGCCTGGATAGAGTGGATGTGGGGAAGATGTTTCCATTAGTAGGAGAGACTAGGACCTGAGGGCACAGTCTCAGAGTAAAGGGAAGACCTTTTAGAACAGAGATGAGGAGAAACTTCTTTAGCCAGAGAGTGGTGAATCTATGGAATTCATTGCCACAGAAGGCTGTGGAGGACAGGTCATTGTGTGTATTTAAGACCGAGATAGGTAGGTTCTTGATTGGTAAGGGGATCAAAGGCTATGGGGAGAAGGGGGGAGAATGGGGTTGAGAAACTTATCAGCCATGATTGAATGGCGGAGCAGACCCGATGGGCCGGATGGCCTAACTTCTGCTCCTATGTCTTATGGTCTTATGGATCGCACAATATAGCTCTCTTAATGTAAAGTGATTGAAAGCATCAAGGCAACAGCTAGTAGCCTTGTGAATTTGAGAAAAATGCAACTAAGCAGAACTCGTTTGCATTTGAAGCAAATATGTTTCCATGTATTAAAAGAATTAATGCTGGAGTAGAACATTTTCTGTAACATTTCTCCATTAAGAGACAATACCCATCACACCATTCATCCACTAATTAAGGAGGGATGTGGGGTGGAGGAAGGGGAACAAGAGAGAGAGAAAGCACGAGAGAGGGAGCAAGAAAGAGATAGTGTGAGAAAGTGTGGGGGTGAGTGGGGCAGGGACGGATTTAGTATTGAGATTTATCACCATGCAGTTCCTGGCTACAAGAGGAGCTTCGGTAACAAATCGGCTGGAGACTTGATCAATAAGAAGATGCATGGCAACCTCCAGAAAACACAACCAAGGGCAGATTTAAATTTGGGATTATTCTGCTCTGACAGACTGCATTCAGAACTTTAGAGAAGAACTTAATCTGCATTTCATCAAGACGCAGAATGCAGAATTTTATACTAGAGGCAGTTTATCGGAATGAGTTTTGCGGCACACCACAGAACCTTAATTAAGTCATGTAAAAATTTAAATAATTAAAGTCGGCTACATTCAAACTGGAAACCTTTTCACACCTGTTAAAATGTTCTTCCATATACTTTTTAAATGCTCCCTCATTTCAATGACAAAAGAAATCAATAGTTTCCTTACAAATTAAATGCTGCTGCCAGTGTTGGGACCAGTGCATAGGAGTGTTGAGCTGAAACAATGCCAAGAAACATATTTCAGCTTGTTCGAAAAGCTTGTTGGTAGGGTTGTTACAAGGCATTTCTCCTGGTAGATAATTGACCTCTGCCTGTACCTATTCTACCCCTCTATGACCCATGTATTATTCTATGTAAGCTCCTGACTACCTTACCCAAGTGGCTAATTTTCAGGTGCGAACCTTGACAATGAGAGTCAGCAGATCATTCGTTCCTGGGTTTCATCACAGCCAGGCTTCGTACTAACATCGCTGAACACGTACACACACCTTCCAGAGGAGATCATTGCTGATTTGTAGAGCGCCTAGAGACACGCTGTCTGAGATCAGCGAACTCAGCACAGGGTTTTGCCCTTTTAACTTTGTAAGGCCTAGTACTGCATTAAACAGTCAAGTCAGGACGCATTCCTGCGTCCAGTACCTAGCACTGTAATAACTCATGAGAATGGTTGTCATCTAGGACCAAAGTTACTGGGAAACCGGTGTGTGAAACAGAGAATGGAAAATTTCAAGATCCAGATGGTAAAAAGAATCTAAGCTGGAAATCACTGCAATGTATATGCTGCATCAGTGTGTTTTTAAATTAGGGGCTAGTGCAAGAGATTTAGATTAGGAAACCTGAAACCCAAGAACAGAAAAAAGTCGAGGGAGGGAAGAAAAAAATTTTGCTCATCAAAACTACCAGCTTATTTTAACTCCGCACTATCTGTTGACCTTAATTTTAAGAAACATTATAAGTTCCTCCCCTTAATTCCCTGAAAAAGCACAAGCAATGCTGTTTGTATCTTTATATGTGATATTTCAAGGGTTATGAAGCAAAAGTGCACAAAAAAGAATCAAGGTGCAAATCAGCCATGACCTAAGCGAACAGCGGAACAGACTTGATGCCTACTCCTGATCCTTTGGACTGGATTTCCTGGTGTGCATCGGGATCCAGACGTTGGCTCATGAGTCCACCCATGTCCTCAGCATGCCCACTGGCACACCCTTTGGGACGCTGCCTCCTAGTTTGATACTGCAGGCCAAATAAGAGGGTAGCGCCTCAAATTGGAAGTGCCTTTGGCAGCCTGCATATTAGTAATAGGTTAAAGAGGCTTGCAGCTGGTAGGGCCATTGAGTTGGAGAGGCAAAGTCTCCTTTGGACTATTAATGGATGGGGCTGTCGCATTTCATCCCCTGGCCTTTTGCTGGAAGGCTGTTTTGATTGAACTGACAGCCTCTACATTTGGCAGGGTGAGGCGGGGCTCACTCCAATGTCAGGAACATGCAGGGTCTTAATTATACTAATTGGCTGCCTGCATCTGTGGAGCAGACAGCCAACCTAGGTCCAAGTCCACCCCCAGGAAAGGTCCCCAGAGGCAAAAATGCATCGGGGAACAGTCCTGATGCAGCTCGCCACTATTTTCTTGGACCCCCAGTCTCCTATTCCGTCTCCACAGGGCAGGGAAAATTCTATCCATGTAAATGCTCCAAATCTCCAAGGTCACAAATTCAAACATGAAAAAATTGTCAAGTAAGGAATAAGTGCAAATAGGACTGACTTGGTCTGGATTGCCAAGACATGGAAACCACATGGCCCATGGGCTGCTTTTTGGACATTCTTGTCATAAAGTTTGTAGCACCTGCTCACTCTTCTCAGACACTGTTTCTTAACCTTGTCTAATGCATCTACTTATTATACTTGTTTTTAGCTCTGGCATTTAAAAGGAATTCTTGCATGTCTTAAATAAAAGGGGAAGAGGATAATAAAGCTAATCTTAAATTGACATGATTCTTCTGTTCTTTCCTGCCTAAATTATGACAGAAAAGGAAGGTTTGCAATTTACAGTGTTGAGAGGAAATCTCACAATGAAAAAGAAACTTCCATAAAGAAATACTGTTAGCATTCTTTGGTATTCAATTATTTTCTATAGTTACCCTGATCAATATTCCTCCTTTTCAACTAACACATGATACAAGCTAATGATGTTTATGAGACCTTGCTGAGTGCATGTTGGCTGCCCCTTTTCTTCATATTCCAATAGTGACTATGTTTTAAAACCAGTCTCAAACACTTTGGGATATCCTGAGGGCATAAAAAGTGCTATATAAACGCAAGCTCTTTCTTCGTGGTTTAATTTTCCAAACCAGCTAAATAAAAGAAAGGTTTGCAATTATAAAGTGTCTCTTCGCACCCTCAGGGTTTTGCCAATTGTTTCATTGCTAATGAATTACCTTCGAAATGTAAGAATTTATAATTAAGGCAAAAGTGGTGGTCCATTTACACGCAGCAGTCCCATAAACAGCAGTTAGACTGCCTTTGGTGGCATTGGGTTGAGGGAGGAATATTGGCCCAGATACTGGGTAAAAAACTCTCTCCCTCTTCGAAAATGAGCCATAGCATTTGTTACAACCACCTAAACCCAGGCCCATTTAGTTTTAAAGCATAGTCACTATTGGAATATGAAGAAAAGAGGCAGCTATCATGCACTCAGCAAGGTCCCAAAACCATCATTAGCTTGTGTCATGTGTTAGTTGAGAAGGAGGAATGTTGATCAGGGCAACTGCAGAAAATAATCGAATACCAAAGGACGTTAATCAGTATTTCTTTACGAAAATTTATTTTTCAAAGTGAGATTTCCTCTTAACACTGTAAATTGTCATTACACTCCTATTGGAGGCAGTATAGCGAAGATTCACTAAATTGGTTTTTGGGATGATAGGGTTGTCATAAGTGAATATAAGCCTAATTTACATATAGCTTATATTCTCTAGAATTTCGAAGAATGAGAGCTGTCTTCATCAAAACCTACAAAATTCTGGAGGTGCTTGATAGGGTAGACACAGATTGTTTCTGCTGGTCAGAGCACAGGAGCACAGTCTCAGAATGAAGGGGCGGTCATTTAGGATTGAGATGAGGAGAAATTACTCTACTCAACACTTTGGGAGTCTTTGGAATTCTCTAAACCAGAAGGTTGTGCAGGCTCCATGGCTGAATACAATTAAGGCTGGGATAGAGATATTTTTGGTCTCTCAGGAAATTAAGGGACATGGGGAGCATGTGGAAAAATGGAGTTGAAGCCTAAGATCAGCCATGATCATATTGAATGGCGGAGTAGGCTTGACAGGCCATATGATCCACTCCTGTTTCCATTTTTGGTGTTCCTGTGTTTATTATCTGAAGGATGGTACCTCAGTGTGCAGTATTTCCTTATCAATGCACAGAAAAGATCAACTTAGAACCACCTATGTGCATAATGAGATAATTGGTGAAGACTTGTTTAAAAAAAGAAACTTCCCAGCCTTCAACTTTAGCAAGTCTCAATAATCTTACAATTGGCTTGTCGAGGGCTGAGATACTGCACTTTGGGAACTGAGGATGCTATCTTGCACAACATCTAAGCAGCTACTGAGGCTGACTGCAAAAGTTGGATCATTATTAGGGCAGAGACAGCCATAGTGTTAGGAACCATTCAGCATTAGCTCTTTACATTCAGCTCTCTCAGAATGCCAGTCTTATCAGTAGCATTTTTCTCCTGCAACCAACACAAACAAGATTAGATTAAAGTGTTATTTATCTGATTACTGTGTTTGGGACCTTTGTTGCACACAAAATGGCTGGAGCTTTTACCTACATTGTAATTCTTTCTGTGCAAGGTGCTTTGGGATATTTGAGGGATATAATAAGACACTAAGAGGGATATGATGATGGTGTAGTGGTAATGTCAGTGGACTAGCAATCCAGAGGCCCCAGCTAATACTCAAAGGGACACAGGTTCAAATTTAACCACATCAGCTAGTGGAATTTAATTTCATTAATAAAACTGGTATTATAAAGCTACTTTTTGGAATGGTGACCATGACAACTATCATTGATTGTTCTAGAAACCCAACTGGCTCATTATTGTCCTTTAGGGAAGGAAATCTGCCATCTTTACCTGGTCTGGCCTACATGCGACTCTAGACCCACAGCAATATGGTTGATTCTTAACTGCCCTCTGAAATGGCCGAGCAAGCCACTTAGTTCAAGGTCAATTAGGGATGGGCAACAAATGCTGGCCTTGCCAACGATGCCCGCATCCCATGAAAGAAAATGAAAGAAAAACATAAATACAAGTTAATTGGTTAACAATTGATAAAGTGATCAGCAATCTAAAACAGAGCAAAGCACAATAATCTTTCCTAATAGCTCTCATTCCCTCCAAGAGACTGCTTCTTGCTGCAGTATAGGTCCATTGGTACTAAACTGCTGTCTGATGCCCAGCCAATTGGATGCTCTTCACGGACAAGTTTCAAAAATGAGTGTCTGCCGTTTCTTTTTTGAGTTGGGGCACATCAAAGCCAATCTTCAATTGGCATCCTTGCTATTGCACGCTTCCTTTGTGACTAGCTGATTTCCCTCCTCCCTGCCTAGGATTTCTGTCTTTCTTTGAAAGATTTGCAAACTATTAAAGCAGTGATATTCCTAATACAGTGTGTTACTACCCATAATCTGCCGTCCCCTCACCCCCATCAGACCTACCCAATTCTGTGGACACACTTGACGAGAGCAAATTACTGAAGCTAGGGTTTAGTGCTGTTTTCTCTGTCCCCTTGCTCTTCAGTAAGAGAATAAAACCTCTATTAGGATACTGAGGATATGTCAGCATCTACAACTTAAATGTAAGAATCATCTGGCAACTTCTGAATGCAATCCAAGTGACATTTGGCTTTGGAAAGTTGCAGGATTCCTGAGAACAACATTCAAACAAATCATTACTTGGGACTTGACCTGGGACAGAATGCAAGCAGCACTGTATTAAAGCTTCAGAATGGTAAAGTCTTCAGGCCTAGTTACTGTGAAAGTATGCATGATGGGGTAACTGGATCGGTTCTATATTAGATATACAGAAAAGCAATGCGTGCAGTACTGAACACAAATTTAAAAAAGACTTGCACATTTGTATTGCCATTCAAGGAAGGGGAAAGTTACCTGGATGCTTTGTACCAGGAAGCAGTCACACCACTTAGGATAGGGTCTTTTGATTTGGTCAGTGGTTAGGGACAGGAAGGTGTGACTGTGAGTGAGGCAGTTAAGGGGACCCAGAGGGCAGAACTGCAGGAGTCTCAGCCTTTGCAACTGTCCGACAGGTTTGAGGTTTTCTCAGATTGTTTGGATGAGAGTGGGGGCTGCAGGGTGGATGAGCAAACTGACCATGGCACCATGGTACAGGAAACTATTCAAGTCGGGGGCGCAAAAAGGAATGTGGTGATAGTAGAGAACAGTATGGTGAAGGGAGTTGACACAGTCCTCTGCAGCAAAGAGCAAGAGTCCAGATGGCTGTGTTGCCTGCCCGGAGCCAGGGTTCGGGATATCTGCTCAGGGCTGGAGAGGAACTTGCAGTGGGAGGTGGAAAAATACAGCTGTCGTGGTCCACGTAGGTATCAACGACATAGGCAGGACAAAGATGGAGGTTCTGCATAGAGTGTGAGGAGCTAGGCACTAAATTAAAAAGCAGATAAAAATTAAACTTTGGATTATTACCTGAGCCAGGTGAAAATTCGCATAGGGCACATAAAATTAGAGAGATGAATACATGGCTCAAAGACTGGTATGCAGGAAGTGGGTTCTGGGTTGTGGGGCGCTGGCACCAGTACTGGGGAAAGTAGGTGCTGTACTGTTGGCATGGTCTACACCTGATCGGTGTTGGGACCAGTGTTCTACAGGGCTGCATAACTAGGGAAGTACAGAGGGTTTTAAACTAAATAATGGCGGCAAGGAATCAAATTTGGGAAGATGTGGAAAATCAAAGAGCGAACAAAAGGCAAGAGAGAAAAGTATTAATGTGGGAAATGATAAATAGATTGTGACAGGAAGGGACAGAGAATACAGGGAGTACAAGCTATAGCAGGGCACTTGGATAAGTTCAAGGTAATCAGGCAGAAGGTTGGTATGCAGGTACAGCAAATAATGAGGAAGAGTAATAGAACATTATCATTTATTGGGAGGGGAATAGAATATAAAAGTAGGGAGGTTATGTTTCAGTTACTTAGGGCATTGGTGAGATCACATCGGGAGTACTGTACACAGTATTGATCTACATATTTAAGGAAGGATGTAAAGGCATTGGAAGCAGTTCTGGATCAGGTGGTTGTCTTATAAGGAAAGGTTGCACAGACTAGGCTTGTATCTGCTGGAGTTTAGAGGACTATGTCCTGCCAAGACGGAATGAAGAAGAAAAAAAAAACTAATAGAAATTTGTTTCCTTTCTATTTTTTCTGGTTTAAACTGTTTTTTCTAAAAAAGACAGATGGCTGCAATATAAAATGGCTGCCGCTGACCACATGATGGTAATTCTTGAAGTTTCTGAGCAGTTTAAAAATGGACAAAGGCTAATACATCAAACCCCTGGAATGTGACGCTCCTTGCGTTGTATAAACATTCCAGCCAAGCCAACACAAAGGATAGTAGACGAGATACCTGCACCAGCCAGCTATGGAAAAAGCAGGGCTATTTGTGACTCATCTCCAATGTTGTGCTAATGGTTCTACAGTTACCTGCTCAAAAGACAATGGGTCTTAACAAGGGGCTCAAAAGCTCAACCCGAAACCACCCTGTAACATGACCAAGACTCAGCCACTTGAACTGCTTTAATTTTACAGCTTTTGGGTTTTATCTTCAGTCGTCGTTTAATCTCAGAAGAGAAACAGGATGCCAGTTTAGCAGCCTGCCTGTCTACCATTTACCACCTAATAAGTAGCAATAAAGATCTCTGCCCAGGTTTTAAGTCACCTGGTCCTCACAGCACTGTATATGACTGGAACATCTGAACTTCTGTATCTGTGCCTAGAAGACTAATTCATGCCTTCTTCCAACATGGAAGTTAACGCTTCTGGGAAAGTGGATCACCCTACAACAGCTTCAGCCTAATAACTCCTGAAGGAATGCACCATTGGACTTTTTGATTCTGGACTCATGTGAAACTATAATTCTTATTTTTATCGTGATCTTTGCCCTGATTCCCTTTCTTTCCCTTATCCCTCTTTTACTGTATAAATGCAAAAAGGGGTGGATGTTGTGAAACCCCTTCCTGCATTTTGTGCGTGTAAAATAAACTACCCCTCTTATTTTACATTATCTCGAGTTTGCTGTGGGGTTATTAATAGAGCACGGGATCACTCAAAAACTGAACGGTTGGGGAAAATACGGCACCACTTATAAAGGGGGAAATCAAAAATCAAAAATAATTATCTGTTTATGGATAGGTAGTGAGTGGAGAAATCAGGGGTGTTCTAAATGAAACCCCCTCCTGTCAGTACAATTAAGAGGTGACTTGACTGAAATATATAAGATCCTGAGGGGTCTTGACAGGGTTGATGTGGAGAGGATGTTTCCTCTTGTGGGAGAATCTAGTACTTGAGGCCACTGTTTAAAAGTAAGGGGTTGGCAATTTAGGACAGAGATCAGGAGAAATGTTTTCTCTCAGAGGGTTGAGAGTCTTTGGAACTCTTCCTCGGAAGGCGGTGGAAACAGAGTCTTTGAATATTTTTAAGACAGAGGTAGATAGATTCTTGAGAAGCAAGGGGGTGAAAATTTATTGAGGGTAGGCGGGAATGTGGAGTTGAGGTTACAATCAGATCAGCCATGATATTATTTAATGGTAGAGCAGTCTCAAAGGGCCGAGTGGCCTAATCCTGCTTTTAATTCGTATGTATGTTTGTATTCCAAACGTGGGATGTATCCAAAGCACCTTACAGACAATGAGGTCTTTGAGGTTTGGCCACTGTTAAAACCAATTTGCGCATAGAAACGTCCCATAAGTAGCAATGGACATTGACTAGAAAGAAATCTTAATAGCGCTGATTGAAAGATCAATATTGTGAGAGACACCCAGGAGAGATCCTTCTTCAAAATAGTGCCAGGGGATCTTTTATGCCCAGCTGTGAGAATAGACAAGGCTTCAGTTTAACATTACAGCTAAAAAATGGCCACTCCAACAGTACGACACTAGAGTGCTAGCATAGATTTTTATGCTCAAGCCTCTGGAGTGGAAAATAAGAACATCAGAGCAGGAGTAGGCCATTCAGCCCCCTGAACCTCCTGCACCATTCAACTAGATAATGTCTGATCTCTATGTCACTTTCCCATGCTATCCCCATATTCCTTGATATCATTAGTCTCTAGAGATCTATTGATCACTGTCTCGAACATACTCAATGACTGAGCTTCCACAGCCTTTTGAAGTAGAGAATTCCAAAGATTCACAATGCTTCGGGTGAAGAAATTTCTCATTATCTCAGTCTTATATGGCTGTCCTCTTATACTAAGACTATGTCCCTTAGTTCTAAGCCAGGGATTCACAAATTGTGGGTTGCAATGAGATTTTTGATCGCAAGTTCTGAGGCAGCAATGGTTGCCATGGAGCTCCAACTGAATGCTAACAGCTGTGGGGCTCCTTTAAATCCCCGTTTTTCTTTCTATAGGTGGTGTGTTCTAACAGACGGATTTTTGAGGCCAGATTGCTGCTGCAAAAAAAGCCTCTGAAAATGTAGGGTTTTTTTTATATATAAATAAAACTCTGCAGTTTAAACAATTCCAACCAAGCTGAGCTTCTCCTCCCCACTCTCTGCTCAGGAGCTAAAACACCCCTCCCCACCCACTCAGCAGCTGAAGCTACCACCCTCACCTCCACTTGGGGTTACATGAAGTCTGAGGCATTAAAATGGGGTCACACCAGGAAAAAGTTTGGGTGGCACTCTTATAAACTCTCCAGCCAGGGGAAATTGCCTCTCAATACCTATCCCTGTCAAGCCCTCTCAATCTTATGTTTTAATGATATAATCTCTCAATTTTCTAAACTTCAGAGAGTTCAGACCCATTCTACTCAATATCTATTCATAAGTTAACCCTCTTGTCCCAGGAATCGATCTGGTGAACGTTTGTTGCACCCCTTCTGAGTTAAGTAGGTCTTTCCTTAGGTATAAAGTCCAAAACTGCACACAGCACTCGAGTTGTGGTCTCACCAGAGCTTTGTACAATTGCAGCAAGATTGCCTTATTCTTGTATTCCAACCCCCTTGCAATAAAAATCAACATACCGTTTGACTTCCTTAGTTTTACTTGATGAACTTGCATGTTGATTTTGTGCGTTTCTTGCACAAGAACACATAAATCCCTCTGAACACCACCATTTAATAGTCTCACATCATTTAATATTCTGATTTTTTATTTTTCCTACCAAAGTGAATAGTCTTACATTTCTCCACATTATTCTCCACCTGCCATCCTCTTGCACGCTCTATTAACCTGCCTATATCCCTTTACGGCCACTCTGTGTCTTCCTCACAGTTTAATTTTCCACCGAACATTGTATGGTCAGCAAAGTTGTACACATTACAATCAGTCTCTTCATTTAGTCCATTAACGTGGGTTGGAAACAGCTGGAGCCTCAAGCACTGATCCTTGCAGCTCCCCACTAGTAACAGCTTGCCAACCTGAAAACGACCCATTTATTCCTACTGTCTTCCATCCTTTAGACAATCCTCTGTACTTGCTCATATATTACCCCCGATGCCACAAGTCTTTTTCTTTTGCAACAAATTTTCATGTGACACCTTATCAAATGCTTTTTGAAAATTCAAATATACTTGATTCACTGGTTACCCTGAGTTATATTCTCAAAAATCTCTAAAGGATGTCAGGAATTTAAATGAAGAAGAGGTTGTGAATATTGGACTCTTTTGACTGAAAGCTCAAAAGAAGAAAGACATCAACTAATGTGAGCCCAAAGAAGTTCACTATAGAACAGGGTTCAAATCCGAAGGAATGCACTGGTTAAGAAGGAAAGCTAGGTGATGGCTTCACCCAAAGGGCAATACACTTGTGACATTGGTTACCAGTGAAGTCCATTGGTGAACAATATAAACAATATCAATAGACAATTTGATGCAGTTGTAGAAATGTAACAATGAAGGACATGGTGAAAAAGTAGATAAGGGAGCTAACCCTTCAAGATGAGATTCATTAGCATGAAGGTATGGAACTCGGGGAGATAGATTGCGAGGTTCTTGAGCAAATTGATATAGGGAATGACAAGACATTGGAGGTGTTGGCAGGCTTAAAAGTGGACAAATCTCTAGGTCCGGATGACTTGTGTCCCAGACTGCTGAGGGAGGCAAGGGAGGAGATTGCAGGGGCTCTGACCCAAATCTTTAATTCCTCTCTGGCAACGGGGGAGCTGCCAGAGGACCGGAGAACAGCTAATGTGGTTCCGCTATTTAAGAAAGGTTATACAGATAAGCCAGGGAACTACAGAACAGTGAGTCTCATGTCAGTGGTAGGGAAACTATTGGAGAAAATTCTGAAGGAGAGAATCTATCTCCACTTGGAGAGGCAAGGTTTGATCAGGGATAGTCAGCACGGCTTTGTCGGAGGGAGGTCATGCCTAACAAATTTGATTGAATTTTTTGAGGAGGTGACCAGGTGTGTAGATGAGGGTAGTACATTGGATGTAGTTTATATGCATTTCAGCAAAGCCTTTGACAAGGTCCCACATGGCAGACTTATAAAGAAGGCAAATGCACATGGGATACAGGGTAATTTGATAAGCTGGATTCAAAATTGGCTTAGTTGTAGGAGGCAGAGGGTGATGACAGAAGGCTGCTTTAGTGACTGCAAGCCTATGTCCATTGGCGTACCACAGGGATCTGTGCTGGGTCCCCTATTATTCGCCATTTATATAAACGACATAGATGACTATGTGGGGATTAGGATTAGTAAGTTTGCGGATGACACGAAGATTGGCCGGGTGATTAACAGTGAGGTTGAGTGCCTTGGGCTACAGGAAGATATAGATGGGATGGACAAATGGGTAGATAATGGCAGATGGAATTTAACCCTGAAATGTGAGGTGATACACTTTGGAAGGAGTAATTTGACAAGGAAGTATTCAATGAACGGCACGACACTAGGAAGTCCAAAGGAACAAAGGGACCTAGGCGTGTGAGTCCATAGATCTCTGAAGGCGGAGGGGCATGTTAGTCGAGGCATAGATTACAAAAGTAGGGAGGTGATGTTGGAGTTGTATAGAACCTTGGTGAGGCCACAGCTGGAGTAGTGTGTGCAGTTCTGGTCGCCGCATTATAGGAAGGATGTGATGGCACTGGAGGGGATGCAGAGGAGATTCACAAGGATGTTGCCTGGGATGAAACATTTAAGTTATGAAGAGAGGTTGGATAGACTTGGGTTGTTTTCGTTGGAGCAGAGAAGACTGAGGGGCGACCTGATCGAGGTGTACAAGATTATGAGGGGCATGGGTAGGATGGATAGGGAGCAGCTGTTCTCCTTAGTTGAAGAGTCAGTAATGAGGGGACACAGTTCGAGGTGAGGGGCAGGAGGTTTAGGGGGGGATGTGAGGAAAACATTTTTTTACACAGAGGGTGGTGACAGTCTGGAATGCACTGCCTGGGAAGGTGGAGGCGGGTTGCCTAACATCCTTTAAAAAGTACCTGGATGAGCACCTGGCACGTCATAGGATTCAAGGCTATGGGCCAAGTGCTGGTAAATGGGATTAGGTAGGTAGGTCAGGTGTTCCTCATGTGTCGCTGCAGACCTGATGGGCCGAAGGGCCTCTTCTGCACAGTGTGATTCTGTGATTATTTACAATCTTGACTCCCTTTCTCCTTTCTTTTGCCCTTCTCAGTCTAATCTAGAGCAAGGAACTGAGAAATTCTCAGATCTCGTTTGTTCAGCTTCAGATAAGTAAGGTTGGTCCTGCTGCAGGAACAGCATTGTGTGGAACAGTACAGCTGCTTTAAATCCTCATTTTCCAGTGATTAAAGTTTGAATAATTAGTAACAAATGGGTGAAATTGAAAATTATTTTAACAAAAGCTTTTACCCATTTGAAAATAAACCTGTTAAAACCTTGTTATAAAAATGTTTAGTCCATTAGTTTGACAGGTGCAGCGATTTATCATGAGGTGTAATTTCAACCTGTCATTCTCTTCCCGTGTCCCCTGCCACCTCCCCCACAAATACCGCACCCCCTCCCCACAATTTCCTCACACTCAGCATCCTTTCCACTGAATTCTTGAATTGGATGCTCTTTATGTTGCAGCTTTACTTTCGCGGACTGTAAGATCATGGAAACACCTGGATGCTGTGGCAAGCAAACAAAATCCAATAGTTGTGGATCATCAACTCTAAAGAAATACATTTTCCTTCAAGATCAACATTTCATTTCAACTCTTTTTTTTGAGCTAGAAAAGGCTGGTATTGGAGATTTTGTTTACCACCTTAATGGCAATTCAAAAGAGCACCGAGGTAACACACTAAAGTCTGGTTCATTCTTATAAATTGTTTCCATTCTGTGGTTTATATTTACCTTTACCCGATATCTTCAACTTGGCTTCAATGTCAGCAAGTTCTCTCTGCACCTCAGTTAACTTGGCAACCTGCAGAAGCAAAGATGCGATTATGTGCACAGAACGGTCTTGTGGCACAACTGGTCAAAGCTGAATACCAAAAATTGATGTGTAGCACAACTGACAAGGTATGTTTTTAAAAATAAACCTACTTGATTGTGGAGCTGGAGGAGCAAGAGTGCCGCTCCCAACTTCACATTCAAAGAATGCAGCCAATGCTGGACATGCACACCCCACCCAGCTCCTCTCCCCATGATGGACCAACCAACCCAACTCCTGCCCAAGGGATTGTTACTGAATTCTCCCTCCACATCCCTGCCAATTGCTGCCATTTCCTGTGCCCGAATAACTACACCATAATCATCTGACTCAGAGGCTGGGGCACTATTACGGGGCCAACTCAGGCTTGTGGTAATAAAAACAGCTGTTAGTTTAAATGGAACAATTCAGGCTGAGGCTGTTCCTTTTATAGGCTCAATTTTTGTAGACACAGTCAAATTCCATCATCCTTTCTGACAAGTGTCGACTGGGATTTTGATGAAAGAAGAAATTAAGACTCATGACTGCTGTAAGATGCCCTGTTGCCACCACGGTTAAGCAGGCTCAAGTCTATGAGCTGAAGAGTGCCATTTTATAACTTTTAAATATAAATATTTTGAATAAGTTCTCCTTCCCATCCCATCAATTATCTCCTCTTTCTCCTCTGGTACTACAGGAGCCAGTACCTCTACCAAATTTTAGTTTAGTCCTGCTAGTTAACAAGCTAATTGATAGAATGGATAAAATTGAGATCAAGCAACAAACTGTCTTTATCCATTCACACATGCACAACTCCAATAGGGCACTCCAGTCGGCAACCAGGAATTGGGATCCACACTGATGCTCCTCTCCCTAACACTTGGTAGAGGTACTGGAGCCTATAGAACCAAAGGAGGAAGGAAAATTGATGGGGTGGGAAGGAGAACTTTTTCAAAACGTTTATATTTATAAGTTATAAAATGGCACTCTTCAGTTCTTAGACTTGAGTCTGCTCAGCAGTGGTCGTGACAGAAAGTCTTACATCAGTCATGACTCTTAATTTTTTTCTTTAATCAAAATCCCAGTTGGCGCTTGCCAGAAAGGACGTTAGAATTTGACTGAGTCTACAAGAATTGAGCCTACTGAGATGAATATAGACCGGGAAGAAGTTTAGAAGCTGCTGGCAATGCTTAGGTACTCAATGCAGAATCATCAGCAGAGAATTTCTGTACATTATTGAGAATTTTATAGATGAGCATAGTCAGAATTTATTCTGGTCCTTCAAGGGTTCTTGCTTGTTTTTGTAATTGTTTCTGCAGCATACAATTCCCACAATTATCCATCTCTTTCTTAACATATAAGGATATTAATAAATTTGTCAGTAAGTGTGGAATGATACTGTAAAATAATATGTTAAACTGGTTTGTCTCAGGTGTTCATCAGTTTCATAGGCTCACGTTATCTGCCATTCCTGTTTTTGAAAGCTGGCTCAGAGCATCTGGGTCTGTACAACTTTTGATGTCAGTGTGATGAGCACCCTGCTCCCATGCTTCTCGTTTCCTCTCTTCCCAAACAGAAAGCACCTGGTCTTCATGGCACCCATATATACACATCATCTGTAAAAAATTATGTTCTTTCTAGAGCTGAGCATATCATTGAAAGAAAATTTTAGGCTTTTACCAATGAATCATAAGTTTCCACTTTTTCCTCTACTTTCCCTGCTTTCTTCATTCTGCTGAGCCTTTTCTTTTCGATAACTCCTGTCCGGTCTAAGAAAGTATCTTCATCACTGTCATAGAAATCCTCTGCCTCCCAGTTTTTAGATTTTCGTTTCCTAGAAACTGGTAAGAAAGCAAATTGTCAGGCTATTACTAAAGAGGAATAATGGGACGTCCTCGTCGCTTCAGAGCACAAAAAACAATTACAGACCTTTTGACTAATGATTAAAGTACCTCCTTCTTAATCAATATTACTAAAGGTTGAGTCAATGTGTGTTTGTTTTTGTGCTGCAGTGTCTGTGTATAGGGCTGGAACAGCTCTTTGAAACAGACTGAGGAGCTAGAGACCAATGTCCCTTTTACTAATCACACTGTGCTGAGCAATGACCATCAGTTCACTTGTTTTTAATCGCAGCTTTTGCCAAGATGGCAGCTGAATTTCACTAAGTATCCCCACTATTACTGTGCTCTCATTCCCATCCACACTGCACTAATCTTGCCGTTTGCACCATGCCAACCTTCCCATTTCAAATGAGTGTACAATGACACACCATAGCTCATGTCCAAGTAATTGTTACTTTATTTTTATTCATTCATGGGATGTGGGATTCGCTGTCTAGGCCAGCAATTATTGCCCATCCCCAAATTGCCCTTGAGAAGACACTGGTGAGCTGCCTTCTTGAACCGCTGAAGTCCATGTGGTGTAGCAGCACCCACAGTACTGTTAGGGAGAGAAGCCCAGGATTTAGACTCAGCGAGAGTGAAGGAACAGTGATATGGTTCCAAGTCAGGATGGTATGTGGCTTGGAAGGGAACTTGCAGGTGGTGGTGTTCCCATACATCTGCTACCCTTGTCCTTCCATATGGTAGAGGTCACAGGTTTAGTTAAATGTTGCTGAAAGAACCTTGTAGTGCAGCTTGTAGATGGTACAGACTGATGACACTGTGCGTTGGTGGTGGAAGGAATGAATGTTTAGGATGCTGAATGGGGTGCCAATCCAGGGCTTTGTCCTGGATGTGCCTTGCTTCAATGTTGCTGGAGCTGCACTCATCAAGGCAAGTGGAGAGTATCCCATCATAGTCCTGACTTGTGACTTGTAGATGGGGGACAAGCATTGGGGAATCACGTGGTGAGTTACTGGCTGCAGAATTCCCAGTCTCTGATCTGGTCTTGTAGCCACAGTATTTATATAGTTGGTCCAGTTCAGTTTCTGGTCAATGGTGACCCCCAGAATTGATTTGGGAGATTCAGCAATGGTAATGCCATTGACTGTCAAGGGGCAATGGTTGGATTCTCTCTCGTTGGAGATGATCAGTGTCTGGCACTTATGTAGCACAAAGTAACTTGCCACTTATTAGCCCAAGCCTGAATGTTATGTAGGTCTTACAAGTATGGGCATGGACTGCTTCAGTAACTGAGGGGTCGCGAATGGTGCTGTATATTTATGCAATCATCAGCGAAAATCCCCACCTTATGAAGGAGGGAAGTTCATTGATGAAGCAGCTGAAGATGGTTGGGCCTAGAAATCTACCTAAGGAACTCCTGCAGTGATGTCCTGGAACTGAGGTGATTGACCTCCAACACCACAACCACCTTCCTTTGTGCTAGGTGTGACTCAATCCATTGGAGGGTTTTCCCCAATTCCCATTGATTCCAGCTTTGCTCGGGCTCCTTGGTGCCACACTCGGTCAAATGCTGCTTTGATGGCAAGGGCAGTCACTCTCACCTCACTTTTTCGAGTTCAGCATTTTTGTTGATTTTTAGACTGAGGGTGTGATGAGGTCAGGAGCTGTGTGACCCCCGGAGGAACTCAAACTGAGTGTCAGTGAGTAGGTTATTGCTGAGTAAGTGCCCCTTGATAGCACTGTTGATGACCCCTTCCATCACTTTGCTAATGATCGAGAGTAGACTGACTGGACGGTAATTGGCCCTGTTGGATTTGTCCTGCTTTAGGGGTATAGGACATACCTGGGCAATTTTCCACATTGTTAGGTAGATGAAAGTATTGTAGCTGTACTGGAACAGTTGGACTCAGGGCACAACTAGTACTGGAGCACAAGCCTTCAGTACCATTGCTGGAATGTTGTCAGGGCCCATAGCCTTTGCAGTATCCAATGCTTTCAGCCATTTCTTGATATCACAAGGAGTTAATTGAATTGGCTGAAGACTGGGCATCTGTGATACTGGGGACCTCTGGAGGAGGCTGCTATGGATCATCCACTCAGCACTTCTGGCTGAAGATGGTTGCAAATGCTTCAGCCTTATCTTTTGCACTGCTGTGCTGGGCTCCCCATCATTGAGGATGGGGATATTTGTGAAGCCTCCTCCTCCAGTTAGTTGTTTAATTATCCTCCACCCTTCACGACTGGATGTGGTAGGACTTCAGAGCTTATATCTGATCTGTTGGTGTGGAATTGCTTAGCTATGTCTATTGCATGCTGCTTCCGCTGTTTAGCGAGTTCACCTTTCCAAACTGCTTTTAACTTTTGTTCAGAATCTTCCCTTATCCTTCCCTCCTGACATACTATATTCTTGTACATGCTTTGCTACATTACATATGTTATAAGCGCAGATTGTTGTTGTGGCAACTGTATGGTTAGCTAATTACATATATACTCTATGGGGTGAGAATGAGAACTATCAACAGTTTTCTTCCTCTCTTGTTACTGTGCAATTTTCCTGTTCAGCAGCCCAGCTAAGAACCGACAGGAGGAAAAAAAAATGCTGCAAGGGAACCAAGCATCAGTTGAGACTGATACAGATCGATGGCTCTCTGAGCGACATAGCTGTGTTTTATCATGAGAGACAGATGGCCACCTGCATAATGGCAAATTATATGTCTTGTTATTCTCCATCACTCTGGGTTTATGAAACAATACATGGGAGTAGTTTCTGGGCTCCGACTTACTATAATGCTTGTTCAAAAAATTTACAGGACGATGGTGGGCTACTGAATATGGAATTTATCCTAAAGTATGCAAGGCTAAACTGCTCAACAGAAAATGAATTGTGCATGAGTGGGCTAAAATCATACATCCGATGACTTAGGATTAATATTAATAGTGGTACAGAGATCAGATAAGGAACGTCCCTCCCAAAGCCTTGTTAGACAGTTTTGACCTCTCGGCAGAAGAATTTGAATGCAACCATGGCCAAATGCTTTTAAAATCACTTGCATTTTGCAGTGCTTATTACACAGTCAAAATGCCTCAAATATGTTTTGGAGTGCAGTGATTTTAACAGGAACAAAGTTAGGAATTACTGATAGATAGACCCAGTTTAAACTACTTTCTTCTCTATCATTCTATGCCCTAACACTGCCCAACACCAGGCAAAAGTGATGATGGGAGCTAGTGCCTTGCCTGCTCCTTAGACGGATATTTACAGATGTGCAAGCAGCTTGGGTGGACTTTCCTCCTCATTTTCACATTTCGGTTAGGAAGTGTTTGGCCTTCAGTTCAATATGTTGATCCAACAGAGAATGGGAATTCACCCTGTTAGTACAATTCTGAAAAATGCTGCACACCAAACTCAGTCACTCCGTGAACCCTCTTCAGTACCGGTCAGGTAAACAGCAAGCAAAGTGAAAGTCTATGAACTTCCAAAAGAATGGATAGATTCCTGATGAATGAATAAAACCTTAATCCTAATTATCAGATGCAAGAAAGACAACTTTCATAAACAAAGTTGTTGGCTCCACCAAGGTAACTCGGATACATTTTAATTGGTGTTTGTGTGGTCTTTGTCTTGATGCCTCTCCATAGAATTACACACTATTTACCATTCTGCTTAACACGTCCAAACCATCCAAATTGTGACTTGCTCATTTTGTCTGCTAGGTTTTCACTCACTTCAAGTTTCTCTCATGCTGTCTCCTACCCTTTATTTTATCTCAAGTCACAGATGAATAAGAGGGGAGACATTGGCAGGTGTGAAGTGTAACAAAAATAAGATTTGTCACTGTTGGCAGCAGAATAAATGGTGCAGGTAAAGAGATTGTTGAACACAAACGTGTTTAATAGTCTGTGTCCAACACAATAGCAGAATAAATTACTGCCCTGTGCATCCAAGCTTTAAAACCACAAAACAAAGACATAATTTACTGTCTTTCCAGAGACTTTTCAGAATCCAAATGCTGAAACAAGAGAATAGAGTCGCTCTTATTCAGTTGCATAAGATAGCAGTATCCAGACTTATGTATTCTGCTCATTTGAACTCCTTTCTCTTCCAAAAGAAAAGTATTCTGCATCTCTCACCAATATAAGAGCAGTGTGCAAGATAACTCTTCAAATATTTAAAACCGCTGTAAGCAGAGGGACATTTACGTGGGCTGCACACAAATAAAGGGAACTGAAACTTGAAGCCTCTTTAAAATGAACCACTTCTGTTGCTTCTCTACCTAAAGTTGAAGCAAAGAATGATGTGTGGTTCCCAAGACTAAACTTCAGTCCCATTACACCTAGGCTGACAACCCTACTACATTATTTATGGACTATTCAGGAATTTGCTCGTGTAAACTTCCCTGTTATCTATTTGGAATGAATGATATGAGACTGAGCACCAGCCAACATTATTCAAAAGACAAAACAAAGAAAACTTTCTTAAATCTAGAGGGCTACATTAAGGAATAGTACTATGCAGATTTGAGCTCATAATCCTCCACGCAACAATTTACTGACCTCACCATGAGAGGCATCAAGTGGACACCAGATATTTCCCCACTGGGAGGAATTAAGGAGAAAAACATTAATAAATCTGAACAGCTGTCATCCTGGACCTCTCTTCCACACCAAGGGGATTTCAAAGTAGTCATCAGCAGAGATCTGGAAATAAGACAACTCAACACCACTCCATGGCGGTTACAAATAGAGAGGGGAGATCCAAGAAAGTGGATAAGCAGAAATATCTCAGAGGTCACCGAAAAGCATGCAGTATCATGAGGGTTCAAACACATAACTCCTTGAAAGTACGAGTGCAGTTTGATAAAGCCATAGGGCTGATAAATAGGGGCATAGAGTCAGAGTACAGAAATGACGATGAATTTATATAAAACATTGGTTAAACAATAGTATACTGGGTGCAGTTTTGTTACAGAAAGGGCACTAAAGCCATGGGGAGCATAGAGTGGAGAATTACCAGGATAATGCTAGTAATGATGAGAGCCTTTGAGATACCGGAGAGCATTTTGATCAGAGCAGAGAAGGCCAAGAGAAAATTTAATTAAAGATCTTAAAAATTATGAAGGGTCAAACAGAATAGGACATATTTTCTCTGATAAGGGTGTCAATAACAAGGGATTATCAATTTGAAATGATAACTATGAGGAATGAGGAAAGGCATTAGAAGAAATTTATTTCTGCAACATGTTGCTGGAGGATGGAATGCATTGTCACAGGGAGTAATCAAAGTATAGACATCTGCATCTTTAAAGGAAAAAGTGGATAACTACCTGAAACAAAGGAAGAAACAGGGTTATGGGAAACAGCAGTGGGACTAGTGTTGAATTGCTCTAGCAAAGAGCTGGCACAAACATAATGAGTCTAATGGCCTCCATCTGTACTGTAATATTCTATGTTTCTAAGCATTAATGTTGAACTCTGATTACTCAATCAATATATGAAATGAGCTTGTTTGGTTAGAATCCTTTAGCTGTGTTGGCAACGATGGCTGTCCTAATAACTTGTACATAATCCATTTCAATTCTCTTTCCATTCATTTTATGGGTGTCCCTTTGGCAATTTATTCAGTCTTAATTGAAGCTGAAACATTGCCTACTTTTGAGATAAATCAAGCAGTTAGGAAGTCAAGCAGAGTACATAGTTGGCACAATTTCCCTCTCTTAGGTCTGACTTATTTGAATTCTGACACACAAACAGACCACCACCCCTCCCCAATGCCCCACCCTGCTCCTCTCTAATCTTGTTCCTTGGTTTGGAGGGGAATGATCAAGCAAGTAAACTCCACCAGGCAACAACACTGGAGGAGTCCTTGCTTATCTCCTCTCCAAGGTAGCTCTTAGATGAACACAGAAGGAGGTGATAGTTTCCCCACATTTAAGTGGAAGAGCATAGGCTGGAATTCTTAGTTTACCATTAATGGTATTCATTTTAAATCATTTTACTTGAAAATGAATGGGAAAAAACAGTGTGGGTGGTACAAACCTGCCTCCAGGCGCAAAACCCCTCTGGCATCCAGTATCCTGCAGGCCTCCAATGAACACTGAACCATGGCTTCTTTCTTTTTGCCAGTATGCGTCACCTCTGCAACAAGCTCTCTTCCTAGTGCATCGTCCACTGGTAGCCTAACAACAAGACGACAGTTACTTAACACTATAGCTCACGCTTCACAAGTACCAGTTAAAAAGGCAGACAATGAATTAGAACATAAATAAAATGTGACTGCTCTCTCATTTAAACTACTCAGTCCTCCCCTCCGCCATTACAGTCCTACTGCCCCTGATTTCTATTATCTGGTATGATACCAAATCAGTTATGTTACTGGACTAATAATCCAGACACAAGTTCAAAATGGACATTTTAAATTCAGTGAAATAAATAAATCTGGAATAAAGTGCAAGCATCAGTAATAGTGACCAAGAAACTACGCAAATATGATGAAAACCCAAATGATTCACTAATGTCCTTTAGGAAAGGAAATCATCTGCTGTCCATACCTAGTCTGATCTATATGACTCTGGACCCACAGCAATGTAAATGACTTTTAATTGCCCTCTGAGCAAACCACTCATTTGCCACCATCTTCTCATAGGCAAGTAGAATTAAAAATTCCACTACCACGTTTGGCGATTTTAAATATTAAATTAAAAGATTTATTAACAGCAATAAATGCTGGCTGGCCTTGCCAGTGTTGTTCATGTCCAGTGAATGAATAAACAAAAAAAATTAATTGAACTAACAGTAATTATTGTAGAATCATAGAATGATATGGCACAGGAGGCCATTCTGCCCATCATGCCTGGGTAGAGCTGTTGATTTAACCTCACACCCCTGATCTTCCCCCCATAGCTCAGGAATATATTTTCCCTTCAAGTAATTATCCAATTCTCTTTGAATATTATAGTTGGGTCTCAAATCCTGCTGTCCAAAAACCAGAGTTTTCAGAAAACCAGACATTTTTAGAATGTGCCATGTGTCAATTTTATTTGAGTAAAATAAAAAAGAACTTACCTGGACAATTCGGTTAGACATTCCATTGGTGCGTTGTGGCGCCTGATTAGTTATCCCCTTTGCTGCTTGCATACTGGTGTAATGCCATGCTCCAACCAACCCTTGAGCCCCCACCTGACCTGGCTTGACTCAAACCGCCCATGGCTCGAACTTCCTGACCAGAGGTTGTTGGTTTTGAGGCATTATACATTTTTTGGGTTAGGGATATGGATATGGCAGGTGGCAATTGCCGGGGAGACCAAACCCCAAAGGGAAACTTGGCTAAGCTGTCATAATGATTTGCAATTTGTATTTTTATTATGAGAAGGTATGTGCACTAAAGTCAGAAGTAAAGATCGCACTACCACTTTTGGAGACTTTAAATATTAAATTAAAACATTTATTAACAAAGGAAAGAAAACTTAAAACACACAAGGCTACAATTACACAGTTAAATTTAGTCTTTCAACATTTCCCAAAAGATTTCTACTTAGCTACACTCCCTCAAAAACATCCTTTTCCAGGCAACAGTCCAAAGATGATTAATCTATAAAACATCCAGTAATATTACCGCAAGGCACCAACTATTGCTATAAGGGAGGTATTTCACAGTTTCTCTCTCCCTCGACAATGGAATTCCAAAGTTTTTAACAAAACCTTGCTTTCCTGAAAAGCAAGCACTTCTCTGGGGTGCCTAGAGGCTGCTTTTCATAAGTCTGTCTTTGTAACAGCCCATCTTTCAAGGTCTCACATGGCAACTCCCCATACAACTTTCAATCTTTCTTTAAATATATTTTCTCCCTTTTAACCTTTAAAACCTATTGTAACTTCTTTGGAAGTTACCTTTCCCAGGATATAAAATCTTTCATGTTGTCATTATGGCCAGCACTTCTAGGAAAAATAAACTTAATAACTTTGACTTATTTATTTATAATTTTGCCAGTTGTAAAACTTCCTTTTTTATTCGTTCACGTGATGTGGGTGTTGCTAGCTGGGCCAGCACTTATTGCCCATCCCTAATTGCCCTTGAGAACAGAGTGGCTTGCTTGGACATTTCAGAGGGCATATTACAAGTCAACCACGTTACTATGGGTCTGGAGTCACATGTAGATTTCCTTCCCTAAAGAACATTAGTGATGGGTTTTTACAACAATCAACAATGGTTTCATGGTTATGATTAGACTTTTAATTCCAGATTTTTTACTGAATTCAAATTTCACCATTTGTCATGGTTCCCCAGAGCATTATCCTGAGTAACAATGACAGTGACAATATCTCTACATCACTGCCACCCCCTTCCGGTCACGTCTCTGAAATTCAAACCTCTCAACGTATCTACAAATGCAAATGTCAGCTCGTCCATTTCCATTTCAAAATGCCTTTTACACCTAAGTCCTTTGATGTTTTAAACCTTGCAGTCTGACTGTCTTCAGTTTAATTATACACAAATGCACACACACGCTTGTTTCAGTATCTCACAGTAATGTTAGGGAAAAATGATATTTCCTTTACAACCTGTACTAATGAACTTTCAGTTGTACAGTGCCGATCAGAGAGACAGTGAGTGTGGTGGGGGCATGGAGGGGGCGGTGTGTTTGATGGTTAGAGGGTTCGTGCCTGTGTACACAAGTCTTTGAAGATGACAGGGCAAGTTGAGAAGCCTGTTCAAAATACATATAATCCTTGGCTTTTATAATAGATGAAAAGGGTATAAAAGCAAGGAAAAGCTGTGCCAAAATTTTATAAAATACTGTCAGACCTCATCTGGAGAATTCTGTACAGTTTTCGGCACTGCTGTTTACGAAGGACATCAAGGCCATTGAGCGGATACAGAAGAGATTTGCACCAGGATTGAGGAACTTCAACTATTTGACACCTCTGAGCCTCCTCTGATGCGAGAAAATCCAAGCTCTTCAATCTCTCCAAATAGTTGAAGTTCCTCAACCCTGGTGCAAATCTCTTCTGTATCCGCTCAATGGCCTTGATGTCCTTCGTAAACAGCAGTGCCAAAAACTGAACAGAATTCTCCAGATGAGGTCTGACATTATTTTATAAAATTTTGGCACAGCTTTTCCTTGCTTTTATACCCTTTTCATCTATTATAATGGGTCACATTTCACAGCACATGGTAAGACTATCTTGTGGGGGGGGGGGGAGGGGATCCTACATTTTCTTAATTTTGGTTTCAATTCTAGTCTCCTGAAAAGAATGAATGAATGGACCCCGCAGTTTCTGAATTCCTGACACAACAAGTTAATTGTCACTCTAGCTATCGACCCTTCTGCCAATAGAAACAGTTTCTCCTTATTTACTCGATCAAAATCATTCATAATTTTGAACACCTCTGAACCTTCTGATGCGAGAACAACCCAAGCTCTTCAATCTCTCCAAATAGTTGAAGTTCCTCAACCCTGGTGCAAATCTCTTCTGTATCCGCTCAATGGCCTTGATGTCCTTCATAAACAGCAGTGCCGAAAACTGAACAGAATTCTCCAGATGAGGTCTGACAGTACTTTATAAAATTTTGGCACAGCTTTTCCTTGCTTTTATACCCTTTTCATCTATTATAAAAGCCAAGGATTATATGTACATTTTGAACAGGCTTCTCAACTTGCCCTGTCATCTTCAAAGACTTGTGTACACAGGCACGAATCCCCTAACCATCAAACACACCGCCCCCCATGCCCCCACCACACTCATTGTCTCTCTGCTTCTGCACCTTTTAAAAATTGTACCATTTAATTCATATGCGCATTCCTCATTCTTTGTATTGCCAGCAAACATCGATACATTACTCTCAGTCTCTTTGCCTAAGCCATGGATATCGATTATAAATAGCTGAGGCCCAGTACTGACCCTTGTGGCACTTGAAAATGAAAACTGTCCCATTTATCCCTACTCTCTGCTTCCTGTCCATTATAAACCAATCCTCTATTCATACTAATATTTCAACCCCAACTCCACGAGCACTTATCTCATGTATTAGCCTTTTGTGTGGCACCTTATCGAATGCTTTTTGGAAATCCAAGTATACTGTATTGGTTCCCCTTTTTCTATCCTACTATATAAATCCTCAAAAACTCTGATAAATTTATCAAACATGATTTCCCTTTTGTTAAATCATTTTATCTGATCATAATATGATTTCCATTATGCTTTATGTCATGTCCCAATTGAAATCATTTAGAGAACATACTCAAACAACAAGGAGCTGACCACAAAAAACGTGCCAGCACTTGGTGCAAACTCACCAGTCAATTAGATGCTACACACAGAATCCATATAATCAAAACTCAACAATCTGGCTGAAGTTTGGCACAAATTTCACCTTTCTGCCATAAGCAAATTTAAGAATTAATGGGTCACATTTCACAGCACATGATAAGACTATCTTGGTGGGGGAGGGGATCCTACATTTTCTTAATTTTGGTTTCAATTCTAGTCTCCTGAAAAGAATGAATGAATGGACCCCGCAGTTTCTGAATTCCTGACACAAGAAGTCAATTGTCACTCCAAAACTTACTGATCTCAACAGCTGCAACAGCTACAGAGGCCAGATATTGGGGCTAAATAGGCCTTTTATTTGCATTCAAAATACGGCCGAATGTGCAAAATCACAAGCATCCAAGCTAGGTAAAGAAAGCCATGGGGTTATACAATGCCTAATGAGGAACAGGAACATAACTGAGTAAGATAGTTCTGCAGAGTCATATTGGACTCAATACGTTAGCTCTGTTTCGGTCTCCACAGATGCTGCCAGGCCTGCTGAGCTTTTCCAGCACTGTTTTTATTTAAGGTTCTAATGCTGATCCTTTGTCTATGCAGAGTTGCCTGACCCTGGCTATGATTGAGGTAAGGGCACTATAAATAATCTTAGCAACTTTGCACTAGTTTAAGGGTGGAGGGGTTGGGAGGACAAGAGAGACAATTATCCAGGGTCTGTGCTTCTGATTGTAATGCAGTGTGAATGCTGGATACTGGACTCGTGTTTAATGGCCTCCTGTCTGCCCCCTGGGTGAATGATGGCAAATAAAGGAAAGCCAAACGTGACAGACAAAGCACCATTCTACAGCTAGCCAGGGAAGAACTTTTTTCTACTAAATATCACTTGTAATTTAATGACGTCAGAGCTACAAAGCTAGTGTCTTTAATAATTACTTTTTTCAGATAAAATCTACTATACCTGACTCGACAGACCCAAGTACCAGAGCCACGCTCATCATACTCATACTCCAGCTCCTCGCCTGCAAAGAAAAAAAAATGAAAGGGCTCAAATAGCAGATGTCTTGAAATTCTGGTTTTATTTTGTTAAATAAACAATACAGGGGTACATAATTCACATCATAGGAACAGCAAAGAGGACCTGTAGTTATAAAACTCTCAGAAATTCCTTAAAGATATCTCATACACAATGAAGTGCAGCGACTATTATGTACACAAACAGATGCCGCCTGACCTGCTGAGATTTTCCAGCACTTTCTGTTTTTATTTAACGTTCTAACTCTGATCCTTTGTCTATGTAGTATGTCTATGTAATTCACCTCATTCCAGCCTTGGTCCGAACGTGGATGAAAGAGCTGAACACCAGAGGTGAGGTGAGAGTGACTGCCCCTGACATCAAGGCAGCATTTGACCAAGTGTTTGACATCAAGGAGCACACTAGCTTGGCCTTTAAAAACTGCAACCATCTTCCTTTGTGCTAGGCATGCCAGTGGAGAGTTTTTCTCCCCCGTATCCCATTCACTCCAATAATCTCAGTCCTGGGACATTGCTGCATGAGTTCCTCAGGGTAGTGTCCTCGGCCCAGCCATCTTCAGCTGTTTCGTCAATGACTTTCCTTCCATCATAAGGTCAGAAAGTGGGGATGCTCGCTGATGACTGCACGATGTTCTGCATTATTCGAAACTCCTCAGGATACTGAAGCAGTCTATGTCCAAGTGCAGCAAGACCTGGATAGCATTCAGACTTGGGGTGCAATGTGGCAAGTAACATTCACGCCACACAAGTGTCAGGCAATGAACATGCCCAATAAGAGACAATCTAATCATCACCCCTTGACATTCAATGGCATTATTATCACTGAATCCACCACATCAACTTCTAGGAGTTACCGTTGACCAAAAACTGAACTGGACTAGCCATATAAATACTGTGACTAAAAGAGCAGGTCACAGGTTAGGAATCCTGCAGCAAGTAACTCACCTCCTGACTCCCCAAAGCCTGCCCACCATTTACAAAGCACAAGTCAGGATTGTAGTGGAGTATTCTCCACTTGCTTGGATGAGTGCAGCTCCAAAAGCACTTGAAACTCGACACCATCCAGGACAAAGCAGCCTGCTTGATTGGTACCCCATTCACAAACATTCACGCCCTCCACCGCTGACACACAGTAGCAGCAGTGTGTACCATCTACAAGCTGCACTGCAGCAATTCACCAAGGCTTCTTTGACAGCACCTTCACCCAATACTGCTGCAATCTAGAAGGACAAGGGCAGCAGATGCATAGGAACACCACCACCTGGAAGTTCCCCTCCAAGCCCACACATCATCCTGACTTGGAAATATATCACCATTCCTTCACAGTTGCTGGCTCAAGATCCTGGAGCTCCCTCCCGAACAGCACTGTGAGTGCACCTAGGCCACATGGACTGCAGAGGTTCAAGCAGCCAGCTCACCACCACTTTCTCAACGGCAGTTAGGGATGGGCACTAAAAATGCTAGCCTTGCCAGCAATGCCCATGTCCCATGAAAGAAAAAAAATGACTTCCGCTCCTGCTACAGCTCTTCACAAAGTTACAAGTTACATTCTGTGTGACTGTGATGAAGGTAAACTTTCCCTCTGGACCTGTCTGCAACATTTGACATGGCTGACCACACCATCCACCTCCAAAACCCCTGCAGTGTGGTATGCTCTCGCATGGTTCCATTTTTATCTATCTAACCACAGCCAAAGAATCATTTCTTCTCTCCCATTCCAAAAAAAAAAGTCATATTGGACTCTAAACGTTAACTCTATTTCTCTCACCACAGATGCAGCCAGACCTGCTGAGGTTTTCCAGTTTTTATTTCAGATTTCCAGCATCCACAGTATTTTGCTTTCACTTCCTTCTCTTCCTGCTCCCACACCATTACCTCTGGTGTCCCTTAAGAGTCTATCCTTAGCTCCCACATATTTCTCATCTATCTGATCTGCAGTTATCAACTCCAACCTTCTCCCTCACAATAGATTGGGATCAAACCATTCTGTTTGCAAAGCAGGCTGCCTTTGTCCTTCTAGCTGGCAGAGGTCTTGAGTTTGGAAGGTGCTGTCAGAGCCTTGGTGAGATGCTGCAGTTCATCTTGTTGATGGCACACACTGCTGCCACTGTGCATTGGTGGTGGAGGGATTGGATGTTGAAGATGGTGGATGGGATGCTTTGTCCTGGATGGTGTCGAGCTTCAAGTTCTGTTGGAGCTGCACTCATCCAGTTGAATGGAGAACATTCCATCACACTCCTGACTTGTGCCTTGTAGATGGTGGACAGGCTTTGGTGGGGGGGGGGGGGGGGGGGGGGGGGTCAGGAGGTGAGTTACTCACTACAGAATTCCCAGCCTCTGACCTGTTCTTCTAGCCACATTATTTATATGGCTACCCCAGGATGCTTGTAGTGGGGGAATCAGTGATTGTAATGCCATTGGATGTCAAGGGGCGATGGTTAGATTCTCTCCTGTTGCAGATGGTCATTACCTGACACTTGTGTGGCACGAATGTTACTTGTCACTTATCAGCCCAAGCCTGAATGCTGTCCAGGTCTTGCTGCATATGGACTTGGACTGCTTCAGTGTCTGAAGAGTCACGAATGGTGTGGAACATTGTGCAATCATCAGTGAACATCCCCATTTTTGACCTTATGGCGGCGTGGCTGAACGTGGTTGGGCCTAGGACACTGCGCTGAGCAGCACCTGCAGTGATGTCCTGGGGGCTGAGGTGACTGACCTCCAACCACCACATCCATCTTCCTTTGTGCTAATTATGACTCCAGCCAGTGGAAAGTTTTCCCCTTGGTTCCCATTGACTCCCGTTTTTCTAGGGTTCCTTGATGCCACTCTGTCAAATGCTGCCTTGATGTCAAGGCCAGTCACTATCATCTCACCCTCTGGAGGGATTCAAACATGGAGGTATGGGAAAGATGGGAATAGATTTGGGAGGTGACTGTTAAGGTCCAATAGCTGTTTGGCAATAAAGATTGAGACCAAGACTGGCCTCTTCAAACAGAGTTTTACTTTTAGTGCATAAAACTCTACCAACCACCTGTTATCCCATTCATAAAACCAAATGGATACTTAGGCTGTCAACTAATAATTGGCAATTGAACTCCTTTAACTGTTTCCTTCCCCAACAGATTTCCCTCTTCTTAAAAAGAAAGAAATCCTTAAGCTTACATAATCACAAAAAACCCAAAGATCAATATATATTTTTCATTCATTAAATTCACCTTGTTCTCCTCCTTAAAAAAAAGGAACACATGTATAGATATGTCCACACAAAAGGAGTTTTTTTTAAAAAAGAGAAAGACGTCCCTCTTTGAGGATCTCCAATAACTTCTTGGAGCTCGCTCTTCTTTTGGTGAAGCAGTCAGATAATTGATGGCTGCTATCAATCCATTTAATCTTGGCAATCTCCTTATTCTCGAGCATTTGTTTTAAGCTTGCAATGTCAATTTGTAATCTCTTCTTGTTAACACACTTTGTAAAGTGAACATTTTCCCATAGTGACTTATTATCTATAAGACGTTTGATAGGTACCATTCCTGCATACCCTTTCCCATTTAAAATTTCTTCCAGTATCTTTGATACAAAGAAAGCCATATCTACCGCCTCACAAGGGCGAGAATCTCCGCTGCCAACGTACTTTTTACAACTCTTCGTATCTTTTTAGATTCCCATGCCAAAGGGCAGTATTTGCCTTTTTGAGAAATATTATAATACCTCCTGCATTCGAAAACGCATCACGTGGATTTGCATAAGACGCATTGCTAAACAGTTTCATTTTTCCAAGATCACCCAAAGATGGGAATTTCAAAACACACTGCTCCATTTTTAATTTTGTCAATGTTTTGTTTGCCCAAATGATTTCTTCAACCTTGGGATCATTCATTTTAGTACTCAATTCCAAAATGTCAAAACTAACTTCTGGCCTTGTTTGTTTGCCTAGCCAATTGAGTTGCCCAATTAGACTTCTGAATTTCTCTTTTTCCATTTCAGAAGCCGCTGTATCTTTCTGGGAGGCCCCACCACAACTAATTGCAATGGGATTCATGTTGTCTAAGTAGGATTGCTGATGTAAAAGGATGTGTGATCCACTCTGCCTGATTTCCAATCCAATGTACTTAAATGCACCAGAAGCCTGACTTCCAATTTTAAACTCCATTCTGAGCCCATTAATGACAACCATTTAAAATTTGATACTACCACAAAAAATTATCTACATACATCATAAAGATGCCTGCTAGTTTCCTTCCATGGTGCCAATAAATCATTGCCGGGTCTGCTTACAACTGAAGACAACCCAACTTTAACAAAACTGACCTCACTGAGAAATACCAAACTCTGGAGACGTCATTTAAACCGTACACACATTTATTTCGCTTCCAGGGAGTTCCTTCTGCACTTGGCGCCTCTTTCAGTGGACGGAAAAAAACTTCCCTTTAAAGTTGATGCCCCTGCAAAAAGGCAGCTTTAATGTCAATGGAATAACTGCTAGTAGGGCCAAAAACATCTTCTGCATAACTTTTCCTGCCGTAGGTGAATCTACTCTTATATCCCGGTCATCTAATTTTTCTTCAAACCCTTGTGCCACTAGCCTGGCTTTAGCTTTATAAGTTCGATCAGGAAGCACCTTACCCGTCTATGAGAAGGAGCTTGTAGTCCCCTATGTGGCATCTCTGTGGATACCCCAAATTCTTTCCAACTATGTAGTTCTTGCTGTTTGGCATCCTTTATTAATTTGTCTAATTTTTTTGAAGCTACTAAGACTTCTCAATCACATAGGCTTCTGCTCCTTGTAGCATTACTAATCTGTGCCATATTCCTTGACCTTGTTAAGCTATGCCCTCTATCCTGCCTTCTATAATGCTCTGGACTGTTACTGTTTGATCTCCCTGTCCCATTTATAGATGTTCTTTCAACAGTTTGCGATCTCTTCCTAGAGGCACGTTTACTCCCAGGCCCACTGTCTTAACTGATACTGCATTTCCGTGCCTTCCATTTTTGTACTTCATGTTCCCAATCCATAGGCCTAACCTCCTGTCCTTTATCTCGTACATTAAACCAGTTTTTATATTTTCTTGTGGCTTTCTCAGCTCTACCTACAATTGTTGCATCCGCCACTGACTGGCCCCTTCTGGCAAGTATGTAACTTTAGTGCCAGCTTTTGGCAGTTGTCCTCTGGGACAAATCGTCTCACCCTGTTCGTCTGAATTAGTGCCTCCATCTTCAGATATCCTGTCAAATTCAGCTACCTGGTCCTCACAATCACACAACATATGGGTATGAGAAGTACACAATTCTTCATCCCTTCCTACAACACTTTCCGAATCCACAAATTTGTGATCCGCGCCAGCCATCCTTGATGAGTGTACCCGAGTAGTCTGATTCCCATGCTGTAAAATGACTGTTTTACCATCTTTACCTATAACTTTTCCTGGGCCTTTCCACTCGTTAAGTCTTTCTCTTTTAAAGTATACCATGTCTCCCTGCTTGAAAATGGTTTCCGACAGTCATACACTGCGTCTTAGAGCTTGGCAATTATTTCTGAAACTTCGGCTTTAAGGAACGCCTTTCCATTTACACATAGTGCATTTAAATGCTCAGAAAAGGTGGAGCTAACCATAGCTCCCTCCAAAGCTGTGGGAATGATCACTCAGGACTGAAGGAATTTTTGGGTTTCCACCAAAAACCAATTAATATGGACTATAGCCCCGAGCCATCTGCGGTGAATTCTTGGCATGGACAGCCCATGCTGGAGCTGATGTTAGTTTATAGCTTTGTTTATCCAAAAATATTTTATGAAGCATCTCATCTATCACTGCGTGATTTCTTTCACACACACTGTTGCTAAAAGGGCTTTCTGCTGCTGTATTCGTAACTATTATATTCATGTTTTCGCACATATCCCGGAACTCACGTTAGCAAATTCCCCCCCATTATCAGTGAGAATTTCACTGGTGGTCCCAATCCAGTCCCTATCCACTTCTCCATTACCTGATCCACAATTATTTTTTCTTTATTGTATATGATTGTCAACTGGCTAAACCTGGTTGCTAAATCTACAAAATGTAAAATAAAAATGTTCTTTTCTTTATCCCACACCTTTAAATCCATCGCCACAACTTCATTCACTAAGGGTAGACTCACTATTGGCGATGATGGTGTCCTTCTGTATTTCTTACATATATCACATCTATTACTTATCTCTCTATAAGTTTAGTGTACTCTCCATCCCTTATTCCTGCATCCCTTATCAAAATTTTTAATCTTTGCGAAGAAGGGGTGAGCAAACTGCCGATGCAATTTTAACACAATTAGCTTTTTGTCTTCCAAATTTCTCTCCCTGATGCTAATAGCACTTCTTTAATCTCCGTAGTAGAAAAGTTAGGTTTCGTTAAAGGAATATAGTAGAGTCCAGATTGCGTAACTTGCAAATCCACAGGTTTTCAAAATACAACGGCCGTGTCATTTTCAAAGTCCAGCTTCATTTGTGCTTTTTTCATGCTGGATACTACATCTGTGCTGATGAAATGATTGATTCCATCTATCTTACAGGGAATCACTACCCTTTTTAAAGATTTTAGGGCTGAAACTTCTTGTAACTAATACAATGCCCTCTCTTTGGTCAATATCACCATCGTCTTCTTCTGAGTCTTCTGTCTGAAGAAGCTTAGTTTCCAATCTTTTACTTACAAACAGCAACCATGCACTGCTACCACTGTTAAGGTCCAATATCTATTTGGCTATAAAGACTGAGACCAAGACTAGCTTCTTCAAACAGAGTTTCACTTCTAGTGTATAAAACTACCAACCAACTTGTCTCACCTCTTATCTCTTGTATACAACCAAATAGGTTAGGTTGCTAACTAATAATTAGCAATTGAACCTCTTTAACTTATTCCCATTTCTGAACACTGACATGTTCAAGGACCCACAGACGTCTGTGAGCTAGACCTTTTCCTAAATCCTAAATCAGAAACTAAACAATGCTTCCACGGGATTGCACATCAAACTTTGCCAACAAAGCTCAATGCACATAACAGGAAGCTAAGAGGAAATGACTAGGCTGCCAGCTTCTGATTAAAGCAAGTCAATATATTCCTCAGTGATGCCTCACTATACATTGGGCATCAGTAAACATGAATATTTTCAATGCCCTACTACCTCAAGATGACAGAAACCACAACTCCTAAACAGTAGCCATGGGTATACCAAGAAGCAATATCATGCTTCGGTAATTAATCTATCATTCAACTGGATCAACCATCTCGGTCTGTCCACAAGCACAACCCAGGCCTTCCAATTGCTTACCATTTCAACACCCTATCCTGCTCTCTTGACCATATGTCCGTCCTTGGCCTGCTGCAACGTTCCAGGGAAGCCCAACGCAAAATGGAGGAATACACCTCATCTTCTAGGCATTTTACACCCTTCCGGACTTAACATTGAGTTCAACAAGTTCAGATCATGAATTCCCTCCTCCATCCTCACCCACTTTTTACAATATTCATTCTTATTTCTTAATTTCATTTTTTTAATTTTAATTTTTCATCCACTTATTTCTATTATCATTTTTATTTATTTTCATTTTTATTCATTGTTTTATCCTATTTTCAATCTTTTTTCCACCGCCGTCCGCTCCCCCCACCTCACCCTCACAAGGACCATCTGTCACTTGTTCATGTTGTTCTTTCCAGAGTGCTTACCCTTGTCCTGCCTTTATCACATTCTGCTTTCTGATCTTAATGCCACCATCAGCACCTCCTTTAGCCAGTATCACTATCATTAACACTCCTTTGTCCTTTTGTCCATGACATCTTTGGCAATCTCTCCTTTGCCTCCACTTCTCACTGGCCTTCTATCCAGCTTCACCAACTCCACCCCTCCTTAAACAGTAAAAATTTCATTCTGGCGCACTGACCTCTACCTCGCGGAGGCTGAGCGTCAACTCGCAGACACTTCCTCCAACTTTCCCTGGACCATGACCCCACCACTGAACATCAAGCCAATGTTTCCAGGACTGTCACTGATCTCATCTCCTCTGGAGATCTTCCTCCCACAGCTTCCAACCTGATAGTCGCCCAACCTTGGACGGCCCGCTTCTACCTCCTACCCAAAATCCACAAACAGAACTGTCCCGGTAGACCGATCATGTCAGCTTGCTCCTGCCCCACGGAACTCATTTCTCGTTATCTTGACTCTCTTCACTCTCCCCTTGTCCAGTCCCTTCCCACCTACAACCGTGATTCCTCTGACACCTTACGTCACATCAACAATTTCCAGTTCCCTGGCACCAACCGCTTCCTCTTCAAGATGGACGTCCAATCCCTCTACACCTCCATCCCCCACCAGGATGGTCTGAGGGCCCTTAGCTTCTTCCTCGAACAGAGGTCCGAACAATCCCCATCCACCACTATTCTCCTCTGTCTGGCTGAACTTGTTCTCACACTGAACAATTTCTCCTTCAACTCCTCTCACTTCCTCCAAATAAAAGGTGTGGCTATGGGTACTCGCATGGGCCCCAGCTATGCCTGTCTCTTTATGGGGTATGTGGAACATTCCTTGTTCCAGTCCTACTCCGGCCCCCTTCCACAACTCTTTCTCTGGTACATCGATGATTACTTCGGTACTGCTTCATGCTCTCGTCGGCACTTGGAAAAATGTATTAATTTTGCTTCCAATTTCCACCCCTCCATCATTTTCACGTGGTCCATCTCTGACACTTCCCTTCCCTTCCTTGAGCTCTCTGTCTCAATCTCTGGTGATAGACTGTCCACCAAATCCATTACAAGCCTATCGACTCCCACAGCTACCTCGACTATAGCTCCTCACACCCCGCATCCTGTAAGGACTCCATTCCATTCTCTCAGTTCCTTCGCCTCCGTCGCATCTGTTCTGATGATGCTACCTTCAAAAAACAGTTCCTCTGACATGTCCTCCTTCTTCCTTAACCGAGGTTTTCCACCCACGGTCGTTGACAGGGCCCTCAACCGTGTCCGGCCCATCTCCCGCACATCTGCCCTCACGCATTCTCCTCCCTCCCAGAAACATGATAGGGTCCCCCTTGTCCTCACTTATCACCCCACCAGCCTCCACATTCAAAGGATCATCCTCCGCCATTTCCGCCAACTCCAGCATGATGCCACCACCAAACACATCTTCCCTTCACCCCCCCGGCAGCATTCCGTAGGGATCGTTCTCTCCGGGACACCCTGGTCCACTCCTCCGTCACCCCCTACTCCTCAAACTCCACCTATTGCACCTCCCCATGCCCACGCAAAAGAAGAAACACCTGCCCCTTCACTTCCTCTCTCCTCACCGTTCAAGGGCCCAAACACTCCTTTCAAGTGAAGCAGCATTTCACTTGCATTTCCCCCAACTTAGTCTACTGCATTCGTTGCTTCCAATGTGCTCTCCTCTACATTGGAGAGACCAAACGTAAACTGGGCGACCGCTTTGCAGAACACCTGCGGTCTGTCCTCAAGAATGACCCAAACCTCCCTGTCGCTTGCCATTTTATCACTCCACCCTGCTCTCTTGCCCACATGTTTGTCCTTGGCTTACTGCATTGTTCCAGTGAAGCCCAACGCAAACTGGAGGAACAGCACCTCATCTTCCAACTAGGCACTTTACAGCCTTCTGGACTGAATACTGAATTCAACAACTTTAGATCTTGAACTCCCTCCTCCATCCCCACCCCCTTTCTGTTTCTTCCCCCTTCCTTTTGTTTTTTCCAATAATTTATATAGATTTTTCTTTTCCCACCTATTTCCATTATTTTTAAATCTTTTATGCCCCCCACCCCCACTAGAGCTGTACCTTGAGTGCCCTACCATCCATTCTGAATTAGCACATTCGTTTAAATAATATCACCAACTTCAACACCTCTGTGTTCTTTTGTTCTTTAGTCTGTGACATCTTTTGATTATCTGCTCCTATCACTGCTTGCTTGTCCCTACAACCACACCACCTCCCTCCACTTCTCTCCCCCCACCCAACTCACCCCCCCCCACCTTAAACCAGCTTATATTTCACCCTTCTCCTTGGATTCACCCAGTTCTGTTGAAGGGTCATGAGGACTCGAAACGTCAACTTTTTTCTTCTCCACCGATGCTGCCAGGCCTGCTGAGTTTTTCCAGGTAATTCTGTTTTTGTTATAAATTTCATTAAATTTTTATTTTTCTTTAGCTCTGAAGAAGTTCATAAGGACTCGAAACGTTAACTCTTTTTTTCTCCTCACAGATGCTGTTAGACCTGCTGAGTTTTTCCAGCATTTTCTGTTTTTGTTTCAGATTTCCAGCATTTGCAGTATTTTGCTTTTATCTTATGGATCAAACATCTCGTTGCCTCCACCGCCATCCCACCTTAAAGAAAGTTTTAAACAAAGACAGATCCCATACAATCTTTCCTGCTTGGTTTATTTACTGTTACTGGCTGCAGGTTGTAAGAAAGGGATCCTGGTGGTAAAAGACCTTTAAAAGTCTTGCTGGGTAAGCTCACTGCAAGATACAAACAAGTGATTTACTTGACTCTGACATACTTTATGCAAACTGGATCAATTAGCTCATAGTTTATAAACTAGTCCAGTCAGAATATATATATGATATATTAGCAGCCAGTAGGTATTCTGGGACTATCAAAATACCACTGTGGTATTTGAAAATGTTGTTAAAGATCAAGAAGAGAGGGAACAGATTTCCTCCATTAAAAACCTTTTTCACAGAGATCAATGCTAACTTCTCTCAGCATGACAGAGCTCCAACAACAGTAGTTCTTTTAATATGATATGCATAGATTTGCCTGCAGGACAGTTTTAAATTGGGACGCATAGGAAATTTTACACTTAATCCAGGCTGTTGGGCAGTAAATATTGCATTATTCTCCTTCAGCTGCCAGTCAAGTGTTCTCAGATGACTGATGGACTTGGCATCAATGGTTTCCACCATGAGGGAAAAAAGCTATTATTGTGTGTGTGCATGCACGTGCATGTGTGTACTGTATGTGTGCACATGAATTTCTTTTTGCAAATTTAATTTTCAAGATGTGCTTTATTCATGCTTGGGAATTGAAGGGCTCTCCATCTCACTGTCCAGAAGAAGCAAGTTCAAGTCAAGTGCAGTGTGGCCCATTGGACTCCTTTAGCCAATATCACTATCATTAACACTCCTTTGTCCTTTTGTCCATGACATCTCTGGCAATCTCTCCTTTGCCCCCACCTCTTACTGGCCTTCTATGCAGCTTCAGCTACTCCACCCCTCCTTAAACAGTATAAATTTCATTACATTTTTACTTCTCTTTAGCTCTGAAGAGTCATTAGGACTCGAAATGTTAACTCTTTTTTTCCTCTGGTAAATCTCTGGCATAATAATGCGCTTCAGGCCAAACATCAGAGCAACATTCTTCCCATTTCCCACAGCAATCAACCTTTAGCTATTCTTGAGCAAGAATGCAAATACACTATCGAGTGGTGCTGAATTAGGGAGTGGCGTGTGCCCATTCCCACTGGGAACGGACTCAGGCTGACAAAGCTCTCATTATGTAGGACCCTTGCAAACACAGCCTTTGATCCCATCCGTCTGAGATAGATGCGGATCAGTATACAACCCAGTGCATCACCTGCTCTGTAGCGAGGCAGTGCCCTAATATTCTTCGGCGCATTTCATCAATACTAATAGGAAAATGGTAGCCCTGATTCACAGATACATTTAAGGGGAAACTAGATAAGTACATGAGAGAGAAAGGAATATAGAATATGATAATAGGCTGAGATGAAGTAAGGTGTGAGGAGGCTTTTGAGGAGCACAGTCATAGGCATAGACCTGTTGGTGGTGTGCTGTAAATTCTATGTCATTCTACGAAACCCCCCAGCTGGCAGGGACAGGGAATGTTTGACAGTAATAAAACCAGAAAATACTGGAAATACTTTAGGTCAGGCAACCTCTGTGGACAGAAACAGAGTTAATGGTTCAAGTCAATGACACTTCCCAAGTGCAGTAATTTACTTTTGTATCAATGTTTTACAATAGTTGATCTCTGACTTGGGAAAGACTAGAGTAAAAGGCAGGGAAAAACGGTTGAAAAGAGAAAATTGCTAAGATGACTCAGCTGGTTGAATAGAGTCTGTACTCTGCCTATTGCAAACAACTGAAGGAACACAATGTTTGATTTAATCAGCCAATTGTTGGGATGTATGGCCTGAAATTCACACACAATATCTGTGGCACCACAGAAATCTGTTGGACTAAGTGGGCAAACAAGTGCAGCTGACTAACTGAGCGAAGACTTGGAGTTTGGTGAGAGGGGAGTTAGGGGGAGGAGGAGTTGTTTGTTTGCACTTTCTATTTTTCTCACCCTATAGGAACTGGTTCTTCTTGCTCTACTACAGGGAAAGAAGCTAACCATTTGTTGACCGTCTGCTAAGTGGGTAAACTCTATTCTATTCCTAAGGTTCCAAATAGGACACAATTTGGTGGTAAAGTTAATAATACATAAGAAAGCAACATAAATAAGTGATTAATATAATTAAGTAACTATTTAAAATACACTGAGGATGGCAGGACAGGTGATGTGTCAAGGCTGCAGCTTGTGGGAGCTCCTGGATAACATTGTGATCCAGGGCAAACACGTCTGCAGTAAGTGTTTGTGGCTTGAGGAACTTTGGCTCAGAATCATTGAGCTGGGGCTGAGCTGCAGACTCTGACACATCAGGGAAGGGGAAAGTTACTTGGATACTTTATACCAAGAGGCAGTCACACCACTTAGGATAGGATCTTCTGATTTGGTCGGTGGCCAGGGACAGGAGGGTGTAACTGTTACTGAGGCAGGTAAGGGAGTGAAAGTCTCTGCAATTGTCCAACAGCTTTGAAGTTCGCCCAGCTTGTTTGGATGAGAATGGTGAATGAGCAAACCGACCATGGCGCCATAGTGCAGGAAGCCATCCAAGTGGCGGGGGAAAAAAGAAATGTAGCGATAGTATGGGAAAGTATAGTAAGGGAGATTGACAACACTGTTCTCTGGAGCAAAGAGTGAGAGGCCAGATGGCTATGTTGCCTGCCCAGTGCCAGGGCTCAGGACATATGCTCAGGGCTGGAGAGGAGCTCGCATTGGTGGTGGGTGGTGGTGGTTGGTGGGGGGGATCTAGCCGTCATGGCCAATGTAGGGACAAACCACAGACAGGATAAGGGAGGAGGCTCTGCATAGTCAGTATGACGAGCTAGGCACCAAATTAAGAAACAGAACTTCAAAAGTAATAATCCACATGCAAATTGGCATGACAAAAATATTACAAAAATGAATGCATGGCCCAAAGATTGGTGTGGGAGAAGGTAGTTCCGGTTTGTGGGGCACTGGCGCCAGAATTGCGGCAAGTGGGATCTGAACTGTTGGGATGGTCTATACTTGAACTGTGCTGGGGATGGTGTCCTCATGAACCACCTAATTAGGGAAGTAGAGAGGGTTTTAAACTTAGTGGCAGCAAGCGATCAATGTCACATGGCCTTCAAAATTCAGGTCCCAATCTATGTCATCCTGTAGCCATGTGTCTGTAATGGCTATCAGATTGTAATTATTTATTTCTATTTGCGCTATCGCAAATGGAAAGATGTGGTAAACAAAGAGTAGAGACAAGGCAAGAGAGATGGACATTAATATGGGAAATGATAAACAGACCGTGACAGGAAGGGACAGAGAGTACAAATCTAAAAGTAAATCAGCAGATAAGATTAGATGCTACAAAAGTAATAAAAGGGCAAAACTAAAGACATTCAAAACAAAACAGATGAACTGAGCACAAATAGAAATAAGTAAGTGCAAATGGCTGGCCATTACAGAGACATGGCTACAGGATGACAGATTGGGAACTGAATATTGAAGGGCATGTGACATTTAGGAAGGACAGGAAGTTAGGAAAAGGTGGAGGGGTGGCTCTGTTAATTAATGATTGTATTAGCACATTAAAGAGGGCTGAACTAAGTTCAGGAAACCAGGATGTAGAAGCGGTTTGAGTTGAGATGGGGAATGATAAAGGCAAGAAGTCATTTGTGGCAGTGGTATACAGGCCCCCTAATTGTAACAACACAGTAGACAGAGTATAAAAGAAGAGATAATGGGAGCTTGCCAGAAAGGTACAGCAAAAATAATGGGAGATTTTATACATACATACTGGAAAAGTCAGATGGGCAAAGGTAGCGTAGATGAACAGTTCATAGAATATTTTCAGGATAGTTTCTTAGAACAGCAAGTCCTGGAACCAACCAGAGAGCAGGCTAGACTAGGTGTGGTATTGTGCAATGAGATAGGATTAATTGATGACCTCCTAGTGAAGGCACCCCTAGGTAGCAACAATCATAATATGATTGAATTTTGCATTCATTTTGAGGGAGAAACGAGTGTGTCCAAAACTAGTATTTTAAACTTAAATAAGGGCAATTATGAGGGCATGAAAGCAGAGCTAGCTAAAATGAACTGGCAAATGAGGTTAAGGGATAGGTCAATAGGAGTTCAGTGACAGACATTTAAAGGGATATTTCAGGTACACAGAATAGATACATTCCAATGAGAAAGACAAATTCCAAGGGATGGGCCCACCATCCGTGGTTAAGTAAAAAAGTTAAAGACAGTATCAAACTTAAAGAAAAAGCGTATAATTACGCAACCATTGCAGGTCAGAAGATTGGAAAGAATAGAAAGAACAGCAAAGAATGAGAAAAAGATTAAGAAGACGGGAAAAATTAGAGTATGAGAGAAAGCTAGCTAGTAATATAAAGAAGAAAGTACAAGCTTTTATAGACATTTAAATAAGAAAAGAGTTAACAAAGTGAGCGTCAGTCCTGGAGTGCGTCAGGGGAATTGATAATGGAAAGTACGGAGATGGCGGATGAATTAAATAGGTATTTTACTTTGGTCTTCACTGAGGACACAAGTAACATCCAGGAGAAAGCTGTATATCAAGAAATGGAAGGGAGGGAGGAACGTGGGAAAATTACAATCACCTGAGAAGTGGTATTGGACAAATTGCTGGGGCTGCGGGCCGACAAATCTCTAGTTCCAGATGGATTTCACACTAAGGTTTTGAAAGAAGTGGTTAGTGACATAGTTGATGCATTGGTTTTAATTTTCCAAAATTTCCTATATTTGACCAAGGTTCCAAGATTGGAAAAGAGCAAATATAACTCCTTTATTCAAAAATGAAGGGAGAAAGAAAGCTTGAAACTACAGGTATTAGCTTAATATCTGTCATAGGGAAAACATTAAAAGCTATTATTAAAGATGTTATAACAGGGCACTTAGAAAAATTCAAGACAATCAGGCAGAGTCAACATGGTTTTGTAAAAGGGAAATCATGTTTAACCAATTTATTGGTGTTCTTTGAAGGAATCACGTGCTGTGGCTAAAGGGGAACTGGTACTGTACTTTCCAGATGGCATTTGATAAAGTGCCACATCAAAGGTTATTGCAGAAAATAAAAGCTCATGGTGTACAGGGTAACATTTTGGCATCGATAGGAGATTGGCTAGCTAACAGGAAGCAGAGAGTTGGCATATATGGGGCCTTTTCTGGTTGGCAGGATATGATAAGTGGGATCGGTGCTGGGGCCTCAACTTTTTACAATTCATATAAATGACTTGGATGGATGGACTGAAGGAATGGTTGCTACATTTGCTGGTGACACAAAGATAGGTAGGAAAGTAAATTGTGAAGAGAACCTAAGGACATAAGGAGGCTACAAAGTGACATAGGTAGGTTAAAAGAGTGGGCAAAGATCTGGCAAATGGAATATAATGTGAGAAAATGTGAAATCATTCATTTTGGCAGGAAGAATAAAAAAGGTTATTATTTAAACGGTAAGAGATTGCAGGGCTCTGAGATTCAGAGGGATCTGGGTGTCCTAATGCAGGAACCACAAAAGTTTAGTATGCAGGAACAGCAAGTAATTAGGAAAGCTAATAGGTTATCATTTATTGTGAGGAGAATTGATTACAAAAGTAGGGAGGTTATTCTTCAGTTGTACAGGGCATTAGTGAGGCCATATCTGGACCATTGCTCACAGTACTGGTCTCCTTATTTAAAGAAAGATGTAAATGCGTTAGAAGCAGTTTAGAAAAAGTTTACTAGGCTAATACCAGGAATGGGCAGGTTGTCCTATGAGGAAAGGCTGGACAGGTGAGGCTTGCATCCACTGGAATTCAGAAGAGTAAGAGGCGACTTAACTGAAATCTTTAAGATCCTGAGGGATCCTAACAGGGTGGATGTGGAGAAGATATTTCTTCTGTGGGAGAATCTAGTCACTGTATAAAAATAAGAGGACACTCATTTAAGACAGAGATGAGGGGAATTTTTTTCTCTGAGAGGGTTGAGAGTCTTTGGAACTCTTTTTCTCAAGAGGCAATGGAAGCAGAGTCTTTGAATGTTTTAAAGGCAGAGCTAGGTAGATTCTTGGTTAACAAGGGTGTGAAAGGTTATCGGAGGTAGGCAGGAATGGGGTTGGGGTTACAATCAGATCAGCCATGATATTATTGAACAGCAGAGCAGGCTTGAGGGGCTGTGTAGCCTACTCCTGCTCCTAATTCGTATGTTTGTATGTTGTGCAGGAAGGGATGAAGAAGAGGAGAAGAGCAGTAGTGATAGAGGGTTCGTTAGTTAGGGGAACAGACAGAAGTGACGCTGGGTGCTGTGTTGCCTCCCTGGTGCCAGGGTCAAGAATGTCACGGTGCGGCTGCAGGACATTCTTCTTGGGGAGGGTGATCAGCCAGAAGTCATGGTCCCCTTTGGTACCAATGAATTAGGTAGGGAAGGGGTTGAGGTCCTGCAAGCAGATTTCAAAAGCTAGGGAGGAGATTGAAAATCAGGACCTCGAAAGCAGTAATCTCAGGATTACAGTCTCACATGCAAGTGGCTGTAGAAATGGAAGACTAGAGTAATTGAACATGTGGCTGGAAAGCTGGTGTAGGAGGGAGGGCATTAGATTTCTCAGGCATTGGGACTGGGTCTGGGGAAGGTGGGACTTGTGCAAGCTAGTGACATCTGCATCTGAACAGGACTGCAATGAATATCCTCGCAGGGAGGTTTGCTGGTGCTGTGGGAGTGGGGGGGGTGCGGGGCGGTTTATACTAGATTGGCAGGGGGCAGGGAACCTGAAGGCAAATTCAGAGAAGGCAAGTGGAGATGGAGAATTAGTGAGTGGCTCTGAAAGACAGAAGCAGTGCAAGTTAAAAAGTGTACAGCACAGGAATTTGGCAGTGTTAAAGGGTGTATATGTAAATGCAAGGAGTATAGCAAATAAAGCCAATGAGCTGAGGGCACAGATAGACACATGGCAGCCTGATATCATTGCTAAAACGGAAACTTGACTTGAAGAGGGGCAAAAATGACAGCTCAATGTCCCTGGATATAGATTTTCAAGCAGGATAGAGAGGGGGATAAAAAAGGTGGTGTGTAGCATTTTTGGGTAAGAAAACAGTTACAGCTGTGGGAAGGGATGTTATAAGAAATTAAACACCAAATGAGGCCATATGGATTGAGCTCAGAAACAAAAAAAAAGGAGCAGCCATATTGCTAGGAGAGTGCTATACACCCCCAAAATAGTGGAAGGGAGTTAGAAGAGCAAATATGTAGGTAAATTTCTGAGTGCAAAAATAATAGGGCAGTATTAGTTGGACCTTCAATTACTCTAATATCAATTGGGATATAAATAGTGTAAAGGGCACAGAGGGCACAAATTTCTTGAACTGCATTCAAGAGAACTTTTTCAACATGTAACAAGCCAATGAGACGGGATGCAATTCTACATTTAGCCTTAGGAAATGAAGCTGGGCAAGTAGATGAAGTAGCAGTGGGGGACCATTTTGGAGATAATGACCATGATACAGTTACATTTAGCATCACAATGAAAAAGGAGTAAAAGTTCTAAACTGAAGGCGGCGGTGGGGGGGTGGGGGAGGTGGGGTGGCAGTGGTAAGACAAATTTTATAAAGCTGAGAGGTGAACTGGTGAAACTGGACTGGATGCAACTACTAGAAGGGAAAAGAATGTCAATTCAGTGGGAGACATTCAAAAGCGAGATTCTATGGGCACAATGTAGACATGCCCCCACAAAGAAAAAGGATGGTACTGCCAAATCTAGAGCCCCCTGGTTACCCAGAAGCATACAGAGTAAGATAAAGCAGAAAGACAGAGCTTATGACAGTCACAAATAGTTTAATACTGTAGAAAGCCTAAGAGTCTAGAAAGTACAGGGTGAAGTAAAAATGGAAATTAGGAAAGCAAAGAGAAGATATGAAAAAATATTGGCAGGTAAAAGCAAAGAAAACCCAAAGATGTTTTACCAGTACATTAAGAGCAAGAGGGTAACTAAGGAAAGGGCAGGGATCCTTCAGAAATGTACATGGCAACTCGTGTGTAGATGCTGAAGATGTGGGCAGGGTTCTCAATGAGTACTTTGTCTTCTTCACTGAGGAAAGGGATGATGCAGACATTCTAGTTAATGAGGAGTGTGAAATATTAGATACAATGAGCATAATGAGGGAGGAAGTACTGGAGGGACTGGCATTCTTGAAGGTGGATAAATCACCAGGATCGGATGGATTGTATCCCAGGTTGTTAAAGGAAGTCAGAGAGGAAATAGTAGATGCTCTGAGGGACATTTTGTAACCCTCACGAGATACAGCCGAGGTACCAAAGGATTGGAGGTCTGCAAACGTACCCATATTTAAAAAGGGTGCAAGGGATACAGGCCAGTCAGTCTGAATTCAGTGATGGGCAAATTGTTGGAATGAATTCTGAGAGACAGGGTAAACTGTCACTTAAAAAGGCACGGATTGATCAGAGATAGTCAGCATGGTTTTGTCAGGGAAAGATCGTGTCTTACTCACTTAATAGAATTTTTTGAGGAAGTTAACAAGGAGGATTGATGAGGGTAGTGCAGTGGATGTTGTCTACATGGATTTTAGTAAGGCATTTGACAAGGTCCAACAAGGCACACTGGTCAGAAAAATGAGATCCCATGGGATATAGGGGAAAGTGGTGAGTTGGACCAAAAAGTTGCTCAGTGAAAGGAAATAAAGGGCAATGGTCGATGGATGATTTTTAAAAATTCAGACACAGGGTGTGGACTTCACTGCCTGGGCCAGCGTTTATTGCCCACCCCTAGTTGCCCTTGAGAAGGTGGTGGTGAGCTGTCTTCTTGAACCGCCGCAGTCCATGTGGTATAGGTACACCCACAGTGCTGTTAGGAAGGGAGTTCCAGGATTTTGGCCCAGTGACAGTGAAGGAATGGCGATATATTTCCAAGTTAGGATGGTGAGTGGCTTGGAGGGGAACATGCAGGTGGTGGTGTTCCCATCTATCTGCTGCCCTTGTTCTCCTAGCTGGTGGTGGTCATGGGTTTGGAAGGTGCTGTCTAAGGAGCCTTGGTGAATTCCTGCAGTGCATCTTATGGTACACACTGCTGCTACTGTGCATCGGTGGTGGAGGGAGTGAATGTTTGTGGATATGGTGCCAGTCAAGCGGACTGCATTGTCCTGGACGGTGTCAAGCTTCTTGAGTGCTGTGGGAGCTGCACTCATCCAGGCAAGTGTGGAGTATTCCACCACAATCCTGACTTATGCCTCGTAGATGGTGGACAGGCTTTGGGGAAGTCAGGAGGCGAGTTACTTGTTGCACGATTCCTAACCTCTGACCTGCTCTTCTAGCAACAGTATTTATATGGCTAGTCCAGTTCAGTTTATAGTCAATGGTAGCCCCCATGATGTTGATAGTAGGGAATTCAGTGATGGAAGTGCCCTTGAACGTCAAGGGGTGATGGTTAGATTGTTGGAGATGGTCATTGCCTGGTACTTGTATGGCGCAAATGTTACTTGCCACATCAGCCCAAGCCTGGATATTTCCAGTGGTGTTCCACAGGGTTCAGTGTTGGGGTCCTTGCTGTTTGTTGTATATATGCATGATTTGGACTTAAATGTGGGAGGCATGATTGGGAAATTTGTCGATGACACAAAAATTGGCAGCATAGTTGTCTCCAGAATGATATCAATGGTTTGGTTGACTGGTACACTGAACCCAAGCTAGAGAAGTGGGGGGTAATGAATTTGGGAAGGCAAACAAAGGAAAGGAATACTCTAGATGGGAGGATATTGAGTGCAGTTTAGGAAGTGAGAGACTTTGGAGTGCATGTCCACAGGTCCCTGAAGGTGGCAGGACAGATGGATAAGGTGGTAAAGAAAGCATATGGAATGCTTTCCTTTATTGGATGAGGTATTGAATACAAAGGCAGGGATGTAATGATGGAACTATATAAAACTCTGGTTGGGCCACAGCTGGAATTTTGTAAACAACTCTGGTCACCATATTACAGAAAGAACATAATTGCTCTGGAGAGAGGATAGAGGAGATTTACAAGAATGCTGCCAGGGCTTGAAAATTGCAACTCTGAAGAAAAATTGGATAGGCTAGGGTTGTTTTCCTTAGAACAGAGGAGGCTGAGGGATGACCTAATTGAGGTGTACAAAATTATGAGGATCCTAGATAGGGTAGACAGAAAGATGTTTCCTCTAGCTGAGGGGTCAATTACCAGGTGGCATCGATTCAAGGTGATTGGTAGAACGATTAGAGGGGACATGAGGAAAAAATTTTTCACCCAGAGGGTGGTGGGCATCTGGGATTCACTGCCTAAATTGGTGGTTGAGGTTGAAATGTTCAACTCATTTTTAAGGTACCTGGATCTGCATTTGAAGTGCTGTAAACTGCAAGGTAATGAACCAGGTGGAAAGTGGAATTAAAAATGAGCGACTAGCTTTTCCCTCTTTGTATGGCTGTTGCGGACACGATAGGCTGAATGGCCCCTTTCTGTGCCGTAACTTTTCTATGGATCTACGGTTCTATGTTGCTCAATTGTGTGGTAGGTCAAATGTCTTTTCGTACTGATGGCAGCATCCTGTCAGTGGAAAATACCACTGCGTTGCAGTAGCATGAAAAATCTAGCTTAATCATTTGCGTTTGCAAAACGCAAAACAAAACATCGGCTGTTAGCTGTGATTCTGTGATTAGGCAGCACTTGCTGCACAATCCTGAGTGCACAAATGGCTACACTAGTAACCAGTTTAAAGTAATCGGTCGAGGTTGTAATGTTACTCATTTACGCTTGCCAAAAGTGACATACATTCATACACAGGGACCTGTTCTCTGCAAACACGTGGAATATTTTCTCATCTGGACCTGGAAAAATTTATAAATTTTGCTTCCAATTTCCACCCTTCTATCACCTTCACATGGTCCATCTCCGACATTTCCCTTCTCTTCTTTGACCTCTCTGTCTCTATTCCTAACGATAGACTGTCCACCATTACAAACCCACTGACTCCCACAGCTACCTCGACTACAGCTCTTCATACCCTGTTTCCTGTAAGGACTCCATCCCATTCTCTCAGTTCCTTTGTCTCCGGCGCAGCTGTTCCAATGATGCCATATTCCAAAACAGTGCTTCTGACATGTCTTTCTTCTTCCTTAACCGAGATTTTCCACTCACTGTTGTTGACAGGGCCCTCAACAGTGTCTGACCCATCCCCCATACCTCTGCCCTCTCCTTCCCTTCCCTCCCAGAACCATGATAGGGTCCCCCTTGTCCTCAATTTTCACCCCACCAGCCTCCGCATTCAAAGGATCATCTTCCACCATTTCCGCCAGCAGGATGCCACCACCAAACACATCCCCTCACCCCCCATGTCAGCATTCCGTAGGGACCATTCCCTCTGTGACACCCTGATCCACTCCTCCATAACCCCCAACACCTCATTCCTTTCCCACGGTACCTTCCCATGCAATCGCAGAAGATGAAATACCTGCCCCTTTACCTGCTCCCTCCTCACCATCCAAGGGGCCAAACACTCCTTTCAGGTGAAGCAGTGCTTCACTTGCACCTCCTTCAATTTGGTCTACTACATTTGCTGCTCCCAATAGGGTGTCCTTTACATTGGGGAGACCAAACGCAGACTGGGTGACCGTTTTGCGGAACACCTTCGGTATGTCTGCAAGCATGACCCAGACCTTCCTGCTACTTGTCATTTCAACACCCCCATCCGGCTCTCATGCTCACGTGTCCATCCTTGGCCTGCTGCAATGTCCCAGTGAAGCCCAATGCAAACTGGAGGAACAGCACCTCATCTTCTGATTAGGCACTTTACAGCCTTCCAGGCGTAACATTGAGTTCAATAACTTCAGGGCATGAACTCTCTCCTCTATCCTCACCCTTTTTTTTTAATCCCTTTTAAAATATGTATCTTTATTTTTTTCTACTTATTCTTATTTATTCATTCATTGTTTTGTCCCCTTTTTAAAATCCCCTCTTTATCTTTTTCTATCCTTTTTCCCTCAGCCATGGCCCCCTTCCCCACAACCCACCCCCAAAAGGGCCATCTGTCACTTGTTCATGTTGTTCTTCCACAGAGTGTTGACCCTCGTACTGTTATTAGCACATTCAGCCTACTTACCTTTATCCACGATCAGCACCTTCTTTTGCCATTACCATTACCATTAACACTCCCTTTGTCTTTTTGTCCATGACATCTTTGTCAATTTCTCCTTCGCCCCCACCTATCGCTGGCCTTCTATCCAGTTTCACTTGCTCCACTCCCTTTAATCAGTATAAATTTCATCACATTTCTACTTCTTTAGCTCTGAAGCAGGGTTGTAAGGACTTGAAATGTCAATTCTGTTTCTCTCCCCACGGATGCCATTAACTGTTTCTCTCTCCACAGATGCTGTCAGACCTGCTGAGTTTTTCCAGCATTTTCTGTTTTTATAATGGAATATTTTCAAACCTTGTTCTTTTTTTTGAATTACTGTACCCAGGTGCTTGAGGCACCTCTAGTTCCCCAACACATTCTTAACTAAAGTCAACATCTTGGCCAGAGTCAACTTGCTAACCAATCAGCACCTTTTCTCCTGTGGTATAAATCGTTGTGATCACTTGAAATTTAACATTCCTGCACTTGTCCTGATGAGTGCAAGGTGAAAAGCTTTTTCAACATGTCTCTCTTTTCAGCAATATTCAAGTTCTGTACTGGCAAATGTTGATGTGTGGACCATGACATTACAGACTGAGGTGGTAATTCTGCTGCTGATCGCTCACAGTGCTTCATAGATAGCTACTTTTGGGCTCATGAACTTTCCTTAAATCTATCCTCTTAGAACAACGGAGGGTGACGCCACTCTGAAGGCAAGACTGAACTCATGGGCTGGAGTGACAAGTTTCCTTCCTGGAAGGACATTGGTGGGCCAGTGGGCTGAGAAGATGCACGATTCACCTGCCTCCGTTTTCTCTGAGTCCTCTTCTCAGCCAGCTGAACTTTGTTTCTGCTTGACCCTTCCAATGCCTTTCCAAACAGTCAGCCTCAAGAGGTCATGACCATCAGCAACTGTCTCCCACTTGTCAGGGTCAATATCTGCCATCTTTATATCTGCTTGCAGGGTCCTTGTAGCAGAGGTATGTATGCCCAGAATCTCGTGACCCAGCAGTCAATTCAGTGTACAGAGGGTCTTTGAACATACATTCATCATCCATCCGATGAATGTGGCTAAGCAAGCGCAGACTGCATTGGCTTAACAATGAGTATATTGTTGCAAGTATCTTGTTAACGGTTAAATTAGTTTAAAAGCAGTGAACCCTGGAAGGTTGTAAAACCCATTTACATAATCAGATCAAAAGAAGAAATTGTAAATGAGAGATAATTAACTAAAGGTCGGTTTGAGGACATCCCACAGCAGGCTACATCGTCATAAATACAGGTGAAGTTTAGGAAGGTTTTCTGGTTTCAATTTATCAGATTGTTTGCTGATCGAGTTAGTTAGTTGAGACCCTGTGTGGTTTGCAGCTCACTGAAAGAAGATATTCAAAGTAAATGACAGATAGATCTGCACTGTAAGCAGAATAAAAAACTACCTTCATCATTCACCATGTGGAATATGGATGAGGCTTAATCTGTTTGAATTTTATGGGGGAAACAGAAGCTTGAAGATTGCCTAGTTTGAAACTATAAGAAGAATCCACAGTGGTCCTCTTCAGAGTTTTGTGGCAAAGAAAGCAACAAGCAGATTAGCTTAGAAGGATTAGGGAAGTAACCAGAATTAGGTACCAAGACATCCACAGTCAAGAGATGGTAAATGAAAGTTTTACGTCTGAAAATAGCTGGAGCTGAGAAGAATTCTTCAGAGGACAGTGACATCCTTATGATTGGTCCCCAAGGAAGTAAATAACTTTTAAGACTGATGTGTCTTATAAGAGAATTCTTGGGGGAAGTAAGAAGCAAACCTAGGGTATGGTAAATGTGGCTATAAACCATAATGTTAACTTTATTGTATTTGCTTTGTTTAATTTGTTCTAGATACAATGAAGTTTGTGTGTTTTGTAAAACAAAAGTGAAATCTTGTTGCATAGTTCTATTGGTTAAAACAAGGAGTTTGGGTTTCTTTTTAAATATTAATGGCCCCTAAACTGGATCATAGTAGTAAGCTGATGGAATTAACATGCTCCAGGACTGGAGCTGGTGATCTTGTCCTGCCCGGAGATGCCAAGGATACATCTGAAACAGCAATAGTGGAAGCTGTTCAGCCTTTTCTCCTGCCTAGAATATGTTGTCCGGGTCTTACCACAGTAGAGAACTGCGCTGAGAACGCAGGCTTGGTAAACTCAGGTTTGGTTTTCTCAGTACCTGGAACTTTACGCATGGCATGCAAGTCAATAGCTTTGCTAAGCTCCTCCTCTGTGGAGTTGATATCCAGCTCTGCCATGACAAGCAAACTTTCTACCGCGTCCAGAGCTTCCTCAGTGACAGTGTTCTCCCTAGAGTACAACAGAAGGTAGTGTTCCACCCATCTCTCCAACTGTTTATTGCAATTGGTGATGATCTCCCCTGTCTTTGTTTCCAATGGAGCCACTTTCTTTGCTGATGGACCTGTTGCCTTTCTGAATGTTTCAAACATGTCCCTGACATTTCTTGTGTTGAAGGACACTTGGATATTCTGGCAGGGTTGAAACTAGTTGGCGTGCTACTTAGCAGTCTATTGGACTTTACTTCTAGTGGCTCTGAGTGCATTCAGAGTTTTCTTGCTCCGATCTCTCTCGTAATTAATTAGGTGGGAGGTAGCTGACCACTGACTCACAATAATCTCACATCAGCCGAGTTGGATGGAACTTGTTGTCAGAATGCAAGACTCAGCACTGCCCAACCAGGCGCTCTACTCAGAGCTATGCCAGGGAGCCCGCTCACACGGGGAGGCAAAGGAAGCAGTTCAAAGACAATCTTAAAGCCCCCAAGAAGGTTTGATCCACTAATCTAACAGGTGGGAAACAGATTTAACAAATGATGACCAAAATGACTATCCATCATCAAAAATGGTGTCAAGACCATCCAGTCAGCAAGAGCAGTTGCTGAGAGAAAACAGCAAGAAAAGGATAGTTGCTTGAGCCAACAATTCGCCACCACCAGTGCCATCTGACAACTGATGTCCTTCCTTGGGGGGACCTGCAAGGCCAAGATGGGGCTCATAAGACTATCTGAAAGCCTACAGACAACACTGAACTCTCATTTCCATCAGCCTTCTGCTAGGAAGAATCATCCTTGACATAACAGACGAATCATAGGACAGGCGGAACAGACTGATGGAGGATAGAATTCCATAAATAGTTAGATGTATATAGATCTTTCAGATGAGATGCTGAACTCACTCAGGTGGATGTATAAGATCCCATGGTACTATTTCCAAGAAGGCAGTGGATTAAGCAGGTTGTCCTGGCCAGTATTTATCTCTCAATCAATATCACCAGAACAGATTATCTGGTCATCAATTACACTGCTGTTTGTGGGATCTTGCTGTGTGCAAACTGGTTGCCACATTTCCTACATCACAACAGCATCAATGTTTCATTAGTACTTCATGAGTTGTGATGCAGTTTGGGATTTCTTGGAGTCGTAAAAAGTGCTGTACAATCATAAGTCTTTTTCCTTTTATCACAACCAAAAAGCTACTATATCCTCCCTCTTTCCAGGACTGAAACAAACTAACCAACATTTGTTTTGATGATACCTCAGGATCTTTCTTTCCTCATTATAGATGATTAATTTGCTGTGTGCTTCCATGTATTTGATGCAAATTTGCAGCTTTTCATTTTACTGGTCAATAATTCATGATTTTTGAAAGAGGTGCTGGGTATTGAAATGGATGAATTAAGTTTAGTCATTCAGGCCCCAGTTTATTACTTCACAGCTTTAATTATGGTGTTTTGAGTTGCCAGAGATGGCTGCTTTTATTGAAACACAAAAAAATCTTGAGCAAACCAGAATGAAAATACAGATGTGAAGAATTATGTTCACATTATGGCACCCCAATAATAAAACTAAAATATACCAAAAACAGCAACTTGCAGTTATATAGCACCTTTAACATAACTTGCTTTCACAGGGGTATTATCAAGCAAAATTTGACACCAAGACACATTGAGCACACATTAGGACAGGTGAGCAAAATTTTGGTCAATGAGCTCCTTAAAGGAGAAAGAGGTAAAGAGGAAGAGGTGTTGAGGAATGATTTTCAGAGTTTAAGGCCCAGGCAGCTGAAGGCATGACCTCAGCAATGAAAACCAGGGATGCATTAAGATGCCAGAATTGGAGGAGGACAGAGTCCTCAGACCTTTGCAGATCTGAAGGAGCTTACAGAGATAGGGAAGAGTAAGGTAACGCCATGAGGGATTTAGAAACAAGAATGAGAATTTTGAGAAGTTGGCCACTGCGTTAAAGCAAGGTTGAAATTTCTTCTGAAGGTTGCGAGTAAAATGAAACTAAAAACACACATTCAAGAAAATTATTTCTAAGATTGGTGCAACGGTTTCAGCTTTCAATCCCTACCAAGCAACTCTACTGGAAACTGTAATATTTCTGAATACACTTAGGATGGTGAGATGATTGAGCTTAGTTGCAATGCCCTCTGTGGTCAAAGACTCGACGTCTGTGTTAGGGGAAACAGTGGTGTAGTGGAAATGTCACTGGGCTTGTAATCCAGAGGACCAGGCCAGTGCTCTGGGAACACAGGATCAAATCCCACTGACAAACTCTGGAACTGAAAGCTAGTTTCAGTGACAGTAATCATGAAATTATCATTGATTGTTGTAAAAATCATTGTAGTTCCCAATGTCCTTCAGGGAAAGAAATTTGCCATTCTTACCTGGTCTTGCCTACATATGACTCCAGCTCCACAGCAATGTGTTTGACTCTTAACTGCTCTCATGGGCCATTAGGGATGGGCAAATGCTGTCCTTACCAGCAATGCCCGCATCTCATGAATGAATTTAAAAAAAAATTAAAAAAGGTTGTTTGGGCAAGGAACTGGAGAGCTGATGGATCAAGCAAATTGTATCCCAGCAAGCGCCTGTGCCTTCAAGGGAGGTAGGAAGAAGCTAGAAAAGTGAAATCACATAACCTGGCTGCCTTATTGTATATAACACCATGCACCACTGAAATAATATCACCTTTCTTGACAGCGAGGCCTTTGTTAATTCTGCAGTGGTTATTTCATTTTCTGATAGTAGAAACTTTGTTTAAAAAAAAATGCCTACCTTCCCTATCAAAGAAGCCCTGAAGTGCTTTCTTAGGGTCTTTGATATAAAAAGCTTCTTGGTCTTCCTGAAATTCAATGGAATATGGGTTGTCTTCACTTTCATCCTCCACTGCATCCTCAACTGTTGAAATATTTAAAAAACAATCACAGATCTGGCAGACACGATCTACTTTATATGATAATTCATTGAATAGCAGATCACTTGCTGCCAAGTGAGATAGAGACTCACTCCTGATGGTCTCAGACTAAAGCAATAAATATAAAGTAGTAGGTACAATAGGTACAAGGAAGAAGAGATGGAAGGGGTGAGATACAGGAAAAAGCTAAGTCACAGTTATTAAATTACTAGTTGAGTTTGATGGGGGATTGTTAATCAATTAGCATATTCAATTTTTAACAAAGTACAGCTTTCTTTTTACAAAATTTTCTTTATATTTGCTTTATTAGTTGATTGAATTTACACATTAAAAATGTGGCAGTGTTGCGGCTGGCGGTGGGTGGGAAGGGGGGTGGGGGTGGGGAGGGTACTGAAGTAAAGCTGTCATTTCCAGATGTGTGGTATAAGCACCTCGATCTTCAAGAAATCTGTGGCGTCTCAGATGTCTGGAATAAGGGCCCTTGCAATGGGCATCAGGTTTTCCTCGAAAGTGGACAATACAGAAGCCTGCTGTCTACAAAATGAAGGCATTGTACACCCAAGCCAAGGGTCGTTGGCACAAGATAAATTTAGATAAAGAAGATACTTTAGCTCATTTGGTCATCCGTCCTACTGTTTCCTTGTTACAGCATGTGGGTCCTTGTATTTACCATTAGGTTTTCCTCAAGGCTGTGAACTGGTCCCTCTATTTACACACCAAGAAGCAACTTAGCCTCCACTTACACAGCAGAGCTCAATACCAGACTTGAATATGCTGAGCAATTGATGGATATCATGAATGGGAATCAGAGCAGCTCATGTTTTGAAGGGTGGGTATGATTTTAAGAAAAAAGGCAGTAAGTTTACCATGCAGAGTTTGTGAAGGTTTTTAAAGACGTGGTGTGGCCAAAAATCCTATCAAAACAGCTGTCTTTTGGTCAGTGGGATTTCTGCTCTCAGTTGCCTTGTGCTGAAGTAACAAGGGACAAACATCAAACAATTCCTCACATAAAAACAGTGCTGCGATGTTAGTACAACATCACTTAAAGCTTAAGTAAGAAGAACAACGTTACAACAAGAAAAGTCCATTTGGTCCATAAAGCCCATTCCTTCCACAGTCCATGTCTGACTACCCTCAATCACATCGACTGACCCTCTCCACAACCTCAATCAAATCAAACCGTTATATTTATTTCAATCCCTTTTTGCTACAGATTTCTTTTTAAATGTTCCAGTTTCCCAGCATAAACTCCTTTTTGCTTGGCAATTTTTTTTTCTACATATGCAGTTTATATATCAGCAAATCAAAAAAAAAAATCAATTTGTTACAGATTGATGTACAAAAAATAGCATAGTGTGCAACTTGGCCTCCATTTGAAAAACCACGGTTCCTGTTTACTAGGTATTTTTGTCACTCTGAATAAGTGAGGTAGCATTGATATAATTTTACATTTGTCTGCCAAAGTAATATTTTTCAGGTTAAATGAATAAATATGTACACAATGAACAGGTACTATTGGGTTGAACCTATTTGTTCTGATTCTGTTTCTAATGGGCAATTTGGCTCAATTAAGTTCAACCAGTCAGAAGGAATGCATAGTTTCTCCTTCATGGTATTTGACTGCTCCTCAAATGATTCAAAGCTTGGCCTAAATAGCCAAGTGGTTATGGTACTGGGTTTGTAACCCCAAGATCAAGGGTTCAAATCTCACAATGGCAAACTATGAAACATGTAACTTCATCTGAAACAGATGGAAACAGGTTTGTACTCGAAAGAGTATCAAGAGTTCAAATCTCACAATGGCAAACTGTGAAACATGTAACTTCATCTGAAACAGATGGAAACAGGTTTGTACTCGAAAGAGTATCAAGAGTTCAAATCTCACAATGGCAAACTATGAAACAATGTAACTTCATCTGAAACAGATGGAAACAGGTTTACTCAAAAGAGTATCAAGAGTTCAAATCTCACAATGGCAAACTATGAAACAATGTAACTTCATCTGAAACAGATGGAAACGTGTTTGTACTCGAAAGAGTTACTAGCATTTACTTTACCCCAGATCAAGTGTTCAAATCTCACAATGGCAAACTATGGAACAATGTGACTTCATCTGAAACAGATGGAAACAGGTTTGTACTCGAAAGAGTATCAAGAGTTCAAATCTCACAATGGCAAACTATGAAACAATGTAACTTCATCTGAAACAGATGGAAACAGGTTTACTCAAAAAAAAAGAGTATCAAGAGTTCAAATGATTCCATTTCTTTTTAACTCTTTACTACCTCACCAAGAAATTAATTCTGTGTTAAGAATCTCACACCACAGAAGTAGGCCATTCAGCCCACCATGCCTGTACCGGCTCTTTGCAAACAAGATCCAATTAATCTGCTCCCCTACTCTTCCCCCATAGTCCTGCATTTTTAAAAACTTTTCAAGTCTATCGCTAAGTTTGAAAGTTATTATCGACTCTTCTAATGCCCTTCCAGGCAGTGCATTTCACATAATTTAATTGCTGTGCAAAAAGGGATTGAAATAAATATAACGGTTTGATTTGACTGAGGTTGCGGAGAGGGTCAGTCGATGTGTTTGAGGGTAGTCAGACATGGACTGTGGAAGGAATGGACTTTATGGACCAAATGGACTTTTCTTGTTGTAACGTCACTCTTCTTACTTAAGCTTTAAGTGATGTTGTACTAACACTTGTGAAAAGACTTCCTGATAGCAGCCCTGAACTTGCCTTGACAGGAGTTTGCTGAAAGCTGAAGGACTACACATGAAATTGAAATGTGTGAACATGAGTGAGCCATTCGATTAGATCATGGCCGATCACAGAATCTGTATCTTGTCTAACTCATAACCCATGGGATGGATTGTAGCCGCTGAAGCCACTGTTCAAAATGCCTGGAAGACAGGTAAGTGAAGCTGAAGATTCTGCAAGGACCTGCTCCTCCAATCACAGGCCGGTCCTCTCCCGCGTTTGCTGCTGGTAGGTTCACTGCTGTGATTGCAGGAGCAGCGAACACCAGCAGTAGTGAGTATGTTGGGGAAAAGCAGGGTTTCGGAGGGGTGGGAGGGGGGAGCGTGCGTGCAATGGTGGGGTGGGGGGGGGAAGAGTGTGCGTGAGTGAGAGAGAGTGTGTGTGTGTGTGTGTCTGGCTCACTCCCAATCACTGGATTCTCACTCACCCTCATCCTTACACACCACATATTCATAGCCACTCACAGATTGGGTGAGGGTGAGTCAGCACCCTGAGATTGGGAGTGAGACAGGCACACAAACTCTGACCCTCTCACGCTCATCTTCATTAATTACTCCGATTTATTGCTTTGACACGGCTTTATTTTTGCTCAGCAAGTTGTTTCCTTTCTTCATATTCAACTTTTTCTTTTGAAATCATGTGTGTTTTGAAAATTTGCTCATCAGCCCCTTTAGTGAGAAAAAAAATGGAAATGCGTTCCCACCCCCAAGCAAAAAAGATTGGACAAGCCTGCCAAATACCTACCAAGTGTCATAGCTCTACATGGTAAGTATACCTACCGATTCCCCACGTGCAACCAGTGACATCTTTGGGTGCAGGTGGCCTTGGTTGTTCTACTGACTCGGTGACCACATTTTCATCTTCGTCGGAATCTTCTCCCAGCATTCGCTTCTCCAGCTGCTTGTGCTGCTGACTCCTTTGCTTCAGCTCAGTCACGGTGAAATCAGACTCTGCATCTTCATCCTCTTCTGGGCCCTGCACACAAACAGCATCATGAAATTTATAACAAAGCTAGAAGGTCACATTATTCCACTCTAATAACCCCACCAGAACAAAACTCCAAGTAAACTGGAACAACTGAGTTGAAGTATTGTGTTTAGTGTTCTGGTAGGATTATTATTGGCCTATTCAAATTAACTACAATTTGAAAATTGCCTGATAGGACCTGTGATAAATTGGTTTTTAAAACTTATAGCAAGAAGTTAGCCTGTATTGGATAACTGTAATGAAGGTTGAATGCTTTCTTAGGAATTAGTTCAATATATGTCACCCTACCCCACTTCTAATCTTTTTAAATATTTATTTTTGTTTGGTGCAGGGGTGAAAGATAAAGTGAGCAGACAATCCAGTTTTTATTAAATCTTTTTTAAAATAATTTCATTTCTACTTTGACTAAAAGGAGATGGTTCAGGGAACAGATGGCAGAAAATCTGGTTAATGCGAGAGACCAGGTAAAGATTTTGGTGGGGGGGGAAGGCAGGAGGGTGAAGGGGGTGCAAACACTGGGCAAAACCAAGATCCTCCCTGTGTCAGAGTTACTCTCTCTCTTTTTTTCCTTCTTCTTTTTCTCTTGGCTTCTCTCTTCTTGGGGCCAGAGTTGAGAGAATCAAAGTGGTGGGATGCTATATTCACAAGATGTGAATGGATTTGAAGAGGGGGTTCACGATCAAGCAAGGTGACAAAGCAACCTGCATGTGTATGCATTTGCCTGCCGTGCATTTGTCTTTCTCTCCACTTTTAGCAAATCAATTCCAAATTTGATTAGACTCTGGAACATAGAAGTGCAGGACAGATGTTATCCAACTGCATTACCTTGAGGGATCTCTGAATCCCTTCAAATCAGGCCTCTCATGTATCTCTGATTTTCATCGTTCCACTATTGTCTGCCATGCCATCCGTTGCCTGGGCCTTAAGCACTGGAATTCCCTCCCTAAACCTCTCCACCTCTCTCTCCTTATTTAAGACGTTTGTTAAAACCTACCTTGTTGACTAAGCCCTGTCCTAATATCTACATGTGTGGCTCTGTGACAAATTTTGTCTGATAACACTTCTACAAAGCACCTTGGGTTGTATTACTACATCAAGGCATTTAAATAAAAGTTGTTGGTGTGAATATACAACCTGGCATCAGCTTGTTCTTTGCATTGGATTGCAGGAAAAGGGGCAGGGTGCAACAGCGTGGGAGTAAGGAGAGATACTTGTGGCTGGAAGATGGAATGCAAAGGCTTACGGAAAAATGAGAGGGAGCAGCTATCATGAGAGATGTGCAACAGCAGAATTAAATTTTGATAGAAAACCACTGTTTCAGAAATAACATGTTGGGAATGTTATTGTTCCCTTACGGTTCTGGGTTCTGGATAAGCTAAAGATACTGCAATTTAAAAAAAAATTCTTTCAAGGGATGTAGGCGTCGCTGGCTAGGCCAGAATTTATTACCCATCCCTAACTGCCCTCGAGAAGGTGGTGGTGAGCTGCATTCTGGGATCTGACAGGTTCAATGGAGACTACATTTTTTAAAAAATACTCATAGATAAATTACATTATGGTGAATAAAGTCTGTTAAATGTTAATAATGAAAGATATAAAAAATCAAAACAAGAAAAGCCACACTGAAAAACGGAACCCCTCCATACAACTGTGGTGTGGCAGGACACAAGTTTTGTCCAACAGCTTCCCACATTTTATGTTGGAGGTATCAAAAATGCAGATGGGCAGATTTTCTCAAAGGAAAAAGGGGCAAGAATCACTTGAACTGTCCTTGTATACCTCCTGGTACAGCACAGCATTCTGTGGCCAAAGTAAAAAGTGCACCAAGAGACCAGAGGCTGGATATAAAGGAACAAGAGCACACCGGAGATTGCAAAATATGGCAAAAGATCTAGGACTAGATGTAAAGAAACAGACCAAATTAAGCGCAGGAAAAACTAAAAAGATGGTGGCAGAGTGCCATCAAAATCAACAACGTGGGAGGAGCAGTGAAACCTGAGGGTTTTAGAACAAGTAGAGGGGTGAAATATCTGTAATTTTTATGCGTTTTGTATTTTTAGCAATTGATCAATTAGTTCAAGAATTGGACAGCCTAGAGATAAGGGAGTGTAAGGGTCAGGGAATGAGGTGAAAAACCATCTAAAGTGACCTCAGTACAAGGAAAAGAGCTGACTGGCGAGTAGCTACAGAGTGATTTTTTTTTTCCCAGATTACGGGAAAGTTCTTTTCTGATAAATTTAGATCCTAGTCTATTAAATCGAGGTATGGCAGGGCACCATAGTCCAGTCGAATGCACATCCTGTGCCATGTGAGAACTGCAGGACACTTCAACCACACATACTGAAGGTATCGTCAGCTGGTGAAGTTTGAGCTCGGGGTTTCAGGGCTTGAGCAGCAGCTGTCGTCACTGCGACACATCTGTGAGGCTAAGAGTTTTGTGATTTGCATGTTACTGGAGGTGGTCAACCTGCAGCTCAAGTGTGTTCAGGCAGAAAGGGAATGGGTGACCTCCAGACAGACAAGGAGTGCAGAAGTATTCTGACTGTATCTTGCTCTCTAGTCCTGAATACTTTCGTGAAAATGAGAGGAAGCAGCTATCATGAGAGATGTGCAACAGCAGAATTAAATTTTGATAGAAAACCACTGTTTCAGAAATAACATGTTGGGAATGTTATTGTTCCCTGACGGCTCTGGGTTCTGGATAAGCTAAAGAAACTGCGATTTTAAAAAAAATTCCCGGTGAGGGTGATGGTTCCTCTCAGGAATACAACCAAAGCAAAGTCCATGGGACCATGGGTGGTTCAGCCATACAGGTGGACAGGAGAATTGGGATAGCAATAGTGATAGGGGATTTTCTAGTTAAGGGAACAGGTAGGCCTTTCTATGGCTGCTGAAGTGATTCCAGGATGGTACGTTGCCTCCATGTTGCTCGGATCAAGGATGACGCAGGGCAGCTGCAGAACATTGAGGGGAGAGGGTGAAAACTGGATATCAAGCTCCATATCCGGAGGGGCTGAGGTCCTTTGGGCAGATTTTAGGGGGCTAGAAAATAAATTAATGAGCAGGATCTCAAGGTTAGTAATTTTTTTGATTCTGTGTACAGAAATAGGAGGTTAGTGCAGATGAATGCATGGTTAGAGACCTGATGCGGGAGAGAGTGCTTTAGGTTCCTGGGGCATTGGGACAGGTCTGGAGGAGGTGGCACTTGTACAAGCCAGATGGGGAGGCTTGCTAGAGCTGCTCGGGAGGGTTTAAACCAGCTTGGCAGGGGAAATGGGAAACTCAGTCTGAATTAAGAAGGGAGAGGAACAAAGCTGGAAATAGATGTAAGTTTATTACGCTGGTATGGAAGACAGAGGAAACAAAGGCTAGGGAATAGACAACAAAGCAGTTGTCAGTGATTAATGGTATGTGCTTCAATGCAAGGAGTCTAATGTATAAGGCAGATGAGCTGAGCACATGCACAGAGACACATTTGGCAGTGTGAAATCATAGCTATTATTGAAACATGGTTTAAAGAAGGGTGAGAATTGCAGCTCAATATTCCTGGTTACAGGATTTTCAGTCAGGATAAAGAGGGACACTAAAAAAAGGCAGCGCAATATTGCTTAAAAAAACAATTATAGCTGTGCAGAGGGATGATATTTTAGAAGGCAGAGACCCGCATCATGTTTAAAAAGTACTTCGATATGCACTTGAAGTGCTGGACCAAGAGCTGGAAAGTGGGATTAGGTTAGAAAGCTCCTTTTCATCATACTTAATGGGCTGAATGGCCTCCTTCTGTGCCATAAATTTCTATGATTCTATAAAAGCTTGTGATCACATGGAGATGGTGTGATTAAAGGGACAAAACAAATTAAATTAAATGGTAACTGTAGAGACCTTGATTTTTGGTTGCAGAATTTTAAACAAAAAAAATTGCACTGGCAAAGATTCAGTGACAGCTGCCAGACAGTGTGCATCTGCTCACAAACAGAAACAAATACGATTTGGCAGCTTGTGCTGATCTTCTGTTCAACCTTCATGTTGGTTTAAGAGGATGACCACTTTACCAAGGGTGAACATTTGAAAAATTTGTACTGTGTCCAACCAATCTTTGACAAACAACTCCGATTAGATTCTGTCATTCGCAACCTCGAGGTGTTTGTGGAAAGCATTTTGATCTATGTAACATAATATTAAATTGTACTGGCTTAAACTCAGGTTTACTTTTGCGTATTGTCTGGGGACAATGCTGGAGTTTTCTGGTCTTTCAGAAACTAATCAGGCTGTTTTGTCTCCATCTCTTCTCCTTTCCCTCCAAAATAAACGTGGTATTAACCAGTACTGCAGCGATTCTTTAACCACTAGAGCCAGTCAATTGAGTGAGCACTATTATTAAAAAAAGAGCAATGTAGTTTTGCTTAGCTGCAACAACAATTTGCATTTATAGAGCAAATTTAACATAATATCATGTATCAAGGTACTTCACAGTGTCATTGTCAAACAAATTTGACACCAAGCTGAATGGTATTAAGACAGCTGATCAAAAGCATGATCAAAGTATCAGATTTGAAAAAGCATGTTGAAGGAGGAAAGAGAGGCAGAGATTTTAGAGGCAATTTTGGAGATCAGGGCCGAGACAGCTGAAGGCTCAGCTGCCAAAGGTGGAGGGATGAAAATCAGCAGTGCACAAAAGGCCAGAATTGGAGGATCTCAGAGGTTCCAAAGATAGGGAGGGGCGAGATCATAGATGAAATTGCCAATAAAGAAAAGAATTTGAAAAATCGAGGTGTTGTAAGACTGGCCAATTGGAAAAGTTTCACAGCATAAATTAAGAGTTAATACCATTCTATGACTGGTCTATCAAGTCAGCTTTCAGAATGTAATGGTAGGAACAGTAAAAAGCCATTGGGGCTAGCAAGCCCATCTTTCTTCTATGATGACCATCATATCCTTGCCCTATCCCTCAATCCTTATTCTCACCAACAGCATAATGAAATGTCTCCCAAACCCAAGTACACTGTGTATTTCTACATGTGTTTCCTGGTAACTTACTCCCTATACCTATTTCCCTCTTATTTAGTACCTTCTCATTTGTAATTTACCATTTAGACCATTCGCCTTGATAAAAAATTGTAAAGGCACAGGATTACATTTGTAATACAGTTACAATTACTCCATGGGGTCACCCTGGAGTGCAATTGGCGAATTGTAGCCAGAACGCACAGGACTCTGTACTGGTTTTAGGTGAAGCGACACTCAGGTTTCTGCACAAACCCATTAGCATCAGCATGAATTTAAAACTTCTTAGGAATCACTGCAATCGACCAGTAATTGGAACAGGGGATTCGCCAGGATCTCAAAGGGGAGTGGGATTGGTAGGAAATGAGCTATCCTTTAACTGGCTGAGTTAATGCACTTGGTTTCACTTTCTAATTCACTTCAACTGACTGCTTTAACCTGTACTCTTTGTATAAAAGGCCTGTGGCCATTAAACTTACACAGGTGTTCCCTGCTCTGCCAAAGTTAACTGATTCAATTTAAAGTAATTGTAGCAGCAGCAACAGAAGCAGACCTGGGACAGGCTTCAGCTGACTGCTGGTCACTGCAGTTTAGGTGGTTAACACTGGTTATATATGGCTACAGGTTCCGGGTATCCAAGTATCAACACGATGTGATGAGCACCTCCAAACCAGCACAATCAGCAGCATCTTGCTGCTCCAACTGGGGTGGGGGATGTGGCCAGGTTTGCGGACAGGACTACTTCAAGCAAATAGATTTTTGAACCAGCTTAAAATGTTGCCAATACTTCAGCGTATGGTGATTATGGACATGATTCACTTGTGCTTAAAAGTCTTTACCATTACTTCATTTGATTCCACTGATATCTGGGTGTAACTCACATGGAAACTTCACACTGTGATGTTCACACAGGACACCACACCCATCTGATATGCAGATGGGGCCAAATGTTCAACTATCTGGATCTTTTCAGGCTCCATGGAGAAGGCTCTCCACTGTCCAGTGAGTCAACAGTGTGCACGTAAAATGTGGATACAGTAACTCCCACTTGCCTGAAACTTTGCTCTCGGGCCTTAATCACGTCTAGCATTTACTGCTCAATACAGTCATATACATGTATACCAATGCATTTTGCTGAAGGCGGTTCTTTTTAAAACTCTCAGCTAATCATCCCAAAGTGCTCTCAGCACTTCTACCATCCCTAGCAGGACTGTAACCAAGGCCATTTCACCCATGCATCATAATATTCCTCTCGCCCCTTCCAGACACAATCAAGCCCCATCCAACAAGTAGATTCTGTCCTTCTAATCATGGTTGACCTGGGTTGCACAAGGGTGAAGTACTGATGGCTGTTTATGTGTCACTGCTAGGTCTTTTTAAAAAATGTACAGGATGTTTGAACTTGGTATAAAAATGACACACAAGCACCTTAGTGAAATCCAAACACCAATGTGCACTTTTCTCTGGAGTTGACTCCATTCTCACCTGCAACACCAGGAGTCTCGTGCTCCCTCCAAATTTAATAACGTGGCCGACTTTAAGCCGCTGATAGCAGTTTGGCTGGACTTTCTGTTTGTTCACTGTGGTCCCATGAGTGCTGTCCAAGTCATAAATGTAAAATCCAGTGCCACTCTCCCCATCAGCAACTCTCCTGTGCTGCACTATGGCATGGTACCGGGAGATGGAAGGGTGCTCGAGAGAGATGTCACAGGTTGGTAGCCGCCCGACGACATAAAAGCTCTTTGAATTCAGACCAATGTCCGAGACTATGCTGCCGTTCTTGAGGATCTCAAAGCTGTAAGGGGATTCCGCTAACCCTCCCCATGGTGGTTCCACATATGGGAGCGGAGGGCAGGGCTTGTATTTATCTGAAGGTAACCTGATGGCGGAATACCTGCGTTTCAATGGCAGCGATGTGGCACTGGGGCGAGGCTTTTCAATGTGCTGCTGATCTGCTGCAGGCTTTTCTTCGAGTTCAGGTCGGGTTTCTTGGTCTGGGCCTGTCGAGCTCTCCGTAGCTGCTGCATCTTTCAGCTCAGATTCTTCGGTAATTTTAACACTTTCAGTAAATTCGGTGCCAGCAGCCGGAGTGGTTGGATGGTGAGTTTTCTCCCTCTTCTGCGATGAGGCCAAAGGGAGCAAGGGCTTCTTAAAACCATCACCGTTTAATGAATCTGTCACAAAAAGAACTGTGTTACAATGCAGCACATGGTTCCATGGTGCGAGCATCTGTGGTGGAGAAAGTAGATAACCAGTTGAAGCAGAGGAGGATACAGGGCTATGGCTAGAGGGTAGGGCAGAGGCATTAGTTTGGAGTTGTTCAAGCAAACAGCCAGCACAGTTACAGTGGGCAGAATAGCCTCTTTCTTTGCTCCATACTTCTATAGTTCTCCATTCCTATGAGTCATTGTGGGTAAAAAAACTGTTAGAACTGAGCTAAAGAATTTGTTTACAATGGAACTATAGTAATAATCATAAAATTTACATGAAATGACAGATATTTTTAAGTTGAAACTTTGAAGATTAATACAGCTGTCCTAACACTCCATCTGTAGCCAAGTATGGTCTTGATAAAAGTATTTAAACTGTAGCTCCCCAATCAAAGAGTCACTAAATTCCCAGTAAGTTTATTCAGAAACAGCTGAGACACACAGACCAGGGAGGGCCTCATGTTTAACTACAGTTGTGAACTGGGGAGTAATCAAGGATATGAATAGACTTCAGTTCTATGCTGAGTGTGGAAGGAGAGGGGTCAGGGTTCCTGCTCATGATTGCGATCAGTGACTCCTGCTGGAAGCTATATGCACAGACTTGGTTCAAATAGCCTGGAAACAATGGGCCTCAACATACTTGCATTGGTAACCTCTTTTGGGAAGTGAAGGTTGCCCTGTGCCCATGGAGCTAAATTCTAGGAAGGAAATAATTGAGACAAAAGGACCAGAGGACTGGAAAAGAAGTAAATGTAATTCCCTCCAGTCAACTGAACTTCCAATTTTAATAAAGTAATGGCGTTTATATTGAAAATAAAAGTAGAAATTATTTGGGGAAACTTTAGTAAATCAACACAGCATGAATTTATAAAAAATCGTGCTTGATCAACCTTTCAGAATTCTTAGAAGAAACAATACAGAGCATGGAACAAGAAAATATACTAGATATAGTTTTTTTCAGATTGTACTAACGAATTTGACAATGCCCCACAGAAGAGTGCTATGGCAAAGATAATGGGTCACGAATTTGTGGGAAAAGGGACCACACGGATACAGAGGATATTGGAGGGTAGAAAGGAGTTTCTCCAAGTGGAAAGATGGAGTGATCTAAAAGAGTCCCATTTCATGCTGCTATAAAACCATCTGCATTTAGGAATTGAGGGACCAGTATTGAAGTTTGCTGATGACATCAAATCAGAGGATATAGGAAATGCTGAAAGACTACAGGAGAGCAAAGTTAGGCTAACAGGACAAAGAGACAGGTGGAAGATTTTGGCATCTTGATTTCCTGCTCGGCCTTTAGCTGAGCTAACTTATTTTTACTTTCCTCAATACTGCAGGTAATGTCACTGGACAAATAATCCAGAGGCCCAGGTTGTTGTTCTGGGAACATGGGTTCAAATCCCACCATGGGAGTTGGTGGAATTTGAAATCAGTTAATAAATCTGGAATTAAAAGCTAATACCAGTAATGGTGATCATGAAACCATTGTCAATTGTTGCAAAAACCCATCTGGTTCACTTCTATCCTTTAGGGAAGGAAATCTGCTATCCCCTTAACTGGTCTGATCTACACATGACTCCAGTTCCACAGTAATCTTAACTGCCCTCTGAACTGGCCTAGCAAACCACTCAATTGTATCAAACTGCTACAGAAAAGTCAAAAAGGAATGAAGTTGCACCCAGCATCGACCTAATCACCAGAAACGACAACGGCACACACAGCCCTATTGACCCTGCAAAGTTTTCTTATTAATCTTTAAGAGCTTGTGCAAAAATTGAGAGCGCTGTCTCACAGACTAGTCAAGCAACAGCCTTACATAGTCATCCTCACAGAATCATACCTTACAGAAAATGTCCCAGACACCACCATCACTATCCCTGGGGAAGTCCTGTCCCGCCGGTAGGACCGACCCACCAGAGGCAGCGGGCACAGTGGTATACAGTGGGGAGGGAGTTGCTCTGGGAGTCCTCAGCATTGACTGCAGACCCCATTAAGTGTCTTGGCATCAGGTCAAAATGAGCAAGGAAACTTCCTGCTGGTTACCCTCCCACCAACCCCACTCCCTCTTTCCACACTGCCACCGCCCCCCACCCATCCCCCCCACCCACACCCCCGCCCCCCCACCCACCCCCAAGCTGTTGAATCAGTGCTCCTCCATGTTGAACACCACTTGGAGGAAGCATGGAGGGTGGTAAGGGCACAGAATGTACTCTGGGTTGGGGGCTTCAATGTCCATCATCAACAGTGGATCTGTAGCACCACCACTGGCCTTGCTGGCCATGTCAGAAAGCACACAGTGGCTAGAATGAGACTGAGACATGTGGTGAGGGAACCAAGAGGGAAAAACCTATTTGACCTCATCCTCGCCAATCTGACTGTTGCAGATGTGTCTGTGCACGACAATATTGGTAGGAGTGATCACCGCACAGACCAAGTTCCGTCTTTACACTGAGGATATCCTCCATTGTGTTGTCTAGCGCTATCACCATGCTAAATTGGATGGATTTAGAACTAGCAAATAAAAACTGGGCATCCATGAGGGGGCAATCAGCAGCAGAGAACTGTATTCAACCACAATCTGTAACCTTATGACTTCACATATCCCCCACTCTCCCACAACCTTGAAGCCGAGAAGCCAACCACGGTTCAATGAAGAGGAGGGCATGCCAGGAGCAGCACCAGGCATACCTACAAATGAGGTGTCAACCTGGTGAAGCTAAAACACAGGACAATTTGCATGCTAAACAGCGAAAGCAGTATGCAATAGACAGAGCTAAGCGAACCTACAACCAAAGATCAGACTTAAGCTCTGGAGTCCTGCCACATCCAGTTGCAAATAGTGGTGGACAATTAAACAACTAACAGGAGGAAGGGGAGGCTCCACAAATATCCTCATCCTCAATGATGGGGGAGCCCAGCACATCAGTGCAAAGGACAAGGCTGAACATAACATAAGAAATAGGAGTAGGCCATTCGGCCCCTCAAGCCTGCCACGTCATTCAATAAGATCATGGCTAATCCGCCCCAGGCCTCAACTTGTCTTTCATGTCAGCTCCTCTTAGCCCTCACCACCCCGATATTTCAAAAATCTATCCACCTCCTCTTAGTGATCTAGCCTCCACAACTCTCTAGGGTAAAGAATTCTATACATTCACTACCCTCAGAAGGAATTCCTTCGCATCTCAGTTTTAAATGAGTATCCCCTTATTCTGATAAGGGGACTGATATGAAGCATTTGGAATCACTGTAAGCCAGAAATGCCGAATGGATGATCCATCTTGGTCATCTCAAGGAGGACCACCCTGTATCACAAGTGCCAGTCTTTAGCCAATTCGATTCACTCCATGTGATATCAAGAAATGGCTGAAGGCACTAGATACTGCAAAAGCTATGAGCCCTGACAACATCCTGGCCACAGTTCTGAAGTCTGGTGCTCCAGAACCAACACTACCCTTAGCCAAGCTGCCCCAGTACAGCTCCAACTGGCAAGGAGGAAAATTGCCCAGGTATGTCCTGTCCAGCAGGAAAAAATCCAACCCAGCGAATTACTGCCCCATCGTCAGGAAAGTGACGGAAGGTGGGGGAGGATTATTCACTATGTGATTATTCAGAAATTTGTTCAAGTTCTGATTATTCAGAAATTTATTCAAATTCAACCAGCTCAGTCAACAATGAATTTATGTAAGCCACCACACCCAAAGGAATTTAATTACAGCTACTACAAGCACTGGCATAGACGCATACAGGGAAAGGAACAGAAGAATAAGTTCCTAGGTGAAGAAGGGTAGGGAGAGGCATTTGTGGTGCTTAAACATTAGCATGGACCAGTTGGGTCAGAAGACCTGCTTCTGTGTTGTAGACACTAGGTAAAACTGCCCAATACAATCTTTTCATGCACTTATTCTTGGAACCACTGATTAATATCCTGTTGTATATTAAACTATTCCTTTATGCCTGCCTTTTAATAATAGGCTATTATTTTGTGAGGTCTCATCTAAGGAATGAACAAGGAGTTTCTCTTCTTCCCGTTTTCATTTTTCTTAGTGAGAGCCATGGTTTGATGGCACTATTTTTTTCTGTGTAGCACTTAGGACTCCAAACTACAGGATGCCAAACTACTCTCATATTGAATACACTGGAGAGCAAATAAAATGGATCTTCCAAATCAAAGTTTGAACTGTCAATGTTGTATAATGACCTCCTGAAAGCAGCAATACCACCAGCCCTTTCCAGCTCTCTTGAACAGAATGCTGGAGAAAGTGACTTTCTGGCCAAGTTTAAATAGATTTATATCCTAGGTTTTCAAACTGGGGTCTACAGGCCTTCAGAAATCCGAAAGGGTAATTAGATTCCTGTCTGTATGGGGCCACACATACTTTATGCTGTGGCAGCAGTTCCACATTTTTCATTTTTTAAATTTGTTAGTGCATCACTGTTGAAAAAAAAGTTACAACTTTTAACACTTGCCAAAAAGATATAATAATTCTCAATGTTATTGGAATTTACTGTAAAATAAAAATAATAGTGGGATGTGTCTGTGTGTCTATATGTGCCTGTATGTCTATGTGTGCCTGTGGGTATGTGTGTGTGTGTGTGTGTGTGTAAGGCTTAATTGAATTAGAGGCAGCTAGTCTGGGAAGTTAGGTTTGAAATGTTAATTAGATAAACATAGGGGTGTCAAGGGAACATTTGCATTTTTAAATAAACCACGCTAGATTGTTTTCAAAAGAGGGGTGAAATGTGTCACCTAGCCAGGTGAAGTTTAGAAACAGGGTGTTTATTTTTCCCAAAGATTACTGGTAAAACTTAGTGCTATGAGAGGGTTTTATTATCGGGAATATAAATTCCAAAGACATAGTGGGATAATGGGTATTTGCATTCAAAGGGGAAAATATGTATAAAAGAGTGAAAGCTGCGTGTAAGGATAGGTATTTTAAGATCTTACAAGTGTGAAAAAGCCTTCAGCATCTATGCCTCAAGCTGCTGTCTTCAAAGGACTAAAGTTAAGAAAACTCACTTGGAATTCGACTTGTTCAGGGTATCATGTTTCTTTGCCTGGGTCTTTTAAAATCTGTGTGTCTTACTGTTGCCTTAACAAAAGTGTAACTGGGAGTTAGATTGATTAGGGGATTTAAAAGTTGAATAGTAGTAATTGGTAGATCTATGTATGTATATAAAAATCATTTCTCTTATTAATAAATGTTTAATTTAGTTTTATAAAAACCTGTAAGACTTGGTGGTCTTATTACTACTGAAGTCAAGGCACACATCTCAAAATTTATACAAACTGCGAAACAAGTTGTGGCAGTTGTTTCAAGTTTCACTTTGGGATTTGAACAACTCAGCATTTACCATCAACTGTGCCATGACACACTGTATTCCTTTTCCTGACACTGTCTTTCAGAAGCTGGGACAATGGACTTTCATAAGAATTATAAATTTCAGTGGTCCTGAGAGGGTTGAAAATGACTACTGGGAAAACTACCGACTATTTGTATTGTGAAGCAGAGCCAGAGAAATATGTAGCACAGAGCAGCATGCAACAAGTCAAAGAGAAATACTATCGGTAGAATGCATTTTACCTTGTCACAAGCTTAGGGCTTCTGTCTTCAATCTAAGTTGTATATTAAAAGAATAATTTTATGATATAAAAGCTGCTTGCCTGACATCAAGTACTGAATTAACAGAAATGTACTCCAATTAAATACTGGGAAAACAGAAGCCATGGTCTTCAGTCCCACCACAAACTCCAGTCCTAGCCACTGATTCCAAACACTCTCCTTGGCTGCTGTCGGAGGCTGTTGGCATCCAAATAGACTCCGAGCTGAGCTTCTGACCCCATATCCTCTCCATTACCATGGCCGCCTACTTCCATATTGGGAGCATCATCTATTTCCATCCCTGCCTCTGTGTATCTGCTGCTGAAAGCTTCACACATATCCTTGTTACCTCTAGAATTGATCACTCCAACAATTATTCTTGCACCTTCCATAAAATTGAGGTCATTCAAAGCTCTGCTGTTGTATCCAAACTCACACCAAGTCCTGTGCATCCATCAATCCTGTGCCCGCTGATCTGTATTGGCTCCTGGTTCATCCTCATTTCTAAATGCTTCCATGGCCTCGCCCTCTCCCTATATCTGTAACCTCCTATAGCTCCACTATGCTCGGAGATCTCTGCATTCCTCCAAGTTCCTCCAGAACACTGATGAAAAATCACAAACATTAACTCTGTTTCTGTTTCTTTCCACAGATGCTGCCACAGCCTACTGTGTATTTCCAACATCTTCTATTTTTACTTGAAGTTCTGTTAAACTTGTATAAAACACTGGTTCGGCCGCAACTGCAGCCTCCAGTTCTTGGCACCATACTTTATAGGAAAGATGTGAAGGCTTTAGAGAGATTGAAGAAAAGATTCATGAGAATAATTCGAGGGATGAGGAGCTTCAGTTACGTAGATCGATTGGAAAATTTGGGATTGTTTTCCTTGGAGAAAAGAAGGTTGAGAGGAAATTTGATAGTGGTATTCAAAATCAAGAAGGGTCTGGGCAGAGTGCGTAAGAAGAAACTGTTTCCATTGGTGGAAGCATTAAAAAGGGTTTAAGGTAATTGGCAAAATATGCAATAGAGACATGAGGAGAAACTTTTTCACACAGTGAAAGATTAAGATCTGGAATACACTGCCTGAGAATTTGGTTTAGGCAGGTTTAATCAAGGCATTCAAGAGGGAATTGGATTATTATCTGAAAAGGAATAATAAAGGGAGAAGGCAGGGGAGTGGCACTAGGTGAATTGCTCAGGGAGCCAGCACAGACATGACAGGCCAAATGGCCGGCTTCTGTGCTGCAACAATTCTGTGATTGTGATTTTAAGAAGAAACTACATAATTTTGCTTTGAGCTGATTTCCCACATCCTCGAGAGGAGAGGTAAACAACCTGCTCCCATTTTTTTTTTAATTCATTCATTTTTTTAAATCATTCACGGGATGTGGGCTTAGCTGGCTAGGCCAGCATTTATTGCCTATCCCTAGTTGTCCTCAATCAGTGCCACCATGGGGAGTTCAAAAAGTGATTGGGGGGGGGGGGGGAGAAATGGCTATAAGATTTGCCCTCTCTCCCTTCCTAATGCCCATAGCAGAATATAATTCAGTAATAATGGGCATCTTCGGAAGTGCCATGGGATGGCTTGAGTTGGAAGCAGAAGCCTGTGGTACTGGTGCCATAGGAGGTTTTTTCTGAGGATGAGACTGGGGCAGGGACACATTGTTGAGGCAGGTTGTATGGCATTTTGCTCTATGCCCACCTCACCAGATGGTGTTTGATGGTTAACAATGGATACCCAAAATGGACACCATCCTATTCATCCTCGCTTTGATAAGCTGAAAATTCACCAAAAAGGTTGCTGGCTGACAGCTTGCTAAAAAAGACTTCTCTAGTTGGGATTGCATGTAGCCCAAAGAAATGGCCGGTCTCGAGGTACAGTATCACAGCATTTAGCATATACAGTTGCTGTCAAATCAGAGCTGCAGCAATGCTGTAATATAAAGAACCGTAAAAGTTAACCACTAGAGCTTCACTTCTGCTGTTTATGACCTTAATAAAGTTCGGAAATTAAATGATTTTCATATAATGGATGTGTCATGAGTGGATGTGCTCAATGAAGGATTATTACTACATTAATTTACAGTGATTAGATCATTGTTAATCCTTCAGTGTACACTGATCGAACTCAGTTGTGACACCAGTTATTGGCAAAAAGTCCTTCAAAATTGGAATAAAGAACCCATGCAATCTACAAGCCATCTATTATGTGAAAGCTAAAACAGGAGTGCTTTGAAACCGGAAATCTTTTAATATCTCCTTATTTTGGAATTACGCTACGAAGGTCCTTGGGATGGTTTTCCACATTACAGGCATTATATATGTTGGTGGTGTGGCAGAAGGTCTTGGGTGAAAAGCGATTAACTACTTCAGATTATCAACCAAATATCCTCGATCAAATTACTGCATTGTGACCCCAGAGGTATCCCTTCTCTATTAAAGTGTACTGGATAATTGCCATTAACTAAATTGTTACTGAATGAGAAATTAATTTCAGTCCCTAATCCTCACCATGCATTAACATGTACAGTTTTCACATCAGCAAAAAAAAAGATCAGGACTCAGATCATGGTCACATCTCTTGCTCAGCCCAATCCTTCCCCCGTACAATTTTGATCTTGGCAACCCTACAGATGTTTGCAGAGTTGCCAAAGCTCAGAAATTAAAATTTGGTAAGATTACTGGACAAGGCTTGCCAAATCCAAACACCCTATATTTTATCCCTTGAAGCCACACACACAAAATCTACAAGCTGGATACTAATATCTTTGTTTGGATTAATTTATCTGCAGTGAAAATACTGTTGAATTGTCACTCATCTGAAGTGAAGGTCTTTTATACTGGTCTGATGTTCATGTTCAGATGTGACATCTGAAATGTGCTTTTTGTAACACTCAGACCCAGATATTTACAAACATGTGACTTAGGAACAGGATTAGGCCATTCGGCCCCTTGAGCTGGCTCCGCCATTTGATAAGATCATGTTGCTCTGATTATGTCCTCTACTTTCCTGTCTAGCCTCTTTACCCTCCAACTCCCTTGTTAATCATGAATATAAGTAACTCAGCCTTAAAAATATTCAATGATCTTGCCTTTACTGCTCTCTTTGAAAGAGAATTCAACAGACTAATGATTCTTAGCGAAAAAAATTTTCATCTCAATCTTAAATAGGAGATTGCTTATTTTGAAACTGTGTCTCCTAGTTCTAGTCTCCCCCACAAGGGGAAACATCCTTTCAGCATCCACCCTGTCAAGTTCCCTCAAGATCTTATATGTTGCAATAAGGTCGCCCTTCAATTTTCTAAACTCCACTGTATACAGGCCCAATCTGTCCAACGTTTCCTCATAAGATAACCCCACCAACCCAGGAATCATACGAGTGAACCTTCGCTGCACTGCTTCGAATGCAATTATATCCTTCCTTAAATAATGAAACCAAAGCTGTACAGAGTACTCCTGATATGGTCTCACCAATACCCAGTAGAGCTATAGCAATGTTTCCCTACTTTTATATTACATACTCCTTGCAATAAATGATAACATTCCATTTGCCTTCCTAATCACTTACTGTACCTGCATACTAACATTTTTGCAATTCATGTACCAAGACACCCAGATCCCCCTGTAGCGCAGAGTTCTGCAATTTCTCTCCATTTAAATAATATGCTGCTTTTCTATTATTCCTGCCGAATTGAACGAGTTCACATTTTTCCGCATTACACTCCATCAGCTAATATTTTGCCCATTCAGTTAACCTGCCCATATCCCTTTGAAAACTCCTTATGTCCTCTTCACAGCTCACCCTCCTACCTATATTTGTGTCATCAGCAAATTTAGCAACCACACATTCAGTCCTTTCATCCAAGTCATTGATACAGGTTTTTAATAATTAATAATTGTTAATAGTTCAGGCCCTGGCACTAGAGTGGGTAATTTGGTTCAGGTGAGAATCCGGAGCAGAGGGGGAAAGAGGTGTTCCTTTTTCTACTTTTTTTTCAGCCTCCAGCGATTGGTGACTTTCCTTCCTTCTCTCCGAGCAAAGTGAGTGCAACTTTCTATTATTTTATCGTGTAAATTATTAACAAGTTGACTAACTAAATTAATAATGGGCAGAAATGGCAGGGCTGGTGGTACACTGTGACTCTAGCATGTGGGAATCTGTGGAACGCACTGCCAACCATATCTGCTGAAAGTGTCTGCAGCTTAGGCAACTTTTGCTCCGAGTTGCTGAGCTGGAGTCTCAGTTGCTGATACTAGGGGCACCAGGGAGGGGGAAGAGTTACCTGGACACTCTGTTCCAGAAGGCAGTCACTCCCGTTAAGCAGAGTTGGCCAATGGTCAGGGACAGGAGGATGTGACTGCAAATCAGGCAGCTAAGGGGAACAAGTATGTAGTGATGGAGGAGCTTCAGCCACTGACTTCGTCCAACAGGTACACGATGCTTGCTACCTGTGTGGATGAAGAGAAGGGCTGCAAGGTGGATGAATGGACTGACCACTGCACCATGGTGAAGGATGCCATTCAATTGGGGGAATGAAGAGGAATGTGGCAGTGATAGGAGACAGCACAGTCGAGAGGATAGATATTGTTCTCTGCAGTCAAGAGCGTGAGTCCAGGCGGCTGTGTTACCTGCCTGGCACCAGGGATCGGGATACGTGCACAGGGCTGGAAAGGAACTTGCAATAGGAGAGGGAGGATCCAGTTGTCATGGTCCATGTAGCTACCAATAACAGGACAGACCAGGAAAGAGGCTCTACATAGAGAGTATGAGGAGCTGGGCACTAAATTAAAAAAGCAGATCCTCCTCTGGATTATTACCCGAACCAAATGCAAATTAGCATAGGGTAAATAAAATTAGACAGGTGAATGCATAGCTGAAAGGCTGGTGTGGGAGAAGTGGGTTCTGGGTCGTGGGGCACTGGCACCAGTACTGAGGAAAGTGGGGGTTGTACCGTTGGGACGGTCTATACCTGAACTGTGCTGGGACCAGTGTTCTAGCGAGCCACATACAAGGGAAGTAGAGAGGGTTTTAAACTAAATGGGGGGTGGGGCAAGGGATCATATTTGGAAAGATGCAGTATATCAAAGATTAGAGACAAGGCAAAAGAAAGATATAAATATGGGAAAGGATAAATAGACCGTGACATAAAGGAACAGAGAGTGCAAATCTAAGAATAAATCAGCAGATAACTATAGAAGTTATGAAAATAACGAAATGCCAAAACTAAAGGATCTGTATCTGAATGCAGATAGCATTAGAAACAAAACAGATGAATCGATAGCGCAAATAGAAATAAATAAGTACGATCTGATAGCCATTAAAGAGACATGGCTACAGAATGACATAGATTGGGACCTGAATATTGAAGGGTACGTGACATTTAGGAAGAACAAGAAGCTAAGAAAAGGTGGAGGGATGGCTCAGTTAATTAATGATGGTATTAGCACATTAGAGATGGATAATCTAAGTTCAGGAAACCAGGATGTAGATGCGGTTTGGGTAGTGATGAGAAATGATAAAAGCAAGAAGTCACTTGGGGGAGTGGTGTACAGGCCCCGAGCAGTAACCACACAGTAGGACAGAGTATGAGGGAAGAAATAATGGGAGCCTGTCAGAAAGGTACAGCGATAATCATGGGGGATTTTAATCTACATAGAGGCTGGAAAGATCAGATGGGCAAAGGTAACCTAGATGAGGAATTCATAACAGCATGTTCAAGTGCCAACCAGAGAGAAGACTATACTAGACCTGGTATTGTGCAATTAATGACCATTTAGGATTAATTAATGACCACTTAGTAAAGGCACCCCAAGGTAGCAGCTATCATAATATAATTATTTAAAAGATTATCATAATATAATTGAATTTTACTTTCAGTTGGAGGGAGAGAAGAGTAGGTCTAAGACTAGTATTTTAAATTTAAATACGAACAATTATGAGGGTATGAAAGTAGAGCTAGCTAAAGTGAACTTGCAAATTGGGTTAAGCGGTAGGTAAATTCAGATCTAGTGGCAGATATTTAAGAGGATATTTCAGAATACACAGAATAGATATATTCCAATGAGAAGAAAAATTCCAAGGAGAGGACCCACCAAAAAAGTTAAAGGTAATATCAAACTTAAAGAAAAAGCATTTGGTTGTACAAAAATGGGTGGCAGGTCAGAAGATTGGACAGAATATAAAAAAAAACAGCAAAGAATGACCAGAAGATTAATAAGGAAGGAAAAACTAGAGTACGGGAGAAAGCTGGTTAGAAATATAAAGACAGGTAACCAGAGTTTCAACATCTATTTTAAAAAGAGTTAGCAAAGTGAGCATTAGTCCTATAGAGAATGTGTCTGGGAACTTAATAATGGAAAATAAGGAGATGGCAGATGAACTGAATAGGTATTTTGCATCAGTCTTCACTATAGAGGATTCAAGTAACATCCCAGGGATGGCTGTAAATCAGGAAATGGAAGGAAGGGAGTAACTCAGGAAAATTTAAATCACCAGGGAAGTGGTTCTGAGCAAATTGTTGGACCTGCGGGCTGACAAGTCTCCAGGTCCTGATGGACTTCATCCTAGGGTCTTAAAAGAAGTGGCTGGTGAGATATTTGGCGTGTTGGTTTTAATTTTCCAAAATTCCCTAGTTTTGGGGAAGGTCCCATTAGATTGGAAAAGAGAGAATGTAACTCCATTATTCAAAAACAGAAGGAGATAGAAAGCAGGAAACTACAGGCCAGTTAGCTTAACATCTGTCACAGGGAAAATGTTTGAAGCTATTGGTTAAAGATGTAATAGTGGGACAATTGGAAAAATTCAGGGTAATCAGGCAGAGTCAACATGTGAAAGGGAAATCATGCTTAACCAATTTATTGAAGTTCTTTGAAGAAGTAACATATGATGTGAATAAAGAGGAACTGATGGATGTACTGTATTTAGATTTCCAGAAGGCATTTGATAAGGTGTCACATCAAAGGTTATTGTGAAAAATAAAAGCTCATGGTGTAGGGGGTAACATATTAGCATGGACAGAAGATTGGCTAGCTAACAGGAAACAGGGGGTAGGCATAAATAGGTCTTTTTCTGGTTGGCAAGATGCAGCGACTGATATGCCATAGGGATCATTACTGGTGCCTCAACTTTTAAAAATTCAAGTAAATAACTTGGATGAAGGGACCAAAGGTATGGTTGCTAAATTTGTTGATGGCACAAAGATAGGTAGGAAAGTAAGCTGTGAAAAGGACACAAGGAGGCGACAAAGGGATATAGATAGCTTAAGTGAGTGGGCAGAAATGGCAAATGGAAAATAATGAGGGAATATGTGAAATTGTCTATTTTCGCAGGAAGAATAAAAAAGCATATTATCTAAATGGTGAGAGATTGCAGAGCTCGGAGATGCAGAGGGCTCTGGGTGCTCTAGTGCAGGAATCACAAAAGGTTAATCACAGAACTGTTACGGTGCAGAAGGAGGCCATTCGACCCATCATGTCTGCACTGCCTCTCTAAATGAGCATCATGACTTAGTGCCATTCTCCTGCTTTTTCCCCGTACCCTAGCACATTGTTTCTATTCAAATAATCATCTGTTGCCCTCTTGAATGCCTCGATTGAACCTGCCTCCACCACGCTTCCAGGCAGTGCAATCCAGACTCGAAACTCTTACTGTGTTAAAAAGTTTTTTCTCTCATCACATTTGCTTCTTTTGTAAGTCACCTTAAATCTGTGCCTTCTAGTTCTTGATCCCTGGATGAGTGGGAACACTTTCTCCCTATTTACTTTATCCAGCCCCCTCACGATTTTGAACCTTTATCAAATCGCCTCTTAGCCTTTTCCTCTCCAAGGAGAACAGTTCCAACCTCTCCAATCTATTTTTATAGCTCATGTTTCTCACCCCCGGAACCATTCTTGTGAACCTCTTCTGAATTCTCTCCAATGCATTCACATCCTTCCTATAGTGTGGTGCCCAGAACCATACACAATGTTCCAGCTGAGGTCTAACTAGTGTATTATATAAGTTTAGCATAACCTCCCTGCTCTTGTACTCTATGCCCCTATTAATAAAACCCAGGATACTGCAAGCTTTATAAACTGCCCTCTCCACCTATCCTGCCACCTTCAATGATCTATCCATAATTACACCCAGGTCTCTCCGCTCCTGAAACACCCTTAAGAATTGTACCCCTTATTTTATATTGCCTCTCCATGTTCTTCCTCCTAAAATGAATCACCTCACACTTCTCCACATTGAACTTCATCTGCCACCTATCTGCCCATTCCACCAACTTGTCTATGTCCTTTTGAAGTTCTATACTGTTCTCCTCTCAGTTTACAATACTTTCAAGTTTTGTATCATCCACAAACTTTGAAATTGTCCCCTGAACACCAAGAGCTAGATCATAAATATATATCTGGAAAAGCAAGGATCCCAATACTGAACCTTGGGGAGCTCCACTACAAACCTTCCTCCAGCCTGAAAAATATCCATTGACCATTACCCTTTGTTTCTTATTATTCAGCCAATTTTGTATCCATGTTGTTACTGACCCTTTTACTCCATGAGCTCTAACTTTTCTCACAAGTCTGTTGTGTGACACTGTATCGAATGTCTTTTAAAAGTCCATGAACACCATATGAACAGCATTACCCTCATCAACCTTCTCTGTTACCTCTTCATAAAGCTCCAGCAAATTAGTTAAACACAATTTCCCCTTTAGAAATCCATGCTGGCTCTTCCTAAGCAACCCACATTTTTTCACGTGACTACTAATTCTATTCTGAATAATTTTCTCCAGAAGCTTTCCCACCACTGAAGTTAAACTGACTGGTCTATAATTGCTGGGCTTACCCTCGCAACCATTTTTGAACAAGGGAGTAATGTTTGCAATTTTCCAGACCTTTGGCACCTCCGCTGAGTCTGGGGAAGACTGAAAGGTTATGGCCAGTACTCCTGGAATTTCCATTCTTACTTCCTTCGATATCCTTGGACGCATCTCATCTGGTCCTGGTGCCTTGTCAACCTTAAGTACTGACAGTTTACCAAACACTTCCTCTTTATCAATTTTGAACTCTTCTAGTGACAGAGTTCCATCCTATGTAGCCATGGCCTTGGTAAAGACAGATGCAAAGTATTCATTTAACACCTTAACCTCACCTAACACCTCCAGCTTCCATGTGTAAGTCCCCTTTTTGGGTCCTTAATCAGCCCGACTCCTCATTTTACCACCCTCTTACGATTTCTGTGCGGATAGAAGACTTTGGGATTCCCCTTTATATTGGCCGTCAGTCTTTTCTAATGATCCCTCCTTGCTTCTCTTATTTGCTTTTTCACCTCCCCTCTGAACCTTCTGTATTCCACTTGGTTCCCTGTTGTATTTTCTACCCGAGACCTGTCATAAGCACATTTTTTCTTCTTTATCTTAATTTTTATCTTTTTCATCCAGGGAGTTCTGGATTTGTTTGTCCTATCTTTCCCTTTGGAGGGAATATACCTTGACTCTGCCCGAACCATTACTTCTTTGAAGGCAGCCCATTGTTCAGCTACAGTTTTTCCTGCCAACCTTTGGTTCCAATCTATCTGGCCCAGCTCCATTCTTGCGCCATTGAAGTTGGCTCTCCTCCAGTTAATTATTCTTACACTGGATTGCACATTGTCTTTTCCTACCATCATCCTAAACCTTATGATAAAATGATCACTGTCGCCTAAATGTTCCCTCACTGATACTTGGTCTGCTTGGCCCACCTCATTTCCAAGAACCAGGTTCAACAGTGCCTCCTTTCTTGTTGGACTGGACATGTACTGCTGTAGAAAATCCTCCTAAACACAATCTAGGAACTCTTGCCTCTCTCTGCCCATTACACTCTCAGTGTCCCAATGTACATTCGGATAATTAAAATCCCCCATTATAACTGCTCTGTAATGTTTGCATCTCTCTATAAATTCCCTGCAGCTTTGTTCCTCTACATCCTTCCCACTAGTTGGCAGTCTATAGCCTACACCAAGCAATGCAATTACATTGTAATTGCACCCTTTTTGTTCCTTAGCTCTAGTCAAATTGTTTCTGTCCTTGAACCCTTTGGGAACATCCTCTTTCTCTAGCACTGCAAATGCTCTCCTTAACCAATACAGCCACCCCTCCTCCTTTTCTTCCTTTCCTATCATTTCTGAACACCTGGTACCCAGGAATATTTAACTTTAACAGTCCTGCCCTTCCTTGGGCCAGATCTTATCGCCATAACATCATATTTCCACATGGCAACCTGCTCCTGTAACGTCCCAATCTTATTTACTATACTCCATGCATTCATATACATGCACAGTAACCCTGATTTAGACTTCATGACTTTCTCCCTTACTCCGACTCTACCTATTAACTTACTATTCTCTATGCTAGCACTATCTGTCCCTCCCAGTATTTTGTGCTGCCTGGTATTCCTCTCTAATACTCTCTCCTGGTTCCCAGACCCCTGCCTGGTTACTTTAAGGCCCTCCCAACAGCACTAGCAAAACGCCCCAGAAGGAACTCAGTCTCGGCTCTATTCAGTGCAACCCGTCCGGCATGTACAGGTCCCACCTTCCCCATAGCCAGTCCCAGTGTCCCAGGAATCTAAATCCCTCCCTCCTGCACCATTTTTTTAGCCATGCATTCATCTGCCTTATCCTCCTGTTTCTGTACTCACTTGTACCGTGGCATTGGGGGCAATCCAGAGATTACTACATTAGAGGTGCTGCTTGTTAATTTTCTACCTAGCTCCCTAAATTCTGATTTCAGGACCACACCCGCCTTCCTACCTAATTCATTGGTAGCAATGAGGACCACGATTTCTGGCTGATCACCATCCCCCAGAAGAATGTCCTGCAGCTATACCTTGCATTTACATATACACCCCTTAACACTGCCAAATTCCTGTGCTGTACATTTTTTGACCTGTGCTTCTTCTGTCTTTCAGAGCCACTCACTAATTCTCCATCTCCACTTCCCTGCTCTGAATTTACCTTCAGGTTCCCTGCCCCCTGTCAACCTAGTTTAAACTACCCCTCCCCCATCCCCACAACACCAGCAAATCTCCCTGTGAGGATATTTGTCGCAGTCCTGTTCAGATGCAGACTGTTCAGCTTGTACAGGTCCCACCTTCCCCAGACCCAATGCCTGAGCAATCTAATGCCCTCCCTCCTACACCAGCTTTCCAGCCACGTGTTCAATCGCTCTAGTCTTCCATTTCTATACCCTCTTGCACATGAGACTTGAAGTAATCCTGAGATTACTGCTTTAGAGGTCCTGCTTTTTAATCTCCTTCCTAGCTTCCTGAAATCTGCTTTCAGGACCTCATCCCCTTTCCTACCTAATCCACTGGTACCAACGGGGACCATGATCTCTGGCTGATCATCCTCCCCAAGAAGAATGTCCTGCAGCCGCTCCGTGACATCCTTGACCCTGGCACCAGGGAGACAACATACCATCCTGGAGTCACGTCTATGGCTGCAGAAACATCTGCTTCCCTAATCAATGAATCCCCATCACTATTGCTCTTCCACTCTTCTTCCTTTCTCCCTCCTGTGGAGCTGAGCCGCTCGTGGTGCCACAAACTTGGATCTGACTGCACTCCTCTGGGGAGCCAACACGCTCACCAGTATCCAAAATTGAAAACCCATTTGCCAGGATGATCCCAGTGAATTCCTGCGCTACCTGCCTGGATCTCTTGGACTGCCTGGCAGTTGCCCCTTCCCTTTCTGCCTGCATGCGCCTAGCTTGCGGTGTGACCACCTCGCTGAACGTGCTATCAACGTAGCTCTCAGCCTCACGAATGTGCCACAGTGACTCCAGCCGTCATTCGAGCTCCAAAGCCAGAGCTCAAGTTTCTGCAGCTGGCAGTACTTCCTGCACACGCCGTCGTCCAGGACACCAGCAGTGTCCACAACTTCCCACATATTGCAGGATACACATTCCATATGACCGAGCTGTCCTGCCATGTCTTAACTTTACTTTCCTTATGTTAACTTTAATGTACTTTAGTTTACTTACATAACTTTATTTTACTGGCCCTGACTTAAATTTACTCCCCTGTTCCAAGTGTTTCTTACTTAAATCCAAGGAGCTAATTTTTTAAAGATAATATGCTTTTCTAATTTACAGCTATTTAAAGGCATTCCCGAACAGCAGTTTCTCATCAACCAATGAACTGATGGTTTTCCTGTGTCACTCTTCGTTTTGTTTCTTCAAACCCAGTGTTCTAGAGCTGAAGCACTGTCCCCAGAGTGTTCTCCAACCTGGTTCGCTCTCTGCCTCTCTCCCGGGTAGTATGCAGGTACAGCAAGTAATCAGAAAACCTAATAGAATGTTATTGTTTATTGCGAGGGGATTTGAATACTAAAGTAAGGAGGTTATGCTGGTTATACAGGGCATTGGTGAGACCATATCTGGAGTACTGTGTATAGTATTGGTCTCCTTATTTAAGGGAGGATGTAAATACGTCAGAAGTTCAGAGAAGGTTTACTAAACTAGTGTCTGGAATGGGGAGGTTGTTTTATGAGGAAAGATTGGACAGGGTAGGCTTGTATCTGCTGGAATTTAGAAAATTTGGAGGAGGCTTGATTGAAACATAAGAATCTGAGGGGTCTTGACAGGATGAATGCGGAAAGGATGTTTCCTTTTGTGGGAGAATCTAGAAATAGGGGTCACTGTTTAAAAATAAAGGGTCGCTCATTTAAGGCAGAGATCGTGAGTCTTTGGAACTCTCTTCCTCAAAAGGTGGTGGAAGCAAAGTCTTTGAATATTTTTAAGGCAGAGGTAGATAGATTCTTGATAAGCAAGGAGCTGAAAGACTACTGGGGGTAGGCAGGTGAAAATGTAGAGTTGAAGTTACAATCAGGTCAGTCATGACCTCCCAAACTCATGACCTCTACTACCCAGAAGGACATGGGCAGCAAATGCCTGAGAAAACCACCACCTGCATGTTCCCCTCCAAGCCACTCACCATCCTAACTTGGAAATATATCACCATTCCTTCACTGTCTCTGGGTCAAAATCCCAGAATTTCCTTCCTAACAGCACTGTGGGTGTACATACACCGCATGGACTATAGCAGTTCAAGAAGACCGCTCGCCATCACCTTCTCCAGGGCAATAAAAATGCTGACCTAGCCAGCAAAGCGCATGTCCCGTGAAAGAATAAAAAAAATCTTATTGAATGGTAGAGCAGGCTCAAGGGGCTGAGTGGTCTACTCCTACTCCTAATTTGTATATATGTTTGTGTCAGCAACAGCTGAATTATATTCAACCATAATCTGTAACCTCATGACCTGGCATATCCCCATCAAGCCAGGGGGCCACTCCAGTTCAATGAGAAGTATAGGACAGCATGCCAGGAGCATCACTAGGCATACCTGAAAACGAGATGCCAACTTTTTGAAGCTACAACAAGGGACTACAAGCACACTAAATAACGGAAGCTGCATGCAATAGATAGGACTAAATGATCCTACAATCAACCGATCAGATCTAAGCTCTACAGTCCTGCCACATCCATTCATGAGCAATTAAACAACTCACTGGAGAGGCAGGCTTCACAAAGACTTAAGTTCCCGAACTAGGCATGCCTCTAGCCAAACTGCTCCAGTACAGCTACAACTCTGGTATCTTTCCAAAAATGTGGAAAATTGCCCAGCTATATCCGGTCCACAAAAAGGATAAATTCAATTGGGCCAATTACTGCCCCATTAGTCTACTCTTGATGATCAGCAAAGGGTTTGTCGACAGTGTTATTATGTGGAATGTACTCAGCAATAACCTGCTCACTGATGTTCAGTTTGGGTTTCACCAGGATCCAGATCTCATTACAGCCTTGGTCCAAACATGAACAAAGAAGCTGAATTCCAGAGGTGAAGTGAGAGTCACTGCCCTTGACCAAATGTGTTATCAAGGAATGTTAGCAAAATTGAAGTCAGCGGACATCTGGGGGAAAACTCCCCACTTGCTGAAGTCATACTTAGCACAAGGGAAAATACTTGTGGTTATTTGAGGCCAACCATCTCAGCCCAGGTCATCGCTGTAGGAGTTCTTCAGGGTAGTGTTCTAGGCGCAACCACTTTCAGCTCTATGAAGGACCTTCACAGAAATGGACTGCCTTCAAAAGGGAAACTGTTCAGGTATTGTTAAAGTACATTACCCCCAGGGGGAACTGTAGGAAAAACCAGTCCAGAATTCCCTGGATGACAAAAGAGATAGCGAATAAGATGAAGCAGACAAAGGGGTTGGATACTACAATTGAGAAGCTGCCTCAATATAGAACATTCAGCGGTAAAGTGAAACATCAAATGAGAAAAGCAAAGGGACAGTATTAGAAGAAACTGGCAGCTAAGCCAAAAGTGAGTGTAAATAGTAAAAGTTTGGTAAAAGGAGTGGGGCAATTATGGACTTAAAAGGTGATTTGTTCATGGAAGCAGGGGGCATTCATAAGATATTAAACGAGTACTTTGCCAAGGAAAAAGATACTGCAGAGTCATAGTCAAAGAGGAAGTGGGTGAGACACTGGATAAGCTAAAAGTGGAGGGATTAGATAAGCTGGCTGTACTTAAAGTCACCAGTACTGGATGAGATACATCCAAGTATATGGAGGGAAGTAAGGATGGAAATTGCAGGGGCGATGAACATAATTTTTCAATCCTCCTTAGACACAGGGATGGTGCCAGAGGACTGGAGAATTGCAAATGGTCCAAAGATAGATGCAGGACTACAGGCCAGTTGATTTAAATTCGATGGTACGGAAACTTTTAGAATTGGTAGTTCAGGAGAAACTTAAGTCACTTGGGCAAAAGTGGGTTAACTAAGGAAAGCCAGCAAGGATTTGTCAAGATAATTCGTGTTCAACTATTTTGCTTGAGTTATTTGAAGAGGTAACAGACAGGGTCGATGAGGGTAATCTGTGGTGCGCGTGGACTTCCAAAAGGCATCTGATAAAGTGCCACATATCAGGTTTGTCAAAACGTTAGAGTTTGTGGAGTAAAGAGGACAGTAGGAGCATGGATACGAAATTGGCTGATGACAGGAAACAAAGCAGTGGTGAATAGTTATTTTTCAGACTGGAGGAAGGTTTATAGTGGGGTTCCCCAGGGATCAGTGTTAGGACTCCTACTTTTCTTGATATATATTCATGACCTGGACTTCATTCTACAGGGCAAAATTTCAAAATTTTCAGATGACACACAACTTGGAAGCATTCCGTGAGAAGGATACTGCTAAACTTCAAAAGGGCACAGACAGGTTGGCGGAATGGGCAGACTAGTGGCAGATGAAATTTAATGCAGAGAAGTGCAAAGTGATTTATTTATGGAGGAAGAACGTGGAGAGACAATATAAAATAAAAGGTACAATTCTAAGGTGGGTGCAGGAGCAAATGTGCAGAAATCATTGAAGGTGCCAGGACAGGTTGATAAAGCATTCAGAATCTTGGGCTTTATAAACAGGGGCATAGAGTACAAAAGCAAGCAAGTTATGATGAATCTGTATAAAACACTGTTCGGCCACATTTGGAGTGTTGTGTCCGGTTCTGGACATCACACTTCAGGAAGGACGTTGAGGCATTAGAGATGGTGCTGAAAAGATTCACGAGAATGGTTCCAGGGATGAGGAATTTCAGGTATGCGGATAGATTGGAGAATCTGGTGCTGCTCTTCTTAACGAGGAGAAGATTAAGAGGTTTGATATTGGTGTTCAAATTCATGAGGGGTCTGGACTGAGTAGATAGGGAGAGATTGCATTGGCGAACAGAGCAGAAGCCAGAGGACACCGATTTAAGGTGATTAGCAAATGAAGCAACAGTGACATGAGGGAAACCTCTGTGCACTGAGTGGCTAGGATTTGGAATGTATTGCCAGAGTGTGTGGTGGAGGCAGATTCACTCATGCTTTTCAAAAGGGGGATGGATAATAATCCAAAGAAAAAAAAATGCAGGGCTACAGGGGAAAGGTGAGGGAGTGGGGCCAGACAAATTGCTCTTGCAGAGAGCCAACACAGACATAAAGGGCCAAATGATCTTCCTGTGTGCTGCAACAATTCAATGATTCTAAGTTCAGAAGTGGGGATGTTCCCTGATGATTGCACAATGTTCAGTACCATTGATGATTCCTCAAATGCTCTAAGAGTGCATGTCCGCATGCAGCAAGACCTAGGCAACATTCAGGCTTGGGCCCAGGTGGGGAGTGAGAGGGTGTGAATGTGAGTGTGACAATCTGGGTGCGAGTGAAAGTATTTGAGTGTGAGAGCGAGAGCCTGGAGACTGGGAGTGAGTAGGCACACACCCTTCTCTGCTTTCTCTTCCCTACCCAAAAACCTATGCACAAATCAGGTCAGAAGAAGAGGAAAACCCAGGCTGAAAGGTATCCTGCTTCTGACCTCCACTTTCGTATGAATTCTGCCGAGGCCAGCTTGGAGTTAAACCCAAATCTTTCGCTCGGCTCCAGTCTGCAGCCCTTCCCTGGTAACCAGGACTTGGGCCTGGTCTCTCTAGCTCTGCTCCTTAAGCGAAACTGCAAAAAATGTTTATTGGCTAGCTGTGCTGCTTAGAAATGTAATGGTCATTTATATAATTTTATTTTAAAAATATTAAATAATCAATTTATTTTTTAAAAAAAATCACGTTTAATGTTGTGCTGAAACTTATCTTTCTGAAATTTGCCTATCCATCCCTTGATGTGAAAAAAAAATTGAAACGTGGCCCCTCATGTGCAAAGGTTGGGCAAAGCTGATCTACAAAATGCGCTGCAGGAACTCACCAATGTTCCTTAGGCAGCAGCTTCCAAACCCACGACCACTGCCACCTAGAAGGTCAAGGGCAACAGACAGATGGGAACACCACCACCTGGAAGTTCCCCTCCAAGTCACTGACCACCCTGACTTGGAAATAGATGGCCGTTCCTTCACTGTCACTGGGTCAAAATCCTGGAGCTCCCTTCCTAACATTCACTGTGGGTGGTATCTATCCCACATGGACTGCAGCGGTTCAAGGGCAGTGTGGGATGGGCAATAAATGCTGGCCCTGCCAGCGACGCTCGCAGCCCAGGAATTAATATTAAAAAGAAAGACAAACTGGGGAGTGTTTACCTGCTCCTCCTCCTGGTTCCTCCGCCATGGCAACACGCACCGCTCCGATTCCGTCCCCCCCGACTACTTCCTGCGGGGGCCATTGGAGTCTCCGAAACATTGGTTCCGGTTTAAAAAATAAAGATGCATTTTAAAATATTTACAAAGTGAACCCCTCCTCCTCCTCCACATCATAATTTACACTTCGGGTTTTCCGCGGAACCGGCTCTCGCAACGGGACCATCTGTGCTCAAGTTCCCTGAATTAACCATCCCCCTCCCCTCGCTCAACTCCTCCCCCAGACACAAAAATACCGAGACGGGGTCGATAACATCATGTCTAATGACCCAGGGGGTTATTCATTGCGAATCTAATCGAAACGAAACCACTGTCGTGGAGCAGCAACTTGCAGGCGGGAGTGAGATGCCGGGGGGAGGAGGATCAGAGTGAGACCCGTCTCCAGGAGAGAGAGAGAGAGAGTCATCCCGTGCGATTGGACATCTGGGTGCTGTGTGAAATAAAGTAGCTCAGGTAACTCATTCCTCCTGCTCTGCATCACCAAACCTGCTGCTGCTGCTTTAAAAAAAAACTGAAGGTGTACACCAGCAAAGGACACAGCACTTTGCCAGCTCAGGTCACAGGAGTCTTATAAATGTGCTATCAGACAGTTATAGACTGTGGATTGACTGTGGGGCTCTTCCCTTCAGGTGTAAGACGCTCATTCGTGGGGCTGATTCAGGCCACAGCACCTGGAGAAAACCCGCAAAATGACCCTAAAGGGGGATTTTCTGTTTTGAAAAGGAAATGTTTAGGTCCGGTCACATTAAGGCAGAGGGGATTTAAGGGAGGGAGCTCCACAGAGCTGGTGTATGGCTGGATGACGCAAAGATTGGCCGGGTGGGTTAACAGTGAGGTTGAGTGCTTTGGGCTACAAGAAGATATAGATGGGATGGTCAAGTGGGCAGATAAGTGGCAGATGGAGTTTAACCTTGAAAAGTGTGAGGTGATACACTTTGGCAGGAGTAATTTGACAAGGAAGTATTCAATGAATGGCATGACACTAGGAAGTTCTGAGGAACAAAGGGATCTTGGCGTGTGTGTCCATAGATCTCTAGAGGCGGAGGGGCATGTTAGTGGGGTGGTGAAAAAGGCATATGGGACACTTGCCTTTATCAATCGAGGCATAGATTACAAAAGTAGGGAGGTCATGTTAGAGTTGTATAGAACCTGGAGTACTGTGTGCAGTTCTGGTTGCCACATTATAGGAAGGATGTGATTGCACTGGAGGGGGTGCAGAGGAGATTCACCAGGATGTTGCTTGGGATGAAACATTTAAGTTATGAAGAGGGGTTGGATAGACTTGGGTTGTTTTCGTTGGAGCAGAGAAGACTGAGGGGTGACCTGATCGAGGTGTACAAGATTATGAAGGGCGCGGATGGGGAGCAGCTGTTCCCCTTAGTTGAAGTCACAAGGGGGCATAAGTTCAAGATGAGGGGCAGGAGGTTTAGGGGGAAGATGAGGGGGGAAAATCTTTTTCACCCAGAGGGTGGTGACAGTCTGGAATGCACTGCCTGGGAGGGTGGTGGAGGCAGGTTACCTCGCATCCTTTAAAAAGTACCTGGATGAGCACTTGGCACATCATAACATTCAAGGCTTTGGGCCAAGTGCTGAGAAATGTGATTAAGTAGGTAGGTTAGGTGTTTCTCACGTGTCGGTGCAGACTCGATGGACCTATTCTGCACTGTGTGATTCTGTGATGGCGACTCAGTTCATGGCCTCTGATGCTGCAAGAGTAGGGAACAAGAGGGCAGCTTGTGCCAACGGAAAGAGTGTGTTTGTGGGTATGTAGGTCTGCTGGGTATTGTTGAGGTAGGATAGAGTGAGTCCTTTTTTGTATTTTTCCCTGGGATGTGGGGTGTCACTGGCTAGACCAACATTTATTGCCCATCCCTAATCACCCTTGAAAAGGTGGTGGTGATCTGCCAACTTGAACCATGGAGTCATGGAGTGCTTTGAAGGCTAGAACAAAGGTCTTGAAGTTGATTTGCTGGATTTTTAGAAAGAATGAGGTAGATGCATATGCTGGACTTTGTGTGAATGGCTATAGTATCCCAAATTTGGTGGAGGTGGAGAATCAAGGATAGTGTTAGACAAGTTATGGTCCTGAGGTAATGAAACTGTGAATCAGGGTTTCATAGCAGTGAAGTAGTGGAGGCCAGTGATAATAAAGAGATGGGGCAGAAGGTCTTGAAAATGGAACATACTATAGAAAAACTGAGCTCTGAGCCGAGGAGTGCAACTAGGTTAAAATGGACCAACCCGGAAAGTGGATGTAATCAGGCACATAGGCCTGTGAGGGAGCTGAAAGAAGACGTCTTTGGCTTTAGCAACATTAGTCTGGGGTAAACATGGGCTCACCTATTGTTGGTAGGAAGTTGTAGTCATGGGATTTGCTGGCAGACGTAGGGAGATGAATCAATGGAAGATTGGAACAGGAGTAGGCCACATAGCCCCAGAGCCTGTTCACCTCTACAGTGAGATCTTGGCTGACCTGTGGCCTAACTCCATGTACATGTCCTTGGCTCGTATTCCATAATAGATTTTTGTGAACCAAATTATCAGTCTGAGATTTTAAATTGACAATTGACCCAGAATCAACTGCCATTTGCAAAAGACTGTTCCAAATTTCTACTACCCTGGAGGGAAAGATGTTGGAGGAGGATGAGCTCGTCGATGGTGCCAAAGGAAGTGGCGAGAGCAGATAAGAGCATTTTCAGTATTTTCTGGTTCCATTTCGCTAGAATGGCCCTTAAACAAAAAAAGGCTTGAAAAATTAGGGCCCTTTTTATAAATAGCTCAAGGAAGGAAGATTTCTACTGTTTGATAAATTTACATACTCTAAGGACAAGCTGCCATCGAAGACTTGATTTTGACAGGGAGGTAAATGTGCCATCAATTTCACGCATGAATGTGGCGTGCCGGTTGCCTGGCCCTTTGCCACCTCTGAGCGATTTCTCTGGAAGTGGCATCTCGGGAAAGCAACTGGGAAGCAACAGGGTATCAGTTAGTCTCAGTATTAATCCAGTTGAGTTGTCTATTCCCGCACACCTGCAATTTTTCCAATGGCGCACAGGCCTTTGGCTGAAGTTGAAGGCACGTCGTTGCCTGGATGTGGCCTCTCAGTTGTAGGTCAGCCGGGTGCCAGCGAGGCTTCCCTTAAATCCTCCTGTTAATTGGCCACCTCCTGGGAAAATGGTGCAGATGAGCAGGACTTGGACACCATCAGGATTTGACCCACATAAGGTCCCAATGCCCACCGGAAAATTCAACCCACAGAGTTTGTGCTACAGTGTTTATTTTACATTGCTTACAAGTAAATTTTGAAAGTCATACACAAGTATACTGTCCTATACAGTACGATGACAAGTGTCCTGAACAAGAGACGCTACGGGCTTGTGGAATGCTGGGATGGGAGAGGAGATATGGGGTTTGGGTGGGTGTTGATGAAAATGAGATACTGCTATATGTTGCAATATATTAGTATGGATAGAGGATTGATTATTCGACAGGCAACAAAGAGTAGGGGCAGAATGGGAAGTTTTCAAGTTGGCACGCTGTGACTAGTGGAGTGCCAGAAGATCAATGTAAGGGCCTTAGCTATTTACAATCTATATTAATGACTTAGAGAAACAGTCTGAGAATAATTTGTCTAAGTTTGCTGACAATGCAAATTAAATGGGAATGCAGCTGTGAAGAGGGCACAAAGAGGCTGCGAAGAGTGATTAAGTGAGTGGGCAACAAGGTAGCAGATGAAGTGTGAGGTTTTCACTTTGACCATAAATTAGAAAACAGAATATATTTTAACAGGTGTGAAATGTGGAAATGTCGATAGTCAGAGGGAGTTGGGGATAATCATACAAGGATCACAAAAAATTAGCATGCAGGTACAGCAAGCTATTAGGAAGGCAAATGGCATGTTGGCCTTTGTTACAAGGGGATTGGAGTGCAGGATTAAAGAAGTCTTGCTACAATTATACAGGACTTTGGTGAGGCCACACCTGGGATACTGTGTGCATTTTTGTTCTTCATATTTAAGAAAGGATATACTTGTATTGGAGGCAGTACAGCAAATGTTCACTAGATTGGTCCCTGGGATGAGAAAATTGTTTATGATGAGAGGCGGAGTAAATTGGGCCTATATTCCCTGGAGGTTAGGAATGGGAGGTGATCTCATTGAAACATACAAGATTCTGAAGGGGCTTGACAGGGTGGACACTGAGAGGTTGTTCCCCCTGGCTGGGAAATCTAGAACGTGGGGGCACAGTTTCAGGATACGGGGCTGATAATTTAGGACTGGTATGAGGAGAAACTAATTTTTTCGGTGTTATGAATCTTTGGAATTCTCCACCCTGGAGGGTTGTGGATGATCCATTGTTGACTATATTTAAGGCTGGATAGACAGATTTTTGGCTTGTCAAGGAAAATAGAGAGTGAGCGGGAAGATGGAGGTGAAGCCCAAGATCAGCCATGAGGATACTGAATGGCAAAGCAGGCTCAACAGGCTGAGTGGTTTTACTCCTCCTATTTCTTGTGTTTTCATGTTACAGTAACAACAGACCCTTGTCAGCATTGTGAATTTTAGGATTTGTGCCCTCAGCAGGTAGCCATGGATGTTTCTTGGTATTTCTTTAGTTCCTCTGCAGTCAGTCGCTCAGGTGTCGCACTCGCACATGCTTGTTGCTTGTGGTGTGATGTAGGGCTTAACACAGATGAGTGTGATGTGGAACACTGCCTTGGTGAAAATCCTTCATGATCTTCACAGGCTACTTCCATTGCAAGGTGCTGCTCAGTTCAGTCTCAAAAGAGGTCGTGGAGGTCTTTTTTTTGCTGGTCAGCTTACTTCTGGAGACGATTAAGGGTATCCAAATATTGGGTTTTGAGGATCCCACAGGTGTGTATCATGGAATCTCTTAAGATATTGTGTAAAGATTAAATTGTTGTCCGCCTTAGTTTGCACACCTTCAAGTTTCTGATGCATATTGGCCGGTGGCAGGGTGCGTCAAAGCTCTCGCTCCCCAGTTCTCTCAGTGTGTTCTTGGCTGAAAATTCCTGTGCGTCGCTCCTCCACTCAGGTGCATCTGTTCATGGTGGTTTGGGAACAGCTTTCTCCTGGAAGCACAACACAAGATATCAATATATTAGAAAGCTGCAGAACTCCCAGACAGCTGCTGCTATACCCAGAGCACAACCTCCCTTGTGCGAGTACCCTCCAGCACAGCATGCGTATTGGTTCTGGTTCTCGGCACATCTTTCATTATTTATACATGCCTCACTGCTACGCTGCAATCAGTGAAGGTGTGCAGAATGGGTTGTCTCCATGCTGAGCAGCTCAAGGTTCTTATATAATCATAGAAATTTACAACACAGATGGAGGCCATTTGACCCCTCTTATCCATACTGGCTGAAAAATAGCTAGTCAGCCTAAGTAAGAACTCTCCAGCTTTTGGTCCTTAGCCTTATAGGTTACAGCATTGCAAGTGCAAAATCCAAGTGCTTTTTAAATGGGATGAGGGTTTCTGTCTTTTCCACCCTTTCAGGCAGTGATATCTAGGCTCCTACCACCCTCTGGGTGAAAAAAAATTCTCCTCCATTCCCCTCTACCAATTAGTTTAAATTTATGCCCACTGATTGTTGATATCTCTGCTCAGGGGTCCTTCCTATCCTCTCTATTAAGCTCATAATAAATTTATACAATTCAATTAGATCGCCCTCAAACTCCTCTGTTCCAAAAAATGCAACCACAGCCTATCCTGTCTTTCCTTATAGTGAAAATTCTCCATTCCTGGCAATAGCCTCACAAATCTTGTATGTATACTCTTTCCAATGTGATCACTTCCTGTAATTCAGTAGGCAGAATTGGGTGCAGTACTCTAGCGGTAGTATAACTAGTGTTTTATACAGCTCTATTATAACCCCCCTGTTCTTATATTCTGTGCCTTGGCTAATAAAGGAAATATATCTTGTAAACTTTATCTGCCTGTCTTGCTACCTTTAGAGATATGTAGACATATGCCCCAAGGTCCCTCTGTTGACCTGCCCTTCTCAGAATCTTACCATTTATTGTGTAATCCTTTGCCTTGTTTGGCTCCCCCAAATGTATTACCTCCCATTTCTCTGAATTAAATTCCGTTTACCATCTGATCAGTTCATTGGTATTTCACCTCAACTACAGCTTTCTTCCTCATTATCAACCATACGGCCAATTTTCATATCATCTGCAAATTTCTTAATTATGCCCTATATATTTAAGTCTGGATCATTGATATAGACCATGAGGAGTATGGAACCCAGTATTGAGCCCTGCAGAACGCCACCAGAAACACCCTTATAGTCACAAAATCATTCTTTTTCTTTTATTCATTCATGGGATGTGGGCTTCGCTGGCTGGGCCAGCATTTATTGCCCATCCCTAGTTGCCCTTGAGAAGGTGAGCCACCTTCTTGAACCGCTGTAGTCCATGTGGTGTAGGTACACCCACAGTGCTGTTAGGAAGAGAGCTCCAGGATTTTGACCCAGCGACAGTGAAGGAACGGTGATATATTTCCAAGTCAGGATGGCAAGTGGCTTGGAGGGGAACTTCCAGGCGATGGTGTTCCCATCTATCTGCTGCCCTTGCCCTTCTAGATGTAGTGGTCTTGGGTTTGGAAGGTGCTGTCTAAGGAGCCTTAGTGAATTTCTGCAGTGCATCTTGTAGATGCTACACACTGCTGCTGCGGTGCGTCGGTGGTGGAGGGAGTGAACGTTTGTGAATGTAGTGCCCATCTAGCAGGCTGCGTTTCCCCGGACGGTGTCCAGTTTTTTGAGTGTTATGGGAGTTGCACTGATCCAGGCAAGTGGAGGGCATTCATCGCACTCCTGACCTGTGCCTTGTGGATGGTGGGCAGGCTTTGAGGTGTCAGGAGGTGAGTTACTCATCGCACTATTCTTAGCCTCTGACCTGCTCTTGTAGCCACAGTATTTATATGGCTAGTCCAGTTCACTTTCTGGTCAATGGTAACCCCCAGGATGTTGATAGTGGGGGATTCAGTGATGGTAATGCCATTGAACATCAAGGGGCGATGGTTAGATATTCTCTTTTGGAGATGGTCTGACACCTGTGTGGCACGAATGCTATTTGCCACTAGTGGACTAGTGGTCCAGAGGCCCAAGCCAGTGGTCTGGGTACATGGGTCTAAATCCCACCATGGCAGCTGGTGGAATTTAAGTTCAATTAATAAATCTGAAATTGAAAGCTAACAATAATAGTGACCATGAAACTATCATCGATTGTGGTAAAAACCCATCTGGTTCACTCATGTCCTTCAGGGAAGGAAATCTGCCATCCTCACCTGGTCTGGTTTACAAATGACTCCAGATCCACAGCAGTGTGGTTGACTCTTAACTGTCCTGTAAAATGGCCAAGCAAGCCACACAATTCAAGGGATGGGCAACAAATGCTGGCCTTGCCAGCGATGCCCATATCACATGAAAGAGTAAAAAAAAACATTTGCAGTCCTTTGGCAGTACGCCTGTGATCAGAGAGGATTAAAAATGGTGGTCATAGCCTTTGCTATTTCCTGGCTTGCTTCTCTTAACAGCCTCGCTTAGTTTAGGTCTTGTGAACCATGCCCAATGGTTAAATAATGTATGCAAAATAACCTTGACACTTCTGATTTCACAATTTTTACCACTCACACTTCCGTAACTTCTAGCTAAGTAGCTGGAATGTGCCTTCTGTTCCGAAGAAGGCCAACATCCTTTTCTACACCTTCTTCAGCAAGATCTTCAAGACAATCACAGTAAAAAGGGAAGTTTTTCCCATGTTCTCGACTCCAAAGTTATTTTCATTATGTAGCTCTGACGGAAGTTTAGCACCAACATAAACTCCTTTCCCTTTTAACTGCCTCACTAGATTTTCACTCTTTCCCACAGTCCCTTCACACTCCCTTCACCTGTTTCTCATTTTCATCTCTCTCCCTGGAAACTGTCTGAGGCCAAACCGGACCATTCACAACCGTAGCATTGTATCTGATCCTGAAATGAGTTTCCAACCACTATTACTGCCTATTTCCACCTTCATAACATTGCCTGACCCAAATGCTGCCTCAGCTTATCTGCTGATGAAACCCTCACCCTATATCTTTGTTGCCTAATAGACTTGACTGTTCCCATCCTCTCTGTGCTGTGAACCCATCTTCCACCCTACATGGACTTGCACTCATTCAAAAAGCTGCTTTTTAAAATTACTTCTTTCATGGGATGTGGATGTCACTGGCTAGGCCAGCATTTATTGCCCATCCCTAATTACCCTTGAGAAAATGGCTGTGAGCCGCTTTCTTGAACCTCTGCAGTCCATGTGGTGTAAGAACACCCACAGTACTGTTCAGAAAGGAGTTCCACGATTTTGACTCAATGACAGTGAAGGAACAGTGATATTGTTCCAAGTCAGGATGGTGTGTGGTTTGTTGGGGAACTTGAAGGTGGTGGTGTTCCCATGCATCTGCTGCCCTTGTCGTTCTGGACGGTAGAGGTCATGGGTTTAGTAGATGCTGTCGAAAGAGCCTCCGTGCCACTGTGTATTGATGGTGGAAGGAGCGAACGTTTAATATGGTGGATGGGTAACAAGCAAGTGGCTGCTTTGACCTGGATGGTGCCGAGCTGCTTGAGTGTTTTTGGAGCTGCACTAATCCAAGGCAAGTGGAGAGTATTCCATCACACTCCTGACTTGTGCCTTGTAGATGGTGGACAGGATTTGGGGAGTCAGGAGGTGAGTTACTCGCCACAGAATTCCCAGACCCTGACCTGCTGTTGTAGCCACAGTATTTATACAGCAGCTCCTGTTCAGTTTCTAGTGAATAGTAAGCCCCAGGATGTTGAAAGTGTGGGATGCAGCAATGGTAATGCCATTGAATCTCAAGGGAAGATGGTTAGATAGTCATTGCCTGGCACTTGTGCAGTGCAGATGTTACTTATCAGTTATCAGCCCAAGCCTGAATGTTGTCCAGGTCTTGCGGCATTGGACATGAACTGCTTCAGTATCTGAGGAGATGCGAATGGTGCTGAACCTTGCACAATTATCAGTGATCATCCCCACTTATGATGGAGGGAAGGTCATTGATGAAGCAGCTGAAGATGGTTCTACTACCAATTCTTTATTCTCACAAAGTCCCATTTGCCCATCACTCCTGTGCCCACAGACCTACATTTGCTCCTAGTTCAAAGGATTAGCTCTGGAATTCCTCCCTAAACTCCTAAACCTCTTTGCTCCTTTAAGACACTTTTAAAAACCTATCTCTTTGACTAAATTTTTGGTCATCTGTCCTCATATCATACTATATAGCTGGGTGTACAATTTTGTTTGATAACATTCCCGTGAAGCGCCTTGGGATGTTTTATTGCATTAAAGGTGCTATATAAATGAAAGTTGTTGTTATACAGTGAGCCTATTAAAATTAGAGGAAGAGGTCAGCCCTCTTCACTGCGAGTGCAAAGTGCCTTGTTTTGCCAATATTGCCAACCCAGAGTTTAGTGCTTATCAAAATGAGAAAGTCATTATTAGTATTTAGGAACATAAGATTTAGGAAGGGGTCATCAACGGTACTATCAAGCAGTACTTGACTTGCTTAGCAATAATCTGCTCACTGACGCTCAGTTTGGGTTCTGTCAGGGCCACTCAGCTCCTGACCTCATTACAGCCTTGGTTCAAACATGGACTAAAGAGCTGAATCCTAGAGATGAGGTGAGAGTGACTGACTTTGACATCAGGGCAGCGTTTGACCAAGTGTGGCATCAAAAGCAATTGGGAAAAGCTCTCCGCTGGTTGGAGTCATACCTAGCGCGAGGAAGATGATTGTGGTTGTTGCAGGTCAGTCATCTCAGCTCCAGGACATCACTGCAAGAGTTCCTCAGGGTAGTGTCCTACGCCCAACCATCTTCAGCTACTTCACCAATGACCTTCCTTCCATCATAAGGTCAAAAGTGGGATGTTCGCTGATGATTGCACAATGTTCAGCATCATTTGTGACTCCTCAAATACAGAAGCAATCCATGTCCAAATGTAGCAAGACTTGGACAACATCCAGGCTTGTGCTGACAAGTGGCAAGTAACATTTGCACCACACAAGTGTCAGGCAATCACCATCTCCAACAAGAGAGAATTTAGCTATTGCCCCTTGAGATTCAATGACATTACCATTGCTGCATCTAACATCCTGGGGATTACTATTGGCCAGAAACTGAACCTGTAGCTACAAGAACAGATAAAGAGTCTAGCAATCCTGCAGTGAATAACTTACATCCTGACTTCCCAAAGCCTGACAACGATCATCAAGGCACAAGTCAGGAGTGCAGTGGAATACTCTCCACTTGCCTGGGTGAATGCAGTCCACATTGGCAGCAGTGTGTACCATCTACAAGCTGCTCTGGAGATGGAAAAGGTGTGTAAGAAAGGCAAGGTTACAGTGATCATGGGGGATTTCAATATGCAGGTAGACTGGGAAAATCAGGTTGGTAGTGGATCCCAAGAAAAGGAATTTGTGGAATGTCTACAAGATGGCTTTTTGGAGCAGCTTGTGGTGGAGCCCATTAAGGAACAGGCAATTCTAGATTTAGTGATGTGTAATGAGGCAGATTTGATAAGGGAGCTTGAGGTGAAGGAACCCTTAGGAGGAAGTGACCATAATATGATAGAATTTACCCTGCAATTTGAGAGGAAAAAGCTGGAATCAGATATAACAGTATTACAGTTGAATAAAGGCAACTACAGAGGCATGAGGGAGGAGCTGGCCAGAATGACTGGGAAATGAGCCTAGCAGGAAAGATGGTGGAACAGCAATGGCAGGAGTTTCTGGGAGTAATTTGGGAGACACAGCAAAAATTCATCCCTAGGAAGAAGAAGCATACTAAAGGGAGGACACGGCAATCATGGCTGACAAAGGAAGTCAGGGTCAGCATAAAAGCTTAAGAGAAAGCATACAATGCGGCAAAGAGCAGTGGGGAACCAGGGGATTGGAAAGCCTACAAAGATCAACAGAGGACAACTAAAAAAGAAATAAGGAGGGAGAAGATTAAATATGAGGGTAAATTAGCCAGTAATATAAAAGAGGATTGCAAAAGATTTTTTAGATTTATAAAGGGTAAGGGAGAGGCAAAAATGGACATTGGGTCGCTGGAAAATGACGCTGGAGAAGTAGTAGTGGGGAACAAAGAAATGGCGGAGGAACTGAATAGGTACTTTGCATCAGTCTTCACAGTGGAAGACACGAGTGACATCCCCAAAGTTCAAGAGAGTCGGGTGGGCAGAGGTGAGTATGGTGGCCATTACCAAGGAGAAGGTACTAGGAAAACTGAAAGGTCTGAAGGTGGATAAATCGCCTGAACCAGATGGATTACCCCCCAGAGTTCTGAAGGAGATAGCTGAAGAGATAGTGGAGGCGTTAATGGTGATCTTTCAGGAATCACTGGAGTCAGGGAGGGTCCCAGAGGACTGAAAAATTGCTAATGTAACCCCCCTGTTTAAGAAGGGAGTGAGGCAAAAGACAGGAAGTTATAGGCCGATTAGCCTGACCTCAGTCATTGGTAAGATTTTAGACTCCATTATTAAGGATGAGATTTCAGAATACTTGAAAGTGCATGGTAAAATAGGGCAAAGTCAGCATGGTTTCATCAAGGGGAGGTCATGCCTGACAAATCTGTTAGAATTCTTTGAGGAGGTAATGAGTAGGTTAGACAAAGGAGAGCCAATGGCTGTTATCTACTTGAACTTGCAGAAGGCCTTTGACAAGGTGCCACATAGGAGGCTGCTCAGTAAGATAAGAGCCCCTGGTGTTAGAGGCAAGGTACTAGCATGGATAGAAGATTGGCTGTCTGGCAGGAGGCAAGAGTGGGGATAAGGGGGTCCTTCTCAGGATGGCGGCCGGTGACTAGTGGAGTTCCGCAGGGGTCAGTGTTGGGACCACAACTTTTCACTTTATGCATTAATGATCTAGATGAAGGAACTGAGGGCATCTTGGCTAAGTTTGCAGATGATACAAAGATAGGTGGAGGGACAGGTAGTATTAAGGAGGGGGGGAGGCTGCAGAAGGATTTGGACAGGTTAGGAGAATGGGCAAAGAAGTGGCAGTTGGAATACAACGTGGGGAAGTGTGAGGTCATGCACTTTGGTAGGAACAGCAAAGGATGATGAAAAGGTTACTAAGGAGGGAAAAATTGGAGTGCAAGTGAAAGCCAGCCAGAAATATAAAAACAGATAGTAAGAATTTCTATAAATATTTAAAAAAGAAGCAAGTTAACAAGTGAGTGTTGGTCCTATAGAAAGTAAGTCTGGAGAATTGATAATGAAAAACAAGGATGTGGCAGATGAATTGAACAAGTATTTTTCATCAGTCTTCGCTATAGAGGATACAAGTAACATCCCAGAAGCAGCTATAAATCAGGAAATGAAAAGCAGGGAGGAACTCAGGAAAATTACACTGAATAAATTGTTAGAGTTGCAGACTGTTAAGTACCTGGTCCTAATGGACTTCAGCTAGGGTCTTAAAAGAACTGGCTACTGAGATGGCTGATGCGTTGGTTTTAATTTTCCAAAACTCCCTAGATTCGGGGAGGGTCCCATTAGTTTGGAAGGTGACAAATGTAACTCCATTATTGAAAAGGGAGGGAGACAGAAAGCGGAAAACTACAGGCCAGTTAGTTTAACGTCTGTCATAGGGAAAATGTTAGAAGCTATTATTAAAGAAGCTATAGCAGGGCACTTGGATAAATTCAAGGTAATCAGGCAGAGTCAATATGGTTTTGTGAAAGGGAAATCATGTTTAACCAGCTTATGGGAGTTCTTTGAGGAAGTAACATGTGCTGTGGATGAAGGGGAACCAGTGGATATACTGTACTTAGATTTCCAGAAGGCATGTAATAAAGTACCATATCAAAGGTTATTGCAGAAAATAAAAGCTCATAGCTCAAAAGCCAAAGGGGGTAACATATTGGCATGGATAGAAGATTGGATGGCTAACAGGAAGCAGAAAATAGGCAAAAAAGGGTCTTTTTCAGGTTGGAAAGATGTAACGAGTGGTGTGCCACAGGGATCAGTGCTGGTACCTCAACTGTTTACAATTTATTTAAATGACTTGAATGAAGAATGGATGGGATGCCAAATTTGCTGATGACACAAAGTTAGGTAGGAAAGTAAATTGTGAAGAGGACATAAGGAGGCTACATAAATATATAGATAGGTTTAGTGAGTGGGCAAAGATCTGGCAAATGGAGTATAATGTGAGAAAATGTGAAACTGTCCATTTTGGCAGGAAGAATAAAAGAGAAGAACATTATCTAAATCACAGAATCACAGTGCAGAAGAGGCCCTTCGGTCCATCGAGTCTGCACCGACAGGTGAGAAACACCTGACCAACCTACCTAATCCCATTTACCAGCACTTGGTCTATAGCCTTGAATGTTATGAGGTGCCAAGTGCTCATCCAGGTACTTTTTGAAGGATCTGAGGCAACCTGCCTCCACCACCCTCCCAGGCAGTGCATTCCGTCACCGGTAAAAAAGTTTTTTCTCACATCCCCCCTAAACCTCGTGCTCCTCGCCTTGAACTTATGCCCCCTCATGACTGACCTTTCAAATAAGGGGAACAGCTGCTGCCTGTCCATGCCCTTCATAATCTTGTACACTTCGATCAGGTCTCCCCTCAGTCTTCTCTGCTCCAACGAAAACAACCCAAGCCTATCCAACCTCTTTTCATAACTTAAATGTTTCATCCCAGGGAACATCCTGGTGAATCTCCTTTGCACCCCCTCCAGTGCAATCACATACTTCCTATAATGCGGCGACCAGAACTGCACACAGTACCTTAGAACCATAGAAAAGTTACAGCAGAGAAGGAGGCCATTCGGCCCATCTTGTCCATGCCAGACCGAGGACACCCAGGTGCCCTTTCTAATTCCACTTTCCTGCACCCAGCCCATAGCCCTGCAGCTTACAGCACTTCAGGTGCAGATCCAGGTACTTTTTAAATGAGTTTAAAGTTTCTGCCTCTACCACCAACTTGGGCAGCGAATTCCAGACACCCACTACCCTCTGCGTAAAAAAGTTCTTCCTCATGTCCCCCCCTACACCTTCTGCCACTTATCTTGCATCTATGTCCCCTGGTTCTAGAATTCTCCATCAAGGGAAACAATTTTGTCCTGTCCACTCTATCTACTCCTCTCATAATTTTGTACACCTCAACGAAGTCACCTCTCAGCCTTCTTTGTTCTAAGGAAAATAACCCCAACCTATCCAATCTCTCCTTGTAGCTACACTTTTCTAACCCTGGCAACATTCTTATAAACCTTCTCTGCACTCTCTCCAGAGCTATTATGTCCTTTCGATAATGTGGTGACCAGAATTGCACACAATTCTCAGCTGTGGCCTCACCAAGGTTCTATACAACTCCAACATGACCTCCCTACTTTTGTAATCTATGCCTCGATTGATAAAGGCAAATGTCCCATATGCCTTTTTCACCACCCCACTAACTTGCCCCTCTGCCTTCAGAGATCTATGGACACACACGCCAAGGTCCCTTTTTTCTTCACAACTTCCTAGTGTCATGCCGTTCATTAAATACTTCCTTGTCAAGTTACTCCTTCCAAAATGTATCACCTCACACTTTTCAGGGTTAAATTCCATCTGTCACTTATTTGCCGATTTGACCATCCCATCTATATCTTCCTGTAGCCCAAGACACTCAACCTCACTGTTAACCACCCGGCCAATCTTTGTGTCATCCGCAAACTTACTAATCCTGCCCACCACGTTGTCATCTATGTCGTTTATATAAATGACAAATAAAAGGGGACCCAGCACAGATCCCTGTGGTACGCCACTGGACACTGGCTTCCAGTCACTAAAGCATCCTTCTGTCATCACCCTCTGCCTCCTACAACTAAGCCAATTTTGAATCCACCTTCTCAAATTACCCTGTATCCCATGTGCTTTTGCTTCTTTATAAGTCTCCCATGTGGGACCTTGTCAAAGGCTTTGCTGAAATCCATATAAACTACATCAACTGCACTACCCTCATCTATACACCTGGTCACCTCCTCAAAAAATTCAATCAAATTTGTTAGGCATGACCTCCCTCTGACAAAGCTATGCTGATTATCCTGATCAAATCATGCCTCTCCAAGTGGAGATAGATAGATACTCTCCTTCAGAACTTTCTCCAATAGTTTCCCTACCGCTGACATGAGACTCACTGGCCTGTAGTTCCCTGGCTTATCTCTACAACCCTTCTTAAATAGCGGAACCACATCAGCTGTTCTCCAGTCCTCTGGCACCTGCCCCATGGCCAGAGAGGAATTAAATGGTGAGAGATTGCTGTGCTCTGGTTTGTAGATGGATCTGGGTGTCTTCATGCATGAATCACAAAAGGCTAGCATGCAGGTACAACAAGTAATTAGGAAAGTTAATGGAATATTATTATTGTGAGGGGAATTGAATGCAAAAGTATGGAGGTTATGCTTCAGTTATACAGAGCAATAGTGAGACCACATCTGGAGTACTGTGTACAGTATTGGTCACCTTATTTAAGAAAGGATGTAAATGCTCGGAAGCAGTTCGGAAAAGGTCTGCCAGACTAATACCTTGAATGGGCAGATTGTCTTATGAGGAAAGGTTGGACAGGCTAGGCTTGTATCTGCTGGAATTTAGAAGAGTAAGAGGTGACTTGATTGACACATGTAAGATCCTGAGAAGTCTTGACAGGATGGGTGTTGGGAAGATGTTTCCTCTTGTGGGAGCATCCAGAAATAGGGGCCACTTTAAAAAATAAGGGATTGCCCATTTAAAACAGAGATGAGGCAAAATTATTTCTCTGAGGGTTGAGTATTTGAAACTCTCTTCATGAAAAGGCGACGGAAGCAAAATCTTTGAATATTTTTGAGGCAGAGGTGGATAAATTCTTGGTAAGCAATGGGGTGGTAGGTTATCGGGGGTAGGAGGGATGCAGATTTGAGGTTACTATCAGATCAGCCATGATCTTATTAAATGGCGGAACAGGCTTGAGGGGCTGAATGGCCTACTCCTGCTCCTTGTTCGTGTTCATGGCTGATCTGTCTGTGGTCTCAGCGCCACTTTCCTGTCTGCCCCCATAACTTTTGACTCCCTTGCCTAACAAAAATCTATCTAACTCTGCCTTGAATAAATTTTAAGACCCTGCCTCTGCTACTTTTTGGGGAAGAGAATTCCACGAACTAGCAGCCGTGAGAGAAAAAAAATTCTCCTCATCCCTGTCTTTAATGGTAGACTTCTTATTCTTAAACTATTTACCCTAGTTCCTTCCCTACAAGAGGAAACATCCTCTGGGTATCCACCCTATCAAGTCCCCTCAAGATCTGATATATTTAAATAAGATCACCTCTCGTTCTTCTAAACTCCAACAGGCCCAACCTGTTAACCTTTCTTCATAGCATAAGCTTTTCATTCCAGGAATGAATTGAGTAAACCTTCTCTGAACTGCTTCAAAAGCTGTTATTTTTTTTCAGACAAGGAGACCAAAACTATACACAGTACTCCAGATGTGGTCCCACCAAGGCCCTGTATAGCTGCAGTAAAACTTCTCTATGTTTATATTCCATTCCTCGTGCAATAAATGCCAACATTCCATTTGCCTTCTTCATCACTTGTTGTACCTGCATACTAACTTTGCGATTCATGTACTAGGACACCCAGCTCCTTCTGTAGCACGGAGTTCTGCAATCTTTCTCCATTTAAATAGTATTATTTATTTTCTATTCTTCCTGCCAAACTAAACAAGTTCACATTTACCCATGTTATACTGCATCTGCCAAATTTTTGCCCATTCACTTAACCTGTCTATATCCCTTTGCAGACTCCCTACCTCCTCTTGACAACTTACTTTCCTACTCTATCTTGGTGTTAACAGCAAATTTAGCTATCATACATTTGGTCCCTCATCCAAGTCATTGATGTACATTGTAAAAAGTTGAGGACCCAGCACTGATCTCTGAGGCACTCCACTAGTTACAGCTTTATAATCTGAAAATGATCCATTTATCCCTACTCTCTGCTGCCTGTTAGCTAACAAATCTTTTATCCATGCTAATATGTTATTCCCTATACCATGTGCTCTTATCTTGTGTAGTAACCTTTGATGTGGTACCTTATCAAATGCCTTTTGGAAATCTAAGTACGCCACATTTACCAGTTCTCCTTTATTCACCTTGAATGTTATTTCATCAAAAACCTCTTAATAGATTAGTTAAACATGATTTCCCTTTCAATAAGTCATTTTGGCTTTGCCTGATTACATTGTGATTTTCTAAGTACCCTGCTATAACCTCCTCAATAGCTCTTTCCCCATGACAGATGTTAGGCTAACTGGCCTATAATTACATGCTTTCTGCCTCCCTCCTTTCTTGAATAAAGGTGTTATATTAGCTATTTTCTAATCTGCTGGGACCGTTCCAGAAACTAAGGAATTTTGGAAGACTATAACCAATGCATTTACCATCTGTGCTGCCACGTCTTTTAAGGCCATCCAGTGCTGGGGACTTGTCAGCCTTTAGGTCTAGTGGTTTTCCTAGCATCTTTTCGCTGGTAATCGTGATTGATTTAGGTTCATCTCCCCCCATCACCTTTTGATTATCAAGTATCTTTGGGAAGTTTTCTAAGTCTTCTACAGTGAAGACAGACACAAAATACCTGTTCAATGCTTCTGTCATTTCTTTGTTTTCCATCATCAATTCCCCAGACTCAGTCTCTAGAGGACCAACACTAGCTTTAGTTAAAAGCAAAATACTGCAGATGCAGGAAATCTGAAATAAAAACAGAAAATGCTGGAAAAACTCAGCAGGACTGGCAACATCTATGGAGAGAGAAACAGAGTTAACACTTCAAGCCCGTATTACTCTTCTTCAGAGACTCAAAACATTAACTCTGTTTCTCTCTTCACAGATGCTGCCAGACCTGCTGGGTTTTTCCAGCATTTTTTTATTTTTATATTAGCTTTACTCTTTTCCAATTCAAATACTTGTAAAAACTCTTACTGGTGTTTGATTACTGGTTAGCTTTCTCTCATACTCTTTCTTCTGCCTCTTTCTTATCTTTTTAGTCATTCTTTGCTGGCTCTTAAAATCTGTACAATCCTCTGGCCTAACATTAATCTTTGCACATTTGCACAGTATTTCTTTCAATTTAATACTATATTTAATATTTAGGCATAGTTGATGCATCTTTCTCAAAGAGTATTTTTTTCTCGCTGGGATAAATCTTTGCTGAGAATGATTAAATAGCTCCTTAAAAGTCTGTCATTGCAACTCTATTGTCCTCCCTTTTAACCTAGTTTCCCAGTTCACCCTTGCCAGCTCTGCCCTCATGCCCTCATAGTTACCTTTATTTTGGTTTAAAATGCTAGCCATGGACCGACACTTCTCCCTTTCAAACTAAACGTGAAATTCTATCGTGTTGTGATCACTATCACCTAGAGGCTCCTTTACCAAGAGGTTATTGATTAATCCTGATTCATTGCACATTACCAGGTCTAGGATAGCCTGCTCCCTTGTTGGCTCTAGATCACACTATTCTAAGAAATTGTCCTGAAAACACGCAATGAATTCATTTTCCTGGCTACCTTTACCAATTTGATTTACCCAATCTACATATAGATTAAAGTCACTCATGATTATTGCAGAACCTTTCTTATGCACCCCATTTATTTATTACGTATGTTCTGTTTTACAGTGTAACTATTGTTAGGGGGCCTAAAAGCTTCTCCCAGAAGTAACCTCTTACCTTTACTATTTCTTTTCTCTACCCAAACTGATTCTAAACCTTGCCCTTTCAAGCTAAGGTTATCTCTCGGTACTGAACTAATGTCAGACTTAATTATCAGACCTAGCCTGTCACCTTTTCCTGTCATTCCGATATGTCAAATACTCTTCAACATTCAGGTCCCAGCTTTGGTCACCTTTCAACCATGTCTCTGTAATTCCTATCAGGTCATACATATTTAGCTCTATCTGTGCCAACAATTCATCCTTTGTTATGAATGCTGCAAGCATTCTGATATAGGGTCTTAAATTCTGTTTCTTTTTTCTTACCATTTTTGCAATCTCCAGCCTTATCTGCAGGTACAGTCTTACGATTGTACGTTCTGTCCCTTCCTGTCACACCCTGGTCCTCATCACCCAAATTGCTGCCCTTTACATTATTTCATTTGTCTTTAATAGCCAACAAAATATTATGGATCTTGGAAATCTAACATAAAACAGAAGATGCTGAAAATACCCTGTAGGTTTGGCAATACTGGTGAAGAAAGAAAGGTTCATGGCTTTTCATCAGAACCTTACATTGTAATGTGGCCTGTGGGAAGACTTGACGAGGCGGTGCAAATTTCCTCCCTTCCCATCACTCTTGCCCTATTTTGCTGAATTCTTGATCTTCCTCCATGATCATTATGTTCAGAATATTGGAAGGAGAGTCACGGATTGTAATAGCTCAGCTCATAACCACAGGATGTGGAGCAGCAATGATTGAGGTTACGGAGAAGGTGCAGGGATTTACTAGAATGCTGGCGGAGATAAGGGTCTTCAGTTGTATGGAGAACAGCTAAGGGAAATGTTTAGGGGTGATTTTAGGGGCTCAGGATAGGGGTTTTGGTAGAGTAAATAGGGAGGAACTGTTTCCACTGACAGGAGGGTCAATAACTAGAGGACTCAGATTTAAGATTTTTGGCAAAGAACCAGAGAGGAGATGAGAAATTTATTTACCCACTGCGTTAATTCAATACACTACCTAAAAAAGGTGGGGAAAGCAGATTCAACAGAACGTTTCAAAAAGGAATTAGATAAGTACCTGGTGGGGAATAAAATTGCAGGTCCATGGGGAAAGATTGAAAAAACCAGCACAATCACAATACTTAGGATGGCCTCCTCTGTGTTCTCTGATTCTATAATGCTACAATTGCAACTTATCCTTGCATTGAATGCACCTCATCACGGTGTTGTATCGTGCACAAGTTGACACTTTATTTGTGCAGCAGCAAGGCTCATGAAGTTATTTGTTGATCTAAATAAACTTCTATTAATTATCATCTCTGTTGGAGTCTCTTTCAAAGACCAAGCTGCAGAAATACCAAAGAGTGAAAGATGTAGCATTCTGAACTGTAACAGCTGGAAATGCGCTGGCTGTCATCTTTAAAGTAGCTTTGAAGATTCAGCTGAGAAGGCTTACACCTCGGCCGCAGGGCACCCTTGATTTTGGTCATATTTTTCTTTTTCTAAATTGTACATTCAAATGGATAGATTGTGTACTTATGGACACCTGTGTGTTTGTCTCTCTCTTTCATTTGTTCTTTGTATTTGGGTGGTGCTGGCAAGGCTGCCAATCATTGCCCAGCCTTTGTATCTCTGAGAATATAATGGTGGGCCTTCTCGTTGTACCCTGTCATTCCTCTTGGCGAGATGATTGTGTTAGGTGAGGAATTTCAGAATTCTTACCCAGCGCTGATGAGGGAATCATGCTATAGATCCAAATCAGGACAGTGTTCCCATGGCATTGCTGTTCTTGGTGGTAGAGGTTGCAGGGGAGTGAGATATTTTTGAAGTAACTTTGATGAGTTACTGCAGTGAATGCTGTAGACCATACATACTGTAGTGACAGCACACCAGAGGTAGAAGGTGTGGATTTTGAGTGCAGTGGATAGGTCACTGATCAAGTAAATCGCTTTGTCTTAGATGTCGCTGAGCCTTGAATGTGGCAGCAGCACCCATCCGGGCGAATGATGAATACTTGTGACAATAAAAACAGGAAATGTGGAAAGTACTCAGCAGGTCAGGACTGCACGGTCATCATTGACCTGAAACATTAACTCTGTTTCTCTCCATAGATGCTGTATGGCCTGCTGCATATTTCCAGCATTTTCTGGTTTTATTTCAGATTTCCAGCATCTGTACTATTTTGCTTTTGTTTGAGTTTTCTTTTAACCGTGTGGCAATCTAGGGTGACACTGCAATGCGGTACTGAAGGGGTGCTGCACAGTTGGAGCTCAGTGTCTGCCCCCCCTCCGGTTAGCTTCTATTGCCTCCTGTTGTGTGTCACCTGCAAGAGAGAGGGAAATATGACAGCGCAGGACTAGATGGTACAGCTGCCAGCTCACTGGAGAGGTCACACATGAGTTCTACTGCAAAGGAATAAGTGAAAGTTTCTTTGAGGCAGCTTTAAGAGGAACACTAATAGATATGTCCAGTATAATGCTTTGTGTGTTGGGATGCCTGCCGGAAAGCCTGCAGTCAGTGTCAAAGAGCATGGTGTTACAAATATGAAGTTTGTAGAATTGTTATCTTTTGGGACTACCTATTTAATTTAGGATAAAATGGAGGAATGAAGGGAGTCATATGGCCTGTTCTGAATTCTGCCCAACGATTGTGGATGGCTGAGATGTTAAAGGTTGAAGGGAAACCCAGGCTGTCTTACTGAGAAGAAGGTGCGAGATAATCACACCTGTCAACAATGACCAGAGTAGCTGTGATGAAAGTAGATAGACTACTAGTCTACAGTCTCACAGGGAGGTGTTAGGAATATCAAATTTTGTAAATGGTTAAACTTTAAACTGTCTATTTAATTCCAAGCTAGAATGGGGTTGGGGATTTATAAGATAGTTAATCAATATTTCTACATGGATACAAGACCCATGTGGCTCATGTTGCCATGAAGATGGCCTTTGAGAGGGAAATGAGCCACGGAAAGCCATTGAAGTATCAGCTTACATGGTTTTCTTAAACTACCCCTGAACCTCATTGACAGGTCAGTCTGAAAGAATCTGAGGGAGAGAGAAAGAGAGAGAGAGAGCAGAGCGATAGAGGCAGAGAGTCACAATTGTTCACCATGTAGAATGTGGGTGGGAACATGCACTTGGATTGAAGAGATCAAGCTCATGAGGAATTAAACAATGTTGGAAGATTCACCTAGCTTTGGCTAGAGGGTAACCCTAATTTTGAAAGTCAGTTCAAGGGTTAGAGGTTATTCGGCTGGAAAAAGAAAAAGAAAGCAAACCATTGGGAACTGAAAATAGCTTTGGACTTATTCCTGGAGGATAAAGTGTCCACTTAGGGGACAGAGTAGTATAACATTCAAGGGGGATTTTTGGTCATTTTAAAAGTTAAACAGGGAAACTTTTCTGTAGTCTAACATATAAATTGCCAGCTGAATAGTGCTTAGACAATATTGCTTTTAGTTTGTTAGTTACAGTAAAAATCTTAAAACTTGAAATCTTGTTGTGTGATCTTTCCAGTTATTCACTGGAAATTCAAATACCTATTTAAAAGTTAATGGTCATTGTGGGGGTTGTAACAATGGAGGAGTCTGACATCAACTTGGTTCAGGACTTTGTGCAGAGCTTGGAGCCACATCCTTTCCAACATGGAAATTGTAGCCTATTCCATTTGCATGTTTGTGGACCAATGTTCCCTTTAACTTCCCTTTGCTCGGTATGGCCCATTTCTTGCACTGCGCAGTTCCTTTGAGACTGCCGTACAGGCACGCATATTAAAAAGACACCTCTTGTGCACCACCTGTTTGTTCCATGCACAACGGTGCACCAAAACAGCTTAGAGAACGTTGGTGTGCATCCAACCATCATGCAGCATCTGATGACTAATATCTTAGCTTCCATTAAGGCAAAGGCCTGTAGAAGACAGATGCTAAGCAAATGTACAAGGTTGATTCATTGACTTTTTATGTAATTCGGCATGATTAGATTTACAATTTGGTTTTGGTCATTTTTTTTTGTGATGGCTTTTATTTTTGCATTGTGGCCAAGCAGACACAATGGCCATCAGTGACAGAGTGATGATGACGTGCGGGATGTTGGTGAATGGGGAATTGTGGTTGAAGTTACTAGTATCACGCTCATCTAAATTCTTCACAAATAACGCTGGTAGTAAAGGTCTGCCTAGGTTTCTATCTCTCTTTCCCTTCTTCCTCCTCAAGCTCATTAGCTGCTCAACATGTAGCTGGTAGAAGAGCTGTCCCCTCATGATGAGGTTGTGCAACATTCAGCAGACTACACAAATCTTAACTCCCACTCTGCTAAACACAGCAGGGCTCCAGCAGATGGTCCAGGCAATGGAAATGATACTTCGACATACCAATGCTCTGCACCATCACATTTCTTTGTATTAGTGCTGCCAAACGAAAGCGTTGGTTATGCACCGGAGTCACCAGCCATGTAATCAATGGATAACCCTAGCCTCCCAGTGCTCAAACACAGATGAGACAGTGGACTACTACAGAATGAAGGCATCATGACTACTGCTAGGATACCAAGCATTGACCTGCACGATTCACAGCCTATGGTCACACACCACTTGCACGTTGAGTAGAATCCATTTTAGTTCTGGTATAGTACAGTTTTGACATGTAGCGCCTGCAAAGCAATGTGCATAGAGTCAGTGGCATCCTGCAGTTTTGGAAAGCCTGCAATCTTAATGAAGGCACATGTTCCCTCAGCCAACTCTCTCTTGCAAGAAAAAATGAAATGTAGTTGACTGTCTTTGAATTGAGACTATCAGTGACCGCCCTTAAGCAACATTGGTAGGCAAACTCTAAGATGTAGCAAATATCTCCAGCTCCAGCCTGGATGGAGCCAGACACATAAGCATATCGCCTCAGCTACCTTCACAGCCACTGGCAATGATTCTGTTCCTGCTGTAAAGTTGCAGTTGTGGCTGCAGCACGTGACAGATTTCAGTGAGAATGTCCTTATGAAAGTGCAGGCATCTCGCACATTATTCCTCACCCAGGTTCAGGTCACACAGTTGTTCCCTGAGCACCGTGGGCAACTTTGGCTCCTGCTGAGAGCCCCTTTTTCCCCCTTCCTGCTCCACTTCCTTTTCCCCTCTTCCAGTAGCTTGCTCATTCTGCCAGTCACATTGTATTCCAAGGGATATACCCACTGGGAGATGGTCTGGGAGCAGCTGATTTGTACAGAAGCCTTGCAGTCAGGAAAAAGTCCTACAGCACCTGCCACACCGCTCCCTGTACAGACATTTATGCCTTGAACACACAATGGAAAGTACCAAACACTTGTAGAATTGTAGCAACAACCAGGAAAAAAACCAGCCAGCAACTAGCCTATAAGTAGTTCATGATCCTGTCAAACAGAGCTGGGGGTCGGGGGGGAGGGGCCGGCACTTCCTGCTGCTGAATACTCATTTGGCTATGTGAGGTTAAGAGCAAATGCTGCCAGGACTGTTGAACTCCAAAATGGCAGAGCTGGGGTAAAATCAGTGTTGTACACTGATTGACGACATGATTCCCTACCCTACCTCTGATGGACAATCACTGCCTTTGCGCTGATACCTACTTCAATATGATATCAGGTAATTTGCTCCTCAGGTATGCGTGAACTCCACCGATGCCATTTTGCAGTTCTTGGGGCATGGGAGGATTCCCCTGGTTGGGGAATCTAGAACCAGGGCCACAGTCTCAGTATATGGGGCAGGCCATTTAGGACTGAGATGAGGAAAAATTTCTTCACTCAGAGGGTGGTCAACCTGTGGAATGCTCTACAATAGAAGGCTGTGGAGGCCGGGTCACTGAGAATATTCAAGAAAGAAATTGATAATTTTTTGGATATTAGGGGTATCAAGGGGAATGGAGAGAAAGTGAGAATATGGCGTTGAAATAGAGGATCAGCCATGATCATATTGAATGGCGGAGCAGGCTCGGAGAGCAGCCTACTCCTGCTCCTAGTTTCTATGTTTCATAACCAAAAAAATAGGTACTAATGAGTCCAATTCCTTGCCCAAAGTGTGCTGATTGCATCGTCAGCAAAGCAAGTTTTGAAAAATGACTGAGCCAGACAGCAACAGGGAGATCAGTAATCGGAATAGACACCGCCATTAACCTCATACTTGAATAAGCTGTCACCTCAACTGCGAATGCTAATTCAGCCCCTTACTTCTGTCAGCCTTTGTAACTCTCACTAGACAGCTCCCTTGATGAGGCCTTCGGTGATTGAAAAAACAATATTCCACACAAATGTCAATGGAAATAGATTTATTTTCAGAGTTAATCATAATTCTTTACAACTTCGAAAGGGAAACTGCATCTTTATTCTGTTAAGTTGAGGTTAGGAAACTGTAGATGCGCTATTATTTTAGAGAGGCAGATAGCACTAAAATAGAGAATAGTAAGTTAATAGATGGAGTAAAAGGCCATTTTTTTTATTCGTTCATGGGATGTGGGCATTACTGACCAGGCCAGCATTTATTATCCATCCCTAGTTGAGAGGGCATTTAAGAGTCAACCACATTGCTGTGGGTTTGGAGTCACTTGTAGGCCAGATCAGGTAAGGATGGCAGGTTTCCTTCTCTAAAGGGCATTAGTGAACCAGATGGGTTTTTACAACATTCAACAATGGTTTTATGGTAATCATCAGACTTTTAATTCCAGATTTTTATTGGAGTCAAATTCGTGGTGGGATTCGAACCTGGGTCCCCAGAGTATTATCCTGAGTTTCTGGATTACTAGTCCAGTGACAATACCACTAAGCTATTGCCTCCTTTCCAAATCAGGGTTACACTGCATGTATGTGAATGCACGAAGTATAGTTAATAAAATTGGGAAGTTACAGGCACAGATTGCCTCGTGGGATTATGATGTTGTGGCAATAATGGAGACCTGGCTCAAGGAAGGGCAGATCTGGGTGTTAAATATTCCTGGTAACAAGCTGTTCAGAAAAAATAGGAAAGGGAAAAAAGGAGGTGTGGCATTTTTGGTCAAGGAGAGTATTACAGTACTGGAGAAAGAGGATGTGTCAGAGGATTCAAGGACAGAATCTATTTGGCTAGAGCTAAGGAATAAGAAGGGTGCAATTACATTGCTCGGTGTAATATATAGACTATCAGCTAGTGGGAAGGATACAGAGGAACAGATCTGTAAACATCATAGAGTAATTATAATGGGGGACTCTAATTATCTGAATATAGACTGGGATAGTGGTAGCGTAAGGGGCAGTGAGGGACAAGCATTCCTAAATTATGTTCAGGAGAATTTCTTAACGGCAGTATATGTCCAGTCCAACAAGAATGGAGGCACTGCTAGACCTGGTTCTTGGGAATGAGGTGGGCCAAGTAGATCAAAGGACAGTGAGGGAACATTTAGGGGACAGTGATCATTGTATCATAAGGTTTAGGATGATGTGGAAAATGACATTGGTCAATCCAGAGTAAGAGTAATCAACTGGCAGAGAATGGACTTCAGTGGGGCAAGAATGGAGCTGGGCTGGATGGACTGGAATCAAAGGTTGGCAGGAAAAACAGTAGCTGAACAATGGTCTACCTTCAAAGAGGAGATGGTTTGGGCACAGTCAAGGAATGTTCTCTCAAAGGGGAAGGGAAGGGTAGGACAAACAAATCCAAAGCTCCCTGGATGACAAAGGAGATAGAAATTAAGATAAAGAAGAAAAAATGTGTTTACGACAGGTGTCAGGTAGCCAATACAATTGAGAACCAAGCTGAATACAGAAGGTTCAGAAAGGATGTGAAAAAGCAAATATGAGAAGCAAAGAGGGATTATGAAAAAAGACTGGCAGCTAACACAAAAGGAAATCCCAAAGTATTCTACAGCACAGCAATAGTAAAAGGATGGTAAAAGGAGGAGTAGGGCTGATTAAGGACCAAAAAGGGGATTTACATCTAGAGGCAAGAGGCATGTCTGAGATATTAAATGAATACTTTGCATCTGTCTTTACCTAGGAGATAGATGCTGTCCAGGTCATGGTGGCAGAGAAGTACACTCATTCACAAGAAGGGCTTAAAATTGATAAGGAGGAGATATTGGACGAGCCTTAAAGTTGATAAAGCATGGGGACTGGAGGAGATGCATCCAAGAATATTGAAGGGAGTGAGAGTGAAAATTGCAGAGGCACTGGCAATAATCTTTCAATGTTCCCTGGATTTGGGAGAGGTGCTGGAGGACTGGAGAATTGCAAACATTACGCCCTTGTTCAAAAAAGTTGTAAAGATCTGCCCTGCAATTACAAACCAGTCAGTTTAACTTTGGTGGTGAAAAAACTTCTAGAAACAATTATTTGGGATAGAATTAATAGTCACATGGGAAAATATGGATTGATTTGGAAGAGTTAGCATGGATTTGTTAAAGGAAAATCATGTCTAACTAACTTGCTGGAGTTTTTTGAAGAGGTAACAGAGATGGTTGATGAGGGCAAGGCCATAGATGTGGTGTATATGGACTTCCAAAAGGCATTCGATACAGTGCCACACAACAAACTTGTGAGGAATGTTATAGGTCATGGAACAAAAGGGGCAGTAGCAACGTGGATACAAAATTGGCTGTGGAATAGGAAACAGAGAGTAATGATTAATGGGTATTTTTCAGGCTCGTAGAAGGTTTGTAGTGGAGTTTGGTATTGGGACCCTTGCTTTTGCTGATATATATAAATGATCTAGATCTTGGTGTGCAGGGGACAATTTCAAAGTTTGCAGACGACACAAAACTTGGGAGAATTGTAAACTGTGAGGAGGACAGTGTGGAGCTTCAAAAGGACATTGACACATTGGTGGAGTGGGCAGATAGGTGGCAGAAGAAGTTCAATACAGCGAAGTGTGAGGTGATATACTTTGCTACAAAGAATATGGAGAGACAGTAGAAAATAAAGGATACTATTCTAAAGGGTGTGCAGGAGCAGAGAGACCTGGATGCATACGTACATAAGTCATTAAAGGTGGCAGGACAGGTAGAGAGAGCTGTTTCTAAAGCATACAGTATCCTAGGCTTCCTTAATAGGGGCATAGAGTACAAGAGCAGGAAGGTTATGATGAACTTATAGACACTGGTTAGGCCTCAGCTGGAGTATTGTGTACAGTTCCAGGCGCCACACTATAGGGAGGATGTGAACGCATTGGAGACAGTGCAGAAGAGGTTTACGCGAATGATTCCAGGGATGAAACACTTCAGTTATGAGGAAAGATTGGAGAATTTGGGAAGAAGGCTAAGAGGAGGCTTGACAGAAGGTTTTAAAATCATGAGGGGTCTGGACTGAGTAGATAGGGAGAAATTGTTCCCGCCCGTAAACGAATTGAGAACCAGAGGGCACAGTTTTGAAGTATTTTGCAAAAGAAGTAAGTGCGAGGTGAGAAAAAACTTTTTCACACAGTTAGCAGTTAGGGTTTGGAATGCATTGCCTGGCAGGTTCAATTGAGGCATTGAAGAGGGTATTGGATGATTAAATAGAAAAAATGTGCAGGATTGTGGTGAAAAGGCAGGAGATTGGCACTAAGTTAAAATGCTCAGAGAGCTGGCTCAGACACAGTGGGCTGAATGGCCTCCTACACTGTAACAATTCTGTGATTATGTGACCTACTGCCTGGAGTATTAATCCCTGAGTTTCATTCTAAAATGTCGCTTTTCAAGTTGGGGTCTGCAGACACTAGGGGGCCTATAGATTTCTGTCATTCTCAGACCACATAGATTGCACACCATAAGCATAGAACCTCAAAAATTCTGTATTCTACATGGTTTTCTTTTTTGCTGTTTATATAAAACTATTTTTTTTGCATTGGCATTATTGTTGATTTTTTATTTTGGGCATCAGGCATTGTCTTTCTGAAGTTGGGACAGGGAATCCCTGAAATGGGTCAGTATTTCCAGGGGGTCCCCAGAAGTGTGTTGGTATTTACACAGGGAAATGTGTTGGTATTTGCCAGGGTGTCCCAGGGAGCATTGGTATTTACACAACGTCCCAGGGAGTGTTGGTATATACAGGGGGTCCTTGGAAATGCATTGGTATTTACAGGAGGTCCCTGGGAGTGTGTTGGTATATACAAGGGGTCCCTGGGAGTATGTTGGTATTTATAGGGGTCCCCAAAATTGCCTTAGCATTTGCAGAGGGTCCCCAGGTATGTGCCACTAGTTGCAGGGGATCTCGGGGTCTTGTAAGATAAGGCACACACCAGGTAGTGCATTTCTCTATTTAAATATTGGGCCCTGCAGTTGTATTTACTAAATCAATCTACTTGTAATAAAATAATCGCATCTCTTTTATGTCTTGACAGATTTCACCAGAAATATTGCAGCCAGTTTGAAGGAGCCTGAAGGCAGCTGGCAATACAGAAGAATGATCCTTTACTCTTGCTTTTTGTGCTTCTGTGAAAAAGACTTGTCAGTTTGTTGACTAATTGCTTTTCACTGGTCCTGGAAAATCACAACGGGCACACGTCCAAAGCAAATCTCTGTAGTGAGCCCAACACACTGCAGCTTTGACTCTGCTTTCTTTAAATTCGCATATCTCTTGGGTTTTCTCAGTACAAATCTCCATTTGGCCCGAAGTGGTAGTGGGGGGAGTGAAGATGATAAAGTACTGGGGTGAGATCCCGGTGTCCTCCGCTCAGCCCAGCCGGAGCTCTTTTGACCTGCTACAGCGGGAGTTCCGAACGGTGGAAATCCAGGACCCTCCATTGCACCAACCCTCAGCCGACAGGCCCCGGCCGGCGACCATGCTGGATGTGCCGTCCGAACCCTGCGGCCTTACCGTCCACACCATCCAGCTGTTGCAGTACAACCGGCGGCTGCGGAGCCTCGTTGCCGCTGCTCAGGCACAGGGCCAGCCACAGATGGAAGGAGTGAAGGCCGAGGAGGCTGAGGTCTTGCCGCCAGTACCCAACTCACCGCCCATCCCGGAGGAGCTACTGCCTCTGGACAGTAAAAGCCCGAAGCTGCCTTTCCAGTTGAGGCACAGTGACCCGGAGAGCGACTTCTACAGGTGAGCTTAAATGTGCTGAGATGGCAAAGAAAGAGAGAAAAACTTGCATTGATGCAAAACCTTCCATAAACTCAGGACATCCAAAAGCATTTTACACCCAATTATGAAGTTGTAATGTAGGAAATAAAGCAAGGTCCACAAACTGTAACATGACAATGACCAGATCACCACCTGTTTATTATTGTTGTTGTCTGAGGGATAAATATTGGTCGAAGCACTTCTTTGAAATAGGAGCCATGGCATCCTTTATGTTTACCTGCAAGGGCGCACGTGGGCCTCAGCTTAATACCTCATTAAAAGGATGGTACCTCCGACAGTGTAGCACTCCTTCAGTACTCGGTCTAGATTAGGTGCTGCACTCGCTAGAGTGAGACTTGAATCTACAACCTTCTGACTCAGCGGCGAATGCTGCCTCTAAGCTATGGTTGATATCGTGTCATGGAGTAGGAATGATCTATGGAGGTGTTGCGGTAGAATGTTCTTCAAGGTATAATAATGATAATTGGGAAAAAACAGTGATTTAAACCTCGACAAGGCACTTAAAGGAGAGCTGTATCCTTCTATATTATCGCAATTGATTTTTCTTTTACACTGACTATAAATTTGCTTTATCGATCCTGCTATGGTTAGGTCAAGTGATTTGTTGCAACAAATCTTTTGCTATTGTTAAGATCTATTTGACACAGCACTTTCTCTGCCTCCATAACTACTTTTGGGCAAAATTGCAGTACTCGCCCACAAACCGTGTGAGTGTAGAAATTCATGGGACTTGTTGCACCTGCATGTCTATTTGAAGGGGAACAGGTTGTAGCTATGAGGAAAGAGCACGGGTGCAGGACTAATTGGATAGCTCTTTCAAAGAACTGGCACAGTGACAATGGGCTGAATGGCCTAACAGCACTGTGATTCTCATGGGATTTAGTGGTTATCCAAATCAGTTTCACTGTGAACAGTGCTGCTCTGAATTTTATCTACTTGTTCCTCTTAACACACACATGTCCAACTCCCTGTATCTTCAGTTTAAGATCAAGATTTGCCTCACTGTCTTCCACTCTTAGCTCACTTTTCTCCCCCTAAGGACATCAAAAGTAACCATTACTTTGTTTTCACTCATACAGATTTTCAAACACGGGGGTCATGCATTAGGCTCTTCGTTAGCTTTTTCAGCAGGGCAGCTTGTACAACAAGAAGATTTGCCATGTAATTTTGGCTAATCACTTATGCTCTTATGTTATTTTGGTTTCAAACCAATTCCCCATACAATGTCATTTATATAGATTGCATAGTCAGGTTCTTTTTCATTTTTCAGTTCTTCCATGGGATGAGAGCATCGCTGGAAAGACCAGCATTTTTTGACCATCCCTAATTGCCCTTGGGGAAAGTGGTGGAGAGCAACTACCCATCCAGCTGGTGTAGGTACACCCACAGTGCTGTTAGGAAGAGTGTGCCAGATTTTTGGCCCAGTGAAAGTGAAGGAGCGGCAATACAGTTCCAAGTCAGGATGGTGAATGGCTTGAAGGGGAACTTGCAGGTGGTGGTGTTCCCATGCATCAGCTACCCATGTCCTTCCAGGTGGTAGAGTTTGCAGGTTTGGAAGCTGCTGTCAAAGGAACCTTGGTGAGCTGCTGCAGTGCATTTTGTAGATGGTACACACTGTTGCTATTTATGCACTGGTGGTGGAGGGAGTGAATGTTTAAGATGGTAGGTGGGATGCTGATCATGCAGACTGCTTTGTCCTGGATGGTGTCAAGCTTCTTGACTGCTGTTGAAGCTCCATGAAGTGGAGAATACTTCATAGAATTTTACAGAACAGAAGGAGGCCATTTGACTAATCGTGCCTGTACCAGCTCTTTGGAAGAGTTATCTGATCAGTCCCTGCTCTTTTCCCACACCCCTGAAAATTAATTTTTTGTAAATTAATTCTGCAAATTAATTACGCAGATTGACAGCTTTAAACAAAGGAGCATGGAAGAGATAAGGGGCCTCATTTTTAAGTTTGCTGTAAAATGGAATCCTTAAAGCGTGGAAATGCCTCAAGTCGCCTTACCAAACTCATTAATACTGATTCTCAGGTCCCCTGTTCTCCATCACATTGTTAATGATTGGTTGTCCAGGCTGTTCACTAGTGTGCTGGGAAGCATATATCTCTTACAGGTCACTAGGATTTTTCACACTTAGAAGTAACCCTACAAATCAATGCTGTAATAGATAGTTAGTTAGAAAAGCAGGAAGAAGCTTTCCAGTTCGTAAGTTCAAGGTGAGAAGCACGAGGTCTAGGGGACATGTGAGGAAAAACTTTTTTACCCAGAGGGTGGTGAGAGTCTGGAATGCACTGCCTGGGAGTGTGGTGGAGGCGGGTTGCCTTACATCCTTTAAAAAGTACCTGGATGAGCATCTGGCATGTCATAACATTCAAGGCTATGGGCCAAGCACTGGTAAATGGGATTAGGTAGGGAGGTCAGGTGTTTCTCACATGTCGATGCAGGCCCGATGGGCCGAAGGGCCTCTTCTGCACTGTGTGATTCTGTGATTCTGAGAGTGGTCCGTGCTGATAAACTGCATAGTTTTAGCTGGTGAGCTCCCAGCTAGTACCGTACCACCCCCCACCCCCAACACTCTTAGGGTCCCTAAGCTCTTGCTGTTGCAATTTAACATCAAAGCTATTGGATCTTGAGCAAGTGTTTTCTATGGGGGCAAAAGGTGTGTGTTCCCCATTAGGTTAAATCAAAACCTTTGCCTCCTCTGGATTTCTCAGTGCCATGTTTTAGAGATCTGCAGGGACAGCAGTGGGCCATTCAGCCTCTTAGGTCTGTTCTGCCTTTCAGTTGGATGGCTGCTGTTTATCTGAAAAAAAAATCTATCGATCTTTTCAAATCTCAATTGACTTGACACCTTTCTGGGGAAGAGAGTTTCATTTTCCCTTCAGTGCGACTATGGGTTTCTCAACCTCATACAGTGGCCGAACAAAGTACGATTTTGTGGTCCTGTTTTTAGCACGGTGTCACTGCTAGCAGCATCACTGCCCCCACTTCCCAAAAGAATTAGCTGTAACCATTGTGGTTTGTTCCCCAGGGGAAAAGGTGAACCTGTGACGGAACTTAGTTGGACATCATGTCGGCAGCTCCTCTACCAGTCAGTTGCCACAGTCCTAGCACACGCAGGCTTTGAGTCTGCCCATGAGGGCGTTCTGGAAACGCTGACAGATGTCGCCAGTGATTACTATTTCAAATTCACACGGCTCCTGCGCTTTGCCACGGATCGAGAAGCACGGGTCGGGCAGTCCCCATTCCAGGACGTGATGGAACAGGTATTCCATGAGGTGGGAATCGGCAGCGTGCTCTCCTTGCAGAGGTTCTGGCAACATCGCATCAAGGACTATCACAGCTACACTCTCCAGGTAGGTAAACCACATCGTAAACACATTCAGACATTTCAGATCTTCCCCCCACCTCTGCCAGTGGCTCGGAATAATGCCACAATGACACTCGTGCCTTCAACTGCCTATTTTCTAAGCTTCGGAATTCCTTCCTGAAGCTTTCTACCTCTCTCTATCTCCCTCTCCTTTAAGATGCTCCTTAAAAATCTACCTTTTGACCAAGCTTTTAATTATCTGTTCTAACACGTAATTGTGTGGCTTGGTATCCTTTTTTTGTTTGATAATGCTCCTGTAAAGCACCTTGGAACATTTTACTATTTTAAAGGTGCTATATAAATGCAACAATCATTGTTTCTGTGAAGTTATTGTTCCAAGTTGTCATGCTGTTGTATGGTACTGAGCCAAGGGAGATCCCAGGTTCTGTCCTTAACTGCGCCATCTTAGCTGATCATGTCTGGGTGTGATAGTGAGGCACTGTAGTTGCCTCAATACTCTGGCCTCTATCCAGCTCTACCGCCGCGCCCCCCCCCCCCCCCCCCCCCCCACCCCCCCCCCCCCCCACCCCCCACCTTAAACCAGCTTATATTTCACCTCTTTTCTATTTTTACTTAGTTCTGTTGAAGAGTCATACGGACTCGAAACGTTAACTGTGTTCCTCTCCGCCGATGCTGCCAGACCTGAGTTTTTCCAGGTATTTTTATTTTTGTTTTGGATTTCCAGCATCCACAGTTTTTTGCTTTTATCTAAGAGCTCATGGTGTTGGGGCAACATATTAACATGGATAGAGATTGGTTAGCTAAGAGGAATCAGAGAGTAGGGATAAATGGGTCATTTTCAAGTTGCAAGCTGTTACTAATGGAGTGCCACAGGGATCAGTGCTGGGGCCTCAACTATTTACATTCTATATCAATGATTTGGATGAAGAGACCAAATGTATGGTAGCAAATATTGCTGATGATACCAAGATAGGTAGGAAAGTAAGTTGTCCAGAGGACGGACAAAGTGCTTTGGATAAGTTAACTGTGTGGGCAAAAATTTGGCAGATGTAATGTGGGAAAATGTGAACTTGTCCACTTTGGCAGGAAGAATAGAAAAGCAGTATATTTTTGAAACGGAGAGAAATTGCAGAGCTCAATGGCACAGAGGGATCTGCATGTCCTGTACATGAATCATAAAAAGTTGGTATGCAGATACAGCAAGTGATCAGGAAGGCAAATGAAATGTTGGCATTTATTGCAAGGGGAATCGAGTTTAAAAGTAGGGAAGTTTTGCTACAGCTGTACAGCGCCGTGACAAGACTGCATCTGGAGTGCTGTGCACACTTTTGGGCTACTTACTTAAGAAAGGATATAATTGCATTAGAAGCAGTTCAGAAAAGGTTCACTCAACTGATTCCTGGGGTGAAGGGGTCATCTTAAGAGGAAAGGTTGGACAGGTTGTCCCTGTATTCATTGGAGTTGAGAAGAATGTGAGGTGATCTTATTAAAATATCTAAGATCCTGAGGGGACTTGACAGGTTGGATGCTGAGAGAATGTTTCCTCTTATGGGGTAGTCTAGAACTAGGGGACGCAATTTAAAAATTAGTGGTCACCCATTTAGGACAAAGATGAGGAGATATTTTTTTCTCAGAGGGTCAATAGACTGTGGAATTCTCTTCCCTCAAGAGCAGAGGCTGGGTCATTGAATATGTTCGAGGCTGAGTTAGATAAAATTTTGATTGACAAGGGAGTCAAGGGTTATGGTGGGTAGACAGGTAAGTGGAGTTGAAGACACAGATCAACCATGATCTTATTGAATGATGGAGTAGGATCAAGGGCGCTGAATGCCTACTCCTGCTCCTAATTCTTGTATTCTTGTGTCACACATCTTCGGTCATATGTCAGGTCTCTAACCAAATGGAGACTGAAAGATTTGGGCCCATATTTCCTAATGTCCTGATTTTTGTTTAATACTTAGTAATTTTATATGATAAACCTATAAACACCACGTAAATGATTACTATGGAGATTGCAGTGTAAACATTATATTGAGGGTTCGCCTGTCAGAGTGCAATCCCATCTGTTGTGCTGCTGAGATGCAGGTCACCCACCACTTCCTGCCACTTTGCTTTCCAGTCCGTATTTCCCTTCCCGACAGGCAAGTTTGAATTTTATCTATCTCTTTTAATCGCTTTTTTCATTTTAATATATTTTATATGTTAACATAATGCTCTCATTTTAAGTGGCTATCTAATTTTCTGTGCTATGCCACCTATAGGGTTATATAGGGCTCCACTGGTCTTTTAATGATTGGTCTTTTGCTCTCTGCAGCCTCTCCCTGGCCCTCCACTGGTGTTTGTGATCAGCCCTGGCCACTTTGCTTAAACTTTTCTCTGTAGGCTGCTGCTCACCCACCCTGCCACTTCAGCTAGTTTGATGCCTTTTAGATTAACTTCCTGACTCATAAATTAGTTCCCTGCCACTTGAATTTTTCCCCTTCACCCAGCCTCCAGTACTACTGAGGCTTGCTACCACAGCTGGTTTGTTCCTGTCACTTCTGTATGTTTGTACTCCTTTACTTTCTATACCTCTTAACTTCTGTCCCACTGCTAAAGTTACTGATTTATTTTGTGGCCCTGCTATTTAAATTTTAATGTCTCCCACCTCCTGCTTCCATCGCTCCTGTACACAATATGTTAGGCAATTATACTTCTCTAATATATATTTAATATTACTTTGTATCCAGACTCACACAGTAGATCGACTAATATAATTTTTTTAAGTTGGAGGCAAGGGCTGAATGGCAGAATAAGTTTGGCCTTTCACTCTGGAACTTGGAATAAGGATATCACCAAAGATCATTGTGATGAAAATCTCCTTTCTCGACCTGCACGAGTCCTACATGAAGTCAGTTTGGGTGGTCTTAACTCAATTCCTCATGAGCCTGAATCAAAGCATGAAAATGCTCCTAATCTGCTACTACTATCCTCAAAATAGGCAATTTCACCTCTGAGACTTCAAGCATTGCCTGGTGTAGAACATGGGATCATTATATTCATGCAGCATTGGTACCTTCTAAAGTTGGGACATTGCTGGGGTAGAATTATGAATTATCTTTGGTCATCTTACACCTGTTGACCGGGAAAGGTCTATTTTCTAGCATTGCTATGGACACATAAAAAAACCCCCACATCTTCTGCATTAATGTTGTCCCACCAGGATATCTTTGAGCAGCACACAATGCTCCCAAACTCACTTACTGACTGTTTGTCTTGTTTTCACATGGACTTTTGTCTACAGGTGAGCAAGCAGCTGGCTGAAGAGTATGAAAAACTGGTTAGTCCCGAAAAAATCTCAACTGAGGACACTAAACCATTGAAGATAAAGGATGAACCCATCAGTGACATTGCTTTCCCTGTTAATGAAGAGAACGAATCTGATCTGTCTGCAGGGGAACAAGCCTTGCAGCTTGGGGTTCTGGCGCAGGCTCATGAACGTTTTGCTGCTGCACTGGAGGTTGATGCATCCCCTCAAACATCAGGTGATGGCACATTTTAAATTCTACTATATTTCTTCGCTAGGTTACCAGAACATGTACAGCGGAAACCTGTGAATTATGGACACCTTAGGGTCTGGCAAAGGTGTCATATTTATGCAGGTGTCCTTATTTTCAACATTAATGTTATGTATAATTAAAGTAAAACAGTAGAATGAGGAGTTCTATACCCAGCATCCATAATGGCAGGGAAACCACTCTAATCCTGAGACAGATTCATGCAAGCATTCAATCCCAGAGATGGAATGGTTTCTCAGCTACAATGGAGGCTGGGTAATGAGCTTGCCATTACAAAAAACAGCTCTTTCACAAACCTGCTGCTGCCTTATGTCTCCTGTGGTGTTAAAGCTAGAAGGCTTCCTCTGGCCTATTTTATATGCCTGACAACTCCAGTTCTCCCCCTTGAGGATTTTTGTGAAGTCTGGAGAGAATACTGTACTGAGTTGCTGCCTTATCCAACAACCTATAAAAGATTGAAAAGAAGAAAGCTTCATTTATACCACGCTTTTCTTATCTTGAGGTTATTCTAAGGCACAGTGAATTGCTTTGAAGTGATTTCTAGGCAGATGTGACAGGGCAATTTCTGTGCTCACACAGGCTTCCAAGCATATTAATAAGCATAATGACCATTTACTAACCAGTTCTTTTGGTGTAATTGGTTGAGTGAATAATTTTAGCCAGTACACTAGGCAAACTAAACAGCTCTCCTTAAAACCTGCCATAGGGTCTTTTATGTCCACTGAACAGTCAGACTGTATTTAATGTCTCATCTAAAATATAACATCTATGACCTTGTAGCACTGATACATCAGCCTAAATTGCATCCTTGGGTACAGCGATAGTACTTGAACCCACAGCCTTTTGAATTAAAGGTCAGGAAACTACCAGTGAGCCAAGTCAGCATTGTTGCTGAAATTTCCATTCAGCATGGAGAAACCCAGCGCTGCAACACTGTACAGATAAAAGACTTGGTTGGCACCAATGGACTCCACCTTATATCTCCTAGCTAATGGCAGGTCAGGAGATGAAGGCGGTGTTCATGCTGAATACCTAAATGCTGCTGTAATTGGAGGGAGACAGTGCATTGAATCATTGAACTTGGAGATCAGTGCCATAAAAACAATGAATCTCCGTAGAGCATTTCCGTGGCTGGTGGATTAGATTCTATTTGAGGCAAGAAATGATTCCAGGGCAATGTTGTGGTATTTAGCAATCTTAGTAGGACTTTAAAATGTTGTTGATATTGTTGGCTCTTTAAAACAGTTCTTTTGTCATCATGGCATGTATATCCTCAAATGTAATCTGGCTGAATTTCTCGTGTGTGAGATTATGTAGGGTTGTGATTGACTTAATAAGGGATCATGACATGTAGTAAGACTCAGTATCCCACCTGTACTGCTTTCATTGATTTTAGTAAGGCTTTTGACCTAGTATCTCAACCGTCATGGAAGTAATGACAGTTCATGGCCACACATTGGATTTAAACTAGTATATGTGCGGCAGCTCCAAGATTTGTATATAGATTGGTGACTCACTTTCCTCTTCTTCTTGAAAGAGACGTGAGCAAATGCCTGCTATCACCTACCCTTCTCCTTATCGATGATTTAATAAGGGATGGCTTTGCCTATTTATTCCAGAATCTCTGAAAGTTTTATGGTGGTTTTTTTTGGACATAATCTTTGAGCAGTCTCACCTGGTGCCCAAATACACTCTCTATACCATCTACCAGGCTGTGACCAGTGGGCAGTGCCAGTGGGTTCCATATTATGGCTTTTCACTATTCGGGAATCTCCACCAGCAACTGTACAGAAGTAGAGGTTGGAGCATGTCCCCAGCCTTGCCTTGTCATGGCGCAGGGTACAGGGAGACTTTCAAATAGAAAATAGCAATTCAACTCTTCTTCCTAAATCACTGATTTATTTTTTGAAATAAAAGCAAGAAAAATGTATTTAGCAAGCCAAGATCTAACAGAAGCAGAGTGTTTAGGGATGAAAACTCTGAATCCACCAAGATATGTCTATTGTCCAAATGCAGACCGGCCTAACTGTCATTCCAGTCTGTTCTGTTTTAATTTCAGCAGTTTCATTTTGCCTTCGGTCTGAAGTGCAGGGGACTGGGACTGAATGGAGAGCTCTCTCAGAGATTTGGACTTGGGCATAGGAAACATAATCACAAAATTTTCTGACAGCAGGAAAATAAGAGTTTTGGTAAACAATAAAAACGGCTAAAAGACATCAGGAAGACAAACGGGTTAGCAGAATGGGTACACAGGTGGACGACAACACCACCACCGTCCATTTATATATAGCTCCTTTTAATGTAGAAGCACACAGAAAATTTAAGATAAAACAGTGTGGAAGGTTATAAAGACAAAGAATGGGCCTATACACTTAATGGAAAAGTGCTGAACGGCGTGGATAAATAGAGAGACATAAGGCTTCAAATACAAAATTCTCTGAAATTGCGGGAGCAGGTATGTGAAGCCATAGGACCGACCAATAGAATATTAGATTTTATAAATGGGGACATAGGGTACAAGAAGCTGGAAGACCAACACTGTCACCAACTCTGAGCAACTAGTGATGGGCAATATATGCCAGCCTTGCCATTTTCGGCCACATTACGTCATTGCTTACATCGCAAGAATGATTTTGTTTTGTTATTATGTTTTGCTTCTTTGTTTCCTTCAGGCCCTGAGGTAAGCAGCTCTCCACTATGGAACCTAACTCAAGTTAAAATGGAGCCTCAGGAGAATGAAGAAGGCAGCGGACCTTCTCATGGCGTTTTGGGCAATGATGTCTTTGAAGAGCCAATGTCTGCCATGAGTGACTCTGGCATCCCGCAAACCCCTAACACTGCTGGCTCCGAAGGCAGCTATATATCCCACTCGCCCGACAGCCTGATAGCCTCTTCTCCTGTTTTCAATCAGCGACCGAAGAAAAAGATGAGGAAAATGTGACTATTCATTGGGTATTCACAAGTCTATTTTTTTTCTTTATCTTTCAGATGCTTATTTGAAATAGTTCTTTTCCATAATAATGAATGCTAACTTGAAATATTTTTTCATCAAAAGTGAAACCCAATTCAGAATTATTGTCTGTTTGACTATTGAGTTTAATGTCAAAGGACAGGAACAAAACAACAACGAAAAATGCTTCAGCCAGTCTGAAGTTCCTTCAGGATAATTGTATTTGTGCAGAAGAGGAAGACTGGGAGGAAGAATCTAGACTTTAAGGGACTGCGTAGCTGTATGGATACAATCCTATTTTTCCACCTATGGGATTTGAATTTCAATTCAGCTCAGAATGATGGTGAGTTCTTAGTAAAAAGGAATGACTTGTGTTTGTATACAATGTTATCACATCACAGAGAAATTGTTCATCTATTGTATTGCTTGTTATGTAACCAACGTGACAGCCATTTTGGGCACAATTGGCAATCAGATGTCCCTAATCTGTCTGAATGAAATGAATGAAATCAGCATGTCACCTAAGTGAAAAGGGATTCATAAACACAAAACTTCGCAAGTGTAGTGTAATTGATGCTGAGAGGTTTAACGTTCTCCTACAGTGCATTAGGCATCCCCGTTTACGTTGCATATTTCAAATAAACAACGTCTTTACTAGCATTTGTTTCTCAACCAACATTACTCAAACAGATTAAATGGCCATTCACGTGCGTAGCAAGACTCAAACCATCAATAACTGTATGGCAGCTTTTTTTTTGCTTTATTCTTCCATTTGTTGCCCATCCCTAATTGCCCCTGAAATGAGTAGTTTGCTCGGCCATTTCAGAGGGCAGTTAAGAGTCAACCACATTGCTGTGGGTCTGGAGTCACATGTAGGCCAGATCAGGTAAGGACAGCAGATTTCCCTTCCTAAAAGCCATTAGTGAACCAGATGGATTTTTACAACAATCAATGATAGTCATCATGATCACCATTACTGAGACTAGTTTTCAATTCCAGATTTTTATTAATTTGAATTTAAATTCCGTCAGCTTGAACCCGTGTCCCCAGAGCATTAGCCTGAGGCTCTGGATCACTAGTCCAGTGACATTACCACCATGCCGCCGTCACCTCCTGGTGCTGCACTGATTTACATAAGAACATAACAATACTTTCCGCACTTGGTGTATGAAACACATTTACATATGATCCAGAAGCTTTAGGGAGCATTCAATGATTCTGCATTTCCAGTGGGGCACCGCACTCAAAGCATAACATAGCCAAAGAAAAAATGCTGCAGTCTTTTAGCTTCATCACCAACATGGAACTCCGGCTCAGCGAATTTATCTGTGAATAAGTACATCTTTTGTAAATGAGGCAGATCATGTAAACTTCACCATGTTGGGTTCAATATTTGTTGTGCATCAGATTGTCGTTTTATTTAATGCAGCATGTGTGAAAGTTTCTGAAATGAAAACAGGGCACCACGTGCCTTGTGTTTTTTAACAGACCTCCACTTTGCCACTTGGTTCCATCTCTCCAGAGAAAATATTTAGTGGAATGATGGAGGCTTTTGACAAATGTAATGGTAATGTCACTGGACTGGTAATCTAGAGGCCCAGGCTGATGCTCTGGAGACATGGGTGCAAATCTCACCAGGACAGCTGGTGAAATTTAAATTCAATTAATTAATAAAATTAATTAATAAATCTGGAATCAAAAGTGAGTCTCAGTAATGATGACCATGTCAACTATCATCAACTGTTGTAAAAATTAATTTGGTTCTTAATGTCCTTTAGAGAAGAAAATCTGCTATCCTTACCTGCTTTAACTTAATGTGACTCCAGACCCACAGCAATGTGATCGCCCTCTGAAATGGCCTAGTAAGCCACTCAGTTCAAGTGCAATTAGGTATGAAGAATAAATTCTAGCCTTGCCCACATCCAATGAAAGAGTCAAAAAAAAAAAGAATTCAACAACAGAAATTAAGCCTTGATCCCACCCCTGTCTATTTGCCATCTGGCATTTGAGTTAACAAAAAGTTGTCAACTCCCTCACTTGCCAATTGTGGGGTTAACTCCCCCCAAGAACTTGAAAGTTCTGGTACTAAATACACTATCAATGAGTCAAAAGTGGCTGATCATTTTATCATGCCTTGCTTAGAGATACTCCCACCAGAGTAAGCAGTGAGGAGGCGGTATGAACAATTGAAGGGGAGATTTTAGCTTTTTAGTTGAATCCCTAATCCAGCCAGTGCTGCCATTGTGACATTTTGTGTACAACCCACGTTGCCTGCACAGGCAAGGACAGCTTTCTTCTTCTTGCCCTTTTCTCGTCTTCCCTTTATAACCATTGAGTTTATGAACAGTGGCAGGGAGACAATTGTACAAATAGAAGCTGTTAGCATCACCCAGTGCTAACTCAAATTATGACCACAACCTTTAAGCTCCCTTCTGGCAGCATGACTTGGGAAAATTACCCCAAGCGCAGAAGTAGAACATACAGTCTTGAGGGACATTTCTTTCCCTGCTTACGGTCTGTCTCTGAATATATGGCCACCGGGATAACAATCTAAATAAGCTGCCCATAATCACTCTGCTTTTCATCAGTGTCCTAGTACCCTTTTGAACAAGTGCCTAAATTAAGATGTTTCATGCAATTAAATACTAAAAAAAAAAGCATTGCAATTTTGATCATTATCTGTAAGGGAAATAGACTTTTTGGGTGTGACCAGTCGTCAGAACTGGTATTTTCTGGCTACAGTTATTATTCAGTTATTGCTTGCGGTTGACATTTTCTATTTTACTGTGACATAAAACATTAATTAAACCAGCAATTAAGGAATGTTTTAGAACGTGTTTATGGCTCTTCCTAAACAGTTGGCTTCAATGGTAAGCTAACGGACGTCACAAACCTAAAGAAACTTGAGAAATGGTATTTTATGAAATTAATATTGTATCCTTTGATAACCTGGAAAGAAGTCTGGGTTTGGACCACAGGAATAAAAATAATACTGGGAATGCACAGCGAATTCATTGAATTGTCTTCACTCTTCAGATGATAAAAGTTACAGGAAAGGGTCCATACTGAAATGTCAACCTACTGACAGATGTGCTGAACATTTCTGACATTCTTTAAATAACTGTTTGTCCCTACTATTTAAACCCCGGCCCACCATTGATGTCTGCCAATCATTTATAAAGTGCAGTGGTAATATCTAGGGAAGTTAAGCTAACAAAAGTCCCCTTTCAAATTCCTTAGGAAACAGCAAAACTCAATAAAAGTAGGCTAGTGCTGACTTTTTTTCTCTTGGTGAATAAAGAGACACATTTGAAATTTATTCTTTTTGAACACTGCAAGCAACCATTTTGTGAAGCTGTCACTTTTACATGTCCTTGGCTGGACAAGTACAATGGATTCATAACTTCATTACATCAAGTAACATGTTATATGTTTCCAAAAACATTTAGGCATTGTATTAAGGCTCAAAAATTCACAACTAATCGAAGTGACCTAAATAACACAAGTGTTAACGCATTCATTTCACAACAAAGGCTTATAGGGCTTGAACATGCTGGACACTTATCACCTCATGAATCTGTTCTCATCTACACCACCAGCTGGACAGATTTGGGCCATCTTCTGTTGGAGGGAGGGGGGCGTGGTGGGTAGAAGAAATAAATGTGAAAAGTACAGCTGCTGTTTGCTGGCTGGGTAGGAGAGAGGTGTACCTTATTTATGCAATATTTTTGACATAGGTAAATGAGTTATAGACAATTTTGATCAATAATTGAAAGTAAGGCTTTCATTTTAGTTTAGAAATGTTGCAGTTCAAATCAAGAACTTTTTTTATACAGCATCTTTAATACAAAGTACTTCACAGGTGCATAAGGGAAGTGGTTGCCAAACCAAGGAAGGTTAATTTAGGAGGTGTGACCAAAAGATGGGTCACAGAGGAGAGGGATCTGTCAAGGTGACACTGGACTTTCTTCAGCAGCACTGAATTGAAAGGCAGTTGACAGCTGCATCTCATACTTGCATTACATCAACCAACTACAGCATTCACCTGTATTGAGTGGAAAGGCAACATCTGACAAATGCAAACAAGTTTCTAATTCATATAAATGGATCTGGATTACTCACCCCTCACAGCCCATTGTGCTGGCTGTAGAAACACGCCTTGTGAAGCTGTTGCAGTCAAACAGTCTGACTTAAACTGACTGATTTTTTTTGTTGAAAAATGCTTTGCATGACTTATTTCTGGGCAATAAGATAAAGATGCAGCGCTGGAAGAAAGTACATTACATTTTTGTCACAACTATCAACGGTATCTGCTGGAGATCAGCTACAGGCTTTTGCCTTCAGCGTTGCTTCTGATTTTTGGTCAGAAAATTATTCAGGAAATTTTATTACAGCAAGATATTTTCTATGGTTCTATGTGGTTGCTCAATGAATGGCTGGCCAGTCTTGCTGCACACATGCGGTATATAGTCTGGCGCCTTGTAACTTTTCAACGGATTGATAGGTCTATTGAATTTAGGGGCTAGGCCTCCCACATGGGCATCTGTTGATGGAGAACATTGTTACATTTATTTCAAACAGTAAATGTCATTGTGTGAGCTTGTTTCATTCCTTCCTTATACATTTTAGATTTTTTCTCTGCTTTTATTATGTTACAAACTTTCTTTTCAATATTACCAATAAATTTCAATTTATTTCCAACAAAAGGTTGCACTTTCAACATTGTTTTTTTACACATGCTGACTTTGATCTGCCGTGTATTTCCAGAATTTGCATCATTTTTCTTGTCCTTATTCTAAATTACTGACTATGAATACCAAATTATACTGAAATTATAATTCATAGGAATAATACAAAATAATTTGAGTATTTTGCAATCTATTTGCTTATAGCATGAAATCAATATAAAGTTAACTGATATTATTCTAATAGGTAATTGCAGTGGATTTAGGAATGTATATTAATTTAGAATACTAGAATAATTTATTCAGTACCCATATACAAGTTTATGTCAAATTTCTGCTGAGTTTTTCCAGGTATTTCTGTTTTTGTTTTGGATTTCCGGCATCCGCAGTTTTTTGTTTTTATATCTTTATGTCAAATTTGTCTATCATATCCTGCAAATGTGATTGGTAGGTGGTTAGTTCTAAATACATGCCTTAATTATATTCAATGACGGTGCATCCACAACCCTCTGGGCTGGACAATTCCAAAGATTCACAACCCTTTGAGTGAAGAAGTTTCTCCTCATTCAGTCCTAAATGATTGGTCCCTTATCCTGGGACTATACCCCTTGCTCTAGATTCCCCAGGCAGGTATCTCCCCTGTCAAGCTCGTTCATAATCTTGAATGTTTCAATGCTATCAACTTTCATTCTTCTAAACTCCAGGGAATAGATCCAATTTACTCAGCCTTATAAAAACCAAGATGAGATTGAGAAGTAAGTGTAAGCTTTGCTCTTACTGTACACAGTATGCCATTGCACAGACGTTTTCTTTAAAACTGGTAATCTTGCTGGGAATTTGTAATTGTCAAATTCAAATAACTGTTATTTTTGTTACCTCAGCCTGCTCTTATAAAATAGTAAAATGCACCAAATCTTCAAAGGTGCAAACTAGAGATCAATTTTTTTTAGCTGTTAGCAAATATTTCAAAAAGGACAATGCTAAATATTAAAGAATGCTAACCTGGTCGAGCAAGTAGGGCATCTGTGATCTTTGATAGCCTGTGGAAAAGTCATAGCTATAATTCTCCCAAGTATGTTAGCGCTCAAGCACAGGTGACTTTGCTGGCTCAGGCACATTCAGAAGATGGAAGACGACACATTCCCAAGAATTTTCAGTATGGCGAGATAGCTGAAGACAGAAGACTGACATGATAACCAAAGCTCCATTTCATGTTTGCAAGTATGACAGGAAGGCCTTAAACATCGGTTTTCACACCTAGGAGACACTAACCAATGACAGAGAAAAATAGTGACCACCTGTAGGCTGGCATGCGCCACCCTGATGATCAGCGGCTTGGCAGCAGGCACCAACACTGAAAACAAGAGCCCACAACTACACCTGATAACCAACTCCTAGGCAGCACTTGTGACAGAACCTGCCTTTCACAGAAAAGTGCATTATGTGAAACTATCGCACTGCCAATGGATTTGCTGCATGTCCCTCATACTACATAGTTGAAAGGATGCTGCAGATACCAATAAAACTGAATTAGATACAAGACTCTTATATGATGATAGGAAGGATAATGGAATATTTACTCAGATGAAATAGAAAGCTATCTAGAAACTGCAAATATAATAATCAGTACAGTTTTCAAAAGGAAAGGTCATGCTTAACCAAATCTATTTAAATCTTTGAAGATGTAATAAGTTAGTTGAGGGTTATGCAGTAAAAGTTATATACATTTTCAGAAAGACTTTGGTAAGGTACCACACAGTAGACTCATGACTAAGGTTAAAAAATGAAGTCAGGGGACAAAATTTCAGAATGGATAGCTAGCTGGCTACAAAATAGAAAATAGTAGGGAATAAAGGCAATTACTTAGACAGAGAATATGCAGGAAGTGGTGTTCCACAAGGATAGGTGCTGAGATTACTATTTACAATTTACATAAACAATTTCAAAACGTGGACTACATCAAAAGAAGGAGTATGATAAAACACAAGACAACATTAATAAACTTGCCAAATGGTTGTGAAATTGATGAATGAAATCCAATAGATGAATGTGAGCTGGTGCATTACTTTTAAGAAGAATAAGGAATAATAACAACTTGGAAAATAAGTGCCTAAATGGGTAGAGGAATCTGGGGTGCAGATATACAGATCATTAAAAGTAATGACACAGGTTAATACCATTTATTATTATTTTTAAAAGCAAATAAAGCACTAGGGTTCATTTCTAAAGGGTTAGAATTAAAAAGTAGAGAGGTTATGTTAAACTTGTGTAGAAGATAGGTTAGATGTCACTTGGCACTCTGTGATCAGTTCTGATCTCCATACGAGAAGGATATGGAAATACTGAGATGCAAGTAAAGATTTACTAAGATGTTATAAGAACTGAGTGGTTATACCCATCAGCAAAGATTAAAGAACTGTTTCACTGACATAAATAAAATGTAAAATGATGGCAGAGGATTGGCAATGGCAGTGTCTTTGACAGTCAAGCAGGGGATGCTTCACCTTTTTCTTACTCTAGCACTTAAGCAGCTTGATTGATATCTATCACTTCATAGATCATGCCCCGACCCTTAATCTAGATCCAGCTGCTTCTTCATTATTAAAGGATTTCTGAACGAAACTGAACTGTTAGCAAACAACTCCACTGCTGACTTTGTGATGGATGGAACCCAATGATGTTGAAGTTGATGTTGATTTGGCTAGCGTGTAATTCCCTGAGGGTGTTGTAGGGCGGAGAGAGCTTTTGTTTCATCCTGGTTGAAGTTCAGGTTATTTGTAAAAGTAACGAAGACTGGAACTAGCAATCTGCCTTGGATACTTAGATCATAGATGCAATCTGGTTAGCGCGCCAATGAGAAATCAATATTTGCTGTCACATAATACGATGCTTATTATGGTGTTAACCTAATACTAGGAGCATCCAGTTTAATGACTGACATTTTTAAAGGGCTTATTATAATTTATTCCTTTGGGTCCTGAAATGCAATTACAGTTGACTCCTCTTAAAGTTACTTAATTCAGATTATTTGATAAATCAATCCTTTTTCAGCACTGAGTTCCCATTTTGCTGTATAATTTATGTTGCCAAATTCAAGTCACAGAATAATTCTAATTATTTGTTGTAGAAAAAATGACTTTAAATTATTAGGAGTGGACTGTATTATGATACACTGTCCACATAGTTTATGTATTATTCAGACGGTCAGAAGTAAAAATGTTTGAATTATATATAAATCACGCAGTAAAGTTATTTATTAGGGCCGTACATTTTGAATATTATTAATCTTCTTTCTGGTTATAGCCATCTGCCCAATTTGGGGTCAGACAGGGATGGTTCTTTGAGCAGGCTGCCCAGATTAATCTGAGAGCAAATCAGTCTGCAGCAGTTTGGAGCTGAATGCACATCACTCTTGTTTATTTTACAATTAAAATACATTTTCCCTTGCTACCCCTTGAGGGACGTGAAGGCATTATGTGCCGAGGCCATTAAGGTCTATATTGAACTCTCATCAGCAGAGAAACAAATCTCAGACCTCAAGCCAAGATCCTGATCCTGCTCTGCTCCTATTTTACCCTCTGCCCAATGATAAAATATCACTCCCTGAGGAAGATACATTGGGGACAGACTTAGGTGGGTTCTTGGTGGACAGGGCGACCAGAATATCTGTCTGATCACACCAGCGGATAGTTCAACCTATTTTTGACAGTTGGGCATCATTAGTGGGCTACAATTACAGAGAAGACCATTAACCCTGTCAATTGATATTAAATGGAGTGAGGTGGGTGGGGGGGCAGAGGGTTGGGGAGAGGGCGGGTGCGGAACAGATTTCTGCTGGACCCAGCACAAATTTAATGTCCAACATACTTGCTGAAGACAGGTTGTCAATTCACCCAGAGCAAATTCAGGATGAATCAGAGATTTATTCACAGCAGCACAGGCTGTCTCATAGACATCTACACCACTGAAGGAGGCCATTCAACCCATTGTGTCCATGCCGTTCAACAAAGATCTGACCATACTAACCCCATTTTCCAGCGCTTGGCCTATAACTCTGGAGGCTATGGCAATGCAAGTGAATATCTAAATACTTCTTAAATGTTATGAGAGTTTCTGGCTCAACCAGCCTTTCAGGCAGTGAGTTCCCACCACTGTCTGGGTGAAAAGATTTCTCCTCAACTCTCTTCTTAGCATTCTACCTCTTACCTTAAATCTACACCCCCTGGTTATTGTCAAAGAACATTTGGATTCAACAACAGTGTTAGAAGCTCCAGCTGAGGTAACAAGGCAGGTCCTTTGCCCCATGGATGGCATGAAATATACTCAGCCTGAAGGAAGGCAGCTGAGATAGTAATTGTCCAAACTTAAGATGGATCCAGTAACACAGGAGGTTTGGTGACATGATCATGACTGCAAGGATGGTATTGATGGATGTTGTCTGTATCTCTCTGCATTAGACCTTGTCACAGCAGTAGTTTTTTATCCACTCCAGCACTTGAGTCTTTCTCCGACACCACATGCTTCAACTCCAATTGTATCAGGCCAAAGCACCATCTCCCCTCATTACAATCACTACTGCTGATGCCCCTCACAATGGGCACAAACAGCACTGTCTTGCCCAGGTCACCACTGAAAGGCCTTTCACTCTTCTGACAGAGCTGAAGTGCAGTATGCTGATTGTAAATATTGGAAGACTGAAGCCTTTGTCTTCAGTCCTCGTTACAAACTTTATTCCCTAGCTGCTGACTCCAACCCTCTGCCTGGCTACTGCTTATGTCAGATAAAGGGACGACAATGAGAAAGGGGACCGGAAATACAGCACTAAAGGTGTTGTATCTGAATGCACGCAGTATACGAAATAAGGTAAATGAGCTTGTGGCGCAGATTGAAATTGACAGGTATGATGTGGTGGGCACTACGGAGATATGGCTGCAAGGGGATCAGGACTGGGAGCTAAATATCCAAGGATATACAACCTATCGAAAAGATAGGCAGGTTGGCAGAGGGGGTGGGGTTGCTTTGTTAGTAAGAAATAAAATTAAATCGATAACAAGAAATGATGTAGGGTCAGATGATGTAGAATTTGTATGGGTAGAGTTGAGGAACCGCAAAGGTAAAAAAACCATAATGGGAGTTATGTACAGGCCTCCGAACAAAAGGCAGGATGTGGGGCACAAGATACACCATGTGTTAGAAAAGGCGTGTAAGAAAGGCAAGGTTACAGTGATCATGGGGATTTCAATATGCAGGTAGACTGGGAAAATCAGGTTGGTAGTGGATCCCAAGAAAAATAATTTGTGGAATGTCCACGAGATGGCTTTTGGGAGCAGCTTGTGGTGGAGCCCATTAAGGAACAGGCAATTCTAGATTTAGTGATGTCTAATGAGGCAGATTTGATAAGGGAGCTTAAGGTGAAGGAACCCTTAGGAGGAAGTGACCATAATATGATAGAACTTACACTGCAATTTGAGAGGAAAAAGCTGGAATCAGATGTAATGGTATTACAGTTGAATAAAGGCAACTACAGAGGCATGAGGGAGGAGCTGGCCAGAATTGATTGGGAGATGAGCCTAGCAGGAAAGACAGTGGAACAGCAGTGGCAGGAGTTTCTGGGAGTAATTTGGGAGACACAGCAAAAATTCATCCCTAGGAAGAAGAAGCATTCTAAAGGGAGGACATGGCAACCATGGCTTACAAGGGAAGTCAGAGACAGCATAAAAGCTTAAGAGAAAGCATACAATGTGGCGAAGTGCAGTGGGAAACCAGGGGATTGGGAAGCCTACAAAGACCAACAGAGGACAACTAAAAAAGAAATAAGGAGGGAGAAGATTAAATATGAGGGTAAACTAGCCAGTAATATAAAAGAAGTTTGCAAGAGATTTTTTAGATATATAAAGGATAAGGGAGAGGCAAAAGTGGACATTGGGCCAATGGAAAATGATGCTAGAGAAGTAGTAGTGGGGAACAAAGAAATGGCGGAGGAACTGAATAGGTACTTTGTGTCAGTCTTCACAGGGGAAGACACGAATGACATCCCCAAAGTTCAAGAGAGTCGGGGGGCAGAGGTGAGTATGGTGGCCATTACCGAGGAGAAGGTGCTAGGAAAACTGAAAGGTCTGAAGGTGGATAAATCACCTGGACCAGATGGATTACCCCCCAGAGTTCTGAAGGAGATAGCTGAAGAGATAGTGGAGGCAATAGTGGTGATCTTTCAGGAATCACTGGAGTCAGGGAGGGTCCCAGAGGACTGGAAAATCACTAATGTAACCCCCCTGTTTAAGAATGGAGTGAGGCAAAAGACAGGAAATTACAGGCTGATTAGCCCAACCTCGGTTGTTGGTAAGATTTTAGAGTCCATTATTAAGGATGAGATTTCAGAATACTTGAAAGTGCATGTTAAAATCAGGCAAAGTCAGCATGGTTTCATCAAGGGGAGGTCATGCCTGACAAATCTGTTAGAATTCTTTGAGGAGGTAACGAGTAGCTTAGACAAAGGAGAGCCAATGGCTGTTCTCTACTTGGACTTGCAGAAGGCCTTTGACAAGGTGCCGCACAGGAGGCTGCTCAGTAAGATAAGAGCCCATGGTGTTAGAGGCAAGGTACTAGCATGGATAGAAGATTGGCTGTCTGGCAGGAGGCAGAGAGTGGGGATAAGGGGCCCCTTCTCAGGATGGCGGCCGGTGACTAGTGGAGTTCCGCAGGGGTTAGTGTTGGGACCACAACTTTTCACATTATACATTAATGATCTAGATGAAGGAACTGAGGGCATCCTGGCTAAGTTTGCAGATGATACAGAGATAGGTGGAGGGACAGGTAGTATTGAGGAGGTGGGGAGGCTGCAGAAGGATTTGGACAGGTTACAAGAATGGGCAAAGAAGTGGCAGATGGAATACAATGTGGGGAAGTGTGAAGTCATGCACTTTGGTAGGAAGAATAGAGACATAGACTATTTTCCAAATGGGGAGAGAATTCAGAAATCTGGAGTGCAAAGGGACTTGGGAGTCCTGGTCCAGGATTCTCTTAAGGTTAACTTGCAGATTGAGTCGGTAATTAGGAAGACAAGTGCAATGTTGGCATTTATTTCGAGAGGACTAGAATATAAAAGCAGGGATGTGCTGCTGAGGCTTTATAAGGCTCTGGTCAGACTACATTTAGAATATTGTGAGCAATTTTGGGCCCCGTATCTCAGAAAGGATGTGCTGGCCTGGAGAGGGTCCAGAGGAGGTTCACGAGAATGATCCCAGGAATGAAAGGCTTAACATATGAGGAACATTTGAGCACTCTGGGTCTATACTCGATGGAGTTTAGAAGGATGAGGAGGGATCTGATTGAAACTTACAGAATACTCAGAGGCCTGGATAGAGTGGACGTGGGGTAGATGTTTCCATTAGTAGAAGAGACTAGGACCCAAGGGCACAGCCTCAGAGTAAAGGAAAGACCTTTTAGAACAGAGATGAGGAGAAACTTTTTTAGCCAGAGAGTGGTGAATCTATGGAATTCATTGCCACAGAAGGCTGTGGAGGCCAGGTCATTTGAGTGTATTTAAGACCGAGATAGATAGGTTCTTGATTGGTAAGGGGATCAAAGGTTACTGGGAGAAGGCGGGAGAATGGGGTTGAGAAACTTATCAGCCATGATTGAATGGCAGGGCAGACTCGATGGGCCGAATAGGCTAATTTCTGCTCCTATGTCTTATGGTCTTATGCTTGAGGTTTAACCAGATTATTCACAATGTTGCTCTCATTTGCTGCATAAATGACCTTCCCTACATCATAAGGTCAGAAGTGGGGATGTTTACTGATGATTGCACTGTGTTCACCACATTCTTAACTCCTCAGATACTGAAGCAGTACATGTCCATTTGCAGCAAGACCTGGACAACATTTAGGCTTGGGCTGATAAGTGGCAAGTAACTTTTGCACCACAGAAGTACCAGCGAGAGAGAGAGTCTATTTCCCCTTGACATTCAATGGTATTACCATCTCTGACACCCCATTATCAACATCCTGGGGCTTACCATTGATCAGAAACTGAATTGGACCAGTCACCTGAATACTGTGGCCACAAGAGCAAGATCTCTTTCACTTGCTCAAAATCCATCACTTTTCTAACTTTTTCCAGTTGATGAAAGATCACAGACCTGAAACATTAAGTTAGTTTCTCTCTCTCCCAGCTGCTGCCAGACCTCCTGAGTATTTCCAGCATTTTCACATTTTATTTCAGATTTCTAGCACCTGCAGTATTAGCTTTTGTCCCTTATTGACAGTTTCTTGCAAATGGTTGATTGTCCTTTTTGGTCTTCAATATCCCAGTTCCACGTGTCAGATAAAACCTTGCTGCCAGGTTATCACTCCTCCTGCTTCACTGTGAGGTATCTGCTCATGCAGGCTTGTCCAACAGACAGCCCATGGGCCGGATATAGCCCACGAAGCCCCTCTATATGGCCCCTGGAGCCAGTTTTCAAAATGCCGTTGAAACAGGTAAGTTTGAATGGAGGATTCCGCATGGAGCTGCCCCTCCAATCACAGACTTGTTTCCCTTGCATGTTTGCTGCTGATGCGCTCACTAGTGCAGGGACAGCAAACACCAGCAGCGGTGGTGAGCTCAAGGCCGGGGCAGCCGAGGAGCGGAGCCTGGGGAGCTGAGGAGCGGGCTCCAGGGAGCTGAGTAACCGGGGAGTAGAGCTGCCGGGGAATGGGGCCCAGGGAATGGAGGTGCCAGGGAGCGGGGCACAGGCAAGCTAGGAGCGGGGCTTGAGGCAGCCGGATTGAGGTTCAGGCATGCCAGAGCGGAGCACAAGGCAGCGGGGCGGACCACTAGCTTCTGAGTAAGTGAGTGATGGGAGACTGTGTGTGTGTGTGTGTGTGTGTGTGTGTGTGTGTGTGGGGAGAGGGGTGTGTGGTGAGGGGGAAGAAGAGAGAGTGGGAGTGGTCGTAGAGTGGGGGGGGGGGAAGAGAGCACATGAGAGGGTAGAGACTGTGAGGGGGCAGAGTGGGGAGGGTGAGAGAGTGTGAGGGGGTGAAAGATTGTGAGGGGGAATGAGGGCTTGAGGGACATTGAGAGTGTGAAGGGGGCATGAGAGGATGTGAGAGGGTGAGAGCGTTTGAGGGGGAGGTGAGAGTGAGGCAGAATGAGAAAGTGTGAAAGCGGGTGAGAGTATGTGGGGGGGGGGAAATTTAAAGGGGGTGTGAGGGGTTAAGAGATGTGGGGGGTGAGAGTCTGAAGAGGGCAGGAGTGTGTGAGTCCGGTGAGAGTGAGAGTGTGAGAGGGGCATGAGAGAGTGTGAGGGGGAGGTGAGGGAGTGTGAGGTGGAGTGAGGAAATGTGGGGATGAGAGTATGGGGGGGTGAGACTGTGAGGGGGAGGTGAGAGAGGGTGGGGGGGTGAGAGAGTGTGAGGGGGTGTGAGACTATGAGGGTGAGGTGTGAGGGGGTGAGAGAGTGTGAGGGGGAGGTGAGAGAGTGTGAGGGGGAGGTTTGAGAGTGTGAGAGGGTTCAGAGTGTAAGGAGGGGGTGAGAGAGTGTTGAGGGGGTGTGAGAGAGTGTGTGTGCGTGGTGCAGAGTGTGTCTATAAGTTTGATTCACTCCCAGTATCAGGGTTCTCGTTCACCCTCACCCACACACCATCATGCAATCTCACCCACACCCACAGTGGCTGAGGGTGGGTGAGTGAACTCCCTTAGAATGGGATAAAAACAAAAAAACTGCAGATGCTGGAAATCCAAAACAAAAACAGAATTACCTGGAAAAACTCAGCAGGTCTGGCAGCATCGGCGGAGAAGAAAAGAGTTGACGTTTCGAGTCCTCATGACCCTTCAACAGAACTTGAGTTAGAGTCCAAGAAAGAGTTGAAATATAAGCTGGTTTAAGGTATTTTTTTTTGGGGGGGGTGGGGGGTGGTTGCGGAGAGAGAGAGAGAAACACCTTGTCAAACACCAGGAAGGAAATGGAAAGCAATGAAGCAAGGCAAAAGAGAGGAATTTTATCTCTGTGTTTAATTGACTGCCACTGCTCTTCAAGAAATGCCTACCTCCTTGAAGAAGTTCTGTTCTTTTCTGCGACAAGATTTCCGTTCCTCTCTTTTGCCTTGCTCACCTTCATTGCTTTCCATTTCCCTCCTGGTGTTTGACAAGGTGTTTCTCTCTCTCTCTCCACCCCCCCCCCACCCTTCAGCCTACAGCACCTAATGATTGCGCAGTCTTGAGTTGCTAGATCTGTTCGAAACCTATCCCCTTTAGCATGGTGGTAGTGCTACAAAACACGATGGAGTGTAGCCTCAAAGTGAAAATTGAACTTCGTCTCCACAAGGACTGTGCAGTGGTCACTCCTACCAATACTTACATTGTCCCTACAACCACACCACCACCCCCCCCAACTTCTGTCCCCCCACCCCCCAACCTTAAACCAGCTTATATTTCACCCCTCTCCTTATATTCACTCAGTTCTGTTGAAGGGTCATGAGGACTCGAAACGTCAACCCTTTTCTTCTCCGCCGATGCTGCCAGACCTGCTGAGTTTTTCCAGGTAATTCTGTTTTTGTTTTGGACCCTTAGAATGGGGTTTGAGCTGGACACACACACTCACTCTATTACACTAATACTCATCTTTATTTATTACTCATTTTTTGCTCAGCAAGTGGTTTCATTTCATACCTCAGTTTTGTTTTTAAATTCATGTTTAATGTTGTGCTAAACTTTATCTTTCTGGAATTTGCTCAACAGCCCCTTGAGTGTGAAAAATTTTGAAATGTGCCCCCTCCGCCCCGCCCCACCCCGCCCCACCACACCTTAAAGGTAGGACAAGCTGGTGCTAATGGCATCTACCTGAGCTCTTATGTAGAAAACATAACATTTTGAAATGTTCCCTTCTTTAAACCAGGTCTGATAAAGGAGTAACATCTTCACTTTCCAATTTCCCTCTGATGTTGATGATGTTAGTAAGGCTTTAACAAGCAGAAGTTGACTGTCTTTCCTCCCTTTTATGTTCCTTTTCAGGAAGCATTCCAAAGCTCAGAGCAATGCAAGCATTGACTGTCTTTCATCCCTTGCTTCCATCAACATTATAGCTCTTTCTACCCATCTACATTTTTGCTAAAATGAGCAAATTGTGGCCCCATGTAAACAGGTAACACATGCTTGCCATGTCGGGAAAACAAGTCTCTTCCTTATCAAACAACAAATACAAGTTCACTGAACACTATTCCACATCATCAGTAATCCCTTTAAATAGTCACTTGAGTGAAACCACAGATACACACACCTAACATTGGCCAAGCCAGTAATTTTAAGCTACAGTTCAGAGATCTAACCATGCAGGTATGAGTAAGGCAGCACAGAAGGGCAGCAACAGATTTATAATAGATCAGATTAGTCTGAATTGGCTGAGCTTCTGACAAATAAAGTAGCTAATCAGAACCACTTTGATAGAATAATACTAGACAGGTTTATAATAAGTTTATAAAAGTAACTATAAGAGAAGTGATTGATATCATTAAGGCCAATTGTGGGGTGATTGTCACAGCTGTGGTATTGGTTGCATTTTGCCAATGTGAATTCATCATTTCCCCCAGAATCAGTCTTAGAATCAAACGGCACAGAAGGAGGCCATTAGGCCCATCATGCCTGAGTTTTGAAAAGAGTCGTCCGAGTTTCTCCTTTTCAAGTGCATTTCAATTCCCTTTGGGAAGTTAGTATTGAATCTGCTTATACAAACATATGAATTAGGAGCAGCAGTAGGCTATTCGGCCCCTTGAGCCTGCTCTGCCATTCAATAAGATTGTGGCTGCTCTGATTGTGGCCTCAACTTTACTTTCCTGTCTACCCCCTATAACCTTTGACCCCCTTGTCAATCAAAAATCTATCTAACTCAGCCTTAAACATATTCAATGATGCTGCCTCCACTGCTCTGGGGAAGAGAATTCCACAGACTAACGACCCTCTGAGAGAAAAAAAGTTCTCCTCGTCTCCTCCTTAAATGGGAGCCCCTTAATTTTAAACTGTGTCACCTAATTCTAGTCTCTCCCATAAGGGGAAACATCCTCTCAGCATCAACCCTGTCAATTCCCCCCAGGGTTTCATGTGTTTCAATGAGATCATTTTTCTAAACTACAATGGATACAGGCCCAGCCTGTCCAATCTTTCCTCCTAAAAGATCCCCTCCAAACAGGAATCAATCAAGTCAACCTTCTCTGAACTGCTTCTAATACAATTATATCCTTTCCACTGTCCTTTCGGGAAGTGCATTGTAGACCATGGCAACTCACCGTGTAAAGAAAATTCCCCTCACCTCTCTCCTGGTTCATTTGCCAATTATCTTACATTTTGGATAAATGCACAAAATTAGGGGTGAAATGTTATACAGATTTTAGTAAAATGTAACTTTTCTCCTGTTTAACCTGTCTCAGAGCATAGGCCCCCAATAATGGGGTCATGGTGCAGCGTTGTCAAGATCTCAAATCATACTACGAGGTTGGCTCATTTCTAGGAGTGAGATGTTGGATACCAGCAGGTGGTAAGGAAACCCGATTTGAGAAGCTGACAGGCCCAGTACCCTGAATTGTTTTTAATGTCTGGTAAAAGGTGTACAAAAACGCCGCATGGAAATTTGACACGTCATTTTCCTTTCCCCCCCTGTAGATAAAAGACGCCTGATCGGTCCATATGCGGGGATGGGATGGAGAAGTGCAGGATGGTGAAACTTTGCCTCCCCATTTAGCAGATTGGTGCCACTAGGTGGAGTCATTGGGAGAGACAGAAAAATACAGAGGTTGAGTCGGTAATCACAGCAGATTGTAAAAAGGAAAACCCTCTTTGAAATTTCAGTCTAAACATTTATGAAAAGAAAATGACCTGTGTTAAACTCCAGCATCCTGGAGATCTAAGTACACATGCTGCTCCCCACTTTCAAGGCAACAAGAATACTAAATGGAGAATTACTTCTTCCTTGCAAGCAAAGAGATTTCAAACTTTACCAGCATTACATCAGCAGTGGGAAACTATTTATGAGGAGAGATTTCAGATATTGAGAACATTTCCAGGTGCAGAGAAAGATAAGATGAGATAGCAAATAATGGGCCTATAATTTTCTGGAGATTAGATGAATAAGAGGTAACCTTGTTGTAATGTATAAGATTCTTAGAGGATTTGACAGGATAAATGCTGAGGAGCTGATTCCCCTGACAGTGGAGCCTAGACATAGCAATCATAGTTTCATGATAAGGGGTTGACCATTTCGAACTGAGATGAGGAGAATTTCCTTCACTCAGAGAATTCCAAAGATTCACAACCTTCTATGTCAGAGTGCTTTGGAAGGTCAGTTTTTTTATTCATTCACAAGATGTGGGCCAGCATTTATTGCCCATGGCTAGTTGTCCTTGAGAAGGTGGTGGTGATGAACTGCCTTCTTGAACTGCTGCAGTCCATGTGGCGTAAATACACCCACAGCTGTTAGGAAAGGAATTCCAGAATTTTGACCGAGCGATAATGAAAGAACGGCAATATATTTCCAAGTCAGGATGGTGTCCTTGGAGGGGAATTTCCAGGTGGTGTCATTCCCATCTATCTGCTGTCCTTGTATTTGTAAATGGTAGTGGTCATGGGTTTGAAAGGTGTTATCTAAGGAGTCTTGGTGAATTCTTGTAGATGGTACACACTGCTGCTACTGTGCATAGGTATACTCAAGACTGAAATCAATAGATTTTTGGACACCAAAGGAAACAAGGAATATGGGGATAGGGTGGGAAAATAGAATTGAGGTCAAAGATCAGCGATGATCTACTGAATGGCAGTGAAGACTCGAGGAGCCATATGACCTACCCTGCTCCGATTTCTTATGGGATTAAAGACCGGCTTTAAAATTATGAATGGAAGATTATTTCCTTCTGAATGTGAAGTCAGTGATGATTTATAATTGTCAATAAGGCAGTGAAGAGAGACGTTAGAAGACATTTATTTTCACAGAACAAGAGAATAGAACGCTTTGCCACTTGGTGTTCAAACCATTGAAACTTTTAAGGAAAAGCTGCCTTATTGTTTGAGGTAGAGGAAGACACAAGACCATGAGGAGAAAGCAGGGCAGTGTGACTACTCTTGGATTGCTGCAGCAAATGCTGGCATAAATACCATGGGCTTAATGCCCTCATTCTGTGCTGTAAATTTATGCAATTCTCTCTAAAGAAAAAAGAGGATGTGCATTTATTGAGCAACTTGAACACCCTCTGAATATCCCTGAATGCTTCACAGCCAATTAATTACTTTTTCAGCACGGCCACTAGAAGGCAAAGGCAGCGGCCCATTTGCTCACACCAGGTTCCCACAAACAGCAGAGGAATGAATGAGCAATTGCTCTGTTGCTGTGGTCTTGATTGAGAGATAAATGTTGTCCAGGACACCAGGAGAACTTCCATGTTTTTCTTTTATTAATGGCATGGATCTTTTATATCTTCCTGAACTAGGGGCTGCGAGCCCTTCAAGATTGCCCTGTCTCCAGGAATTAAAGATTGCGCTATTACAATCCTGGACCAAACCTCCAAATTTTGGTGCAATCAGGTTAGGGGCCAGTCACTCTTTGTTTAAAGCAGAAAAAGCTTGATATCCAAGGTGCTTGCTAAGAGGGTAAAACTACAAGATTCCATGGTTTTAAACAAACAAAAATATTTGTTATTATATATAGTTGGAAAAGGAAAACAATTTAAACTATAGTCGAACGAACCACACTGCACAATAACTGGCAGATGTGACCAAGACAGGTCTCACAGATTTGTCAACAACCCATACAGATGTTAGTGTCCACTGTGAGTTACACAATCTCGTTAAAACCCTGTCTCCCTCACAAGGAATTGCAAGTTTCCATGCTGAAGATCTAGCCTCTGAATTGTCTCAAAAGCCACTCTGAGTCAGACTGCCTCAACAACTGCATACATCCTGATGGTTCAATCTCTCCTCCTGAGACTGTGTTTCATGTGACTCACAAAGCTGCACTTCACCACTGACTCATTGGCGCAACTCCAGCTCTTTAGCCATTCTGAGCAGAACACCACCGCTGTGAAGGGTTACGTTTGCCCCAATATCCCACAGCATGGATCCACTAGCCTTCTGTTGTCTTTTCAGCTCTCCAGGTCTTCACCCGAGCCCTCACTATTTGGAGCACTTTTGCTGCTTGGAGTTTCTTTCTTTGCTCATACAAACATATGAATTAGGAGCCAGAGTAGGCCATTCAGCCCCTCAAGCCTGCCCCGCCATTCAATAAGATCATGGCTGATCTGATTGTAACCTCAACCCTACATTCCTGCCTACCCCCGATAACCTTTCATCTGTTTGTTAATCAAGAATCTATCTAGCTCTGCCTTAGAAATATAGGAAGACACTGTTTTCACTGCCTTTTGAGGAAGAGAACTCCAAAGACTCACAATCCTCTGAGAGAAAACATTCTCCTCATCTGCTACCCATGGCTCCTTCCCAGTGGTCTCTTTCACTGGGTCCTGTCTCTCTCTCTCTCTCTCTCTCCCTCTCTCTCTCTCTCTCTCTGGGATCCCCCTCTCTGGATTCCCTCTCTCAGTTCCGGGACTCCCCATTATGGCGCCCAAAAATCTCGGTCTCATGATCCTTGTCTTTGCACGCTCCCGATGTCCCAGATGGCTGGACCCTTTATCTGAACAACAACCTGGAATGGAGTAGAAACACACAATGCTGAAAAAACTCAGCAGGTCTAATAGCATCTGTGAGAGAGAAACAGAGTTAACATTTCAAATCTGTATGACCCTTCATCAGAGCTAAAGAGAAGTAGAAATGTGATTAAATTTATACTCTTTAAGAGGGGTTGGAGCAGGTGAAGCTGGATAGAAGGATAGAAACAGGGATTTAAAAGGGATGATAAATAGGGGATAAAATAATGAATAAATGAATAAAAATTAAAATAAATAGATAAAAAATAAACATAAATTTTTAAAAAGGCATTAAAACAGGGATTATACCATGAACTCTCTCCTCTTTCTTCACCCCTTTTCTCATCCCTTTTTAAAATTTATTTCTATGTTTTTATCTACTTACTTTTTTTTTTATTTTTGTTCATTTTATCATTCTTGGACCTGATGAGAATTACAGTCCTCAGCCTCCGCCCGGAACCAGGTAAGTTCCTCTTCCTTGACAGAACTCCAGGATTGAACACTCATGGGAGAAAACTCATAGTGGCATTAAATTATAGTGTTTCCTTTTGACTTCCGTAAGTTATCAAACTATCAATGACAATGGGGACAAAAAGGTTATTTAACTGTCTGTCAATAGCCAGCCAGTTGGATAATGAAAAGCCTGGACATTGGTAGGAGTGTGGAGCAGGACCGCTGGACACAGTAGCCATGCGCTGACACTGCCAGGAACTGGCAATTCTGACAGAAGCAGGCAGATGGGATCTTGCCTTAATGTCTCATCCAGAAGACAGCATTCTGACAGTGCAGCGCTGCCTCAAAACTACATTGAAGCGTCAGCCTTGGCCAGGGGACAGCAACCTGCATCTCTGGACCAGGCTATTAATGACTCTTGTGCAGCTCCTGACCTTTTTGATGGCAATTAAATGGCTTTATTTGAAACTTTTATTAACATCGTACTTGTGAGAGAGTATCAGTCAAACAACAATAGTTTTGTAAAAACCTCTAAAATGTTGTTAGGCATCTTGGTTTTCATTATGGTTGGCTTTTAAGTAACAGCTCTCTTAAGATATTGTGTTTTTGACTCAGTTTTAAAAATGGCTTTTCTTGTTATTAGGGTTGCCAACTTCTGACCTAGGCTATGCACTTCAACCCTAGAGCGGAATTTGAATCCTCACCCTTTTGACTCAGAGGCAAGATGTCTCTCACCTGGCTAAGCTGGGATGGAGCAATATTAACAGAGGTCTAGGACCAAACCTTTCCCACGATGCTCAATCCAAGGTGTAATGCATGTTCCTTTGGAACCTGGAATTGATTCTACACACAGTGACAACAACAGCCGTAGCACAGCTACATTCTCATGCGTTTTAAACAGCTGAGTGCTCGCTATTAGTAAAAGGTAGCCGTAACCATAGCAACTCTTTATATGATCGTTCAGAAGATTGAAAAAAAAACCTCATTGGCACCAGAGCTGACCCATTAATGTACAACTTATAGTTGGTACTTGATAAGATTTCTGTAATGACTTGACGTACCAGGCAGGTTTCAACTAGAAACAGATAACCTTATTACAGGGAGCTTTTCAGATTCTATATGCTTGACCCAGGTCCTCGACAAGAAAGCCCAGCAACTAGCCCCCCACCCCCCACCTCCCGGATTACTCGCACTAGGAATCATTGGTTGGAGACTTCAAGAACAATTACATGGCACCTGATAGGCAGTAGGAAAAGCTACACCTTCAATTACTACATTTCCTCTCCCTTTAGTTTTTTTATAGTTTCTGTTTACAGAGATTATTTGAATGTGTTACAACATATACATATATACAACTCAGATGATTAAAGTGTAAGTATCTGAGGTGGTTTCCTTATTCAGTTAGAGTAGTGCAGCTCTACCACTTAAGGTTCTTCCACTGGATTGACATGATCAGGAAATGCAGCACCAGACACATCACTAGAAAGTGGCAGTTCATGGTTTGACAACTATACAGAGATACCATGTCTATTCTAGATCGATCTGCTGCCTCAGGGATTAATGATTCGATGTTAATCACAGGTGGAATAGCTGGTTGTTGGAATATCTCTCTATTCCTAATATGATCTCCATGTTTTTGAACAATTTGGTTTTCTACTTCTACCTAGAAGAACAAGGGACCAGTTTCTGAGACAATTCTTCCAGGAACCCAACAAGGTCCACTTCCAAAACTACCTCCTACAGTGAATCTTTGAGCTTTGCTATGAACATCGTGATTCAATTTTTGATTATTCTGATTCCTCTCTACCTTCCCCTCTAAGTTTGGAAACGCCAGAATTAACCTTGTACGTAAGCATTTCATCAATAATTCAGATGGCATTGAACCCGTAGTTGAATGAGGCATTGTACGACAATTGGGAAAAAAGCGGGAAGTTGGAGCTTCTAGAGTAACTTCTGATAACCTCTTCATTCCAGATTTGAAAGTTTGCACAATCTTTCAGCTAAACCATTTGGTGAGGCATGATATGGTGCTGTTTTAATATGTCTGATTCCATTTAACATCATGAATCTCTAAAACTCTGTACTGGTAAAGACTACCATTATCCCAAATGATGACTTCCGGTAGGCCATGTATACTAAAACATTGACACAGCTATTCAATAGTTGTGCTCGATGTCGGTGATCTAACTTCATACACATTCATCCATTTAGTATGTGCACCTACAATCAATAAAACCATGGCACCTAAGAATGTTCCTGCATAATCAATATGTGGTCTAACCCTGGGTCGACCAGGCCACTAGCACAGATGCAATGGAGCTGAAAAAGGCAACTTCTATTGTTGCTGACAATGGATCCAATGCTTGATCATGCTTTCAATGTCACCGTCAATACCTGGCCACCAGACATAGCTTTGTGCAAGCATTTTCATCTTCAATATGCCTAGATGCGCACTATGTAACTCTGTCAAGAGAGGTTCTCTGCCTTGCAAAGGGACAACAACTCTTGATCCCCACAACAACATTCCATCTTGACAACTTAACTCATTTTTCAAGCATGGAATGGTCTCATCTCTTCTGACACTGGTGAATGTTATCACCCTTGCAATATAAGGTCTTTAACAAAATTGGATCTCTGTTGGTCCAATTCCTAATTTGCTTTTCACACACAGGTGAAGAATCCGAGGAATTCAGTACAAACACAACTTCTTGTGGCACTGGAGAATGTAAAATGCTATCTGGTGAAGGGAGACGACTGAGTCCGTCCGCATTTGCAATAAGCAAGCCAGGATGCTGCATAAAGGTATACTCATACACAAATAATATCAAAGCCCAGTGTTGAATTCTTGCTGATGCTATTGAAAGAATGGCTTTATCCTCACTGAATAAACTCATTAATGGTTTATGGTCCAACACAATGGTGAAATGTCGTCCATGCAGTTACTGGTGGAATTTCTTCACTCCGAATACCACTGATGAATCTTCCTTTTCTGGTTGGGAATAATCCTTCTCAGCTGCGAAGAGGGTTCTTGGACATAGTCAATTGGCCTTTCTGATCCATCTTCTACTCTATGTGATAACACAGCTCCCACATCATAAGGAGAAAGATCACATGTTAATACCAGTTCTTTCGATAGGTACCAATAAACATGATGAATTTAATAGCTTCTTAACTTTCACAAAGGCTTCTGCTTGAAAAGTTTGACAAGAAGCAGTTATAATAGTTGATCATGCTCAGAAAAGACTTGAGTTCAGTTACACTGGATGGGGAGGTTGCATCCTTGATTGCCCTAACTTGCTGGGGGGTTGGTTAGCTCAGTTGGTTAAACAGCTGGTTTGTGATGTAGAGTGATACCAACAGCACAGATTCAATTCCTGTACCAGCTGAGGTCATCAATGAATGCCCCACCTTCTCAACCTCACCCCTCACCTGAGGTGTGGTGACCCTTAGGTTAAACTCACCACCAGTTAACTTTCTCTAATGAGAGAGCAGCCTATGGTCCTCTGGGACTATAGCGACTTTCACTTCTTGCCCTAACTTTCTCTTCTACCGGATGCAAACCCATGGCATCCACCCGGTGACCCAGGTAAGTAGCTTCTGGTGCTTGGAATGTACATTTCTCTTTCTTTAATCGTACGCTGGCTTCCTAGAACCTAAACACAAACCCCTACACTATAATGGATGGCTTTGACAGGTAATGAGTTTTCACGAGGTCCATTAACTCATTAAAGGAGTTAGAATTGGGTGCGTTTGGGGCCATCAGGTTGCAGATAAGATTGTACGTCTTACTACCACATACACTCAAAAGGATTGCTTTCTGTTCCTCCTCTGTGGTAATTTTGTTCGCAACGAACTCTAAATTCTGGCCCCAGTATACCATAGTCATAATCGTAAGGATCGATTCTGGTGAAGAGAGGGATGACTGGTGAATAGTCTTTTCTTCCTTCTCAAGATTCGATGTACTCACATTCACAAGGCGGGGTGCAACATCGGAGCTAGTTTACCCTTGTCGCCAAATGTAATGACTTGACATACTGGACAGGTTTCAACTAGAAACAGATAACTTTATTACAGAGAGCTTATCAGATGCTACATGCTGAAACCGGGTCCTCAACAAGAAAGTCCCGCCCCCTGGATTACCTGCATTTAGGGCTTATTGTCGGAGCCTCCAAGAACAATCACATAACCCCTGATAGGCAGTAGGAAAGGCTATCTCTTCAATTACTACAATTTCCCTCTATAGTCTTCTACCAGAAAACTTTCACAGGAGGTGCACAACAATGGTCACGTTAATTACAAAAGTTCAACAGATTTTCCTTAAATGAATCCTTAGAGGCCATGGAGATTAGGGTTTGGGAAAGATCGTTCCAGTCTTTAATTGTTCTTGGGAAAGAGGAGTTAGCAAAGGAAGAATGTTGGGGCTTATACAGTTGGAGCTGTTGGTTATGAACTCTTCGAACTCAGTTGCTTTTGGGCTTAATGCACTGCTTAACAATATTTAATCATCCATTCAAAATTTTACAGAGGCATCTCAACCTGGGCCTTTCTTCAATTCTGGAGACAGTGCCAGCTTAGCGACAGGACCAGCTGGGAGATAATAGAATCTCACAAGTAATCTTCTGTAATGGAATGAGCTGCCTGGCATTGAACTTTCTCAAGGAGGGTAATGCTTTTAGCAGAATATGTGTCCCAAGTGGCTACGCCATTCTGCAAGTGTGTTCTAACCAATGTCTGGTACAGAATTTCCTTTACTATAGTTGAAGAGTACTGGAAGTTCTGTTTCACAAACCCAAGCATTTAAGATGCTAGGGAGGCTTCAAATTGGCTTTGTACATTTTATTTGGATGTGGATTCCTAAGTACCAGCATTCTTTAGTAAAGTCAAGGGGGTGGGGTTGGAATCATGCATTGTGTCTCTGGGTACTGATGGACATTGAGTATTTCTGATTCGCATGATATTACATTTCTCTACATTGAATTCCATTCCCCATATATTTGCCCATTTGATTGGATTATTTAGACCTTCCTGAAGGACATCTGCTGCTTCAGTAATGGCACTATAGATTAGGCAGTCAACTGCAAGGAGTCTGATCTGGCTTGATATTCCATCCTGGATGTCACTTATAAAGAGGGGAAACAAATGTGGGCCCAGGACGGTACCTTGGGGCACGCTGCTTAAGATTGGTTTCCAGTTTGAGGTTTCCCATTCACTGTGACCTTTTGTTGCTGTTGGGTAATAAATGCTTAGCAGTTCCTTGGACTCCATAATGATCTAGTTTGTCCAGTAGCTTCACGTGTGGTACACAGTTAAAAGCTTTGGAAAAATCTAAAATAGCTAAATTTGTGGTGATGCGATTGTCAAGGTTATAGGTCAGATTGTGGATGGTAAGTCTGAGTTGTGATGTTGTTGATTTGGCTTCACAAAAGGCATGCCGTTTGTCAATAAGGTTATTCTACCTTTCAAGATGTCTCATTAGCTGACTATCAATTGTGTGTTCTAGTAATTGCAGCAAACACGAGTAAGCAAAATAGGTTGGTAGTTTTCTGGCTCACAAGGGGGGTGGTCTTTTCTCATAAATTGGAGAGACATAAGTGGGAGTTAGTCAATGGGTAGCTCACTTGTGTTTATGGATTGTAGAAAGATATATCGTAACTTGTAACATTAGCACAAACTCACTTGCTGCAGTTTTAAGTGCATGGTTTGGGATGTCATCAGTGTCACAAGCTTTAGATCAATCAATGTGGATGAGATGATGTCAGGCATCACAAGCAAGCACCTGAAAGCATACCTCATAAAAATGCTGTCCCCAAATATTTCTTTTTATTTTATTTATTTATTTCCTAACAGAGATTTCGTCCCACTCTTGGATGAGGTTTCATGAATAAATTTAAAGGCCGCCTGATGACAAAGCTAACGATACAAAAATAGATGGGAGGGTATGTCATGATGAGGACATAAGGAATCTGTAAGGGGATATAGATAGGTTGAGTGAGTGGGCAAAAACTTGGCAGATGGAGTTTAATGTAGGAAAGTGTGAGGTCTTGCACTTTGGTAGGAAGAATCAAAGGGCAGACTATTATTTAAAAGGTGAGAGACTCAAAAAAGTGCAGCACAGTGGGATCTGTGCATGAAACACAAAAAGTTAGCATGCAGGTGTAGCAAGTTATTAAGAAAGCAAATGGAATTTTGGCCTGTATTGCTAGGGGGTTGGAGTTTAAAAATAGGGAAGTCTTGTTACAACTGTACAGGGTGTTGGTGAGGCTGCATCTGGAGTACTGGATACAGTTTTGGTCCCCCTTTTTAAGAAAGGATGTACGGGCATTGGAGGCAGTTTAAAAGAGATTCACTAGGCTGATTCCTGGAATGAAAGGGTTGACTTATCAAGAATGGCTAAACAGGTTAGGCCTTTATTCATTAGAGTTTAGAAGAATAAGGGGTGATCCTATTGAAACATTCAAGACTCTGAGGGGGCTTGACAGGATAGATGTTGAGAAGATGTTTCTACTAGTGGGGGAATCTCAAACTGGGGAAATAGTTACAGAATAAGGGGACATTCATGTAAAACTAAGATGCAGAGGGATTTCTTCTCTTAGAGGGTACTGAATGTCTGGAATTCTCTACCCCAGAGAGTTGTGGAGGTTAGATCACTGAAAGTGTTTAAAGAGGAGGTGGACAGATTTTTGAAATATCGTGAAGTTGAGGACAACGAGGAGCTGGTATGAAATAGGAGTTGAGGCCTGGGGCAGATCAACCATGATCTTATTGAATGGCAGGGCAGGCTTAAGGAGCCGAATGGCCTACTCCTGCTCCTATTTCTTATGTTCTTATGCCTCACCGAATCACCTGTCCACCAACTATAAAGTTGGACAGGCCATGAAAAATCACAGACAATTGCACCATTAATGGGCTTTATAGCCCGCTTAATTGTCGGTGGGCAAGCTTCTGACTTTTGCACGTGCCCTCCGAGTGAATTATCGTGCATGTGCGTCATGACATGCTCGCCCGATGTCATCTCGGGCGACTTTACGTCCAATCAGGTGGACGCATGCCTGCCTGCCTGTGGGACGTAAAATTCTGCCCATGGACTTGCAAGATGATTTACACATTTGGTTAACATTTTCTGGTGCTCTTCCCCAACTCAGGAGAGTTGCTGAGAAACAGCTTTGTCATCTGTGCGGCCTGGCTCTTAAAGGCACCCATACTGATACCCTGCCACCGCGGCACTTTTTTCGGTGGTTTTCGGTACAGTGGTCCCTTAATGCAACACCTCACCCGAGACTGCTGAGTGGTCACTTATATCGGAATGGGGCCTGACAAATGTCATCAAAGCAGGATGTGTAACGAGAAGAAACTCTAATACATTCTCAGTTCCATTGGTGTGATTCCTGGTGGTAAAGTTGACCATCTGCATTAACAAGTGGTAACTCACTATATTTATTAACTACTCCTGAAGTGGGTTTGTTGCATATCGGGGGCAAGCTTGATTCAAAGGAAGATCAAGAACATTAAAATTCTCTCTTAATATGATAGAGGGCAGTGATATTGTATTATAAATTGTTGTTAGGCTAGCATCTGGGTTACTTAATGAATCCTTGGGGCTGCTGGCTTTCTGATGGTAAGCTCCAGCATAAACATCTTCCCCTAGAAGATCAATTGGTACCATATTAACTCCGTGTTTGTTGAGGATAAATGATATCATGCAAGACTGGCAGCTGAGTTCTTGACTGTGAAAAAATACTCCTGCATATTTTGAAGATCTATCTTTGTGATATACTTATGGAGCCACAAACAGGTGACCAAAAGCTTAGTCAAAGAGTTAGGTTAAGAAGCATCTTAAAGGAGGGGAGAGAGATGATGAGGTTTAGGAATAGAATTCCCAGGCTTGGGGCCCAGACAGTTGAATGTGAACTAAGTCAGGGATACACAAGAGACCAGGGTTGGAGAAATGCAGAGACATTGGACGGTTGCAAGGTTGGAGGAGTTTCCAGAGTAGGAAGGGGTGAGACCACAAAGGGATATAGAAATGGGAATATGAATTTTAAGCACTGCTTTCAGCCATTTTGGCCTTCCTCATCTGAACAACCTCCCAAAACTCCTCCATCTTGTTGTTCCTCTTTCCAACTTCACAATCCTCCTCAACACGGGTCTCTCCTCATGAGACATGAACACAGAAACCAGCACACCAGCAGGGGAAGCTAAATGCCCGCATAAACCTGCACACCAGCAGAGGAAACTAAACAGCCACATAAACCCACACACCAGCAGAGAAAACTAAACAGCCACATAAACCCGCACACCAGCAGAGAAAACTAAACAGCCACATAAACCCGCACACCAGCAGAGAAAACTAAACAGCCACATAAACCCGCACACCAGCAGAGTAAACTAAACAGCCACATAAACCCGCACACCAGCAGAGAAAACTAAACAGCCACATAAACCCGCACACCAGCAGAGAAAACTAAACAGCCACATAGACCCGCACACCAGCAGAGGAAACTAAGCGGCCACGTAGACCCACACACCAGCAGAGAAAACTAAACAGCCACATAGACCCGCACACCAGCAGAGAAAACTAAACAGCCACATAGACCCGCACACCAGCAGAGGAAACTAAGCGGCCACATAGACCCACACACCAGCAGAAAAAGCTAAATGGCTACATAAACCCACACACCAGCAGAGAAAACTAAATGCCTACAGAAACCCACATACCAGCAGTGGAAAACTTAACACCCACATAAATCAGCAAAGGGCACTAAACTCCCCAAACTCCTCTCTTTACAATATATCAAATTCCTTTGATATCTTTTCTATATTGATCAATGTTAAAAGTTTAATTTGGCCCAAATAAAATCATTGCACCATTAATATATTCATTCAGTTGTGTAGACAGGACTGTTTAAAATATTTATCCACACTGCACAGCCATCTGCCTGATACATATGTTTCTTGTCGACTAATGCCCTTACCATATGGGACATTGTATTATCTGTGCAGATGGACTGTGCTCAAGATCCATTGTATAACACAGATCGTGCTAGCAAGTTCTGCACATCAAAAGAATGCACTTCATTGCATGTGTCTGAAAACTCTGAAGACAAAATTGCAGCAAACTCTGAGAGACAAAGTGTGCCATTGTAAAGTTGAATCCACAAGGCTTCTCAGTGAGTATGGTTAACTCGAAGAGGAATGCAGGAATTTAATTGCACACATATGACTTCCATCACTAAGAAGAAGGACAAAGGCAGCAAGTGTTTGGGAAGACCACCGGCTGCAAGATCCCCTCCAAACCACACATCATCCTGACTTGGAACTATGTTGCCATTCCTTCACTGTTGCTGTATCAAAAGCCTAATAGCACTGTGGGTGTACCTATGGACACATGGACTGCAGCGGTTCAAGAAGATGGCTCACCGTGACTTTCTCAAGGGTAATTAGGGATGAACAATAAATCTGGCCTTGTCAGTGGGGTTCAAATCATAGAAATAGAAACCTTAAAAAATCTACGACACAGCAGGAGGTCATTCAGCCCATCATGTCCATTCTGGTAGAAAGTTTCAGCTCCTGACTGGGGATCGAACCCACGCCACGGCAGTGAAAGTACCAAATCCGAACCACGATACCACCATTAAATCTAAGAGTTCCCAAGAATTAATTTACCAAAAATCTCCTCACACATGGCACACTGAGCAGCACACTTCTTACAGTGTGTGGGTGCATTACGATGGCATGGACACACATCTTACCCCACTGAATCTTTATTTACTGTTTGAATGTACAAAGTAGTTACTGCTGAACCTGGGATGTACAAGTGCTTGGCCTTAGACAAAGGTTCCAGGTAATGTCATCCTGTGGAGTTTGCTCACTGCAAAGCAAACAACCTTCGGCCAAGTTACGGCCGATGCACTAATTCTCTTTAGGGTGTCAATAGCAGGAGGAGAAACGAGAGGCTGGGGGTGATGGGGGTGGGAGTCGGCAAGAATGAGAAGCGTGCTAGGCAAGTTAATCCAGGCAGATGATTCCCTGTGATGGAGGGTTCAAATCCCAGAGAACTCAAATTAAAAATTGAGCAGCTAGGAGTAAGAAGGGAAATCAGGTGGAACGCTTTCATCCAGAGGTTAATTAAGTTGTGAATGAGTTACCAGAAAACGTCAGTGAAGCAGACAATTTCAAAAGGTTCAACAGGTGAATGAATAGATTTTTGGAGATAGTAGGACATTGAGGGATATAGTCAGAAAACAGATAGGTCAGGTTCATCTGCGAAAGAGAGGCAGGCTCATTTGGGCCTAATAGCCTTTTTATGATGAGAATTCCTGCTGCTCTTATTGCATTATCAGATAACAGAGGCATTAGTTACATGCAGGATAACAGAACCAAGTGTGACAATACTATAAAATATAAGGTGAAGAAAAGTGCTTGTGATAGGGAAAGAATAACTAACTTGGAAACACTAGAAGCAAAAGGCAACAATTAAAATTCCACCAGACTGTCACTTGACTAACTGAAACCACACAACACTTATAAAATAATTAGTAAGTACTATTTGGGAATCTGTAAAAGAAAAAAGCTCCCATCATGACTTGGTGCAGAATAGACTAGGGCTGTCTCAGGTTCGATCCCCAGTCTCTTGTGAGTTAGCTTGTACCAGACTGGACAACAGTGCAGGGTTTCTACAGTTAGCCCCTTGGGTGGAGGGGTCATAAATCAGCCAGGGTTTATTAGCCAATGAGTTAAGCTGGCATGTGCAGGTACGGCAGAGTCGGGTCACAATTGGAAAGCCCCCCCCACTGTCGTTGTAGGGTATTGGATACCATTCGGTAGGTCTTAGTGAAGTCTTCATATCTAAGTAGGTTAATTGCATGTATTTATTAACTACAAGAATTATGTACATATATACAGGGAAAGATTCAAGCTAGGAGCTGAATCCATGCTTGCCTGGGCACATGGCTGTGTCCAAAACTAGACTGCTAGGTGTGGGTCTTGTGTTCTCTTATTTCACTGTGTGGGCAGCACTGCACTCAGTCCCTATATCTGCCAGACCGTTGTACTACACCTATGGTCAAACAGCACCTGCTGAGATTTTAAAGCTGCTTTTCTGAATGAGTGCTCCTGGCACCGAATACTGCCCCCCAAGAGCACAGAGAAATATGGTATGTGCAGCGCCCATTTTTATCAGGCCCTGCTTGGTTCACTGAGATTCCAACATGGCAGAAAGGAAGTGTGCATCTCTTCCCAGCCATATGGGAAAAGGACAAAAAAAGGTGTTCCTTTCTCTCATCTGATACAGGTAATGGGCCCTTTGCAGATGCAGATAAGATAGCCTAATGCCTGGTTGATACCCCTTTCTGTAAGATTGGTTTTCCTTGAGGCAGTTAGCAATGTCATCCTGGCTGAACTCAGGCAAACCAGCCCTAGGGAATGCCTGTTACAAACCTGGTAAGTAACTAACCCGAACATGGTGCTTGGAAGATTGCTCCTCTTGACCCAACATTACAGGACCCGAACACCACTCTTGATCACCAGCAACCCCTCAATTGTTAAACTTCTGATTCACTCCTGATTACTCTGTTCCCAAATGCCTCAGCCCACACTGCCCCCCCAACCCACACCTCCACACCCACCACCCCACCCTGCCCCCCCGCCCCTACCCCCCCCCCGCCCCTGCAACAACACTCCTAATACCAACCCTCCATTGCCACTGCTCCTGTTCTGATCCTTGGTCCAACCCCTCTGTGCTTCCAATCCCCAACATCTACCCCTGGAATTCCCAATACCAAGCCCCACAATCTCTGACCCCATTCCAGGCCTTGACCCCATCTGTCCAAAGCCCTTAATCCCCAATTTCTGATCCCAATTTCCAACACGTGATCCCATTGTGATCCCTATCCTGTGTACAGATCTCTGATATTCCTTTCTTGAGGGCCGTTATTTGAACTCCTATGGGATCTTCACACTTCGCCAGAATTATTGAAGCAGACTTAGGGGCCAGTATCTGGACAGCCTAAGGGCCTCACCATTCACTGTACAAACCATTTCAGGCAAATACCTTTAGCATCTCTGAGCTGGTATCCCACAGTTTCGTACCAGGGCCTGATCCTGGCATCCTAGAATAAGGAGGTTATTAAGCTCATTGTGCCTGTTCTGGCTCTTTGAAAGAGCTTGCCAATTAGTCTTCCTCTATAGCTTTTCTTTTCAAATATTTATCCAATTTGCTTTTGATAGTTATTGTCGAATCTGCTTCTTCCAGCCTTTCATGCAGTGCATTCCACATCCGAACAATTCTCTGCGTAAAATAAATTCTGATCCCACCTCTGGCTCTTTTCTCAATTATCGGAAATCTGTGTCTCCTGGTTACTGACCCCATCCCCATCACTGGAAACAGCTGCCTGTCTATCAAAACCGCCTTGTAATTTTAAACATCTGTAATTAATCTTCCCATAGCTTTCCCTGCTGTAAGGAGAGCAATCTGAATTTCCCTAGTCTCTTCTCATGACTGAAGACCTCTTGCTGAAACCACTTTAATAAATCTTCTCTGTCACCTTGCTAAGGCTTTGACATCCTTCCTAAAGTGTGACACTGAGAATTGGGCACTATATTCCCGCTGGGCTCTGCAATGCTTCATAAAGTTTCATCATAACTTCCTTGCTTTTGGACTCTATGTTTATAAGGCCCAGGATCCCTAACATTTCTTTTAATTGTAGTTAAAGGTACCCATGGCTTGAGGGATGGGCTGATTTTACTTCATAACGATCCCTAGAGAAATAAGATGTGATGTCACAAGGAATGTGGTAGCTAAGTAGGCACCAAGCCAGATGAAAACTTGTAGAGATACATTACCGGTGGCTTTGTTATATAACTGCTAGAGCTGACAGCATTTCACCTCCTGCCGGTCTCTGTGGTAGTCTGCTTCAAATCAATCTTCACAGATGACTGCTTTGAAGTGGGCTTTTATCTCTTTGTGTGGAAAATGTCTGCTATTTTTCCGTGTAGCAGCCTGATCTCAGTTCGATCAGGGTAGAATCTTAAGTGAAACAGTCTTTATCCTTCTGACAGAGAATTTAATGAGACATGGATGGCAACTGAAGGGACAGAGATCTCATTGAGGGAAACATAACCGAGTCTCACCTGGGTAGTTTCTGATTAGAATGCATGCCACTGGTCTTTTTGTGTCCTTTTGTTTTTATGTCCTACACAATCCCCCACCCATCCTGCTCCTCCCAACCCTCTTTCACTCTGAAAAGGCATGGTGGAATATAGATCCAGCATTGACTCGCCTGTCTTTTCTCTAGAAAAGTAAATGTGAGGGGTAACTGTTGTATATTTTATATCTCGGAGCTATACAGAGATGACACACCAGTTTCTATGCATGTAGGAACTTTATTTACAAGCGCTTTTTAAAAATTCTGCTCCGTGCTTACAGCTCTTTGCTTTCAACAACTTCCACAGTTTGTTTACTTTTCTCTGAGTTCACACACAGGCTTAACTAATCAAGCAGAGTGAGCAATAGCAAATAGATGCACATAATCAAACACAGAACAATTGAACATTATATCGCTCTCCCTTATAAAACTAAATACCTTATTTTAAATTAAATTGTCCTAAACAACAAACATCGAGTCACTTCTTAGACTTCAATTTGTCAGTTTCCCCTAAGTACGAAAATAGTGTTTGAGATACAAAGGTCCCTGATAACCACACTGAGATCTACAAATTTGAGGTTGTGGTTCTGTGTGACCAACTTGGTTGTGTGAACCTGCAAGATCCTTCACCTCAAAGTTCAACTGATGAAGATGATCTGACCATGTGTAGTTGCATAGATGTCGATGACCAGACCCCGATGTGGCTAACAATGTGGTACTGCTTGGTGATTGGTGTGGAGAGTGACCTTTTTACCATTGAGATACAATATTCACAAGCATAGATGTAGGCTAGTGCTTCCCACTCTCTAGCAGAGTACTTGCATTCAGTTTCCAACAACAGGCATGTTACATAAGTAATTGTTTGTTCACTTCCTTCAATGCATTGAGAGTATAGCTCCGATCATGTTTCCCAACACATCTGTTGTGATATACGTATCCGCATGTAGGTTTTAATCTGTGAGGACTGGCAGGGATGCTATCTTTGCCTTTAATGAATCAAACGTTGTTTGCTGTACGATCATCCATTCCCATTGTGCATCTTTGCACAGTAGCTTCTGAAGCAGCTTGTTGATCTTTTTGTACTTAGGAACAAATTTGTGATAGAAGTGGGAGTACCAAGGCATGATGCCAACTTTTTCATGTTAGAACGGGTTGGAAGTGCATGAATGGCTTTGACATTGTCGTGTGCAGGCTTTACTCCAGCTGCAGTCACTTTATGCACTAAGAAGCCAATCTCGGGTGCCGCGAAAGTTCATGTCCTTGGTGAGTGTCAAGTTGTGTTGTGTGAGACAAGTGAACACCATTGATCAAGTTCTGCTTTTTCCCTTCCCTGGACAACAAGATCATCAAGTAGGCTGAGTATCTTCTCAACGTCTGATGGCATGTGGTAGGTACTGGACTTAGCCCATATAGTATTCTGCAGTGCTGAAACACACCTTAATAAGTCTTTAATAGGACCTTTGAGGCTGTTCTGCCATTCATTATGATCATGGCTGATCATCCAACTCAATAGCCTGCTCCCACTTTCTCCCCATATCCTTTGATCCCTTATCTAACTCCTTCTTGAAAACATACAATGTTTTGGCCTCAACTACTTTCTGTGGTAGTGAATTCCATAGGCTCACAACTCTCTGAGTGAAGAAATTTCTCATCTCAGTCCTAAATGGTCTATCCCATATCTTCAGACTGTGATCCCCGGTTCTGGACTCCCCCACCATCAGGAACATCCTTCCTGCATCTACCCTGTCTAGTCCTGTTAGAATTTTATAGGTTTCTATGAGATCCCCATTCATTCTTCTGAACTCCACCGAATATAATCCTAACAGTCTATCAATCTATCCTCATATGTCAGTCCCGCCATCCCAGGAATCAGTCTGGTAAACCTTTGTTGCACTCCCTCTATAGCAAGAACATCCTTCCTCAGATAAGGAGATCAAAACAGCACACAATATTCCAGGTGTGGTCTCATCAAGGCCCTGTATAATTGCAGCAAGGCATCCCTGCTCCTGTACTTGAATCCTCTGGCTATGAAGGCCAACATACCATTTGCCTTCTTTACCGCCTGCTGCACCTGCATGCTTACCTTCAGTGACTGGTGTATGAGGACACCCAGGTCTCGTTGCACATTCCCTTCTCTCAATTTATAGCCATTCAGATAATAATCTGCCTTCCTGTTATTGTTACCAAAGTGGATAACCTCACATTTATCCACATTATACTGCATCTGACATGCATTTGCCCACTCACTCAGCTTGTCCAAATCACACTGAAGCGTCTCTGCATCCTCCTCACAGCTGGCCCTCCCACCCAACTTTGTGTCATCTGCAAATTTGGAGATATTACATTTAGTTCCCTCATCTAAATCATTAATATGTATTGTGAATAATTGGGGTCCCAGCACCGATCCCTGCAGTACCCCACTAGTCATTGCCTGCCATTCGGAAAAAGACCTGTTTATTCCTACTCTTTGTTTCCTGTCTGCCAACCAGTTTTCTCTCCATCTTAATACACTACCCCAAGTCCCATGTGCTTTAATTTTACATGCTAATCTCTTATGTGGGACTTTGTTGAAAGTCCAAATAAACCACATTCACTGGCTCCCCCTCATCAACTCTACCAGTTACATCCTCGAAAAAATTCCAGTAGATTTGTCAAGCATGATTTCCCTTTCATAAATCCATGCTGACTCTGTCCAATTCCACAATTTGGGTACAGCTTTGAATTTATCTTACTGCGATGGGGCACAAGTAGATGAGACTGCTGAGGTCTCTTTCTCTGTCGCCCTTGCACTTGAGCTGGTTGGGCATGCTGTGTCTGCAACCCTGGGTGCATTTCTGTGTAACCTCTTTGAATCAAAGATGGAAGATCTGATTTGGACTGCCAAGGTTGTGGCTTTTTCAAAAGTTAAATCATCATCTACCTTGAGACATTCCCTAATTCATAAAATTGAAGTCTTTTTAATTAGTTCATTGGTTCATGTGCCAAATTTATATGTAGAAGCCAATTGCTGCAATGCTGCTAGAATATTGTCTTGTGGGCTCACCATTTCTCTGGCAGCTATGGAGTAATGTATATCCTTCAAACATCACACTTTTCTTCGGCCCAAAGTATTTTTTGAGAGCACTTACCACTGTATCAAATGTCTTCTGTGAGCTGCCTGAATATTCGCTGGCCTCCTCCTCCAAGGCAATGTACAAGTAAAGCCTTCTTGTAAATTGCCGCTACGTTAAATTGCAGACTGTCCATACCCATCACAACAAAGTAGGTCCTGAACTATGAAATCCATTGATCCCATGGCATGACAATGAAAAAACTGGTCCTGGAACAGGTAAATTTAAATGTTTCTCTATCATCCATGTTGACAGTTTGTTAGATAGTTTATATGTTGGAGCTATGCAGAGCTGACAGACCAGTTTCTATATATTAGGAACTTTATTTACAAGCTTTTATGTTAAAATATCTGTTCCATGTTTACAGCTCTTTGCTTCCAGAACTGTCTACAGTTTGTTTACTTTTCTCTGAGCCCACGCCCAGGTTTAACTAATCAAGCACCAGTGAGCATTCATAGTAAACAGGTTCACATAATCAAACACAGAACAATTGAACACTATAGTAATCAAATATCCACCTTTAAGATTATAAAAGTTTTGTTGTATTATTAAAAGGTAGGCATAGAAAGAATGATTCCACTAATGCCAGTGGGAATTCAGGAGGAATTTATTTGTAAGAGAATTACTAGAATGTGGAACTCGTCCCCACATTGAGTAGCTGAGGTGAATAGCATAAATTAATTTAAGAGGAAGATAGCTAAGCACATAAGGAAGAGGGGTATAGAGAGTTTATGCTATTAGGTTAGATGAAGAAGGGTGGGAGGATGATCTTCTGTGCTTTCAATGTAATTCTATGAAGTACTATCCTCCAGCACCACAAACCTCCAAGATGGCATGATGGTGGATAGGCAATGGCTAATATTTAAGGAACAAATGTATGCATTGCAACAGTTATATTCCTCTCTGGCGCAAAAACGCAACAGGAAAAATGGCCCAACCATGGCTAACAAAAGAAATTAAGGATAGTATTAGAGGAGTCATGTAAAGTTGCTAGAAAATGTAGCAAGCCTGAGGATTGGGAGCAGTTTGGAATTCAGCAAAGGAGGACCAAGAGATTGATTAAGAGGGGAAAATAGAGTATGAGAGTAAACTTGCAAGGAACATAAAAGAGGACTGTAAAAGCTTCTATAAGTATGTAAGAAGAAAAAGATTGGTGAAGACAAATGTAGGTCCCTTACAGCCTGAAATTGGAGAATTTAGAAAAGAGAACAAAGAAATGGCAGAGCAATTAAACAACTACTTTACTTCTGTCTTCATGGAAGAAAAAACAAAAAACTTGCAGAAATACTAGGGAATCGAGAGCCTATTGAGAAGGAGGAATTGAAGGAAATTAGCATTACCAAAAATACAGTGCTGGAGAAATTAATGGGATTGAAAGCTGAGAAATCCCCAAGGCCTGATAATCTACATTCCAGGATACTAAAGGAGGTGGTCATGGAAATAATGGATGCATTGGTTGTCATCTTACAAAATTCTGTAGATTCTGGAACAGTCCCTGCAGATTGGTGGGTGGCAAATGTAACCCCACTATTTAAAAAAGGAGGGAGGGAGAAAACGGGGAATTATAGACCGGTTAGCCTAACATCAGTGGCAGGGAAAATGCTCGAGTCTATTATAAGGGATGTGATAACAGGATACTTAGAAAATATGAATGGGATTAGACAAAATTAACATGGATTTATGAAAGGGAAATCAGGTTTGACAAACCTACTGGAGTTTTTGGAGGATGTAACTAGCAGAATAGATAAGGGAGAACCAGTGAATGTGATGTATCTGGATTTTCAGAAAGCTTTTGATAAAGTCCCACATAAGAGGTTAGTATGCAAAATTAAAGCATGTGGGATTGGGGATAATATATTGGCATGGATTGAGAATTGGTTAGCAGACAGGAAACAGAGAGTAGGAATACATGGGTCTTTCTTGGAATGGCAGCTGGTTACTAGTGGGGTACCGCAGGGATCAGTGCTTGGACTCCAGCTATTCACAATATATATCAATGATTTGGATGAGGGAACCAAATGTAATATTTCCAAGTTTGCTGACAACACAAAACTTGGTGGGAATGTGAACGATGAGGAGGGTGTTAAGAAGCTTCAAGGTGATTTAGACAAGTTGAGTGAGTGGGTAAATATATGGTGGATGCAGTATAATGTGGAGAAATATGAGGTTATCCACTTTGGTAGAAAAAAACAGAATGGCAGAGTATTATTTAAATGGTGATAGATTGGGAAATGTTGAAGTACAAAGGGATCTGGGTGTCCTGGTACACCAATCACTGAAAGCAAATATGCAGGTACAGCAAGCAGTTAAGAAGGCAAATGGTATGTTGGCCTTCAATGTGAGATGACTTGAGTACAGGAGCAAGCATTTCTTACAACAGCTGTACAGGGCACTGGTAAGACCACACTGGAGTATTGTGTGCAGTTTTGGTCTCCTTACCAAAGACAGGATATACTTGCCAGAGAGGGAGTGCAGTGAAGGCTCACCAGACTGATTCCTGGGATGGTAGGACTGTCGTCTGATGAGAGATTGAGCTGACTAGGTCTATATTCACTGGAGTTTAGAAGAATGAGAGGGGATCTCATTGAAACATATAAATTCTGATAGACTGGATGCAGGGATGATGTTTCCTGTGGATGAGGATCTAGAACAAGGGGTTACCATCCCAGGATGCGTGTTAGGCCATTTAGGACTGAGATGAGGAGAAACTTCAGCACTCAAAGGGTGGTGAACCTATGAAATTCTCTACCACAGGAGGCTGTGGTGGCCAAGTCACTGAATATATTTAAGAAGGCAATTGAAAGATTTCTAGACGCTAAAGGTGTCAAGGAGCATGGGGAGATAGCAGAAGAATGGCATTGAGATACAGGATCAGCCATGATCATATTGAAAGGCTGAACAGGCTTGAAGGGCTGAATGTTCAAGTCTTGCTTCTATTTTCTATGTTTCTATGTTCCTATGACTGCAATCCTCCAATTCTGGCGTCTTTTGCATCCCTGTTTTTAATTGCTCCATCATTGGTGGCTATGCCTTCAGCTGCTAAGGCCCTAAGCTCTAGAATTTGCTTTCTACCCCTCTGCCCCTCTCTACTTCACTTTCCTCCTTTAAGACACTGCTTAAAACCTACCTCTTTGGCCTTTGCTTTTGATCATCTGACCTAATATCTCCTTATGGGGCTCAGTGTCATATTTTGTTTTATAATGCTCCTGTGAAGTACTTTTATTACATTAAAGTCGCTATATAAATATTAAATTGTTGTTGTAGTAGTAGTATCCAACTGAATCGAACTTCACATGTGAAACAAAATGAAAATTCTTGGACCTAAGAAGGATTGCAGCACTGTAAGGTGAGCTGGGACAGGGGATGAGTGGAGGACAAGGGTGCAGTGGTTAAATTTCATGGCAAGGCTGGGTCTGCAACCCAATTTTCCTGCTGGAACTGGGGTTATAGGGTGGATGGTGGTGGTGTGCTTCTTGTTTCCAAAACCCACCCTTCCCCCACACCTTGTGCTGATACCAGAGGAAGACTGGCAAGATAATGTCATGGCACCAGAAATCCCATGTGTTTTGCATTCAATGCCCCCAGCTCCTTTCATTGCGATAAGATCCTGGAAGACATGGAACTCCACAAAGAGTGCCTCCTAGTGGCGAATGGAGTAAGAAAGAATTTCAGGTCCTGCATGACTGCAGATCAAAGCAACACAAAGTAAAATGATTGCTCAATGTTCAGCACCATTCGTGACTCCTCAGATACCAAAGCGGTTCACATCCAAATGCAGCAAGACCTGGACAATATTCAGGCTTGGGCTAACAATTGGCAAGCAACATTCACACCACATATGTGTTAGGCAATGACCATCTCAACATCCCAATCCCACATTCATCCACACACTTTTCAGCTTGATGGCAATCAGGAGCAGGAATCCTGCCTGTTCTATATTTTCTTCTTTTCTTCCCTCCTTGGCCCAGTCCCACTCACCTTGCTGCTTCCATCCCAGCCCCAACTCCCTCGCCCCAGCCATGATCCCCTAATTAAACGCAGGCCAGGAATGGAACCAGATGGGAATGCTTCCTTCAAAATGAATGGACTGAAAATGGCAGGCTGCATGCTGAGAATTTTTCCCCATCCTCCTCTTTACATTGGTCTGATCATTGAATCGCCGTTCCCAATCCGCTTGATTCAGCCGCATACTGTGGACGACATTCATCTGTTGAGCATCAGTGTTCAAAACACATTGGCTTAACCAAAGTGCTTATGCCAATGTAATAGAAGCAAAATACTGTGGATGTTGGAAATCGGAAATAAAAACAGAAAATGCTGGAAAACCTCAGCAGGTCTGGCAGCATCTGTGGAGGGAGAAACAGAGTTAGTGTTTTGAGTCTCTTCTGAAAAAGAGTCATTCAGACTCGAAACGTTGACTCTGTTTCTCTTTCCACAGATGCTGCCAGACCTGCTAAGTTTTTCCAGCATTTTCTGTTTTTATTGCTTATGCCAATATCTGAGTTGCTGCAATAGAGCAATATTTAATAGGACTTCACATTTTAAATGCAGATTTCCATTGACAGGGTATCAGATGTGAAGATAACTGGAAAACTAAATTCCATGCAGCATTTAATCAACTGTGTCTGTATTTCTACTCATAGCCTTCAATTTCATTCTTAAATGGGTATATTTATCTTTTTAAAAGAAACAATTGACATGGTATTAATTGCTTTTGCTGGGAGATTGTTCCACATATTAATTATTCCTTCACTGTCGCTGGATCAAAATCCTGGAACTTGCTCCCTAACAGCACTGTAAGGATCTGCATACCTACACCATGTGGACTGCAGCAGTTCACGAAGGCAGCTAACCACCAGCTTCTCAAGGGCAATTAGGGATGGGCAATAATTGAAAATATGTTTTTTGGAACAGGAAAAACACATTAGACTGAAAAAGACTACTCTAGTCACCTATCTGCACCATCACTATATCCTCCAATCCTTTCTCTCTTCATAAACACAACAAAATGTTCCTAAACCTATTCATACTCTCTACTTTGATGATCTCCCCTGATAACTCATTCCACACACCTGTTACCCTTGGAGCTGAGGCTTAGTACTTTAACTATTAACATCCTGGAGGTTATCATTGACCAAACATTTAACTGGACTGGTCATATAAATACTGTGGCTACAAAAGCAGGTCAGAGGCTGGGAATTCCGCAGAGAGTAACTTACCTCCTGACTCCCCAAAGCCTGTCCACCATCTATTAGGTACAAGTCAGGAGTATGATGGAACACTCTTTAGTTGCCTGGATGAGTGCAACTCCCACAGTACTCAAGAAGCTCAACAGCATCCAGTACTAAGCTATCCATTTGATTGGCACCCCATGCATCACCTTCAACATTCATTCCCTCCACCACCAATGCAGTATGGCAGCAATGTGTACAATCTACAAGATCCACAATCTACAAGAACTCACCAAGGCTTCTTTCACAGCACCTTCCAAACCTGCAACCTCTGCTCCTCAAAGGACAAGTGCAGCAGACACATGGGAACCTGCAAATTCCCCTCCAAGCCACTTACCATCCTGACTTGGAAATATATCACTGTTCCTTCACTGTTGCTGGTTCAAAATCCTGGAACCCCCTTCCTAACAGCACTGTGGTTGTACAACACAACATGGACTGCAATGGTTCAAGAAGACAGCTCACCACCACCTCCTCAAGGACAATTAGGATGGGCAATAAAAACGCTGGCCTAGAAAGTGACACCCTCATCCTGTGAAAGAACTTTAAAAAATCTTAACCATTTGATGTTGAATAAATGCTAGCCTTACCAGCATCATTCACATCCTAAGAACACATAAAGAAAAACTGTTTAAGTGACTGAACATCAACTCATCGATAAAGAGAAACTCATCTTCAGATGAAGATCGATGAAGAAATCCAAGTGGATGTTCACCAGCATGGACCAGTTGGGCTGAATGGCTTGTTTCTATGTAATTCTATGTAATATTGCTCTGAATTATAATTGTGATCTGCCATTGGGCTAGTTACCTAATGATGGGAAAGCCACTTCACCTTGTGCTTTGTTCTCCCATTGCATCCAGCAACCAACTGCAACACAAGTTTGTAATAGAATGAGTTTATATTTTATCTGAAGGCGATAAGGGCTTCATTAATTATAAGAGGTCTGGCCATACTTGTATTTAGTTGTATTCAATTAAATATCATTGATCACTGGATCATGTCTATTTATAGGTTTCCTGTCTTATGCAAGAGAGCTTTCTCTATTAGGCCAGTCAGTCATTCCATCGATTAAAATATAGGTTTTTCAAACTCAGGTCCCTGAGGGGGATTTTATCTGTCAGCAAATTTCTAAATGTTTTCTGCATTTATTGATTATTGGAACATTATTTCTGTTTCTGTATCTATTGTATAAAACATTTTTCTACACTAAGAGCACAGCTCTTCTTTGAGTGGCTGGCATGTTTCTTCTTGCTAGGAGAAGAGAGGCTCTGATGGTATGCCATGATAATTTTTACTTAGAGGACTGCGAATCTTTGGGGCAGAATTTTCCCCTCATTGGGTGGGTGTGTGCCTGACCTGAACGGGAGTAAAATAGTGCGTGATGATGTCGGGCGAGCGTCCTGACACCATCGCACGCTCTCGCGATATTTCGCTCGGCGTGCGCGCGCAAGAGGCTTATTAAGGACCTTAATCAATTATTGTTTCAAAAAGCTTTGAAAACTCATTTTTAACATGTCCTTGCTCATGTGACAGAGTCACATGGAAAAACAAGGAAAACATCCCCTCATGTGACAGAGTCACATGAGGGGATGTTTTCCTTGTTTTTCCATTCTTTTATTTTTAATGTTAAAAATCTTCAGCTCCCTGAGGCAGCTCTGTACCTTCAGGGAGCTTTCGGTGAGGGCATCTGCGCACGTGCGCTGACTTCTGTGTTCACCCTCCTCACACATCCCCCCCCTACCCAGGCAGTGCTGAGCATTTCAGCGCACAATTCGCATTGGCTGGCCGTTCATTGGCCAGCCAGCGTTAAATCGCAGTCGGGGGCCAATCACGGGCGGTGGACTGTTGTGCGGCTGCTCCTGGGCCCGCCTGGGGAAATCCTTCCTTTGGAGTTCTCTCCCTCAGAGGGCTGTGGTTACTCAGTATGATCGAGAATGAGGCAGATAGATTTTTGGACATGGAGATAATCAAAGGATGCGGAGATAGGGCAGGAAAGTGGAGTGAGGTAGAAGATCTGCCATGATCTTAGTGAATCATGGAGTAGGCTTGATGGGCCGTAAGGCCCATCATCTTATCATCAGGAGCCTCTGGGAGTGTTTTAATATTTACAGGGTGTTCTCTACACAAAGCAGTTTGATCTGAGTCACTCACAGAAAGTGAAAAAAGATGGTAGGCATTTTGTTACTCATTGTAATGAATCTAGAGTGGGTGCGTATCTTTTACAATTCATAAACTTTCATTCATTTTTCTTATTTCCTGCCTGAGGTGAATAGATTTGTTTTTATTACCAGTATTATTTAGTGTGAATATTCACAGAATCGTTTCAGTGCAGAATGAGGCCATTCGTCCCATGCTGCCCGCATCGGCTCTCTGAATGAGCAATTCACTTAGTGTAATTACTCAGCCTTCTCCCCATAACCCTGCACGTTCTTCCTTTTCAGATAACTAATTCCTATTTGGATACTTCACTTGATGGGCCTCACCACACTTTCAGGCAGTGCATTTTAAACCTTAACCACTCGCTGCATGAACACTTTTTTTTCCTCTAAGGGAGCAGAATTTCATTGTTGAGATAAGGCACCAATTTTATTCTCTAGTTGTGTGGTTAGTGACATGGGGCCATCAATTTAATATTATCACTAATAACAACCTCTTATCACTAAGAGACGGAGGAGAGATGTTAGAGAAAGTTCTTTTTGCAGAGGGTTGCTCAAGAATGGATTATTTTGCCTCAGAATTTTTAAAAATTCTTTCAATGGGATGTTGTCATCACTGGCAAGGCCAACACTTATTGCCCACCCCTAATTGCCCATGAGAAGGTGGTGGAGAGCCGTGTTCCAGAAAACTGAAGGCCATTTTAGATGGCAGTTAAGAGTCAACCACATTGCTGTGGATCTGGATTCACATGTAGGCCAGAGCAGGTAAGGGTGGCAGATTTCCTTCCCTAAAGGACATCAGGCAATCGGATGAGTTTTTACAACAATCTAGCTGTTTCATGGTCACCAGTACAGATTCTAGTTTTCCATTCTAGATTTTGTTTAGTTAATTGGATTTAAATTCTCCAGCTCCCATGGTGCGATGTGAACTCATATCATGGAATCTGTAGTGGAGGCTCCTAGATTACTAGTCCAGTAACATAACCATATCCAATAGCCTTGTAAAGAAAAATTGGATAGATCATTGAAGCTGAGGAAATGTAAGCCAATGTATTATTTACTTTATTTTAATATATGAATCACTTTTTAACCATATACTGTCTCTTTTTTCCTTCTATAGTAATGAATGTAGACCGGTTGCTTGGCGGCCTTGCAGATTTTGTCTCATGGTGGTAACATGGAATATCGAAGGGAAGCAGTACCCTGACTGAAGACACATGAAGAATTACATTGTGACCGCAAGGCAGCATGGGTAATTTAGTCAAGACCCAACCTTGCCAGAATTAGCAAGGTCTGCAAAATGAATTAAACTGTGCAGGAGAACTTGCCTTGAACTGTGAGAAAGATAGACCCCTTTTGTCCTTGGTAGAGGTAATAAGGATGTTTGCCTGACCAACCTGGGGATTTATAACAGTGTAAGAGATAACAAAGCAGGGTTAGGCTGGCTGTATTCCATCAAGTATGGCCTTGTGAGAGGCCAAGGCAGAAAGACAATGAAAAAGGTGCCGATGTAACTGAAAACCAATGAAATGGGCTAAAAACATTATTACCTTATATGGCACAAGGCAAGAGCCAAAAACAGTATAGAGAAAGAGTACTCAAAGATACCAGTGCTGCAGTGGGTAGGGTGGTTTGGTCAGCCACTCTGCACAACAACCCCCACGTCGGATTGACCACTGAGGTGTACTCCAGCCCTCAGGGGGTAAGTAAGCAGTATTGTGAGTATATACTATTGTTTGGTGATATTAACAAAGGTCTACCACATTTAGTGGAACAATATCCAAGTTGTTGTGTGCCATTGATATTGAGTAGAGGCAAGAACTTTTAGACTAGCTAGGCGGCCATACAGAAGATACATAACAATTGGAAAAGGGCTTAATTTCAGATTGCTTGAACAAAAAGCTGGCACAGATCTGAAGGGCTGAATGGTCTCTCCCTGGGCTGTAAACTTCTCTGGGTTTGTAGTTTCACTTGTGATCATCCAATATTAGCATCAGTGCTTGGGTTGGATGCAACAGGAACGTGTAAAATAAATTCAAAACTAATACGTGAAAACATTGAATGAATGGTCAGCCTGGAGAACAGGCTGCTTGGGTAGATTTTTAAAAATTCATTCATGGGATGTGGATGTCGCTACTGAGGCCAACATTTATTGCCCATCCACAATTGCCCTTGAGGAGGTGGTGGTGAGCTGCCTTCTTGAACTGCTGCAGTCCATGTGATGTAGGTACGCCCACCGTGCTGTTAGGAAGGGAGTTCCAGGATTTTGACCCAGCGAAAGTGAAGGAACAGTGATATATTTCCAAGTCAGGATAGTGAGTGGCTTGGAGGTGAACTTGGAGGTGGTGTTTCCATCTATTCACTGCCCTTGTCCTTCCAGATGGTGGCGAGCATGGGTTTGGAAGGTGCTGTCAAAGGAGCCTTGGTGGGTGAAAAATAGTGGTAGATAGTGGAAGCAGTTAATATTGATAAATTCAAATCCAAATTAGTTATTTTTTTCAGAAAATAACATTATCTCTGCAATCTCCCCTAGACCCACAACCCTCCAAGTTATCTGCGCTCATCTAATTCTGGCTCTTTGCGCATCACCGGTTTTAATTGCTTCACCATTGGTGGAACATTAGCAACCTTTGACTGTCTAGACCCTAGGCTCTAGAATTCCCACGCTAACCTTCTCTAGCCTCTCTACCTTGCATTTCTCCTTTAAGATGCTCCTTAACACCAACTTCTTTGACCCAGCTTTTAGTCATTTGTCCTAATATCGCCTTATGTGGCTTGGTGTCAATTCTTGCTTTAAAACATGCACAAATAAATTTCTGCAGATGCTGGAAATCTGAAATAAAAGCAGAATTTTCTGAAAACACTCAGCAGAGTAGACAGTGTATGTGGAAGGAAAAACAGAGTTAACATTTCTGGTCTGTGACCATTTATTAGAAATGGGAATGTTAGAAACATACTAAAGCATTTGGTTTCTCTAAGCATCCACCTTATCACAGGCCTCCCCTTTTGTTATATTTTCACCTCCCCTCCTTTCACTTGCTTAAACCTATTACAATTCTAACTTTTCCAATTCTGTAACAGAGCAAGAATGTTAACTCTTGTTTCTCCCTCCACAAATGCTGCCTGGTTAGTTGTCAGACGCCGGCTTCATAAGAGTGTTCAACTCTGTATTAACTCTGGTGTGGCAGATGTAACATAGTACTATTTTGAAAAGTGCATTATATATTTTGTTGACTTGAAGATACCATACAGAATTGTACCAGCAGATGGAGTCTGAAATCAGAGGCTGAGAGACTGAAGGAGTTGTTTTAATAAAATAAGTCATTGTGCTCATGCACTTTTAATTCTGTCTGCCCCTGGCAGTTTTTAGTCCTAAGAATCTCACAGTGATGCAAAATAAGAAAGTATGAATCTTTTTGGAGGGTTTTGCCTACTTACTACAGAGAAACCAGCATTTTAAGTTGCTGACTTAAGGAAAGACTGAAGCTGTTTCAAAGGCATACAGGCTTGGATCAAACAAGCAGGAAAGCTTTACAGATAAGTTTCATCACTATTGCTGATGGAAATAGCATTGCCTATGCCCAACATACCATCTTTTGAAGTACATTTAGAGCCATCATCTGTCTTTCCACATTGGCAAAAGCGGTTGTGAGATTTTGAAGGGGTAATGGCAGGTTTTGCCTTCACAGAGGACAAAAGGAAAAAGGCCTTACTTCTCCACTAAGGTGATGAAGACTTGGAAGATATCTTTGATACGCATACACCTGAGCAAAATTACTATGACTTAGCCACAAAGGCAGTAATGTCCTCTTTCAAGCCAAAGCAAAGCACAATATATAAAACAATTATCTTCAGGTGCACAAAGCAAGAAGATATGAGACAATTGACCAGTGTTGCATGTGTTTGAGGCACCTAGCAGCCAAATGTGACTTTGGTGAAGCTGAACAGGTCAAAAGGGAAATTAAAACACAAATCATCATATGTTGTCACTCCAGCCGACTACCCCAGAGAGCACTTGAGAAAGACAGAAAGCTGCCAGAGCTGTTGGAGCTAGCAAGGTCACTATCACTTTCCAAGTCCAGAACTACTGAAGCGGACACTGCCAAAACCTACACTTCAAATTCAACTCCTGTGAACACTGTTCATCATTCATGTGCCAGGAAACCAACTGAAAAGGAACAAAGCAGTCTCACGAACAGAGTGGTGACATATGCAAAGAATATTTCCACCGTGGTGGTGCTTATCCACAGCAGACAGTAAAACTTGTAGAAAACTCAACCCATTTGCTCGTGTTTTCACTCATCTGTCTAAGGCCATTTTCAACAGAAGGGTGCCACATACGTGTACCACAGCAAAGGGGTGAGAGGTTGTAGTCAATGTAGAGCCAGATGATTCTGAACATACTTATATGCCCTTTTCTTGGGCACTGTATGACAGTGACATTTGGCTGTTTGGACATAGATGTTCTCATATGACAGGGGAGACAAAACGTTCAAGAAACTTCAGGACGGCCCCATTCTCTGCAGTCCAGGGAATATGAAAATTTTCCCTCATAACAGTGGCAAACCGCTAGAAACTATTTTGAAATGCCAATCTCATTCACAGACACCAGAACGAGTTCTGTATTTTATATCATAACTAGAAGATGTGACACGCTTATCAGTTTTCACACAGCAACAGATCTGCACATGATTGCAGTCACATACGTGATTCCTATACATACGAGCAACATTCTTAAATTGTATGCTGATTGCTTCACTGGCACTGGCAAATTGAAAGGTGCTACATGCAAGTTGCATGTAGACACCAATGTGCCCCAAGTAATGCATCAAAGACAACAAATACCATTTCATGTCAGGAAACAGACTGAGTAGGAACTTGAGCATTTACTTGACATTGCCATTATTGAGAAATCTGGGTATGAGCCTACCCTTGGGTCTCACCCAGACAAGTCATCATAAAATCCAAGACCGAAAACCAGATTAGACCTGTGTTGATATGAGGTCGCCAAACCAAGCCATACAGTGTGAAAGACACTTAACACCAACAGTTGCTGATATCATAGAGAAAGTGCACGGTGGTAAACTCTTCACTAAACTTGACTTCAATGCAGGATACTATCAAATCGAGCTTGCAGAGAATCGAGGTGTCTTACAGTATTCTGCACTCACATTGGACTATGTCAAAACAAGAGGCTCAACTTTAGAACCAATTCAGCAGCTGAGGTATTTCAGCGCATGATTCAGCCTGTGCTTCAAGGACTTGAAGCCATGCTGAACATCAGTGATGACATTCTCCCTATGGTCGCACTGAAAGTGAACTCGAAACACAACTATATGCATGTCTACAATGCCTCAGAGAATGTAACCTCACCTTGAATAAAGACAAGTAATTGTTCAATCCGCGCAGAATGAAATTGTTTGGCCATTTATTCAGTGGTGAAGGAGAATCACCTGATTCACGGAAAGTTGAAGCCTTTGCAAATGCTGCTTATCCTACAAATATGCAGGAAGTCTGAAGTCCGTTAGGACTCATTACATGTTGTAGTCTTTTCATTCCTGACCTCAATATGCTCTCTGCACCACTATGTGATCTGACAAGAGACTGCCAAGTGGGAGTGAACCACATCACACAAACAGGTTGTACACCAGATCAAAAAGTGGTTGTCAGCAAGTTGCATCAATGCTTATTTCAACCCTGAGAAAACCACACCACCCAGCTAGTCATGGATGCAAGCCCAGTTGGCAAAAAGACAAGGCAAGGAACCCATCAACTGTTGTGGTGGCAAGCCGATTGCTAACATCTGTAGAACAACGTTATTTGCAAACAGAGACAGAAGTACTCTCAGTCACATGGGGTATCTTACATTTTCATCTCTATTTCTATGGAAGCGTGTTTGAAATCATAACCGATCATAGACCACTGGCAAGCCTGTTCAACAATCCACATAGCAAACTATTTCTTGAATAGAACGTTGGATACTCAAACTACAAGAGTGAGTTCCATGTTGAGTATTAGCCAGGCAAACTCAACCCAGCGGACTATCTTTCACAGCATCCGTTGACAACAGTCAGTCCTACTAGTTGTGAGGAAAAGGCTGCCGAACAATATCTTAACTATGTAAGCCTAAATGCAGTGCCAAAGTCACTAAACTAGCTGACATCAAAGCAACAACAAAACAATATGAGGCATTACAGCTATGTATGGCAGCTATAGAATCAAGAAACTGGAAAGTTGTGATCAAAAGAGCATTTACAAGCAAAATCACTCACACATGACGCTGTCTTCACAATGTTCAAAACAAGCTCGCTGTTACAACCTGATCTCATGTTACCCAACAACTGCATTGTCATTCCACACTCACTGCAGTTATGTGTTGTCAATTTAGCACATGTTGATCACCAGGGAACTGTCAAAAACCAAACAACTTAGGGAAAAGATACAGTTCCCAGAAATTAACCACATTGTAGAATCAAACATTTGTCATGTTAAGCAACCACAAGGTCAAATCTTCTTGATCCTCTCAAGTTGTCTGAACTACCTCCAGAACTATGGATTAAAGTTAGTGTTGATGTTTCAGGTTTGCACACTGGTAAATACCTGCTTGTTGGCACCAACGGCTACAGCAGACTCCCAGTGGTGGAAATTTTTATGTCAACTTCTGTGAAGTGATTCAATTTGGTAGGAAGAGCATGGTGAGACAACATAAAATAAAGGATACAACTGTAAAGGGGGTGCAGGAGCAAAGGGACATGGTTATATATGTGCATAATTCATTGAAGGCGGCAGGACCGGTGGAGAGAGCGGTTAATAAAGCATAAATTATCCAAGGCTTTATTAATAGGGAAGAGAGTACAAGAGCAAGGAGGTTATGTTGAACTTGTATAAGACACTAGTTTGGCCTCAGCTGGAGTATTGCATTCAGCTCTGGGCACCGCACTTTAGGAAGGATGTGAAGGCATTGAAGAGGATGCAGAAAAGATTCACAAGAATGGTTCCATGGATGAGGAACTTGAGTTATGAAGATAGATTGGAGAAGTTGGGTCTTTTTCCTTGGAGAAGAGAAGGTTGAGAGGAGATTTGATAGAGGTGTTCAAAATCATGAGGGGCCTTGACAGAGTAGATTGGGAGAAACTGTTTCCACTCGTGAAAGGATTGAGAACGAGAGGGCACAGGTTTAAAGCAATTGGCAAAAGAAGCAAAAGTGACATAAGGAGTGGCGCAGTGAGTGGTTAAGTTCTGGAATGCACTGTTGTAGAGTGTGGTAGAGGCAGAGTCCAGGAGAGGGGGTTGCAGATGGTGCCAAATGCTAGGACCCGGGAGCTGGGGGATGGGCAGGTGGAGGGCTGGGTTTGGTGTTTTAAATGGAGTCCTTGTTGTTCTACAGATAAGATGGGGGTGGTTGTCGGGGTGGGGAGAGGTTGGGGGTTGGAGGGGAGGTTGCAGCGGAGTGAGGGAGGTTTGAAGAAGTGGTGGGGAGATTGGAGGGGGTGGGGGGTGGTTTGGGGATTACAGGGGGAGTTTGGGGGTGCGTGGGGTGTTGGAAGATTGGAGGGAGGTTAGAGGGTGTTTTGGGGTTTGGGGGAGAGTGGGGAGAGGGTTGAAAGGGAGGTTTGAGAGGAGTGGGGGGAGGATGGAGGGGTTGGCGGATAGGTTGGAGGGGGGTTGGATGGTTGTGGGGAGGTTGGAGAAGGGTTGGGGGTAGCTGGGTGGGGGGTTCGTGGGAGTGAGAATGGAAGGAGTGTGGGGAGTCGGGGTTGGAGGGATGAGGGGGAGTTGAAGTGGGGGGAGGGGAGCACTTTTAAGGTTTAGTAACACAAAATTAATTTCTATATACACTTATCAAAATTCTCCTTTGAATTTATACCAGCTTATCAATAGCAGTCTAAATTTTCATTATGCTCTAAAGTAGGTACAGTTATGATGACATGTTGTGCTGATGTAACCAGAGGCTTGAGAATCTTGGGCCTCATCAAAATAAATGTAAGATGCTGAAAACTGGGAAAACAGGGCGTTGAATCATGATCACCTGTTTTATTACTGCTATAAAGCCTGGGAATGAAATCTCTATTTGTCAAAGAGATTGCTTAAAGAAAGGTTTCACAAATCGAGGTTCACCCCATCCTGTTTAAAATCTAGCAGAAGGTGGTCACAATGTTGGACTAAAATTTCTCTGCGGATTCCGGACTGTCCATTGTAACTTGGGCAAAAATAATCCATGGAATTCCCAGAGCAACAGCAGAAAGGGCTTTTACCATAAAGGGTCTTCACAGAAGCCCAATCCTGTGACTTAAGTACTTCTAGAAATGATTTATCTCAGGATTTTGTTGTACAATCTTTTTTTGCTGTTGGAGCTTCTTATTTATTCCACTTAATTTGCCTGTTTCTCTCACCCCTCAGACAACAATTAGAATGAGAAAAGTATGATTTATAGGTTTATTTAGTACAACTGTAATGCAACATCATATGGATCCTGTGGATAGGCTGTAAATTCAGTCTGCAACACAATTGCACTTCATTATTCCCTGATCAAAGCAGCTATCTGATGAGTCTGAACAGACAGCCGAAACGCAAGGAGCTGGATTTTGCGGTCCCCCTCCCCCGACACCACAGGGCATGTCTTAGGTAGTGGTGGGAGGGGGTGTGGGTGTGGTGAGTGTTGCACGTAAAATTAGACAGGTGGCTAGCCCACCGCCTTCCCATCTATCCCCGACCCAGTCCCCATAAAATGGTAGGTGGGTAGGTGCCTTATTCGGCAGCCCACCCGCCATTTTAAAATTAATAATTAATGCGCTATTGATCTTGTTACCAAGCCAATTGACCTGAATAGGCTGCCTGTGCCTTATACAGTTGGCATGGGCAGGTGGGTGGGAATGACAAGTCCGTTTTCTTCTAACTTTGTGGAAAAATTGGAAAGGAAAGAGTCATTTCATTTGATGGAATCCCCTGTGCATGCCGGGGGTACACCCGCAAGGTGCTATCACCCCTTTGTTCCTCCCCACATGGCATACAAAATCTGCCCTCTCGCTCCCCCTCCCCCTCTCCATTGACCCCTCCAAATTCAAATCCCTGGAATACCCGGGTTGGACGCCATGCCTGTCAGCATCCTGGGGCCCACTTGCAGTCCCAGCAGCACCCACTATTCATGGGATGTGGGCAGTGCTGGCTGAGCCAGCATTTATTACCCATCCCTAGTTGCCGTCGAGAAGGTGGTGGTGAGCTACCTTCTTGAACCACTGCAGTCCATGGGGTGTATGTACACCCACAGTGCTGTCGGGGAGGGAGTTCCAGGATTTTGAGCCAACGGCAGTGAAGGAACGGTGATATATTTCCAAGTCAGGATTGTGAGTGACTTGGAGAGGAACTTCCAGGTGGTGGTGTTCCCATCTATCTGCTGCCCTTGTCCTTCTAGATGAGAGTGGTGGTGGGTTTGGAAGTTGCTTTCCAAGGAGCTTTGATGAGTTTTAAAAATTTGATTATGGGATGTAGACATCGCTGGCTAGGCTGGCATTCATTGCCCAGTGCATCTTGTCGATGGAACACACTGCCAACACTGCGTCAGTGGTGGAAGGAGTGAATGTTTGTGGATGGGGTACCAATCAAGCGGGCTGCTCTGTCCTAGATGGTGTCAAGCTTCTTGAGTGTTGCTGGAGCTGTACTCATCCAGGCAAGTGGAAAATACCCCATTACACTCCTGACTTGTGCCTTGTGGATTGTGGACAGGCTTTGCGGAGTCAGGAGGTGAGTTACTGGCTGCAGTATTCCTAATCTCTGACCTGCTCTTCTAGCCACAGTATTTATATGGTTAGTCCAGTTCAGTCTCTCATCAATGGTGGCCCCCAGGATGTTGATAGTGGAGAATTCAGTGATGCTACTGCCATTGAATGTCAAGGGGCGACAGTTAAATTCTCCCGTGTTGGAGATGGTTATTGCCTGACACTTGCATGGTGCGAATGTTACTTTCCACTTGTCAACACATGCCTGGATATTGCCCAGGTCTTTGGACATGGACTGCTTCAGTATCTGAGAAGTTGTGAATGGTGCTGAACATTGTGCAATCATCAGTGAACATCCCCACTTCTGACCTTATGATGGAAGAAAGGTCATTGATGAAGCAGCTGAAGATGGTTGGGCCTAGGACACTACCCTGAGAAAATCCTGCGGTGATGTCCTGGAGCTGAGATAACTGACCTCCAACAACCACAACCATCTTCCTTTGTGTTAGGTATGACTCCAAACAGTGGAGAGTTTTCTCCCTGATTCCCATTGTCTCCAGTTTTGCTAGGGCTCCTTGATGCCACACTCTGTCAAATGCTGCCTTGATGTTAAGGGCAGTCACTCTCACCTCACCTCTGGAGTTCAGTTCTTTAGTCCATGTTTGAATCAAGGCTGTCATGAGGTCAGGAGATGAGTGGCACTGGTGGTACCCAAACTGGACATCAGTGAGCAGGTTATTGCTAAGCAAGTGTCACTTGATAGCGCTGTTGATGACCCCTTCCTTCACCTTACTGATAATGGAGAGTAGATTGATGGGGCAGTAGTTGGCTGGGTTGGATTTGACTTGCTGTTTGTGTACAGGACATACCTGGGCAGTTTTCCATATAGCCAGATAGATGCCAGTGTTGTAGCTGTACTGGAACAGCTTGGCTAGGGGCGTGGCAAGTTCTGGAGCACAAGTCTTCAGGGCCCACAGCCTTTGCCATATCCAGTGCCTTCAGCCTTTTCTGGTATCACGTGGAGTGAATTGAATTGGCTGAAGACTGGCATCTGTGATGCCGGGGACCTCCGGAGGAGGCCGAGGTGGATCATCCACTCGGCACTTCTGGCTGAAGATTGTTGTGAGTGCTTCAGTTTTATCTTTTGCACTGATGTGCTGGGCTCCCTGATCATCGAGGACAGGGATATTTGTGGAGCCTTCTCCTTCAGTGAGTTGTTTAATTCTCCACCACCATTCATGACTGGATGTGGCAGGACTGCAGAGCTTAGATCTGATCCGTTGATTGTGGAATTGCTTAGCTCTGCCTATCATTTGCTGCTTATGCTGTTTGTCATGCAAGTAGTCCTGTGTTATTGCTTCACCAGGTTGACATCTCATTTATAGGTATGCCTTGTGCTGCTCCTGGCATGCTCTCCTGTACTCCTCGTTGAACCAGTGCTGCTGGGACTGCTGGAGCTACCGGCCAATCAACATTATCACTACGGGTGAGCTTTTTTAAATTGTTTGCCTGGCACCCAAATTTTGCAACGAGAGGGAGGTGGGTCAGTAATTCCTCCCGTACACCCCCCTTCACAATGAAATTCAGCCCAGGGTACCAGTTCCCAGCTTTGTTTAAGATTCTGGCAAATGGGCCTGGTTCCCACAGTTGACTGAGATGCTCATTCTGTGGGAGTAGGGTTGCCAACTCGAGTTGAGTGCATTCCTGAAGGTGTCACCACCTGATCTCTTGCTTCCAACCACCCCCTCCCTACCTAGCCACCAGTCAACCAACACATCCTTATCATTGATCTTGCCATGCCGATCGGAAAGTAAGCAGGCTCTTAATTGTCCAATCAGATGACTGTCGGTCAAACAGCCTTTCTTTCCATGTCCGGTATTTTTGTAGGCAGTTAAAAAAAAAAGCATTCAAAGAAAATTTTAAAGAACAGAATTCTTTTGAATGCCTTTCTGATTTTCCTCTTGAGCGGCTTGCAGTAATGTTCTGGAGATTCCTGGAGGATTGGCAACTCTGTGGGCAGAATTTTTCGCTGGGTGGGCCTGACCCGCTTGAACGTAAAATAGCACGTGATGAGGCCGGGTAAGCATCCCGACATCATCGCATACTCGTGCGATATTTCAGTTGGCGGGAGTGCGCTAAACTCGGAAGCACGCCCACTGACAATTAAGAGGGCAATTAAGCCCATTAACGTCGCGATCGACAGGGATTTTTCACTGCCCGTCCAGTGTTACGGTTGGCAGGTGGGCGAATTGGCCAGGCGGGGCCTTTGCATTTTTAGGAAAGCTCATCCACGGGCACGATGAGCTTCCCGTGATAAAGTAAAATAAAAACAAATTTTTGTGGACAGCATTTTCATAAGCTACATTTTCAGGTGACTGATTATGAAGCTCGGACACTCCTCTCCGTTTTTCGTGACCTTTATTTTTAGGTTGCTCAGGTCTCCAGCTCCCTGAGACAGCTCTCCGTCTTCAGGGAGCTTCCTGTGATTACTCGCCCTCCTCCCGACACCACCCCCACCCCCACCACCCTGGCAGCACTGAGCTTTCAGTGTGCCCTTCATGCTGGCTGCCCGTTAATTGGCCACAGTTGGAGGCCGATCCCTGACCCCTGACCCGACAATCACGCCTGCCTGCTGACCTATAACCCCTGCCCTATGGGGTGACTGAGCTTAATATTTCCGCAATACGTTGCCCTCAAGATGCATCATCATTATTTTAAATGCCAGCCCCCTGAAATGAGTCAGTGCTTTCTTAAAGTAATTAATCCTGAACGATTAGGTGTGGAATTGCTGTTATCACGTATTCGCCGTGTTGTGAATCTCTCTGGTATTTTAGAGCTTATCACACAATCTGCTTGATGTCCAAAGAGACCCTCACAAAATAAGCTGCCAATTACCGCCTTTTTTCTTGACTCAGGATAATGGCTTTTAACCCCTTGAAGCCTGAAACCATATGAATATTTAATGAATATTTTACTCAACATTTTCTCTCCCCAGTTGAAGTTAACCATTGCTTTTCTGAAATGGCCTGTGTGGGCCGATGTACACAGGCCATTCAAAGAGATTGTTACATATGAATGTATGAATTAGGAGCAGTAGGCCACTCGGCCCCTCGAGCCTGTTCCGCCATTCAATTAGATCATGGTTGATCCGATTGTAACCTCAACCCCACATTCCTACCTACCTCCGATAACCTTTCACCCCATTGTTATTCAAGAATCTACCTAGCTCTGCCTTTAAAATATTCAAAGGTTCTGCTTCCACCGCCATTTGAAGAAGGAAGTTCCAAAGACTCACAAACCTCTGAGAGAAAAAAAATTTCATCTCATCTCTGTCTTAAATGAGTGACCCCTTATTTTTGAACAGTGACCTCTCGGCCTGGATTCTTCCACAAGAGGAAACACCCTCCCCACACCCACCCTGTCAAGACCCCTCAGGATCTTAAAGGTTTCAATTAAGTCGCCTCTTACTCTTGTAAATTCCAGTAGATACAAGCCTAACCTGTCCAGCCTTTCCTCATAAGCCAACCTGCCCATTGCTGGTATTAGTCTAGTAAACCTTCTTGAACTGCTTCTAACATATTTACGTCTTTCTTTAAATAAGGAGAGCAGCATTATACACAATACTTCAGATGTGGTCTCACCAATGCCCTGTACAACTGAAGCAGAAGCTCCCTACTTTTGTAATCAATTCCCCTCACAATAAATAATAATTCTATTAGCTTTCCTAATTACCTGCTGTGCCTGCATACTAACCTTTTGCGATTCATGCACGAGGACACCCAGCTCCCTCTGAATCTCAGAGCTCTACAATCTCTCACCATTTAGATGACAAGCTTCCTTTTTATTCTTCCAGCCAAAATGAACCATTTCACATTTACCCACATTATGCTCCATTTGCCAGATCTTCGCCCACTCACTTAACCTATCGACGTCACTTTGTTTCCTCCCTGGTGACTGTGGCACCAATAAAAATGGCATAAAAAGCTGTTGTGAATCTCCAGGTCCATGAGAAGGCCAAGAGGAAACAAACTCACAGGTTGAGGCCTGTGGTAGAGCAGAAGCAGCAGAGGCATGACAACAATAACTTGCTTTTATATAATGTTGGGAAAATTCCTCAATGCACCCCACTGCAGCTTAAGGAAGAAATAGACCACAACCCTCAGCGATAGGTGGGATAACCAAAAGCTTGGCCAAAGATATGTATTTTTAAGGAGAGAGGAAGGTGGAGAGTCTTGGAAATGAGAAAGGCATCGACAACTGTTTCAGCTACAGATAGGCCGAGGTAACGGCAGAAATGCATGATGCTTTGGAGGCGGAAGTGGGGGTGGGGTGGGGGGGGTGGTGGTGGGTGGTCTTCGTGATGGAGAGGATATGGGGTCAGGAATGCAAGCTGATACAGAATGCTGAGGTTATCAATAGTCTGGTTAAGCCTGTACTGGTGACAAGGGAGGAAATTGGAGTTGATAATGTGTGCATGGATTTTATGATAGGAGGAGAAAAGAAAGGCTGGCTGAAGACAGAGGAGGGGCAGGAGCACAGGTTTGCAAAATACCCCTATGGGTTAAAGATAATAAAATTTTAGGAGGGAAGAAGAGCAAGTAGGACCTCATATGCGCTCTGAAGAAGAGTCATACGGACTCGAAATGTTAACTCTGCCTTTCTCTCCACAGATGCTGTCAGACCTGCTGAGTTTTTCCAGCATTTTCTGTTTTTGTTTCATACTTATAGTTCAGAAGAAATAAAAGAGGAAAGTCCAATAGAACACTGACCATAATTGTATTGATGTAATTGCTTCATGATGCTATGACTGCACCTGTCTTAAATGGGAGATCTGAAACAACCACCTTCAAAATCCAGACTGGGGTCAAGCCTGTGAGTGATAGCTCTCATGCTATTTACAATCTACTTGACGGTGGCTAAGTCACCTCATGAAGGATCAACTCCTCTCTGGTGTAAGTATTAAATGCTGCCTAGATGGAATACACTTTAATCTCAGTCGCCTCCTTGCCAAAACTAAACTGCCCACCATCGACATACATGATATACAGTTTGCGGATGACTGCAGTGCCATTGCCCTTTCTGCACCAGATTTGCAAGCCACTCTTGATCTCTTCAATCCTGCATACAAGAAGCTTGGCCTGTCTTTGAATGCTGCCAAAACAAAACATATATATCAACCCTGGTCAGCCAAATATTTCACTGCCATACTTGTTGAAGGTGAGACTCAGGATATATTGAACACTTCCCATACCTTGGTAGCCTCCTCTCTCAAAAGGCCACCATCAATGAGGAGATCCAACATCGGATAAGCTGTGCCAGCTCAGCCTTCTACAAACTATGGCAAGGTGTATTTAACAACAATGGCATCTGCAACTCAGCGAAAGTCCTAGTGTACAGGGCAGTTGTTGTCAACATACTCATGTACTCCAGTGAGACCTGGACTGTGTATCAACGACACATAAGAGTGCCAGAGAAATTCCATCAGCAATGCCTTCAGCGCATCCTCCGGATTCTATTGGGGGACCAGTGAACAAATGCTCCTCCCTGAAGCCAGCTCCAGACGTATTCAGGCACTGTCCGGATGGCTGAAAAGTGTCTCCCCCGCCATGTTTTCACAACTCTCAAATGGCCAACGTTCCAGGGGAGGACAAAGAAAACATTTCAAATAGTCTGAAGCTCTCGCGCCAGCATTGACATTAATGATTGGGAGGAGCTTGCTATCAATCCTTCAAAACAGTGACAACTTGTCCATCAAGCTGCATCACGCTTTAAGTCACAATCTCTTAATGATGAGGCAGAGCGGCAGCAGAGAAGGAAAGAAAAGAAAACAAATCCTGTATTCTGGATCCCACTACCTCGTATCCAAAGATCTGTGGGTTGTGAATCGGCCTGCTGAGTCACATGAAGATCCATGGCAGAAACTTGTGACTCTGAGTAGACATCATCCTTGAATCAAGGGACAGCTGACAACAATTGATGCACAAACACAAGAACAGAGAGAGAAGGAGAAAGAGAGAGTTAGGCACTAGAGATTAGAGAGGATAATCATTTTTTCTTGTGTTGTTTTCTGGAGCACAATAGAAGTGTTAACAGAGAAGCTACTGATAGGTATTGGCTTTGCATTTGCAGTGAGATAAGAAGTATTGATTGGGAAATGGTGTACTTCATCCAGCAGAACACACCAGTCTCCTTGGGAGAACATTAGCAATTGAGAACAAGTAGGAACTTCATTTGAGGTCAGTGAAGAATGTGAGATCAAGCAGATCAAAAGTTGGAACAAACAAAGGAGTAGTTAAAGGCAAAATACTGTGGATGCTGGAAATCTGAAACAAAAACAAAAATTGCTGGAAAAACTCAGCATGTCTGACAGCATCGGTGGAGAGAAAGACAGAATTAACATTTCAAGTCCGTATGACTCTTTTTCAGAGGAGTAGTTGGTTGGATTTGTGAAAGACATGAAAACTGTCTTTGAAGAATTGAAAGGAATAAGATTTTATCTGACCCATTGAAGAGATCAAGATTCCACCTGTGCACTGAAAGATGTGCAATCTGAGAGCTGGTGATAAATGGAGAAGGTCACTGATAAGGAGAATCCACAGAATGAGGTGGGGAACACAGAGCTAGGAACAATGTGCAACACACAGCGCGAGGGAGGAGTAGCAAATGCAGGCGTCAGCAAAGTGCCAGTTTGACCACTGCTCTGGATGCTGAGCCTAGAGGAGGTTGTCACAGCTACACAGGACCTGCCTACAAATGCAGCTTGGTGGCAAAGTATTGCACTTAATGGAGACATTGGAGAGTGTGGCAAGCCTGATGGCATCTATAATGGTCTCCATGACTTGCGTCTGTTTAGTATTGCATGAGCCCCTGATTGAGCTACAGAGAGTATGGTCACTTCAGGACCTTTTGCTGTGGAGTCCCACTGGCCGAGGTTCTAAGCCCTTAGTCCTTACTTCCCTTCACATCTGGAGATTTTAAACATCAATTTCTACCAGTCTGTCCTGAGCAGATTTACCATGTTGAGAAGCTAGCTAATTCAGAGATTGACCATCTCGTTGCTGCACACACAGCTCATTAGCCCTGAGAGGAGAAGGGCCCAAGAACAAAGGATGGCAGGAGCTGGATCAGATAATGGTGATGCCACATCTATAAAGCAAACAGCCTGCACAAATTACTACAGCTGTGTTGGATGCCATACAAACACAGGCAACTACTGTCTCAGTACTTGTGGCATCTTCACACTTCAACTGAACCGTGTTGGGGCCAATGTTCTGATGAGTTGTATAACTAGGGCAATCGAGGGTATTTTAAACTAAATAGTGGGGGTGAGGACTCACGTGAGGGAAGATGTGGTAAAATTAAGAGAAAGGGCAAGGTGATAGAGCAGAGTAATGACATGGGTAATCATAACCAGAGTGTGAGAGGAAGGGACAGAGTGTATACACTTAGGGCTGCACCAGCACATAAGGCCAGAGTTTGCAAGAATAGTAAAAAATCAGAATTAAAGGCTCGAAACTGATTACATGCAGTATTCATAACAAAATGGATGAATTGATAGCACAAATAGGAATAAATATGTATGACCTGATAGGTATTTCAGAAAGTGGTTGCAAGGTATCCAAGGCTGGACCTAAATATTCAAGGCAATTTGACATTTCGGAATGACAGAAACTAGGAAAAGGTAGTGAGGTAGTTCTATTAATTAAAGATGACATTAGTACAGTCATGAGAGATACCCTTAGTTCAGAAGGTCAAGATTTAGAATCAGCTTGGGTAGAGATAAGAAGTAGCAAAAGTAAGAAGTCACATGTGGGAGTGGTTTATAGGCCCCCTAGCAGTAGCTATACTGTAGGACCAAGTATACAGGAACAAACAATGGGGGACTATAAGAAGGTTACTGCAATAATCATGGGTGATTTTAATTTCCATATAGATTGGATGAAACAGATTGACAAAGATAGCCTGGAAGATGAGTTTATTAAATGTATTCAGGTCAATTTATTTGAGCAGTTCATTTTAGTGCCAAACAGGGAGTGAGCTATTTTAGACCTAGTAATGTGTAACAAAACAGGATTAATTAATAACCTTATAGTAAATCAGCCTCTAGGCAACATTGATCATAACATGTTAGAATTTCACATTCAGTTTGAGGGTGAGATGTGGGGCCGAAGACTAGTGTCTTAAACTTAAATAAAGGCAATTACAAGGGTATGAGGACAGAGTTGGCTAAAGTAAACTGGGAAAACAGGTTAAAGGGAGAAACAATAGCAGATATTTAAGGAAGTATTCCAATACTCTCAACAGAGATATATCCTGTTAAAAAGGGAAGGCTCTAGGAGAAGGATGCACCATCCCTGGTTAACTAAGGAAGTTGAGGATAGTATCAAATTGAAAGAAAAAGTGTACAGTACTGTGAAGATTATAGTGGGTCAGAAGATTGGACAGATTTTAGACTTAGCAAAGAAAAGCTAAAAAAAAAGCAGGGAGAAATTAGAGTATGAAAAAGTTAGCCAGAAATATAAAAACAGATAGGGAGAATTCGCACAAGCATTTCAAAAAGGAAGGAGTAACTAAAGTGAGCATTGGTCCCTTGGAGAGAGGGAAATAATAATGGGAAACACAGAAATGGAGGAAGCATTGAAAAGGTATCTTATGTCTGTCTTCGTTGTAGAAGACACAAAAAAACATACCAAAAGTACTTGAAACCAAGAGGTAAAAGGGAGGGAAAACTCAAAACAATCGCAATCACTAGGGAAAAGGTACTGGGAAAACTATGAGAACTAAAGGCTGACAAGTCCTCTTAACTTAATGGTTGTTATCCTAGGACCCTAAAAGAAGTGGTTGCACAGATAGTAGATACAATTGGTAGAGATCTTCAAAATTCCCTAGATTCTGCAAAGGTCCCTGCGGATTGGAAAATCATTAATATAACACCTCTATTCAAGAAAGGAGGGAGACAGAAAGCTGGACACTATAGGCCAGTCAGCCTAATGTCTGTCATAGACCAAAATACTAGAATACATTATTAAGGAGGTAATAGCAGGACATTTAGAAAATCATAATACAGTCAGTAGCGTCAACATGGTTTTGTGAAAGGCAAATCATGTTGGAGAAATATATTAGAGTTCTTTGAGGAAATAACACACAAGGTGAGGCTTGATGGGCTGAATGGCCTACTCCTGCTCCTATTTCCTATGTTCCTAAGATGGATAAGGGAGAACTTGTAGATGTGGTGTATTTGGATTTCCAAAAGGCATTCAGCAAGTTGCCACATCAAAGGTTATGACATAAAGTAAGAGCTCATGGTGTAATGGGTAGCTTATTTGCAGGGATAAAAGACTGGTTAGCTAACAGAAAGCAGAGAGTAGGGATAAATGGGCCATTTTCAGGTTGGCAAGCTTTTACTAGTTGAGTTCTAGGGCCTCAACTACTAACAATCTATATCAATGGTTTGGATGAAGGAACCAAGTGTATAGTAGCTAAATTTGCTGATGAAACAAAGATAGGTAGAAAGTAAGTTGTCAAGAGGATATAAAGGGTTTACAGAGGGATTTCAATGGGTTCAATGAGTGGGCAGAAATTTGGAGATTTAATATAATGTGGGAAAATGTGAACTTGACCACTTTGAAAGGAAGAATAGAAAAACAATATATTATTTAAATAGAGAGAGACTGCAGAACTCAGTGGAATAGAGGGATCTGGGTGTCCTGGTACATGAATCACAAAAAGTTAGCATGCAGATACAGCAAGTGATTAGGAAGGCAGATGAAATGTTGGCATTTATTGCATGGGGAATGGAATATAAAAGTCGGGAAGTTTTGCTACAGTTGTACAGGGAATTGGTGAGACCACAGCTGGAGTAATGTGTACCGTTTTGGTCGCCTCACTTAAGAAAGGATATAATTGCATTAGAAGCAGTACAGAGAAGGTTCACTCGATTCATTCCTGGGATGAAGGGATTATTTTATGAGGAAAGAACAGGTTGAGTTTATGCCCAATGGTTTTCTTATTGAAACACATAAGGTCCTGAAAGGACTTGACAGAGTGGATGCTGGGAGGACTTTTATCCTTGTCAGGGAGTCTAGTACTAGAGGACACAGTTTATAAATTAGTGGTCTCCCATTTAAGACTGAGATGAGGAGAATATTTTTCTCACAGACAGCTATTAGTCTATGGAATTCTCTTTTCCAGAAAGCAGTGGAGGCTGGGTCATTGAATATATTCAAGGCTGAGTTAGACAGACTTTTGTTAGACAAGGGAGTCAAAGGTCATGGGAGGCAGGCAGGAAAGTGGAGTTGAGGCCACAACCAGATCAGTCATGATTCTATCAAATGGCAGAGCAGGCTTGAGGGGCTGAATGGCCTACTCCTGCTCCTAGCTCTTATGTCCTTGTGTGCAGATTCATCAACACCCCCAGCATAGCAAGGTGCTATCTCTATCCTGAGAGGTGCACACCCACATGCAGCAGCCATCCAACTCACTACCACCTTCCATTAGGGGAACACATGATTAGAAGTAAATTGTCAAAAATGGGGTAAAACAGACTGAACACATTTTCACCACATATTTCACTAGAATGATACCAGAATTATGAGATTATATCCATCAGCAAAGGTTAAGCAATCTGGACTTCTTTTCTCCAGAAAAGAGAAAACTGAGGGGTGACCTAAGATAGGCCTTTGAGATTATAAAGGAGTTTGTTAGGGTAGACCTAAAGGGGTTGTATCCACTTGCAGGCTAAACTAGAATTAGGGGGCACAGATAGAAGATAGTCTCCAATAAATCCAATAATGAAATCAGGAGAAACCTCTTTACCCAGACAATGGTGAGAATGTGGAACTTGCTTCCATAACAGGTGGTTGAGACGAATAGTATAGATGCACATGATAAGCCTATAAGGGGGAAAGGGATAGAAGATTATGTTGATTGGTTGAGGTGAAGTAATGTGGGAGAAGGCTTATTTGGAGCATAAACACCAGCATCAATCGATTGGGCTGTATGTCCTGTTTTTGTGCTCTTTGTACTTTGTAAAACACTGTTAATGTATATAGAGTTGGAACTGTTACAAGTTGCTTTGAGATGAAGTGGTAGAAGATAATTGAATATTGCTGAAAAGAGAAACATGTTGCTGAAGCTTTTTGTCTTGCACTCATCAGGACAAATGCAAAAATGCCAAATTTTAAACAATCACAACAATTTATACTACAGGAGAAAAGGGTGCTGATTGTCGGTATGTTGACCTTGATTGCTGAGGTGTTACCATGGAGAAAGCAATGGGGAACTTTAAGTTCCGGAAGCTCCCAAGTAATTCTAAAAAATGTCCAGGGCTTGAACATATTTCTTTTGTTTCCAAGAAACAGATCCCTGCATATGAGTGTATGTCATTTCCAGTAAATGTAAATGAACCAAGTTATGGGCTTCACTGATTATTTAAGGTTGGTTGTTAGTGTAACTGTTAGCGCACACAGGATTGTTCAGCAAGTGCTGCCCAATTGTGGAATCATATCTAACAGTAGACGTTTTGTTTTGGGTTTTGCAAGTGCAGGCTGGTTGCACTATGGCTATTATGAAGAACCAAAGGAAAACACTGTTTGATTCAATCAGCCAACATACCTGACATCGCACTGGCACTGAAGTTCATGCAGGACGTCAGGACATTTCTCAATTGTGTGGTAGAAGGAATGTCTTTTTGGACTGACGGCAGCATCCTGTTAAATGGAAAATACAATTTGCATAGCTGCTGTGTAGGAGCAGCATGAAATGGCTTGCTTAACCTGTTGCTTAAATTTTTGAGATACTTTGTCTTTCCAGGGTAATGTGAGGTAGACTGGGCATTTTACAGGTCTGAAAGTGACACTCTTTGGCCCATTTTGTGAGTTTGCATAATACACAGTGAAGTCTGATCAGGGTAGCTTTGATGCACTCTTTTTCTGCATCAAGCTTGCAAGGTGATCAAATGACCAGGGCCCTATTCACCAGATTGTTGATAAGGCCAATCTTATAGTGCATGGAGCCATACAAATCCCAACCAGTGAAAGTAGGCTTGCAGTAGACAGTTGTGGAGAAGCTATTAGCAGATTTCTCAACTAACATGTCAAAGAAAGGGAGCAATTTAAACTGCTTTATCTCAAAAGTGAATTTGAGCATGGGATGGAGCATAATAAGGTGTGAAAGGAAATCCTTATATGCAGCTCCAGATTCAATGATTGCTCATTTAAACTTTCTAGAAATAACATACATTCATACGTAAGGATCCTTTCTTTGCAAGCAAAAAGAATATGTACAAGACTTGCACATTTTTTGAATTCCCCGGGAGTCTCAAGAGCCTGTAGTTTCCCATTGCTTTCTCCATGGCAACACCCCGGCCAATCAGATTCAACTTGCCAACCAATCAGCACCCTTTTCTTGTGTTACATAAATGATTGTGATCGTTTGAAGTTTGGCATTCTTGCCTTTGTCCTGATGAGTGCAAGGTGAAAAGCTTCAGCAACATGTCTCTCTTTTCAGCAATACCTAATTTCTGTACTGCCAAGCGACTGTTTACAAGATAGTTGGGCAGAAAGTTTTTTGTATTCATGGGTCAAACAGAGGGAAGATCATCAGGCCCATCAAGCTTACTCCATTCAGTTGATGCTGAAATCTTGCACAATATTCATCACCATTTCCTCCTGCAGCAGTAAAACAAAACAGGGAAAAGAAATCTGTGGCAAATTGATGAAAAGCTCCAATCCAACACTCTTAAATCAATTAAACAAACTTGAGGAGGATCACACCTATCCATAGCTCAACACAATCAAACCAACCGATGACTACAGCTGGAAATGTTATGTTCACGTAGGATCTGTTCAAGTTCCCTTTTATAGGACTCTTGCTTTTCTTTACTCTCACCATTTAGCGCACATATTCACCCTTTCGCCAAAACTACCCCCTGCATGATCCCAAATTACCTCATCTAAATTACCTGCAATAATTCCAGCTTTAACAGAAACCACTCCACACACTTCATCGTACCGTCACCTCGACTGAGCTGCCTATCAAACAACTCAACTGTTTACAGGGAACAAAAATCCTCTGAAGGGATTGCACATTCCTTCTACAAATGTCTATGGGGGGTCATTAACTGAAGCTACAGATTCATGACTTCATGGTCAAAGTGTGCTCATACTGATGCCACTGATCTTATTTTAGCCAAAGCGTGAATATAAGCACTACCATGGGTGCTGTGTTAATGACAATTCTGCTTAAAAGACTGGGTTCAGCACATCAGTTTAGCCTGAATGGCCATTCAGCCCATCACACCTATTGGGCCATTAAACCAGCTCATGGCTGATCTGCGATCTAACTGCGACCAAGTTAATCACACTAACATAACATACATACTTAAGTAGCTGCTAAACTTCAGCATCTCCTCATAGTGTAGAAAAAATGTAATTTTCAACATTCTATGCTTTTAACTTGTTCTATAACCATTTGTTGCATTTGTTTTACAGTTAATGCCAGAAATGTTAAGTGTTTTTCTGTCACCTTTCAATTTATTGAAGGCAGTAGCTGAAATAGTCAAACTCAAAGTTCCTAATCCTGGTGTTGGGAAACAGATGATCTTAGTTATAGGTGACTGCTCAAGATAACTTCAGTAGGAATTAACCAATATTTGGTAGAAATAAGTATTATTAATGATGATATAAAATAAAATATGAAAAATGTGGCTGAAACAGGCCTTGGTGAGTGAAACTAATCTTTTAAATACTGTGCTAGAATTAAGGAAGCCTGTACTTTGTTAAGTCTTCATTAAGTATTACTTCTAAAAGATAGAACTTGCAATTATATTGTTCCTTTCATGATTCCAGGATGCCTCAAAGTGCTTTGTAGCCAATGAAGTACTTATTTTTGAAGTGTGGCCACCAATATTCCCCTGAAGCTCTGCGTGTGCACAGACACAAAAATTTTTTTAAATGCACTGCACATTGAGAATACTGGCCGTGCGCAACAGTGAAATTTTGAAGGGAACATTGGTGGTCACTGTTGCAATTTAGGAAAGTTGCACATTCTTATCTATTTCAAGTACCCTATCTAACTGGAATGTAACAAATCGCTTCATCATTTTAAAAACACGAACCATATCTGCTTGTACTTCTCCAAAATCAATAACCCCAATTTTTGGGCTTTGATGAAGGACACTTAGCAGTGACCATGTCGGTTCTTTTGCCAAGCTATAGTGCATATCTAGTCAAGATTGTTGTGCATTGGATTCATCAAGCACTTAAATAAACCTGTTGTCCGTTATAATCTGTCTTAACGCTCTAGCAGTGTTATTGATTGGTTGTGTTTATCTGCCTTTTGCTTTTGGTCAGGCTACTGGTTGCTGCTGCTGATCTCCTGCCTTTACAGAGCAAAATGCCACTGCTGAATTTATTTCCATATGGAAACATCAATGGTGTGACCTACACAGGCAAGACATCAGTTGCCTTTCCGATGCATCTGCACACCCAAAGTAGGGACTTTTTTTTGAAAAAAAAACTTGCATTTATATGGTGCCTTTCACAACCTCAGGACATCCCAAAGCACTTTACAGCCAACAACGGACTCTCGAAGTGCAGCCCCTGTTGTAACGTAGGAAATGTGATGACATTTTTTTTCAGATGAAAGGCCATGGAGCTGCTACATTGAGGGGAGGATTTCCCCCTCAACCGCCCGCCGCCCGCGATTGGGCCCCGACGGCGATTTCGCGCTGGCTGGACAATTAACGGCCAGCCAGCGTGAATCACGTGCTGAAATGCTCAGCGCTGCCTTGGTGGGGGCAGTGGGCAAGGGGGGGGCGGGTGGTGGAGGAGGAGAACGAGTGTGGAAGTCAGCGCTTGAGCTGACGCAGAGCTGTCTCAGGGAGCCGAAGATTCTTAACTTTACAAATGAAGATTTTAAAATGAATGAAAACATGTCCCCTCGTGTGACTCTGTCACATGAGCAGGGACATGTTAAAAATGAATTTTAACAGTTTTTATTGTATTTTTTGAAAAAATCAATGGTTGAAACCTCATCCCGCCTGTGAATGTGGTTTCGCAAAAAACGCTTGGCCTTTTTGCCCGCCTGCCAACCGTAAGGTGGGACGGGCAGTGAAAAGTTCAATTCAATTCATTGATCAAGGGCCTTAATAGGCCTCTTATTTATTGGCGGGTGCATGTGCCCGCCGACTGAAACATCGCACGAGCGTGCGATGATGCGGGACGCACATCGTATTTTCCTCCCGCTCGGGTCAGGTGCGCGCCCACCTGACGAAGGAAAGATTCTGCCATAACTCTTTCTACCTCCACAGATGCAGCCTGACCTGCAAAGCATTACCAGCATTTTCTGTGTTTTAATTCAGGTGCTGAGGCATATTATCTCCCACTTAATCAATCTTGCGCACAGCAGTCTCAGCCCTGACGTTCTCAAGATGCTATATCACCGAACGCTGGCACTCCCACACCTCAGTGTCTTGGATGTCACAGTCCTCATGATTCCTCTAACACCTTTAATATGGATGATGCTGGCTGGCAGCTTGCCTGCTACACTGCCTTTGCCCCTGCAAAACCAATACTGCCGACAGCAAATCAAACAAGGCGACAGTGACATATAGAATTTAATAAATCCAGCAAAGATGATTCTAGAAGGCTGTAGTATTAGCTGCCAATGTGCCATCCTGGGAGAACTTTTGTTGCTAGACCAGAAGGTTATTGGTTGAAACCTCAGGCCAAACATACAGCAGAGTGTCAGCTGTAGCTCAGTTGGTAGCACCTCTAGCTCAGATAGCTCTGGGTTCAAATCCCACTTCAGGGTCTGATTACAAAACTTAAACTCACATTGAGTGAATTCTACACTGTGAGAGATGCTGCCTTTTGAAGTAATATCAGAAATGGACCCAGGGTATATTTAATAGACACTACTGGGAATATCCATAAACTTCCAAACATTGATTAATAATATATAAGGACAGATAAGCACAAAACTCCTTCCACAGGCATCCTGAGACATGTAATCTGGCATCACTGATGATGTATGTTAGCTATTAACCCTTTATACTACACCTTTTGGGTAAAATGCTAAACTGAGACCCTACCTGCCTATTTGGGCAGATGTAAAAGATCCCTTGTAATAATATCACCACCTTCAACACCTCTTTGTTCCTTTGTCTGTGACATCTTTTGATTATCTGCTCCTATCACTGCTTGCTTGTCCCTACAACCACACCACCATCCCCCCCCCCACTGACTTCTCTCCCCCCACCTTAAACCAGCTTGTATTTCACCCCTCTCCTAATATTCACTCAGTTCTGTTGAAGGGTCATGAGGACTCGAAACGTCAAATCTTTTCTTCTCTGCCGATGCTGCCAGACCTGCTGAGTTTTTCCAGGTAATTCTGTTTTTGTAAAAGATCCCTTGGTTATTCTGAGGCTGTGTTCATTTGTGTTGCAACACTAGGGGGAACACTTCCTGCAGATGCAATGTCAGTGCCAGTGGTGTCACTGACAGCAATGTCCCACCCCGCTGCCTGCATTAAAGCAAACAAAGACAGGAACGAGAATCCACACTTCTGGCTCTTCCTCGCATCCCCCTGCCCTGTCCCCACTTCCCTTGCGGCCCTTTTGGATGGTGGGAAGTGGAAACGAGAAGCAGTGAAGGGAGAGAGAGGGAAGTGGGAGGGAGTGGGTGGAAGTGAGCAAATTATTGCAGATGCTGGAAATCACATAAAAACAGAAAATGCTGGGAAGACTCAGCAGGTCAGGCAGCATTGTGGAGAGAGGAGCTGTGTTAATGTTTCAGCTGGATGACCTCTCACCAGAACCGGGTAAAGTTAGAAGTAAAGGGAGTGGTAACAAAGACAGGTCCAGAGGAGATTTGAATGGTGGAATGGTTAACAGCTGCTGTCCAAAAGGGAAAACAAAAAGAGCAAAACCAAACACTGCAAAGAGAAAGGAAACAAAATGGGGGCAGGGATTGTGGTCTGAACTTGTTGAAATCCATGTTGAGACTGGAAAGTTGTGGAATGTGGAAGAGGACAGTATAGAACGTCAAGAGACATAGAGAAATTGGTGGAGTGGGCAGATAGGTGGCAGATGAAGTTCAATGTGGAGAAGTATGTGGCGATTCATTTTGGTAGGAAGAACATGGAGAGACAATAAAAAATAAGGGGTACAATTCTTAAGGGTGTGCAGGAGCAGAGAGACCTGGGTGTTTATGTGCATAGATTGTTGAAGATGGCAGGACAGGTGGAGAGAGCAGTTGATAAAGCATATAGTATCCTGGCTTTATTAATAGGGGCATAGAGTATAAGTGCAGGGAGGTTATGCTGAATTTATATTAGACACTCACTAGACCTCAGCTGGAGTATTGTGTATGGTTCTGGGTGTCACACTATAGGAAGGATGTGATCGCATTGGAGAAAGTGCAGAAGAGGTTTACAAGAATGGTTCCAGGGACGAGAAACTTGAGTTATGAAAATAGACGGGAGAGGTTGGGACTGTTCTCCTTGGAAAGAAGAAGGCTAAGAGAGATTTGATAAAGGTGTTCAAAATCATGAGGGTAGATAGGAAGAAACTGTTCCTGCTCGTCAAGGGGTCGAGAACGAAAGGGCACAGATTTAAAGTGATTTTCAAAAGAAGCAAAAGTGATGTGAGGAAAAACTTTTTCACACAATGAATGGTTCAGATCTGGAATATACTGCCTGGAAGCGTGGTGGGGACAGATTCAATCGAAGCATTCAAGAAGACATTAGATGATTGTTTGAATAGAAACAATGTGCAGGAGTATGGGAAAAAAGCAGGAGAATGGCACTAGGTCATGAAGGTCATTTGGAGAGCCGGTGCAGACTTGATGGGCTGAATAGCCTCCTTCTGTGCATTAAAACTCCATGATTCTGTGAGTGCCTAATCAAAGTCATTATTGCATAGTTGTTTGTGGGAGCTTGCTATGTGCATATTGATGGCTGTGTTTTCTACATTACAACAATGACTACACTTCAAAAGTGCTTCATTGTCTGTAAAGTGCCTGGTGCTTGTAAAAAGTATGACATAAATGCAAGTCCTTCTCTTTTTAAACTGACATCCTAATTTGTGCAGTATTGAAGGAGTACTGCATTACCAGAGGAGCAATTCATTGCCTGAGAAGTCAAACCAAGGGCCCCTATACCCATTCTAATGATTCATGTCAACATCAAATGGTTATGTTCTGCACTGTCAGTGAGGTGCTTGCCCGCCAGGATGACATATTGGGAAATTGGGTGCAGTTCAAGCCTGCAAAGTTAAAAAATCCCTGTAAGAGTTCCCATGACCCTTTCATACTGGAGTAGGAAGCTCAGCTGGTGTCTCGACCAATGTTCCTTCCTCAACCAATATGACTTAAAAGCAGATTCACTTCATTTTAACTTGTGGCACATTGCTGGTGCAGGTGATGGCAGGCCTAGAACAATAGTCACCGCACTAAGAAAATGGGAAGTGCTTGAGGCTTGATGGTGGTTAATATGCTATCAGTGATGTCCTTCATAGTTTCTCATGGATGGATGGCAAAGGCTTTGGTGCTCAAAACTAAAGTACTCCCTGATACACAATGGGGGTATCATTCACCTGTGCTGCAGATTGAGAGGCAGAGGAATCGTTGTATCAGATAAAGTGGAAAACTGTGCTGGATATATATTAGGCAGCCCATCCACTACCACATTTATTTATGTCCATCCCTGCCTAAGTTGAATTTTAGTGCTGCTATGTCCAGATTGTTCTGCCTATTTTAAGCCCCTGCATCTCTCACATCTGCTTGACTTTGGGTTTCAAGCCTCTGCCCAAACATCCAACTCCAAACTCCAGTCACGGCCTGTGTCACTGTTCTCCTCTCTCTGACTGATGAGAATCATGGCCCAGATATTCCAGGGCTATGGAACTCCTTCAGAATTTAATGACAGGACCACAACAGTAAGTTTTTAACTCCAATTCCTGCCTAGGACCAAACCAGATTGCCAGTCAGGAAAGCAAGTGGTAGAAGACCATTAGGGACAGTTCCTTGACCCTCCTCAACAATCTGAAAAGGTCAGAAGTGAATCTTGGTGGTGGGTCTGCCAATGGCAGCACTCCTGCTGCTCAGCCCATAAGCCATGCTATAAAGAGCACTTACCTGTTGGATCCAGCTGCTCTGATCTCCCTATAGCTGCCGGCTTTTCTGAATCCTGGGAAAATTGACTCACAGCCATTAAATTCAAATGGCTCCAAAATTCTGAGTAATGGGGTCTCATTAACGTTAAAGAGCTACCTCTTCAGAGCAGATTATTCACCCTGGGTAAACTGAAAGTAGGTACCGCTGCAGAAAGTTGGGGTCTAGTTTATGTATTTACCAATTTAATAAACCTCCCGCTCTCATCCTTGCTCCCATTGTTGGTGGCTTAAAATTTCCCCCAATAATTCTGAAGTTGGATAAAATGGAACTGATATTTTCCCATCTACCTGTTTCTCAGCTCCTTCTCCCTCTTCCTCCCAGGGTCAGTGCTTACATTTTATTCCATCCCTTCTCAGCAGATTCTTCTGTTCTCTTCCTCTCACCAGATTCTCTATTAGCCCCTTCTCGACATAACAGATCCACACTTTCCCCATCTTCAACAGGATGTCTCCTCTCATAAACAGCTTCTCATTTCCCCCACACTATGGCTCCTCTATTTCTCTCTCCTCACATAACAAGCTCTCCCTTCACAGGGTCTCTCACTAACCCCCTCCCATCCTCACTCTATGTCAACAGATGAATCTCATGCCAAAGCTGATTCTATTCATCTAGTTAAATTGCTCCCTGAGTTTCTGAAGCACTTTCAGCACTTGCACTGGAAACCATCTGATGAAGGAAACCCTCAAGTTCCCCATCATAGTTTTCCCTGAAGAAAGCATTGATGCTGCTTGAAGGTATATTCCCCCATCTCTGCAGTCTAAAGCCTTCAGCAGTAAGTGTAAAGATAGTTTGAAGCTGCAATCCCGATCTAAGTCTCAGAGATCAGGAATCTCGTTGCAGCAGTAAAATACTTGTAATCTTCCTAAGAGTTGCTTGAACATGCTCGCTAACATTGAAAATCAGTCATTAAACTCAGCTTTTTAGATTTCTTCCTTCTGTTTCATCTTTAAACTTCACCTTACAGTTGTAATATGTCTTGAAGTGGTGGCATGTTGCGATCCCTTAAAGAAATATTACCTTTAAAAAGAAAGGGGGATGTTGTAATATGCCTTTAAGGGATAGCAGAATGCCATCAGGTTAAGGGAAGTGTGTCATGTGATCCAGTCTCAGTTCACTTCGGCCTAGAACAGATCAGAGCGCACACAGCCCTGCTGCTGATGTCTTCAAGCTTTATACTTTTGTATATGTGTTCACATGTGCTTAGCCCAAGAAATGAACCCACAATGTATTTACCCAATTTCTTAAGAGTGATTATATCAGGATAAAAACCATGCCATTTACAATTTATCCATTTACCTAACTTTCAAACTACATTACTTCACATTATACGAACAAGGAGCAGGAAGAGGCTATTCAGCCCTTCGAGCCTGCTCCACCATTGAATAAGATCTTGGCTGATCTGATAGTAATCTCAAACCTGCATCCCACCTACACCCCAACACCCTATCACCCCCTTGCTTACCAAGAATCTATCCACCTCTGCCTTAAAAATATCCAAAGAGTCTGCTTCCACTGACTTTTCAGGAAGAGAGTTCCAAAAACTCACGAACCTCTGAGTGAAAAAACTTCCCCTCATCTCTGTTTTAAATGGGCGACCCCTTATTTTTAAACAGTGACCCTTAGGTCTACATTCTTCCACAATAGGAAACATCCTCTCCACATCCACCCTGTCAAGACACCTCAGGATCTTATATGTTTCAATCAAGTCGTCTCTTACTCTTCTAAACTCTAGTGGATACAAGCCTAGTTTATCCAACCTTTCTTCATTAGACAATCTACCCATTCCAGGTATTAGTCTGGTAAACCTCCTCTGAACTGCTTCTGATTTATACCCTTCATGATCCTCATGTATCTCACCCAATCCACACTAATCTTTATCAATAAGTTTCAGGCTCTCAATCTTCCAAGGCTTCCTTTCTGATTCTCATTGTTTCTGAAGGCTGGAAAGTCCTGGTATTTAGGGTTAGCAAGGTACAGGAGATGCTATTATGGCTTCGCTGCAGACATGTATAAAGTCTAGATCTTAATGTAATGCATGTGTAACTTGGCATCAAGATCAGGTTTCCTGACCTCTGTCAAGATTGCACTGTCAGCTCAGCTTGCGTTTAACTTTAGGTTTTAACATAAAATGATTTATTTAATTATAAAGTACACACCTTTACAAGATCTTGTTTGTCTAATTAATGGCAGTGACGGCAAAAGCGGGTAACTTTTATTTCACCCATTCCTAAATGTTACATTGTATTATGCTGAGAGCGGTGGGCAAATGGCCTCCTTCTGCACTATAACAATTCTGTGAGACTTGGTAGAGATATTCAAAATCGTGATGGGTGTGCTCAGAGTAGATAGGGAGACACTGTTCCAGCTTGTGAAAGGATCAAGAACGAGAAGGCACAGATTTAAAATGATTGGCATAAGAAGCAATAACGATCTGATGAAAAACCTTTTCATTATCCGAAATACACTGTCTGAGAGTGTGGTGGAGGCAGATTCAATCAGGATTTTCATGAGGGAATTGATTTGTTATCTGAAAAGGATAAGTATGCAGGCCCACTGGGAGAAGGCAGGGAAATAGCACCAGGTGCATATAAGGCGAGATGGTGATGTAGTGGTATTGTCACTAGTCTAGTAATCCAGAGACCCAGGGTCATGCTCTGGGGGCCCAAGTTTGAATCCTGCCAAATCATATGGTGATATTTGAATTCAATAAAAATCTGGAATTTGAAGTCCAATGATGACCATTTTGAGGGAAAAAAAACATTGTCAATTGTTGTAAAAATCCATCTGGATCACGAATGCCCTTTAGGGAAGGGAAATCTGCCATCCTTACCTGGTCTGGCCTACATGTGACTCCAGACCCACGGCAATGCGGTTGACTCTTAAATGCCCTCTGAAAAGCCACTCAGTTCAAGGACAATTAGGGATGGGCAATAAATGTTGGCCTAGCCAGCGAGGCCCACATGCCATGAATGAATAAATAAAAAAGGTTAATTGCTACTTCAGAGGCCAGCACAGATATGATGGTCAAATGGTCTTCTACTTTAGCTATTCTATGATTAACACCTTCAGGGAAAGAAATCTGTTGTCCTTACTTGATCGGGCCTATATGTGATTCCAGTCCCACATCTTAACATCTGAAGTGGCCAAGCAAGCCACACACACGGCAACTAGGGTTGGCTAATAAATGTTGGTCTTGCCAGTAATGCAAACACCCTGGGAAGGAATTCAAAAAATTAAGTGCCCAGCAGCTTTGTGAACGCTTTAGACAGAAATTCTAGGTCCAAGATCTTTACAGGATGTGAGGGCCACCGGCTAGGCCAGCATTTATTACCCATCCCTAATTGCCCTTGAGAAGGTGATGATGAGCTGCCTTCTTGAACCGCTGCAGTCCATGTGGTGTAGGTACACCCACAGCACTGTTAGGAAGGAGTTCCAGGATTTTGACCCAGTGACAGTGAAGGAATGGTGATATAGTTCCAAGTCTGGACAGTGAGTGGCTTGGAGGGGAACTTCCAGTTGGTGGTGTTTCTATGTACCTGGTGCACTTGTCCTTCTAGATGGTAGTGGTCATGGGTTTGGAAGGTGCTGTCTAAGGAGGCTTGGTGAGTTTCTGCAGTGCATCTTGTGGATGGTACACACTACTTCCACTGTTTGTAGGTGGTGGAGCAAGAGTGTTTGTGGATGGGGTGCCAATCAAGTGGGTTACTTTGTCCTAGATGGTGTTGAGCTTCCTGAATGTTGTGGGAGCTGCACTCATCCAGGCAAGTGGAGAGTATTCCATCACACTCCTGACTTGCACCTTGTAGTTGGTGGACAGGCTTTGGGGAGTCAGGAGGTGGGTTATTCACTGCAGGATTCCTAGCCCTAACCTGTCACAGTATTTATATGGCTAGTCCAGTTCAGTTTCTGGTCAATGGTAACCCCCAGGATGTTGCTATTGGGGGATTCAGTGATGGTAATGCCATTGAATGTCAAAGGTTGATGGTTAGATTCTCTCTTGTTGGGGATGGGCATTGCCTGGCACTTGTGTGGCACAAATATTACTTGCCACTTGTCAACCCAAGCCTGGATATTGCCCAGGACTTGCTGCATTTGGACATGGACTGCTTCAGTATCTGAGAGTCACATTGGTGCTGAACATTGTGCAATCATCAGCGAACATCTCCACTTCTGACCTTATGATGGTTGGAAGGTCATTGATGAAGCAGCTGAAGATGGTTGGGCCTAGGACACTACCCTAAGGAACTCCTGCAGTGATGTCCTGGAGCTGAGATCATTGACCTCCAACAACTACAACCATCTTCCTTTGTGCTAGGTATGACTAATGGTGAACCAATGGAGAAATTACCCCCTGATTCCCAGTGATTCCAGTTTTGCTAGGGGCCCTTGATGCCACACTCAGTCAAATACGGCCTTGATGTTAAGGGCAGTCACTCTCACCTCATTGCGTTTAGCTCTTTTGTTCATGTTTGAACCAAGGCTGTGATGAGGCCAGAAGCTGAGTGACCCTGGTGGAACCCAAACTGGACATCAGTAAGCAGGTTATTAATAAGCTTGATAACATTGTTGATGACCCCTTCCATTACTTTACTGATGACTGAGAGTAGACTGATGGGGTGGTAGTTGGCCGGGTTGGATTTGTTCTGCTTTTTGTGTACAGGACATACCTAGGCAATTTGCCATATAGCCGGGTAGCTATGTTGTAACTGTACTGGAACTTCTTGGCTTGGGGCGCGGCAAGTTCTGGAGCACAAGTCTTCAATACTATTGTCGGAATATTGTCAGGCTCCATAGTCTTTGCAGTATCCTTTAGCCGTACCTTGATATCATATGGAGTGAATTGAATTGGCTGAAGACTGGCACCTGTGATGCTGGGGACCTCTGAAGGAGGCCGAGATGGATCATCACAGATGCAATTAACGTGGTGCAATTGCCTCTCACCATCTTTGGACTAGGGAAGGGAACGGTAAGTTCCCTTATTGTTAATCAGTGAGCCCTGTGTTTAAAGGGTACGTGTACCTGCCTGGGAACTGGCTGAGGATAAGATCAGGCTTAGTTATCATGCTACCCATGGCCAAATGGGCTGTCAATGCTCCAAAGTGGAGTCATATTTGACGTGAAACATTAACTCTGTTTCCATCTTCAGAGTTGCTGCCAGAGCTGCTGAGTCTTGCCCGCCCTTTGTTTTTTTTTCTGTTTCAGGTTTCCAGCTTCTGCAGCATTTTGCTTTCATTTTAGGCTGTCACCATTACTTCCCTGCGCTAATATATGAAGGTTGCCACCTTGGATGAAGTACTGGATGGTGGCTAGTGTCTGTAGAACACCATGGGCTGAATTTTCACCTCAGCGTGCAGGCACACGCCCGACGTGCATGGGCGTGAAATACCGCGCGATCTTGTCAGGCGGGTGTCCCGACATCATCGCGCGATATTTCGGGCGGGCAGGCGCAGGAGTCGGCAGTGCGCCCGCCAACAATTAAGAGGGCTGTTAAGCCCCTTAATAAATTAATTAAATTGAACTTTTCGCTGCCTGTCAACCTTGTGGTTGGCGGGTGGGTGAATAGGCCAAGCAGCCTTTGCGTTTTTTGCGAAACCTCATCCACGGGCGGGATGAGGTTTCGAAGAGTGATTAAAAAAATATATAAAAACTTGTACAACTCATTTTTAACATGTCCCTGCTCATGTGACGGAGTCACACGAAGGGACGTGTTTTTCCCTGATTTTAAAATCTTCATTCGGAAAGTTAAAAACCTTCGGCTCCCTGAGGCAGCTCCCGTGCCCTGAGGGAGCTTTCGCTGAGCCCACCCGGGTGCATGTACTGACTTCCACGCTCGCCCTCCTCCCACCACCCCCACCCAGGCAGCGCTGAGCGGGTCAGCACGCGATTCTCGCTGGCTGGCCGTTAATTGGCCAGCCAGCGTGAAATAGTGTCACGGTCTGATCGCAGGCGGTGGACCATTGCGTGGCCGCCCCCGGGCCCACCTGCTGTGCCCGCCCAACGTGGGGAAATTCCTCCCCATGGATTAGCCCCTTTGGAAGAAATTTGAAGACTAAAATAGTTAAAGACAAACACGGATATTTGCAAATTATGGCTGAAATGCCTTGCTTGATGCATGTAACTTGCAGACTTAGCATTCAGCTTTGAGAGGGTCACAAGTGACTTTGGCAGAATGCGAGCCAGTTTTAATTTGCTTTAAGTGGAGATATCTTCAGAGAACACAACATAGTTCAGGGAATTCATGCATCTGTTTATGCATATGTTTGTCTGGCAAATTGCCTATATGCTTGTGTGTGCATGTGTATGTGTGTGTGTGTGTGTTTCGCACCAGTGAATGAGTGTGTGTGTCGCAAAATCCTCATCACTCAAACTTCACTTGTTATATAGGTTTGGATGTTATGCTGTGCAATATTGGCTAACACACGTGCAGTGTGTTTGCACCAAATTCTGTCATTTTGAGTAGATGCCGAATGAGCTAAACTGACCAGTCGGTGATCAAGTAGCAATGCTGTAATTGTCACGCTGGAGCTACATTGCCCCTGTGGGGGTACAGACTTATGCATAAAATATTTTGTTATTCATCTATTTGCATAATTTACTCTGTTATGGAGACTGGGACTAATTTCTTGCTCCTTCCAACTCCCTTAGAACAAGCTCAGCAAATGCTCCAATAATATATTTTAGAACAATTTGTCATAGGGCCAGTTCTGAGGTTCCATTTCTGTGCCCCATAGGCACAATAGAGGTACTTTTTTTTTTAAAGATGCAGTTCAGGTTTATTGGTTGGTGGAGAGTTGAGTGGTTGTCGGGGGGTGGGGGGGGGTGGTTGGTGGTGGGGTGTGCAGGCGGGCACTGAATTGTGCTATTATGTTTCTTGCAGTTAACAGAAATGCTGAATACTGCCTCTTCTGAAATGTATTAAATTATGTGAAGAAGCAGCTGGAAATTCATATCTTTCTGACTAGTTATTAAAATAAAGAATGGCACCTTCGCAGAATTTGTCATTTAATTCTTGGCAGCTGAGGTGTAGCTGGGTGTGAAGATTTTGGGTGAGGAAAGGGGCAGGTTACGAGGTCACATGAGGCTCAGCGGTAGCACTTGTCGCTAGGTCAGATGATTGTGGGTTCAAGCCTCACTCCAGAGATTTGGGGCTGGATTTTACAGCCGTCCCACAACCCCTCCCGTTCTAGCCCCCTGTCCTACCCCCCCCTCCCCCCACCATCACACCCCCAACACCAAACCCCCAGAAGTGTGTTTGCGGTGGGTGAGGGGGTTGGGTGGGGGCACATAAAATACGTCAGGTAACTGGCCCACCACCTCCCCTGCCCACCCCAGACCCGGTCTCCATGTAGGTGAGCAGGCTGGCACCGAAATTGGCGCCCCGCCCGCCATTTTTAAAATAATTATTAACTGGCGATTGCCCTTGATAACTAGCCAATTTTCCCTGCTATAATGTGGTTGCCATTGACATGCGGGTGGGAGGCCTTTATTGAAAAGGCAAGAAGAAGGGGGGGAACACATCATTCGGATGGTGTGTTGTGCACAATGGGGCCACTGCGCCCTCAAGATGTTACCCCTCCTTTCTTCCTCCCCGCCCGGCCTTCAAAATCCATTCACTTCCTTAGGCTTCCTGATTTCACCACTCCGCCCCCCACCCCCCCACCTCCCCCCACCCCCGGCTTGCTCCCAAAACCCCAGCCTTAGCTGGGTTCAGACACCATGGCTGTCTTTGTCCCAGGGCCTCCATGCAGCCGCAGCAGCATCCACTACTCATTTCTCACACTGTTGGAACTTCTAGAGCCAGGAGCTCTTGAGGACGGGACTTCCTCCTACTGAGGGGCAGAAGTCTGACCCTGTAGTAATCTGATATGTAATATACCTTTAAGACAAGGGTTGTAATGTAAGATCACATGATTTTAATACCCAGTAACAGAGTAGTGCAGGCTACCTCTGTGGGGAAGTCTTGAGTTAGACGCTGAAGAATGAAGACAGAGTTTTGAGTTGTGAGCACGCAAGTGTATCTGCTGAGTTTAGTTTGTAAATTAACAGCGTGTGTTTATTCTAACAACGATCTACAGACCTTCTCTGTCTTGGTACCAACTCGGTCACCCTGAAACAAGCATGCAACCTGGATCCTTTAGCTCCAATGAACCAAGGGCATGTGGGTCCAACAAACTGGCGCCGAGAGTAAAAGCAGGAAAGCCATGGAAAAAACAAGGTAAAAAGTGAGGAAGAACGAAGGAAATCAGAAGAACTGAACTCAGGCCGTACCTCGCATGATAGTTGCAGGTAAAAGAAAGATGACTTACTGAACATCAAAGAATCATTAACAGTCCCAGCCATTGGTGACAATGCAACGGTTTAAATTTAACTCAAGAAATAGAGCTGTAGGGGAGACAGCTGCTTGTTATGTGGCAAGTCTGAAGCAATTAACTGAATATTGAGAATATGGTACATCTATCAACAATTTGCTTAGAGACCGTTTGGTGTGCGGTATAAATGAAAATGCGATTCAGAAGAGATTCCTGACTGAAAAAAATCTAGATTTTCAGAAGGAATTGGAAATCAGTCTGGCAATGGAAGGTGCAGTGTGTGGCTCAGAAGCCATACGAGGAGCACAAAGTGGCACCGTCCGCCACATTGGTTGGGGACCCTCAGCCAAAAAGAGTGCGGAAGTACAGAGATTTACTCCGAAGCAGGAAACAGCCCCCGCTAGTAGACAAATTAAAAGAGATAACTTAGCAGCAAAAACTTAGCAGCGTAATAGTAATAGAGGTGGGAGCAGACAACCTTGTAATGAACCACAGCTTAAAAAGATTGAATGTTTCTTCCGCCATTGAAATGGACGCCTCATGAGACATTGTAAAGATAGCTTCAGGCAGACCTTCAGACAAAAGCAAAAACTTAATGAGATAAACATTGAAAAGCCTGAGGTAATGGACGCTGATATCTATTCGCTATATATTTAAAAGATAGGAAGAATGGAGCCTATCGATGTAACTATGGTAAAGTGGAGTACCATGTACCTTTAAGAGAGTGCAAGTGGACTAACCATGTGACAGTACTGACCAATCACTGTACACTGCGGGCTACTGGCGAACTGTAAGTCTAGAGCTGGAGGTGGTTGAGGGAGCACACAAGGATTTAGTGCTCTGCTTTCTGTTGCAATAAACAATCGCAGTTTTTTCTTATGTTGGTCTGTCTCCATTATTGATAATGAGCATCAACTAACAAGTGTATATGAAGGGGTGCAATTCCAGTTTACTTGACTAGTGAACTCATAGACTCAAGACATAAAACTGGCGACGAGGGTGCAAATAGCAAAATTGTAAGACACCTGGGTGAGAATCCACAAGACGTGTGAGCAAAACATTAGAAAGAAAGAGAATCTGTACTTAAGTTATAAATAGGTGGCAATCAGAGCAGAAAGCAGCCCTGCAGTTTTAACTTTGAAGAAAAAGAGAAAAGAAAAAGAATCCTACAGAATCGCGATCATGGGGACCCCGCCAAAACTTGAAAAGGGCACGAAACACAGCACAGAAAAACCGACAGCAGCAGAGACAGAGTTGAAAAAAAAAGGCGACTACTCTTAAAGCCGCAATACATTACATGCAATAAAAATGGCTATGGATAGAAAATTATAAGAGACCCCAAAGAGAGGCCAACTCTGCGGAAGGCAAAACACGAATTGATCAATGGCAGTCAAGAAAGCTCCGGTAAGCCAAACACCTGAATTTGTCATTAACTGGGAAGCCCATCGGAAATGCAGTCCTCTTGTAATTGTTCATGATGCCACAGTTTGGGCATGTCGATCCACTCGACCCCATTTCAGATGACTGGTCTCAGTATGTCAAATGCCCTGTGTTCTTTTTTACCGCGAATGACATCACGGGGAAGGAAAAGAATACAGTGACCCTTTTGTCCACATGTGGAAGCAAAATATATGGGCTGATGTGCAACCTCACGTCATCTAACACCCCCAACTCCAAGACTTTCAACGAGTTAATAAAAAGTGTATAAAACCACCTGAGACCAAAGGCCTTAGTTATTATGCAGCGCTTCAAGTTCAGTTCAAGGAACAGGCTTCCAGGGGAGACAATAGCTGACTATGTTGCAGTTTTAAAGGCATTAACTGAGCATTGTGAATTTGGAACATCCATTAGTGATATGTTGAGAGAACGGCTGATATGCAGGATTGGAGATGATACTATTCAAAAGCCTTTGCTAGCCGGAGCTAATCTAGACTTCAATAAGGCATTAGAATTAGTCACAGCCATGGAGAGTGCTGTTAGAAATTCAGAAGCTTTAAGAGATACACAAAATGGCGCCATCCATCTGGGAGGGTGGGGCAAACCAGCAACAAAAGGCGCAAAAACATTGGATCCCACAGAAAGGTGGGAAACGCCCCCTATGTACAGATCAGTAACAAATAGCAGTACTACAGTGAAAACCTACAAAACGAATGAAAGAAACGCATCCAGGCATCCAGTGGGCGATCGACAATTCAAAAAAGTCGAATGCTTTATTTGCCACAGCTATGGTCACATAATGCAGCACTGCAGAGATAGGCTGAGACAGCATTTTAAAGACAAAGGGAGGAATTGTGAAATATGTCTCATGTAAGAACCAGAAGAAATAGAATATAACCTGAAAGTGAGCAGAACCGAGCAAATCCAAGTAGTCATTATAGTCAATGGACAACCCATTAAGATGGAAGTTGATACTGGAGCATCGGTGTCTGTCATTGGAGAGCAAACATGCAGACACTTGAATAAAAGAGCCCATCTTTTAAGATTGGTAGTTTCAGACACTAAACTGAGAACATAAATGGGCGAAGAAATAAGACTGAAAGAGTTATGTCAAGCCTTGGTGACATATGGAGGTCAATCTGAAAGGTCGCCCATGATAGTGGTAGCTGGAGAGGCCGGGGGGGGGGGGGGGGGGGGGGGGGGGGGTGGGGGGCGGCCCTGGGGCAGCTTAATAGGCCGCAACTGGCTTGAAAAGATTAAATTAAAATGGGCCAAAATTTTTCAAATTACAACGAAAGGTTTACAGGAATTGTTGCAAAAGTATACTTCCATTTTCAACAATGAGTTAGAAAGGATTTGAGGGCTACAGGCCAGGATCCATGTAGACCCAAATGCAACCCCAAGATTTATAAGAGCCAGGCCAGTCCCTTATGGTCTATGGTCTATGGGACAAAGTTGAAACTGAACTGGACAGACTGGAAAAATTGGGCATCCTACAACCAGTGCAGTTTTCTGAGTGGGCGGCACCCATCCTACCCATACTGAAGTCGGATCAAAGCATGAGTTTATGCAGTGACTATAAGCTAACTGTCAATAAGGTGGCCAAACTTGATAGATAGCCGATACCCAAGATTGAGGAATTGTATTTGAAGTTGACATATTCAAAATTAGATATGAGCCATGCCTACCAGCAGGAAGAGTTGGAAAAGGATGCTTGGGAATTCGCCACCATTAATACACTCAGAGGCTTGTATTAATACGCACACCTACCCTTTGGGGTCTCCTCAGCGTGTGCTATTTTCCAAAGAACGATAGAAAACCTGCTCCGAGGATTGCCCCACATTACCGTTTACTTGGATGGTGTATTGATCACGGGACTGATAGACAATGAACACTTAGCAAATCTAGAAGAGGTGCTCAAACGTTTCGCACAAGCTGGGGTACAGTTAAAACGAGAGAAGTGTCTGTTCCAAGCTAAGGAGGTAGTTTACTTGGGCAACAAAGTTGATGCGCCGGGCCTGCATCCTGTGGAAGAAAAAATTCAGGCCATTCGCGAGGCACCTGCCCCGAGAAACACCACAGAGCTTAAGGCCTTCTTAGGCATAGTGAACTACTACCGCTGACTCCTCCTAAAACTCTCGACTGTGCTGGCTCCATTGTATGGTCTGCTTAAGAAGAACCAGAAATGGAGTTGGCAAGCCCCGCACCAGGATGCCTTCCTAAAAGTGTAGCGATTGTTAGGATTATCGGCCTTGTTGATCCACTTTGACCCCAAGAAGGAATTAATTTTAACATGTGATGCATCCCCTTATGGAATAGGGGCTGTCTTTTCACATTGGATGGCGGATGGCTCCAAACGACCCATTGGTTATACATCTCGCACACCCAGTGTTGTAGAGCGACAATATTCTCAGATTGAAAAAGAGGATTTATCTATTGTGTTCGGCGTCCAGCTGTTTCATCAATATCTCCACGGTCGTTATTTCCATATTATAACTGACCACAACCCCGACTGGGATTATTTGGAGAAGATAAAGCGATACCACCTCATCGGCTCGCCTGCAGAGACGGACACTAATATTAGCTGCCTACGAATACACTTTTGTTCAATGTTCGGGAACTCAAATCGTACATGCCAACACACTAAGCCTCCTTCCCTGCCAGCTAATAACTGGGAGACTTTGATTCCCCAGGAATTTTCTGGATTCCCCCCCTGTTCAGACTAGACAAATCCATGATCAGACAAGCCGGGACCCACTATTATCTAATACCCAGGAGCAGATCTTGAATGGTTGGTAAGGTGGATCTAAATCCGAGGAGATGAAGCCCTATTCTGATCGCAAATATGCACTCTCCTGCCAGGACGGCTTATTATTCTGGGGAGCAAAGGTTATCGTTATTAGCCGAGCTACATAGTGCTCACCTGGGCATTAGCAGAATGAAGATGCTCAGACACAGCTATTTGTGGTGGCCAAGCATGGTTTTGGATATAGAAACCCTGGTCAAAAGCTGTCTTCATTGCCAGAAAGTGCAAAAGCTCTCCCCCTTAGCTCCATTGCACCCATGAGAATGGCCAGGGTGGCCATGGGTGCACTTCTACATCGATTACATGTACCTTTAAGAGAATGTAGGTGGACTAACCATGTGACAATCACTGTACAGCACGGGCTAATAAACAACACAGTTTGTTCTTATTAATGTCACCCTTAGCACTTCTTTTAGCCAGTACCACCACTATTAACAATCCTTTGATCTTTTGTTTATGACATCTTTCACAATCTCTCCTTTGCCTCCACCTATCACTGGCCTTCTATCCAGCTTCACCTGTTCCGCCCCCCCCTTAAACAGTATATATTTCACCACATTTCTACTGCCCTTTAGCTCTGAAAAAGAGTCATACGGACTCGAAAGGTTAACTCTGCTTTTCTCTCCACAGATGCTGTCAGACCTGTTGAGTTTTTCCAGAATATTTTAATTTTGTTTCAGATTTCCAGCATCTGCAATATTTTGCCTGTATCCTCCAGTTTGTTCTTGTGTCGGTCTCTCTCCATTATTGATAGCGAGCATCAACTAACAAGTGTATATGAAGGCGTGCAATTCGAGTTTGCTTGACAAGTGAACTCACTAGCCTCAAGACATAAAAGTAACCATGAGAGTGAATGTGAAGCCTCTCAGAATGGAGGTGGATACCGGAGCAACCACTATGGTGATTGGTGAGCATACTTTTAAATACCTGAATCATGGGGAACATAAGTTGAATTTGGAAGATACTGCTGCCAAATTAAAAACTTACACGGGAGAAGACATACAAGCCAAGGGTGTTTGTAAAGTCACAGTACACTATGGAGGTCAGACAGTGAGATTAGTCTTGATGGTAGTAGCAGGCGAGGGACCTAGTCTCCTTGGATAAAACTGGCTGAAAGAAACTAAATTGGAATGGACTGAAATCTTCCAACTGAGAACTAATGATCTATCACAGCTACTACAAAATTATGCCTCAGTTTTCAAGGAAGAATTTGGAAAATTTGAGGGGCTACAAGCAAAAATTCATGTAGATCCAGAGGCAACACCATGATTCATTAAGGCAAGACTAGTACCTTATGCAATGTGGGATAAGGTAGATGCCGAACTGGATAGATTAGAAAAGCTGGGAGTGATACAACCAGTACAATTTTCAGAGTGGACAGCACCAATTGTACCTGTTCTCAAATCTGACTGAAGTATTAGAATATGTGGGGACTACAAATTAATAGTTAATAAAGTGGCAAAATTGGATAGACACCCCATACCAAAAATTGAAGACTTATATGCTAATCTGGCAGGTGGAATGGCCTACACAATGTTAGATATGAGTTATGCCTACCAACAACTGGAATTAGAGAAGGCATCTGGAAAGTTTATTACCATAAATATACATAAGGGATTGTATCAATACACCCGTTTGCCATTTGGCATATCCTCAGCTTGTGCCATATTCCAAAGTACCATGGGGAGCTTACTAGAGGGACTGCCCCATGTTGTAGTTTATTTGGATGACATTCTCATGGCTGGACTCACTAAAAAGGAACAACTGATGAACTTGGAAGAAGTTCTGAAACATTTTTCGCAGGTTGGGGTGAGACTGAAAAAGGAAAAGTGCACATTCCAGAAAAAACAGATAACTTACCTACACAAGGTAGATTCACAAGGCCTACTTCCAGCTGAACGAAAAGTGAAAGCCATTAAAGAAGCTCCAGCACCAAGGACTACATCAGAACTAAAATCATTCTTGGAGATGATCAATTACTATGGACGCTTCTTGCCTAATTTGTCAACAGAACTGGCAACCCCTGTATGACTTGCTCAAGGAAAACCAACGATGGTCTTGGCAAACACCACAAGAAACTTTCACAAAAGTGAAACAGTTGTTACAATCATTTGCACTTCTAGTACATTTTGACCCAAAAAAAAAAGAGTTGATGTTAACATGTGACACATCACCCTGTGGAGTGGGAGCAATGCTCTCCCAACGAATGGATGATGGATCAGCACAATCTATAGGATATGTGTCAAGAACACTCAGTACTGCAGAGGAAAAGTACTCTCAACTTGAAAAAGAAGGCCTGGCAATCGTTTTCAGTGTTAAGAAGTTTCATCAATATGTACATGGCAGTCATTTTACTACAATAACGGACCACAAACCATTAGGATTATAGCCTCTATAATTTCAGCAAGAGTACAAAGATGGGTGTTGATCTTGGCAGCGTATGAGTATAATTTTATTCATTGACCCGGAAGTCAAATTACAAATGCTCAGTCGTTTATCCTTGCAAGTAAAAGATGAGGATGTTCCAGTTCCCCAGGAATTTGTCTTGTTATTGAACTTCCTGGACTCATCACTGATATGTGCCAGACAAATTAAAGCTTGGACAAACCGAGACCCAGCCTTATCAAAGTGAGAAATCAAGTTATTCATGGTTGGTCACAAACACAAGTGTCTGATGAAATGAAACTGTATTTCCAGAGAAGATTACAAGATAAACAGCCAAGAAGGTATTTTATTGTGAGGAGCTCAAGTGATTGTTCCTCCAAAAGGACGAAAGCCATTGTTATCTGAACTTCATAGTGCACATCCTGGAATTTCCAAAATGCAGGCAGTAGCACGCAGCTATATGTGGTGGCCGGGAATGGATGAAGAAATAGAAAACTTAGTGAGAAATTGTATGCAGTGTTAACAAGTACAAAAATTAACTGCAACAGCCCCATTACACCTCTGGGAGCGGCCAGGAAGACCAGGGGTACACATTAACTGTGTAGGACCTTTTATGAGCACAATGTTCCTGCTTATTGTAGACGCTCATTCACATATACAAAGTGAGGTTGCCTACATCTTCCACTACAATAGACAGGCTACAACAAAGTTTCACTATAAATGGACGACCTGAAGTGCTAGTATCAGATAATGGAACAGTATTCATGAGTGCTGAAGTTAACTGATTTGCAAGCCTTAATGGTATTGTTCATGTGAAAACATTTCCATATCACCCTTCTTCAAATGGACTTGCCGAGTGAGAAGTTCAGACGTTCAAATCCGGTATGAAGAAATTATCTGGAGATTCTATAGTGACTTAATTAGCACATTTTCTTTTCCATTATAGACCACCCATCATTTGACAACTGGTGTCACACCTAAGGAATTGTTGATGAAGCACCGGCTCTGATGAGCCTAATCATGCCAAACTTGGGGGGAAGGTAGAAAGTAGGCAGGAGAGCCAGAAAATTCAACATGACTGTCACAGTCAGGACAGAACATTTAATATAGGAGAGAAAGTATTTGTGAAACATTTTGGAGAAGGGCCAACATGGTTGTTCTGTGAAATAAGTGCAACAGGACTTCTTTCCTACCACATGAAAGTGGAATATTGAGTAATAAGGAGACATGTGGATCACACAAGAAGAGGAGAAACCAAATACCCAGAAATGATTCCACCAGTGCTCAAGACTGAGTCAACATCTGCTGTTGAAAGAAATCAACCGAGTGCAAATGTGTTTGAAGGGCCAACTGTACCTGAAAGAGTTGAAGAAACAGATTTACGGGTACCTACTGAAGAACCAGATGATCAGATGACTTCAGTAAGGGAGGTTCCTAATCAAACTTCAGAAGATGTAGAGTTGAGACATTCTACATGCATAAGGAAACCCTCAGAGATACTGACTTTGTAAATAATTGACCTGTGTAAATAACTTGATATTGGAAAGATTGTAAAATGTATTTTTCAGTAAAGGGAAAGGGATGCAGAAAATTGATATGTAATATACCTTTAAGACAGGTGATGTAATGTAAGATCACATGACTTTAATACCCAATAGCAGAGTCTGAAGAGTGAAGACAGAGTTTTGTGTTGTGAGTACACAAGTGTAGCTGCTGAGTTTAGTTTGTAAATAAACAGCATGTGTTTATTCTAACAATGATCTCCTGATGTTCTCTGCCTCTGTACCAACTGAGCCACCCCAAAACAAGCGTGCAACCCAGATCCTTTATTCTCAACAAACCAAAGGCTTTGGATCCAACAGATCCTCACCTCCTTAAGGCCACCTAGAGAACGTTATGGCTGCGGGACAGCTTTGTTCAACACCAGTTAGTGTGGCACACTCTTTCTTTCTGGACATCAAGCAGTATGCTCCTCCGGCCTGCTCCGTCATTCAGTAAGATCATAGCTGATCTGACTGTAGCCTTAACTCCACTTGCCTGCCTGACCCCCATAACCCTTGACTCCTTTGAAGATCAATAATCTGTTCAACTCAGCCTTGACTCACCTTCCAGGAATGGAGACATCCGGACCTGTGAGGGACACTTCTACTAGGGCAGTGGATAAATAGAGAGCAAGGCTCGGGGCCTTCACACCTTCTGGGAACAGAGACAGCCCGACCTGCAAGGGACGCCTCCAATCAGGCAGAGGATAAATAGAGGGCGATGCTCGGGGCCTTCACACCTTATGGGAGCAGAGACAGCTGGATCTGTGAGGGACACATCTACTCGGGCAACGGGCTGAGTTTGAAAAAAAAAATCCAGGAGTGACGTCAAAGGAAAGCTGTAAGTTCATTGGTTGGTGAGAAGCTGCTGTTAGGGAGTGTGTTTAAACAGGTTAAAACTAGAAAAACATGATTTTTTCAAAGAAGTAGCTACTTGGATTTCAGTAAGGAACACCAGCAATAGGGAAGCAATGTTAAATCAAGTCAAAGTGAAATAAAGTAATAAAGTAAACCAAATAAGATAAAGTTAGTGTAAGTATAGTACAGTTAAGTTACTAGTAATTTATTCTACTCATTCTACTTTAAGTATAATAAATAGTTTTTAGAGTTATGGGATGGCAGGTCGGCTCGGTCAAGTGGAGTGTACATCTTGCAGTATGTGTGTGAAGTTGTGGACGCACCACGTGCCCCTGACAAACACATCTGTAGGGAGTGTCACCAGCTGCACAAGCTTCAACTTCTGGTTTTGGAACTTGAGCGTCGGCTGGAGTCAGTGTTGTTCATCCGCGAGGCAGAGGATTTGTGGATAGCATGTTTAGAGAGGTGGTCACACTGCAGGTCAGAAGCGTACAGCCAGAGAGGGAATGGGTGACCGCCAGGCAGTCTAAGAGAACCAGGCAGGTAGTGCAGGAGCCCCCTGAGTCTATCCTGCTTGCTAATCGGTTTTCCATTTTGGATGCTGATGTGGGCGATTGTTCCTCAGGGGTGGTGCAACCAGAGCCAAGCCTGTGGCACTATGGGTGGCTTAGCTGTACGGGGGGGGGGGGGGGGGGTGGGGGGGGAAGAAGAATGGAACGGCAATAGTGATAAGGGATTACACAGTCAGGGGATCAGAGAGGCGTTTCTGCGGCAATAAATGTGACTCCAGGAAGGTATTTCCTCCCTGGTGCCAGGATCAAGGATGTCACGGAACAGCTGCAGGACATCCTTCGGGGGGAGGGGGATCAGCCAGATGTCGTGGCCCACATTGGTACCAACGGCATAGGTAGGAAGAGGGATGAGATCCTGAAAGCAGATTTCAGGGAGTTAGGAAGGAAATTAAAAAGCAGGACCTCAAGAGCATCTCTCAGGATTACTCCCAATTCCACATACTAGTGAGCATAGGAATAGGTGGATTGATCGATTAAAATGTGGCTAGAGAACTGGTGTAGGACGGTGGGCATCAGATTTCTGAGGCATTAGGACCAGTTCAGGGGCAGGTGGGACCTGTTCAAGCAGGACAGGTTACACCTTAACAGGATTTGGACTGATACACTCGCATGGAGATTTGCTAGTGCTGTTGGGGTGGTTTTAACTTGTCACCTGAGGGGTGGCCCAAATTGGAAGGAAGTAAAGTTGGTAACAGGAAGTAGTAGCGAGACTAGAAGGCAGGAGAAACAAAGCAGAGCAGTGAGTATGCTTTGAATATGGAATTATGTTAAAAAGACAAAGTTAAGGGCACTCTACCTGAATGCCGCAGCATTCGCAATAAGGTAGATGATCTAAATGCACAAATAGAGGTAAATGGGTATGATATAACTACCATTACGGAAACATGGCTGCAGGGTGACCAGAACTGGGAACTGAATATTCAAGGATATTCGATGTTTAAGAAGGTCAGACAAGCAGGGAAAGGAGGTGGAGTTGCACTGATAATAAGGGGTGGAATCAGTGAATTAATAAGGGAGGATCTTATTAATCAATCAAAAGATATCAAAAGAACAATGTGTGGAATCTGTTTGGGTGGAACTAAGAAACAGCAAAGGGCAGCAGACATTGTTTGGAACAAAAACAGAATTACCTGGAAAAAACTCAGCAGGTCTGGCAGCATCGGCGGAGAAGAAAAGAGTTGACGTTTTGAGTCCTCATGATCCTTCAACAGAACTGTTCTGCTGAAGGGTCATGAGGACTCGAAACGTCAACTCTTTTCTTCTCCGCCGATGCTGCCAGACCTGCTGAGTTTTTCCAGGTAATTCTGTTTTTGTTTTGGATTTCCAGCATCCGCAGTTTTTTGTTTTTATATTTTTAAGACATTGTTTGGAGTTGTTTATAGGTCAACAAATAGTAATGGAAATGTGGGGCAGGGCATTAATCAGGAGATGAGGGAAGCATGTAGCATGGACAATACAGTGATTATGGGTGACTTCAATCTGCATATAGACTGGGTAAACCAATTGAGCACTAATGCTGTTGAAGTTGAGTTTCTGGAATGTGTTAGGGATGGTTTTTTAGAGTAGTATGTTGAGGAGTTGACTACGGAACAGGCTATTTTAGATCTAGTTTAATGAAATGAAAAAGGGCTAATTAATAATCTTGTTTTAAAAGAACCTTTAGGGATGATAGAATTTTACATTTTGTTGAAAATGAGGTAGTTCACTCTGAAGCAAGAGTGTTAAAGTTGAATAAAGGAAATTATGAAGACATGAGGGACAAACTGGCGGAGGTGGATTGGGAAAATACATTAAAAGATATGACTGTACATTGGCAATAGATAGTCTTCAAAGATCTATTACATAGCTTATAGCACCTAATCATTCCTTCAAAGTGCAAAACCCCCAAAAAGGTCAGTCAACCATGGCTGACAAAGGTAGTTAAGGATTATATAAGATTAAAAGAAAAGGCTTATAAGGCTTATATAATATATATATAAAGCTGCCAGAGATAGTAGTAAACCTGAGGACTGGGAGATTTTTAAAATACGGCAAAGGAAGACCAAGAAACTGGTAGAGAAAGGGAGAATAGAATATGAATGCAATCTACTAAAAAACATAAAAATGGACTGTAAAATCTTCTATAGGAATGTAAAAAGGAAGTGCTTGGCTAGACTAATGTGGGTCCATTACAGGCAGAGTCAGGAGAATTCATAATGGGGAATAGAGAAATGGCAGAGAAGTAAAAAGATTACTTTGTGTCTGTTTTCACTGAGGAAGATACAGGAAATCTCCCAGATTTAGAGATCCAAGGGATGAGGGAGAATGAAGAGTTGGAGGAAATTAGTATAAGTAAGAAGGTTGTATTGGAGAAATTAATGGGACTGAAAGTTGATAAGTCCCCAGGACCTGATATTCAGCATCCCAGAGTTTTGAAAGAGGTTGCTATAGAGATGGATGCATTGGTGATCATTTTCCAAAATTCTATAGATTCTGGAATGGCTCCTGAAGATTAGAAGGTAACAAATTTAAGAAGGAAGGGAGAAAGAAAACAGGGAACTACAGACCTGTTAGCCTTACATCAGTAGTAGGCAAAATGCTAGAACTTATTATAAAGGATGTGATAAATGGACACTTGGATAATCATGATCAGATTGGGCATATTTAGCATGGATTTGTGAATGGGAAATCATGTTTGATGAGCGTGTTGGAGTTATTTAAGGATGTTACTAACAAAATTGATAAAGGATATATGTAGTTTACTTGGATTTTGAGAAGGCTTTTGATATAGCCCTCCACAGGATGTTGATGAGCAGAATAAAGGCACATGGGATAGGAGGCAGTATGCTGGCATAGGTTAAGGATTGGTTAGCAAGCAGAAAATAGAGAATGGAATGTTAGCCTTTATCACAAGAGGACTTGAGTACAGGAGTACTGAAGTCTTGCTTCAATTGTATAGAAGCTTGGTTAGACAGCACCTGGAGTACTGTGTGCAGTTTTGGTCCCTTTATCTCAGAAAGGATGTTATTGCCATAGAAGGAGTGCAATGAAGGTGCACTAGCCTTGTTCCGTGGTTGGCGGGACTGTCTTATAAAGAGAGATTGGGGAAACGGGGCCTGTATTCTCTGGAGTTTTGAAGAATGAAAGGTGATCTCATTGAAACCTACAAAATACTTAAAGGAATAGGCAGTGTTGATGCAGGTAAGATATCTTCCCTGGATGGGGAGTCTAGAACCAGGAGATACAATTTCAAAATAAGGGGGAAGCCACTCAGGGCTGAGATGAGGAGAAATTTCTTTACTCAGAAGGTTGTGAATCTTTGGAATTCTCTATGCCAGAGGGCTGTGGGAGCTCAGTCACTGAGTATGTTTAAGGTAGAGATTGATAGATTTCTGATTATCAATAACATAAAGGGTTATGGGAATAGTGTGGGTAAAAGGCATTGAAGTGTTCGATCAGCCATGATCGTATTGAATAGCGGAGCAGGCTCAATGGGCTGAATGGCCTTCCCCTGTTCCTATGAATATATATCACAGAACCACAGAATTGTTCAAGTACAAAAGGAGGACATTCAGCCCATTGTGTCTGCACTGGCTCCCATCTTTTCCCTATACCCTGCACCTTCTTCCTTTTCAGATAAAAGCCTAATGCCCTTTTCCACTGATCTTGCCCCGGCCGCACTCTCAGGCAGTGAATTCCGACCTTAATCACTTGCTGCATAAAAATGTTTTTTTTAATATTATTTTTGCTTCTTTTTACCAATTATTTTAAATCTGTGACCTCTCAATCTCAATCCCTTCACAAGTGGGAACATTTACTTCCTCTCTACTTTGTCTAGAGCCCTCTTGATTTTGAATACCTCTATCAAATCTCTCAGCCTTCTCTTCTCCAAGGAAAACATGTCTCAACTTCTCTAATCTATTTTCATAACTGAAGTTCCTCATCCCTGGAACCATTCTCGTGAATCTTTTCTGCACTCTCTCCAATTCCTTCACATCTTTCCTAAAGTGATGTGCCTAGAACTGAACACACTACTCCAGATGAGGTCAAACAAGTGCCTTATACAAGTTCAACCTAGCCCCCTTGCTCTGTAGTGGGGCCTCAGGTGGCAATGGTAGGGGAGAGCACTGCGCAGGGGAACTGACCAGCTCCCGTGGGCCCCTCAGTGCAGGGACCAGTGTCTTTGGCAAGCTGAGGGGCAGAACCAGGTGCCATGAGGTGAGGGAGAAGGCAGGAAGGACAAGCCTAGGACTGGTGAGTGGCAGTGTGGTGAGAGCCAAGGCCGGGAATGGGGCACCTTGAAGCCCAGGAGGTGGCTAGGGAGGGGAATAGGGGACATAGTCAGATCAACTGGCAGCACCTCTAAGTCTGAGAAGTCTCATGGAGAAGTGAAGAGTGGGACAGCAGCAAGGAGCTGGAGTAGCAATTCAAGACTGGTAACAAGGCCACAAATAGATCCAGAGCTTCGTCTGGGAACATTCACTGTAAATAGTTTGTCTCTTGAAGTTAAGCTTTCCCTTGACAGTTTATACAGCTTTGATGCCAGTGGAATAAAGGAACCCTGTTTAATAACGTTCACGCAGTATGTGTGCTTAAATCTCATGATACATCTGATATTTTATGTCCTTATTAAGAAAGCTTAGGACACTGTATGCTTTATCAACCATTCTCTCACCCTGTCCTGCCACCTTCACTGAATTATGCACAAACACACCCAGGTCCCTCTGCTCCTGCATCCCCTTAGAATTGTACCTTTTATTTTATATCATCTCCGATATCTCCACCACTGAAGTTAAACTGACTGGTCTGTAGTTACTGGGCTTATCTTTACTTCAGTCCTCTGACACCACCACCTGAAAAAATATGGCCAGTGCCTCTGCAATTTCCACTCTCACTTTCCACAGTACCCTTGGATGCAACTCATCCAGCCTTGGTGCCTTATCGACTTTAAGTACAAACAGCCAATCCAACACCTCCTCCTTATAAATTTTAAACCCTTATAGTGTCTTACTTATCATTTCTTTCATCATGGCCTGGGTAGCATCTTCTTCCTTGGTAAAGGCAGATGCAAAGTATTAATTTAATACCCTCTGTCTCCATCTGTAAACCCCTTTTTGTTTCCAATTGACCCTCCTCCTCTTACCATGTTTTTACTATTTATATACCTATAGAGACTTCGGGATTCCCTTTTATGTTAGCTGCCAGTCTCTTTTCATACTCTCTCTTTGCTTTTCTTATTTGCTATTGTGGGGCAAATACCACCCAGAGTCTGGAGTTGGTCAGGGAAAAGTTTCTTTATTACAAGCATGCAGGGGAAAAATTCATGCTGCAGAATATCTCAAAATAGCAGTTACAATAACATACATTTATACTCAGTAAAGTTTCAGTTGGCCCCATGCCCGAGCGTGTTTTGTCTGCTTATGGTCCCATGTGTCCCTTGTAAACATGTACTGTCACATTCTAGAAGACAAGCAGGCTAGTAGCAGGGAGCAGTGTTTTTGGCAAGGACAAAGTACAAAATATAAGCAAAGCAGATAGTCCAGGTCATGCTGCATTTGGACATGGACTGTTTCAGTATCTGAGGAGTCGCAAATGGTTCTGAACATTCTGCAATCATCAGCGAACATGCCCACTTTTGGCATTATGATGGAAGGAAGGTCATTGATGAAGCAATTGAAGATGGTCGAGCCTAGGACACTACCCTGAGGAACTGCTGCCCTGGAATTGAGATGATTGGCCTCCAACAACCACAATCATCTATCTTTGTGCTAGGTATGACTTTAACCAGTGGAGAGTTTTCACCTGATTCCCATTGACTCCACTTTTGCTGGGGCTCCTTGATGCCTCACTTGATCAAATGCTGCCTTGACGTCAAGGGCAGTCACTCTCACCTCACCTCAGGAGTTAAGCTCTTTTGTCCATGTTTGAACCAATACTGTAATTAGGTCAGGAGCTGAGTGGTACTGGCAGAACCCAAACTGAGCGTCAGTGAGCAGGTTATTGCAAAGCAAGTGACGCTTGATAGCACTGTTAATAACCCATTCCACCACTTTACTGATGATATAGCGAGAGCTGCAGCTTTCATGAATATAACTCTCTTTATAACTTATATTAATCATGTAACGCTTTATTTCCCACCTCCTGTCTCAACCTTCTATAGTCAGTTTGGTTCTCAATTGTATTTTTTACCTGACATCTCCCATAAGTGCACTTTTTCTTCTTTATCTTAACTCTTATCCCTTTTGTCATCCAAAGAGCTCTGGATTTGTTTGCTGTATCTTTCCCTTTCAAGAGAATATACCTTGTCTGTGCCCAAAATATCTCTTTGATGGTAGGCCATTGTACCATTTTTTCTGCCAATTTTTGACTCCAGTTTATTCAGCCCAGATTTGTTCTTAGCCCATTGAAGTTGGCTTTCCCTCAGTTAATTATTTTTACTCTGGATGTTCTTTATCATTTTCTATGGTCAGCTGAAATCTTATGATATAATGATTACTGTCCCTTTAACTTTCTCCTACTGACACTTGATCCACTTGGCCCACCTCATTCCCAAGAAGTGCCTCCTTTCTCATTGACTTGGAAACATACTGCTGTAGAAATTTTCTTTTAGAAACTCAAGGAACCCTCTTTGCCCTTCAAGCCACTATTATAACTATTCCAAGTGTATATGCAGATGACTTCATTTTAATCCATTTATGGGATGTGGGCTTCGCTGGCTGGGCCAGCAATTATCGCTTATCCCTAGTTGCCCTTGAGATGGTGGTGGTGAGCTGCCTTCTTGAACCGCTGCAGTCCATGTGGTGTAGGTACACCCACAGTGCTATTATGGTTTTTTTTATCTTTGCAGTTCTTCAACTCTACCCACACAGATTCTACATCATTTCTTGCTATCGATTTAATTTCATTTCTTACTAACAAAGCAACCCCACCCCCTCTGCCAACCTGCCTATCTTTTCGATAGGATGTATACCCTTGGATACTTAGCTCCCAGTCCTGATAGCCACTCCTGGGCTCTCCTTTCTTTTCAGTTTTTTCATAATTTTCCATGTTGAATCCATGCCCACCCCCCCAACACGCTAACCTGCTGCTTTGTTTCCCATTAGTCATATTTCTTGGACTTTTACCCTTCCCTCCCCCCCACTTTCTAGTTTAAAGTCCTGTTGACCACCCTATTTACCCTTTTCACTAGAACATTGGTCCCAGATCAATTCAGTTCAGGTGGAGACCATCCCAAAGGTACAGATCCCTCCTGTTCCAATACCGATGCCAGTGCCCTACGAAATGGAACCTCTCTTTCCCGCACCACTCCTTTAGCCACATGTTTACTTCCCTTATTCTCGCGTCCCTATGCCAATTTGCACGTGGCTCGGGTAGTAATCCAGAGATTATAACCCTTGAGGACCTGTTCTTTAATTTAGTTCCTAGTTCCTGATAATACTCAAACTGGTCCTCTTCCCTAGTCTTACCTATGTTATTTGTCCCGCCGTGGACCACAACAACTGGATCCTCCCCCTCCCTCTCCAATATCCTTTCAAACCGGTCCGAGATATCCCTCACCCTGGCACCGGGCAGGCAACATACCATGCAGGATTCTCGATCCTGCTTACAAAGGAAGCTATCAATTCCCCTACCACTACCACTTATCTTTTTGCTCCCCCCTCTTGAATGGCCTCCTGTGCCATGGTGCCATGGTCAGCTGGCTCATCTTCCCTACAGCCCTCTTCCTCATCCATACAGGGAGCAAGTATCTCATACCTGTCGGACAAGGTCAAGAGCTGAGGCTCCTCTGTTCCTGAACACAGGATCCCTCTACCTGCCTCACTTGCAGTCACACCCTGCTGACCCTGACCGGACTTGACTTAATCTACCGGGTGTGACCGCCTCCTGATACAAAGCGTCCGGGTAACTCTCCCCCTCCCGGAAGTGCTGCAGCGTCCGGAGCTTGGACTCCAGCTCATCAATTCTGAGCTGGAGTTACTCCAGCAACCAACACTTGCTGCAGATGTGGTAACTGCAGCTCACAATGGGATCTGCCAGCTCCCACATCATACAGCTATAGCACATCCCCTGCCCAGCCATCTCTACTTAGATAATTAATTTGTTAATTAGCTTTGCAGTGATTTTTTTTCAAATTTGGTGCAGATTTCCTACCAATCAATCAGGTCACAGCCTTCCTGTGACATCACTTTTTCAGTTTTGGCTTCAGTTACTCCGTGCTCCGAGGTCACTGCTCCGGTGCTCCTCCCTCCGAGTTTGCTCCCTAGAGACAAGGCCACGACTCCCCGAGGTAAGCTAGATTTATACTCACCGCTCCGGTGCTCCTCCCTCCAAGTCTGCTCCCGGGATTTACTCACCAATCAGCTGCTTTTTCTTTAAAATCCACTTTCAGAAGAGTGTCCCTCACAGGTCTGGTGTACTTCTAAAGTCACTGCCTCTTCCTGTCTCTCTTTTTTTTAGGTTTGAGGAGGAGGGAGGGATGAAAACACTACAGCAATATAACGTTTGGGGCTATTCCGTTCTTTGACAGTGGGTCCTCCTCGATTCCCTCCTGAGTCGTAGTGACTGTGATGACTTCTCCCAGTATACTTCAGTCACTTCTCACCAGCACCCTCTGCTGGCCACCCTTCTTCCTGTTGAGTGCAAGAGTCCTTCTCCTTGATTCCCTCCTGAGTCGCGGTGACTGCGATGACTTCTCCCAGAATGCTTCAGTCACTTCTCACCAGCGCCCTTTGTTGGACACCCTTCGTCCTGTTGAGTGCAAGAGCCCTTCTCCTCGATTCCCTCCTGAGTCGTGGTGACTGGGCTGTCTTCTCCCAGAATACTTCAGTCACTTCTCACCAGCACCCACTGTTGGATGCCCTTACTTCTGTTGAGTGCAAGAGTCCTTCTCCTCGATTCTCTCCTGAGTCGTGGTGACTGCGATGACTTTTCCCAGAATGTTTCAGGCACATCTCGCCAGCACCCTCTGTTGGATCCTTTCTTAGGTAAGGAGTCTAACACTATACAAAATACTCCAGGTGTGGTCTCACCAAGGCCCTGTGCAGCTGCAGTAAGACATCCTTGCTCCTGTATTCAAGTCCTCTCTCAATGAAGGCCAACATACCATTTGCGTTTTTAACTGCTTGCTGCACCTGCATGCTTGCCTTCAGTGATTGGTGTGGAAGGACATCCAGGTCTCTCTTCACGTAAACATTTCCCAATCTATCACCATTTAAATAATACTCTGCCATTCTGTTTTTCCTACTGAAGTGGATAACTTCACATTTATCCACATTATACTGCATCTGCCATGTATTTGCCCACTCACACAACCTGTCTAAATCACCTTGAAGCCTCTTAACATTCCCTCACCACTCATACTCCCACCAAGTTTCATGTTGTCAGCAAACTTGGAAATATTACATTTGGTTCCCTCATCCAAATCATTGAAATATATTGTGACTGGCTGGGGTTCAAGCACTGATCCCTGTGGTACCCCACTAGTCACCACCTGCCACTCGGAAAAAGACCCATTTATTGCTACTCTCTGTTTCTTTTCTGCTAACCAATCTCAATCCACCCAGTATATTACCCCCAACCCCATGTGTTTTAATTTTACGCACTAACCTCTTAAGTGGGACTTTATCAAAAGCTTTCTGAAAATCCAAATACACCATATCCACTGGCTCTCCCTTATCCATTCTGCTAGTTACATCCTATAGGATGTAACCACACCAGTAGGTTTGTCAAAACTAATTGCCCTTTCATAAATCCATGTTGTCTTTGTCTAATCCCACTGATATTTTCCAAGTGTCCTGTTATCACATCCTTTATAATAGACTCCAGCATTTTCTCTACCACTAATGTTAGACTGTATAGTAGAGATAGACCAATTCAGCTCCTCTGAACTCTCACTGCTTTTATGGCCCTGAAACTTCCTCTGAACTCTTGCCACCATTATAGCCCTCTAATCTTTTTATTTTGAAACTGTGCCCCCTTGTTCTAGATTCCCGCACGAGGGGAAATATTCTCTCAGCATCTAGCCCTCTCAGGACCTCATATGTTTCAAAAAGATCACCTCTCATTCTTCTAAACTCCAATGAGTGCAGGCCCAAACTTTCCTCATAAGGCAACCCCTTCATCCCAGAATCAACATAGTGAACTTTCTCTGAATTGCTGTCAATGCAAGAGAATGGTGTTCTTGAAGGACGTGACCCTCGAGTTGCAAGAATATAAAACAGCTGAACCTCAAAAGCATACACAGGGGTGAACTGTACAAACACTAAGAGGTTAACTGTAAGACACAGAGGGATAAGCTTACTGAAACTCTAGCTCATCAAGAGACTAAGAGAGCAGTTATCATTGGTGACATCACATGGCAACCACCATTACATAGTAGAATTAGATCCTGCTAGGAATGAAAGGAACATTCACACTTCAGTCAATGTTGGAATCAGGTATTTCTCCCCATGGAGAGGGGATCACATTATTTTCTGTTGTGTAAATAGCAGAAGAATTGACTACGTCCATATAGACCTGCCTAGACCAGGGCATGGAATAAACCAATGAGGTGCTAAGCCCAGACAATTCAGCAGAATGGTGATAGGATCTGCACCTGTGATAGGGTAATATGAATCATCATAAAAAAGGATGGCATCAGAAAGCAGACACTGCAGTCTGGAGAAGGAGGATGGGGACTGGTCATTTCCAGATCCAGGCCTCCAGTCACCACCGGTAATGACCAGCTGGATGTGTGATTGTAAGTTTCAGCCAATCGTAAAGGGGTTTGTGTTGTGAGGTAGTTTGTAAATTTCAGTCAGCCTTATATTGGGGTTTGTACTGTGGAGTATTGTTGTTAATTCCAGTCAAACCACCGAGGCAATTGTACAAGGAGGGAATTTTGTGAGTTCAATAAACAAATGAGTCTGAGGTTGAGCCAAAACCTGTGTTGGGTGCATTTTGTTCTCATAATTCCTGGAGTCCAAGAGCTATTGTAAGTGGGGGACAGAAAAGGAATCTCTTACGTACTGTCGAAAGTACAATTACCAGGTTGACATGAAAATTGGTTGTTGTGTTTCCTACATTACCACAATAATTGCACTTTTCAAGTATTTAATTGGCTATGAGGCACTGCAACATTATAAGGTCATGAAGGGTGTGATATAAATGCAAGTTTTTTCTTCTTTCTTTCTTATGGAGGGATACACTGGTGGATGAGTTTCAGCAGTTTTACTTCATACCTTTAGGGATTAATGAAAATTTGCACTAAAATTTCCCACAGCTGGTTCAATGGGTTGGTAAAGTCCATATGGTGAATTGTTCTGAATCCACATAAGGAATGGCTGGATGGATGAAATGTCCTGTTATGCTTTGCTATGCTTTCTCGTGTAAATGGCCTGGTAACAGTCTTTGTAAGTGAACTAGTCCTTACACAGATAAACAGCTCAGAAATTGGCCATTTGGCATAACCAGACCATCCAGGCACTTACTTTCCTCTTGAGCCTTCTCCTATTCTTCCTTATCTAACTCTATCAGCATAACTCTCTATTTCCTTCATCCTCATAAATTAATCTCCTTTCCCCTTAACTTCATCATGACTATACACTGTGACTACTCCCTGTGCTGGTGAGCTCTGTGTTCTCACCACTGATTGGATAATGAAGTTTTTTCTGAATTCCCTATTTAATTTCTTGGTCTTATATTGATTTTGTTTGAGGATATAACAAGCAGGCTGGATAAAGGAGAAACAGTTGATGTGTCACATTTGGATTTCCAAAATGCATTCAATGAGGTGCCACATAAGCATTGCTACACAAGACAAAAGCTGATGGTGTTTGGGGCAAAATATTACATTGGGTGGAGGATTGGCTAGCTAACAGGGAGCAGAGAGTCAGGGAAAAATGATCCATTTTCAGGTTGGCCACTATGGAGGGCCGCAGGGATCAGTACAGGAACCTAAACCATTTGCAATCTATATTAATAACTTGGATGAAGGGACTAAGTGCATTGTCACCAAATTTTCTGATGATATAATGATAGGTAGGAAAGCAAGTTGTGGGGAGGGTCCAAAGATTCTGCGAGAGATATAGATAGGTTAAGTGAATGGGCAGGGATTTGGCGGAAGGGGTATAATGTAGGAAAATGTGAGGTTGACCACTTTGGTAGGAAGAATAGAAAAGCAAAATGTTTTTTAAATGGTGAAGACTGCAGAATGCTGTAGTACAGAGGGATTTAGGTGTCCTCGTACATGAATCATAGAACGTTAGTATGCTGGTACAGCAAGTATTTAAGAAGGCAAATTTAATGTCAGCTTTTGGATGGAGCGTAAAAGTAGGGAAATCTTGATACAACTCTACAGGGCATTGGTGAGACTGCACTTACAGTATTGTAAGTTTGGTCTCCTTATTTAAGGAGGGATATACTGGCATTGGAGACAGTTCAGAGAAGGTTCAATAGGTTGATTCCTATGATGAAGGGATTGTCTTATGAGGAAAAGTTGAGCAACTCGGGTTCATACACATTGGAGTTTAGAAGAATGAGGGGTGATCTTGTTGAAACATATCAGATTCCGAGAGGGCTTGACAGGGTAGATGCTAAGAAGACGTTTCACCTTGTGGGGGAATCTAGCACGAGGGTGCATAGTTTCAAAATAAGTGCTCTCCCATTTAAGTGGAGGTGAAGAGGAATTTCTTCTCTGAAAGTCGTAGTCTTTGGAATTCTCCATCCCAGGGGGGAGTGGAGGCTGGGTCATTGAATATATCCAAGGATGAGTTAGACAGATTTTTGATGTACAAATCTGTCCAGGGTTATGGGAGCAGGCAAGAAAAAAATGGTAAGGCCACAATCCTATAAGCCAAGATCCTACTGAACGGTGGAGCAAGCTTGAGGGGCTGAATAGTCTACTCCTCTTTCTGTTTCTTATGTTCTTGGTTCCTATATTCTTAAGATTCCCACAAGTGGAAACATCCTCTCTCTGTCTAATCTATCAAAACCATTCATAATTTTAAAGACCTTGGTTAAGTCACCTCTCAGCCTTCTCTTTTCAAGAGAAAAGAGACCCAGCTTTTTCTGATAGGTATAACCTCACAGTTTTAGAATCATCATTGTAAATCTTTTTTGCACTCTTTCCAATGCCCCCATATCTTCCTACAATATAGTGAACAGGACTGTACACAGCATTCTCTAACCAAGGTTCAATAGAAGTTTAGCATTACTTCTGCACATTTAAATTTTATCTCTCTGGAAATAAATCTTAGCATTTAGATTTGCTTTGTTATGACCTTATTTAACCTATGTCACAACCTTTAGTGATCTCTGCATTTGTGCCCTTAGATCCCTTTACTCCTTCATCTCATCTAGATTCTTATTGTAGCATGTGACCTCCTTATTAAAGGAATGTAATACCCACATTTGTCTATGCTGAAATTAATTTGCTAGTTATTTACTCGATCCTTCATGCTTCATTATGGATAATGACAGAACATTTTGTGCCAGCCCAATATGCTGAACATTAAGTGCTCTTCCAACAGTGCAGCACTCTCTCAGTATTACAATCAGGTGACAGATTAAATTAACACAAATCCCTGGAAAGGGGCTTGGACCCACAACTTTCCAACCCAGGGACAAGAGTGCTAACACTGGGCCACAGCTAACATAGCAGAAGTAGCTCCCAAATTTTGTAATTTGTTGCAGCTCTCCTCAGTGTTGATTACCCCTCTCAGAGTGGTGTCATCTGCAAATTTAGAAATTGTAATTTTGATTCAAATTTGAAATCATTAATATGCATTGTGAACAACCCAGTTCTGACTCGTGTGACCCCATTTCCCACCTTCTGTCACTCTGAATAGTTACCATTTACCCTTACTCTCTGCTTTCTATCTTTCTGCCAGTTAGCTATCCATTCTGTTAATTACTTACTTTGAATGCTCTGACCTTATTCATTGGTCTATTATGCGGTGCCTTATAAAAGTTCTTTTGGAAATCTAGATATTAGATATATTTTTGGTTATTAGGTATTTTTCAATTTTTTCCTTTAGTAGGAACATGATTAATTTTTCTATTACCGATGTTTAAGCTGACTAATCTATAATTCCCTGGACATGTCCTATCTCCATTCTTAAAGATTGGTATAACATTAACTATGCTCCAATCCTGTGGTGCTACATCTTTTTCTAACAAATTATTAAATATGTTGATGAAAAAAGAAACATGTCAAAGCTTTTTGTCTTGCACTCATCAGGACACTTTGCAAGAATACCAATGTAAGGGGAAAACAACAGTTTATACTGTATGAGAAGAAGTGCTGATTGGTTGGCAAGTAGACTCTATTTGAGTCAAAATGATAGAATCAGAATCTACTTGCCATTCTCTTCTCATACAGTATAAATTGTTGTTTCCCCCTTATATTGGTATTCTTGTGACGTGTCCTGATGAGTACAAGACAAAAAGCTTTGATGTCTTTTTTTTCAGCAAGACTCAAGTTCTGTACTACCAAAAGACTATTTTTATTAAAATATATGTAACAGTGTCTCTGTTATCTATTCCTGAGCTTCTTTTAAAATACATAATCACAAGTCATCTAGACCAGGGGTTTTATCCTCTTTGATTTTGATTGGTTTTTTTTAAATACTTCATTTTATATTAAATGTGATTAAGTCATTTCTAATCTCATCTTCTGATGTCATGTTTACCTGATCCATCTCCCTTTTTAATACTGAAGCATTGCAACTATTTAGGAGCACGTGAACATATGAATTAGGAACAGGATTAGGCTGCTTGGCCCTTCTAGCCTGCTCCTTCATTCGATTTAATCATGGCTGATTTGGTTCTAACCTCAACTCCACATTCCTGCCTACCTCCAATAACCTTTCACCCCCCTTGCTTATCAGGAATCTATCTACCCCTGCCTTGAAAATATTTAAAGGCTCTGCTTTCACTGCCTTTTGAGGAAGAGAGTTCCAAAGACTCATGCCTCTTTGAAAGAAAAAAAATTCTCCTCGCCTCTCTCTTAAATGGGCACTCCCTTATTTTTAAACAGTGGCGCAATGGCAGCATCCTTCCCTCTGGGCCAGAAGCTCCAGGTTCAAGTCCCATGCCAGCACTTTAGGCCACAGAAGGTATGTTTAATAACATGGCTAAACTGATCGATTTTCAGCCTGTAAATCCTTCCCATATGCCTGGTGGTAGGAGTAGGAGAGTTTCCTGGTCAGCCATACTGCAGAAGGCAATGGCAAACCACTGCAGTGCTTTGCCAAACATAATCATGAGGCAATCCAATGGAAGTCTATGGTTGCTGATTCTCTCTTAGGGTATGGTACCTGGAGGAGGATTTTCTATCATTTTACTATTGCGCCCTGTGATTTTATCCCTGACGTACCCTTATTCCTGACTTTCATTTTTGTATTTATGAGCTGGTAACATGTTTTACTATTTTGTTTTATGCTCTTTGGTAATTTAATTTCGTAGCTCCTCTTTTCTTTCCAAATCATTTTTTTTGACTTCTCTCCTAATCTCTTCACATTTCCCCTTGTCATGCTCTCTGTGTCTGAAACAACAGCAATTTATATTTATATAGTACCTTTAACATTGCAAAACATGCCAAGGCATGTTCCAGGAGCATTGTCAACTAAATTTGGTAACAAAACTCCGTGGCTACTATGTGAAGGTTGCTGGAGTTTAACAATTGCAGTAATATTGTGTACAGGGGTTGATGTATGACTGCCTTTAAATCTCCAGTCAATGTGGAAGGCAAGAACCTATCACCTTCATATTGGTTGAAACTATTTACAGTTAAATGAAATCCAGATACAAGCACTGATCACACAGTAAAAGTGGCCATTTGCAATAGGTACGATGAGGCTGATTGTTTGAGAGTCCTTTATTCTTCCAGCTCCTGCTGTCAAACTGCTGGCTCTTTTAACATGAAAGGCACTGTATAAGGAGTTGAATGCACCAAGAAATTGCTTTTGTATTGCACTTTTTTCCAGACAGAATGATGGCTCTGAGTGTTTAAAATAGTGCAGGTTGAGCAGAAAGGAAGAATGGGAAAGACAGAACTACATTACATAAAAAGTACCATCCAGAAACGGACCACGCAGCCCAACCTGTCCATGTTGGTGTTTATGTTCCACACGGGCCTCCTCCCAACCCTCTTTGTCTAACCATATCATCATAATCTCCTGTTTCATTCTCCCTTGTGTCTGCCTAGTTTCCTCTTTAATTAACCGATGCTGCTCACTCATTTACTTCTCATGGCAGCGAGTTCCAGTTTCTGAACACTTTCTGAGTGAAGATATTTCTCCTGAATTCCCTATTAGATTTATTAGTGATGACCTTTGTATAAGGCTGGGTGAAGGGCAAAATTAAAGGGAAGGATTTTGAGTTGATGTTGGTAAGGCTGGCAGATGAAACCAACTCCCTGAGTCACAATGAAGTGGTGGCACACGAGTTCCTGGCTGTGATAATCCAGGTGATCGAATTCTAATTGATGAAGACATGGGAATGAGGCAGAACAGGAGGGCACTAGAAAATTGCATCCTAAGTCGGTAATGGGACGGGACCAAGGTTCCAATCGCAGCGGGGGAGAAATCAGAACAGAGCCAGGCTGCGCATATGGAGGTTTGAAGGGTTTTGGACTTTTCAATACTGATTTTAAGGAAACTAAAGGTGTAAGAAACTGGGGTCTTCGATACAAAAGTACTTTCCTCATAATATAAACCCCCCAAAAAGCTTCCTAAAAAGGCAACAATTTTTGAACAGCCTTCAAAAACAGACAAGGTCACTTGGTTCAGGCAGCCATGTTGACATCCCTAAGCTGTTAGGAAGGTGTTCTGAGTACCCTCTTATCTATGCAATTGTTTAGAAAGGACTAGGATATGACCCTTAGCATGATGTAAACTGAAAAGCTGACCTCGAGCAGGATGATGAATAGGGGAGGAGGGGTAGCCATGTTGATGTTTGCAGTACCAGTCCTGTATCCATTGGTCAGAATAGTTAGATAGAAGATTGACACTGGGTAAGCTAACAGGCCTCATACTGGCGGTATGGGGCAGAGGTGGTGGAGAGGTGGCAGTGCTCATTGAGCACCTGCCTTCTTCTGATGTTCGATGGACCAGAGGAGGAGGAGGAAGATTGAGGAAAGAGCTTCCTAACACTTCAACTGGAGAGCAGAACACTGTTACCACAAACTACTGAGATCAACGTATTCTGTGCCAACCATCCTTTTTTTAATTCACTCATGAGATGTGGGCATCGCTGGCTAGGCCAGCATTTACTGCCACCCCTAATTGTCCTCGAGAAGGTAAGCGGCCTTTTGAATTACTGCAGTCCATGTAGTGTAGGTACATCCACAGTGCTGTTAGGGAGGGAGTTCCAGGATTTTGACCCAGCGACAGTGAAGGAACGGTAATATATTTCCAAGTCAGTTTCTGGTCAATAGTAATACCCAGGATGTTGATTGTTGGGGTTTCAGTGATGGTAATGCCATTGAATGTCAAGGGGTGATGGTTAGATTCTTGCATGGCATGAATGTTGCTTGTCACTTGTCAGCCCAAGCCAAGGTATTGTCCCTGTCTTGCTGCTTCAGGACCTGAGGAGACACGAATGGTGCTGAACATTGTGCAATCTTCACCGAACATCCCCACTTCTGACCTTATGATAGAAGGAAGGTCATTGATGAAGCAGCTGAAGATGGTTAGGCCAAGGACACTACCCTGAAGAACTCCTGCAGTGATGTCCTGGAACTGAGATGATTGACCTCCAACAACCACAACCACTTTCCTTTGTGCTAGGTATGACTCTAGTCAGTGAAGAGTTTTCGTTCTGATTCCCATTGACTCTAGTTTTGCTAGGGCTCCTTGATACCACACTTGGTAAAATGCTGTTTTGATGTCAAGGGCAGTCTCTCTCACCTCACCTCTGTAGTTCAGCCATTTTGTCCATGTTTGAACCAAGGCTGTAATGAGGTCAGGAGTTGAGTGGCCCTGACAGAATGCAAACTAGGTGTCAGTGAGCAGGTTATTGCTAAGCAAGTGATGCTTGATAGCACTGTTGATGACCCCTTCCATCACTTCATTGATGATCACGAGTAGACTGATGGGGCGGTGATAGGTTGGATTTATCTTCTTTTTGTGTACAGGGCATATCTGGGCAATTTTCCACATTGTCGGGTAGATGCCAGTGTTGTAGCTATACTGGAGCAGCTTGGCTAAGGATGCAGCAAGTTCTGGTCTTCAGTACTATTGCCGGAATGTTGTCAGGACCCATAGCCTATACAGTATCCAGTGCCTTCAGCCATTTCTTGATATCATGTGGAGTGAATCAAATAGTCTGAAGACTGGCATCTGTATTGCTGGGGTCCTCTGGAGGAGGCCAAGATGGATCACCCATCAGCACTTCTGGCTGAAGATTCTTGCAAATACATTGATATGCTGGGCTCCTCCATCATTAAGGTTGGGGATATTTGTGGAGCCTCCTCCTCTAGTGAGTTGTTTAATTGTCCATCACCATTCATGGTTGGATGTGACAGGACTGCAGAGCTTAGATATGATCCGTTGGGTGTGGAATCACTTAGCTCTGTCTATTGCTTGCTTATGCTGTTTGTCACTCAAGTAATTTTGTGTTATAATTTCACCAGGTTGACACCTCATTTTTAGGTATTGCTGGTGCTGCTCCTGGCATGCCCTCCTGCACTCTTCATTGAACCAATGTTGATCCCTTGACTTGGTAGTAATGGCAGAGTTTTTTTTCACTCATTGGATGTGGGCATCGCTGGCTGGGGCTGGGCCAGCATTCATTGCCCATCCCCAACTGCCCTTGTTCAGAGGGCATTTAAGAGTCAACCACATTGCTGTGGGTCTGGAGTCACATGTAGGTCAGGCCAGTCCTCCCCTAAAGGGAATTAGTGAAACAGATGGAGTTTCGTATCAATCATTTCATTAGGCTTTTAATTTCAGATTTTTATTGAATTTAAATTCCACCATTTGCTGTGGCAGGTCCCGAGAGCATTACCCTGGATCTGTACATTACTAGTCCAGCGACAATACAACTACACCACCTCCTCCCCAAGAGTGGAGGGTATTCCAGGCCATGAGGTTACAGATTGTGTTTGAGTACAATTCTGCTGTTGCTGATGGCCCACAGAACCTCATGGATGCCCAGTCTTAAATTGCTAGATTTATTTTAAATCCATTTAGCATTGTGGTAGTACCGTACAATACAATGGAGGGTACTCTCATTGTGAAATGGGACTTAGCCTCCACAAGGACTGTGCGGTGGTCGCTCCTAACGATACTGTCATGGACAGATGCATCTGTGGCAGGCAGGTTGGTGAGGATGAGTTCAAGTATGTTTTTACCTCTTGTTGGTTCCCTCACCACCTGCTGCAGACACAGTCTAACAGCTATGTCCTTTAGGACTCGGCCAGCTTGGTCTGTGGTGAGCTACTGAGCCACTCTTAGTGATGGACATTGATGTCCCCCACTCCAAGTACATTCTGTGCCCTTGCCATCCTCAGTGCTTCCTCCAAGTGATGTTCAACATGGAGGAGCACTGATACATCAGCTGAGGGAGTGAGGCGGTACGTAATAATCATCAGGAGGTTTCTTTGCCCATGTTTAACCTGATGCCATAAGACAGGGAGGTCTTGTGGACAGACCGAAAGTGTTCCGCAAAGCGGTCACCCAGTCGCAGATTGGGTGACCGCTTTGTGGAACACCTTCGGTCTGTCCGCAAGCAAGACCCAGACCTCCCTGTCACTTGCCATTTCAACACTCCACCCTGCTCTCATGCCCACATGTCCGTCCTTGGCTTGCTGCAATGTTCCAGTGAAGCTCAACGCAAACTGGAGGAACAGCACCTCATCTTCCAACTAGGCACTTTACAGCCTTCTGGACTGAATATTGAGTTCAACAATTTTAGATCATGAACTCTCTCCTCCGTCCCCACCCCCTTTCCGATTCCCCTTTTTTCTAATAATTTATATAGATTTTTCTTTTCCCACCTATTTCCATTATTTTTAAATGTGTTTCCATCCATTGTTTTATCTCTGCCTTTCAGCCTATTTCAATCCCTTACCCCCCACCCTAACCCCACTAGAGCTATCTGTATCTTGCTCATCCTGCTTTCTACCCTTAATGTCACCTATTAGCACATTCCTTAGATAATATCACCACCTTCAACACCTCTTTGTCCTTTTGTCTATGACATCTTTTGGCAATCTCTAGCTATCACTGGCCCGCTATCCAGCTCTACTTGTCCCACCCCCCCTTAAGCCAGCTTATATTTCACCTCTTTTCTATTTTTCCTTAATTCTGTTGAAGAGTCATACGGACTCGAAGCGTTAACTGTGTTCCTCTCTGCAGATGCTGCCAGACCTGCTGAGATTTTCCAGGTATTTTTGTTTTGGTTTATGTTTAAACTGTTGTTTCTTAACAAACTTAATAAACCATCTTAAAATTGCTTATGACTAGTTGACTGCCTATTTAGGTGTCTGTGGCCCTGAATCCTGAAATCTTACAAAGGATTGGCTAGGAACTTAGATTAATTACCTGTTAAAGGAGCTCAAACCGATTAGATCAGCAAAGGTACTATAAAACTGACAGCTCAAGGGGACAAAGGCTGAGAAGGTTGGCCAAATTCGAAAATGTTACTCGGACTGTCTGAAAGTCCTTGGATGAGGAGGCCACGCGAAACTCAGTGGCTGCTGAGGGAAGCTGTGGGAAACTGTTGTCAACACCAGGCGCTGTTGGCTAAATTCTGATGAAGGTTACAGCCTTAAAACATTGGATGGTATTTAATACAGGCACCAGGGACTTGGCCTGCTGGCTGGAAAGCTGGCAAGAGTCCGGCGTTACCACCTTTGGTAAAGGTCCGCCGGAATTAAGTGCCTCTTAGGCAATTAGGTGGCAAGTGGCGGGTCTTCCCTGAAATGAAGATTTCCGGGGCAGATATCGTGCTTTCCCCACCCCCAGCTCTGAGAAGGCAGTGTCACTGAGGGAGCGATGCTAGCTGCTGGCAACCAGAGGGTTAAGGTCACCAAGGGGCCCAGACCACAGAGTGAGGGCGGAATTGGAGTCGGGGGAGAGGTGGGGGAACGAGGGTCCACAGCAAGAACAGAGGATTGGCTCTCAAAGGGTCCCCCAATCCCCAATGCCAGGTCCCTCAATCAGACACTGAGTGCCTTTGAATTAAGGGCTCACCCCCGCAACCCCCACCCACCCCTTGGGAGCCCACAAGCAACCCGAAAGTTTCCTTTTCCGAACCCTTTTTATTCAGAAGGTGTGGGCTTCGCTGGCTTGGCCAGCATTTGTTGCACATTCCTAATTGCCCTTGAGAAGGTGGTGAGCTGCCTTCTTGAACTGCTGCAGTCCATGTGGTGTAGGTACACCTTAAGTGCTGTTAGGAAGGGAGTTCTAGGATTTTGCCTCAGTGTCAGTGAAGGGACGGCGATATATTTCCAAGTCAGGATTATGTGTGGCTTGGAGGGGAACTTGCAGGTGGTGGTGTTCCCATGCATCTGCTGCCCTTCTCCCTATCGATGGTAGTGGGTCATGGATTGGGAAGGTGCTGTCTAAGGACCTTTGGTGAGTTACTGCATCTTGTAGATGATGCATACTGCTGCCACTGTGCATCGGTGGTGAAGGGAGTGAATGTTTGTGGAAGGGATGCCAATCAAGTGGGCTGCCTTGTCCTAGATGGTGTCAAGCTTCTTGAGTGTTGTTGGAGCTGAACTCATCTAGACAAGTGGAGAGTATTCCATCACACTCATGATTTGTGCCTTGTAGATGGTGGATAGGTTTTAGGGAGTGAGGGGGTGAGTTACTCTCCACAGGATCCCTAGCCTCTGACCTGCTCTTGTAGCCACAGTATTTATATGGCTGGTCCAGTTCAGTTTCTGGTCAATGGTAACCACCAGGATGTTGATAGTGGGGGATTCAGTAATGGTAATTCCACTGAATATCAAGGGGGTGATGGTTAGATTCTCTCTTGTTGGAGATGGTCATTGCCTGGTGCTTGTGTGGCTACTTGTCAGCCCAAGCCTGGATATTGACCAGGTCTTGCTGCATTTGGGCATGTACTGCATCAGTAGCTGAGGAGTCGTGAATGGTGCTGGACCTTGTGCAATCATCAATGAACATCCCCACTTTTGACTTTATGATGGAAGGAAGGTGATTAATGAAAGTGCTGAAGATGGTTGGGCCTAGGACACGACCCCGAGTAACTCCTGCAGTGATGTCCTGCAACTGAGATGAGTTCCTCAGGGCAGTATCCTACGTGTGGTGACTGCTCCGCCTGCCAATGGCTGAATATCAGTGGTGACAGGCTGAGGCTCTGAAGCAGGTATTAATTTCTCACTTAACTGGTGGTGGGATATGATGGTTTACAAGCCTTCTCACCTAATCAGGGCAGATGTGGGAAGGCAGCTGTGTCCCCATCCGGAACCCTTCCATCCAATTAAATGCTCCCTCGCCTTGGGGTGGGCATTAAATTCCGCCCACTAACTCATATGCTGTCTGACTGACTGACTATTTCCAACATTTTCTGTTTTTATTGTTGTTTGCGAGCATCAGTTTGTGTAGCCATGGGAAAGCAAAAGAGATAAGTAACTGAAAAGCTTGTTCTTATCAACAAGGATGGAGTGAGCAGCCAGTGAAGGAAAGAGAAGGCTCAGAGGTCAATCAAACACTGTGCAGAGACAAAAACAGAATTACCTGGAAAAACTCAGCAGGTCTGGCAGCATCGGCGGAGAAAAAAAGAGTTGACGTTTCGAGTCCTCATGACCCTTTGACAGAACTTGAGTTCGAGTCCGAGAAAGAGTTGAAATATAAGCTGGTTTAAGGTGTGTGTGTGGGGGGCGGAGAGATAGAAAGAGAGAGAGGTGGAGGGGGGGTGGTGTGGTTGTAGGGACAAACAAGCAGTGAGAGAAGCAGATCATCAAAAGATGTCAATGACAATAGTACAATAGAACACATAGGTGTTAAAGTTAAAGTTGGTGATATTATCTAAACGAATGTGCTAATTAAGAATGGATGGTAGGGCACTCAAGGTATAGCTCTAGTGGGGTTTTTTTTTAATTTTTTTTTTAAATAATGGAAATAGGTGGGAAAAGGAAAATCTTTATAATTTATTGGAAAAAAAAGGAAGGGCGAAACAGAAAGGGGGTGGGGATGGGGGAGGGAGCTCACGACCTAAAGTTGTTGAATTCAATATTCAGTCCGGAAGGCTGTAAAGTGCCTAGTTGGAAGATGAGGTGTTGTTCCTCCAGTTTGCGTTGGGCTTCACTGGAACAATGCAGCAAGCCAAGGACAGACATGTGGGCAAGAGAGCAGGGTGGAGTGTTAAAATGGCAAGCGACAGGGAGGTTTGGGTCATTCTTGCGGACAGACTGCAGGTGTTCTGCAAAGCGGTCGCCCAGTTTACGTTTGGTCTCTCCAATGTAGAGGAGACCACATTGGGAGCAACGAATGCAGTAGACTAAGTTGGGGGAAATGCAAGTGAAATGCTGCTTCACTTGAAAGGAGTGTTTGGGTCCTTGGACGGTGAGGAGAGAGGAAGTGAAGGGGCAGGTGTTGCATCTTTTGCGTGGGCATGGGGTGGTGCCATAGGAGGGGGTTGAGGAGTAGTAAACATGTCCAGAGATTTGTCAAACACTGTCCAGAGACAAAAACAGAATTACCTGGAAAAACTCAGCAGGTCTGGCAGCATCGGCGGAGAAGAAAAGAGTTGACGTTTCGAGTCCTCATGACCCTTCGACAGAACTTTATCATGAGGACTTGAAACGTCAACTCTTTTCTTCTCCGCCGATGCTGCCAGACCTGCTGATGTTTTCCAGGTAATTCTGTTTTTGTTTTGGATTTCCAGCATCCGCTGTTTTTTTGTTTTTATCACAGTCCAGAGATCAGGCAAACATGTCCAGAGATTTGTCAAACACTGTCCAGAGACAGTCCACCACAGCCCAGACACTGGCCATACGTCATCAGACACAATCTAGATGCTTACTTGGCACAGTCAGACACAGTCTAGAGATTGACTAAGGATAGTCCAGACACAATCTAGAGATAGTCCAGATGCTGACTAGGCACAGCCTAGAGACATCTGATTAGGTACAGTCCACAAAACTAGCCAGACACTTGCCAATATGAGACCCTCCAGCTTGGAAACAACAGCAGGATGCCATGGCAGGTAAGCGATAGAGAGGGCACCCCAAAATCGAGGTGCCCTTCTCCAACCTTATCAAATTTAAAATGAAAAAAAAAGGCCTTTGCAGCCAGTCCACCGCTGTGGTTGGACGGGGAGGTCACCTGCAGCGACCTGGAGGACAGCTAGAAAATCTCAGGTGGCTTCCGACAATGGGCCTCAATAGGCCTTTCATTTTTTCAATTGATTCCCTTCTGGGTGCATAGTCCTGCTAACCCCCAGCCCTATGGCCCAACCCCCACCCCCCCACCCCCCCCCCCCCCCCCCCACCCCCCACCCACCCCGCCCATTCTGCCCATGGACTCCTGGCAGCATAGTTCCAGGGCAAGTTGTCTAACAGCGCTTGAGATTGGAAATGATGAAGGCAGGAAGCCACTTACGGGAATGGTGTACAAGCCCCCTAATTGTAACATCATGGTGGGACAGTGTGTAAAGGGAGAGATAATGGGAGCTTGTAGGAAAGGTGCAGCAATAATCATGGGGGTTTTAATCTAGATAAAGATTGGAAAAATCAGATGGGCAAAGATAGCATAGATGAGACATCCACAGAATGTGTTTTCGGGATAGTTTCTTAGAACATCATTAGGCTTGTATCCGCTGGAATTTAGAAGAGTAAGAGGTGACTTGATTGAAATCTTTAAGATCCTGGAGGGTCACCGCAGGGTGGGTGTCAAGAGGATGTTTCCTCTTGTGGGAGAATCTAGAATTAAGGGTCACTGTTTAATAATAAAGGCTCCCTTATTTAAGAAGAGATGAAGAGGAATTTTTTTCTCTCAGAGGATTGTGAATCTTTGGAAATCTGTTCCTCAAAAGACGGTGGAAGCAGAACCTTTGAATATTTGATTATTGATTAACATTAGCATTTTAAAGTCACAAACACCATCAAAGCTGCCCTTCTTCTCCACTGCTTCTAACTGAGATGCTCTCTTTATTCAGTTGTTAAGCTTCTTGCAGCCTCAGACTGTTTGGGGATTCAGCAGGCACATCCATTTTCACTGACTACCTTCTAAGTAATATATACAGCCAAAAATGAAGACTTCTCCTAATATTCCCTGCTTTTCTTCAATATTTTTATGACTGGAACTGGTGAAAGAACTGTCAGTTTTGTTAGAGTGAATTCCGAGCCAGATGCAGCCTGGTTGGACTGCATCTGCATGGACTCGATAGGCCGAATGGCCTCCTTATGTGCCGTGATGACTCTGTAGTTAGCAGCAATTTAAAACTACTCTGCCCCCTTCTGCTCAACAACAACTTGTTTTTCTATAGTATGCTTATCATGGTTAAACATTCAAACGTGCTTGCATATTGTTAATTAAACAGTAGGTGGCCCCTCTGACAAGAGTAAGCATGTTGTTGCGATTTATGTGTTAAGAGTTAGGAGAGAAGGTGAAGTAGTGGTAATGTTACTGGACCAATAGCCCACGCTAATATGGCTGGGGGTATGTGTGCTCAAATCCCACCGTAGTGCTGTGTGGAATTTAAATTCAATTTATAAGTCTTGAATACAAGGCTATTCTCGATAATGGTGAGAGGACCATTGAGCCCAAATAGGTGACATTGTGACAGATTGACTTAGTCTAAGTGGTATCTTAAAGAATACAGAGGAGTGAGCCAAGCAGAGAGGGTTAGGCAGGGAATTCCTGATCAGAGAGCCTGGATGGCTAAAGTCATGACCCCGATGGTGGGGGCAAAAGAATTTGGGGATGCATGAGAAACGTGTGGAGATTTCAGATGACTATAGGGCTGGAGGGGGTCAGGCTGCTGTGAAAAAGAAGCAAATAGTTAACACAAGTGAAGAAACTGAGGCAGGGATGTTCTGGTCCCACTCACCACGGGATTCACCATGGGTGGGATGGAAAATTTGACAGGCCAGCAACAGGTCTGTTGACTTCAGATGGGAATTTCTGGTTCCCCTTTTAAAAAGTAAAGGAGGTTACTATCTTGAATAATTCCTTGTATCCAGCCTAGTTTCTAATCTAACTATCTCAAGCACCAACAACAAATTAGCCATTCACTTAACCAGTTCCCTGAGGTAGATTTTCATTGTATGACTGGTACTTGTATATTGTTAATTAACACAAGGTGGCCCCTCTGACAGGAGTAAGCATGTTGCTGCATTTATATTTACTGGTGTAGTGATAACGTCACTAGACCAAAAGCCCAGGCTCATGCTATGGGGGCATGGGCTCAAATCCCACCACGTCAATTGGTGGAATTTAATTTCAATTATTAAATCTTGAATACAGAGCCAATCTCATTAATAGTAATAATGATAACTTTCATTGATTGATGTAAAAAAATTAACTCCATCATAGAGATATGTCCTTCCTGACCCACAGCAACGTGATTGACTCTTAACTGCCCTCTGAAATTACCTAACAAGCCATTCAGTTCAAGGGCAATTAGGGATGGGCAACAAATGCTGGTCTTACCAGTGATGCCCACTTCCCATAAAAGAAAATATTGTTTTTATTCTTCAAAAGGAATGTCCTAGAAACTCTGGAAACAAAAACAGTTGGTTACCAGCACACCAATACAAGTGTTTACTCGGACATATCTGAGTGGACTTTGGTTGGATGCCTGGTCCATTTCGAGGACTGGAACCTTATTAGTTTTTGGAAGTGGCTCCAGGAGGAAATCAAGGCTGGAATGTTTTGCTGAGAAGCTGAAAAGCTGGGAATGAGCCCACTGCCACAGGGCTGGGAAGCCCCGGCCCAACTTAATGGCCGGCTGAAACAAAAACAGAAAATGCTGGAAAAACTCAGCAGGTCTGGCAGCATCTGTGGAGAGAGAAACAGAGTTAATGTTTCGAGTCCATATGACCCTTCTTCAGAGCTGAAGAGAAATGGAAATGTGATGAAATTTATACTGTTTAAGGGGGATGGAGCAGGTGAACCTGGATAGAAGGCCAGTGATACGTGGGGACAAAGGAGGGATTGACAAAGATGTCATGAACTGAACGACAAAGGGAGTGTTGATGGTAGCGGTTAGTGCTAAAAAAGATGCTAATAATGGCATAAAGGTAAGAAAGCAGAATGTGATTATAGCAGAACAAGGATAGCCTTGTGTGAAAGAACAACGTAGGACAAGTAACAGATGGCCCTGTGGGGGATGGGGTGGGGAAAATAAAGGATAGAAAATGGGATAAAAAAGGGGATAAAGCCATGGATAAATGAATAAAAATAAGTGGATAAAAATAAAAATGTAGAAAAAGGGGATTAAAAAAGGGGGTGAGGATAGAGGAGAGAGTTCATGGTCAGTTTTGTTTCAGATTTCCAGCATCTACAGTACTTTGCTTTTATCTTAATGGCCAGATGGCTGTTAGTTGGCTCAAGTCATGACTTTTGTCCCCATCTGGGAGGAAGTCCCGCCTCCATGAGCTGCCAACCTTGTTAGCTGTCAGCTCTTCGAGTCCCAAAGCACCAATGGGAGCAGTGGCCACAGCTGGGGCAGCAGCCAGTCCCCAATGAGGATTGTCGCTGGAGGCTAGACACCGAGGTTGGGCAGGTTTGCTGCAGTCAGCCAGGCATAACCCAGCAACAGGGGGACAGTGATCAGGTAACCAGAGAGAGGCGCGAACAAGTGTTGTGTGCACCTGCATACCACTGTAATATAAAGGTGCTTGGCACAGCAAGGGTTAACGTGGGACTGGAAAATAGCACTGCCCACAGTATGATGTATAGAGTGACACAGTAATAGACACAGAGAACAGCCTAGAAAGAACCTGCATGGCAGCAACACCCTGCACGACAGTAACTGGGATCTGTATACAGTTAAGGATTTCCAATACATTGTTCGTGCTTAAACATCTGAGTCTCAAGAACTCATCAATGAAATGCCAAACAAGCCCATGGTAATCGGTGGTGCTATGAAAGATGGCATTTAAATAATGAACCCAGAACAGGATCCCAAGATATGAAAAGCTAAAAGCAGCTGAAGCCTGACCAGAGAGATGTGCACCTAAGAAGAAAAATTGAAGAAACAGTTGAAGAAGCTTCATGACAGACTTGGAAGTTGAGGAATGCACCAGAATGTGTGAAAGTCTATTGCAGGAGTGCAAGACCTGGTCAGGTTACAAAAAAGGGTCATTGCAAGACCCTGGATGATGCAGATTGAAGGAACCCGGTCAGATCACAAGATGGGTGAACAAAATTACAAAAAAGAAGCCGCAGTTACATTGTAGAATAGACGACAGTCGCAGGACTCATCAGCCAGAGTGTAGCTGAAAGAAGCTGCAGAACAGGTCTACAGTCAGCACCGTAACACGTGGTGGTCGTGCTGCGCTGAATTTAAATAAACAGTTGAAGAAAAATGGCAGCGTAGAGAAGAGTCTGTGGAGCTATTGGAGAGGAAAAAAAGAGAATCACCCTGAGGTTGAGTTTTGTAAGTCGGAGGGGTGAATTGCTACTGTTTGAAAGCTTGAAAAGTTAATAAAAGAGCCCGCATTTGAGCAGACCCACCAAAGCATGGGAAACTCACAGAGAGAATACCAACAGGCTTCAGACAGCCTGAGTGAAAAAATGGTTACTGCCTTAAAGGGGCAACAACATTTAAAGATGCAACCACCACAAAAAAAAGTCACGGACAGAAAATTAGAGGAACCAAGCCAATTTTGGATAAGGGAATGGCTAAAGCACACTCAAGAGAGTCTTTGGAGAAAATAAATTTTAATTTACAGGTGAATTACAGGATTAAATAAGGAATCAGAAGAAGTATAAGTTGACTAGTTTTTATTCGTGTTTTGTTAAGTTGTGGGTGAAGTACTCCACAGCCAATGTATAAATCAATACTGGACAATATTTAATGAGGTATTACAAGGTTTTTTCAGATATTTTAAACTCCAAGTTGTGGAGGATGCAGACCTTAGAAGGAGATCAAGCACACCCTTAATAAAGTGTTGTGGGCAATGTAAGATCCCAGAGAGAGGGCAACAAAAGACCCCAGAGAGAGGGTGACAGAAAACCCCAGAAAGAGGCAGCCAAAGGACCCCCAGCAAGGGTGACCAAAAACCCCAGAGTGAGGAAGACAATATTCAAGAAAACCACAAGATTGTTGTTGACCATGTCAGTGCAATGAAATGCATGAGCCGGGGAGTTTAGCACAGAAGAAAAAAATAGCTGAGAAGTAGCCAAAAGGTTTAAAAATAGAACTTTTTGAAAATGTTGACACAGTACCCAAACTGCAACAGCAGATGGTAGTGCATATCGAGCAGATGGCTGTGAACGAAGGAAAACTATCTGAAGTAAATCACAAGAAACAAAACATGCAAAATGTAAATGAAGCTGTTCTACAGGAAAATGTTTGCATCAGAGTTGAACTGAAAGATTTGAAGCGCAAGATTCAAGCTGAGTTTATACCTTTGAAAGTGCACGATAAACTGAAGTCTTCAATGAACTGTTTGCAAATTTCAGAGATGACACAAAGGTATCAGGAGGAAATAATATCCCTCAATTCCATTGTTGACAAATCAAAATGTGAGTTGGGAAAACTCAACCAGATATGCAGCCAGGCACAACAGCAGGCAGAAAAGGTACACGAAGAAGTTGTGACCCTGAAAGACTCCTTGAAGAATCAATGTGTAGCCATGGAAAAACATGAGGAGCTAAAAAGGGCATTGACTATTACTTCAAAAAAAGATTCATTGGTATTATAAGTAGCAACGAAACAATGCATTGAAGCCCAGGCTGAGTTGGCAAGAGGTCAACATGAAATTAAACAGTTGAAAGAACAGCTGATTGTCCTTCAAGATCAAATGCAAAATGAATGCATAACCATTCATCAACATGAAAAAGTGTAGACTGTCTTCAACAGCAGCGCGGAAGAACAGCAGAAGAAACTTGAGGAAACTCTGCTGAGCTACAGGAAAACTCGAGATGAAGCAAGTGCGCTTTAGAAAGAAAAGGAAAACATTTTGAAAGACCTTCACAAACTACACGTATCCCTCAGGTCAAAGTTTGTACCTCTGGAAAATGATGAAGAGAAGCTGAACAAACTGAAGGACCAGTTGGCAGGGAAAGTTTAACAATGTTCCATATTCCAAGAGGAAACCGGAAGCTACAAGATAAAGACAGGGCAGCTGAAGAGCCGGCTAAACGACAACAGGAGACATTGAAAGGCAAAGCTGCAGAACTTCCCAAGCTGTGAGTGGATAATGAAGCCACAAGTAGCACAATTATAGAACTGAAGCAAGTTAAGACTTCGCCAGAGACAGACCTGGCCAACAAAGTGAAGGACAAGGACAAAGTGCTATTGCAGATAGAAAAAGAAAAGACAGAAATGAGATCATAAAATGTAAACCTGACACAGAAGTGCAAGGAACTAGAAGAATAAATAGCACCGGATGTCTCAGATGTACTGATTGAACTGTTGGAAGATGAACTGAAATAAAGTCAGCTGAACTCACCAGAATAGTTGCTGAGCTGAATGAAAAGATTCATAAGGTTGCAAAACAATGTGAAAATAAAGGAGCAAACACGTGTTTGGCTGAAATTGTGAGACAAGTGGAAATGAAGGATCCATTTGCGAAATGTACATGTCAGCAAGGACACAGCAGAAAAAGGAAATTCGAGTCCACTCTAAGAACGAACGGAATGCATATTCTTTTGGAAGGAACAGGACGAACCCGCTGTGTCCAACAAAAGCAGATGGGTTATTAATAAAGAGAGATGCAACTCAAAGGAGCGCACAAAGTAAATCAAATAGAGCTAACCAAGTATCAGAAACACAGAGTGCTACTAACAGTCCTTCAAATGTGACTGAGCAGGATGTGGAAGAAACTGTCAAGCCTCAAGGTGGTCTGGATCTATTAAGCCAGAGACTTGGAGTTGGGGAGAAGGGACAGCCAGTAAAGATTGTTTTGTAAATAGCTACACTCTGTTAGAAGGGAGGAAAGATTTCTTTTGAGTAGAAATGGGGATGTTGTGTGTGCCTGCATGCCATTATAATATAAAGGTGCTCGGCAGAACAAGGGCTAATGTGGAACTGGAGAATAGCACCACCCATTGTATAATGTATAGTCACACACGGTAATAGATGTGGAGAACAGTCTAGAAAAAGCCTACATGGCAGAAGCACCATGCATAGCAGTAACTGGGATCTGTACATAGTTAAGGATTAACTATGTTAAAACGTACAAGTTTCAAGATCTCACCAATGAGGCACCAGATGAACCCATAACATGACAGATGCCTGGTTCATTTTGAGGACGGGGGCCTTATTAGTATTGGGATGGTGATTCCAGGAGGAAATCAAGGTTGCAACTTTTTGTTGAGAAACTGAAAATTTGGGTGCCAGCCCACTTCCGCAGGGCTAGAAAGCGCTGACCCACTTTAACAGCCGACTGGCTGTCAATTGGCTTAGGGCGTGGCTTTGACCCCCATCTGGGAGGAAGTCCCGCCTCTGAGATGGCTGGCTGCTCTTCCAGTCCCAGCAGCATCAAAGGGAGCGGAGCCACAGCTGGGACAGCAGCCAGCCCCCACAAAGGATTGTCGCTGGACACCGGATATTGAGGTTGGGCAGTTTCGCTGTGGTCAGTCAGGCAAGTCCTGGCAACAGGGGGACAGTGATCGGATGACTAGTGGGATCGGGGAATAAGGATTGACAGCGAACCAACACTGGAGTGACCTCTGTGGAGCACATGGTGCCTGAACAGGAGGGACCCCCACCCCCCTGTCTAAATCCAGACCACCAGGGTTTACCCAGTGTCTCCACCGTGTACCTTGAGCACATTCTCTCTGATAAAATACCAGTGCCATTAGTTGGCCACATAAAGGTCTTAAATGGCCCAAGGGTGGGCAGACCATCTAACACCAACCCTGCCACTGGTAAAGGTTTGTTGGGGGCTCCTAGGTGACAGGCATGACATGTCCGCCATGCCGCACCATTTCACACTCACCTGCCTGCCAGCCCACACCTGGGGTTATAAAATTCCAGCTCAAGTGACACCGGGACAGCTGGTGGACTCCAGGCTGCCACGGCCGAGCAGCTCGACACCCCCCAGGCCCAAAGAAGGGGGTTGTGGAGACATCGAGTGTTGGAGGGGCTTCAATCTGCTGGAGGGGGGTGTGGTTGTGGGGGTGGGTGGGGGGTGGGGGGCGGGGGCGGGTGGGAGGGAAGGTGAGGTGGGGGGAGGTGGGGATGGAGGGGGAGGGTGGGGGGGACAAAGCCAGAGAGGCAGAGGCCCAGGTTGGATTAGCGGAGCCTGGGGTGAGCGCTCCCGCAACTCCCATCGTCACAAAAATAAAGGTAAATGTAGGCCGCTGCAGTGCTAATGAGAACAGGCCAGCAAGTTGTTTCAGCCAACTCGTGTGAGCCATTGTCCTCCCAACCCCCACTGTGATTCCTGCTGAATGAGTGGAGGCCGCAAAATTTATTTTGCTCATTTTAAGCAAAAGGCCACGTAACTACAGGTTTAAAATATCAAAACTGACCGCTGAGCGTTTTATTGTGGTAAATCACTGCATCGAAGGTTTGTGCGTCAGGAGATTGAAGAGAATAAAACCAGCTCGAGGAGAATGCACCGACCTGCAATAGAACAAAAAGGAAAGTTAATGGATATTCATGTTACACAGATTAAAACCCAATGGAGTGAACCAAGGAATAGATTGCCAGTTATTCATTATATTTCTCATCAACTCCCCATGGAGCCATTCAAACAATCGACAGACGAATTAAAAGTTCATATGCACGCAGAATATAACACAAAGTGCCTTGATATTATGAGACAGGCTGTGCTTCTGGGTTATCATCAAACTCACATCCCCATTAGAGGTGCCCTGCTCATAGGGAGAGAAATTGGAAAGGGGCTAATGGCTCTTCAGTAACCCTAGCTGGAAAAGGTACAGGACAGCAAGGAGAACAAGCTGTGTCAGCTGTTGCTCACTTGATAGCATTCTTGCTGTAAAATCACAAGATTACAGGTTCAAATTCTACTCCAGGACTTGAGTACATAAAAGCAAGGCTGCAGGATTGAGGGAATGCTGCATCATCAAGGATGCTGTCACCTGGATGAGGTGTTAAGCCAAGGTCCTATCCCCTGCTTGGGAGGATGTAAGAGATCCCATGGTGCTGTTTGGAAGTAGCATCAGGGGGTTAGCCTCTGTATTCAGGCCAAAGTTTATTTTTCAATCAATGTCACAAAAAAATCTGGTCATTATCACATTACTGTTTGTGGGATCTTGCTGTGTGAACATTTCCTGCTGCGCTTCCTACATTACAACAGTGACTACACTTCAAAAGTACCCATATGCTATGAAGAACTTTGAGACATATGGTGGCAGTGAAAAACATCAGATAAATGCAAGTCTTTCTTTTCTTGGTTGCATGCTAATTCCTCACAGTTGAACAGCCACAATGCTTAGAGTCAAAGAATAGGCCTTTCTGTCAGTCATCGAAGGGATGCTGGCATTCATAGATACTGAGTCCATGTGCCGGAACAGTGTCATACTGAGTCCATCCGTTGGAACTGTAATTAGATAATCCTGCAGCTACCCTCTGTGCCTATGTTGGCATTCTCTGAAAAGCCCATCAAGGCACTCATCACTGTCTCCTTGAAAGAAACCACTCCAACTGCCCCATTCCTCTCTTGCTGACCTTCCTGCCCAGCGCTGACCCCATTGGTTCAGCCAGAGGGTTATTGATCACTGGACCTCCGGAATGCTCATTCACTTGTGAACTTGTCATCCCTGAACTTATTCTGAATTAGATAGGTTTCTACTCGACCATGAGAACCAAGAGCTATGGGCTGGGGCAGGGGGTGGCAGACCAGGGAAGTTAAGTTGAGATCACAATCAGATTAGCCATGTCCTTAATGAAAGGTAGGAGCAGACTCAGGGGTCCGAATGGCCTACTCCGGCTCCAAAATCTTGTGTTCTTGTGTGAATGATTGCACTGATATGATGAGCTTGACAGAACCCTGGTGGAGGTGATGCCAACTTTCCCCTCACTGAGGCTTCATCGATGAGATGATAGCTGCCAGAATGTCACCAGGGTGCCAAAGGTTAGGCTATAAGGAGAGATTACATAGGCTTGTACTCCCTGGCATCTAGAATGTTAAGAGGTGGTTTGATTGAAACCTTTAGAATCGATAGGCTGGCAGAGAGAAACGTTTTCCACAGGTGGGAAGTATAGGGCAAGGGGACATAACCTTAAAGCCAGCACCAGGCCATTCAGCAGAGGTCAGGTAGCACTTCTTCACATAAAGTCTGGTGGGAGTATGGAGCTCCATCCCACAAAAAGTGGTTGATGCTCACTGAATGATTCATTTTAAACCTGAGATTGATAGATCTTTGCTAGGCCAGGGCCCAAAAATGATATGGAGCAAAAGCAGGTGGATGGAACTAAGATACAGATCAGCCATGATCTCATTGAAATGGCCGAACAGACTTGAGGACTTGAGGGGCTATATGGTCTATTTCTGTTCCTATAATACTGAGGAGATGTCATCCTATGGCTGGGATGTCTAATGAAGGCTCGGCCTGTTTGTTCATGATTCTCTCAAGCCAACAATTCTCCCTCAATCAAGGCCATGACAAGCAGATTAAACTGGCCATTCTTCTCATTGCTGTTTGGGTGTAGGATTTTTTTTTTATATTGAGCCATGTAACTGTGCATTATAATTCACCATGTGTGAAGTGTGCTTTGGGATGTCCCTGAGATAAGGTGCGATGTAGAATTCTTCTTCATAACCTTTCTGCCTTTCAAAAATGCTAAATTGTGCATATTTCTCACAATCATTGTCACTCCTGGATGGCCATTCGATAAGGCATGTTATTACCTCTAAGCTACATATCCACAGATCCCTAGAACTTGGCAATGTTTTGGTAAACTGTAAGGAGACAATTGAGCTAAACATCTTGACAGGAGTCATGTGGTAAGAATGTAAGATTTTAAACAGTCAAACAATGACAATGCAATTAAGCTACACCTTTGAGGTGGAACATAACTTAAAAGCTTGGGTGCATATTCATGATATTGTCATTGTTTTTTACACAATAAGTAACAGAAGATTCAAATATTTAATTACTTGAATGGAATAAGCTGCTCAAAAGACATTATCAATTTTAATTTCTGTTTCCAGTAGCTTGCACAGTAATGTGGAACAACCATACAATGAGACATGCAAGAGTTTAACACCACTGTTAGATTGGTACATTGGCACATTACGACTACAAGTTTGAGAGATCCCATTTTTGGGCATGTTGGGCTGCCACACAGGAATCAATCAATCCCAGTGCCTGAATGGTGAGGACCTCAGGGCTCATTTCCATCGCAACAGCCTGGGATTCAAGGCTGATTCGCTCTGATGCCAACAGCGATGACGGAAGGTGACCTGGAAAGGGGGACATTGCATCGGGAATGAAGGGGTGAATGGTGGGGAGGGGTTGGTGGGCGCACGGCCCAGCGAATTTGGTTGTGACAAATCTTGGGGAACAACCATCTGTGATCAGAATGGGGAGTGGTGCAATGAGAAGAGGGGGGATCGTCAGGGTTATGATCAGTGGGATGCGGCCCATGTTACTTGAATGTGGGAGTGGAAGGAAGTCTCCTCACATGGTGAGTACATTTTAAAGGGCAGTCAAACATAAACTACATTCTCTAGAACCAGGGGACATTGGTTCAAGATAAGTGGCAGAAGGTGTAGGGGGAACATGAGGAAGAACTTTTTTTATGCAGAGGGTAGTGGGTGTCTGGAATTCGTTGCCCAAGTTGGTGTTGAGGCAGAAACTCTAAACTCTTTTAAAAAGTACCTGGATCTGCACCTTAAGTGCTGTTAGATGCAGGGCTATGGGCCGGCTGCAGGAAGGTGGGATAAGAAAGGGCACCTGGGTGTCTTCGGGCTGGCATGGACAAGATGGGCCGAATGGCTTCCTTCTGTGCTGTAACTTTTCTATGGTTCTAAGGTTCATGGGAATGCACAATGAATGGTAGGACCCTGGGAAGTACCAAGGATCAGAGGGACCTTGGTGTGCATGTACACTAGTCCCTTAAGGTAGTGGGACAGGTAAATAGGGTGACTAAGAAGGCAAATGGGATACTTGCCTTTATTGGCCGAGGCATAGAATGTAAGAGCAGGGACGTTATGCTGGAACTGTATAAAATGTTGATTAGGCCACAGCTAGATTACTGCGTGCAGTTCTGGAATCCGCATTATAGGAAGGATGTGGGACTAGTGAGAGTGCAGAGGAGATTTACCAGGATGTTGCCTGGGCTGGAGAGTTTTAGTTATGAGGAGAGATTGGATAGACTGGGGTTATTTTCCCTGGAGCATAGGAGATTGAGAGGGGACATGATTGAGGTGTATAAAATTAGGGAGGGCATAGATAGGGTAGACAGGAAAGAACTTTTCTCTTTGGTGGAGGGATCAATAACCAGGGGGCATAGATTTAAGGTAAGGGGCAAGAGGTTTAGAGGGGATGTGAGGAAGAATTTTTTTCACCCAGAAGGTGGTGGGAATCTGGGACTCACAGCCTGAAAGGGTGGTAGAGGCAGAAACCCTCACAACATTTAAGAAGTATTTGGATGTGCACTTGCAATGCCATGGCATACAAGGCTATGGGCCTAGTGCTGGAAAATGGGATTAGAATAGTTAGGTACTTGTTTGACCAGCATAGACTCAATGGGCTGAAGGGCCTTCTTCTGTGCTGTAGACCTCTATGATTCAATGACTCTCTGACTTCACCAGCATAGAAAAATTGTGGAGGCACAATCTTGTATTAGAGCTTGTCTCTGTGGTGTTTTTCACGTAGAGGAAAATGTATCACAGGGACTAATTTTTATGACCTTTGACCCAGAGAAATGCCTATTGCTCCAGTTTAGGAAAAAGAGGGTGGAGATCCATATTGCCAGGTTTCATTTCTCTCCCTTTCACATTTCCATGGGACTGCAATGGCTGCCCTTGGTAAAACTGTCTGCAGGCCTGGAGTAAGCATGGGTTCAGTGTTGCTAGGGTATTGAGATGGTAGGGAAGGCCTTCTGACCCTATTCCTGCTGGAAAATCCATCGAGCTCCCAGGGGTGGCCCAAGATGTTATCCATGGATGGATGTGACCTGCAATCCCATACAGACCAGTGGCTCTCAGCTGGGCCAGCCACCAAACCAAAGTGGGTTGCCAAAGCTTAAGGTTAAAACTTTTGCACTTCACCCAATTGATATTCAGGCCTTGGGTCCTTCAGGCTGCTACTCACAGGCCCAAAGGAAGTGAGCACAACCCTATGAAGCTCCCACAAAGAGCAATGTGATAATGATCATTTAATCTACTTTACTGATGTCGGTTGAGGGATAAATAATGACCAGAGAACACTTCTGCTCTTCTTTGAAATATTTATGATCCACCTTCCTTCTCTCGGTATAATTTCCTGCCGGGGGAAAGAGCTGTGAGCAGGCCACACTAATACTCCGGGGGTCCAAAATTGGCTGCATTTGGGCTTGGAGGGGTCCTTCCAGATGCCTTTGCACCTGTCCAGCACCAGGACAGAGAGAACCAGCAAAGCCAGTTTGAATCATAGGTGCAAGTTCTGATTCCCAAAAATGGGTGAGTCGAGGCCAGGCGAGATGTTTAACACTTTAAAAATCTCAGAGCCTTACTGCGCGGGCTTTGCAGGCCTCGGAAACCCAGCTGCGTGAGGAAGCGAGACCAGCTTCAGGGAAAAGGAAAGTGTCTTTACAGCACTGCTTGTGGGCCAGGGGGGAGCAGGAGATCTTCCTCCCGGCACCATAGGTGGGTGATTGGACCCCACCTGGAATCGGAGTTCCGGCTCCCCCACACCCCCCGACCAAATGTAGGACCGCCTCCACGTGGAAATTGGAAACTCCTCCCCCTTCCCACACTCCCTCACGAGCAGCTGCAGGCTCTCCACTTGCCCCTATAGCCCGCTGTAGAGCACTCCGGTAAATCCAGCTAACATCTGGGTGATCTTCCCGGCAAAACAGCAATACGCAACTGTGGAATCGAAACAAACCTTCACCTCAATATCCCTCAATAACTTTGGTTAACAAAAAATGATCAATCTCACATTTTAAAATCAGCAATTATTCAGGAGACATATGATTTAAAAATTACTATTCCCAGGTTAAATAGAACAAATGGCACATGGTTATTTCATACATAAATTAGTAGCACAATATGCAAGTGAAAAGACTAGGTTCAGAGTTTCCTTATCATTTTCTTAGAAACTTTGACCAGGATTGTCCTCCATGATCCTGCCTGACATTCAGGATCATGGAGGCAGATGACAGAAAATTCTCTCAGTGAGGTCCACCACTGCTGTTATATTATTACATTATTTGAAAAGTTTTAGGAACTATATTGTTATGCACACGTATACATAAGTATCCAGGATGCCACATCACTCGCTACCGCACAGCCTGTAAACCAAACCAACAATGTATCATTCTGCAGCACATGGTGAGATCTGGAAAGATACACTTGGGGCAGGATTTTTAGGTTGGCATGCGGGCGTGATCGGTGGGCCCAGGAGCAGCCAGCGAACAGACCGCTGCCCGCATTTGGCCCCCGACCGCGATTTCACGCTGAAGCTGAAGACTTCAAAAATTTTAAATAAAGGCTTTAAAATCAGAACGAAAATGTTCAAGCATCATAAACAGTCACGAGAATGTAGACATTATAAAAATCCTGTCCAGAGATTTTTATTTTTTAAATTAATAACGGAAACTTCATCCCACTCTTGGATGAGGTTTCCTGAAAAATGCAAAGGCCGCCTGGCCAATTCACCCGCCTGCCAACTGTAACGTTGGACGGGCATCAAAAAGTCTCCATTAATTGTGCTGTTAATGGGCTTAACTGCCCTCTTAATTATTGGCGGCCGCGCTTCTGAGTTTAGCACGTGCTCGCTGACCAAAATATCACACGAGAGCGTGATGACGTTGGGACACTTGCCCAACATCATCATGCGCTATTTGAGGCTCGAGCAGGTCAGGCTTGTGCTCGCGTGCCAAGTTAAATATTCTGCCGCTGGTATCCGCTCCAATTATCTCCCAACATTTCAGACAGTGAGCCATAAGATGTAACAACTGCCTCACTGTTCCGGTCAGGATATCCTTCACCCCTGCAACCACCCCCCCAGAGATTGTCCTCCCCTGCTGTGGTAGGCATGTGATGGTAGGGGCGATGGGTATGGTGATGAATGCAGGGCACCCAACTCTGGAGGATTTACCTCCATTCTTCTCCACTTACCGTCAGTGGATGGTGGCAATAGGACCTGGGAAGGAGCAGTAAAGGCCCTAAATTCCCCCAGTGGGAGGAAGAGGGCCTTGCTGTATTCTCCTTTCCATGTAAGACAGCTCCAGCACTTACCCACCAACAGGTTCACCCTAAGAATAGAAATATTTAATCTTTTCAGAATCTCCCCTTCAAGTATTTATTCAATTCCTTGTTGAAAGTTATGATTGAACCTGCTTCCACCATCCTATCAGGCAGAGAATTCCAAATCACAGGGTCACAGCATTGTTGCAGCATAGAAGGAGGCCATTCAGCCCATCGTATCTGCGCTAACAATTCATGGCATATTTTGTTTTCTCTCATTTCTCCCCTGATGCTTTTGTCATCATCTTAAATCTATGTTCAGCCCTCCTGCCAGTGGAAACAGTTTCACCTCAGCCACTCTAGAAAAAAAACCTCCTCAAAATTGGGAACACCAAAATAAAGATCCAACTGGACCCCAAAGGGACCTCACTTTCTTTCGACCCTCCAAAATTGATATAGACTTTCTTTTTATTCTTTCTTGAGATGTGGACGTTACAGGCAAGGTCAGCATCTATTGCCCATCCCAATTGCCCTTGAGAAGGTGGTGGTGAGCCTCCTCCTTGAACCACTGCAGTCCATGTGGCATTGTTAGGGAGGGAGTTCCAGGATTTTGACCCAATGACAGTGAATGAATGGTGTTATAGTTCCAAGTCAGGATGGTGAGTGACTTGGAGGGAAATTTTCGGATGGTGGCATTCCCATGTGTCTTCTGCCCTCGTCCTTCTAGGTGGTAGAGATCGCAGGTTTGGAAGGTGCTGTCAAAGGAGCCTTGGTGAGTTCCTGCAGTGCATCTTATAGATGGTACACACGGCTGCTACTGTGCGTTGATGCTAGAGGGGGTATCAGTCAAGTGGGCTGCTTTGTCCTGGGTGTTGTCAAGCGTCTTGAGTGTTGTAGGAGCTGCACCCATCCAGGCAAGTGGAGAATATTCCATCACACTCCTGACTTGTGCCTTGTAAATGGTGGACAGGATTTGGGGAGTCAGGAGGTGAGTTACTCACCTCAAAATTCCTAGCCTCTGACCAGTTCTTGTAGCTACAGTATTTATATGGCTAGTCCAGTTCAGTTTCTGGTCAATGGTAACCCCCAGGATGTTGATAATGGGAGATTCAGCAATGGTGATGCCAATGGCCTGAATTTTTCCCACGTCAGGCAGGCTCGGCAGGAGCGGGCGGGGGTGGCTGTGGAGCTGACTGCCACCCGCAATTGTCTCCACACTGCCATTTTACACAGGCCGGCCAAATAAGGCCTGCCCAACTCAATACGTGATCGGTAGCACTGAGCGCTACCTGTGCAGGCGGGGTGGGGGGGGTGGTGGCGGTGGTGGAAGAGCACTTCAATCTCCCTGAGGCATGGAGCTGCCTCGGGGAGGTTGTCGTGCTTTTGGGAAAAAAAACAAATAAATGGAATAAAAATTTAAGGAAACATGTCCCCTCATGTGACCGTGTTTCTATTTTTCAGAAATTTAAAAAATTTAATTTGTAAACGCTTTCAGAAACCTCACCCCGCTCGTGGATGAGGTTTCCTTATAAATGTTTCGCCTGCCCGCCAACCGTAAGCGTGATTTTTGCTTTGACAGCGCGATGACATCGGGACGCCATTTTACACGCTGGGATGTTGGGCCCGCCCCTGCACGCCGACTGTAAAATCCTGACCAGTGAATGCCAAGGGAAGAAGGTTAGATTCTCTCTTATTGCAGGTGCTTATTGACTGGCACTTGTGTGGTGTTGGGGGATTCTCAAAATTACCAAACAAAAGTCATCTGTTAATAAATCCACCTCCAGAATTAACTTAGAACTGACTCCAGAGGGACGAGGGCGCTTCTGGGGATTGAACTGTGAGTACACAATGCAGGATTTTCCATGAAATCCTTTAAATGGTCAGAAAATCATCGCATCCCAAGGTGTGCTTTTCCCAAGCAGAACCCTTTACTGAGAATGAGGGAGGGTGGGAACGTCCCCCTTGCCCGGCTCACCACCACCCCTTGCCCAAAACCCTTGTATCGCTTTTTTCTGACAGAATTTACACACCAGAATTGCTCTAATTGATGAAGCCTACCCCATCCTCAGTCATGAACAACACATTATTTGTTCGTCCCTCTGAGGTTAATGATGGGACCACTGCCTCAGGCAAGGATGAGACTTTTAGCTAATAAATCTGGGCTGCAGTAGAATTACAGGTTGGGTAGGATTAGGCTGCTGTGAAAGTATGCTCACAGGCTACCTGGCACACTTCCCAGCAAATCTTCTCAGTATGTAGCTTGGGAATGATTTAATTCCTCGATAGCCACAACATAAATTTCGAGCCATTCAATTCTCGACATTAAGTTGATGATATTGTTACTGAAAAGAGATGCTGCCTAGCTACTCTGATAGGCCAATTGATCAATGCACACCCGAAACTGCAAACAGATGGACAGAAGCAAGAAAGGAAACAAAAGCAGAGCTCTGCCGATGCTGGATATTTTGAAATAAAAGCAGAAAATGGCTGGAAATCCTCCGCAGGTCTGGCAGCATCAATAGAGGGAGAAACAGAGTTAATGGTCGGAGTTTTCCAGCCCCTCGTGCCAGTGGGTTCTTCCTGTCCTGTTGTGGACGGAGATATCAATGACTCGCCGTTCCCGCCATGGTTGGTGGGGGCAGGGAGTGCTGGAAAATTCCGGCCAACGTTTCAAGTTAGCGATCTTAGTTAGGTTCACTTGTAGGATACTAATATTGACGTCAGGACCACACAGCATGGAGGGATGAAAATATTTTTTATTCATTCATGGGTTGTGGGCGTCACTGGCCAGGCCAGCATTTATTGCCCATCCCTAATTGTCCTTGTTCACAGGGCATTTAAGAGTCAACCACATTGCTGTGGGTCTGGGGTCACATGTAGGCCAGACCAGGAAAGGACAGCAGATTTCCTTCCCTAAAGGACGTTAGTGAACCAAACAACAATCGACAATGGTTTCATGGTCATCATTAGACTTTTAATTCCAGATTTTTATTGAATTGAAATTCCACCATCTTCAAACCCCGGTCTCCAGAGAATTACCCTGGGTCTGGATTACTAGCCCAGCGACGATACCACTGCACCATCGCCTCCCCCTGGGAGGAGCCTGGTTTGCTGATCATTCCCCAATCCCTCCTTCCAAGTTATGTTGTTGTCTCAGGATACGATTGGGATGTGTCGTTCTGTCTCCCCAAAAGGATATTTAAAACAAAAATCTGTTACAAAGAATTGAGATTCTTTTCTTTTAATTCATTCATGGGATGTGGGCGTCCCTGGCTAGGCCAGCATTTATTGCCCACCCCGAGTTGACCTTGGGAAGGCCAATTAGGGATGGGCAATAAATGCTGGCCTCCAGCGACACCCACATCCCATGAATGTATAATGAAAATTGCCCATGCATTTATTTTTGTTAGTGTTTCTAAATAGTGGGCATTTGTGCTGGAGAGGCAGTGAAATGTATGCACGCACTCACACATAAACATGAAAAACTACAATCATATATATGGGGCTGAATTTTACGTCCTGTGGGTGGGGCGTGCACCTGACCCGATCGGGCATAAAATCGCGTGAGAAAATGTTGGGCGAGTGCCGAAAGGATGTTTCCTCTTGTGGGTGAGTCCAGAACTAGGGGGCACAGTTTTAAAATTAGGGGTGATCTTTTTAGGACCGAGATGAGGAGAATTTTCTTCTCTCAGAGGGTTGTGCGACTTTGGAACTCTTTGCCTCAGAAGGTGGTGGAGGCAGGCAGGGTCGTTGAATATTTTTAAGGCCGAGGTAGATAGATTCTTGTTAGGCAAGGGAATCAGAGGTTATATCGGGGTTAGTTGGGAACGTGGAAATTGGAACACAAGATCAGCCATGGTCTTATTGAGTGGTGGAGCAGGCTTGAGGGGCTGAATGGTCTACTCCTGTTCCTATTTCTCATGTTCTTATGTCCCAATATCGTTGCACACTCCTGCGATGCTTCATTTGGCAGGCGTGTGCAAAAGTCAAAAGCGCGCCCATCGACAATTAAGAGGGCAATTAAGCCCATTAATGGTGCAATTATCTCCGCTATTTCATGGTCCACCCAAACTTACAGTTGGCGGACGGGCGAATCAGCCAAGCGGACTGTGCATTTTTCATCTAAGGGCGGGGTGAAACTTCCGTTATGAAATAAAATAAGAATAAATATCCCTGGGCAGCATTTTTTATCAGCTATGTTTTCAGGTGGTTTGAATATGATGCATGGACATTTTTTGGGGGCTTTATTTTTAGCATTTTCAGGTCTCCAGCTCCCTGACGCAGCCGTCTGCCTTCAGGGGACTTTCTCGCAGCGTTCACCCGCACCCATGGAAACGTCATCTCCCACCCTCTTGCCGGCCCCACTCTCGCAGCGCTGAGCTTTTCAGTGTGTGTTTAATGTGGATTGGCCTTTAGTTGGGAGCCGAGTGTGGTCGGAGGTCCGTTTCCTGACCACTTCCGGGCCCACTGGTTGCACGCACCTGTCAAAGGTAAAATTCAGGCCGTGAATTCTGTGGTGAGTAACTCACTTGAATCCCCAAAGCCGGCCCACCATCTACAAGACACAAGTCAGGATTGTGATGGAATACTCCATTTGCCTGGATGAGTGCAGCTCCCACAACACTCAAGAAGCTTGACACCATCCAGGACAAAGCAGCCCACTTGAGTGGCACCCCATCCACTATCTTAAACAACCCCTCCCTCCACCACTGATGCACAGTAGCAGCAGTGTGTACCATCTACAAGATGCACTGCAGGAATTCACCAAGTCTCCGTAGCCAGCACCTTCCAAACCCGTGACCTTTACCACCTAGAAGGACAAGGGCAGCAGGTACATGGGAAACCTGCCACCTGTAAGTTCCCCTCCAAGCCACTCACCATCCTGACTTGGAAATATATCACCGATCATTCACTGTCGCTGGGTCAAAATCCTGGAACTCCTTCCTAACGGCACTGTGGGTGTACCTACACCACATGGACTGCAACGGTTCAGAAAGGCAGCTCATCACCACCTTCTCAAGATCAATGAGGGAGGGGCAATAAATGCTGGCCTTAACAGCCATGTTCACATCCCAAGAATGAATTGAAAAGAAAAGCACCATTGTATGGTTTAAGGAACTGAAATTTTACAGAGTTGAAGAAGATTTTGTTGCAATCTTTAATGAATAACCACGTGCACTACAGAGTAACGGATCTGTGTCTTCCTCTGACGAGGAACCATTTCACCCTGGTCACTAGTTCAGTTTAAAGTAGGCTTTGGGTAAAAATTCATTGTAACCTATTTTTGGTCACGTAACTGATGGCGGACATTCTGAATGTGGAGATCCAAAACTCATTAGAAATTTGGCCACTGACCACATTGTAATAATAGGCATGAGCTGCTGATGCCCGTTGAATTTGGGCCTGCTGCCTTGTAAAGCATAGGGTCTGGGGTAAGTGCTGGGTGGGGAGGAGATTGGAGGAAAGCCTGAAGGTTGGGGCCAAGTATTACACCCTGGGAAGAGGTTGCCTGTTCCATTGAAGGAGCAGTAGTCCTACTTTGGCGACCTCCAGCAGTCTCATCAAGTACCCCTGGGTAGGCTTTTGTGAACCGGAAAACTCTAGTTAGAGTATGCTGACCTCGTTTTTCACTAGAGGGCCGGTGGGGGGTGGGGGAGGGGGGGGGTTGGTGGTGGTGGTCTTGAAACCATCACAGGACCCTTCTTTGCAAGTTTAAATTAGACCAGGGCTGAATTCAGGTGGCTGCCAGTGTCACATAAAATAACAGCAAAGACCAATACCCCATCATGATCAATATTGGTCCCGGGGCATACATCCAGGAATTGGTTCACATTGCATGCGTTTTACGCCTGAGAAATGGATGTGATGGAGACTAAATGTCTGCCCTGCTGAGTCCTGTCAAATACCAGACTGGATGAGCTGTTTGAGAATTCCTGTGGGTGGCATGGTCCTTGTGGATGTTCTCTTTGGTCATTAAATCTACTTTTGCCATTAGTACGACTATTATATCTGATTAAGCGCTCAAGTAGGTGTGCTAATTAATTGCTGCTTGATTTATTTTAGAATATTCCATCAATGAATAACAAAAACAGTACGAGAGATCTTGGAGGGGAATTACTGCAATGTGCTTACTCCCATTGGGGCCTATATAGCCACTTGACAATAATATGGAAGTATCATAGATTCCATAAAGTTTACAGCACAGAAACAGGCCATTTGGCTCAACTGGATTATATCGGTGTTTATGCTCCACATACCCACCTTGTGCTCCTCCATCTAACCCTATCAGCATTACCCTCCATTCCTTTCCCATTCTTGTTGTACTTGTAGCTTCCCCTCAATATGATTTAGTATCTCATCTTAAGGACAACACCTCCAATAAGTTAACTTCCTTCCACCCTCTCCCCACCTCAGAAACATGAGGTGAAAATAATTATCCCCAAGAACAAACCTGGTTAACAGCTAAAAATCATTAAGAAAAGAAATTCAGTAACATAATTAATAAAAAAGTACTCCCCTGCAAAAAGCAAAAAAGACTTCACCAACCTTGTAATTCTCTGAGATCTCTGTGTTCCTCCAATCTGACCTCTTGCGCATCCTGATTTTAACTGTTCCATTGTCGCCGGCCATGTCTTCACCTTCTTGAGACCTAAGCTCTGCAATTTCCTCCCTAAAACTCTCTGCCTCTCCTCATCCCCCTTTCTTGGAGAGGGTGGTGTAGTGGTGATATCTAGTAATCCAGGGGCCCAGGCTAATGCTCTGGGGACAAGGACTCAAATCCCATCATGGCAGCTGGTGGAATTTAAGTTCAATTAATAAAATCTAGAATTGAAAGCTAGTCTCAGTAATAGTGACCATGAATCTACCAGTGATTGTTGTAAAAACTCATTTGGTTCACTCGTGTCCTTTAGGAAAGGAAATCTGCTGTTCCTAACTGGTCTGGCCAACATGTGACTCCAGACCCTTAGCAATAGCCAAACAGGCCACTCAGTTCAAAGGCAATTAGGAATGGGCAACAAATACTGGCCTCGTTAGCAATGCCCACATCCCATGGGAGAATAAATAAATATCCTTCTTTAAGATTTCCTTATAATCTATCTCCTTTGAGAAAACCTTTGAGCACCTGTCTTATGTGACTTGGTGTCAAATCTGATTTCATTAACGTTGCTATGAAGCATCCGAGGATGTTTTCCCACACTAAAAGCACTCTATAAATGCACACTGTTATTATTTTGATGGTTATGTCAACACTAGAGGCTTAATGAAAACCACCACGAGCACAAGTTCTAATGATTTTGGATTTCCTTGACCTTTGTGGTTAGCTTTGAGTAGGATTGACATCGGGCGAGCTGAGACTAATAACAGGAGCTGTCCAAGGTAACTTTTCAGATTTGGATTCAACAGAAATGTTGGAATTTCCCCAGAGTTAATAGTTCCGGAGCCTTTTGAAGAGTGATAAGAGAGAAGAAAAAATTCCTAAGTGCAGAGGAGTTCTGGAACATAAGGATGAGTCAACCTTTCAACCCCTCAAAACTGTTCCACCATTCAGTTAGAATCATGGTTGACCTATATCTTAACCCTATCTACCTTCCTTGGTTTTGGAATTCTTAATACCCTTTTGGGTCGAAGGCTCTTCCACTGATAGATCAGATGGAGGAGCAGACTTAGATTCAGAACACAGACTGATAACAACAGATAGAGCAGGGAACGCTTGCCAAGGGAGGGTGGGGCAAGGCATCTCTTGAGAGGAAGCTTCATGTTCCCACAGAGTCATTCAGGTAACCTCATTTATCCTGCTGCACTGCCTCCAGATGTAGAGCCGTGTTTAAATAAGAAAGTCTATTGATGTACAAGTCAGCGACTCACAGGGAAACTGAAACAAAATGACAGCCTGAACTGATCCCCTACTGAAAAGATTACAACGCCCATGAAAAATGTATGAATTTTTCACAAACTAGGGCTCAATGAACATCTGTCAGACCTCATTGAGTGTTTTTTGTGCGCCTTAGAATAACCTTGCTACCATTTCAGATTCTGTACATGCATGATTATGAATATTGCTACGGGATTCAAATACTTACACATTCATGAATGCACAATTACCAGAGCCATGAATATCCATGAATTGCCATGTATTTGAATCTCAACATTGTCACTGAAGATTATTAAAAGCATTGAATCATCAAAATTCTGTAGAAGGCTACGATTCCAATCCTCTTGGGAACAAGGGTAATGTCAGATGATTGAATGGGCAGAACGAAGGGGCCTGTAACTTTCATCTGATATCCATTTATAGAGGGCTTCTTGAAGCCACTGTTCCCCTCCATTCATCGTGTTCGAGTTTACGTGCTGATGATTTTGCTGCCTTGCTATAAATTGGCAGAGGAGCTGCGTATAATTCCACGGTTCTCTGCTTCATCTCCTGCAGGCTATAATCTATTTCTACCCTCAGTGTAGCTTAAACTGAGCCATTGACCAGGGTAAACTGGTTCTTAGTTAGGGGGAGGCGCAGCGCGCTGTAATGCATATGACTACTTGTTAATATTTGTACAAAATCTTCTCCAATTATTAAACTGTTTTTTAAATTATACACTGTGGCTCAGTTGGTAGCACTCTTGCCTCTGACCCTCTAGGTTCAAGTCCCATTCCAGAGCCTAAACACAAAAAGCAAGGCTGACACTCCAGTGCAGTGCCCAGGGAGTGCTGCATTGAGACAGATGCTCTCTTTTTGATGAGATGGTAAACTCTGCATGAGTAGATATAAAAGATCCCATGGCACCGTTTTGAAGAAGATTGGGGAGGTATCCCAACCCGGATCAATATTTATCTCTCAATTGAAATCACATTATCTGGTCATTATCACACTGCTGTTTGTGGGAGCATGCTGTATTTCCGCCATTACAACCAGTGACTCCTCCTCTTCCAGATACCATGCCCCAAGTGGGCATTAGCAACCATGGACTTCCATTGGATTGGTCCACGATAATGCTTGGAAAAGTGCAGCAGTGGTTTGCTGTTGCCTTCTGTAGTAGGGCTAACCAGGAAGCTATCCTGCTTTTTACCATCTGCCATAATGGAAGGACTTACAGGCTGATAATCAGCCTGTTTAGCCACATTATGCATACACTTTCCAAGGCCATCAAGTCCTAGAGTGGAACTTGAAACTGAAGGCTTTGGTCCAGAGGTAGGGAATACTACCATTGCACCACAAGATTTCCCTACATAGAACATAGAAACTAGAAGCAGGAGTAGGCCATTCGGCCCTTCGAACCTGCTCTGCCATTCAATATGATTGTGGCTTATCCTCTATCTCAATGCCATATCCCTGCTTTCTCTCCATACCCCTTGATTTCCCTAATACCCCAAAAATTATCAATTTCTTTCCTGAATGTACTCAGTGACCTGGCCTCCACAGCCTTCTGTGGTAGAAAATTCCACAGATTGACCACCCTCTGAGTGAAGAAATCTTTCCTCATCACAGTCCTAAATGGCCTGTGTCGCATCCTGAAACTGTGGCCCCTGGTTCTAGACTCCCCAGCCAGGGGAAACACCCTCCCTGCATCTAATCTGTCAACAGAGACTACTTCGTTAACGGTAAAATGCTTTGAGATGTCTGGTAACCATGAAAGGTACTACATAAGTACAAATGTTTCTTTTTTCTGTATTTAGTTGTGCGAGCATGCGTGCATATTTTGTGTGTATGAATGTGTGTACCTGTGTACATCCCGGTACCTCTTCAACACTGACACTCAACTTTCAGAAACACCAACAGAAATAAATGCACGGAGCAATAATCTTAATTCTTTGAAACAGACTTTTTTTTAAGATGCTGTGCCCACTTAGCAGCTGTACAGACAGCTCAATAAGATCAGTGAAAGCAGGACGATCCAAAGTAGAACATGGAGCTAAGCTGTGCTTAAGATGATTAAAGGATTTGATAGGGAGTAACTATTGCCTCTGGTGGGGTGGAGCAGGACAAGAGAGATAACCTTAAGATTAGAGCTAGTCATTTAGGGTCAGGAAGGACATCTTCACACAAATGGTAGAGGAAATTCAGAATTGTCTCCACCAAAATGCTATTTGCCCCCTGGCCTGTATGAGTCCTCAGAGAATCACACAGCATAGAAGGCTTTAGCCCATATGTCGATACCAACACTTTGACCGAGCTATCCAATTGTTTTTTGCACTGATTCACCATTGCCTTGCAAGTTTTTTCCCCCCTTTCCCCTTTCCCTTCCTGCCAGAAATTTCTCTGTCGAAAAGCATGGCTTCCCAGAAGGGTCAGCCAATTTAGCAAGAGACTTACTGGTGAGATTAACAAGATGCCGGGGAATTAAAAAACCCCGGCTCTGTTTTGGGCTGAACCAGGTGAATTTAAACTCAAATGAGAGCTCACCTGCCCAAAACTGACTCCAAGATAAAATCAGGACCAAATTAGAATTACATTCTACACTTGTCAGAACATGGCTGCTCTCATCATTATGGACATTCTTCTTCTGTAATCTGTTTCCATCCAGCAACAATTACTTTGAAAGCTTCTGGTGGGTGTGTGTGTGTGAGTGTGTGTGTGTGTGTGTGTGTGTGTGTGTGTGTGTGTGTGTGTGTGTGTGTGTGGGTGTGGGGGGGGGGTGGGGGTTGGGGGGGCGGCGGGGGGGGGAGCGGGTGGGTGGGGGGGGTGATATGGGAACCGGAGGAGGAAAGAAAATTCCAGTTACCAGGATAAAGAAATCCAATTTCAATCAATCCTGACCTCTCACTAGACTCTTGCTATTGGTTTCACACAATGAGATTACATGATCCCTGGAAAACCAGTGAGATCTCTATTAACTTGCCTGACTGATGCCCCCTCACAAAGGCTCCTTCTCTATACTTCGCTCATCTCTCTCTAAATCTGCACCATTTTCTTTTTCTAAAAGGTAATTGCCTACTCAACCTACTGGAGACAAAATTGCGTCGGACGGGAATAGTGAGTAGCCCCCATGAGCAACTATAGTGGCCACCATTCTGGAGGTCAATGGACGATATTGACTCTGAGTTTGGCTTCCTGTTTTGTCAGTGGTTTTCTCTGTAATACTGCACCATTCCTCATATGGCTCCACAGGTACTGGCTACCCCTTTAAGTAATCTTGCCCAAGTGGGTATTCCGTATGTGGAAGCCACGACGGAATAGTGTTGGCAATTCCTCTGTTCCAAGGCTGCTCTGGCCTGTGAACCTCATGTAACCCCTGAGGTTCTGAAAGACCCGAGGGCGTCCCAATGTGCTTTGCTGCCAATGAAGTCATTTCAAAGTGGAAAGATCAGTACCACACTGGTGGTGAGAATCTTAAAGTATTGCTGGATGAGGTAGTGGGTTGGCGAGTAGCCTTTTCAGTTGGGGGACCAGCGTTTGAATCCAACCCATTGCGGGCGGATGCAAGTCTCTTCACCTACTTTTGGAAGCAATGCAAGCTGTGGCTGGTGGGGTGTGGTGAGGAGGGTATGAAGGATTTTGAGCTATTGATACTTGTTTTAAAGAGGGCTAAAATATGGTTCTTGAATGAAATCCTTGCCTCCCAGATATAGGAACCAGTTTCTGACATCAGGGTGCACATTGTCCATGATGCTGAGAGAGAAAAGCATATATGGTAGCCGGCTGTAATGCAGTCTTTGCAAGATTGCAACCAGGTGTAACAGTTATGAAAAAGCAATGGGGAAGAGATGCAGAGGTGAAGAAGCCAAGTCTTCCAATCGGTAAGAGATTCTTTAATGTTTGATAATGAAAAAGCCCTGTTTGGAAAGGAGAAACAAGCTGATTCCACAACAGCTTGTCGGAAAAACAATGGACAACATCGGAACAAGACGTTAGAGGAAAAGGAACCATTGTTTTCCTGCCCAGACAATTCTTCATCTGGAGATGAACTTGCTAGAAGGAAAAAAAATGGAGTATAAGGAGTTACTACTTTCTTCCTGGTGCGAACTGTCACATTGTATGCCAAAGTAAACACTTCAAAGTTAGCAAGCAACTGATAGCTTGATTCCTTTGGCATTTTGCATTCCGTAGAAGGGAGGAAAAAGGGTTGTTCCAGTCCACCGGTCAAATGACACCAGACTGGTGGGTTCACTGATGAAGCATATGGAACGTGATAATGACAAAGCTGATGCTGTGAGAAGGTGGGCTGTCTCTTCTGAGGTTTAAATCAATGCTACATACTAGACAGTGTATGCAGTGAGTGTGTGTGTAGGCTCCAAATCAGCGCTCAGGCATAGCTGGAAGCTGGGGATTCAGTTAAAATGAATACAGTCCACTGCCCCAGTTCACTGAATTCAGTGTGGTCCACTCCCCACCCTCCAATCTTGCACCCGTCTACAATAATAACAATTTGTAGTAAAATGCCCCAAGGAGCATTATCAAACAAGTGACACCAAGCCTCGTAAGGAGTTATTAGGTCACCGAAAGCTTGGTCAAGGTTTTACGGATCTTAGAATCTTAGAAGGTTTACAACACAGAAGGAGGCCACTTAGCCCTTCATGTTTGCGTAGGCTGATAAACAAGCTGCCCAACCTAATCATCTTAATAAGGAGAGAGAGGAGGAGAGATTGAAGGAGAACATTCCACAGCTTAGGACCCAGCAGCTGAGGGCGTGGCTGCCAATGGTAGAGCGATTAAAATTGGGGAAGCACAAGGGGCCAGAATTAGAGAGATCACAGCGATGTCTGATGATTGTAGGGCAGGGAGAAGTTACAAAGATACTGAGGCCGGGACCATGGAAGGGTTCGAAAGCAAGCACAAGGATTTTTTAAAATCGAGGCGTTGCCCCATGGGGAGACAATGTAGCTCAGTCATCTCAGGGGCGATGAGTGAAGGGGAATTGGTAACAATTAGGACAGGGGCAGCAGAGTTTGGGGTAAGTTTAAGATTACAGGGGTGCATGGTGGCTAGCCAGAGAGCATTGGAATAGGGAATTCTAGAGGTAACAAGAGCATGCTTGAAGTTTCAGCAGCAGAAGAATTTACCAAGTTTCAGATAACCTTCATCATTTGACACCAGTGTGGAGAAAAGGTTTGTTCTGGGTGTACATCAACGTTTTTAATTGGTGCCAATAGCTCAGAAACAATAATTAAAGGTTTCAGTTGATAGAATAGCAATTATACACAGCAAAAGTGAAACAATTGTTAAGAATGAAATAATGGAAATATACCAATTTGATTTAGTCTAATGGAAAAGCAGCCTTTTAATGAAAATTAAAGTTAATGATAAGGGATAAGTCAATTAAATTCTCAAGTATGGGGTTGCATTTTAGCTTTGATTTAATTAAGTAATTTACTGTCCTCCTGGATTCAGGTCAACTCTCATGCCACTTGGAAGCTATGGATCCAAATGAATAATTGGGTCCACAAGCTTTCCATTGACTTCAATGAAATTGGGTATTGGGAGAACTGTAAAGCGGGCTTCCAGCTTGCGATTACATGTTTCACAGGAAAGTTTCCTTTCCTCTCTGTGACATTGTGACGAATGCAGCTGAGCTAACTGAGTAAAGACTTGGAGTTTAGTGAGATGGGGAGTTTTAAGTGTTAATTTTGTTCTTAAATTTTGCTCTTAACATCTAATCTGGCCTGTAGTTAGCAGTAACTAGAAAGTACTGTGTAAGCAGGCTAAGGTCTTTCTTGCTTGCAGTTTAGACAGATGCCAGTCTTCAGCTAATTCGATTCACTCCACATGATATCAAGGAATGGCTGGGGGCACTGGATACTGTGAAGTCTGCAGGCCTTGACAACCCTCCAGCAATAGTACTGAAGAAATCTGCTTCAGAACTTGCCGCGCTCCTAGCCAAGCTATTCCAGTACAGATAAAACGCTGGCATTTACCCGTCAACGTGGAAAATTGCCCGGGTATGTCCTGTACACAAAAAGCAGGAAAATCCAACCCAGCCAATTCCCACTCAGTCTACTCTTTACTCTTAAGTAAAGTTATGGAAGGTGTCATCACCAGTGCTATCAAGCAACACTCACTTAGCAATAACCTGCTCAATGACGCTCATTTTGGGTCCCACGGGGCACTCAGCTCCTGACCTAATTACAGCCTTGCTTCAAACATGGACAAAAGAGCTGAACTTCCGAGCTGACCTAAGAGTGACTGCTCTTGACTTGAAGGCAGCATTTGATCGAGTGTGGCATCAAGGTGCCCTAGCAAAACTGGAGTCAATGGGAATCAGGGGGAAAATTCTCTGCTAGTTGGAGACATACCTAGCATAAAGGAAGATGGTTGTATTGTTGGAGGCCAATCATCTCAGCCCCAGGGCATCACTGAAGGAGTTCCTCAGGGTAGTGTCCTAGGCCCAACCACCTTCAGCTGCTTCATCAATGGCCTTCCTTCCATCATAAGGTCAAAAGTGGGGATGCTCATTGATGATGCATGTTCAGCACCATTTGCGACTCCTCAGAAACTGAAATAGTCCATGTCCAAATGCAGCAAGACCTGGACAATATCCAGGCTTGGACTGACAAGTGGCATATAACATTTGCACCACACAAGTGCCAGGCAATGACCATCTCCAACAAGAGAGAATTTAACCATTGCCCCTTGGCATATAATGGCATAACCATTGATAAATCCCCCACTATCAACATCCTGGGAGTTACCATTGACCAGAAACTGAACTGGATTAGCCATATAAATACTGAGGCTACAAGAGCAGGTCAGAGGTTAGGAATACTGCAGCGAGGAACTCACCTCCTGACTCCCCAAAGCCTGTCCACCATCGACAATGCACAAGTCAGGTGTGTGATGGAATACTCCCCACTTGCCTGGATGAGTGCAGCTCCAACAACACTCAAGAAGTTTGACACCATCCAGGACAAAGCAGTCAGCTTGATTGGCACCCCATCCACAAACATTCACTCCATCCATCACCGACGAACAGTGGTAGCAGTGTTTACCATCTACAAGATGCACTGCAGGAATTCTTAGGCGTCCAAACTCACGACAGCTACCACCTAGAAGGACAAGGGCAGCAGATAGATGGGAACACCACGACCTGGAAATTTCCCTCCAACCCACTCACCATCCTGACTTGGAATTATATTGCCATTCATGTCTGCAGCAAGTGTTTGCGGCTTGAGGAACTTTGGCTCAGAGTCACTGGGCTGGAGGCTAAGCTGCAGATTCTGCAACACATCAGGGACGGGGAAAGTTACCTGGATGCTTTGTACCAGGAGACAGTCACACCACTTAGAATAATGTCTTCTGATTTGGTTAGTGGTCAGGGACAGGAGGGTGAGACTATGAGTGAGGCATGTAAGGGGATCAGAGGGCAGGAGTGCAGGAGTGTGAGCCTCTGCAATTGTCCAACAGGTTTGAGGCTCTCTCAGCTTGTTTGGATGGGAGAGGGGGTTGCAGGGTGGATGAACAAACTGACTATGGCACCGTGGTACAGGAAACTATTCAAGTAGGGTTAGTAGGAGACGGTATAGCTTTTAAAAATTAATTTAGGGCATGTGGGCATCACCAGCTAGGCCAGCATCCCTAGTTGCCCTTGAGAAGGTGGTGGTGAACTGCCTTCTTGAACTGCTGCAGTCCGCCTGGTGTAGGTACATCCACAGTGCCGTTAGGGAGCTCCAGGATATTGAACCAATAACAGTGAAGGAACAGCGATATATTTCCAAGTCAGGATTGTGAGTGGATTGGAGGGAAACTTCCAGGTGGTGGTGTTCCCATCTATCTGCTGTCCTTGTCCTTCTGGATGGTAGCAGTGGTGGTTTTGGAAGATGCTGCCTAAGGACCATGGTGAGTTTCTGCAGTGCACCTTGTAGGTGGTAAACACTGCTGCTACTGTTCATCGGTGGTGGGGGAAGTGAATGTTTGTGGAAGGGATATCAATCAAGCGACTGCTTTGTCCTGGATGGTGTCAAGCCTCTTGAGTGTTGTTGGAGCTGCACTCATCCAGGCAAGCAGAGAGTATTACATCACTTGAGGGGGATTGACACTGTTCTATGTAGCAAAGAATGAGAGTCCAGATGGCTGTGTTGCCTGCCTGGTGCCAATGTTTGGGATATCTGCTCAGGCTGGAGAGCAACTTGCAGTGGGAGGGAGAGGATCCAGTGGTCATGGTCTATGTAGGTGCCAACAACATAGACAGGATGAGGAAAGTGGCTCTGAATAGTCAGTATGAGGAGCAAGGCACCAAATTAAGAAGCAGTACCCCAAAGGTAATAATTTCTGGATTATTACCTGAGCCACGTGCAAATTGGCATCGGGCAAATAAGATTAGAAAGATAAATGCATGGCTCAAAGACTGGTGTGGGAGAAGTTCGTGGGGCACTGGCATCAGTACTGAGGAAAGTGGGGGTTGTACTGTTGGGATGATCTACACCTGGGGCTGGTGTCCTCATGAGCCACATAACTGAGGAGGTAGAGAGGGTTTTAAACTGAATAGTGGGGACAAAGGATCAAATTTGGGAAGATGTGGTAAACCAAGGAGTAGAGGAAAGGCAAGAGAGAAAAGGTATTAATATGGGAAATGATAAATAGACCGTAACAGGAAGGGACAGAGAGTACAAATCTAAGAGCAAATCAGGAGCTAAAGCTAGGTGCTACAAAAATAACAAAAGGACAAGACTAAAGGCTCTGTATCTAAATGCACATAGCATTCAAAACTAAACAGATGAATTGATAGTGCAAGTAGAAATAAATAAGTATGATCTGATAGCCATTACAGAGACATGGCTACAGGATGATAGATTGGGACCTGAATATTGAAGGGTACGTGACATTTAGGAAGGACAGGAAGCTTGGAAAAGGTGGAGAGGTGGCTCTGTTAATCAATGGTGGCATTAGCACATTAGAGAGGGATGACTTAAGTTCAGGAACCCAGAATGTAGAAGCGGTTTGGGTTGAGATGAGAAATGATAAAGGCAAGAAGTCACTGTAGGAGTGGTGTACAGGTCTCCCAGTTGTAACTACACAGTAGGACAGAGTATTAAAGAAGAGATAATGGGAGCTTGTCAGAAAAGTAAGGCAATAATCATGGGCTGTTTAATCTACTAGACAAAGATAACATAGATAAGGAGTTCATAGATTGTTTTCAGTATAGTTTCTTAGAGTCGCTTGTTCTGGATCCACCAGAGAGCAGGCTATACTAGGCCTGGTATTGAGAAATGAGATTGGATTAATTGATAACCTCCTAGTGAAGGCACCCCTGGGTAGCAGCGATCATAATATGATTGAATTTTACATTCATTTTGAGGGCGGAACGAGCGAGTCCTAAACTAGTGTTTTAAAATTAAATAAGGGCAATTATGAGGGCATGAAAGCAGGGCTAGCTAACGTGAACTGGCAAATGAGGCTAAGGGATAGGTCAATGGTGGTTCAGTGGCAGACATTTAAAGGGATATTTAAAAAATACACAGAATAGATACATTTCAATGAGAAAGAGAAAGCCCAAGGGGAGGGCCCACCATCCGTAGTTAACTGGAAAAGTTAAAGACAGGATCAAACTTAAAGAAAAAACATATAATTATGCAAAGACGGGTGGCAGGTCAGGAGATTGGAAAGAATATAAAGAACAGCAAAGAATGAGAAAAAGATTAATAAGGAGGAAAAAATTAGAGTATGAGAGAAAGCTAGCTAGTAATATAAAGATGGATAGTAAAAGTTTTTATAGATATTTAAATCAGAAAAGAGTTAACAAAGTGAGCATTTACCCTATAGAAAGTGCATCTGGGGGATTGGTAATGGAAAGTAGGGAGATGGTAGATTAATTAAATAGGTATTTTGCTTCAGTATTCACTAAAGAGAACACTAGTAACCTGAAAATAGCTATAAATCAGAAAATGGAAGGTAGGGAGGAACTCAGGTAAATTACAATCACCAGGGAAGTGGTATTGAGCAAATTGTTGGGGCTGTGTGTTGACAATTCCTCAGGTCTGGATGGACTTCATCCTAAGGTCCTGAAAGAAGTGGCTAGTGAGATGCTTGATGCATTGATTTTAATTTTCCAAAATTCTCTAGATCCAGTGAAGCTTCCATTAGATTGGAAAATAACAAATGTAACTTCTTTTTTCAAAAAGGGAGGGAGACAGAAAGCAGGAAACTACAGACCAGTTAGCCTAACGTCAGTTATAGGGAAAATGTTAGAAGCTATTATTAAATATGTTATAGAAAAATTCAAGCCTATCAGGCAGAGTCAGCATGGTTTTGTGCAAAGGAAACAAAGTTAACCAATTTATTGGAGTTCTTTGAAGGAGTCACATGTGCTGTGGAGAAAGGGAAACTTATAGATGTACTGTACTTAGATTTCCAGAAGGCATTTGATAAAGTGACGCATCAAAGTTTATAGCAGAAAATAAAAGCTAATGGTTTAGGGGCTAACATAATGGCATGGACAGAAGATTGGCTAGCTAACAGGAAGCAGAGTAGGCATAGATGGTTTTTTTAAATGCTTGGCAGGATGTGATGAGTGATGTGCTACAGGGATCAGTGCTGGGCCATCAACTTTTTACAGTTTATATAAATGACTTGGATGAAGGGACCAAAGGTATGGTTGCAAAATTTGCTGATGACACAAAGATCGGTAGGAAAGTAAATTGTGAAGAAGACATAAGGAGGCTACAAAGTGACATAGGTAGGTTAAGTAAGTGGGCAAAGATCTGACAAATGGAGTACAATGTGGGCAAATATGAAATTGTCCATTTTGGCAGGGAGAATAAAATGAAACTTATTACCTAAATGGTGAGAGATTGCAGAACTCTGCGATTCAGAGGGATTTACGTGTCTTGGTGCATGAATTACAAAAGGTTAGTATGCAGGTACAGCAGGTAATTAGGAAAGCTAACAGAATGTTATCATTTATTGTGAAGGGAATTGATTACAAAAGTATGCAGGTTATGCTTCAGTTGTACAGAGCTCTGGTGAGACCACACCTGGAGTACTGTGTACAGCATTGGTTGAGGGAGGGATGGTGTGGTACAGGATCCTCAGGTGGGTGTTCACCGCCGATCTCACCATCGTTGCAGGCAGAGTTCACATCCTCACCAGTCAGCACAATGGCACACCCCTCAAAGTGAGCGATGGACCTAATGTGCGTCACTCCACCCCTGGCCTGGGATCTCTCCCTGCTGATGTGAGCCAGCTTCTCCTGCATGAAAACAGATGGAGAAAAGGTGAGCAGGACACATGGCGCTGTGTGGAATGTTTGTGTGGTGAGTGGAGCCATGGGCAGGACGAGGAGGTGAGTTCGAGAGAATATGAACCGATGGAGATGTGAGGGTGTGTGTGAGAGTTAGTGGTGTTATCCCTTGAGGTATGAGATCCCTTTGGATGTGTGATGGGTTTGTGAGTGTGTGAGTTGAGAGTGATGAGAAGAGTGAGTTACCCTGGTGGAACGGATGAGACCATTCATCCTGTAGTGGCACTGGATGGCTGTCCGCTTATGCAGGGCATTGGCATCGACCACCGCTGCCACTGCCTCCCAAGCCTGGTTGATAACACTGCTGCCCATCCTGCAGCCAGAGTGGGGGTACAGGATGTTGTGGCAGGCACCCCCCGGCATCCAAAAGGCGTTCCAGTGATGCATCACTGAACCTGGGAGCTGCAGTCTCTTTGGCTTTCTTGGACATCTTCCCTGAATTAGTCATGGGCTGGAAGCACTGAGGTGTGCGCGCGCCGTTGGACTTTAACTATGGCATCCGGTGTGATGAGGCAGTGAGGTGGGTGAATGAGAGCCTGCCCGCCATGGAAACGGCGTGTTTTCCGGGAATGTATAAACAATGTGTTGGGATTGGGACGATACGGTGTGAAAACCCACCATCGTGGCCGGCGAGTAAAACGTCATTTTACCCACCTGCTACAGCACTTAGTGCAAACCTGGGGTGATTCTAGGGGAGGTTATGGCGTAGTGGTATTATCCAGAGACCCAGGGTAATGCTCTGGGGACCTGGGTTCGAATCCCATGGAATTTAAATTCAATAAAATAAAATCTGGAATTAAAAGTCTAAGGATGACTATGAAATCATTGCCAACTGTCGTAAAAACCCATCTGGTTCACTTTCGGGAAGGAAATCTGTTGTCCTTACCTGGTCTGGCCTACATGTGACATCATGTGGCTGGCTCTGAAATGACCAGCAAGCCACTCAGTCATATCAAACTGCTGCAAAGTCTCAAAAAAGGAAAGAAACCAGACGTACCTCATGGCATCGACCTAGGCACTGGAAATGACCACGGCAAACTCAGCACTGTTGACCCTGCAAAGTCGTCCTTACTAACACCTGGGGGTGAGTGCCAAAATTGGGGGAGCTGCCTCACAGACTAGTGAAGCAACAGCCTGACATAGTCATCCTCACGGAATTATACCTTACAGATAATGTCCCAGGCACCACCATCACCGTCCCTGGGTATGTCCTGTCTCACCAGTAGGAGAGACCCAACAGAGGTGGCAGCACAGTCGTGTACAGTCGAGAGTGAGTTGCCCCGGGAGTCTTTAACCTCAACTCCAGACCTCATGAAGTCTCATGGCATCAGGTCAAACATGGGCAAGGAAACCTCCTGCTGATTACCATGTATAGCCCTCCCTCAGCTCATGAATAAGTTATCCCCCATGTTGAAAACCACTTGGAGGAAGTCCTGAGGATGGCAAGGGCGCAGAATGTACTCTGGATGGGGGACTTCAACATCCATCATCAAGAGTGGTTCAGTAGCACCGATGAGGGCAAGACTTAAAGGACAACGCTGCTAGACTGGGTCTGTGGCAAGCGGTGAGGGAACCAACAAGAGGGAAAAGCATACTTGACCTCATCCTCACCAACCTTCCTGCGCAGCTGCATTTGTCCATTACAGTATCGGTAGGAGTGATCATCACACAGTCATTGTGGAGACGAAGTCCCACCTTCACATTAAAGATACCCCCCATTGTGTTGTGTGGCATTACCATCGTGCTAACTGGGATAGAATTTGAACAGATCCTGCAACTCAAGCCTGAGCAACCATGAGGTGCTGTGGGGCAGCAGCAGAATTGCACTCAAACACAATCTGTAATCTCATGGCCTGGCATATCCCCCACTCTACCATTACCATCAAGCCAGGAGATCAACCCTGGTTCAATGAAGAGTGCAGGAGAGCATGCCAGGAGCAGCACCAGGCATACCTAAAAATGAGGTATCAACTTGGTGAGGCTATAACACAGGATTACTTGCGTGCCAAACAGCATTAACATCAAGTGATAGGCAGAGCTAAGCGATCCCACAACTGACAGATATAAGGTCTGCAGCCCTGCTACATCCAGACTTGAGTGGCGGTGGACAATTAAGCAGCTCACTGGAGGAGGAGTCTCCACAAATGCCCCCACCCTCAATGAGGGGGAGCTCAGCATATCAGTGCAAGAGATAAGGCTGAAGCATTTGCAAGAATCTTCAGCCAGAAGTGCCAAGTGGATGATCCAACTTTGCCTCCTCCGGAGGTCCCCAGCATCACAGATGCCAGTCTTCAATTAAGTCGATTCACTCCACGTGATATCAAGAAGCGGCTGAAGGCACTGGATACTGCAGAGGCTATGGGCCCTGACAATATTCCGACAATAGTTAGTACTGAAGACTTGTGTCCAGAACTTGACATGCCCCTAACCAAGCTGTTCCAGTACAGCTACAACACTGGCATCTACCCGGCTATGTGAAAAATTTCCCAGGAATGTCCTAACTACAAAAAGCAGGATAAATCCAAACCGACCAATTACCATCCCATCAGTCTACTCTCGATCATCAGTAAAGTAATGGAAGGGGTCATCGACAGTGCAATTAAGTGGTGCTTGCTCAGCAATAACCTGCTCACTGATGCCCAGCTTGGGTTCCGCCACTCAGCTCCTGACCTCTTTATAGCCTTGGTTCAAACATGGACAAAAGAGCTGAACTCCTGAGGTGAGGTGAAAGTAACTGCCCTTGACATCAAGGCTGCACTTGACTGAGTGTGGCATCAAGGAGCCCTGGCAAAACTGGAGACAATGGGAATCGGGGGAAAACTCTCCACTGATTGGAGTCATACCTAGCACAAAGGAAGATGGTTGTGGTTGTTGGAGGTCAATCATCTCAGCTCCAGGACATCACTGCAGGAGCTCCTTAGGATCATGTCCTTGGCCCAACCACCTTCAGCGACTTCATCAATGACCTCCCTTCCATCATAAGGTCAGAAGTGGGGATGTTTGCTGATGATTGCACAATGTTCAGCACCATTCATGTCTCCTCAGGTACTGAGGCAGTCCATGTCCAAATGCAGCAAGACCTGGACAATATCCAGGCTGGGCTGACAAGTGGAAAGTAACATTTGCACCACATAAGTGCCAGACAATGACCATCTCTGACAAGAGAGAATCTAAGCATTGCCTCTTGATGTTTAATGGCATTACAATCACTGAATCCCCTACTATCAACATCGTTGGGGTTACCATTGACCAGAAACTGAACTGGACTAGCCGTATAAATATTGTGACCATAAGAGCAGGTAGGAGGCTAGGAATCCTGCGACAAGTAACTCACCTCCTTATTCCCCAAAGCCTGTCCGCCATCTAAAAGGCACAAGTCAGGAGTGTAATGAAATACTCCCCGCTTGCCTGGATGAGTGTAGTCCCACAACACTCAAGAAGCTTGACATCCTCCAGGAAAAACAGCCCGCTTTATTGGCACCCCATCCACAATCATTCATTCCCTTCACCACTGATGCACAGTAGCAGCAGTGTGTACCATCCACAAGATGCACTGCAGGAATTCACCAATGCTCCTTCAACAGCACCTTCCATACCCACGACCAATACAATGTAGAAGGACAAGGGCAGCAGGTAGATCGGAACACCACCACCTGGAAGTTCCCTTCCAAGTCACTCACCATCCTGACTTGGAAATATATCGCCGTTCCTTCACTGTCACTGGGTCAAAATCCTGGAACTCCCTTCCTAACAGCACTGTGGGTGTACCTACACCACATGGACTGCAGTGGTTCAAGAAGGCAGCTCAGCACCTCCTTCTCAAGGGCAACAAGGCAATAAATTCTGGCCTAGCTAGCGAAGCCCATATCCTGTGAACGAATAAAAAATTAATACCAGGAATGGGTGGGTTATCTTATGAGGAATGGTTGGAGAGGTTAGGTTTCTATTCTATCCACTGGAATTTAGAAGAGTAGGAGGTGACTTGATTGAAATTTTTAAGATCCTGAGGGGTTTTGACAGGGCTGATGTGGAGAGGATGTTTCCTCTTGTGGGAGAACCTAGAACTAGGGGTCACTGTTTAAAAATAAGGCGTTGCTCATTTAAGATGGTGACGAGGAGTAATCTTTTCTCTCAGAGGGTCGTGAATCTTTGGAACTCTCTTCCTCAAAAGGCAGTCAAAGCAGAGTCTTTGAATATTTTAAAGCCAGATCTAGATAGATTCTTGATTACCAGGGGGGTGAAAGGTTATTGGGGGCAGACAGGAATGTGGGGTTGAGGTTACATTCAGATCAGCCAAGATCTTATTGAATGGGGGGACCAAGTGGGCTAATCCTGCTCCTAATTCGTATGTTTCTATGTTCATATGACACTAATATGGAGGCTTTTCCACATCAAAAAGGGCAGCAATGTGCTGGTGGGAGGGGAAGAAAAATAAGTAAATTGCTCCTAACTCAAAACCTGGGTCTCTTAGATAGCAAGTCTAAATCAGCTATTCTCTCATGCACAAAACACTACTCTTTGATTTACAACATTCAGATGGGTCTCCAGCATGCGAGCGACTTTGTGCATGATCTTCAAAATAAAGAGCCACGTTCCTCAATCAGCAACTTGCTCTGGAAGGTAGCAGGGATTTTACTGATGTTACTGCTGCGGCTATGAAATCTTGCAGTTGATTCAGAAGAATCACACAGTGCAGAAGAGGCCCTTTGGCCCATCGAGTCTGCAGAATCTCCAGTTTAGATTTTTACCTTAATGCTGTGATGATTTTCAGTAGTTCCATATGTTTCCGTAATGTCATTTCCTAATCCCTTGGTCGCAATTTATCTAAACTGGACATATGTGGTCCTATACGCCCTTCCTCCGCCAACTATCTCAACACACCAATTCAATATTCTCACTGTGTCAACTGTAACAACAACTTGCTTTTATATAACATGTTGAATGAGTGTTATAAGACAAAACTTGACACCAAGCCACATAAGGATATATTGGGACAGGTGACCAAAGTCTTGGACAAAGTGGTAGGTTTTTAAGGAGTTTCTTAAAGAAGAAGAGAAAGGTGGAGAGATTTAGGGATGGAATTACGGAGTTTAGGATCTAGGTAGCTGAAGGGAAGGCCACAATCGTGGAAGGATTAAAATCAGAGATATGTGTTACAATCCCTGTTGTTACGAATATCTAGTTTATAGTTCATGCCAATATTTTAGGGGTAATGTTTTGTTCTGGGGAAATTATTGTTTTGAAGCTAAGGTAACTAAACTGCTGGACTTTAGAGATTGCCAGACCCATGCAAGAAAATGGCAGTCCAGAAGGTTACCCATGTTTGTTTAGTAGAGTCAGAATAGAAGAGATGGAAAAACAGCAAGTGGGCTTACTTTGCTGGAGAGTTGGAGACATGATGTCTACACTGCTTGCAAAGAAGTACAGCCCAGAGAGATATTTTGTTTTGAGAGCTAGAGCTAAATTAATTCCAAATTGTTCATTGCAACTCGCAGAGAGGTCCTGGGAATTGTTCAGTGCAGTTAGGACTCAGGAGAAGTCCTGGGGAGCTGAGAAGGTGGTGGAAGGTCACTAGTTCAATGCCAGGAAATTAGGGCTTAGAGAAGCCCTGGAAGCCATTTATAGCTCAGTGCAGTCGGGAGACAAAAGTTTGGAGAAATCTAGAGGCAGAGCCAGTTTAGTGAAACTGGTGATCTGCAAAAGAGCAGGTATTGTGCTGATAATTAGAGGTGGGAATGATGCTTTGTGAACCCCGTGGAACACAGTCTCAGGAGGAAATTGAACCATTGGGAGGTGAGCAGTTATTGAGGTGATTGGGTCGGATCGGTTTTTGAGGGAATTCAGAGGTTGGATTTTGGAAAGTGAGAGTTGAAATCTCTTATGAGGGAGACAGAGTTTTAATAAGAGTTGGTGGCTCACAACAGAAACTGACATCTGGGTGGGTTACTGAGAAATCCGTGGGATCTGTCTTGGTTGCTTCTGCCATTTATTATTTAGTTTGGTGTATTCGGCCACAGTCTGCTTGTTAATTCATATTTTCCTCATGTTAATTCTGAATGTTAGAATAGAAGATAGACATTAAAGAGTGTTTTACTTTTCTGACTTGCATAGTAAAGTTTATTTTGCTTGTTTAAAACTGTGGAACTTTGTGACTTTATTCTCTTAGTGGGTAACTAGGATTTCAAACTTAGTCTACTTTAAAAAGTTACTGGTCCCTATCCAGATTGCAAAGCTGTAAAGGGATAGGCTTTCAAATTTTCAACTTTTACTGTAACAAACTAAAATCAACGTAAAACAAACATTACTTAACAGGCAACAGATATATTGAACTAAAGAAAAGGTACTTTCGCATTCACTAACGAATGTAATTGAGATATGTCTTACAACCCTTTTTGCTGTGCACTTCTGGCAGATGTGTAGCATTACACAAACAAGTCCAAGGTAACTTCTGGCTCTCCAGCAGACTCACTTCTCCCTGTTGTGCTATTTAGCAACTTCTAGTGTTTTTCAAAAATTGTCCCACACAGCCTGAAGCTCCCAGATCTGGTTTTCACCAGAAAGACCCACCTGGGCAACTCTTTGTTCTTTAACTCTCTAAAAGTCCCACCTACTCCCTTCCTTCTGAACTGAAAATAAATTCTTATAAGCACCCTGCTTCGCCACAACAGCATCTGCCTTGTTTCTTTCTGCCTGTGCCTCACAAAAGCAGTTGTCCATTTACTGTGAGTCATTGTGAAAAGATATGGTAACTGTCACTTGATTTCAATAGGTTTCTGTTTGAGTTTTACCCCCAAGGCAACCAGATCACATAAGCCTGTTTCCAAGCTGGGGTGCTTCCAGAATTCTCAATTTTACCTTAAGTTAAAGGAGACTTTTTAAAACATGATTATCTTGTAAAGTGCAGTATTCATTAAACATACAAGAGACAAGAATTGGAGGAACACAGAGTTCTCAGAGGGTTGTGCTGCTGGAGCAGCTTTCAGAGGTAGGGAGGGATGAGACCATGGAGGGATTTGAAAACAAAGTTGAGAATTTTGAAATCAAGATATTGCTAGCCCAGGCGCTGATGTAGGTCAACGAGCATGGGGGTGTTGGGTGAGTGGGAATTATTGCGAGTTAGGACATGGGCAGCAGAGCTTTGGGTGAACTCCAGTTTATGCAAGACTCACTCAGGACCTCAAACATCTGGAACACCTACATCTGCACCAAATCTCCAGACTGCTAGCACCCAACCTTTGCACCATCTAACCATTGTGGTCGATTTATCTCAGCATCTCTTCTATTGAATTCAACCTGTTCTCTGGGCCTTGGCCCTTAATTTAATGTACTGAGTCCTTTTGTTTAGTAAAGTAGATCTTAGCTAAATTTAAATATTCACAAATTGTCACTAAACTCTCTTCTGACCTGATCAAGACTTCAGATGTTTTCAACCAAGATATATATCCTGTCCTGCAGAACATCGCTCTATATGTTTGCTGGTGATTCACAAAGGGCTGACTTGCTTCACTTGGAACAAGATCAACCATTTCTTGACTCACCTCCCACATTCTACAGTACACTGCCTATTTCCTTCAAACTGCAGAGCACAAGAGTTAGTCTCCTGGAAGCAGAAGCTACTCAGATTTAATGGATTTAAGGTTATGTTGCAGATCTGCGCTCACATCAGAAGATGTTCTAAAGGAAAGGCGATAGCCTTGATTCAACTGTTGGGCTAATGAAGGAAGAGTGTATAGAAAACCTGAATCAGTGGCCTGAATCAATAGCAGACATATAGCTAGAGGAGATGATGGGTGAGGCCATGTTTGCCAACTCTGCTTGGATGTAGCCATGGAGATTTCATCAGAGGATCTCTCACCTACAACCTGGAAGCTTTAAATCATCAAAAGAAGCTAGGTGCTTGACAAGCTAATGAGTAAACATCTTAGCATGTAAGGTGTGAAGGGAATTTGCATTTTTAGATAAAAGAAGGGAGATTTGGATTTGAAAGTGATCTTAGTCTGCTACAACTAGTGAGATAAGCAAGGCTAAGGAATGTGCTTATTTTTTCCTAAAGGTTACTGATAATATTGGCAACATTAAATTTTTATGTTATGAGGAAGATACAGTTTCAAAGACATATGGAATAACATGATTTACATATTAAAAAGAGAGAAACATATATAAAGAAAAATGAAAGGCTATGTGTGAGAAGGCCATTTAAGATCAACAGAAGTATGTGAAATTGTCTTAATGAAGCCTCCAGCATTTGTGCATAAGTCTGCTGTCTACTGAAACGGAAATTGGAGAAAAGCCATTTGAAATTCCACTGTCCAGGATATTGTGTTAACTTGCTGAGTTTGTTTTAAATCTAAAATCTATTTTTGGACCGTTGCCTTAAAGGGAGTGTAACTGGGAGTCAGGTTAATTATGGATTTTAGGAGTTATTTTAGCAGTAATTACAGTCTTAGGTATGTCCTTGACATCTTTTATTTTGTTAATAAATATTTTAATTTAATTTTTAAAAAGCTCTAAAGGTCTTGGTGGACTTATTACTTCTGAATTCAATGCACACATCTCGTGATAAATACAAATTGCAAAACTGTTGTGATAGCGCAAATTTCCCTCATAGATTTGGTCCATCTGGCACACATCATCTGCCACATCATAAAACAATCAGAAAGTGAATAGACTCTTTGTTACCTGATTGGGTGATTATTGACGATCAGTCAAATGGTGTTTGATAGTCTCATAACTAATCATCAAGTGTTCAAAGAAAATTTAAAAATAGCATTTAATTTTATTTACCCTAGGATTTTTCACTGGGTTTTTGCCTGCAACAATGTTCTTGAGGTTGTCCCTTAATTCCTGGAGACTCAAGTCCAATCCTGGAGGGTAGGCAGCCCTTAGGTGAGGCCATGGAGACATTTGTGGTTAAGTCTGAGAATTCTATTTTCAATGATTTGAGGACCAGTGAATCAATGCAGTACAAAGATGATGGATGAGTGGGGCTTCATTTGGGTCCAGATACAGGAAGAAAAGGGATAGCTGCGGGCTAAACATGCAGCTCAGATTGACATGATTCCCAAGCTTAACGAGAAATGTTGTGGCTGGAAGGTAGCAGGCGGGAGAATAATTAGAAAGAAAACAAAAATCATCAGCTTGTGATGAAATCAGAATTGGGTGGCTTAAATAAAGAGAGAACTGTATGTGGGATCTGAAGGTCCCTTTATCCCCTGATATATTGCCTGACCACTGAGCCTGGCCAAGGACTCTTCCAAAGCTGAACTTCAACACATCAACACCGCTAATGGATTGAATGCAGTTGGCAGTGAAGCCAACTGCTCTCATTAACTTCCGAGTGGTAATGTTTGTGTTTCTTGCTGAAGTTGTGAACAGTTTGATATAAAACCTTTCAATTACTGAGGTATTCCTACAGAAATAGAAAACATGGATGTGTCTAGTTATTTAAAGAACTCAACTTATACAGCCCATTTTCACAAACTCAGGACATCCAAATGCAGTTTACAGCTAATGAAGTACTTCTTGAAGTGTAGTCACTGCCGAAACACAGGGAAAGGTGACAACCAATTTGCTCACAGTAAGACATCAAACAGCAATAATATAACAGCTAGAAATGCAATCCAATTTTAGTAATTTTGACTGAGGAATAAATATTGGCTAGGATACTGGAGAGTACTCCCCTTCTCTTGTTTGAAATAGTGCTGCTGTATTTTCTGCATCCATTGGAGATCACAGATGGCCACTCGGTATAATGTCTGATCCAAAATATACCTTGGACAGTGTAGCACTTCCTTCAGTACTGCATTGGAGCACCAACTTAGAATTTGGACCCATACAACTGAAGTGAGATTTGAATCCATAGCCCCAAACACAGAGGAAAGAGTGCTTCCAGCTAAGCCACAGCAGACACAAATGTACCATTGATCATAGTCTTCTGAGCTTCACTTTCACCAAAGGTAACTACTTTTGAGATCCCTCACTGGCTCACTTACAGAAAGAAATATTTCCCTTCATTTGAATCTCAGAAACACCTCCAAGTCAGGAAAACATAACAATTTTCAATTATAAATAATAATAAAAACAGAAAATGCTGGAAAAACTCAGCAGGTCTGACAGCATCTGTGGAGAGAAAAACAGAGTTAATGTTTTGGGTCTGTATAACCCTTCTTCAGAGCACTTCAATTATTATAATAATTTTCATAATGGTATTGGAATTTATTGTAACAATAGGAATAGTGTGTGTGTGGGGGGGGGGGGTGGCGGGGGGGGGGACTTAACTGTCTGAAGGCTTTGATGTATCAGAAGAGAAGCCAGGTTTGAAATGTTAAATAGTTAAATATGGTTGAAGTTGTAAAATGTGATGTGTAAAAGTGAAAATTTGCATTTTTAAATAGACCTGAGTAGTGAATTTCAGAGGTGGTAAGGTGTTATACCTAGCAGACAGAGGCTAAGCCACATATTTTTCCCAAAGATTACTGGTAAAATTAGTACTATGACAAATATTTATTATTAGAGAGGTAAAGTCCAAAGGCATGGTGAAACAATGGGAATTTGCATTCAAAGGGAAAAATATGTACAAAGGAGAGAAGGGAGTTAGATTAAACAGGGGAGCTAGAAGTTACCATAGTAGTAATTTTATACATACACAGGTTCACAGAAACATGTGAGCCTTGGTGGCCTTTTTACTGAATTCAAAGCCCGCATTTCGAAATATATACAAATTGCAAAACAGTTGTGGCCGTTGTTTCAAGTTTCTGTTTGTGATTTTGAGCAGCTCAGCATTTACCAACGGCTGGGCCATAACAACAGACTGTATTATTTTGGAGCTCAGTGCCTGTTGTTATTTAGACAAAGCTGGTACATGAATAGTGAATTGCTGTACTGAGCCAGCGCCTTAATGATGAGGGAGACCAAGGGCAGAGAAGGAAAGAAAAGGAGGCAAATCATGCAGATCAGATCCTTCTACCTCACGAGATGCCTGGCCCCATGTGCGCAAAGATCCGTGGGTCGAGAATCGACCTGTTCAGTCACATGAAGATCCGTGGCAGAAACCTATGACTCTGAGTAGGTGTCACCCTTGAATTGAGGGACAGATGACAAAGCCTTCTGACCTATGTCATGACTCACCGGAGATGATGCGCTGTAATATCAAGCCCCACCGTTCCCTGAGTCACGACAAATGCGAAAAGTTTGACCAAACCGCCAGGTTACCCCAATTCTACCTCATTGTTTAATTTATGTTAATAGAATACAAGCCCCAGGTTTGTAAAATTAATAAGTAAATAACTGTTTATTGAACACATTGTCTTTAACTAGTGGCAAAAGAAAGAAATATGAAGTGCTAACTTCTAACTCAATAACTTAAAATCTATCCCTTCTTAATAAGACACATAAAACATGGATCTTAAGGGTGAGATAAAACAGTTCAGTAGCACCAATTCGGAATACAGGATAGATGGGTTGATTTTGATTGATGTCTTCCAAATTCCTTGCAGTTTGTTGTTGATGACACGTGGTAGTCTCCCAGCACTTTCAGTCTGTGGTTCACTGGTTGAAAAACTTGCTTTTCAGTGTCTCTACTGGTGAGCTTTCCCCTTTCCCTATTAACAGGGGTTTTCAGAGAAAGCAGCTTACAGAGACGTGAGGGATAGCTATTATGGCAGAATTTCTTGAATCTTACAAACACAGGTTTTCTCTTTTGCAGGCTAGCAGCTGTTTTTCTTGTGCTGTTACCACACAAAACCCTGGTCACCTGGTCTGGAGCCAATTAAAATGCTGTTGTTAAGCAGTTTCCCTTAGTCCAGAACCCCTTTCCAGTGCCATCCTGTTTTCTTATGCCACCCTATGTTTCAGGATAGCAACATTGTAGATATTCCTCATCCTGCTCCAGTGAACATGTCTTTCAACTGCAGCCATGGTAGCTTTTTAAAGCCACAGTCCAATTTTAAAGCCATAGTCCAAGAAAAATAAAACATAGATTCTTTACACCTAAGATGGTTGTTGTCAGGGGTTCGAGAAGCAGCCTAACCTTGCTCCTCACCTCTCACGAGGCCAGTTGGTGCTTCAGCCATCCTATAGGATTCTCTAAAAACGTTGCCAACCTCACTTCGACATTAACGGGACGGTGAGGCTACCAAGCCCATTCTGAGTCCAGTAACACTTGATTAATGCTGGACAGTAGAGGAAGAATTTGATCATGGTTTTCCATATTAAACCATAGGCACAAATAAGCATGTTTCTCCTATTATTGTGGGAGGTCAACAGGTCCATAAAAACCGTCATGTGACATTGCCTTGAATTAAAGGGAATGGAGAGACACTCGCACCAGAACAAACTGGTTTTAGAGGCATACCTGTAGAAATGGAACCCAAAAGATACATTTTTACATGAAATTCACAGTGCAGGAACAGGCCATTTGGCCCAACTGGTCTGTGCCAGTATTTATGTTCACCTCAAGCCTCCTCCTGCTTTACTTCATCTAACCCTTTCAGCAGATCCTTCCATTCCTTTCTCCCTCATGCACTCATTTAGCTTCTTCCTAAATGTATCTCTGCTATTCACTACCTATGCCATTTTGAGAAAACATTGTAGAGTGACAGGTCAAGGGAGCCCTTTGAACACGAGCGACAAGGAATCCATTAAATGGAACAAATCAGACACAAAGATACATGCGGCTGACAACATTGAGCAATTACTGGAGTGTATAGAACACTGGGAAATGGGCCAAAACTAGAAAAAATCCAGCAGAATGCAACTTTAGAGAGAGGATGCAAGCACAAAAGAGGTGGAAAATAATAACAAGGTTTTACAAACTACAAGGGAATACAATAAAAAAAAAATTGCCAAACAACAAAAAGAAATCTTCAGAGACAGAGAGAATAATACAGAATGAAATAAAGAACAAGAATACAAAACAGAAGAATTCACTATTTTTGGGGTGAATGCAGCCTGTTACAAAAGAAGAGAAAAAAGCTGTACTACTATAACATCATTCATAGCCTCTGAATACCCCAAAGTGCTTTACCTTTGAAGTACTTTTAAATTGTAGTCAGTGTTATAAGGTAGGAAATGCAGCAGCCAATTTGCCCATTGCATGCTCCTACATATAGCAATGTGACAGTGAACAGATAATCTCTTTTAGCTATGTTGGTTGAGAGATAATTATTAGCCAGGACTCTAGGAAGAACTCTACTGATTTTCTTTGTTCAGTGGTGCTGGAAGATCTTTTACGTCCAACTGAGAGGGCAGAGAGGACTTGGCTTAATACCTTATTCAAACAAAGGCACTCCTTCAGTACTGCAGTTAGTGTCAGCCTAGATTGCATGCTCCACCTCTGGAGAGGAAATTGAACACAGCCTTCTGACTCTGAGGCAAGAATGCTATCCACTGAATGACAGCTGAATACATTAACAGGTAAAGCAAAGCACCCCAGTGACTGATATAGAGAAAGATCGCATCGAACCATGGATTTGGAGCCATAAAACACATGAGGAACATCAGCCTGGCATTATAACATATCTCATGTCTATCCAAAGGATCTCGTACAGCAGAGCCAAGGACCATCATCTCCTTGGTGCTTCGATTCCCTGTTTCTGGTGATAAAGCACTCCTGCCAGCAAAGCTGAATATCAGTAATGCCCCTGTCATGTTAGATTGAGGTTGCCATATTATCCCAGCTGAGTGCCCAACCCACCCACACATTGGCCATGCATGTAGGATCCAGCTTATTGCAATGTTTTTTCTCATATATCTGTTGACAGAATGAAAACATTTCTAATGTAGCCTTGTAGTAATAGGAACATTGGGAGTAGGCCATTCAGTCCCTTTGGGTTTGCTCTGCTATTCAATTGGATCTTGGTTGTTCTGCACCTCCACTCCATTTTCATGCTTTTTCTCCATATTGCTTGATACTCTTGGCTAATTTTCATTCCTAATGACCTAAATGTTGGGAAGATCGAAGATTTGATCCCTGCTACAAACTCTTAGCTACTGACTCCATCCCTCTCTCTTGTAACCATCTGAGGCTGAGCTTTGCTCAGTGTTATAATTCCCTCCCTGAGCTTTAGATCACTTATTTCCACCTCCATAACATCGTCCAAATCCAAATACCTCAGCTGATCTGCTGCTGAAACCTCCATCCATGCCTTTGTTACCTCTAAACCTGACTATTCCATTGCACTCCTCGCTGATCTCCTGCATTCAATCCTCTTGAAAACTCTGTGCCCATGTCCTTACTCGTAGCAAGTCCCATTCACCCACCAATCCTGTACTTACTGACCTATATTGGCTACTGGTTAAGCAATGCATGGATTTTAAAATTCCCATCCTTGTTTTCAAATCCCTCTATGGCCTCTCCCCACCCCCCCCCGCTATTCCTATAACCCCCTTCACCCCCACAACTCTCCGAGATATCTGCGCTCCTCTAATCCTGCTTTCTTGAGAATCCCCAATTTTAATTACTTCACCATTGATGGATGTGCTTTCAGTTGCCAGGACCCTAAGCTCTGGAATTCCCTCCCTATGTCTCTCTACTTCTCTACATCTCTTTCCTTTAAAATCCTCCTATTAAGGCCTACTTCTTTGACCAAGCATTTGGCCATTTACTCTTATATCTCATTATGTGGATCAGTGCCAAATTTTGTTTTATAATGTTCCTGTGATGTGCCTTTGGGCATTTTATTGCATTAAAGATGCTATATAAATGTTGCTTTAAGATAAAGCATAGTTTATCTTGATTCTGCTCACAGTGGGGAATAGTTTTCCCTCATCTCCCCCATTGAATCTTTTTAACATTTTAAACACCTCAATCAAATCAGTCACTCGGCGCACTATAAACAGGACAAATTTGGCACAATGGGAGATAGCACAGCGATGAAACTGTTGAGACTGGAACCAGATCTCCAATGTAACGAGGACGAAACACTAATTCTATGATGACAGACAGCTCAAGAACTGGGAATAAATAGATGCGCAGCACCAAGGACTGAGACAACAGCGAAATGGAAAGTACTCTGTCATTCCGAAACATTAAATATTAGTTTTTGATTGCGGAACCACCTACACCAGAAGCAATCCTGCAATGTGTTAGTTGTGCTGGCAGTCTGAATCACCCAATTTGTGTTGCGGAGTGCAGTTCACAAAATCATGCACCATAATATTCAAAGCTCGAGATCTGAAGTTACCCCGGTGATGCTTAAACTCTGAAATCAGCTAAGATACCAGGCTCGTGGCACGACCTAGTTGATTTAATCTGGATCAGACACATTCAGAACCAACAGGGCTATGTTCTACAGTATTTATCATTACATTCCTGGCACAAGAGCTCATAAATATTTGAGTACCAGCAGAAAATATGTTTTTTTAACACTTGCAAACATGGTCTTTTAAAAGATCTACTTTTGCCACCTACGGCTCTTTGAAAGGTAAGGCCACCCCTTACCCACTGAGCTTCCTTGAACGTGATACGGACTTTGTATCTAGCACTTCTCTGCACCAAGAATTGGAAAGGCATCCTTCCTCGCTTTGGTAACACGGGATTCAAATGCTGGAGGAATTTCCTGCCCCTTTCTTCGGGGAAATCAGACCCAGAAATATGCAGGAGTATGCAGGGCTAACTCCTTTCCAATTTTCCAGCCGCTGCTGCCCTGTTTGCAGCAGAAATCAGGAAAGTGGGGAGACAAAAATTCCCCTAGCTTCTTCCAACACCCTCCTTGCTGGCCTCCCCACTTTCCACTCTCCATTGACTCCAAAATTGCCTAATTCTCCAACCATCCACATCCTGGACTGTGCTAGGCCCAACTCACCCATCACTGCTGCACTCATTGGCCTACACCGGCCTCCTGCCCACCAATTCATCAAACGTTACATCCGTGTCTTTGTGTACAGATCCCCCCTGACACTTACATGAACCTGCCTCAGCAACTTAACCAGCTTTAGGCTCTTTTGCCTATTGTTCTCCCTCCTTTTCTCCAGTCCAGCATCTCTGGCTCCTATATGTTCCTCCCCTCTGCACTTTACTATTGGTGGCAAAGCCCTTACCTGTACAGACCTATTTTTTTATGCTTTAATGGTGCTATTAGGGATAAATGATGGCCAGGAATGATAGTTGAAGGGGATTAAAATTAGATGATTGTTCCCTATTGTGGATTTAATTCTTCTTAACAGTGCAGTGTATGTCAGCTGGTGATACTTAAGCTATGGGGCTGGATTCCCATAACAATCGGAAGATATCTGATATACTTCAGCATTCCATTCGTGGAGTCTGTAGTAGATGTAGTGCTGAATTCTGAGATGGTTTTCATGCAGTCTGAGAGATGGTCCTTGCTCTACAGATATTACAGATAATATTCAGAATTTAGGAAAGGTGGGGAACTGGGTTGGGTGGATTGGATGTGGAGACTCTGGGCTGGGTTGAGGGGTGCGTGGTGGTAATTTTGCCCTGTGGATGATAAGACACTGTGGGCTGGATTGGGGGGTGCCTGGTGGTAATTTTACCTTTTGGATGATAAGATAAATGGATGATGTTGACTCAGCTACCCTTTAGAAACCGCTCCCCCCCCCGATTCTTTGTTGATTGGAAATGTAAATTGGGTAGGGTTTGCAGTATGTGCCCTGGCTGCAGAGGAACCTAGAATATATGAGGCACAGAATCAGGATAAGGACCTGATCATTTAGGGCTGAGATGAGGAGAAACTACTTTCCTCAAAGGGTTGTGAATCTTCAGAATGTTCTACTCCAGAAGTTTGCGGATGATTCATCATTGAATATATTTAAGGCTGAGATAGACAGATATTTAGAGTGGAATTTTACAGCCCTCCAGAGTTGGGCTGGCAGGCAATAGAGGGCAGAAAGGGCTGTAAAATCGGTGCTATATGCAGCGGTGTGCCCATTGCCTCTCCAGCATGCTGGGATTTTACCAATGGCAGGTGGTGTCAACACCACATGACGTTTACCTGGTATCCTTTTTGCAGGTTGGCAGGGGAGGAAAAAAGGTGGTCCTTTTTGGGCCTCCTGTGTCGAATGCAGGCCTCCCTCATAGCACCCCCATCATTCCCCACCCCCACCTCTGTGCATTCCCTCCCTCCCCACCTCCACCGCCAAACCCAAACCAACACCTCCCTCCCCTCAACCCTTAAAACCCCTTGCTGGGGCCTGCCAGGCTGGTCCAAGGAAGACCTCAGATTTATCTGGGTCTCCAACAACATGGGTCCTCGACGGTGGGGACCGCTGTAGTCCCAGCAGTGGCCAGCACTACTCCCAATGGCGCTGCTGGGATGAGATGGGATTTCCTCTCAGATAGGGGTGTAAGTCTCACCTTGACACGGTTAATGGATCAACAGCCATTAAATCGCTGCGAGGTGACTCAGCCAAGCAGAGGTGGGGGCAGGTCCACTGTCCTCATGCAAAATTTGGGCCTCGTTCTCTCAGGAAATGAAGGAATATATGGAGTAGGTGTGAACAAGAAGGAGAAGATCAGCCATGATTGTATTAAATGATGGAGGAAGTCATACCTTACTTCTATCTCTTATATTCTTATGTTCTTTTGAGCCTTTTTCAAGTATTTTACAATGTGACCAAAACTTAAATATCCCAGTTGGCTTTCAGGTAAATGATGTACTGTAATACCCATCCAAGGAATATACACACTCTGAAATGGATGGCATAATTTTGGAATGAGGCTTGGAGATGAGACATGGAGAATACATTGAAATCACACATGAGGACGGATATAGATTGGAAAGGGCCTCAATTCAAAGAATGTTTATCCTTTTTAAGCATTCCAGCAATCGTGGCTTCATGCCTGATGCTAGGAGCGGTGTCAGTGAGCACCCATATGTTGAAGCATGGGGCCGCCAGTTCCAGAGGAAATTTCACATAGCAGTCCACAGGATACCCATCTGCTTGTTTAGCTTCACCGACCTGCACGCAGCATGTGATCAGTCACATTGTCTCCAAAACGGTGAGAGAATACAGCTGACTCTGATGCATGTCATCAACCTGCAGAGGAGGGAGATTTGCCAATTAATTCTTGTTCACAATGCTTGTGTTTCAGCCTGGTGGAGAGCTATTTTTAAAAGATACAGAATGTCTTTGATGCTTTTCTTCTTTGTTCCTCTGTTCATTTTTGATTTTAAGATTCTCATCCTTGGGTTTGAATCTCTACATGGCCTCATACCTCCCTACCTCTGTAACCTCCTCTAGCCCTACAACCCTCTGAGATCTCTGTGCTCATCTATTTCTGGCATCTTGGGCATTCCCAATTTTAATAGCTCCACTATTCATGGCCATGTCATGCCCTCAGTTGTCTAGGTCCTAAGCTCTGGAATTCCCTTCTAAACCTTCTCCATCTCGTTACATCTCTCCATCTTTAAGAAACTGCTTGAAACTCACCTCTTAGACCAAGCTTTTGATTACCTGTCATATTATCACCTTATGTGACTTGGTAGAACAGCCTTATGAAACATCCTGGATGTTTTACCATGTTAAAGGCGTTATATAAATGCAAATTGTTAATGTTTTCTTCCTTAATTTCTATTTTCTGTTTCCTTCCCCCTTCTATAGGATAGCTCCACAAAGTTATTCTACCGTGTGGGTTTAACATGGCTATCTTGAAGGTGACACTTCAATTCATTGCTGATTATAATCCTAGAATATCCTATGACAACAAATAATCCTATAGGGTTGCTAAGGGAAAGACCAATGTGCATTTATATAGTGTCCCAGGATGATACAGGACAGTTTACAGCCAATGAAGAACTTTTAAAGTATAGTCATTGTTGTAATGTAGCAAACACAGTATTCAGTATGCTGACCATCTACACATCTTTAGGCATAAAGGGGAAAGGTTTGAAACCCAACATTAACACTACCTCCCTGCCATTATTTGAGAGAATAGGAGATTCATTCACCCTCTGAAAAACTTACTAAGACCCGCTCTGTCTTGTAAGATGGTGACATTAGTCCAATCTTTCAAAAGGCAGATGCTCAATTTCTCTAAATAAGAGAGTCAAAGTCCAAAATATGGAAGGGCAGAGCCTGAACATGTTCTGGTGAATCCAAAAAAGTTACAGAGTAAGCCGCTTATTGAAGATTACACAACCTAAGTTGCAGGAAATTATGGGAAGAAAACTGGATACACTAGCTTAGCCAAAGTAGGCTTTATCTGCAAGACCATAGCTAACTTGGTGTCTGCCTCCCAACTGATAGAATACATTTACAATTTAATATTCTCACGCCATGGAAACCTGTAATTTTCAAACTTCAAACTGACCAGGGAACCATTTCAGTGCTGTTAGTTACTGCTTTGAATGTGGACTCCCAATGCAGACTTACAACATGCTCCTCAACCAGAGAGCAGCAATCACTAAATTAATGTAATCTCTCTTGATTCAATGGGCAACTGCTCCGTGCAGTGCAGCTTTGGATTATAATGGGTTATCTGGTTTCAGGCAGGATGGCAGGGAGGTTGAACGACCCTGGCAGCTGATGAAGAGGACCAGATTCCTGACCACCATCCCCTGCATATGCATTGCTGGTCGTGGGCAGGGTCAGGCTTCACTCTGCTGGCAGTGATGGTTGAATGACCCGGGCCAGCCTCTCACCGTGAAGATTTGGTGTTGGGAGGAGATTTTGGAGGGATAAAGGCAAAACACTGCAGGAAATTGGAAACAGAAACAAAAAATGCCGGAAAAACTCAGCAGGTCTGACAGCATCTGTGGAGAGAAAGACGGTACGAGTCCGTATGACTCTTCTTCAGAGCTAAAAGGGATGCTGTTCTTCACTGAAAGGAACCAAAAAACACCTCACCAACTGGGTGGCACACTTGATTGGCATTTACTTCACGACTGAAATCTGTGACTGTAGATGTAATGATCGTCAGCTTTGACGTTTCTCCAGTAGGACCTGCCCTCGTAGCCTTTTGTCCAATAACTTGAGCAACTCTCCTCCTCAATACTTTCCATTCAAGCCACCAACATTTGCTTTGCGCGGCTCCATGACAGTCACTCGAGCAGCTTGCCCAGGTGGCCACTGTCATTGTGAAAGCCTGGACGGTGCGCACTGCCGGGCTATTCCACTCTGAACGGCATCACGATTAAACCCAATCCTGCCATCAACGGAACTAACAGGGCTGATTGAATTGTGAGGAATGATAACCCGAGATAATTCCCTCCCCACCCCCAGTAAACGGCTTTCCGATTGTCGCCTTGGTTAAATGTGCACTGGACCCTCTTCCCCCCTTACATTGTGCAGGAGGAATCAAAAGTGGAATTTCTTTCTGACTTGCAAGCATTAGTTTCACAGTGGACTGTGCATTTATCAGGGGATTATTCTAGTGTCACATGAATGAGTTCAGTGCCAAGGCTGAATATGTGTATTCAACATTTGCAGATATACTTTACAGGCACTTAAGTCCTTGTTGATGAAGAGTGCAAGGTGAATACTTTCTCCACAACTGCCACACCACCCCCCAACCCCCCATCTAATTAAGAAAAATCATTTGAAAATCATTAGATGTTCTCCTGGCTGTTCGAATAAATTTGCAATTTAATGCCACTTTTGCTAACATCTACAGAAACCTGCCCTTCCCGGGTCTCCGAACTCACTGGGGAGCCTGTTGGCTGATGTCAGCTCCCTGCCCTGTCATTGAGAGTCTCTGCGGGACATGAAGCAGATCAACATCCATCCGGTTCCAGATGCCAATCATGAGGTGCCCAGATCTGAGAAAGATTCATTACCTGCTGGGCAAGGGGTGGCAACTTCTGTATGCGCATGTTAAGTGTCAAGTGTACATTACCAGCTAGGAAATGTTTCAATGATCTCCTTTTTTATTCTTGCTTTTAATTGGGTGGAAACATCAAAGAATTGCTCTGGTCTTTAATATTTATTATAAAAAGCCATTTCTACCCTGCTTGGCTGGTAGATTTTGACAGTGATATCATTAGGTTAAATTTTAGTAGCTAAACTTCTCGTGTCCATTTTTGCACTGTTTGAAGTAAGAAGGCTTAGTACTTGGGATGGAGCTCTTCCCAAAACAGTGTCAGTCAGAATCAAGCGCTTCCAACTCGGATGCAGCTTAGCTACAAAATGAAGCTACCCTCCTCCCCGACATTCAACAACAACTTACACTTACATAGCATCACGAAATGAAATTTAATGCAGAGAAGTGGGAAGTGATATATTTTGAAGATGGAGGAGAGGCGTAAAGGTCTAAAGTAGGGTCGGGGTCGGGGGGGAGTGGTGTTGTGAGTGCAGGGCAGAGGGATTGGGGGTATATGTGCAGAAATTGTTGAAAGTGGCAGAGCAGGCTGAGAAAGCTGTTACTAAAGTTTCACCTGAATGACACCGGGAATGAGAGACTTCAGTTACAAGGATAGATTGGGGAAGTTGGGGCTGTTCTCCCTAGAGAAGAGCAGGTTGAGAGGAGATTTTATAGAGGTGTTCAAAATCATGGGGGGTCTGGACAAAATATATATGGACTGTTCCCATTGGTCGAAGGGTCGAGAGCCATTCGACGAAGACAATTTAAGATGATTGTCAATTAAACCAGAGGCGACATGAGGAAATATATTTTTACACAGCGAGTGATTAGAATCTGGAATGCACTGCCTGAGAGTTTGGTGGAGGCAGGTTCCATCATGGCTTTCAAGAGGGAATTGGATAATTATCTGAAAAGAAAAGAATTTGCAGGGCTATGGTGAAAAAGCAGGAGACTGGGACGAGCTTTTACAGACAGCTGGCATGGACACAATGGGTTGAATGGCCTCTTCCTGTGCTCTGATTCTATGCTTAATATAATGCAATGTTCTGTGGTGCTTCACAACAACAACTTGTATTTATATAGCATTCTAAGGCACTTCATAGGGGCATTATGAAACAAAGCTTGTCACTGAGCCACATAGAAGAAGTCTTGCATTTACATAGCATTTTCCACAAACTCCAGTCATGCCAAAATACTTCACAGCTAATGAAGCATTTTTGAAGCGTAGTCACTATTACAATATAAGAGTCAATTTGCGGGCAGCAAGCACCCACAAACAACAATGTGATAAAGGCTAGATAATCTTTTTTTGTGATGTTGACTAAGGGATATATATTTCAGGACACCAGGGATAACTCAGCTATTCTTTTTCGAGATAGTAACCTGGCATCCTTTATATTCACCCATGCAAGCAGGCAGATATAATGCCTCACGCAAAAGATGGCACCTCGGACTGTGCAGTCCTCCCTCACTGCGGCACTGGAGTGTCAGCCTTCATTTGTGCACCCAAGTCCTGGAATGGGATTCGAATCCAGAACCTTGTGATTCAGAGATGAAAGCATTATTTACTGAGGCACAGCTGATATGCATATGGAGGTAATAGGACAGGTGACTAAAAGCTTAGTCAAAAAGGGGGAATTCTAAGGAGCCCTTTCAGGGAGGAAAGCGAGGTTGAGAGGCAGAGAGGTTTAGAGAGGGAAATCCAGAGCTTGGGGGCCTCGTCAAGTGAAGGCACCGAGGATTAAAGTAAGGTGGGGAGGATTTTTCCCTCATAGGGTGGGCTAGGCGGGGGCAGGCGGGGCCTGCGAGGGGGGCCGGACAGTGATGTCATGCTGACGGACCAATCAAGGCCCACCCTGTGTGAAACGCGGGCGGCAGCGTTCAGCGCTGCGTGGGGGGAGGGGGTGGGGGTCGGAGGGCGAACGTGAACTTTGTGCATGCGCGTGGGTGGGTGCTGACAAAGCTCGGGGCGATGAACATTTTTCAAGATAAAAAGTAAAGATTTAAAAAATGCTATAAATTGTGTTCCCTCATGTGACCCTGTCACATGAGCAAGGGGGACATGTTATTAATTAAACAAAAAAATTTTGATTTTATTTTTATTTGCTGTTGGGAACCTCACCCTGCCCGTGGATGAGGTTTCTTAAAAAATGGCCTGGCCTTTTCGCCTGCCCGCTGACCATAAGGTGGGACGGGCAGCGAAAAACTTCTCTCAATTAACTTTCTTTATGGCCTTCATCGGCCCTTCCATTATCAGCGGGCGCGTTGCTGACTCTGGTGCACATCCGCTGACTGAAATATCGCCCAAGCGCGCGATGACATCGGGGGGCTTACGTCATTTTACGCTCGGTCGGGCTGGGTGCCTGCCTGCCCACTGAGCTAAAAACTCTCCCCAAGGGTTACTCAAGTGGCCAGGCGGTTGTGGGAGTGAAGGAGATCACGGAGACGGGGAGGGAAAATGCCATGGAGGAATTTGAAAACAGGGATGACATTTTTAAAATCACAAGGGCATTGCTGGCAAAAATTGCCACCAAGCCAAAAGAAGAAACATTAGGACAGGCGATCAAATGTTTGGTCAAAGAGGTAAATTTAAAACAGAATATAATAGGAGGAGGGAGACTTGGTGAAGCAAAGTGGTTTTGGGAAAGAAAAGATAGGATTTGCATATATCTAACTCTGTTTGCAACTCAGGATCTTCCAATGTGCTTTACAGCCAATGTGTTACTTTTGAAGTGTGGTCACTGTTTTGATATAGGAAGCCAATCCCATAGCATACAATTATGTGATTATCAATTAAATCGGAGTGCGAACTGCATAACTCGGGAAGCAGAGAGGATTTTAAACTAAATAATGGGGGGGTGAGGGATCAAATGTGCAAAAATGTGGTAAACCAAAGAGTAAGACAAGGTGAGAGTGGAAAATATCAATTTGGGAAATGAGGGTAGGAGAACACCAGGAAGGGACAGAGAGAAAATAGAATATATGAATGCATCAAAAGTCAAGACTAGATGTTACAAAGATAACAAAAAGACAAAACTAAAGGCTTTTTATCCGAATGTGCTTAGCATTCAGAACATAGTAAATTAATTGATAGCACACATTGAAGTAAATAAATATGATCTGCTAGCCATTACAGAGAGGTGGCTGCAAGATGACAAGGATTAGGTGCTGAATATTGAGGGATATATGACCTTCAAGAAGAAGAAGAAGCTAGGTAAAGGTGGAGGGGTAGCACTGTTAATCAAGGATGGCATTTGGGCAATAGAGATGACATTGGTTCAGGAGATCAGGATGAGAATCGGTTTGGGTGGAGATGAAGAATTATGGGGGAAAGAAGTCACTAGTGGGAGTGGTCTACAGGTCCTCCAAAAGAAACCACAGTATAGGACAAAGTATATAAGAAGAAATATTCGGTGCTTTTGATAAAGGGATGGCAATAATCATGCGGGACTTTAATCTACATATAAACTGGAAAAGCCTGATTGGCAGTAGTAGCCTGGATGAATAGTATGCTTTTGAGATAGTTTCTTAGAGCAGCATATTCTGGAACCAACCAGAAGTTTATATTAGACTTGGTATTGTGTAATGTGATGGGATTAATTAATGGCCTCAGAGTGAAGGCACCCTTAGGTAGCAGTGACCACAATATGATTGAATTTAACATCCAGTTTGGAAGTGAGAAGATTGGGTCTAGGACTAATATTTTGAACTTAAATAAGGGCAACTATGTGAACATGAAAACTGAGCTAGCTGAAGTGAACTGGGATACTAGGCTGGGGGAGAAACAGTGGTAGGCATTTAAGGGAATATTTCAGAATACTCAGAGTAAGTATATTCCTTCTATCAAGAAAAAACTCTAAAGGGAGGACCGTGGTTAATTGAAAAAGTTAGGGAAGGCATATAGCAGCACACGAGTGGCAGGTCAGATGATTGGTCAGAATATAAAGAACGGCAGAGACTGACTAAAAGGTTAATCAGGAGAAAGAAATTAGAGTATGAAAGGAAACTAGCTAGTAATGTAAAAATGGAGAGCAAAAGCTTCCATAGATATTTAAACAGGAAAGGAGTAGGTAGAATGTTGGTCCTCCAGAGAGTGAGAATGGGGAGAATGAGTGAGAATAGTTGATAAGGAAATGGTGGGTGAAATGAACAAATATTTTGCTTCTGTCTGTACTATAGAGGCTACACAAAACTTTCCAGTAAAAGCTATAAATCAGGAGCTGGAGAAATGAGAAAGGAACTTGGTGAAATTACAATCACTAGGGAAGCGGTACCGAGCAATCTGATGGAGCTGTGGGCTGACAAGTCTCCAGGTCCAGGTAGACTTCATCACGGCCTTAAAAGAGGTGGCTAATGAGGTGGTAGATGTCTGGAATTAATTTTTCAAAATTCCATAGATTCTGGAAAGGCTCCATTAGACTGGAAAGTAGCAAATATAAGAAAAGGGGAGGCAGAAAACAAGAAACTATCGACCAGTTATCTTAATGTCTACCTTGGAGAAGCTGTTAGAGCTGATCATTAAAGAGGTTATAGCTGAGCACCTAGAAAAACACAAGGTGATTGGGAAGAGTCAGCATGGCTTTATGAAAGGGAAATTATGTTTAACCAGTTTATTAGAGTTCTTTGAAGGAGTAACATGCGCTATGGATAAAGGGGAGGCAGTAGACGTACTGTACTTGGATTTCCAGATCAAAGGTTATTGTGGAAAATAAAAGCCCATGGTATAGGGGGTCACATATTAGCATGGATGGAGGATTGGCTGGCTGGCAGAAAACAGAGAGTATGAATAAATGGGTCTTTGATTGGCAGGATGTGAATAGTGGAGTACCTGTGCCGAACCCTCAACTTTTCACAATTCATATCAATGTCTTAAATGAGGGGAGTGAAGGCATGGTGGCTAAACTTGCAGATAACACAAAGATAGGTAGGACAGTATGTTGTGAAGAAGCCATAAGGAGTTTTCAAACAGATATCGATAAGTTGAGTGAATGGGAAAAAATCTGGCAGATGGGGGTATAGTGTGGGAAAATGTGAAGTTGTTCAGTTTGGAAGGAAGAATAAAAAAGCAGAGTGTTACTTAAATGGAGAACAGCTGCAAAATTCCAAGGTGCAGAGGGATCTAGGTGTTCTAGTGCATGAGTCACAAAATGTTGATATGCAGGTGGATGTAGAAAGAGTATTTCCTCTTGTGAGTGAGTCCAGAACTAGAGGGCACTTTTAAAATTAGGGGATGCTGTTTTAGGACAGAGATGAGGAGAATTCTTTTCTCTCAGAGGGTTGTGCGACTTTGGAACTCTGCCTCAGAAGGCAGTGGAAGTGGAATCACTGAATATTTTTAAGGCAGAGGTAGATAGATTCTTGTTAGGGAAGGAAAGCAAAGGTTATCGCTAGTAGATGGGAATGTAGAACTCGAAACACAAGCAGATCAGCCATGATCTTATTCAATGGCAGAGCAGGCACACGGGGCCGAATGGCCTACTTCTGCTTCTATTTTGTATGTTCGTACCTTCATAAATTGTCACTTCAGGTATTGGCTGATGGATATATACTGACCAGAAAACCAAGGAGAATTCCCTAGCCTGCTCTTTTTCAAATGGTATAGGAGGACATTTTATATCTACCGGTGAAGACAGACTGGTTTTGGTTTTAATGCTCCATCTGAAATATGGGAACTGAGGCCCAGGTTTTCACCATGATGGAGAGCCTTTCTGTTATGGCAGAAATAGCGGACAAGCCTCTTTTCTTGGGGGTGGGACTAGAGACGGATTGGGCCTCATGCATATGAGATTTATGGAGGAATCTGGCCATTTAAATCACTAGCTGCCTCCATTGAAGTGGGATTTTGGGTGGCCAGGAATATGAAACCCGGGGATGTGTAGACTAAGTAAGAGGAGCTCTGCACTTGGTGGATTTGTTTTGATAGCCAGGGGTACCCCTTTGGATATGGTACCAGAGCAACTTTGGGGGAGGTAAGGCACCCTTTGGGATTGTTAAAATTAAACATGATTGTGTGAAAAAAGTGCATAAACTCATTGGAACTGTCAAAGCTGTCCAAAAGCTGTCAAAGCTGTCAAGGAACTGTCAAATGATACTAGGTGAATTGACATGGAGGGGGTAAGGGTGGTGGCTGTGGACATGGGTTGGAATTAGTTAGCACTAAGTTGGCATAGGCAGTATGAGGGGCCATGGGGGGTGGGTAGAAGGGCATGGCATGACCTAAGGGTTATGAGGGGCCATGAGTGGTGGATAGAGGAGCATGAGTTGACATGGGGGTATGAGGGGAAATAGGGTGTGGTACAGCCATATGGGTTGGCATAGGGGATATGAGGGTACATTGTGGGTAGGTTTGGGTTGTCACAGGCTGGTATTGTGTGGGCATGGTGTGCATGTGGGGCAGGGGGTGAGAGGTCAGGGCTGGAGGGCTGTCTTTTGTTTTGATTTTTAAAAAACTTATTACAACAAAGCCCCAGAGGACAGAACAAAAACAAAAACAGAATTACCTGGAAAAACTCAGCAGGTCTGGCAGCATCGGCAGAGAAGAAAAGAGTTGACGTTTCGAGTCCTCGTGACCCTTCGACAGAACTTGAGTTCGAGTCCAAGAAAGAGTTGAAATATAAGCTGGTTTAACGGAAATCTTGTCGCAGAAAAGAACAGAACTTCTTCAAGGAGGTAGGCATTTCTTGAAGAGCAGTGGCAGTCAATTAAACACAGAGATAAAAACAAAAAAACTGCGGATGCTGGAAATCCAAAACAAAAACAAAAACAGAATTACCTGGAAAAGCTCAGCAGGTCTGGCAGCATTGGCGGAGAAGAAAAGAGTTGACGTTTCGAGTCCTCATGACCCTTCGACAGAACTTGAGTTCGAGTCAGGTGTTCCGCCTAGCCTGCTTCTGCATCCGGAAGTCTCCACTCTCGTCCCAGGGCGATGGGCCCAACTTCTAACACAGTCTGTCCCCACCCACTGGAACAAAAATCCCAAGTGTGGGTGGCCATTTTTAAAGGTTCAGGATCACAGAGCCAGGAATTCTCCCTTTTCTGTGTCATATTGTTATAATGATATAATGCCTTGGGCTTACTTAATATACAAGGCACAAGGCACCAATTGCTCATAAGGGATTGGGTGAATAGGTTCTGGATTCATTTGTTAAGACTAGGCCCATGAGAACATTTAGACATAGTATAATGCTTGAAGACATCAGAGTTGTGTGTGCATGTGTGCCCCGCTCAAAGCAAAAGTGAAACTAAGACTGGATTACATTACGTTTCCCTTCTACTGAAGTCATGCTGATATCCCTTAAAACCATGTTACAACATCCCCCTTCAATGTCATTTTTATAACCGAACAATAGATTATCTATCTTGTGAGTCTTCTCATCCGATCTATGCCCATGCGTGAGTGATGAAGAATATCCTCTCACAATGTGGCTGGTATGATGACCTGCCTGCTTTTAAAAGTGACTCCCTGGGAGATGCCTAGCTTGTCCTGATAAGGCCAAAATGGCCTCACATGTTTGTAGACATGCTGAATTGAATCAGTCCATCCTTTGTATATGATTTGCCAGTTCCTGTAGAGTAGAATCTTTCACCAATTCTTCTTGTAATGGGTGACAGTCGCATTGTGCAAAATGTACCAGCTCAATTTGGAGAACATCTTCAAATTCAATGAATGTCAATGAAGTTAACTTGGAGCTCTAAGGGTACATCTTCTGTTTTCACTGGGTTGGGCAACCTGCTCAGTGTGTCCGATGTGATCATCAAGTTAGCTGGCTTATACCTAACCTCACAGTCGTAACCTTGAATCTTTATCAAGAGACATTGCAATCTCGGCGGCGCACTGGTCAATGGTTTTCACCAAACCATCTCCAGTGGCTTGTGGTCGGTCTCTACCATAAATCTTTTGCCAAATAAGTAGTTATGAAAGCACATGATTCCAAATATTAAAGCTAATGTTTCCTGCTCAATGCTAGAGTAGCTGGATTGTGTTACAGACGGAGATTTTGAAGCAAATGCTATCGGTTTGCCTTTTGTAGTAGGCACGTTCCCAGACCTCTCTCTGAGGCATCTATCTCCAGGGGAGTTATCTCCCTGGAATCATAAAATCGCAATGTCGATGCTTCTGACAATGACTATTTCAGAGCTTCGAAAAGATATTAGTGGTGTTCGTGGCACAGGAAAGGCACATCCTATTTCAACAATTCCCTCAGAGGTGTGAAGAGTTTTGAGTGAAATTGGGAACGTATGGGGGTAAGAAGTTAAAGAGACCTCAATATATTTGAAGATTGCCCTTATCTTGAGGCGTTGGCATGGTTTTAATATCCTCCATTTTACTTGGATAGGACTTATGCCAGCACTGGATAAGCAGAACTGAAGAAATTGGTCAGCTGCTCATGGATGTTGAATTTCAGACTGTTGAACACCAGTCCTTCATTACGTGCCACTTGCATCAATAAGTGCAGATCAAGGTCATGATCTTGCTTTGTTCTTCCCACAACAGCAATATCATCTGTGATATGGGTGCATCCTGGTACACTGCATATAATGCGGTCCATGTGAGCTTGAAACAGATTCTGGCTAACCGATAGCCCAAAAGGAAGACATTGAAAACAATTTCATCTGAATTGGGTACAAAATGTAATAAGCTCTTGGGACATCTCTGCAAGATGTAATGACCATTAACCATGCTTGGCATCAAGCTTCGAGAAGAATTTTGCACTGGCAAATCTCGGACTTAACTCTTCTAATATGGTTATTTTATAAGGACGACGTTTCAAATTTGCGTTTAACTGTTGTGGTTCAAGGCATGCTCTCAATAATCCATCATTTTTTATGACACATGATCAAGTTGCATCAATTTGTGTGCTCTTGTACTCTTCTAGTAGTTCGGTCTTTCTCCATTTTGTCAAGCTTGACCTTCAATCTGTCTTGTATATTGGTGCTGCACTTGTGCGGTGGATCAATTGACGGACTTACATTCCCCTCCAAGTGTAATGCTGCAGGTCCCTTGAAACTGCCAATTTTGTCAAAACATTCTGGATATTTTGATGTTAGTCCATGAACTGGGGTGATGGAAGTAGTTTCTGAGGATTGCCTGCCTTGTGATGTCTGACTAATTCCATGGTTTGTCACTAGTGTGAGGTTATGACATGCTGGTAGACCTGCATTCACTGAGCCTTCAGTTTCCCCATTGTGGAACATCTGTGACTCCCAAAAGGTTTGATTATACTTACACTCCAAGACTATGGATCCTGCATATGGAATTTGTGAACTGTTGTACGCTGAAAGTTTCACAGTAGTCGATTTCATCATGGCCTTCCATGTCTGTGGATAAATGTCTTTTAGAATTTGCAGGGGTAGTATGTTGGCACACGCCGTGTGTCAATCTTGGCCAATAACGAATAGTTACCAACTTTCTTAGGGCAGATAATTTGAATCTTGGCAAATGGTGTAATGGCACATATATTCTCCATGAAACTGATGGTGTGAAACCTGTGTTCACAGCTTTTTGTCTCATTGTGCACATCATTGTCATTTTCTGGTTGTCAATCACCTCATGTACATGTTTTTGATGGGATGCCACATAGTCAATCTTATTGCTTGAAGGTACCTGTTGTGTACAGTCTGTTTGGATCAGTGCACTGCTCTTTGTAGCTGCATCAGCCTTTGCTCCAGTGCACTGCCCCTGCCAATGGCCCTTTCTGCCACATGCCTTTCAGAATTGATGAAAAGTTGGGCATTTTCTTGGTTCACGCAGAAGGCCAGGCCTTCCACATGTCTTGCTAGGTTTGGGTGTTCTAGCAAGTGCATCAACAATTGGGTTTGTGCTTAGGACCTGTAAGCTTCATTGACCTACCAGGATCGCTTTGTATTGATGTCCATCCTTGATTAGCTCTTTGATCACCAACTCAATAATTTTGTCTGCTAGCTCTGTGTTTGAAATATCACAGTATGTACTCTTTTCTCTGCACCTGCTGGCGGAGTGGTCTATGGATTCTTCAGACTGTTATTGAAATGACATGAACTCTATTCGATGAATACAGAACTTTAACCTAATCAAGAATGTAGTCCATTGTAGTCCATTTCTTTGGGGGATGCTTTAGCTCTTCTTTTGTTAATCCTGACGTGTTCAGTCTGTGTAGACCTTCATTCCCAATTGCTAGGTGAATTTTTATGGCTTGTTTGTCAGACACACTTGAATCAAGAAACCATAACTCTAAACGTTGTTTAAACATTTTGAATTCGAATAGTAGGTCAGCGGCATCCCAATTCAAACTGGGTGATTTTGTGACATTCTGACAATGATTTGAATTTGAATTTGACTTCCCTTCTTCTGTAGTGCCTGGGATGAGTGTCGTTGTTGCCACCTTTGCACACTTCTCCGAAGCTCTGCCCATGAAGACAAGTTGCGGTGGGAACACACCACAGAGCGATGGCATCTTTGCTTTTTGTTCAATTTATTGTTCGGCAAACCCTAAAGCCACACATTTTCATTGCAACCTCGTCTAACTTGATTTTTTATGTCATTTTTTTGTTTGACTCTCCCTTGCTCGCTATCAATATGGCCTTGGTCATTCATCTTTCGCAACTGAGCTAAAAGAGTGCTTGACACACTGCCCCACTCACAGAACTGACAGGCTATGCACTGCAATCTCACCACGAGGAATCTGTCTGCTTACCCCCATTATTTGAGCAATAGAACAAAGAACAAAGAGCAAAGAACAAAGAAAAGTGCAGCACAGGAACAGGCCCTTCGGCCCTCCAAACCTGCGCCGATCATATTGCCCGTCAACTAAAACATTTTGCACTTCCGGCGTCTGTATCCCTCTATTCCCATCCTATTCATGTATTTGTCAAGCTGCCTCTTAAACACCACTATCGTACTTGCTTCCGCCACCTCCTCTGGCAGCGAATTCCAGACACTCACTACCCTCTGTGTAAAAAACTTGCCCCGCACATCTCCTCTATAGTTTTCTCCTCTCACCTTAAATCTATGTCCCCTAGTAATTGACTCTTCCACCCTGGGAAAAAGCTTCTGACTATCTACTCTGTCCATGCCACTTATAATTTTGTAAACTTCTATCAAGTCACCCCTCAATCTCCGTCGCTCTAGTGAGAACAATCCAAGTTTCTCCAACCTCTCCTCATAGCTAATAACCTCCAGACCAGGCAACATCCTGGTAAACCTGCTGTGCACCCTCTCCAATGCCTCCATATCCTTCTGGTAATGTGGTGACCAGAATTGCACGTAATATTCCAAGTGTGGCCTAACCAAGGTTCTATACAGCTCCAGCAGGACTTCCCAGCTTTTATACTCAATACCCCATGCCAATGATGGCAAGCATGCCATATGCCTTCCTGACTACCCTATCCACCTGCGTTGCCACTTTCAGTGACCTGTGACCTGTACACCCAGATCCCTCTGCCCATTGATGCACTTAAGGGTTCTGCCATTTACTATATAATTCCTGCCTGTATTAGACCTTACAAAATGCATTACCTTGCATTTGTCCGGATTAAACTCCATCTGCCGTTTCTCCACCCAAGTCTCCAACTGATCTATATCTCGTTGTATCCTTTCACAATCCTCTTCACTATCTGCAACTCCTCCAACCTTAGTGTCGTCTGCAAACTTACTAATTAGCCCAGTTACATTTTCCTCCAAATTATTTATGTATACTACAAACAGCAAAGGTCCCAGCACTGATCCCTGAGGAACTCCACTAGCCACAGCTCTCCATTCAGAAAAGCACCCTTCCACTGCTACCCTCTGTCTTCTATGACCAAGCTAATTCTGTATCCATCTTGCCAGCTCACCTCTGATCCCGTGCGACTTTACCTTCTGTACCAGTCTGCCATGAGGGACCTTGTCAAAGGCCTTACTGAAATCCATGTATATAACATACACTGCCTTTCCGTCGTTGATCATCTTTGTCACTTCCTCGAAAAGCTCGATCAAGTTAATGAGGCATGACCTCCCCTTCACAAAACCACACTGCCTCTCAATAATATGCCCCTTTGCTTCCAGATGGTAGTAAATCCTGTCACGAAGAATCTTCTCCAATAATTTCCCTACCACTGACGTAAGACTCACCGGCCTGTAATTTCCTGGATTATCCCTGCTACCCTTCTTAAACAATGGAACAACATTGGCCATTCTCCAGTCCTCTGGGACCTCACCCGTAGCCAGTAAGGATACAAAGATTTCTGTCAAGGCCCCAGCAATCTCCTCTTTTGCCTCCCTCAGTACTCTGGGGTAGATCCCATCTGACACTGGGGACTTAGCCACCTTAATATTCTTCAAGACGCCTAACACCTTCTCTTTTTTGATCTCAACATGATCCAGGCTATCTACACACTCTTCCCTAGACAAATCGACCGTTAAGTTCTTCTCTTTGGTGAATACTGATGAGAAGTATTCATTTAGTATCTCTCCCATTTCTTCTGGCTCCACACACAGATTCCCACCTCTGTCCCTGAGTGGGCCCATCCTTTCCCTGGCTACCCTCTTGCTTTTTACATGTGTATAAAAGGCCTTGGGATTTTCCTTAATCCTGGTTGCCAGTGTCTTTTTGTGACCCCTTTTAGCCCTCCTGACTCCTTGCTTAAGTTTCTTCCTACTTTCTTTATATTCTCCACAGGCTTCATCTGTTCCCAGCCTTCTAGCCCTTACGAATGCTTCCCTTTTCTTTTTGACTAATCTCACAATATCCTTCATTATCCAAGGTTCCTGAAACTTGCCATGCTTATCCTTCATCCTAGCAGGAACATGCCAGTCCTGAATTTTTATCAACTGACGTTTGAAAGCCCCCCACATGTCAGTTGTTGATTTGCCCTCAAACGTCCGCCTCCAGTCTAGATTCCTCATTTCCTGCCTAATATTGTTTTAATTAACCTTCCCCCAATTAAGCACCTTAACCCAAGGACTCCTGTTATCCTTATCCACCAGTACCTTGAAACTTACCGAATTATGGTCACTTTTCCTGAAATGCTCCCCTACTGAAACTTCGACCACCCGGCCAGGTTCATTCCCTAATACCAGGTCCAGTATTGGCCCTTCCCTAGTTGGACTATCTACATATTGTCTCAGGAAGTCCTCCTGGATGCACCTTACAAATTCTGCAACATCCAAACCCGTAGCACTAAGTGATTCCCAGTCAATATAGGGAAAGTTAAAATCACCCACCGCAACAATCCTATTGCTTTTACCTCTTTCCAAAATCTGCCTACATAACTGTTCCTCAATCTCCCACTGGCAATTGAGAGGCCTATAGTAAACCCCCAACATTGTGACTGCAGCCTTCCTATTCCAGAGCTCTAACCATATTGCCTCGCTGCATGAGCCTACCGAGGTGCCCTCCTGTCGTACAGCTGTGATATTCCCCTTAACCAGCAGTGCAACTCTCCCACCTCTTCTACATCCCTCTCTATCCTGCCTGAAACATCTAAATCCTGGAACGTTTATCTGCCAATCCTGTCCATCCTTCAACCAAGTCTCTGTAATAGCAATAACATCATAGTCCCAAGTACTAATCCAAGCTCTAAGCTCATCTGCCTTGCCTGTTATAATTCTCGCATTGAAACAAATGCATTTCAGACCCCCAGTCCCACTGTGTTCAGTAATTTCTCCCTGCCTGCTCTTCCTCTTAGTCCTGCTGGCCATATTCACTGGTTCCCAGTCATTTATTTCACCTGCTGACCTATTGCTCTGGTTCCCACTTCCCTGCCATGCTAGCTTAAACCCTCCTGAGTGATACTAGCAAACCTTGTGGCCAGGATATTAGTGCCCTTCCAGTTTAGATGCAACCCGTCCTTCTTGTACAGGTCCCACCTGCCCCGGAAGAGATCCCACTGATCCAGATATCAGAAACCCTCCCTCCTACACCATCTGTTCAACACGTGTTCAGCTGTACTATCTTCCTATTTCTAGTCTCACTGGCACGTGGCACAGGGAGTAATCCTGAGATTACAACCCTAGAGGTCCTGTTTTTTAACTTTCTGCCTAACTCCCTGACCTCCCGCTGCAGGACCTCGTCACTCTTCCTGCCTATGTCGTTTGTACCAATGTGTACCATGACCTCTGGCTGTTCTTCCTCCCCATTCAGAATGTCCTGTACCCGATCAGAGACATCCTGGACCCTGGCACCAGGGAGGCAACATACCATCCTGGTGTCTCTTTCACGACCACAGAAGCGCCTATCTGAGCCCCTGACTATAGAGTCCCCTATGACAATTGCTCTTCTGTGCTTTGACCCCCACTGCTGAACAACAGAGACAGCTGTGGCACCACTGCTCTGGCTACTGCTGTTGTAGCTCGATGCTGTGTCTCCAAAGCTTTTCTGCATAGTCATGATGCCATGTTTTCAACACTCTCCGACACTGTGACTTCATTGTGGTCTGATCAAAATGTTAAGGGTCTTTACATGCCATGTAGTACAATGGCTGTTCACTATGTCATACCTGTACCTAATCCTGCTGTCACCTGTCTTATCACAACTGACCACCATGTTGTGTTATTGTAATGATATAGTACCTTGTGCTTATTTACAAGATACAAGGCACCAATCGCTCATAAGGGATTGGATAAGCATATTGTGGATTCATTCACTTAGACTATGTACATGAGAACAGTTATACATAAGTATAAAGGTTGAAGACATCAGAGCTGTGTGTGTATCCTCTGCTCAAAGCAAAAGTGAGACCAAGAGTGAGTCACATGACATACTTCCCATCTAGAGATGATATACTGATATTTCTCAAAGGCATGTTACATTGTGTGTACCCGACCCGGGCGCAAAAATCTGGGCCTGATTGTTTTAGCTTTATTACATAATTTCTCTTTATAAAGCCTTCTGTTTGTTTAGTTGTAATTAATAGTGTATTAAACCAGACAGGCAGCAACAAAAGGACTAAACAAGGTCAGGGCACTGGGAAAAAATCTGTTGATAGTGACAACTTATCTAGGGATAATGAAATGGAGAAAAAGCATGGTCCTATCCGTGAGAGAGACAACTGTCTAAAAGGATTGCTGGTCAAGTGAACATTCATGAGCTAGCTCGTCTAGAACTTATATGCCTTGAAGGCTCAGGCACTGCTGCTAACCAGAGCTGGCTTGTCCTCAGGGAATACCACCACAGATGATGGCTCACTAATGGGCTTCTCCAGATGATATGTAAATTAGGAAACACTGCTACCAAGCACCTCGGTAACTAAGCAAACTTTAAAATGCAATTCTTGTTTTTTTTTTATTTTTATGAGACAGCTTTTCCACTCATTCACATATCTGGAGAGAAATTCAGCTGGATCTGTCATTGGACCCAGATTTGGCAACTACATGCTAACCAGCAGGCCCAAGGCTAGTCTAAAGTTGGCACTCGGGCCTCTGACATGTTTTGAATGAGCTGACGGTGTTCATCACATCTCCACAGGCAGCTGGTGAGCACATAGAGGATAAAATTTCGACCCATTTAACTTGCCAGTTGTAGCCTGAAGGGAAGTCCCGCAAAGGGAGTTGGAGGAGGCAATGGGTGGTAGGGTGTTCTGCGGGTGGATAGGAGATGGCAATCGTGAGCATTGTCAAGAAGCACTGCCTGGCCTGGAGTCCACTGGATGGATCCACAAACTCCCTTGTGCAGGCTGGTTTCCTTGCACTTAGCTAATGCAGCGGCTGCAGCTTTGGCATCTGAGGGCTGGAGTTATGGGCTAGAGAGTCCCTCATACTGCGACTGCCCCTTGCCAATATTTGTTCTATAAGCAGAAAAATACATTGTGCATGATGCCCATGTTCTCATAATATGGTAGATCACTTGACTTACAACGAACAGCACCATAGGAGACCATCAAATATAAACAAGTATCTGTTTGAGCAGATTTGTTTTCTGTCATTTGATGGTCACATGGTTTCCTTAGTGATGCCACTATGCATCAAACATGGTTGACCGTGAGATTCTCCTGCTCTTACCGCCTACCATAGGCGTATTGGAATGATTTACATGTTGATAATCAACATGTTTGCCATGTTATGAACCCACCTTCCGTGGCCATCAAGTCTTGGACTCAAGCCCAGAGCTTCTAACTTAGAGGCAGGGACGCTATCCACTGCACCACAAGACCTCCCGACGGTAAATTTCTGGGCTCTATTTATTTGCGTGTAACACTAGGGGGACCATCTCTTGCACATGCTCAGTTTCAGTTTCAGTGTCTGTGTCATGGGCCTGGATTTTCTGTGCCCGCCTGCGTCATGTGTGTTCAGTGGGGTGAGTGGACAATATGGCATGATCGGTTTCACAATGGCGTTTGTGATTGTCCGCTCAGCCCGCCAACAGGAGGCTGTGTTTCCTGCCAATGGATGTTGGGAACCTCATTGGAATACATCTGCACATCATTATTAGGCCAGCCTGTCAGAATTGTTCCCCCCCACCCCCCCACAACGGCTGGATCGTCTGTTGACGTCGGTGGGAAAATACGCCAACATGTTTCAAAACAGCATGTAAAAGGTGTGCACTTGGTGGGATGCACTTTGAGGGGAACTCGGAGTTGAGTACGTAGTAATGATATGCAGCGCTTGCCAGGGTCACCTGTTGGACTTCAAGCTTGAGGCTTGTTGGTGGAGTGAGGTTCAAGGTCTGCCTTACAGTTAGGTGACTTGTGGAGTGGAGGGGGAAGGGGCTACCTTGCTGTTGAATATAGTGCACAAGCATTCAGGGTTGGGTGGAAGGTAGGTGAGGGAAGCGGCCACACATTAGGGACACCTTATATAAAGTGACCATTCCTCTGCAGCTGACTCAGTTCAAGTGAAGCTTATCTGCCCACGCAAGCACCTCAGAGGCATCAAAGTGCCACCAAGTTCTCCAGAGCTTTTCACCCCCATGGCACAGACTGCAAACTAATGAGCATTTTAGTGGACAGCAGAACAGTTGGACGGCTGTACACGTTGTACAATCTCCTTGCTAAAACTGGCTGTGGAGCAGTCGCTTGTGGAGGTGCTCGCAGCCCCTTGCAATGTCGTCATCCTGGTTTGGACCAGTCTCTCCCATGGTTGAAACTAACAGTGCAGCCTTGCAGTGTGGGTTAGGAGAATGCCTGTGCCTGAGCTGAGAGCACCGCATGCAGACCAGTGGGCAAAGGGGCAGCCAATTGGACGGGTGGAGCGGTGCGGAAATGGGTGTGGTCTCGGGCAGCCATGCAGCGCACTATACTCTGGCCATGCAAGTGGATGTGCAAACTAAACGAGGACAGGTTCTTAGTACACTCATGCTAACCATGTGTCTCTCTCTTTCATCCTGTGGGAGGATTACATCAGGAGCATGGAGCTTGGTGAAATAGCTGTATACCTGATGGCCTACAGAGAGTGAAGACGATGGAGGAGTGAGTGACTGAGGCTCCTGGTTGCTCAGAGGGAGGAGCAGCAACCTCAGGACGAAGAGCCACATGCTGCTGAAGAGCCACAGTGAGCCATCGCTGGTTGGCACCTAGCGACACCCAGGGTCGACAGACGCCACCTTCATTCCTGCAGATGGCCAAGAACCCGTGTTGCCGGAGACTGCACATGTATAGGGAACTGATTGGTCACATCTGCTGGCTACTGCAAGATTTAGTGCCATGGGGACATGGAGGGCATCCACTGCCAGTGGCCGTGAAATCGACCACGTTGCTCAATTTCTATGCCCGTGGCCCCTTGCAGTGCTCTACAGGTGACCTCTGTGGGATCTCACAAGCCTCACCCACAAATGGCCCATGACCCCGTGTCTTGTGAGGTCATGGATGTCATCTTTGCGAAGGCACACAGCATGGCGCATTTCACCCGGAACCAGGACAGCCAGGATGTAAGAGCGATTGGATTTGCCCTGATCACAGGTTTCCCACAGATTCAGGGTGCCATCAACTGCACTCGTGTGGCGCTCAGGTCTCTGTCGCAACACGTGGGTGAACTAGATCAACATTCACTGAATGTGCAGCTGGTGTGCGACCACCAGAAACACATCCTGTAGGTGTGCGCACGGTTTCCAGGGAGTCTGCGTGACTCCTACATCCTCAGTCAGTCACAGATCTTTGCAGTGTGCCAGGGGCCACAGAGGCTGCAGGGTTGGCTCCTTGGGGACAAGGGCAACCCACAGAGGACATGGCTGATGACATCTATGCAGCAGCCTCAGACTGCAGCAGAATGAAGGTACAATGAGGCTCATGCTGCAGCTCACAACCTGATGGAGCTGAAGATGCAGTTCCGGTGCCTGGACCGGTCTGGTGGAGCCTTGCAATACAGTCCGCAGAAGTTGTCACGCATCATCATTGTCTGCTGTGCCCTTTACAACCTGGCACAGCAACAGGGAGAGGAGCTGGCTGAGGAGGAGATGGAGGAGTGGATGAGGAGGACGCTGACAGGGATGAGGGTGAGGGGGTCCTCAAAGGTGATGATGACGCTGATGAGGGTCATGAGGTCCTCGAAGGCGATGATGATGAGGATGAAGCCCTTGCACTGGCCAGTTGAGGCAGGTGTGCTCAGGAGACCATCATAACTGCTAAATTTGTGGAGAATGATGGCAATATGCAGTGAGGAGATCCCATTGATCCTCACATTGCATCTGTGAACGTTTGACTCCAGTCTGGCTTATGGCAGCATTAATACCCTCTGTGGTAATGCTCCTGTCTTGGAGATGCAGCGGAGACCCTAATAGTCGCTCGATTGCAGAGGGATGATGACAACATGGAGTGAGGACATTCCATAGATCTTCGCATAGCCTCTGAGAATGTCTGACTCCTATCTGGCCGAGTGCAGCTCACTTGCGCTTTGTGATCAGGGTCATATCATAGAGATGCAGCCATGAAACTTAAGAAACATCTGATCCTTTGACCACCTTCAGCACCTGAGCCTTCAGGAGCACAGCGTCACTGGTCACAGATGCTGAAGAGATGGGGGCCAGCCCCATCTTAAAGGGGCTGAGAGCACATAGAGAGAATGACGGAACTCTGCGATGCCTGCACATTACATTCTGGCAGCAATGACAAGCAATGCCAAGGTGCAGGCATCAGGAATGTGTCCAGGAAGTGTGAGACTAGACCATCACTTTGGTCTGAAGGCTGCACAGAGCTGAGGGAAGAGGCCCTGGACTGAGACACCTGCCTTTATCTTGTGCAGAAAGTTTTCACATATGAGTGACATGAGCACTGCTCATCAGAACAAGTAGCCACAGGCAGGGAGACATTCTTAGGAGTTTATTGACAATAGTGAACAGTATGTACAAGTGACTAATACTCATGCCCAGGCTGTGAAACTAATGCTCCTTAACTCTCCTAACGCAGCTGCTATGTCTTGGTGCTCCCTGGATATCCACATTGGAGGTGAAGGCATACTGCTGACCGTGACATGCTGTCTGTAATGGTCTTGGCGTGCGTCTTCTGGAGGGCTGAGACTTGAAGGGCCTCAGCCTGCTTTCAGGGTCCTGCTGTGTGGCAGCGATACCCTCCTCGGCCTGTGGAGCTGGAGCTGCTAAGGTCACAGGAAGAGGGAGCTCAGATGGGCCGGACACTTCCTGAGTCACCTGGATGGATGGCCAATTGAGTACACCTTCTGGTCCTCCTTCCTATGGGTGCCCGAAGGTTCCAGGCTGACTCCTTGAGGAGAAGGGGTAGCTGGATTAAGGTTAAGCTGCCCGGCACCCCTCTCGCGTACACACTGTTGGAGGCCAATTATGGCATCAGCGATGGAGTTGAGCCCATGGAGCAGTGTAGGAGTGACGTCCTGGATCAAGGTCTCCATGGCAACCACCATCCTATCAGTGTTTACCTTGGTGTGTGGGCATGCCGGCGCTATCACCTCAGAGTGAAGGCGCATGGACTCCTCCATCGTGCCTTGCAATCTGAGGAGTGCAGCGGACATCCCTTTCCGATGTTCCTGAGCCTGCCCTTGCAGCTCCAGCAACTGTGACATGACCAAGTCCAAACACTTGTCATCTGACTCGGACTCAGCAATGTTCTGGCCTCCAGCAGTCCTCCAAGTGCCGGACACCTGTGAGGTCCCTGCCTCCACTTGCTGTGGATCAGACAGTGTGATTTTCTCACCAGATTGTGATCCCAAGGCTACTCTAAAGCTAGGTCACACTGAGGTGTATGGCTCTCCACTGGTGGAGGGTGTGGGTGAAAGCTGTGACAGGACTTCAAGCGGGGTAGCTCAAGATCCCTCTTCAGAGGTTTCCTCAGGGCTTGATTGGAGGTCCTGGGTCATGGACTCTGTTGGCTGTTTCCCAGATGTGCCTGCGGAAGCAAGGTGGGTGGGGGGGAGGGGGGGCAGTAATTAGTGCATGGCAGTGGCCTGTGAAACAGGACGCATCATTTACGGCATGGTTATCTGATGGATGTTGCACTGCTGGACCCTCACATGGTATAGCAGCGCCAACCTCACCATCAGCACAGAACTGATCCTGGTCATCGCTGGCCAGCTGATTGGCTCTGTTTACAAAGCCCATGAGGATCTTGACTTCAGTCATTCCTCCACCAAACTGCGACCTCTCCCTGCTGCAGTGTGTTAGCTTGTCCTGCATGAATAGAGATGGAAAAAGTATAAGCAGGACACCTGCCAGGCCAGATGATAAGTATGGCAGCATGGGCGGAGAAGAAAAGAGTTGACGTTTCGAGTCCTCATGACCCTTCGACAGAACTTTTGCAAGTTCTGTCGAAGGGTCATGAGGACTCGAAACGTCAACTCTTTTCTTCTCCGCCGATGCTGCCAGACCTGCTGAGTTTTTCCAGGTAATTCTGTTTTTGTTTTGGATTTCCAGCATCCACAGTTTTTTTGTTTTTATCTCAGATGATAAGTATGCCTGGCATGTATGGGTGGTTAGTGGTCCCATGGATGAGAGAGGCCAATGACAGTAAGTGTGAGAGTGAATGGTGATGTCCATTGAACTGACAGTGAGTGAGATCCCTGTGGATGTGTTATGGGTTTGTAATTGTTTGAGTTGTGAGTGATGAAGGATGTGACTTACCCTCGTGGAACCAGGAGATCATTCATCCTCTTGGGGCATTAGGTGGCTGTCCTCTTTTGAAGGAAGTTGGCGCTGCCACTGCCTTCCAAGCCTGGTTGGTCACGTTGCTGCCCATCCTCCAGCCAGAGTGGGGGTAGAGGACATCCTGGCGGGCCTCCATGGTGTCCAAAAGGCATTCCAGTGGCGCATCGCTAAAACTGTGGGCTGCAGTCTTTTCACCTTTTGTGGACACCTTCCCTGCTGCAGTCATGGGCTGGAAGCACTGAGATGTGGTGCGCGCGGCTGGACTTTAAATGTGGCACCTGGCATGATGAAGAGACGAGGTGATAGCGGGCAGGTGAATGAGAACCCACCCACCATGGAAATGACATGTTTCCCAGGAATGCATAAATAATGTGGTGGATTTGGGACAATATGGCGTGAAAACCCACCATTGCAACCGGCAGCTGTTTTACCCACTCACCACTGCACTTAGTGCAAATCTGGGCCGATTCCGCACACAGTGTCAGCAGGGAGCATTAAAACAAATAAGTAGCCTTGACACAGACTAGAAATAAAGTTCAAGCTACCCATTTTTAGATCTCTGCAGTCCTTGCCAATTTCTAGTTCTCGTATTTAATCCACGTATCATTTTGCAACTGTTAGAAAAACATTCTTCTGAAGATCCAGCTGATGATATATAATCAGGAAATTTCAGTAAATGAGATTCTCAACTTCTGTTTAAAGTAGACAACGTTTGGGATTTAAGACACTTGCTCAGAGATTAAAGCCACAAGGTTTCACGCATTTTGACAAACAAAAATAAACTTTACTCCACAAGGTCAGAAAGCTAAAAGAATTTACAAATCTATCTTATCCTCTAATGTTCAAGGTAATGTGAGGTACATGTGAATTAACAGGCAAACTGCAGCCAAGCACACTACGCTGCATACTAAATAGCAAATGCAACCAAGAAAAAGTCCGCAGATTTCTCAACAACCCATTCAAGTATTAGTAAATATTTGGAACTCTCGCCATAAGGCACTCCAACTCAGACAGCATCAACGGCAGCCCACCTTGCAGGTTTCAATCTTGTCTCCCGGGATTCCGTTCCACTAAATTCCCAAATCTGCACTCAAGCACCAACTCACAAGCACAACTTCAGCTCTTTGGCCGTGCAGAGCAGAACACTACTGCTCCAAAGAGGTACCTTTACCCTAATGGCCTGCAGCAAAAATTCACCGACATTCTGCTGCCTTCCTTGTTTGCCAAGGCTTCCTCCCTTAAAGTCTGTTACCTGCAGCCCTTTTCCTGTTTGATGCCTGATTCTCTGCTCCTCTCTGTTTTGTCCTTTTAATTAACTGGGACCTGTCTCTGCTCCCAGTCGCTGTCCCCTACCTGGTACTCTTTCTTTGGGACCTCTCCCTGACCCCCCTCCCTGTCCAGTGCTCTGCACCTGGTCACATAACTTGGGTTCTTTCATCATTGTCCCTTATGCACAGGCTGTCATGGCAGGCAGATAGTAAATGCCAAGCTGCCCAAATCCTAGAGGGAAACTTAAAGCAGCTGCCGAGGGACAGAGAGACAGGGTGAGAGAGAGAGAGATGGGGTGAGAGGGGGAAGGACAGAGAGCGACAGAGAGACAGGGTGAGAGAGAGAGAGAGAGAGATGGGGTGAGAAACTTTGAATTAATTAAAAAGGCTACCAAGTCTTATAGGTTTCTTACAAAACTAAATTAAACCGTTATTAATAGAAGAAATGATTTTGAGCAGATACACAGATCTACAAATTACTACTGTGATAACTTCTAAATCCCATAATTAATCTAAAGCCCATTTATACCTCCGTTAAGTTAACAGTGAGGCACATAGATTTTAGAAGATCTGGGCAAAGTAACACACAATACCCTGAACAGTCGAATTCAAAGTGAATTTTTCTCAGCTTCAGTTCTTTGTAGACAGCAGCTTGAGGCTTAGATGCTGTAAGCTTTTCATACTTGTTAGATCTTAGAATTCTTGCCCTTACACACAGCCTTCTCTCCTTTATACATATTTTCCCCATTGACTGCAAATTTCCATTGTTTCACTATGTCTTTGGACTTTTACCTCTTTAAAAATAAAAATCCATCAAAGTACCAATATCATCAGTAATCCTTGGGAAAAATAAACACACTGTTTCTTAACTTCTCCTGGCTAGGTGTAACATTTCATCCCCTCTTTTGAATTCAAGCTAGTCTGGTTTATTTAAAAATGCAAATGTTCCCTTTACACCTTACATTCAAATTTCCCCCATCTTTACCTACTTAACATTTCAAACCTAGTTTATCTTCTGATATATCAAAGCCTTCAGACCAGCTCCCTTTAATTCAATTAAGTGTCTCACACACACACACAAACACACACACACACACACACACATACACACATAGACTCAGGCTCCACTATTACTCTAGTTTACAATAAATTCCAATGACATTATGAAAATTATTATATCTTCCTGACACAGGCACTTTGGGCTGGTCCTTGGCCCAAAGAACTCAAGGTGTTGATCTGCGCATGTGCAGTCTGCTCCTGGTCTGCACATGCACGGAAACTCCGAGGTCTGCCGGGATTTGGAATTCCCAATCTCTGCTCTCAATCTTAAGGTAAGTCTGGCATTCATAATAGTCTGCTGATAATGGTTCACTGTCCTTCAATCCAATGTGACATCTACTCAGGATTGTGTATTTCTGTATGGGTCTTTATCTGACTGAACAGTCCGACTCTTGACCCCCAGACATTTGGGTACATGGGGCAGGGTGCCCCATGAGGTAGTGGTAACAAGAGTGCAAGATTTGCGTCCTTTTCTTTCCTTCTCCGCCACCGCTCTGTCTTATCATTAAAGGCGTTGGGGCTTGAAGCGTGATGCAGATTGATGGACAAGTTGCTACCATTTTGAATGATTGGTACCAAGCTCCTCCCAGTTTTAAGGACAATGTTAGCACAGTTAGAACTTCAGAAAAAAAGTCTTGAGTATTGCTGAAAAAAGAAACTTTTTTGTTGAAGCTTTTCATCTTGCACTCATCAGGACAATTCACAAGAAATAGCAATGCCAGAGGAAACAGCATACTTGTATGAGAAAAGAATGCAGATTGGTTGGCAAGTTGACTCTGATTGGTGGAGGAGTCGCCATCGAGAATGTACCTGTGACTTGTGACTGACAGTTAACTGCAAAGCATTGTATGAAATTTAAACAAGGCTGCTAGACTCTGAATGGTCAAGACATTGTCTTGGGGAATGAATCAGTGAATGGCTGTCACTTATTTTGTTTAGCTGAAACAGGCACAATGTGTGTACATGTTCTTTCAGTCTGCAATGAGCCGTGCCCTGTGTATTAATATGTGTAGCTTCCAGTTCATGTAAAAGTACCACACTGCGAGCCCAACTGACAATCTTCAATTGGTTGTCAGCGTCATCCTTAGCACACTGAGGATTAATTAGCAAATGTTGTCCATTCGCCGAATCACTTCTAATGTTGGACGCTGTTTTGATTTTTGCAAGCACAGGCTGGTTAGGTATGATCTGTACCTTGCCAATTGTGAACAGCAGCTGGGACATGCTGTTTGATATGAACCAACAGTCTTTGAGATGTATGGCCTACATACCTAGCATCACACTGGCACTGAAATTCATGCACCACATTATTCATTTCTATTATGGACAGAATATCTTTTTGGCTTGATGTCAAGGAAGTGTCTGCAAAGAAAAATATTGCGAACAGTCCTTTATATGAAGGAAATAAAAGGAATCAGTGATTAACCAGGATGCTGCTAGGAAAGAAAGGTTACAGCTTAATTCATTGCTGTTATTCTTCACTGAATGCTTCCCAATGCATTAACGATAAACATGAGAGAGCACACAATATTCCAAATCAGTCCTTGTTGCTTCTTTCCCTTTGACTGTCTGGTTCCTTTTGGCATTCCCTATTCCATCAGTTTCCCTTTGCAAATGGAAATATGGCCCAGGTATCTGAATGCTCTGGATTTGAGTTCAACTGAACATTAGTCCTTAGTGCACACGAATCTACAAAATGAAAGCCATTCACAAGCAATCTATTCACTCCCTTCTTCTTCAGCTTCATTTATTAGATCTGTCACAGGGGGAGGTTGGTGGGGTTGGGGGTGGAGGTGTGAGGACGGGGTGGTAGGAGTAATGAGAGGAGAAGAGTCTTCATAAGGTTGTTCTTCATTAGTTCATTTTTTAATCATTAAATTGCTCCCAGCTGTAACCTGAACTACTGTTCTTCATGCGCTAGTTGCCTCACACATGATTAGTATGTCAACAGACATTTACAGGTGCTGTCGGCTGCTATGGTATAATATTCATTGTCATTTATAGTATAACCATTCATCAGACACAAGCCCAGACGATCACTGCCAGGCCTGATGAAACCAGGCCTAGACTGTCCTTACCTGGGGTTTGCACCTCACTTTCCAGCATGGATCACTTGGTAATGATGATAGTCGTGTCAGCTGTTGCTCACAGGAAGCACTTTTGCCTTTAAGGCAGAAGGTCATGGTTTTAATTCTGACCCTGGAGACCTGAGCTCTAGGCCTAGGCTGACACTTCAGTGTGGTGCTGAGGGAATGTTGCAGCTGCTGCCTTTTGGGTGAGACATTTAAACTGAGGTCCCATCCTTCCTCTCAGATGAAAGACTCAATGGCACTATTTCAAAGAAGAGCAGAGGGGGCAGTCCTTCAATGTGGCCATCATTGATCCCTCAACGATCACCACTGAGAAATGGATTGTCTGGCCAATATCACATTGCTGCTTGTGGGAGTTTCCTCTGTACAAATGACTTTCTGCTTTTGCTACATGATTTTTATATTTTATTTTGCTATATTTTTACAAGTACTTCAGTGATCGTACCTTGCTTTGGGGGGGGCGTGCTGAGATCACGAAGGATGCATTTTAAATGTAAGGCTCTTTTTCAAGTTGGGGAACCCAGCCCTCTTTTTCCCAAACCTCATGCTGGGGCCGCTGAGCCCAGGAATAGTGCAGCTCCCGCTGGGATCAGCGAATTCGCCATTCCAATTGGGGGATCTGAATAGCTCAGTCTTAAATCAAACAGTATGTACCCACTGAGGCATCAAGGAACTGATGGAAAGGTTATGTTTTTGAAAAAAAAAATTGATTCTTTGTTTGGTATCGCGGGAGATCTTCATTAAAAGGACTCCATGTGACACAGGGCATTGTAAGACAAGACTTGCATGTAATGGCTTCTTATAAGGTAGCAGTTAGTGAATCGCTGAAAAGTTCATTATCCTCAACATACAAAGGACACGGATTTAACTGCACTAAGCCACTTATAGTTTGGTTGGTATAACACAGGCTTGCCAATGCTGTCCATGCATTCCACATTGGGTCAGGGCCCCTATTGAGACCAATAACTTAAAAAAAAAATGAATTTGCAGCCACCAACTCAAAGGGATCGCAGAACAGGAATTTAAGTGTTAAGACTTTTATTGTAACAAATGAACTAAGATCAACATGGACTAAATATGACTTCACATGGAGCTAATACTCTAAATTACAGAAAAGACATCGCTCAGTAGCATTTTAATATACTTAAAAACTCCACGCCGCATCTATGCATTGCAGCACTCTTTCCAGAGAATTGCAGTCTTTATAGGAAACAATCCAAAGTTACTCTTCCAACAGGTTCTCTTCTCCTTGTTTCACTGAGTTGTAATGTCCAGTGACCGTCAAAGATTCTTTTCCCCCAGTCTTCTGAGGAATCCAGAATTGACCTCTAGCCGCACAGCTCACTCGGGTGGTTCTTTCCCCCAGCCATGGGAGGGCGAATCTTTCAGGACACTTAAATTTCCTTAGCTTCTGTCTCTTTGACCATTTTCCCAGCCGCAATCTGTTTGGAAGCGATCAGAGAAAAACAACCCTTTTTCCCTCTTCTGGGTGGCAGCTGCTGCTCCTGTCTCTCTCCTTCTCTCTCTCTGGGGCTCTTTCACCCTGGTTTTTAAATCAGACCCAATTAAGGAGACTGTAAGTTTGTCCAGAGCAAGAACAGCTGCCTCTCTCTTTGTGTTCAGGTATGAAATTTGGTACCTGAGTTTCAGTAAATCTCGGCCTGAGCCCTTGTCCCCATGGTAACCATCACCTGACCTGTTGCCAGGCAGAGTTCAAGACAATTTTGCACAATCCCCCTTTTCTAGGGTAGCCTGTTACCATCTTATACCTCGCAGTTACCACCTGTTACCTCGCATTTGTAACAACAGCACATAGAGTTTGATAGCTTATTGTCCTGTGCTCTTGATGTTTGTTGATTTGTCTCAGTTGAGAGCACTATCCATCTGCAGGGCTCAGGATTTAGAACGGCCCTTCAGTCTCAAAAGTAGTGTTGCCAACATCCCCAGGATTGCCCTGGAATCTCCACGAACTGAGGAGTAATTGGCACAAAACTGCGGCAATCAAGGAGTTGCACTTTAAAATTCTCCTTTGAATACTTTTGTTACTAGTCATAAAAATATTAGACATGGGAAAAAGGCAGTTTGACGAACATTCAGGATTGTCTTTTCGGAATTTGAAGAATCCAGTTGCTTTCCAATTGACTTGGAGGAGAGCTGCAAGTCTGGGCATTTTGGGTGACCAATGGCGGTTGCGTGGGGGTGGGGCTATTGCAGGCAGGAGGTCATGAGATTTCACCTCTTGCGAAATGGTCTCTCAGAGTTAGCAGCCCTACTCGTACAAGACACAGGGAGATTCACCCCATAACCTTTTACAGGAGTTGTTAAAAGGAAGTAGTGTTTCTTTACAAAAACAGAATTACCTGGAAAAACTCAGCAGGTCTGGCAGCATCAGCGGAGAAGAAACGAGTTGAGTCCTCATGACCCTTCAACAGAACTGATTTTTCTTTACAATGAGAGGGGTGAAATATAAGCTGGTTTAAGGTGGGGTGGCGGGGGGCGGGGGGGGTGGGGGTGGGGTGGTGGGGAAGTGGAGGGGGGTGGGTGTTGTTGTAAGGACAAGCAAGCAGTGATAGGAGCAGATCATCAAAAGGTGTCACAGACAAAGGAACAAAAGAACACAGAGGTGTTGAAGTTGGTGATATTATCTAAACGAATGTGCTAATTAAGAATGGATGCTAGGGCACTCAAAGTACAGCTCTAGTGGGGGTGGGGGGGGCATAAGAGATTTAAAAATAATGGAGATAGGTGGGAAAAGAAAAATCTATATAAATTAATGGAAAAAAAAACAAAAGGAAGGGGGAAGAAACAGAAAGTGGGTGAGGATGGAGGAGGGAACTCAAGACCTAAAGTTGTTGAATTCAATATTCAGTCCGGAAGGCTGTAAAGTCCCTAGTCGGAAGATGAGGTGCTGTTCCTCCAGTTTTGGTTGGGCTTGACTGGAACAATGCAGCAAGCCAAGGACAGACATGTGGGCAAGAGAGAAGGGTGGAGTATTAAAATGGCAAGTGACAGGGAGGTGTGGGTCATTCTTGCAGACAGACCACAGGTGTTCTACAAAGCGATCGCCCAGTTTACATTTGGCCTCTCCAATGTAGAGGAGACCGCATTGGGAGCAACGAATACAGTAGACTAAGTTGGGGGAAATGCAAGTGAAATGCTGCTTCACTTGAAAGGAGTGTTTGGGCCCTTGGATGGTGAGGAGAGAGGAAGTGAAGGGGCAGGTGTTACATCTTTTGCGTGGGCATGGGGAGGTGCCATAGGTGGGGGTTGAGGTGTAGGAGGTGATGGAGGTGTGGACCAGGGTGTCCCGGGGAGGGAACGATCCCTGCGGAATGCCGACAGGGGGGGTGATGGGAAGATGTGTTTGGTGGTGGCATCATGCTGGAGTTGGCGGAAATGGCGGAGGATGATCCTTTGAATGCGGATGCTGGTGGAGTGATAAGTGAGGACAAGGGGGACCCTATCATGTTTCCGGGAGGGAGGAGAAGGCGTGAGGGCGGATGCGCGGGAGATGGGCTGGACACGGTTAAGGGCCCTGTCAATGACCGTGGGTGGAAAACCTCGGTTAAGGAAGAAGGAGGACATGTCAGAGGAACTGTTTTTGAAGGTAGCATCATCAGAACAGATGCGACAGAGGTGAAGGAACTGAAAGAATGGGATGGAGTCCTTACAGGAAGCGGGGTGTGAGGAGCTGTAGTCGAGGTAGCTGTGGGAGTCGGTAGGCTTGTAATGGATATTGGTGCACATTCTATCACCAGAGATTGAGACAGAGAGGTCAAGGAAGGGAAGGGAAGTGTCAGAGATGGACCACGTGAAAATGATAGAGGGGTGGAGATTGGAAGCAAAATTAATAAGTTTTTCCAAGTCCCGACGAGAGCATGAAGCAGCACTGAAGTAATCATCGATGTACCGGAGAAAGATTTGTGGAAGGGGGCCGGAGTAGGACTAGAACAAGGAATGTTCCACATACCCCATAAAGAGACAGGCGTAGCTGGGGCCCATGCAGGTACCCATAGCCACACCTTTTATTTGGAGGAATTGAGAGGAGTTGAAGGAGAAATTGTTCAGTGTGAGAACAAGTTCAGCCAGACGGAGGAGAGTAGTGGTGGATGGGGATTGTTCGGGCCTCTGTTCAAGGAAGAAGCTAAGGGCCCTCAGACCATCCTGGTGGGGGATGGAGGTGTAGAGGGATTGGACGTCCATGGTGAAGAGGAAGCGGTTGGGGCCAGGGAACTGGAAATTGTTGATGTGACATAAGGTGTCAGGAATCACAGATGTAGGTGGGAAGGGACTGGACAAGGGGAGAGAGAAGGGAGTCAAGATAACGAGAAATGAGTTCCGTGGGACAGGAGAAAACTGACACGATCGGTCTTCCGGGGCAGTGCTGTTTGTGGATTTTGGGTAGGAGGTAGAAGCGGGCTGTCCGAGGTTGGGCGACTATCAGGTTGGAAGCTGTGGGAGGAAGATCCCCAGAGGAGATGAGGTCAGTGACAGTCCTGGAAACAATGGCTTGATGTTCAGTGGTGGGTTCATGGTCCAGGGAGAGGTAGGAGGAAGTGTCTGCGAGTTGACGCTCAGCCTCCGCGAGGTAGAGGTCAGTGTGCCAGACAACAACAGCACCACCCTTGTCAGCGGGTTTGATGACAATGTCAGGGTTGTTTCTTTGTTGTGCTGGATATAAATGCTGTGTTGGGAAGAGGGTAGGATTGGGATAGTAATGAATGATAAGATCAAACTGACCCTAATGCCTTCCTCCTGCAAGCCTAACTTTTGATATATTCCCCAATGTACCACATTTTATAGGTGAGATCAATTCAGTAACGTTACACAGAATTATTTTGGTTAAATTGTGGGGTGGAATTTAGTTCCCTTGGCACAGATCCTAATGATGGATTTGGAAGTGGGCCGTGCTTCCTCGGGGCGAGATAAGTTGGCTGACCACAATCATGCAGCAGGCAGCCAATAAATGTAGTGGGGGTGTGGGATTTATGGGATGTGGGCATCACTGGATGGGTCAGCATTTATTACCCTTTGGAACTGAGTGACTTGCTAGGCCATTTTAGGGTCAACCATATTGCTGTGGGTCTGGAGTCACTTGTAGGCCAGACCAGGTAAGGACAACAGATTTCCTTCCCCTTAGGGAACAAGATGGGTTTTTTTTATGACAATCAACAATGGTTTCATGGTTATCATTAGAATCTTAATTCCAGATTTTTATTGAATTCAAATTTCACCATCTGCCATGGTGGGATTGGAACCCAGGACCCAAGTCTCTAGATTACCAGTCCAGTGACAATACCATTACGCCACTGCCTTCACCTTATTATGCAATGAGAATAGGCAGGAAGTTGACGAATCAGGCATCAGCTGATGGGGTCAGTTGTCTGGGCACCAATTTTAACTGGCACCCCGACTTATAAACATCAGCATTGCAGAGGCTGATTGCAGCTCAAGATTGTCACCCTTACCTCCACACCCAGCCCTCTTTCCTTCTAATGAACCCAGGATCATCACCCTGAGCTCTAGGTTTAGCGAGCACATGGCTCAGAGCAGACAAGGCATGGTCCCACAGTTCAGTAATGGATCTCTGCATGTACTCCTCCAAGCTGCTTGGAAACAGCATGGAGTGCCCTTCCCAACTAATCAGGCAATCCTCCTACCTGGCCATGGATGCCTGGACCAAGATTGCAACAGATGTTATGAAACCCAAACCTACCTTGCTTGGAGAGCATGCAGAGGACGGGAACTTCAACTCCCGATGGGCCTCGGAGTTTTTGAGCATGCGCAGACCGGGAATGGGCTGTGCATGCATAGACTGGCATTTTTACAATCTTTTTGGGCCCAGTGCACCTGTGCATAAGGAAATGGTGCCAAAACCCAGGTCAGGTGACTGGGAGCTGGAGCACCTTTGAGAAGATCTTACTGAATGGCGGAGCAGGCTTGAGGGACTGAATGGCCTACTTCTGCTCCTATTTCATATGTTCATAGAAGAATCCCAGGCAAGGAAAAGGGGAGGGGGCAGGGAGAAGTCCCAAAGGAGAAAGGGGCCTGGGAGAGTTCCCAAAAGAAGAGTCCAAGAGGGGGGACAGGGACTGGAAAAGGTCCCAGTTAAGTTAAAAAGAGTGCAGCAGAGGAAAAGTCTCCAAATAAGAAAGGGTTGCAGGTAGCGGAAGTGAAGAAGGCTCAAGGAAAGCCCTGGTAATCAAAGGGGGCTCAGAAGAAGACCTAAAGATCCAAGAAGGCAGCTGAAGGTTAGTGACTCAATGCTGCGGGTTGTTGGAGCAGAAGTGTTCTGCTTGGTGTGGCTGAAGATCTGAAGCTGTCTTTATAAGTTGGTGTTTGAATGTATTAGCAGGAATCCAAGGGAACGGAATCATGGGAAATGAGATCAAAACCCTGCAAAGTGGGCCGTTGTTAATGCCATCCGAGTTGGAGCAACCTTTGGTGAGCTTGGTTCACTTGGTGACGTCTGGGTGGGTTGTTGAGGAATCAATGAGTATTGACTCTGTGATTTGCTTGGCAAGAATGGAGTGACTTTTCAGAGTGTGCCAGGGAGTTGCTGTGGGGTGACAATGAAGAGCATAAAGCCTACACCTGATAATTTGTTAAAAGCATCATGCTTACTGGATCTGTTAAGAGTGAGGGATCCATGGGTCTCCCTTGCACATCTCTCCATTGCCATGGCATCTGGTGCTCAAAACCCAACAAGAGGGCCTGCTTGCTTTTGACCCACCCCCACCCCCCCCCGATCCTCCTCTTTGGATGAGGAGTTTGGCTCCTCGACACCTGCGGTTGGCAAGTCCTTCCCCCCTTTGTGTAGCGCGTAGCAGATGACTATAATCGTCGAGATTGTTTGAGGAACATGTTGGAGAGCTCTACCAGAGTGGGCCAGGCAGCATAAGCGCATTTGTAACAATCCAATGTTGTGCTCTATAGTTTCCTTGAAGAACCATGGGATTCATTGTATGAGTCCTCAGCTGGAGTTCGAGGGTTCCCCACCGCTGCCATTGGTCAGGTCGTGAGGAGATAGCCCCAGAATCCATTCCTGCAGGTATGCAAGCGCCTTGAATAGCTGTGGCTGGACTGAATGCATCATGGGAGTTCCCTGGGAGCAGAGCACACACCAGGAGGATACATCTCGTGTGGACGCACACCAATTGCACATTAATGGAGTGCACCTTCTCCTGTTGATAAATGTTGCAGGCTGGTCCCAGGGTGCTCTGATCACCACATACGTGAGGTCGATAACCTCATGCACTTGTGAGAAACCCGCGATGGACCCGAAGCCTATACGCCTTTCAGCCTGGCTCTCCGGATCCATTCAGAACTGCACAAACTCTCCGTCCCTTTTAAAGAGGCCATTCATCACCTCTTTGATGCAGCAATGTGCAGCTCCCTGTGGGTTGCTACACACGTCCCCTGCTGAGCCCTGAAATGAGCCCCCAGCATAGAAGTTTAATGCTGCAGGGACTTTTAAAGCCTCAGTCATTGGGCTCACTCCTAATCCAAGGGGTTGCAGGTCACTCTGGTCACTCTCAGGCACACAGATCAGTGACTGCCTCCCTAGACACCCTCAGCCATCATTGTCATGTTGTCGGTATTGCTAGCTTGCTTCTCTCCTTGCTGCCGGGCTAATTTGGCACTTTCCTCCCAGTGTTGACACTGCACTTCCTGTGCAATTCAGAGCCCTGCCCACATCTTCCCCGTTCCGTCAGCCAGCATTAAATTCCGCCATCGTCTACTTTTCAGAAAACATATATTTTTCTCCTCCCCAGACACCCTTAACGCTAAACACAGCTCACTGCATATTTCCATGGCAACTTGCTTCCCAGCTGGAGGCACTTTTGAGCCAGGTGATATTAGCATACTGTCCATGTTATTACTCTGCCTTCTGGGTCAGGAGGTTGTAGATTAAATCCCCACTTCAGAGGCTTGAGCACAAAATCAAGGCTGACAATTCATTGCAATGCTGAAGGAGTGCTGCATTGTTGGAGGGAGCGTCCATTAAACCAAGATGCTGTCTGCAGTCTCAAGAGGACATAAAGGATCCCGTGACTACCTCAAAGGAGAGTAGGGGAAGTTCTTTCTGGTGACCTGGCCTATATGACTTGATTGAAGTATGCAAAATTATAATGTGCCTAGATAGAGTGAAGAGGGGCAACCTATTTACCTTAACAGAGGGATTAAAATTCAAGGGGCATGGATTCAAAGTAATTAGAAGGATTAGGGAGGAGATGGGGAATTTTTTTTTTCGCCCAGAGAGCAGTGAGGATCTGAAACTAATCACTTGAAAGGGTGGGAGAGGCAAAAGCTGTCACCACATTTAAAACGTATTTGGATGTCTACTTGAAAGAGCAGTGTGCTACAGGGCTTTGGATCTAGTAAAGTAGCATTTTGGGCAACTCTTTGTTGACTAGCACATGCACAAAGGGCCGAAAGGCCTTCTTCTGTGATTCCTATGTTTTCAATATTTATGCCACAATCAAAATCACTATAAGCAAATTATCAGCTCATTATTGTATTGCTGCATATGGAATCTTGCTGTGTGCATGTTGGCTACTATTTCTCCTACATTACAGCACGGCTACACCTGAAATGTACTTCATTGGGTATAAAGTATTTTGGAATATCCTGAAAGGCAATATATAAATACAAGTCTTTATTTCTTTTTTTCAGCAAGTGTACCAAAGAGGTCACTGCAATTGTTGCCCCTTAGATGGAAGGCATGGTCAAGATTGAAAACTTACCACTTGATGCCTTCTGAATCTCTCAACCAGAGTACAGAAACCATTCCAAATAATAGCTCCATGTCACAAATCATATCATAGGTTTTAAGGCCAACTGTTTTAAAGGTGCATTTTTGATTTCATACTTTTATATTGAGCTTAGAAGCTCTTTTCAAAATGGAGGTATGGACAGACGTCTTGGAACCTTTCTGTATTTGTTCAGACCTTGTCAGACACTGTTATCTCCAGAGCTGACCACAGAATCATTAAAATGCAAGCCTCCACCAGAGATGTCCACTGAATCTTCTAAAGGTGTGAAACTCTTTTGGCTTCTGAGAGAACAAGAGACAGGAAGAGACATCAAAGGACCTCAACATAATTAACTTCTTTGCCTGGTGAAATCCTCATTTGAAATTAACATAGTGGTCATTTTGCTTTGGTGTGATAAAGACAGGCTGCGAAAGCCATGTGCGCAGGACCGCCAGGAAGAACTCTGAGATCTTTTATCAGAGAAGATTCTTGGTCAGGGGAGGACAAAGAGGAAGGTATTCAGAAATCATGTGATGTTCTGTCAAGAGTCCGGGCAATCTGCAAGTGCTGCAACTGCAGAACCAGTGAGGAGCAAGAAACCTTCCCTTGCTCCCAAAAAACCTGCTCATCTGCAGAGTCCACCTACAAAGTCAATCCATGACTATTTGACTGCAGAAACCATCACAGCTGCTGAACGCAACTCGTCAACTTCAACACTTCACTCCAGACAACCAATTGCAAGCTAGAGGCCTGCAACAATATTGTAAAGGACTGAGCTGAATTTCATCTTTATACGTATATTTTATATTTATTTGCATTTAATCTTTGTATGTATATAGTTAGTAACATTATTACTTTTAATTATGTAACTTTCAGCAGTGTTTTGTAATGAACTAACCTTTATCTTGTTTAAGACTAAAGCTTTGCTGATGGTTATCTTCCAATTGAATCACTCATAAATTAAAAGGGGGCTACATACACACATACAAATTCTTAGCTCACGGACCATTTTGAGGAAATGTCTTTTATGTGGTCATGATATCTGGAATACAACTATTATTCAATGCCAGCTGGAGCACCAGCTAGGTTGCTGACCAATTAAACCTTGGCAGTGCAATGTTTTTATTCTTTCAGGGGATGTGGGGCCCACTGGCGAGGTCAACATTTGTGGCTCATCTCTAATTGCCCTTGAGAAGGTGGTGGTTGTTTCGTCTTGGGTTTTGGGTTTAGATAGGGTTTCTTTAGGGTTTGCCTGTTAACATAGGCTGTTGTCTGCAAAAAATATTCTTGTTTATTTACAACTCTATGTACATCTCAGTACTCGACACAAGGTTGTGCTTCTGCTTCCCACCAGATCTCAGTCTCTTAGTCATGTGACATTGCATCATAATTACATCAGCAGTTACATCAGGATCAGGTGTTCCTGATGTTAACCCTTTGCTCTACACCCCCCCCCACCAAGTCTTTATCCCAACTATATACATCCTCCTGCATCTCCCCCAGAGTCTCAGACCTCACAGGGTTAGTCTCAGTGGTGCCTTGACCAATCTCCCTGATCTGATCCTGATTTCATTTCGAGGTTGAGGATGAATTGCACTCTCTTTACATTTGAAAAGAGTGTCTCCCACCTGGGTGGATGTAGAGTTTCTACTCGTTTCTGGTTCCTAGTCTTCATCTGGATCTAAAATAGTATGTTCAAGGTTCCATTGGTTTCCTTCCCAATGATATCAATGCTCCTCAGTTCCTTACAACATTAGCCCGGCCCATCTAAATTCTGTAAGTTCTCAGCTGTGAAACTCTTTCGATTACAATGCCTTCTTTCTGTTGATCTTGTATCCACACTCTGTCCCCAGGCTGTAGCACTTACAAGTCTCCTGTTCTGTGCCTGATGTTGAAATTATGAGCTTGACTGTCTCTTTGTTGCTCCTCATGCTTCCTAACTTTCTCATGAACATCTGGGGTAATGTTAAGTTGTAGTGTTTGTTGTAGAGCTGGAGGTTGTGTTTGCAGCCATCTTCCCATCAATAGTTCTGATAGTGAAAACCCGTTTTACAGTGGTGACCTTCTGTGGTTAAGAAGGGGTAAGTCAATACCTTTGTTCCTTTTCGTCAATTCCCTCATTGTTTGAACTCCTCTTTTTGTTCCTCCATTTGATTGAGAATGTCTGGATGAACTAGGCGCACAAAACCATATTCCTGCATCACAGCATTTGGTGTGTCACTAGGATTCTTCTTAGTGATGTAATGGCTGCCTCCATCATGGTGCAATGCAGTCTACTCACTGAAAACCATCTTTGCTTTTAAACTCAAATAACTCCATTCACAGGTGCTGCCAGGGCCTTGAAGAAAAACTGGAAGGTGACAATGGTTCTCTCTGGATATTCACTGCACACATAATGCAATTTGTGATTAACTCTTCAATAGAGCGACTGATGCCTGGCCACCAGACTAACTGGTGGACTCTTGCTCACCATTTTAGTATTCCCAAGTGACCATGATGGATTTTCTGGGGAATGTCAAGTCAAAGTGTTTTAGGGATGACTAGTCTATTGTTAAATTCTAAGAAATCATTGGTGGATGTGAGATGTTTTCTCTGTCAAAGTATTGGTGAAGTACTGGGTTATTTGGAGTATACTCTGGCCATCTGTTTGGCAATACCCTTTTATTTTGATGTACTCATCATCCTGCTGTTGAGCTTGTTTAATTTCTTGTAATCTTTTCCCAGTGGGTGGTAAGTGTTTGATAATGAGTGAAGTATATGCTTCCACTTCCTCAATACAATTTAAATCTTTTAATTTTACTCCTTCCACTGGTATTCTTGAAAATGCGTCTGCTATTGTCTGACATTTCGCTTGAACATACCCAGTAACTGAATCGTACCTCATGAGTCTCAGTCTAAAACGTCGAATTATAGTTGACATTTTTGCAAATTTCCTTGAGGTTAAGGAGAGTAATCAAAGGTTTGTGATCAGTTTCAATTTTAAACCTTAATCCGATGACATAATCAGGGAACCTCTTGGAGGCCGATGTAGCTGCTAATGCTTCTTTCTTAATGGTTGCATACCTTTCTCTGAGAGGTCTTGAAGCATAATAAACTGGTCTTCTTTGTCCATCTTTTTGAACTTGAAACAGCATCACACCCGAGCCCGTAGATGATGCAACCGCTGCTACAATTGTTGGCAACTCTGGGTTATGGTGCATTGGACTTAAGAGATTTTTGATCTTGTTGAAAGCATTTTGCTGGTCCAACTTCCAGCACCCTGTTGTCCTTGTTTCAACAGCTGTCGTAATGTCTTGCTGATTGCTGCTAAGTTCAGTAGGAACTTGCCTACTTGATTTACCATCCCAAGAAACCTTTGTAAATCTGTGATATCTTTAGGCTGTGAGAACTTTCTATGACCTTAGTTTTCTGAGGCTCTGCCGTAATTCCTGAAACTGGCACAATGTGCCCTAACAATTTTATCATAGGCTTTGAAATGTCACATTTGTCATTTAATGTCAAACCTGCTCCTTGTAGGATTGTGAGGACTACTTTCACCCAACGGTCATGTTCTTCCCTCGATTAACCATGTACGGGAAGAATGTTGTCCATATTACCCCTTCCATGCTTCCAGGGTCTGAGACATTGTTCTTTGGGATACCTCAGGTGGAGAAATAATTCCGAAAGGTAACCTGTTAAAACAATAATGATCAAATGGGGTGATAAAAGTAGTTAACAATCTGGATTTTTTGTCCAGAGGCAACTGCTAAAAACCACTGTTATCGCCCAACTTTGTGAAGAGGGTTCATTTTGCTAATTTGGTGAGACTTTTATCCACTGATGCCATCGGGTGGAACTCGCGCTCTACTGACTTGTTTAATTGAGTCAAATCCACACAGGTTGTAATTGAGCCATTAGCCTTTGGTACTGTGACCATTCCAGAACAGCACATGTCGGTTTGGTTACTGGAGAGATGACCTTTGTTGTAACATGTGTCTAATCTCGTTCTTGACTTTGCCTAAGATTGGGGAGGGACCTTACTCGCTGTGAAGAGAGATATAGGCTTAGCATCTTGCCCTTAGGGTTTCCTGGGCCTGAAAATAGGTATGCGAATTCTCTATGTATACCTCACTAGACTGCTCGTCAGCAATTTCATCAACCTTGTAAACCAACCTCAGCTGTAAACATGCTTTTCTGTTCAATAATGATGAATCCTGGTTCTCTTTCTCATACAGGGCTTCCACAATTTCTTTGTCTTTGTATCTTAATTTTGCCAAGCGTTGGCCTTTTACTTTTAGTATAGTCCCTCCTGGACCTTGCAACTGGATGTAGGATGGCTGTAATGAGATAGTTAAGCTGTTGAAGGAGACTTGGCGAGTTGCTGCAGTGCAGTTTGTAGATGGTACACAGGCATTGGAGGGAGTGAATGTTTAAGGTGGTAGATGGGGTGCCAATCAAGTGGGCTGCTTTATCATGGATTCATGAATGTTGTTGGGGCTGCGCTCATTCAGGCAAGTGGAGAGTATTCAAACTCCTAACTAATGCCTTGTAGGAGATGGACTATATTTGTGGAGTCGAGAGTTGAGTTACTTACAGTGCTGTAGTTAGGCTTAAGCTAATTAAGCTATAGCTTAAGGCTTCACAAAATGAGGGGACTGTAAATAAGAAAAAAAACTGACTCAACATCAAGTTTTATCATAATCAATTTTTAAATTAAGAAGATATTGGAAAATTACACTCTAAATATGGACTTTTAATTCTCATATGACAAAAGTATGCATATATATGGCTATACAGTTACTAGTCATAATGAGTTCATAAATTTGGCAGATAAGACAATAAGTAATTTCAAAATTTCATGAAAATCTATTGAAAATAGAGAAACCAGACAAAATGAAAGATTGTGTTCAGTTACCTCTGCTGCTATCCACAGAATTATCATCTGTCTTAAATGTGTCCCACATTGAAGTTTTAACTTGCATTGTGTGTAAAAGCAAGGCCCTAAAGGATGCACAGATAGCCCTCCATACATGTGCAAAACTTTACTCATCGCTCTCTCACTTCTTGAAAAAAACCAAGAGTCTTGACGAGACTCAAAGCAAAAAGAAAACCTGCCTGATGTAGACTACAAGGACGTCAATAAATGAAAAAGAAAAAAAATAAGTCAATGATGGTGATGGACCAAATGCTGATGAAATGCTTTCTCCAAGAGACAAATTTTGGGTGAAATCCTTTATTCTGATGGTGGATGCACTTGAAAACAATGTGAAGAAAAGAGCAATCATATGCGAAAATGTTGCAAAGAATTTTTTACCTTTGGTTGGTTTAGGTGCCTCGGAAAAATGTGACAGTGTAAAACTTCTGAGAAAAAAACTATCCTGAAACCGTTGATATTAACCTCATTGGGGAAATAAAGCACTTCCATGCTCATATCAAGGGAAATTATGCAGATAAAGGGCACCTTTATAAAGCCACCAGGACTTGTAGCAAGTCATTATCCAAGATAAGATTCAATTGGCATTCCCTCAGGTAGGAACAACCTTGTGGTATTTTTGAGTCTAATCGCAAAAAAGCTGCGCAGGGGAAAGGTCATTTTCACATCTGAAAAACATCAAGAATGAACCGCAGACAGAAATGCTGCAAGGAAAGCTATCTGCACTAAGCGTTGTGTGCATCGAACGTAATAAACTTTGTAGCTTATCATTTGAGGGTTTCATCGATGACTTTTGCTCTCCAAAAGTCACAAAAGAAAATGTTTTAAATTTTTCACTTCCCTGTGGTGTGTAAACAGACAAACTGCAGGCTGTATTATTGCTTCCGTGTAGTAAGCTGCTGTAGTCAGTAACAGCTTTTCTGTTGGCGTTGATAAAAAGTTTTCATATACAATAATTAAGAAATCATGCAGGTATTTTAATTTGAAAGTATTATATACTGCAGGTAGGTATGTTGTAAGACCTTGGCCGGGATTTTACGTGCCCGCTGGTGTTGGGCGTGTTCAGTGGCATGAGCAGACAATATGGCAAGAAGGCCAAAAATCGGTTTCACGATGTTGTGAAATCAATTTGCGATCATCTGCTCAGCACATCGATGGCGGGCTACGTTTCCACCAGGAACCACTTTGTAATACATCAGCATATCATTATAAGGCCAGCCCGGCGGACTTATTCCCCCACTCCTCCCCAGCTGGATCGTTTGCCCACGTTGGCTGGAAAAAATGCTAACATATTTCACAAAAGCATATTTAAGATGTGCACTTGGTGGGCTGCACTTCCATTGGGACTTCAAAGTTTGTTTGCCGACCTTGCTTTGGTTAGCACTCATCTGCGCCAGGCTTCACAGACAGCACCACATCACTTTTAAGGGGGCTCAGAGGCAGGTCTCTACCTACCACATCAGCCATATGTGGATGGCTTTTCAATGGCTGTAGAGCAAGGCCTTGCTTGGGGGTGGGGGAGAAGTGGCCTCAGGCAAGGGAAGAGGCTGCAGGGCGTGGGCAGTACCAGGGAAGGGGATATCCCAGTGTGTGTTTGGGAGCACATGTTTATCTATGCAAGTGGCTTCAAGATAGTGAGGGCTGAGGAGGCAGTTTCCAGAGGAGATGAGGCCAGATGGATACATAAGGGTATGTGTGTGAGAATGGGTGGTGATGTCCCTTGAGTTGACAGTGAGTGAGATGCCAGTGAATGTGTGATGGGCTTGAGTGTGTGAGTTTTGAGTGAGGAGATGGTTGCCTTACCCTGGCTGCACGGACGAGATCATTCATCCTCTATCTACATTGGATGGCCAACCTCTTCTGTGCAGCACTGGCACTGAGCACCACTGCCACTGCCTACCAAGCTCGAGTGGTAATGTAGCTGCTGCTCTGGCAGCCAGAGCAGGGGTAGAAGACATCACAGCGGGGCCTCCATGGCATTCAAAAGGTGCTCGAGGGCTGCAGTCTTCTTGCCTTTCAGGGCTATTTCCTCTTTGCTGCAGTCCTGGCCTTGAAGCACTGCGAGCGGCTGTACTTTAAATGTGTTGGCACGGCATGATGAAGCGGCGAGGTGATGGCGTCGCAGGCAAATCAGAGCCTGCCCGCCATTGAAACGGCGTGTATCCCAGGAATGCATAATTAATGCGCTGGGTTTGGGATGATACTCTACCATCACCTTCAAGCCAGGGGATTAATCCTGGTTCAGTGAAGAGTGCAGGAGGGCATGTAGCAGTACCAGGAATACTGAAAAATGAGGTATCACCCTGGTGAAGCTATAACACAGGACTACTTGCGTGCCCAACAGCATAAGCAGCAAGTGATAGACAGAGCTAAGTGATCCCACAACCACCGGATCAGATCTGCAGTCCTGCCACATCCGGTCATGATGGTGGTGGACAATTAAATAACTCACTGGAGGAGGTGGCTCCACAAATATCTCCATCCTCAGTGATAGGGGACCCAGCACATCAGTGCAAAAGATAAAGCTGAAGCATTTGCAACAATCTTCAGACAGAGATGCTGAGTGGATTATCCATCTCGGCCTCCTCCGGAGGTCCCCAGCATCGCAGATGTCAGTCTTCAGCCAATTTGATTCACTCCACATGATATCAAGAAATGGCTGAAGGCTCTGGATACTGCAAAGACTATGGGCCCTGACAATATTCCGGCAATAGTACTGAAGACTTGTGCTCCAGAACTTGCCACGCCCCTAGCCAAGCTGCTCCAGTACAGCTACAACGCTGGCATCTACCCGGCTATGTGGAAAATTGCCCAGGTATGTCCTGTACACAAAAAGCAGGATAACTCCAACCCGGCCAATTACCACCCCATCAGTCTACCCTCCAGCATCAGTAAAGTAATGGAAGTGGTCATCAGCAGTGCTATCAAGCGGCACTTGCTTCCCCATAAACTGCTCACTGATGCCCAGTTTGGGTTCTCCCAGGGCCAATCAACTCCTGACCTCATTACAGCCTTGGTTCAAACATGGGAAAAAGAGCTGAGCTCTCGCAATGAGGTGAGAGTGACTGCCCTTGACATCAAGGCCATATTTGACCAAGTGTGACATCAAGGAGCCCTAGGACAACTGGAGTCAATGGGAATCGGAGAGTAACACTGTGCTGGTTGGAGACATACATAGCAGAAAGGAAGATGGTTGTGCTTGTTGGAGGTCAATCATCTCAGCTCCAGGACATCATTGCAGGAGTTCCTCAGGGTGGTGCCCTAGGCCCAACCATCTTCAGCTGCTTCATCACTGACCTTCCTTCCATCATAAGGTCAGAGGTGGGGATGTTCGCTGATGATTGCACAATTTTCAGCACCATTTGCGACTCCTCAGATGCTGAAGCAAACCATGTCCAAATACAGTAAGTCCTGGACAATATACAGGCTTAGGCCGACAAGTGGCAAACAACATTCATGCCACACAAGTGCCAGGCAATGACCATCTCCAACAAGAGAGAATCTAACCATTGCCCCTTGACATTGAATGACATTACCATCACTGAATCCCCCACTATCAACATCCTGAGTGTTACCATTGACCACAAACTGTACTGCACTAGCCATATAAATACTGTGGCTACAAGAGCAGGTCAGAGGCTAGGAATCCTACAATGAGTAACTCACCTCCTGACTCCCTGAAGCCTTCATCTACAAGGCACAAGTCAGGAATGTGAAGGAATACTCTCTACTTGTGTGGATGAGTGCAGCTTCCACAACACTCAAGGCTCCGTAGGCAGCACCTTTCAAACCCATGATCACTGCCATCTTGAAGGACAAAGGCAGCAGATAAATGGAAACATCACCATCTGCAAGTTCCCCTCCAAATCACCCACCATCCTGACTTGGAAATATATTGCTATTCCTTCCCTGTCACTGGCTCAAAATCCTGGAACTCTCTCTCTAACAGCACACCACATGGACTGCAGCATTTTAAGAACGCAGCTCACCACCACCTTCTCAAGGGCAATTAGATATGGGCAATAAATGTTGACCCAGCCAACGAAGCCCACAACCCAGGAATGAGTAAAAAAAAAAGCTGCCATTGAGGCCGGCGGGTAAAGTGTCAGTTTTCCCGCCCGCACTTAATGTAAATCTGGGATGATTCTGCTGCTTGTGTTTTAGTTAGATTATAACTCTTTCTTTGTGCCTTCACCTTTGTAAATATAAAGCCTTCATATTTATATTTTCAGTGTCCTTTCTGTGAGAATAATAAGGTATTATTTTTATTGTATGAGGCCTCTTAAGCTTGACATATCTTAGGGCATCAGCATGTCATAATCTGGCCCTAGTTATTCACCATAGAAATCCCAGCTTCTGACCTCCTCTTGTAGCCGGTCTTTGTTTGGCTGAAACAAAAATGGAAAATGTTGGAAAAATTCTGCGGTCTAACAGCATCTGTGGAGAGAAAGACAGAGTTAACATTTCGAGTCCATATGACTCTTCTTCAGAGCATCTGCCATGGTGGGATTCAAATACTGGTCCCCAGAGCATTACTCTGGGTCTCTGGATCACTAGGCCAGTGACAATACCACTATGCCATCTTCTCCAATGGCATATTGCAACCATAATATGATAGAATTCTTCATCAAGATGGACAGTGAAGTAGTTGATTCTGAGACTAGGTTCCTGAACCTTAATAAAGGAAACTACGATGGTATGAGGCGCGAGGTGGCTATGATGGATTGGGAAACATTACTTAAAGGGATGACAGTGGATAGGCAATGGCAAACATTTAAAGAGCACATGGGTGAACTGTGACAATTGTTTATTCCTGTCTAGCGCAAAAGTAAAACAGGAAAGGTGGCCAAACCATGGCTTACAAGGGAAATTAAAGATAGTGTGATTTGCAAGGAAAAGGCATAAAAATTGGCCAGAAAAAGCAACAGGCCTGAGGATTGGGAGCAGTTCAGAATTCAGCAAAGGAGGACCAAGGGATTGATTAAGAAGGGGAAAATAGTGTACGAAAGTAAGCTAGCGGGGAACATAACAACGGACTGTAAAGGTTTCTATAGGTATTTGAAGAGAAAAAGATTGGTGAAGACAAATGTAGGTCCCTTACAGTCAGAAACAGGGGAATTTATAATGAGGAACAAAGAAATGGCTGACCAACTAAATACATACTTTGGTCCTGTCTTCACAAAGGAGGACACGAATAACATACCAGAAATGTTGGGGAACACAGGGTTTAGTGAGAGGGAGGAACTGAAAGAAATCAGTATTAGTAGGAAAATGGTGTTGGGGAAATTCTTGGGTTGAAGGCCGATAAATCCCCAGGGCCTGATAATCTACATCCCAGAGTACTTAAGGAAGTGGCTCTAGAAATAGTGGATGCATTGGTCGTCACCTTTCGAGATTCTATAGACTCTGGAACAGTTCCTGCGTATTGGAGGGTAGCTATGTAACCCCACTGCTTAAAAAGGGAGGTGGAGAAAAAACAGGGAATTATAGACCAGTCAGCTTGACGTCGGTAGTGGGGAAAATTCTAGAGTCCATTATCTTAATAGCTGACCACATGGAAAACAGTGGCAGAATGAGACAGAGTCAGCATGGATTTACGAAAGGGAAATCACGCTTGACAAATCTACTGGAATTTTTCGAGGATGTAACTAGTAGAGTTGATGAGGGAGAGCCAGTGAATGTAGTTTATTTGGACTTTCAGAAGACTTTCAACAAAATCCCACATAAGAGATTGGCATGTAAAATTAAAGCACATGGAATTGGGGGTCGTGTATTAAGATGGATAGAAAACTGGTTGGCAGACTGGAAACAAAGAGTAGGAGTAAAGGTCTTTTTCCGAATGGCAGGCAGTGACTAGTGGGATACTGCAGGGATCGGTGATGGGACCCCAGCTATTCACAAGATATATTAATGATTTAGATGAGGGAACTAAATGTAATATCTCCAAATTTACAGATGACACAAAGCTGGGTGGGAGGGTGAGCTGTGAGGAGGATGCAGAAATGCTTCAGTGTGATTTGGACAAGCTGAGTGAGTGGGCAAATGCATGGCAGAGGCAGTATAATGTGGATAAATGTGAGCAAAAACAGGAAGGCAGATTATTATCTGAATGGCTATGAATTAAGAGACGGAGAGCAACGAGACCTGGGTGTCGCTGATGGTAAACATGCAGGTGCAGCAGATGGTAAAGAAGGCAAATAGTATGTTGGCCTTCATAGCCAGGGGATTCGATGTACAGGAACAGGGATGTCTTGCTGCAATTGTACAGGGCCTTGGTGAATCCACAACTGGAATATTGTGTGCAATTTTGGTCTCCTTATCTGAGGAAGGATGTACTTGCTATAGAGGGAGTGCAGCGAAGGTTTACCCGACTGATTCCTGGGATGGCAGGGCTGACATATGAGGAGAAATTGAGTTGGTTAGGATTCTATTTGCTGGAGTTCGGAAGAATGAGGGGGGGATCTCAAAGAAACCTATAAAATTCTAACAGGACTAGACAGGGTAGATACAGGAAGGATGTTTCTGATGGTGGGGGACTCCAGAGCCAGGGGTCACAGTCTGAGGATATGGGGTAGACCATTTAGGACTGAGATGAGAAATTTCTTCAGCCAGAGAGTGGTGAGCCTGTGGAATTCGTTACAACAGAAAGTAGTTGAGACCAAAACATTGTATGTTTTCAAGAAGGAGTTAGATATAGCTCTTGGGGTGAAAGGGATCAAAGGATATGGGGAGAAAGCAGGAACAGGCTATGGAGTTGGATGATCAGCCATGACCATAATGAATGGTGGAGCAGGCTCGAAGGGCCGGATGGCCTACTCCTGCTCTTAGTTTCTATGTTTCTATGTATCCAGATGCTTCATGCGGACAGGCCTCATCCCTATCATGTAATAACTATAGATTGCAGCCTTGAGCTATTTTTTCAGATTTGCTGAACAATTTATAGAGGAAACATATCAGCCCCTGTGCAGATATTAGAACTGGCAACAAAATTTTTAATTCCAATGCTTTGTTGCTCCCTAACTATGCTGAAATTATCTGGTCTTCTTGTAACCAAGGTAAGATTAACAAATTAGAAATTTCACAGATTCAGGCAGCTGGAATTGTTGTGAAAAGAGATCATTACAATTCTGTCAGATTAATGTTCATCAAATATGACTTTGACTGTAATACAAGCACAGAATCCAATTAACTGCATTTATCTACAGACTAATTACCCCATGCTCCCCAGTAACCAGAACACCCAGAACAATATAGAGAACTAGCAAAATCAACAGCCCTTAAACACAGCACCCCAAGGCTGGGTGTTCTTGTGGTAGTTACTTAGAACCATAGAAAAGTTACAGTGCAGAAAGAGGCCATTCAGCCCATCATGTCTACGCTGGCCACAAAAAGAGAAAAAAAGAATCTCGCTGCTCTTTTTTAATCTTACTTTCCAGCACCTGGTCCATAGCCTTACAGGCTACAGTACTTCAGGTGCAAATCCAGGTGCCTTTTAAATGAATTGAGCATTTCAGCCTCAACCACCAATTTAGGCAGTGAATTCAGATGCCCACCACTCTTTCTTTGTTTGCCCTCCCCAAATGCATTACCTCACATTTTTTCAGATTGAATTCCATTTGCCACTTTTCTGCCCACCCAACCAAACCATTGATGTCTTTCTGGAGACAACAGCTATCCTCTTCACTAGCAACCACGCGGCCAATTTTTGTGTCATCTGCAAATTTCCCAAGAATGTCTCCCGCAATTAAGTCCAAGTCCTTAATATATATGACAAACAGCAAGGGTCCCAACACCAAGCCCTGTGGAATACCACTGGAAACCACTTCCCACTCACAATAAACATTCAATGACCATGACCCTTTGTTTCCAGTCACTGAACCAAATTTGGATCCAACTCATTGCGTCCTCCTGTATCCCATGGGATCTCACTTTTCTGACCAGTCTGCCATGTGGGGCCTTGTCAAATGCCTTACTGAAATCCACATAGACAATATTCACTACACTACCCTGAACAATCCTCCTTGTTACTTCCTGAAAATTTTCTATTAAGTTAATAAAGCGCGATCTTCCCCTAAAAAAACCATGCTGACTATCCCTGATCAACCTATGCCTTTCTAAGTGATAGTTTATCCTGTCTTTCAAAATTTGATCCCAAAAATTTTTCCACCACTGAAGTCAGACTGACTGGCCTATATTTTTCTGGCCTATCACTCTCACCCTTTTTAAATACTGATACAACATTCGCAGATCTCCAATCCTCTGGTACATCATCTGTATCTAGTGAGGGTTGGAAAATGCTCCTCAGAGCATCTGTTATTTCCTCCCTGGCTTCCTTCAACAGCCTGGGATACAATCCATCCAGCCCTGGTGATTTATCCACCTTCAATGATGTCAGTCCCTCCAATATTTCCTCTCTTACTATGCTTATTGTATCCAATATTTTGCACTCTTCCTCTTTAACTAGAATGCCTGCATCATCCCTCTCCTTAGTGAAGACAGAGGCAACCCTGTCCGCATCTTCTGCATCAACCCACAAGTTACTATGTACATTTATATAGGCCCTACCTTTTCCTTAGTTATTCTATTGCTCTTAATATACTGATAAAACATCTTTGAGTTTTCTTTGATTTTGCCTGACAATATTTTTTCATATTCTCTCTTTGCTTTCCTAATTTTCTTTTTTACTTAACCTGTGTACTTTCAATACTGCTCTGGGCTTTCTACAGTATTAAGCTTTTGTGACTGTCATAGGCTCTCTTTTTCTGCTTTTTAAAAGTTCATTCTCAGGATGTGGGCTTCACTGGCTGGACCAGCATTTATTGCCTATCCCTAGTTGCCCTTGAGAAGGTGTCGGGGAGCTGCCTTCTTGAACCGCTGCAGTCCATGTGGTGTAGGTACATCCACAGTGCTGTTAGAAAGGGAGTTTCAGGATTCTGACCCAGTGACAGTGAAGGAACGGCGATATATTTCCAAGCCAGGATGGTGAGTGACTTGGAAGGGAACTTCCAGGTGGTGGTGTTCCCAACTACCTGATGCCCTTGTTCTTCTAGATGGTAGTGGTCACGGGTTTTGAAGGTGCTGTCTAAGGAGCCTTGGTGAATTCCTGAAATGCATCTTGTAGATGGTGCACACTGCTGCCAATGTGCGTCGGTGTTGGAGGGAGTGAATATTTGTGGATGTGGTGCCAATCAAGCGGTCTGCTCTGTCCTGAACAGTGCCAAGCTTCTTGAGTGCTGTGGGAGCTGCACTCATCCAGGCAAATGGTGGGTATTCACCACTTCATCAACTCATCACACTCCTGACTTTTGTCTTGTAGATGGTGGACAGGCTTTGGGGAGTCAGGAGGTGAGGTACTCATCACAGGATTCCTAGCCTCTGACCTGCTCTTGTAGCCACTGTATTTATGGCTAGTCCAGTTCAGTTTCTGGTCAACAGTAATCCCTAGGATGTCGATGGTGGGGGATTCAGTGATGGTAATGCCATTCAATGTCAAGGGGTAATGGTTAGATTCTCTCTTGGAGATAGTCATTGCTTTGTACTTGTGTGGCAAAAATGTTACTTGCTACTTGTATATTGTTCAGGTCTGGCTGCATTTGGACAAGGACCGCTTTAGCATCGGAGGATTGGCGAATGGTGCTGGACATTGTGCAATCATCAATGAACATCCCCACTTCTGACCTTATGATGGAAGGAAGGTCATTGATGAAGCAGCTGAAGATGGTTGGGCTGAGGACACTACCCTGAGGAACTCCTGCAGTGATGACCTGGAGCTGAGATGACTGACCTCCCACAATCACAGCCATCTTCCTATATGCTAGGTATGACTCCAACCAATGCAGAGCTTCTCCCTGATTCCCATTGACTCCTGTTGTGCTAGGGCTCCTTGATGCCACATTTGGTCGAATACGGCCTTGATGCCAAGGGCAGTCACTGTCAACTCACCTCATCTTAATCTGTATGCTTCTGGACAATCAGGAGGCTCTAGATTTGGCAGTACTATGCTTTTTCTTTGTTGAGACATGTCTACATTGTGCCTGTATAATCTCGCTTTTGAATACCTCCCACTGATTTGACACTGTTTTCCCTTCAGGTTGCTGTATCCAGTCCACATTTGCCGGTTCACCTCTCAGCTTTGTAAAATTTGTCCTCCCCCAGTTAGAACTTTTACTCCTGTTCTATCTCTATCCTTTTTCATAGTGAAGCTAAATCTAACTATGTTATGGTGATTGTCTCCAAAATAGTCCCCCACTGTTACTTCATCCATTCGCTCAGCCTTCATTCCCTAAAACTAAATCTAGAATTGCACCCCCTCTCATTAGGCTTGTTATGTGCTGGCTAAAAAAGTTCTCTTGAATTCAGTTCAAGAATTTTGTGCCCTCTGTGCCCTTCACACTGTTCGTATTCTGATTGACAATGGAGTAGTTCAAGTCTCCAACTATTACTGCCCAATTGTTTTTGCATTCAGAAATTTGGCTACATACTTGCTCTTCTAACTCCCTTCCACTATTCAGATGGTCTACAGTACACCCCTAGCAATATGGTTGCCCCTTTTTTATTTCTGAGCGCCCCACCCATATGGCCTCATTTGATGCTTCATTTAGTATATCATCCCTTCTCACAGCTGTAATTGATTCTTTAACCAATAATGCTACACCCTCACCTTTTTATCCCCCTCTCTATTCTGCTTGAAAACTCTATATCCAAGAATGTTGAGCTGCCATTTTTGCCCCTCTTTAAGCCAAGTTTCCATTATAGCAATGATATCAGGCTGCCATATGTCTATCTGTGCCCTCAGCTCATCGGCTTTATTTGCTCTACATCTTGCATTTACATATACATTTTAAACACTGCTAAATCCCTGTGCTGTACACTTTTTAACCTGTGCTTCTTCTGTCTTCCAGAGTCACTCACTAATTCGCCATCACCCGTTCCCTGCTCTGAATTTGCCTTCAGGTTCTCAGCCCCCTGCCAATGTAGTTTAAACCTCCTCAACAGTGCCAGTAAATTTCCCTGTGAGGATATTCATCCCAGTCCTGTTCAGGTGTAGACTGTACATGTGTTTGTAATTTAAGTGGTAGGGACACATTGTATTCCTTAGTCAGTTAATCATCACACTTTTCTGCATTATAAATGCCATTCTACTTCAGCTTTCCTATGTATCTGTGAGGATGTATGTGCATACGTGTAACTGTGAATGTATATCTGTGTATGTGTGCATATATGTGCATCTGTACATGTGAATACATACCTATACATCCAACGCACACATATGTGTGTTATATGCCCAGGGGAACAGCAAGAATACTTTGAGGATGCCCTCAAAACATCCCTGGAGATGTCCAATATCTAGCCGACTCATGGGAGTCCCTGGCTTGTGACTGATTAAAATGGAGAAGATCATTCAGGGAGGCATCAAGAGCATCAAGAGCCTTTGTTGGGAATGTGCAGAGATGAATTTGGGGTGTTAGAAGGAGCTCACAAACCCCAAACAGCCCATCTAACCAATCTTTCAAACATCCCCTGCTTTGCTTGTGGCACAGTCTGCAGATCACACATTGGACTTATCAGCCATCTCAGAACTCACTGAACCAGAGTAGAAGCAAGTCATCCTTGATCCCGAGGGACTGCCTTAGATGCAGAAGAAGAAGGAATGTGTGAGTATGTGCGTGTGTGTGTGTGTATGTGCCTATTTATGTGTATGTGTATGCATGTGTGTGTGCTTGTATGTGTATATGTACCTAGGTATGTGTGTGTGTGTGCCAATGTATGTGTATGTGCCTATGTAGGTGTGTGTCTGTACATATATGTGTACTTGTGTGCCTATGTGTAGGTTTTCCCTCTGTCTTGCTTTTTTTGTCATTCTTTTCTTGAGCACCATACAGCTGGAATTTTTCTTAACAGCTCTGACAGCTTACTGACCTGCAGAGTACCTCCAACATTTTCTATTTTTGCTTCTTATATTCAGCAGTCACAGCATTTATGCTTTTGAACTTACTCTTTCAGGCTCACATTGTCCAGATCCTTTGAAGGATGTTGAAGCCTCGGGACCATGTGTCCTTTCTGAGATGAGGTGCTAACTTGAGGATGGCGTCCTGGCATCAGATGTCAGGAGGTGCTGCCTCCTCAAACATCTCACCAGTATCACAGCCACAAAGGCATCTGACAAGAGCCAGGAGCTGTCGGTCGATCCTCAGTGGCCTCATAGCTTATGCCTTCAATGTGAGAAAGTTCCTCAAGGAGATCTATCTGGCGCAATGGAACTATGCACTCTGTGTAACATTGCTGGTGAGTCAGATAATTCACACTTGGGACAAATCAGCCGATGACGTTCTGCTGTCGTGTATCAATTCAGAGATGATTCAGTTGTCTGTGGTGCTTTCTTCCAAATCACACTTACATCTGGTACTTTGTTAGGGATCCTGGGCTGCATTTATCCTCATCACGTGGATGCAGACCACCTGTGCATGACAATGTCAAACACACGCCTGCCAGGCTTTAAAATGCCACAAGTTTAACACAGGCACTGCGCCCTCAGGGGCTGCACTTCATTGGTGTGGGCATTGGTGGCATCCATCAGTGTCAATGCGAGAGGGGTGCAGGGCACCTTGATTTCACTCCAGCTGCCCCTTCCCCTTAAGGAGTTAACCAGGGGCCCTCGGGCATACATAGGGAGGAGGACCAGCAGCTGGACACCCCGGGGTGTCTGGCCAATCCCAATCCCCTTTTCCTGGCGCTTTCCAAGTCCAAAATGCACACACACACCACGAAGCCCTCGGGTCAGCTGCCTTTGCAAAGAAAGGGCAGACTTCAGTTTCAGTACATCCTCGCTCCTATCCCACTACCTCCCCTACACATTGTCTAAAGCAACCATGTGCACTTCCAGATCCTGCTCAAAGCCTCCATTGCCTGCCAGAAACACCATTTGGAAATAGCATCAGTGATCTCGGTGAGTGGTCAGGTGAGGGGACGCACAGCGCTGCATCCCTAGTTTGTGATGAGAGTCTTGTCCCCACAAGACACACAACCACAGGCTGACTGATGCAAAGGGTTGGATGTTCGAGCACCAGGACAATAAGTGGCCGAGAGGGGCCAAGATTCGTCACCTTGAGATGGGAAGGTGCCCCCACATATTGGTGAGTTTACAGATGTGCAGTCTGAAAGTCAAAAATGCAGTTGGTTGGCAACAATGCACACAAGCTCTGGGTATGGACTTATATCATGAAAACCCTGCCGAGAGACAGAGAGCACATGGAGTTGCAAGATGTATGCCCCTCCTCCATGCATTAACGCATCTCTACTTGTACACTACCCTTCACCTTTCAAGAATGTAGATGAGATAGGAGAACACCTCTGCCTCAATATTGCACAGCCAAGAATAAACATGAGATGGCCCTGCAAAACATGTGAACGAAGTGTGTTCCACAAGCACACTTAACATTAAGGTCAAAACATCACTGATATCAAGAATGATGTGCAAAAGGGGCACACACTGTGGTGATATGGAAGCATTCTACTTTGACGAGAAGCCCTTGATAGTGACATAAGCAGCAAGTGGCGGTAGGGACCATGGTGTGTCACCTGAGTGATTGCTACACAGATCAGCATAACAAGGAGGCACACACACCAGATGTGGAATGGGTGTGATTCTATTTACAGTTGTGAACATCTGTGCCACTGTTGTGCTCTATTATTTTCTTGATTCTCTAGTCCTACTACTACATCTGGGTGCATCCCTTACATCCACAGCGGAGGTGGAGGCTGCCTGTTGACTGCTAAGCCCCATTGTTTATGATGACTTCAGTGGGTACCCTCTGGAGGGCAGAGACCTGGAGGGCCCCGGTCTACTTTGTGTCTCCTACTATAGGGCGGGCACACCCTCCTTGGCCTGTGGAGCTGGAGATGATGGTATCAGAGGAAAAGGGGGTTGGGATTGGCCAGACACTCTTTCAATAACCTGAGTGCATGGCCCCAGGGTGTCCAGCTGCTGGTCCTCCTCCCTATGGGTGCCCGAGGGCCTCTGGCTGACTCCTCGAGGGGAAGAGGCAGCTGGAGTGAGATCGAGGTGTCCTGCACCCTCTTGCATTGACACTGATGGATGCCTACACCAATGAAGTGCAGCAGTGCATGACGGATGTGCATTTTAAAAATTCATTCACAGGATTTGGGCTTCGCTGGCTGAGCCAGCATTTATTGCCTATCTCTAATTGCCCTTGAGAAGGTGGTGGTGAGCTGTCTTCTTGAACTGCTGCAGTTCATGTGGTGTAGGTACACCCACAGTGCTGTTAGGGAGAGAGTTTCAGGATTTTGACCCAGTGACAGTGAAGGAACGGTGATATATTTCCAAGTCAGGATGATGAGTGACTTGGAGGGGAACCTCCAGGTGGTGGTCTTCCCATCTCTCTGCTGCCCTAGTCCTTCTAGATGGTGGTGGTCATTGCTTTGGAAGGTGCTGTCTGAGGAGCCTTGGTAAATTCCTGCAGTGCATCTTGTAGATGGTGCACACTGCTGCTACTGTGGTGGTGGAGGGAGTGAATGTTTGTGGATGTGGTGCAATCAAGTGCGATGCTTTGTCCTGGACAGTGCCAAGCTTCTTGAGTGTTGTTGGAACTGCACTCATCCAGGCAATTGGATAGTATTCCATCACACTCCCGACTTGTGCCTTGTAGATGGTGGACAGGATTTGGAGAGTCAGAAGGTGAGTTACTCATCACAGGATTCCTAGCCTCTGACCTGTTCTTGTAGCCACGGTATTTAAATGGCTGGTCCAATTCAGTTTCTGGTCAATGGTAACCCCCAGGATGTTGATAGTGGGAGATTCAGTGATGATACTGCCATTAAATGCCAAGGGACGATGGTTAGATTCTCTCTTGTTGGAGATGGTTATTGTCTGGCACGTGTGTGGCACAAATGTAACTTGCCACTTGTCAGCCCAAGCCTGGATATTGTCCAGGTCTTTCTGCATTTGGATATGGACTGCTTCAGTATCTGAGGAGTCACGAATGGTGCTGAACATTGTGCAATCATTTGCGAAAACCCCCACTTCTGACCTTATGATGGAAGGAAGGTCATTGATGAAGCAGCTGAAGATGGTTGGGCCGAGGACACTATGCTGAGGAACTCCTGTGGTGATGCCCTGGAGCTGAGGTGACTGACCTCCAACAACCACAACCATTTTTCTTTGTGCTAGGTACCAAGGTCTCCATAGCGGTCACTATCATACCAGTGTTGACATTGGTGCGTTGGCATGATGGCGCGATCACCTCAGACTGAAGATGGACGGACACCCCCATCAACAGTTATAACCTGAGGAATGTAGCTGGTGTCCCTTCCTGATATTTCCGTGCTTATTTTTGCAGCTCCAGCAACTGATTTAGGACCGAGTCCAAAGGCTCATCACCTGACTCGGAGTCAGCTGAATCATTGCCTCCAGCAGTCCTCCGAGTGCCGGCGACCTCGGATGTCATTGCCTCCACCTGCTGTGGACCAAATTGTGCGCCGTGCTCATCAAATTGTGACCCCGAGCCTGCTTTAGATCTGGGTCCCTCTGAGGTGTGATTCTCTGTACTATTGGAGGGTGTGGTTGAAAGCTGTAACAGACTTTCAAGGCTGCTATGTTCTGGTTCCTCATCTGAGGTGTTCTTTGGGTTGGAGCTGACGGCCTGGCTGGCTAAGGATGTTGGGTGCTTAGCAGAGGTGCCTATGGTAGAAAGTAGAGATAATTAGTGCATGTCAGCCAATTAAAAAAAAACAGGAGAGTGCACTCACAGTAGCGTGGCCTGACAGGTGATCTGGAGCAGGATCCTCACGTGGGTGTTTGCAGCTGACCTCACCGTTGCCATAGGCATTGTCCACATCCTCTCCAGCCAGCTTGACAGCTCTGTTCCCGAACTCCATTAGGATCTTTAGTTCCAGAACTCCACCTCCCGGTCTGGGTCCTCTCCCTGCATGATCTTCTCCTGCATAAAGGCAGATGGAGAAAGTCTGAGCAAGGCACGTGCCAGGGCAGATGAGAAGGATGCCTGGCATGTTTGAGTGGTGAGTGGTGCCATGGACAGGATGAGGACATGACCTGCAGAGGAGATGAAGGTGAGTGTGAGAGAGTGAGTGGTGATGTCCATTGAGCTGACAATGAGTGAGGTCCCTGTGACTGTCTGATGGGCTTGTGAGTGTGGGGGTTGAGAGTGTTTAGATGGTGACTTACCGTGGCATCACAGATAAGATCATTCATCCTCTTTCTGCACTAGGTGGTTGACCTCTTCTGTGCAGCATTGGCAGTGACTACCGCTGCCTGCCATGCCTTTGCTGTAAGATTGGTGGATCTCCTGCGGACAGAGCTGGGGTAGAGGACATTGTGGCGGGCTTCCTTGTCATTCAAAAGGCATTCCAATGAGGCGTCAGCGAGCTTTGGTCCTACCATCCTCTTGGGTTTCGGGGTCATATCTTGAGTGAAGCAGTCCTGGGCTCCATACATTGAGAACTGTGCATGCGGCTGCAGTTTATATGTGGCACTCAGAGTGAGGAGACGACAGGTGCAGTCACGACATCTGAATCGCCCGCCAGCGATGCAGCGTATTTCCCATGCCTGCATTATTAACGAGGTGGGAAGCAGATTATTACACATGAAAACTTGCCTTTGCGGCTGGCAGGAAAACATTGATTTTTAGACCCACTATCACACTTAGTTCAATTCAGGGAAAACCCTGCCCTTTTTTCTCTCAACTGGTGCTGCCTGATCTGCTGAGTGTTTCCAGTATTTTCTGTTTTCATGCCAGATTTCCAGGATCTACAGTATTTTTTTTTGGTGTTCCCAGCATCTTTCGCCCTTTTTATATCATTATTACCATGTATTTTCCCTTCCCCTAGAATGCTATTCATTTCTCTCCTCTTCATTGCCATCTATTTATCCCTTTGCAGTAATCATATAGGGTGTGAATTCTTGGAACGCATTTAAAATCGTTTTCGAGATCAGTATGTCAAGGAACCAACTACAGAACTGGCTATTTTGGATCTAGTAATGTGCCATGAGAAAAGGCTAATCAATAAGTTGTAGTAAAGGAACTTCAAGGGAAGAGTAATCATAATATTATAGAATTATATATTGAGTTTGAGAATGATTTATGTCAGTAAATGAACTTGGTTCTTCAATCTGAACAATGCAGACTACATAGGTACGATGGGTGAATTGACTAAGTTAGATTGGAAAACCAGATTTAAAAATATGACAGTAGCCAAGCAATGACAAACATTTAATGAATTAATTCATAGTTAGCAACAAACATATATTTGCTTAAGGAATAAAAGCTCCACGGGAAAAGTGATCCAATCACGGCTAACAAGAGCAATTTAAAATAGTGTTTGTTAAAAGTGAGGAATGCTGGGAGGATGCTTAGAATGTTGCCAAAAAGAAGATTAAGCCCGAGGGTTGGGTGGATTTTAGAATCAGCAAAGGAAATTGATAAGGAAAGAGAATAAGAGGGCAGACTAGTGGGGGGGACATAAAAACAGATCGCTAAAGCTTCTACAGGTATGTAAATAAGAAGATATTGGCCCATTTAAGGAAGAAACAGTTGAAATTATAATGGGGAATAACAAAATAGCGGTCATTAAACAAATACCCTGGCCAGAATTTTACGCTTTCCAGCCAGTGGGTTTTTAGGCAGGGGGTGGGAGCGTGAAATTGAAGGGACGGGATTCCCTTCGAGTTCCTACCCTGACCACACAGCGATTTTATGCTGAAATGGCTAGACCTCGGACGGGAATCCTACCCTTGCCCCAACTGAGGGCCTTAAGTGGCCAATTATTCAGGCGTGAAATGGCTGTGGGGTACCCAGAGTCGGCGGGGATGTATTCCCCACTGACTCTTCGGAAGACGAGAAATGAAACCCCACCATTTGAAAAGTTTAGAGCCTTGTGTCTGTCATGATGGTAGAAGACATAAGTACATAAAACCCATGCTGGAATCATAGGGAACTGAGGGTCAAGTGTGAGTGAGGAACTTAAACTAAGTGATATTAGTAAAGAAATAGTACAGGAGATAATAATGGGATTTAAAGTCCTAAAAATGATAGCTGCAAAAATAGTGAATACATTGGTTTTGATCTTCCAAAATTTGCTAGATTTTAAAAGTCCCCAGGATTGGAAGGTAGCAAATGTAGTCCTGCTATTCAAGAAAGGAGGAAGAGAGTAAAAAGAAGTAATAGACTGGTTAGCCTGATATCAGTAGTAGTGAAAATGCCAGAATCTATTATTTGGAATGTGGTAATAGGGCACTTAGAAGGGCATAATATCATTAAGCAGAGTCAGCACTGATTTATGAAAAGGAAATTGTGTTTGACAAATCTGGATGAGTTTTTTGAGGATGCAATTAATAAGATGGATAAGAAGGAAGCAGTGGGTGTAGTGTAAACAGATTTTAAGCAATTTGATAAGCAGCCACACAAGAGATTATTGCACAAAATTAGGACTCATGGGATCGGTGGTTACATATTAGCATGACCTGAGCATTGGTTAACAGACAGAACACAGGGAGCAGGATGAAACAGGACATTTTTGGGTTGGTAGGCTGTAACTAATAGGATACCTAAAGGGTTGGTGTTTTAGCCTCAACCATTTACAATCTATATCAATGACCTAGATGAGATAAAAGTAGGTAATATATCCAAGTTTGCTGACAATACTGCAAGGAACATATCTCTTTATTTCTGGTGGACTGTTATAAAGAACATATCTTCTTATTTTCTGTTGGACCGTGAATTAGAATTACAATGGCTGCAGTTTAAAGGACATGTCCACTGGAACAGGCTGAGAGATATATACAGTGTTGCAGTCCTGGAACAGAGTGTGCTATGAAAGACAGGATGGTGCCAGAAAGGAGTCCTGGGCCAAGGGAGCTGCCTGACAACAGCATTTTAATTGGCTCCTGACCAGGTGACCAGGGGTTTTATGTGGTAGCAAAGCAACAGAAAGCACCTGTCCTGCAAAGAGAAAACATCTAAAATCTCTTTTCCTCATATCTCTATAACCTGCTCTCTCTCTCTGAGGAAACCCCTTTAAAAAGCAAAAGTGGAAAACCACTTGAGATATTGAATAACAAGCTCTGAACCAGTGAGCTAAATACTGGAAGTGCTAGAAGACCACCCTGTGTCATCAACAAGAACTGAAAGGAATTTGGAAGACAATGATCAAAATCAACCCATCAAATCTTCTACTCCAGATTGGTGTTATTGAACTGTTTTGTCCCACCCTTAAAATCCATGTTTTGTGTGCCTTACATGTCTTGTGTGTGTGTGTGTGTGTGTAGGGATTTAAGAAGGGGGTAGAGCTTAAGTTATAATGTTAGAAGTTAGCAATTCATGTTTTTTTTTTTCCTTTGCCATGAATTAAAGACAGTTTGTTCAACAAATAGTTATTTACTTATTAATTTTACAAACCTGTTCGTATTCTTTTAATCTAAATTAAACAGTTAGGTCAAATTGGGGTAATCTGGTGGTTTGGTCAAACTTTTCACGTTTGTCACAGCTCGGGGCTTGATATTACAGCACATTATCCCCAGTGAGTCATGACAATACAAAGGTAGGTGGGAAAATAAGCTGCGAGGAGTATGTAAAGAGATATCGATGGATTATGTGAGTGGGTATAAACATGGCAGATGAAATATGAAGTGTGGAAGGGTGAAATTATCTGTTTTGGAAGTAAAAATAGAAAAGCAGAACACTTTTCAAATGGTGAGAGATTGGAAAGCCTTGGTATTCAGAAGTGTCCTTGTACATGAATCACAAAAAGTTAACATGCAAGCGCAGCAAGTACTGAGGAAGACAAATGGTATGTTAGACGTTATCACAAAGGAATTGGAGTAAAAGAGAACAGTGGTTTACTACAATTTTTATAGGCCCTTGGCGTGACCACACGTGGTATACTATGCACAGTTTTGGTCTCCTTGCCTAAGGAAAGACATTATTACCTTTGAGGGAGTGTAACAAAGGTCTACTAGACTGGAACCGCATTCCAGGAATCAGACATTGTCCTATGAAAAGAGATTGAGTAAACTAGGCTCATGTTCCCTGGAAATTAGAAGAATGACAGATGATTTCATTGAAACATATAAAATTCATAAGGCCATGAAAGGGTAGATGCTGAGAAGATGCTTCCTCTGGCTGGGCAGTGAAAAATTAGGGGCCACAGTCCTTAGAATAAGAGGTTGGCAATTTAGTACTGAGATGGGGAGAAATTTCTACAATCAGAGGTTTGTGATTCTTTGAAATTCTCTACATCAGAGAGCTATCATGCACAGTCAAGACAAAGATCTGAGGGTTATTGGATACCAGGGGAATCAAAGAATGGGAATATTGTAGGAAGATGGAATTTAGGTAGAAAGTAAATCAAAATCTTACTGAATGGTGTAAGTTTGAAGGTCCAAATGAACTTGTTCATTGCTCCTATTTCGTATGTACAGGATATCACCAGGCCCAGAGTACAGGATATCAGCAGGCTCACAGTGCAGGATATCACCAGGCCCAGAATGCAGGTTATCACCAGGACCAGAATACAGGATATCACCAGGCCCAGAATACAGGATAGCACTAGGTCCAGAGTGCAGGGTATCACCAGGCTCAGAGTGCAGGATATCACCAGGCCCAGAATACAGGATAGCACTAGGTCCAGAGTACAGGATATCACCAGGGCTCAGAGTGCAGGATATCACCAGGCCCGGAGTGCAGGATATCACCAGGCCCAGAGTGCAGGATATCACCAGGGCCCACAGTGCAGGATATCACCAGGACCAGGGTGCAGGATATCACCAGGGCTCAGAGTGCAGAGTATCACCAGGCCCAGAATGCAGGATATCACCAGGGCCCACAGTGCAGGACATCACCAGGGTCGGAGTGCAATACATCAGCAGGCTTAGAGTGCTGGACATCACCAGGCCCAGAGTGCAGGATTTCACCAGGGTCTACCCAGAAGGAAAAAATAGTGAAAACTAGGAAATAAAAATACTGGTCTTAACTGGTCCTGTATATTTTATAATGGAACATCAGTAAAAACTGGGAAATAAGAGTACAGGTCCAAATTGTTTTTTTGTTCTGGGTAGTGTATGTATACCCCCTCCCCGGTCTCCCCCTCACCATTGCAGCTTGAAAATTCATAGGTTTTTAGTTAATTCCAACCAAGAGTTTTCATGCCTCTAGATTACAGGAAGAAAGGAAACCTGACAGCGATAAGGATATCCACGGTTTTGAGTTTGTAGGGAAGAATAATTTTGAGTTCAGACTCACTTACAACTTGAATTAATTACTCTTATTCCTCCTGAGAGGCTTGGAGACACGGTATCTGCTGTATCTCTCAGCCAGGTTATGCCAACCAGAGGAAATGATTGAGTATAAACACTACTACCACAGGATAAAAGGCAAGTGATTGAAATGCAAAATAGAGCACATTTATTAAAATATAATTGAGACTGGGGCAATTGTCAATGAAGCTACATAAAAGTGGCAAGATTTTACAATTCTGTGACGTTTGACATACAACAGTTATAAAAATCTGACCTAGCAACAAAGGAAATGCAGAAGGCTGACAGATCAGTGGTAATTGAGCATATATTCTTGTTTCAATGTGACCTTTAGATATCCTAAAGCTTTGAGTTCAGTGTTCCTCTGTGCACTATTTAAAAGCAGGAATTAGACCGCAATTTGCATTGGGATGTGGAACTGCTATCACAGAAACTGAATGAATGCATAAAGAGACATGTATTCACCTGAATAGTCACATAAATCTGAATGTTAGGGAGCTAGATGGATTTACAATTACACCCATTTCAAATTCTGTAGTTGATCTCATCCATTTTTAAAAAGCATATAATCAGCCCTAAAGTGTCTTAAACTTCATTACAGGCCAGCTCCCCTGTTCGACCTTTACCCCTACATGGAGTCAGTCAATCTGAGCTGGGCTGCGGCAGGGGCACTGGGTTTGGCAGTGTGACTCCTGGGCTAGGGAAGGCGGAGACAAAGCAGCTAGTCTTCCTGCTCTTAATTGCCAACTGTTAACCCCAGAAGTAAATGGGAATGTGTGGTAACCAGGGGAAGGACAGAGTTGATTAGATTTGCCTTGTAAAAACAGATTGGATCAACTGCAGAATTTGAAACAGATGCAATTGCAAGTCCAGATAGCTTCCTAACATTAACATTTATCTGGCAATTCAGATGAATATATGGCTTTTTTATTCTATTTGTTCAGTTTCTGTGAAGGTAAGTCACAGTTTCAGGGTCAAAAATGAGGTGTGACAACTCGGGTGAGCTCCAGGAGAGCAGCCTGACACTGTCCTGTGATTAACTCAGTCAAAATGCTCTAATTGATGCGCTTATTTTCATCCATGTTGGAATTTATTTTATTTTCTTCTTTTGAACCTCTGTGCTCAGCAGGTGGCTAGAGTAAGGGACATAGGGACAGGAGGAGGCCATTCAGCCCCTCAAGCCAACTCCATCCTTCGATTAGATCGTGGCTGATCTGTATCTTGACTATCTGCCCGCCTTGGCCCCATAATATTTAATACCCTGGCTTAATTAAAATCTATAAATCTCAGTTTTGAAATTCTAATTGACCCACCAGCTTTCTCTCTTCCTCATGAATCCAATACTGGATCGCCATGGGCCTGAATTTTTCAGATGGTGGGGATCTCCCTCTCGCCATCTGAAGGGGCGGTGGAGAACACATCCCTGCCAACTCTGGGTGCCCCGTAGCCATTTCACGCTCGAATGAGCATTCAGTGGCTGCAGGCAGGACCTCCACCCCTCACATGGGAGGAAGCCCCGCCTTTGAGAGCTGCCAGCCAATTTGATTGGACAGCAGATCTTCAGTCCCTGCAGCGACAGCGCTGCAGTGGAAAGATGAAGAAATGCAGAAATGCAGGAGGACATGGAGCCTAAGTCCGGGCACTGAAGACCCGGTAAATTGAAAGGGTCCCAGAGTGGGGACAGTAGGGAAGGCCTGGGGGGGGGGGGCTGGTGGGGGGCATGAAGGGGACCATCGGGGTCTCAGGGGAAATGGTCTGGAAGGGGAGGGAAATCCGGAGGCCACAAGACCTTAAGAGGTGCCCCCAGTCACAAGGGAGCTTCTGATGGGGGCACCCGCCTACCCTCCCTCCCACCACCAGTTCCCTAGGATCTAACCTTGTTCTTTTTCGGGCTTCCCGCATGGAAGGTCAATCCTCTCGCCAGCCTAAAAATTGAGGCTGGGTGTGAAAACGCCCTTAAGTCTCCAATGTTTGGCCACTTAAGGGCCTCAGCTGAGGGCAAAGATAGGCTTCCAGTCTGAGGCTTTGCCTACCCCAGTGTAAAATCTCTCTGTGGTCAGCACGAGCGGGAATCCTGAGGGAATCCCATTCCTTCAATTTCATGTTTCCCCTAACAACCTAAAACCCACCGGCAGAGAAATGTAAAATTCTTTTCCTGGTGATGAGAGAATTTGGGAAAACGACGGGAGATAAAATGATTGACATTCCTCCCATTCTTGCCAATCCAGGACCAAGCTTTGAGGTGCAATTGTGGAAATGATTACAAGGAGGGCAGGCTATGGCTGACACTGATCTCTCACTGAGCACTGAGTACCCTGGAGTGTGAGCCAACCTCATAGAAGAATGTGCCTTTGCCAAATAAAATAATGGCAAATAAAAACAAAAACAAAACGTGCTTGGAATCGCTGTAGAGTTCAATAACTTTTAAAAAGAGATATGAATTTTCCAGGGACTGACGGAAAGTGTTGCATGGCAAGATTTAATGTTTTAAGACTTTTACTGTAACAAACAATCTGAAATCAAATAACTAAACATTGCATAACAGGCAACAAATACTCTAAAAAAAATGGTACACCAATTGCTCATTGACTTCTCACCATAAAATGATGGAGATGCGATGTCAGTGGTATTGGGGACTCACAGACTCACAGACATGAGCACAGGTCATATCTCGCATTGATGCGATGCACAATGGTAATCAACTGAACGATTAGAAAAAGAATATTTACAAAAAAGACTGACCACCAAAGGAAAGAGTGATGAATGACAGGCTCCAGAATAAAATTAAGAAAGGAGACAAATATGAGAAAAAGGGGCAAAGGATGATAGATGTAAATATATTTAACAACCACAACTTGTATTTAAATACTACATTTAACATAGATAAAACTGCCCCAAAGATGTAAGGAAAGGCTGGTATTAAGCCAAAAAAGCAGAGATTGGTCAGAAAGGTGGGCTTTCAGTAAGGTCTTTAGGGAGGAAATTCCAAAGCACAAGGGCCTAGGTGGCTGAAGGCCACCAATTGTTGAGTCAAAGGATGGGGAAAATGCACAAGAGGCCTGAGCCTGAGGAATGGAGAATAAGGGTTGTTGTTAGAGGGTTGGGAGAACTTACAGAGATAAAGAGGGACAGGACCATGGAGGGTTTTAACCATAAGGATGATCATTTTAAATTTCCTGGGCTTTATGGTTGCAAGCTGACATCAGTCAGGGAGGACATGGATAATGGGTGAGCATGAACCGTAGACTTTTTGATGTGCTGGTTTAGGCAGATAAGCAGGCCAGGACAGCACTAGTCACATCTGCTAATGACTAAAACACATATCTGCCTGAATTTTCCTTGGCTCTATGATCACCTGATGGAACAGTGAGTCAAGGAACAAGTTAAGTCATTTGGATAGGGTACGGCAGTTTAGTGGCTGGGATATTTTGAGTTTATTCTTTCATGGGATATGAGCAGCACTGGCAAGGCCAGCATTTGTTGTTCATCCCTAATTTCACTTGAACTGAGTGGCTTGCCAGGCCATTTCAGAGGGCAGTTAAGTGTCAACCACATTGCTAAGGGTCTGGAGTCACAAGTAGGCCAGGCAAGGTGAGGATGGCAGATTTCCTTCCATAACAGACATTAGTGAACCAGATGGGTTTTTACAGGAATAGGTGATAGTTTCATTGTCACCATTACTGAGACTATCATCTAATTCCATCTTAATTAATTACCATGTCTGCTATGGTGGGATTTGAACCCATGACCCCAGTGGACTAGTCCAGTGACATTACCACTATGCCACTGTCTCTGGATAGTGGAGGAGCAACCCAGAGGTTGTGAGTTCAGAATCCTACCATGGAAAGTCATGGACTCAGAGTATAATAGCAAATTGCTATATAGAAGGAGGCCATTCAGTTCATCATGCCGGTGCTGGCCTTTTAGAAAAAAAGTAATGTTTAGCTGCCCTGCTTTTTCTCTGTAACCCTATAAGCTCCTCATGCTCAAATATCTATCCAACGCCCAGTAAAGGCATGTCCTAGTCATCACTTTAAACATGGACTGCATTCACATTGAAGCTTCTGGAACTCCCCATTTTTTTAAAAGTGCACATTAACAAGATGGCTGCCAAGGGCCAGGTGACCTTTGCAACTGTAACCCAGACTACCTCAAGCTTCCGGAAAGTTCCTAACTAAATCACCATGGGTGGGGACCTCCCCCTTGAATGAGCATGCCCTGACAGCATCCTCCTACGGAATTCACACCTGCCATTTTTCGAAGTTTATTCCAAACTCAAAATCAATGGACTTCCAGGCTTCACATCTCTAAATTTTGCAATTTAACAACAAGAGAACTACAGAAAACCAGCTGACCACAAGTGAGTGTGAAGAGGCATCATCTATCTCCATGCTTTACCAATGGCTTTCAGCTTTAATCAATTCTCCGAGGACAATAGCAGCTGATCATGTGACCAAAACTGGCTTCCAGTCCCAAAATCCTTCATTATTCGAAGACTCAGAGGGACCTAGGCTGTCTGCAGAATATCAGCTGCAGACAAAGACAGTGACACTGAAACTTTTTTTTAAACTTGGAGACTGCTACCTATTCAACAGCCTCCCAGCTGGATTCCTAAACCCAAGTTCACCTGAAAAGAAATTTTACCTCCTGCTATGAAAACCACAGGGGCCTAACTTTGTAAACTGCTGAACATTTATCTCTTTGAGAGGATCCTGCAATAATCCTGATATCTAACTCCAACCAATTGAACTTTCTTTAATGGGTGTGCGATGATTGCAACCTTCCAACATGGGCCAAACACATGAACTATGAACTATTCTTTTGCTTGCAACTTGCAAAAATTGCACTATTCTCTCTAACTGTTTTTTTCAAGTATGTGTGTGTGTGTGTGTGTGTGTGTGTGTGAGTGTGTGTGTGAGTGCTGAGTGATTGATGTGGTTAGACTTTCAGGATTAATGCATGAATAAATAATCCTCATTACTTAAAACCTTTAAAACAGCTTGCTGCTGTTATTTGAATTGACCACGTGCTCTGGGGGCTAAGAAACACACACATCTTCCTCTCTAAAAGTCATGGACAGTAAAGGAAATGTATAAGGGTTTCAGTTCTCTTCTGACCCTGCCTGTGACATCTTTAAAAATTATTTATGAAATCAGCTTCCATCACCTTTTAAGTAAAGTGTTCCAAACCTCAGCAACTCTCTGAGAGAAGAGATTTTGCCTCATCGCCCCTCTAGACCTTTTGTTGATGATTTTATTGATTTAATGTGACCTCTGGTTATTTACTCACTCTCCGGAGGGAATAATTAACTTTGAATTTAATAGGCCTGGTACCAAGAAATGATTGTGAAGGCAGTTGGATTGTTATAAAAAGAGGCAACCACAGCTGGCTGACCCATGACCTCCACCCGCTCAATGTGGCTGCATCCTAAGGTCTCTGAAGTGATTCATCAAGGCACTTGGTTACACAAAAAAAATCGTTGATTTCAAGAAAATCCACCACTGCCACTCTCTCAGGGAAATTAGGGATGGGCAATAAACAAAGCATTGCCAATGTTGCCCACAACATGGGAACGAAAGATAAATACACTTGTTTCTACACATTGTGACATTTTCGCCATCTGGGCATCAAATCACACTGGTTGCAAGTAGTGTGAAAACTCCCATAGATCATGTTGGGCATCAGCCTGGAGCTCATTACATTCCCCACCACATGAATAATAAGGGGAGAGGTTTTCAATGTTTCCAAATGGACCATCCGGCTATTCTTCTTAGCGCCAGGCATTGTGCAGCAATGAGGCACACAGCAATGAACTCAGGCAGAGGAGCAGTAATGATTTCAGTGGCATTTTAATACTTTTTTTCAAATGAGGACACATCACAGTGGCATTTTGCTGAGATGTGTACTACAGCAGAACCATCTGTTCCAGTGAAACAGTGGAGGGAGTGATCGCATTGCACAAAAGCCTATTATTATAGATCAGGACCTGTAGTTACAGACACAATAGCTTCCAAAATTGTGGATGTCTTTGTTAAAATCTAGACTTCCCCTCATCACACTGCAAGAAATGAAGTGTTGATTCAAACACATGGCCCTTTCCTTTTTGTCTCCAGCAGACGAAAAACACTGGAGAAGGAAATTTAAAACAGAAATGTTTATGGCTGCATATAGTGACACCACCAGTTCTTGCAGGAAAGAAGATGATTGCTCTGTCAATCATACCTGGAACAATCGCTGCTGGAAGTGACTGGGATTGATTTTACTTGCAATTTGCATCCTGTAACTATGCCTCCACTCTCTACATTTTACTAAAGAAATAATCCTGCTTTTATAGGGAGACTCTGCTCTTTTTTGGTCATCAGTACTGTTTTCTGTAGACTCGCTGTTTAAATAGACTCTGTTTGCTGAGTAAATATGACTGCTGTAATGCACAGTGACTCTGTTTAAAGAGACTCTAAATACAATGGGTTCCCTGCCAGTCATAGTCGGGGAGTCATTATGGTGCACAAGGAGGTCATTTGGTGCATCAAGCCTGTGGAATATGCCCTGCTCTACCTCCAACTCATCGGATGATACCCATTTTAACATCTAGAACAAATACCTTCATATAATACCAGGCTCTCACTATTCAAAAATAATCAGCTTTTTACTTTTCCTATCAAAGTGAATAACTTCACACTTTGCCACGTTGTATTCTACATGGGATATTCTTGCTCGAGTACCCAACCTGTATATATTCCTCTGCAGCCTCTTTCATTTACTTTGCTAGCCAACTTCATATTGTCAGCAAACCTGGATGCCTTACACTCAGCTCCCTCATGGAATATAGATAATACATTAATATAGATTAAAAATAGCTGGGCCCGAGTATTGATCGTTGGGGTAACCTGGACCAGGGTTTTCCGGGGTGGTCTGGCCTGCTCGGTGGCTGGGCCCGAGAGCGGTCAGAAAGCCGACCTCCGCCTGATCCATGTGGATCAAAGAATGCCATGTTTATCCTGTCCCAGTCCTCAAGGCTGGACAACGTAATCCAAGTTGAGCCGGCAGTCCCTTTTGCTGTTGGCTGAGGAAGAAACTCTTTACCTTTCAACCTCCTCCCACTGCTGTTTGCAGTTGGCCTTTTGTTTATAAGTAGGCCTGCGTAATGTCTCCACATGGTGGACAGTACTATTCAATCTGCACCCCCCTATGTCTTTTGATTGCAATATGAGTTACTACATGATGCCCTGAGCTTCCGGAGCAAGGATAGGTTTTTGATGGGAAGTGGGCTGAAATTTGTTGTTGGGAACTTGGTATTCCTTGTTTGCCGGTTTTTCCCTCCCCCCACAATGTCATGGGTTTCAAACTCTTCTTTGCTTTTGACAACAGCCATTACAGCTGGAGCAGAACCTTGGTTTGAATCCTGTCATTTGGCCATAACTTCCAGCTATGGTCGGAAAGTGATGGCCCGCTGGGATTAGAAGAAATATATGCACACTTACCGGGTGTTGAAGATTACGCTGACCCTCCTGACCGCTGGAGATGCTTGGGGCCTCCGTCGAAAGGCTCCTCACAGGCCTCAGCGAAGTGTAGCTTCGGCGGGTTCAAAGAGGCCGCCGCCCTCCTTTTTACTGCACTTGCTGCCTTAGAGCAGGGAAGTTTAAAGGGCCAGGGAAATTGAGAGGCCAGGGAGAAGGTAAGTGTCCAAGGTAAGTGGTTAGGACTGGGTGTGGGGGGCGGGGGGGGGAATGGTGGGGGGTGGTGGGGGTGTCTGGGGGCAGTCTGGGGGGGTCATGGCTCAAATGTCCGGTGGGGTGTGGTCAGTCAAAAGTCTGGTCAGGGAGGGGGCGTGGTGTGGTGTTGGAAGTCTGTGGGCAGCGGGGTCTGAGGTCAGCAGGGCGGGGGGGGTGTGGGGTGTGCCCGTTTTGGAGGTTGATGAGGGCGCTGGTTCCTCCGGGGTGTGCAGACAGAGCCAAGCTTCTGGCACCACAAGCAGCCTGTCTGTACAGGAGGGGAGGAAGAGAGGAAGAGCAATAGTAATAGGGGATTCTATAGTCAGGGGAACAAATAGGCGCTACTGTGGCCATCAATGTGACTCCAGGATGGTATGTTGCCTCCCTGGTGCCAGGGTCTGGGATGCCACTGAACAGCTGCAGGGCATCCTGAAGGGGGAGGGTGATAAGGCAGAGGTCATGATACATTTTGGTAGACATAGGTAGAAAGAGGGATGAGGTCTTGCATCAAGATTTCGGGAGTTAGGCAGTAGACTGAAAAGCAGGACCTCTCGGGTTGTAATCTCTGGATTACTCCCAATGCCATGTGCTAGCGAGCACAGAAATAGGAGAATAGCGCAGATAAATATGTGCTTAAGAGTTGGTGCAGGAGGGCGGGTTTTAGATTCCTGGATCACTGGGACTGTTTCTGGGGAAGGTGGGACCTGTACAAGCGGGACGGTCTACATCTGAATCAGAGTGGGACTAGTGCTGTTGGGAGGAGTATAAGCTAATTCAGCAGGGGCAGGGGACACAGAATGTTAGCAGAATAGGGACACATCATAATACAGTAAAACAATCAAGTCAGAGGGAGTACAGCTGCATTAAGTCTCAAGGGAATAAGGCAAGGCTGGATGGCCTCTACTTTAATGCCAGGAGTATTACAGGTAAAACGGATGAGTTAAGAGTGAGGATTGACACGTGGAATTGTGATATAGTAGCCATCATAGAGACGCAGCTGAGGGAGGGGCAGGATTGGCAGCTCAACATTCTGGGATATAGAATCTTCAGGCAGGACAGGGGAGGGGGTAAAAGAGTAGGAGGCATTGCATTATTAGTTAAGGAGTCGGTTAGTAAGGATAGATGATATCTTGGCGGGGGCATCGATGAAGCTTTGTGGGTAGAGCTTAGGAATAAAAAAGGGGCAGCCTTTAATAAAGGTGATTATTATAGACTCCCAGATAGTCGGCTGGAAATTGAGGAACAAATATGTGCACAATTTGTGGAGGTGTGTAAAAACAATAACGATAGGGTAATCATATTAGGTAATTTCAACTTTCCCAACATTAATTGGGATAGACAAAGTGTTAAGGGCTTGGATGGAGTGGATTTCTTGAAATGTGTACAGGAGAACTTTTTAGGTCAATATGTAGAGGGTCCAACAAGGGACCTAATTCTGGGGAGTGAAGCCGGATAGGTGGCTGAGGTGGTGGTGGGGGAAGCATTTTAGTGATAATGAGCACAACATGGTACAATCTAAGCTTGTTATGGACAAAGAAATAGACAAGTTGCAAAAAAATGTTTTGGATTGGGGGAGAGTGGATTTTAGTAAAATATGGCAGGATCTGGCCAAGGTAGACTGGAAACAGCTACTTGTGGGGAAATCTACAGAGGAGCAGTGGGGAGTGTTCAAAAAGGAAATGGGGAGGGTACAGACTCAACATATTCCCTCTAGGGTGATAGGGAGGAGTAACAAGCCCAGAGAACCATGGATGAACAGAGATATTCAAGATATGATGAGAAGGAAAAGAGAGGCTTTTGGCAGGTACGAGGGCAACAAATCAGCGGAGGTATTAGTGGAGTACAGACAGTGCAGGGTGGAGCTTAAGAAAGCAATTAAGAGAGCAAAGAGGAGACATGAGAAAGCTCTGGCTGGTAAAAGTAGGGAAAATCCCAAAATATTCTATAAGTATGGGAAGAAAATAACCAGGGAAAGAGCAGAGCCCATAAGGGACCAAGGGGGTGATCTATGGTTGGAGCCAGAGGACATCACTAGAGTGTTAAACGAATACTTCACATCCGTCTTCACCCAAGAGAATGAGGATGAAGGTATGGAACTCGGGGAGAGAGAATGCGAGGTTCTTAAGCAAATTGCTATAGGGAGGTGTTGGCAGGCTTAAAAGTGGACAAATGTCCAGGTCCAGATGATTTGTGTCCCAGACTGCTGAGGGAGGCAAGGGAGGAGATCGTAGGGGCTCTGACCCAAATTTTTAATTCCTCTCTGGCCACGGGGGAGGTGCCAGAGGACTGGAGAACAGCTAATGTGGTTCTGCTATTTAAGAAGGGTTGTAGAGATAAGCCAGGGAACTACAGGCCAGAGAGTCTCACATCAATGGTAGGGAAAGTATTGGAAAAAATTCTGAAGGAGAGAATCTATCTCCACTTGGAGAAGCAAGGTTTGATCAAGGATACTCAGCATGGCTTTGTCAGAGGGAGCTCATGCCTAACAAATTTGATTGAATTTTTTTTGAGGAGGTGACCAGATGTGTAGATGAGGGTAGTGCAGTTGATATAGTTTATATGGACAAGGTCCCACATGGGAGACTTATAAAGAAGGCAAATGCACATGGAATACAGCGTAATTTGATAAGGTGGATTCAAAATTGGCTTAGTTGTAGGAGACAGACGGTGATGTCAGAAGGATGCTTTCATGACTGGAAGCCAGTGTCCAGTGGTGTACCACAGGAATTTGTGCTTGGTCCCCTATTATTCATCATTTATATAAACGACATAGATGACTATGTGAGGGGTAGGATTAGTAAGTTTGCGGATGACACAAAGATTAGCCGCGTGGTTAACAGTGAGGTTGAGTGTCTTGGGCTACAGGAAGATATAGAAGGGATGGTCAAATGGGCAGATAAGTGGCAGATGGAATTTAACCCTGAAAAGTGTGAGGTGATACACTTTGGAAGGAGTAATTTGACAAGGAAGTATTCAATGAATGGCGTGACACTAGGAAACTCTGAGGAACAAAGGGACCTTGGCATGTGTGTCCATAGATCTCTGAAGGCAGAGGGGCATGTTGGTGGGGTGGTGAAAAAGACATATGGGACACTTGCCTTTATTAATTGAGGCATAGATTACAAAAGTAGGGAGATCATGTTGGAGTTGTATAGAATCTTGGTGAGGCCACAGCTGGAGTACTGTGTGCAGTTCTGGTCGCCACATTATAGGAAGGATGTGATTGCATTGGAGGGGGTGCAGAGGAGATTCACCAGGATGTTGCCTGGGATGAAACATTTAAGTTATGAAGCAAGGTTGGATTGACTTGGGTTGTTTTCGTTGGAGCAGAGAAGACTGAGGGGCGACCTGATCGAGGTGTACAAGATTATGAGGGGCATGGATAGGGTGGATAGGGAGCAGCTGTTCCCCTTAGTTGAAGGGTCAGTCACAAGGGGACACAAGTTCAAGGTGAGGGGCAGGAGGTTTAGGGGGGATGTGAGGAAAAGCATTTTTACCCAGAGAGTAGTGACGGTCTGGAATGCACTGCCTGGCAGGGTGGTGGAGGTGGGTTGCCTCACATCCTTTAAAAAGTACCTGGATGAGCACTTGGCACATCATAACATCCAAGGCTATGGGCCAAGTGCTGGTAAATGAGATAAGGTAGGTAGGTCAGGTGTTTCTCACATGGCGGCGCAGACTCGATGGGCTGAAGGGCCTCTTCTGCACTGTGTGATTCTGTGATTCTGTGCGGTTCCAAGGACCAGATGGGGTCAAGGGGGTCCAAAGTCAAAGGTCTATGGGGTGGGAGGGGGTCTAAGATACAGGGTCCAGGTGGGGTGGGGGTTCTGAGGTCTGGGGGCGGTGGGGTGGGGTGGGGGGTCCGGTGGGGTTGGGCTGGGTCTTTACAATAGTTACTCAGAAGTTAGAAGAGGTTTTAATTCTTCTAACTTTTTCTAGGTAACTCTCGTTGTAACCCTGCTGGAACCGACCAAAGTTTGTGATTTAAATCACATTTCCGGATGGTTCCCAGCGCAATTGTCCAGAGCAAGTGTGCACTCCTGCAAAATTGCCATACAAACCCTTACCTGGGACCTTTCCAGAAGGATTCGCAGTGCATCTTTGGGGTACCCCCCAAATCCGACGCTGGGGAGCTCGGAAGTTATGGCCGATTAGGTTTTTGCCTCTTATTTGGTTGGTTTGGCCTGCAACACATTGCTGTCGGTTTGATGCAGAGATGTCGGGGGTAGAGTGATATTTGCGAGATCCAGATTTTCTTCATTTCCTTGGTAAAGATTGTGAGGTGCCTTTCACTTGATTACAACAACAACTTGTAATTAATATAGCACCCCTGACATAGTAGAACATCCCAAGGTGCAGCACAGGAGCGTTACAATACCTGGAAAGAAAGCTTTCAGTTTGTCCATCCCTGCAGCTAATTGACCTTTGGGTGAGTTTAAAGTTCTCACATCCAATAGCCTGGCCAGAGTACTGTTTGAAGCATTGGTCACACCTTGTGTGAAGAAATACCTTCCGATATAGGTCCTCATTTCTCTTTAGTTTGAACCTAGGCCTCCTTGACCTATTGTCAGAGCTTAACTTGAAGTCATACTCAGGCTGATATTTTCCTTACATTTTAAAAGGCCTTTGTTATCTTACGTTACTTGAGCTCTTTTTGCAGAGACCTTGATGTTGGGTTAACATTTTCCCTTTCTTTTGTTCCATTTGAGGAGCCAATGGGCCTTCATTGCTGGATTCTTGAGTTTTAGTCGGCTGTAAATGTAGTGGAAAAGGTTTGTATTTTTCAGTGAAATCTGGATTATGATAGTATATGCTCTCAAAGTCTGATAAATCCAACAGTCTAATGTTGGCACCCATGAGATATTGTGGGCCATCAACAGCAACAGTTGCTTAAATCCACCCAACCCACCATATTCCCCATTCCTCTATCACCATCATCCTTAGAATATGAACCCTGATTCCATGGGGACTGCTGAATTGCATAACAAGAATTCCACCGGGATTACCCTTTAATAAGATGCCAATCTATTAAAGCCTTTAGCTACCTGCATACTAAACACAATAAGCAACTGGCTGTAGACAGAGCTAAGCTAATATTCTGCAGTTGAGGCTGGAGGTAGACAATAAGCTAAAAGAAGAGGAGGTTCCTTTGACAAAGAACTATCAGGACAGACTGAACAGGTTGGTGTTCCTTACTGCAGAAAAATGATGGCTGAGGCGTGACTTGATATGTTAATGGTTCTATTATCTTTACCCCACAGCAAGGTAAATCTATTTCTTTGAACTTATTGTTAGCTTCGAGTCTGAACTGAAGGAAATTTCAAATCATTAAAGGAGCATAGTCTGCTAGATCAGCTATAGATTGGGTCCTAAAATAAAAAGTCCTTTCCCTCAGGAATTTCTACCCTAGCAAAATTATTTTAAGATTAAATATACATAAAGGTAAATTATAGCAGAATAAACTATTGTGGAGCTTCCCAATATTCTAACTTAGAATTCTAGGATATTGTTTGTACCTGTCTGCTCGCAAGGATATAAATGTGCGACTACAATCTCTTTTATACTTACTTAATAAATGTTTATTATTAAATCTAATTATAGATTACATTATAGTTAATGGAGATTCGATAGTAGCATAGATGGTAACTAAAGCTATAATGTGTCAATAATGCATAAGATAACATAAAAAATTTGAATCCACCATAATAAATAGTTTGGATAAACAAACAAATATTAGTTAGAGATAATTATACTTACAATCCAGTATAATTTCTTAAGGTTTTGAAGTGTCTTTGTCTCAAAAGAATAGGAAATTCCGGAGAGGCCCAGACCTCAACCTATGTCCCTAAAGATGCTTGCTTGACTCTCTTAGTTAATGGTGGCTGATTTAAAGAAAGTTTAGCAGAGACCAAAAAGACTTCCATCGTGCTTTGTCCCTCTGAATAACAACTTAGAAAAACAAGTTCTTATAAAATTTAAGGTCCTTGAGAACTATCTGTTTGGGTGTCTAGAAAAATACAGCTGGATGGCATGCTTCCAACAGCAAGGTGACTCAAGGGCTTCTTTCATGTGGTGACTGGCTTTCTGGCTGCACATGTTTTTAATCTTTGGATGTTAAGCTGCATTCCTAATTGTATTTGCCTATTAATGCTAATTAGCATCTTAAAGTTGTCCATCAAATGTGTTAGTTCCATAACAGATTGAGGCCTTTAAAGTTATGATAGAGTAGACATAGAGAAGATATTTCAGCTTGTTGGAGAGTCAAAAACTAGGGTTATAAGTATAAGATAATCACTAAGAAATCCAATAAAGAATTCAAGAGAGGGAAAAAAAACCAAGCCGTAATCAGCTTGGGGAAAATGTACGTGCGTGAATTTGTGGGGAGCAGAGGGGGGGCTGTGAAAATAGCTCTTTCACAGTCAAACTGAACGTCCACCTTGTGGGTTGCAAAATGGCCACTTGGATCAGACACTGCAGGGAGCTGTGTGCCTGTGAGCTTGTAGTCAAGGAGCTCCAGAGAAGAGAGCATAAAACTGGAAGGTGAAAAAATTAATTTAGAAAAATAGAACAAACTAGTCCTTGAATCAAAGTGGCTAACAGCTCACATCTGTGCATTAAAAATGATTTGGCAAACGCGGGCATTCTTTTAACGAAATTTAATTGTGCTGCACTTTGAAACAGAGTGAGGTGACCCTGAAAGTTCAGGCCTTTGATGGGAAGCTGGGATTATAAGATGTCTCTCTCACTCAAGAACTCAATTAAGGTACATTTTATATAGTTAGTGCTACCAAAAGCAGACAAGCGCTATAATTGTTCTGAAAATTAGGTTGTCTGGTTGCTTTCTGGAAAAATACACTTCAATTGTCCTGTTGACAACAAGAGATCTAATCAATAGAAGAGTGAATAAGACATCTGAATTACACCTCTATGCCCAAAGCTTTTCAACAGAGTGTTGGGAGCTTCCACTCTCCGAATGATTTCACAGTGTTAACATAATACACTGCTTGCTTGCCACAGCCAAGACATGTACAAGGTTGTAATTAAGTGCTGGTTCCAACCTTCCCCTGATCAAAGAGGATTGTGCCTGGCAGCCCAAGCAAAGGAGCAATGTATTGATTAAAAATTATACTGAGACTGAGCCGGACACTGACGTGTACCCAAGGCATGATTGAAAGTGCTTTATCTCTCAGTTGTTTTACTATCTATGAATTATCCTTTATTTAACACACTGGGCTCTGGCAAATATCTTCTGTGTAACACTCTGCAGCCTGAACATTATGTTCCTATAACATACTGCGGCCTATAGATTATTATCTGTTAAAATGCATTGCAGCCTGTTTTGTACAGTCTCTGTATTATCCTCCTTATATCACATTCCACCTTGGGAAGGTTATATGGCTATGTGAACTATTTCAAGCTGCATTTTAACTTAGAATTTTCCATTTAATATAATTATTTTCTTTCTCATGGCGGGATTATTCTCCCTTACAATTGTATACTTTCTCTGTCATCTGTGCTCCCAGAGTTGCATTGCTCAGAGATTAGCAATCGTTGTTGAAGTCATTGCTTATGGCAAAAAGTACAGTTTGGTTGCAGGACAGAAGGAGGTCATTTGCCACATCGAGCCCATTCTGGATCTCTGCAAGAGCAATTTAGCCTGTTCTGCCCCCCTGCTCTTCCCCTGTAGCTGTGCATTTTTTTTTTCCTTTTGGTATTTTCCAATTCCCTTTTGAAAGCCTCAATTGAATCTGGTTCCATCACACTCTCAGGCAGTGCATTACTGATCCTAACCACTCACTGAATAAGAAAGATTTTCATCATGTCACCTTTGGCTTTTATACCATTTACCTTAAATCAGTATCCTTTGGTTCTCGACCCTTCCACCAATGGGAACTGTTTCTTCCTACGTATTCTGTCTAGAACCCTCATGATTCTTAACACTGTTATTAAATCTCCTCTCAACCTTTTTTTCTCTGAAGAGAACAATCTGAGTTTCTCCAATCTGTCCATGGGATCGAGGATCCTCACCCCTGGAATCATTCTCACAGGGGTACAAAGAATTTTGCAGCACAGAAACAGGCCATTTGACTCAACTGGTGCATTGCAAAGTTTACGCTCTGCTTTGACCTCATAGTCACCTGACCGATTCCTTTCTCTCTCATATGCGTATCTCCATTCCCTGACTTAAGTGCATCAATGCTGTTTGCCTCAAATACCCCTTGTAGTAGTGAGCTGCACATTCTAACCACTTGCTGGGTAAAGAAGTTTCTCCCGAATCCTTATTGGATTTATTAGTGACTACCTTATATTGATGACCCCATTTTGTACTCCCCTATTAGTGGAAACATTGGCCCAGATTTTCTGGTAGCATTGACTGTTGTAGGGTGTTGGTTACAGTTTGGCAGGTCTGAAGAAGTTTTTTCTACTCACATGTAAGTTAACTGTGAGTCTTTATTGACTCCTGGAACTATTTACAAATATACAGTAAATGGTACAAGCTGGGACCTGTCTCCATAGTTACTGGCACAGACGGCTCTGTCCAACACTGGATTGACCCTGGGTGTGGGTCATGTGCTCTCTTACATCACCAAGTGGGAGATACTGTACTCAGCCCCACATGAATCCTATATGTACCAGACCCGTAGACTGCATTCCCCCCAAGTCTTTATCCAATGTATTTTAATTGATTATAGCTTACCTTATGTCTTTCATTGTTATTACTATCATACATTTACATTGTCATTACTACATTATCACTGCCCCATCTCTCCTCTCTTCAACTGAATTCAAAGGCTCAGGAAGCCTGGAGGCCTTATAGCCCCTCTACATCTGGTTTGAACAACTGCCAGAGGAATGGTAGGCTCTGTCACTGCTGGTTCTTTCTGTAGATTTGGAGGTTGTTCTGGCATCTGGGAATGTTCCTCGATATCTCTCTATTGGACAATGGGACGGGTGGTGAAGGGATCAGTAGGAGTCTCCTGCTGTTTCTCCTGAATGTGCCCTCTCTGATGCCAATCAGGTAGGAGCGAGGTTGGTCCTTGTTCTTTCTAGTGATGGTACCTTCTCTCTCCAGGTCATTAATCCAGACCTTGTCACCCTTCTTTAATTGTGGCAAGTACCTGGTGCGGTATCTAGTCTTGTAGGTGGAAGCTTGTTTCTGCTTGTAAGACTGCTCTCTTGCTTGGATGTCCTGGTAATGTTTGGTTACCAACCCTGGTATGAGTTTTTTAAGCAGGAATGGCTGAGCTTCCTGCCCACAGTGGCCTACTCCTGCTCCTAATTCATATGTTTGTATGTTCATTAGGAGTTTGGATGGGGCCAGGCCACATTGTAAAAGGATGGCCCTGTGTGTGAGCAGTGCTGTGGGGAAGTCCTTGTTCTTTTTTAGGAGGGCTTTTACTGTACAGACCCCTCTTTCAGCCTCCCCATTTGTCTGTGTGTATCACAGGGAGGTGGTGCAGTGGTGGAAGCCAGATGTGGTGATGAAGTGCACGAAGTACTCACTTGAAAATTGTGAGCCGTTTTCGGACACTGTCTTGTCCAGGATGCTGTGGCCTGTGAACATCTCTTTTAGTGCCTTAATTACTGCCACTGTGGTAGTTGTATATAGTTGCTTCACCTCAACCCACATGGAAAAGTAGCCCACCATTATAAGGAATGATTTGCTGTTGAAGATGAATGGGTCAATACCCAGCCTCTCCCATAACCTGGTAAGGAACTGTGTGGGGACGAGGGACTGTCTTTGGTCCTGCCGGTGCAACACACACACACACCTGGAAATTTGCAGTGTTGTCTTTAGTCACCTTGGAAAGGCCTGGCCACCAGACAGTGGATCGGGCCCAAGTTCTGCACTTGGTGATGCCCAGGTGGTCCTGGTGTATTTTTTGAATGATCTCTGGCTACAGGGAGACTGGGATGACCAGCTGCTCATTGTAGAGCAGGAGGTCATCTACAATCTTAAGGTGTTTTTGTTGTTCAAACCAGGTTTTCATGGTCCCTCCATTTGGTCTCTGCTGAGGCCACCCTTGTTGGCAGTATCTGCAGATGTGGGCACATTCCTCATTGTGCATATGTTCCTGGTGGATCTGTGGGTGATTATTTGTGGTCGCTGGCAGGTGACTCCTTGTCATTTGGGAGCATGCTTCCAGTTGTTTGATGAGATTGATATCCTATTTTGTCAGCAGGCCTACTGTGGCCCTTGAAAGTGTGTCTCCTTTTATCTGGTTTTTACCTCGGACGTATACCATCTCGTAGACGAACCTTATGACATTCAGGCGAAACCTCTGGATTCTAGGAAGCATATTAGCTAGCTCCTTCTTGTCCTATAAGGAGACCTAGTGGCTTGTGGTCCATTTAGGTTGTAATCTTGAGGCCAATTATATAATCTGAAAACTTCTTGCATACCACGTGACTGTAAAGGCTTCCTTTTCTATGGTGGCTTATCTTGTCTCCATGTCCAACAGCCCTCTGGACGTGCACTACAACAGGTCAGCAACTGCCATTCAGTTACTCCTGGAACAGGACCGCTCCCAGGTCTGTGGATGAAGCATCTGCGGCTATGGTGATGGGCAGGGCTGGGTCGTATTGGGACAGAATGTCAGTGGAGAGCAGCATCGCCTTGATGTGAGTGAATGTTTGTTCTTGATGTGAGTCCCAGAACCATGCCTGATATTTCTTAAGTAGATGCCTCAAGGGTTCTGTGATCTGTGCCAAATTTGGTAAAAAAATTTGCCAGCTGGTTCACCATCCCCAAGAATAGCTGGACATCTGGAACTGAGGATGGGGTTGGAAACTTGCTGATAGCCGTGGTTTTCTGTGTGTCAGCCATGATGCCTTTATTGTTGACGATGTGGCCCAGGAATTGAATTGGTGTTTTGGAAAATTTACATTTGTCATTCAGAGTCAGCCCTGTTTCCTGCAGGCACTCTAAGGGTGCTGTGAGTGTCTTGTCATGTTCATCCACCGTTGCACAATGAACCAATACATTGTCCATGTGGCAAATAACCCAACTGACATCGTAGGCTGGAATATTTCTGGTGCCGATGTGATTCCAGGCGGCTGAAGCAGAATCTGCCGAAAGGCGTCATAAATGTTGTCAGCAGCCTGGACTCTTCATCAAGAGGGAATTTCCAAAAGCCGCTGCTTGTGTCCAGTTTTGAAAATACCGTGTTCTTCAAGAGCTTAGTCAGGCTTTCGTTCACTGAGGACATGCGATATACTTCCCTGGCTACGGTTTTATTGAGCTGTGTCAGGTCGACTCAGATACAGATGGATCCATTCAGGTTTGGCACTGGGACCATACCAGAACACCATGCAGTTGGCTGTGTGACCGGGGAGGTGACTCCCATGTTTATCACCTCATCTAGCTGCTGCTGCATCTGCTTCATGAGTGGGTGAGGGATCTTACATGGTGTGAATAGGCACATGGATTTACATCCTCTCTCAGTGTGATCCTGCATGTGTTTTTCAGTCACCCAGTCCAGTGAAGAGTTTTTGGAACTCACGCTTCTACTTGGAGCCAGGCCTTTGATGGCTGACCTCGTCAATCTTCTGTAACAGGTTAAGATCAACACAGGCTTTGCGACTTAGTAATAAACAGTCCTGGCTGTGGATCACAAAGAGGGTCTCATGGATTGTTTTATTCTTGTGTATCAGTGCCTTCTGCAGAGTGCCTTTCACTGTGAGCTTTAAGCCTCTTGCCCTGTAAAGGGTGTCGTGGGTGATGTCAGCTGCTGGGTCACCAGGCACGATTCTTTGTCCAACAGGACTGTCAGGCTGGCTCCTGTATCTAATTTCAAATTATTTAAATGGCCATTGACTGAAGTGTCCAAATTCCAAAATGAGAAACCAATATCTTTGACCTCACCCAAGAGGCATGGCTGTGTGTCTTCAGGGCTAGCAATTCCGACCTCGTGGATGATCTTTGGGCCTTCTGTGCATTTCGGAGTTTTTGCCTTGCAGAGTTTGCTGTACTGTTCAATCCCCTTGCACTGAAAGCATTGGGCTGAAATTACAGGACATTGATAGCACCTGTGGGGGTGCTTTGCCCCACAGCGTTGGCATTGTCACTCTGCTGGCCGGTTCGGGTATTGCTTTCCCTGACCTGGTGTCCCTGTGTCTTTATTGCTTAACTAGCTAAAAGTGGGTTGGCCACTACATCACGGTTTATTTTCTCCCCTTAAAATTGTTCTGTGCTACTTGTGCAGTTCTGACTGCTTAACTATCCAGATTGCCTTTTCCAGGGTTAGATCTTCCTTTGCTTGCATGAGGTCAAAGAATGTGTTGTCCCTTACTCCTACTAGTATTCTGCCTCAAATGAGTTCAGATTCTAAGTCTCCATATTTGCAACCTTGTGCCATCATGAACAGATCGTTGATGAATAAACCGATATGTTCTCTTCGTTGCTGGACTCATTGTTAAATTTAGCTCTTTTGAGCATTTTATTGCTTCTTAGATTAAAATAAACATTTAAAAATTTTAGTGCATCTTCAAATTTAGCAAATGATTCATTGATTCTCTGTCTTGCAATAATGTCACCTGCAACGGCCTCTACTGATTAAAGCTGTTCTGCTTCTGACTTTTTGTCTAAACCTGAAATGATGATGTATCAAAGGAAGGGTGGGTTTCTGATCCATGGTTAAATTTTTAAAAGAGTAGGTTCTGCTTTAAGAACTTTCTGAATTTCAAGATGGTGTCGCCATTCACTTGGAGACAAAGGAATTTCTCGCGCTTTTTGGTATTGGTGGGTTCCGCTAGGAAGGCGATCGCGCTCAGTTTGAAAAATACATTTTAACAATGGGTACCTGGATTGAGTTCTTTTGCTCAGTGCTTTACCTTAAAGTCACAGACTTGTTGATTCCTGGTTTTCTCTCAGCTGAGCTTAGACGTCACAATTCTCCCAGATTATTTAATTCATTCTTTTTCCATTTCAGGGTGAACTCAGAAGCTACACCTTCAAGTGCTAGCTCAGGGATCCGGTTGTAACAATGGATTTTTTCAAACTGCACTTCTGACACTGAATTGTTGAAAGAATTCTCAGGATTTGCTGTGGCCTAGGGTGTTAAAAGAGTTAGCTCGCCCTTGCTAGGTTTTCTGAATGTGAACTGAGATTAGAAGCTGAGGCTGCATTTGAATCGGCTGCTGGGTCGCCATTTGACCCAGTGGACATTATGCCCCCGCCCCCCTCACCTGCCCCTTCTCGCTCATCCCCTGGCCGGACCTCCAAAGGAAATTCAATGGAGTCTTCTGTTGCAGTAAGGAATTTTAGATTTCTGCCTCCAGCTTCCAAGTCTTTCTTTGGAGTTTTTTCCTGTGAGCCTCTGATTCTGGAGCTCCGTTTCAGGCCAAACTGCTTTGCTGAACTTTTGCTCAGTCTTCCAGCATTTCAGTTTTTCTCCGCATTTGCTGCAAAACGTTGGGTTTTTCAAAAGCTGCCGCCATGTTGACTTACAGTTCGGTAGGGCTGTAGAAGCCTTTGTAGTCGTACATAAGTTAACTGTCAGTCTTTATTGGTTCTTAGAACTAGTTACAAACATACAGTAAAGGGTACAAGCTGGGAGCTGTCTGCATGCTTGCTGGTACATACGGCTCTGTCCAACACTGGACTAACCCTGGGCGTGGGTCATCACTGTGTGGGTGTTACTGTACTCAGTCCCACATTAACCCTGTGGGCAGAATTTTGCCCTTGGCATGTGGGATCGGCAGGGCAGGCAGAGGCAGTTGGGAAGCCGATCACTGCCCGTGATCAGCAGCGCTCCGCAATTTTACACGGGCGGGCCAGTTAAGGGAGTGAGCGAGAAGAGGTGGATGGGGTTGGGGGCATGATGTCCGCCGGGTCCAATGGCGACCCGGCGGCCAATTCAAATGCGGCCTCAGCAGTCCCTGGGAGGCTGCCACCTAAGGACACGGAAGTGTTGTGAATGGAAACCGTAGCGGGTGGACACGGCAGGCGGGAGGGCGGCCCCACGTTTCTCAGATGAGCGCCTCACGGCCCTCCTGGAGGAGGTGGCTGCGAGGAGAGAAACTCTTGTCCCCAGGGACAGGAGGAGGAGGCCCTCCCACCTCACCAATAAGGCCTGAGAGGAGGTGGCATCCAGGGTCAGCAGCCATGATGTGGTGAGGCACACATGGGTCCAGTGCTGGAAGCGCTTCAACAATCTCCTGTGATCAGGAAGGGTGAGTATCGTGTTGGCATGGGTCACTATGCAGAACAGTTAAGAGTTGCCCACCACAATCACCCCCCCTCTCCCTGCACCCCCCATGGACCTCAGAGGTGTTAAGAGTGTGAGTGCCAAATATCAATCAGGCAGGAGCTGGCCAAGGGCGTGAGCCCTGGCTTCTAGGACTGAGTGCCTTGCGGCTCCAGGGTCACAAATCGGCTGAGACCTGCGAGGTGTCCCTCAGGTGGGATTGTCCAGGCTGCAGTGATGCTGCAGGTAGTGAGTGGACTAATCAATGCTCCTTTGCCCTTTCAGGAAAAAACAGCCCATAACAATGCTGAGAGGTCACGGACTGGCGGGGGACCCCCCCCAAGCCTCCTCATCCTCTCACAATATGAGCAGGAGGCCCTGGAGCTGGAGAGGCACCATGCACCTCAGTCAAGCGGCCAGGGTGAGGTTTGGGTGCCAGAGGAAGGTGAGAGTGCAGTTCACTGAGGTGAGAATGTCAGTTATTGTAACCATTCCAGTGTTGTCTCTATATTGATGTGAGCCTCGAACCTGGAATCCCCATCGATAATCAAAAGACGAGGCACCATGATGCATATCTCCGTCTCATCAGGGTGCCAGCCACGTACAGTGACAGTTTCATGACTTAAACTAATGACATATCCTTCTTCTCCTTTTTAGGCTTACCTGCAGCCATTTGTTATGAGGAGCCTGAAGACCCACTCCTGACCCCTGAGGACCACCATGCTCACCGCGCACCTGCGTCACGCCCTCTTTTTGAAGCAGGCACCAGCGCAGATACCAACACCTCGGTGGGCATAACATTGCCATGTTGTCTATCGGTGCACATTGGTGAGGGCACATCACACTCGCTTGAGGTGCAGGCGGAGACAGAGAGTGCCCAGGGCATCAGCAGTTGGAGGACTGCTGGGGACCAGGGCAATGCTCAGTCAATGGTTGATGATGGGCCTCTGGAATGGCAGAGGAATCTGAGGCAGCAGATGCTAGATGTCCAGCAGAGTGTGCGGGAGGATCTGGCAGAGAAACATGAGGGAATGCATGCCATGGTGTCCGTTGTGGAGGAATCCCTGCCGAGCATAAGCACCGTGTTGACCCTCATGGCTGAGTACAATGTCTCTTCCATGGAGACTGTGGCGACTCTCATGGAGAGGTTCCTCCAGGGACTCAATCAGGGGTACCTGGGGATGCACTCAGATCTGTAAGCCCTCGCACCAGCAATGACCTCAATGATCAGTGTCAGTGTGGGAAATGGATTGGACACCCAGTATCCCAGCTAGATGCCCGTCCATCAATGGTGAGCAGGAAGGTCCAAAGTGACCTGATGTTGGTGCATGAGCCGCCTGTCGTCTCTGTGGGCTCCTCTCAGGGCACTCTGGATGATGGCAGCAGCTCCTCCACCTCTCTGCCAGTGACTGTCACATCCGATGAGGCTGCAGAGACTGGGGAGATGCCAGCCGTGGCTCTGGCCGCTCCCTCCCAGGTGGGGCCAACGGAGGCTCCATGGGCCAGAGGACGCCTGCCACTGTCATCAAGGCCACAAGACAGCAGAGTGAGCAGGCTGTCTCCAATGCCGGTGCCAGTGAGGGGGAGCACCTAGTCGTAACACTCGCAAGTGAAAACTTAAAGCACTTTAAGCACAACACGGCCTTATCACGGGTGATATTTGGTTCCCCCATTTGTCTTTACTCTTTTTAATGGTGTGATTGAAAACCCCGGTTCATGTTAATTTCTGCAATGTTTCACATTCACAAGTAAATGAGATGTTATTTTGTGCAACTGGCCTCTGTATACTTCATTTGTTCTGTAGGTACAGGATGGACCATCATGTTATGATGGACATGTGTCTCCTGAAACTTTATTGCAATGGCACATAGTTTATGTTGTTCACCAAGGAACTAATCCTGTCAGGGATCGAGTATGGAGCCTGCTGCCCTGGCATGTGGTGGTGGTTCTTATTCGGTAGTCTAGCTGAAGGAGCGTTGGATCAAAGCATCCTGAGTGTCCCTGCCTCCCTGGAGGTTACCCAGGTCAGCGTCTATGCACTCAGCGTTCTCCTCACCATGCTGGTCCTCGGACTCACTACTGGACTCATCGTCTGTTGTCCGTGCAGCTACATCAAGATCTTCTTCCTCCACTGCATCCCCCCTTTCCAGTGCCAGGTTGTGCAGTGCACAGCATGCAACCACTATCAGTGACACACGATCTGGGGGGTATTGGAGTGCACCCCCTGAACGGTCCAGACATTGGAAGTGCATCTTGAGAAGACCTATGGTTCTCTCTACCATCGCCCTTGTGGAAGCATGGCTCTGATTGTACCGCTGCTTGTCCTCTGTTCTTGGGTGGCGGAGAGGCATCATGAGCCACCTTTTGTGGGGATAGCCCTTGTCACCCAGCAGCCATCCATCCAGCTGGGCTGGAGCACTGAAGAGTCTCAGCACCTGGGAGTACCTCAGGATGTAAGCATAACGGGAGCTGCCTGGGTACCTTGCTCACACTTGCAGAATCTGCATCTTGTGATCATACGCTATCTGCATGCTCATGGAGTGGAATCTCTTCCTGTTGGTGAAGGCTCCCAGCTCACCCGCTGGCACCTTGATGGCCACTTGTGCACAGTCGATTGCAACCTGGATGTGGGGGAACCCAGCAATCACTGCGAAGCCTCTGGCTTGCTCAGCCTGGCTGGTCTTGTCCATATGGTAATGAATGAAAGTCAAGGCACGCCTGAACAGAGTATCCGTCACCAGCTTGACACAACCGTGGGCAGCTGATTGGGAGATTCCACAAAGATCCCCCACTAACCCCTGGAAAGCGCCGGATGCATAGAAGTTCAGGGCCACTGCGACCTTCAGTACCACTGGCATGGGGTGTCCACCCAGACAGTTGGAGCTGATCTCAGGGCCAATCATCTGACTTGAGAGATGGAGCTTCCTTCGGCATTGCGCCTCAGGCATATTGAGGTAGCTGCATCACTGCCTGTAAACCCTGGCAGCAGGATAGTGGCGTCTTCTGTAACCCCTTTCTCCTTGGACTTGCTGTTGGCCCTGTGTCCCTTGTGCTTGCGCCTCTCCTCCCACAGGCCACTCCCCTGGAAGCTGAATAGGGTTACCTGGCCTCCTCCCCCATCTGTCCCTCTCTTCCTCCTCAGAGGAGGTGCCTCCAGTGGAGACCACAATAACCATTCGCAGGGTAAGGGGAGGCTGCCTGGTACCTGGAAGGTCCCACACGGTGTGAATCCTCCGGGGGCCTGGAAAACAACACTGAGTCCTGAACTGAAGCCTCTAAATTCTCTTAATGCAGCTCAGAAGCGAAAGGAAGCTGTCCTGTTCACAGTTGCAACCAGCAGCAAGTGATATCCTACAGTCCTCACTAATCACATTGACAAGGCCACTGACCCCTCTTATCTCCCCCCTTGGATGAGGTTTGGATAATTGTGGTCTGCCCGTTTTGCGATGGCCTAAAGATCACGCGGGCTACGTAAAGTCAGAGACAATTGGTGTCTCAAGGGCCTTAACTGGCCACTTAATTAATGGCGGATGCAGCTCCATCTCCATCGTGCATCCGCCTAGCGAAATACTGCGAGAGTGCGTGTTGATGCCAGCGTGCTCGGCCGACGTCAACGCGCTTTGTTTAACATCTTGAGTGGGTCGGGCATATGCCCGCCTGCTGAGTTAAAAACCCTGTCATACATGTACCAGACCCTTATTCTACCATAACGACAAAACCGTGATTCCACATGGAGCTCGCTATTGAAAACCCCAAACTGCAATCACATAAAAAAAATTACTGAGCAGACGCGAAGCTGCCCTTTTAAGCTATTGGTCCCACTGTGAAAACCCTTGAAAAAGCTTAGACATTTCTGAATGAGCTGCAACTGTGTTTTTAAAAGGTGCATTAATTTTGCTGAAGAGCCCCACTGACCCTGGAAAAATATTTTTATATTTGTGGAATGTCAATTTTTTCTACCGTGACTTAATCTTCACATATTTTGAAAGTATAATTTTTATGATCTTTCAAATCCTGCTCAATGTTTCAGGTCGATGACCTTATGTCAGAGCCAGCTCATCGATCCGAAACATTGGGCTGGATTTTACTGTTTGTGGTGGGCTGAGGGAGGCAGAACGGAAAGGGAGTGGTCCTCTCGCTCACGCCCCCGCCATCTCAGCAGACGATTAGTCAAGTGGTCAGATGGCCAATTAGGAGCTGCCTGGCGGGAAGGCGGCCAATTAGATTGCGCACATGGGGACTCTGTGCCCAATCAGGAGTCTGGGCTGGACATCATGTGGCAGAGGGGTTATGACGTGGGCAGCCAGTCGGTCATGGCTGCTAACTTAAAGGCCCCTTGCTCTCCAAATCTCTCTTTTTGTCTTACGGCAGTCTCAAAAATACTTAAAATGAAGTCCGGAGCCGTATAGATGGTGCCACCTTCACCAGTGCTGCACTTTGCTGCTACATTCGGCCATGGCGCCAGCGGCAGGTCTTTTTTTACCCCTGTGCGGCCTCCTCATATCTGTTATATAGCATTCCCAAACATTTTCCTGTCAAACTTAATAGCTTGTTACTTGGCTATTTTAAAATGGCAGGTGGGCTTCTAATTTTGGTCCCCGCTTGCCTTCTGTAATATCTGAAACTGGCATGCTACATACTATGGCTGATCTGACATCACCAAGTCATATTTTACATTTGTGTGGGGTGAGGGGGGCGGGGGAGGGGTGGCTTGCCCCATGTCCAGCCCATTAACTCTGTTTTTCTCTCTCCACAGATGCTGCCTGACCCGCTGAGTATTTCCAGTATTCTGTTTTCATTTCAGATTTCCACCATCTGCAGTATTTTGATTTTGTGCAATCCTTAGCACCATTCACAACCTCAGGACAACCCCAAGTGCTTTAGGAACATAGAAAATAGGAGCAGGAGTAGGTCATTCAGCCCTTCGAGCCTGTACTGCCATTCAATATGATCATGGCTGATCCTCTATCCCAACGCCATTCTCCCGCTCTCTTCCCTTGACGCCTTTAGAGTCTGGAAATCTATTTATTTCCCTCTCAGATATATTCAGTGGCTTGGCCTCCACAGCCTTCTGTGGGAGAGAATTCCATAGGTTTACCGCTCTCTGAGTGATGAAGTTTCTCCTCACCTCAGTCCAAAATGACCTAACACGCATCCTGAGATTGTGACCCCTTGGTCTAGACCCCCCCCTCACCACCCCCCAGCCAGAGGAAACATCATCCCTCCATCCAGTCTGTCCAGCCCTGTCAGAATTTTATACTTTTCTGTGCTTGGCCCCCAGCTATTCACAATATTTATCAATGATTTGGGTGAGGGAACCAGATGTAATATTTGCAATATAATATATAATAAATAAAGGCAAAATGCTGGAGAAACTCAGCAGGCCTGACAGCATCTGCGGAGAGAGAAACTGTTTCGAGTCTGTATGACCCTTCTTCAGAGCAGTTCATACAGATTCGAAACGTTAATTCTGTTTCTCCATCCACAGATGCTGTTAGACCTGCTGAGGTTTTCCAGCATTTCCTGTTTTTATTTCAGATTCCTGGTATCTGCAGTATTTTGCTTTTATCTTATGTAACATCTCCAAGTTTGCTGACACAAAACTTGGTGCGAATGTGAATGTTGAGGAGGATGTTAAGTGGCTCAAAGGCGATTTAGACAAGTTGAGCAGGCTTTGCCTAATCCTGTACTTTTTGAAGTGTAGTCACTGATGTAATGTAGTAAGTATGGCAGCCAATTTGCACACAGCAAGCTCCCAGAAACAGCAATGTGAAAATGACCAGATGAGCTATTTTAATGATGATGGTTGGGGGTTGAATATTGGTCAGGACACTGAGGACAACTCCCCTGCTGTGCTTCAAAATGGTGCCCTGAGACCTTTTACAACCACCTGCCTCATCTGAAGGATAACACGGCATCCGGCAGTGAGGTGCTCCCATAAGGTGTCAGGCCTAGATTTTGTGCTGCAGTCTCTGGAGTGCGACTTAAGCCTACAACATTCTGACTTGGAGACAAGCGTGGTGCCACAGATCAAAGGCTGACACCTAAAGGAGTAAGTGTGTTGCCATGCTGATGGGTTTCACTAAGTCCACTGACGTTCTGGTGGGTTGAGAACTCGCTGGGCTGTGAATTGCAAGAGCCCCTGAGTCAGTCATTAATGAAGCTGCCTGCTTTAAGCTACCCTCTCACACGCTGAGTGCACAAGGCACTGCTGGGGAGGGAAAATGCAGTCATGCTTTTCCAGTGCAACTTCAGCGTTTAATTACCTCTTTAATTGTAGCTCACAGCTGACTTAGAGGATTAATGCCATTTGTAGGCTGGCTGACTGTGCAAAATAGAAAGGTCACATTTTACTGTAGATTGAAGGCAGCAAAAGTCACCTGGAGATCAACTGGAGTAAATTGTTTCAGAAAATTTATAGAGCCAATGGTTAATCTCCAAAAAACACGCAAGCACTAGGCTCTCAGGAAGCTCCCTACGTGCAACGCGGACTCAATATAATTTCCAGGTTAATATCCCATGACATGGGCTGGGAAGTACCTTGCGGTCCACTCCTAGTGGCAGAAGCTTGACATACATGTCTGAATGTTGGTTCATTGTTGACGAGGATCCCCAGCAAATTTGGTGACGCGAACAACCTTGAAGCTCTTCGAGCGACCATGTGCTTCAGAGGCCAGTTTCAGTAGACTTGTGGGGCCAGATCCAATACCCCTGAGGCAGATCTGCTTCTTTATGCCTCTAGTAGGAACATGCGACAATTAATTTTCCTAAATTCCATGCACGCAGTTAGTTTCAAATTCTAAAAATAGAGGGCATATCCTGGAAAAGTATGTTGCCGTTCAAATGTAATCAAGTCATTTCTTTTCATCCTGATTTAAAAGAGTGCATTTTGATGTGCAGGTGTCTTTCATAACATCTCTTAAAATGTGTCAATTTTGAAATCCAGCTCTTCATTTTGTGATCGCTGAATTTTATATACATAATTTCATGGCGGAGAGATTTCTTTTTCTTAATAATTTATGTGAACTGTGTCTCTTTCTTCTCCAAAGCAGCTCTCCATTTCATTTCAGGAACGAAACCTGCAGCATGTTGCTTGCCCATCTGACAGATGTTGGAGCTTTTATCATCCTCGACCTTTCCAGAATGCCCATTTCAGATATGACACCAGTGCAATGTAGTGCACTGTAATAGATTCATTACCAAGCAACAGTTTTGGGACAATTTTCATTTACTCCTGCTTGGTGAATTGTAATGACTGAGTAAAATGTAAATGCATTTATGAGTTGGAACCTTTGGCACCTATTAAAACGAAGCCCGTCGATGGTAACAGGCACTCGGTTTGACTTACGTTGCCACCCGTAAGTGCATCTAAAAGCTTCAGATTTGGCATCAGGGCCTGCTTACAATGATACAAGCTAACTTGATACAGACCAGCGACACAAAGCTAAGACTTAGCCGTTTGGTACAGCTCAGTTCTATTATGCACAGCCCGCTTGCCAACTGAAGTATGAGGTGAAGCATGTTAATTGAACTATTTCATTGCAAGTAGGTAAATTGTGACTAAATATATTAGTGGCCTTTGCCATTGTGCTACTTGGGAAGTGCATCATTGACAGACCTGGAAAGGGAGGGTTAAACTACCTGCTTTTGTGTTTCCCTGTAGAGTGCTTCAAGTGGAAGCATTCATCGAAATATCAGGTGTGCAGGATTGCACACATTTATACAGGCCACCCGAGATTTCACCCAGTCTGTGAAACGTGCTGTTGGTTTGGGATGCTCTACACTAAAGGCGCAAAGTCTGGGTTGCAATCTTCAATGATTATTACTATGAGTTCTGCTGATGTGTACTGCTTAAAAGTAACAATCTCACCATATGGAGGAAAAACCTTTCTTAGAACACAGCAAGTGACTAGGATCTGGAATGCACCTCTGCCGTGAGATTCAATCGTGGCTTTGAAAAGGGAATTGGATAAGCACCTGAAGAGAGAAAGCATTACCTGAGCTGTGGGGAATGGGGAATGGCCCTGGCCAGACCACATTTAGACTATTGTGAGCAATTTTGGGCCCCATATCCAGAAAAGATATGCTGGCCCTGGAGAGGGTCCAGAGGAGGTTCACGAGAACGATCCCAGGAATGAAAGGCTTAACATATGAGGAACGTTTGACGACTCTGGGTCTATACTCGATGGAGTTTAGAAGGTTGAGCGGAGATCTGATTGAAACTCACAGAATACTGAAAGGCCTGGATAGAGTGGACGTGGGGAAGATGTTTCCATTAGTAGGAGAGACTAGGACACGAGAGTACAGCACAGTCTCAGAGTAAAGGGAAGACCTTTTAGAACAGAGATGAGGAAAAACTTCTTTAGCCAAAGAGTGGTGAATCTATGGAATTCATTGCCACAGAAGGCTGTGGAGGCCAGGTCATTGAGTGTATTTAAGATGGAGGTAGATAGGTTCTTGATTGGTAAGGGGATCAAAGGTTACGGGGAGAAGGTGGGAAAACGGGGTTGAGAAACTTATCAGCCATGATTGAATGGTAGAGCAGACTTGATGGGCCGAATGGCCTAATTTCTGCTCTTATGTCTTATGGTCTTATGGTCTTATGGGTGAAGGAGTGGGAGCAGCTGGGTTGCTTTTGCAGAGAGATGGCATGGAAATGATGGGCCAAATGGCCTCCTTCTGCACTTTAACCATTGTTATTTCTATTGTCACCTACCCATTGAGATTGGTCTCCAGTCAGCTTCACCTACTGCTTCAAAGTCTTGCTGGACGTCAAAATTAATACATTTTAAGAGATGTTATGAAGGACTCCAGCACTTCAAAATACACTCTTGTAAAGCAGATAAAAAGGAATAGCACATGGATGAGGTACTGGCACTTCATCTGCGCGGAATCGATACCAAGAGATTTCGAAAGCACAATTTTTGTTTCTTGGAGCTGTTGGTGATCGTTTGTCTTGGCGCTCCGAGAAAAAGAGGAATAATTTGATTACATTTGGACAGTGACATATTTTTCCAGAATATGCCCTCTATTTTTAGAATTTAAAAGCCCATTAATGATGAATGACTTTTTTAATGTGCAAATCGTAGAATAGAATCATAGCCTTTTGCCTTTACTATTCTCACGAAATTCAAAAATCAAATTTCATTTTAAGGAAAGGATGTGCATTTCTGTAGTGCCTTTCATCATCAGAGGAGGCCTCAAAGCCAGTGAATTACTTTTCACAGTTTGTAGAAAACCTGGCAGCTATTTTGCACATAACAAGCTCCGACAAGCAGTAATGGTCAGAGAATCTGTTTTCAGTGATTTTTAAAACCACTTCATGGGATGTGGATGTCGCTGGCTAGGCCAGCATTTAATTGCCCATTCCCAATTGCCCTTGAGAAGGTGATGGTGAGCTGCCTTCTTGAACCACTGCTGTCCATGTGGTGTAGGTATACCCACAGTGCCATAAGGGAGGGAATTCCAGGATTTTTACCTAGCAACAGTGAAGAAACGACAATATATTTCCAAGTCAGGATGGAGGGGAACATGCAGGTGGGTGGTGCTCCTATGCATCCGCTACCCTTGGAGAAGAAAAGAGTTGACGTTTCGAGTCCTCATGACCCTTCGACAGAACTTGAGTTCGAGTCCAAGAAAGAGTTGAAATATATGCTGGTTTAAGGTGTGTGTGTGGGGGGCGGAGAGAGAGAGAGAGAGAGGTGGAGTGGGGGTGTGGTTGTAGGGACAAACAAGCAGTGATAGAAGCAGATCATCAAAAGATGTCAACAACAATAGTACAAAAGAACACATAGGTGTTAAAGTTAAAGTTGGTGATATTATCTAAACGAATGTGCTAATTAAGAATGGATGGTAGTCGCAGATTTGGAAGGTACTGTCTGAGGGGGCCTGGGGAGTTTCTGTAGTGCATCTTGTAGATGGTACACACTGCTGCCACTGTGCGTCAGTGGTGGATTAGAGTGAATGGGGTGCCAATAAAGCGGGCTGCTTTGTCTTGGATGGTGTCAAGCTTCTCAAGTGTTGTTGGAGCTGCACTCATCCAGGCAAGTGGAGAGTATTCCATCACACTCCTGACTTGTGTCTTGTAAGTGGGAACAGGCTTTGGGGAGTCAGGAGGTGAGTTAATCAGTGCAGAATTCCCAGTCTCTGGTCTGCTCTTGTAGCCACAATATTTATATGGTTGGTCCATTTCACTTTCTGGTCAATGGTAAGTCCCCAGGATGTTGATAATGGGGTAATTCAGTGATAGTAATGCCATTGAATTTCAAGGGTAGATGGTTAGATTTTCTCTTGTTGGAGATGGTCATTGCCTGGCACTTATGTGGCATGAATGTTACTTGCCACCTATCAACCTGAGCCTGAATATTGTCCAGGGTCTTGCTGAATATGGGTACAGAGTGCTTCAGTATCTGAGGAGTCGCAAATGGTGCTGAACAATGTGGAACCTTCAGCGAGCATCCCCACTTCTGATCTTAAGAAGGAGGGAAAGTCATAGCCTAGGTTGGGCCGAGGACACTACCCTGAGGAACTCCTGCCATGATGTTCTGAGACAACCACAACCATCTTCCTTTGTGCTATATATGACTCTAAGCAGTGGAGGGTTTCCCTCCTGATTACATTACGCTCCTTGATGCTACATTCAGGCAAATGCTGCTTTGTTGTCAAGGCAGTCACTCTCACTTCAGTCTTGAGTTCAGTTCTTTTGTGCATGTTTGGATCAAGTCTTTAATGAGGGCAGCGTTTAAGTGGCCCTGGTGGAACCCAAACAGAGCATCAATGAGCAGGTTATTGCTGAGTAAATGCCACTTAATAGTACAATCGACAACACCTTCCATCACTTTGCTGATGATTGAGAGTAGGCTGATGGGACAGTAATTGGCCAGATTGGATTTGCCCAAGTTTTTTTGGACTGGTCATGCCTGGATAATTTTCCACATTGCCGGGTAGATGCCAGTGGTGTAGCTGTTCTGGAACAGCTTGGCTAGGCTCATGGCTAGCTCAGGAGCACAAGTCTTCAGTACTATTGAGGGAATGTTATCAGGGCCCATAGCCTTTGAACTATCCAGTGCCTTCAGCCATTTCTTGATATCACGTGGAGTGAATCGAATTGGCCGCAGACCGGACTCTGTGGTGCTGGGGACAAAGTTGAGGTTCATTCCATTGTCATCCGGAATGAACATCTGGCAGAACCTTTACCGCATATTTTACAGCTGAAGACAGATTTCTACACCCTTACCCTTCAGTAAGGTTTGGAGAGACAGAATTCCAGGACGCATGCTATTAATTTAAACTTACATAATACAGCAGTCCTATCGTTATAAATCACTGTGACTTCTGACTTACTGATTCATAACATCGTCTTGTATGCACCTGCATACAGTTTATATATGTATATTGATATATTTATTCTTCTCATGTAACTAGATTCAAGCTTTGAATTTAAGGTGAGATGTGGTTAGAGAATTTTCCCAAGAGTGCAATGGAATTGAAGTACCAGACTTGATTTTGATTAACCTACAAAGCAGTCTTTATTCTGAGGCATCTGTTAGGGATTGTCTGAAATGTACCTTGTTACTCTTTCCCTTTCTGATATGCTTTGACAGCAATGTTATTTGTTAAGATGTTCAGAGATCCTGGCTCGGGCACTGTCTAATGCTACATATTCTCCAGGGAAATTTGATTCTCATTCTGTACTCTGCTTATTCTGAAATGCCTCTGGGCCCCCCTTCCCAACACCCCCCCCCCAAAAAAAACTCATCTGCTAACCTTTCAAGCCTCATAGAGATTCAATCACATCAGTGTTTGAGAAAGCAGCATTTCTTTGAGAAATCAGGGAAGACAGAGGTTTAGAAGGCCACCTGCTGATTTCCAGAGACCAGATTGAATCCCAGCCCAGGCTGATGGGCTCAGAGCCACATTCTTCTGATGTTGTAAGAGTCCTTCATGAAATTCATTCATACACTGTTGGTTTGTCTACCATTGCTCACTGAGGTATCAGCTGCGACTTATTGGGAGAGCGCTCTTTTTCCTCTGACTCAGAAGGTCATGCGGTTAAGGCCCACTGCAGAGACTTGAGCACAGAATCCAAGCTGACACTCCAGTGCAGTACTGAGGGAGGGATACACTGTTGGAGGTGTCATCATGAGTACAAGGCGTTAAAGCACCTACTCTCTCAGGTGGATGTAAAAGATCCCACGACACTATTTCAAAGAAGAACAGGTAGTTCTCCCAGGCACTTTAGCCGACAAATATCACTCATCCAGCATCACAAATAAGTATGATTTGGTCGTTATCACATTGCTACTTGTGGGAGTTTGCTGCTTTAATTCCCCAGAGCACAACAGTGACTGCAATTCCAAATATGCTTCATTGGCTACAAAACACTATGGGCTGGATTTGGTCAGGCATCTGATGACAGCTTTACAGTTGGGGGGCTTATAAATTGTCATGGGCACCATGCCCACCCGTCCCTGTAATTTTACCAGCAGTGGTCAGTGTTGGGGGAGGTAGTGGAGGGCAGAGGGGTTGTGCATTGGATGGCTTGCCTACCCTTGGGCCGACTGAAGCCTTTAAGTAGCCAATTAGTATTTACTTAAGGACCGTGTCCTCCTGCCATTGGGATTTAACCAGTGGTGGGAGAGGCCCACACCAAGCATCCAGCTTTCCCTGCACAGACTGGTGGTGGGTAAGGGGGGGTTCCTCCTTAACATGCTAATAGGCCCAGTGGAGGATCCCCTCAGGTCTTCCCCTCCTCCACCCCAGTGTTCCCCCTCTACCTTTGGCCTGTCTATTTACCTCCACTCTGGCTTCAGCTCCTCAGCATCGGGGACTGGATACAGCCCCGGCAATGGGGGAAGTCAATCTCCCAACTTTTTCATTGGAGGGGTGGGGACTCTGGTGTCCCAGTAAATCCAACCATTTGGGATGTCCTCAGGTTATGGATGGTTGTCAGGAAGTTATAATAATTTTTGTTATGTTATTTAGAATTTATTATAAAGTGGAGTAATAGTGGGATCTGTGAATATGTATGTGTGTGTCTCTGTGTGTGTGGGACTTAATTTAATTAGAGGCAGCTGGTCTGAAGACTTTGATGTAAGTAGAGAAGCAAGGTTTGAAATTCTAAATAGGTAAACATGGGTGAAGTTTTAGAATGTGAGGTGTAAAGGGAACCTTTGCATTTTTAAATATACCAGACTAGCTTGAATTCAAAAGAGGGGGTGAAGTGTTTCACTGAGCCAGTTTAAGTTAAGAAACAGTGTGTTTATTTTTCCCAAAGATTACTGGTAAAATTGCCGCTATGGTAGATTTTTATTATTAGAGAGGTGAAATCCAAAGACATCGTGAAACAATGGGAATTCGCATTCAAAGGGGAAAATATGTATAAAGGAGAGAAGGCTGTGTACAAAGGAAAGCATTCTGAGATCTAACAAGTGTGAAAAGCCCCCAGCTTCTGTTCCCAACTGCCATCTGCAAGAACTGAAGTTAAGAAAACACTTTGAATTCAACTGTTCAGGGTATTGTGTTTTTACTGTTGCCTTAATGGAGGTATAACTGGGAGTTAGATTGATTAAGGGAGCTAGGAGTTGTCATAGTAGTAATTTGTAGGCCTATGTATGTTCTTAACAGTATTTCTTTTATTAATAAATGTTTAATTTAGTTTTGTAAAAACCCTCTAAGCCTCGGTGGCCTTTTTTTTAACTGAATTCAAAGTCCGCATCTGGAAATAAATACAAATTGCAAATAGTTGTGGCGGTTGTTTCAAGTTTCCCTCTGGGATTTGAGCAACTCAGCATTTACCGTCTGCTGTGCGATAACAATAGTGCAAGTCTTTCTTTTTCTGTCACTCCAGTTACAAGCATCACATTTACAAACTTTACAGGATTGGATTCTCTCCTAGTTTAATTCCACAAAGAGCTTTGGCTGGCTCTGGTTGTACAAAATATTCTTTTTACTCATATTTCATAACTTGCATAGTTAAAGAGGAACAGAAGAGAGACTTTTACAGGAGCATAATGTAGGGAAGTCTGAAGTTATGCACTTTTGCCATAAGAATAGAAAAGCAGAATATTTTTTAAAATGTGTGAAACTTGTAAGTTTGATGGTCAAAGAGACTTGGGTGTGTTCGTATAAGGAACACAGAAGGTTAGCAATAAAAACAGAAAATGCTGGGAAAACTCAGCAGGCCTAACAGCGTCTGGGGAGATCATGGCTGATCTTGGGTTTCACCTCCATTTTCCTACTTGCTCCCCATATCCCCTAATTCCCCAAGAGATCAAAATTCTGTCTATCCCAGCCTTAAATGTATTCAATGATGGAGCATCCATAACCCTCTGGGGTAGAGAATTCCAAAAGATTCACAATTCTTTGAGTGAAATAAATTTCTCCACATCTCAGTGCTAAACGATTGGCCTCTTATCCTGAGACTGTTTCCTCGTCTTTTGGACTCGCTAACCAGCAGAAAAAATCTCTGTGTCTACCCTATCTAGCACTTCTGAATTTTGTAAGTATCAGTAAGATTGCCTCTCATTCTTCTAAACTCTAGAGAATATAAGTCCAATTTCCTTAGCCTCTCATCAGAAGACAACCATCTCATCTCAAAGACCAATTTAGTGAACCTTTGCTGTATCACCTCCAATGCAAATATATCCTTTCTTAAATGTGGAGACCAAAATGGCACACAGTATTCCAGATATATTGCTGAAAAAAAGAGACAAGTTGAAGCTTTGCATCTTGTACTCATCAGGACACTTTGCAAGAATACCTATATAAGGGGAAAACAACAATCTATACTGTATGAGAAGAGAGTGCTGATTGGTTGGCAAGTGGACTCTGGTAGAGTCATTGCCATGGAGAATGCACCAGTGATAGTGACTGACTGTTAACTGCCAAGCATTGTTTGAAATTTAAACCAGGCAGTTTGACCCTAATTGTTCAAGGCATTGTGCTGAGGAATGAGTCAGCGAATGGCTGTCACTTATTTTGTTTTTCTGAAACAGGCGCAATGTGTGCATGTTCTTTCTGTCTGCAAAGAACAGGGCCCTGTGTATTGATATATGTAGCTTCGAGTACACACAAATGTACCACACTGTGAGCCCAACTGGCAATCTTAAATTGGTTGCCAACGTAATTCTTAGCACACCGAGGATAAATTAGCAAGTGTTGTCCAGTCGCGGAATCATATCTAATGTTGTACACTGTGTTTTGAGTTTTGCAAGCACGGGCTGGTTGGGTGCAGGTTTCACCTTGCCCTTTGTGAACAGCGGCTGCGATCTGCTGTTTGATACAATCCTAACACCTCTATTGACCAGTGAAAGTTGGCTTGCGGTAAATATGTGGATGATACATTTGCTATATTTAAATCTGCAGCTGCATGTAATAATTTCCTTACATGTCTTAATGGGCTCCTTCCTGCGCTCAAATTCACCTTTGAAATGGAGCAGTCAAATCGACTCCTTTCCCTTGACGTATTAGCTGAGAATTCTGCCAGGAGGTTTTCTACCACAGTCTACTGCAAGTCCATCTTCATTGGTCAAAATATGTGTTGGGATTCTTACAGTTGTACATGCTATAAGACTGGTCTTATTGGCAACCTTCCAAATAGCACCTGAGCCATTTACTCACCATACAAGCTTGATGCTGAAATAGGACACATCCTGCAGGACAATGGCTACCCTGATCAGATCAGTTCACACTGCATATCGCACAAACTCATGAACAGGCCTAAGGCTGTCACTTTTGGCCCTGACAAGTGCCCAGTCTGCTTCAGATTACCCTGAAAGGGCAAGGTATCTCAAATGTTTGAGCAATGGGTGTTTCACGCTGCTACTAAGCCTCAGCAACACGAGTGGTATTCGCCACTAACAGGATGCTGCCGTCAAGCCAAAAAGGCATTCTGCCTATCACACAAATGAGTAATGTGGTTTATGAATTTCAGTGCCAGTGTGATGCTAGGCATGTAGGCCATACATCCCAAAGACTGGCAGGTCATATCAAACAGCATGTCCCTTCTGCTTTGCAATGGGCAAGTTGCACACCATAGCCAATCAGCCTGTGCTTGCAAAACTCAAAACACAGTGTCCAACATTAGATGTGATTCTGCAATTGGATAGTGTTTGCTAAATAACCCTCAGTGTGCTAAGAATTACGCTGTCAACCAATTTAAGATTGTCAGTCGGGCAATGCATGTACTGAAAGCTACATGTATTAATACACAGGACCCTGTACTTCGCAGACAGAAAGAACATGTACACACAATGCACCTCTTTCAGCTAAACAAATAAGTGACAGCCATTCACTGATTCATTCCTCAAGGCAGTGACTTGACATATCAGGGTTAAGCTGCTTTGTTTAAATTTCAAGCAATGCTTGGCAGTTAACCATCAGTTACCATCACTGGTGCATTTCCCATTGCAACACCTCTACCAATCAGTGTCCACTTGCCAACCAATCAGCACTCTCCTCCCATACATATAAATTGTTGTTTTCCCCTTATATTGGTGTTCTTGTAAAGTGTCCTGATGAGTGCAAGATGAAATGCTTCAGCACGTCCCTTTTCTCAACAATATTCATGTTCTGATTTACCAAATGACTGTTCCAGATGTGGTCTCACCAAAACCCTGTGCAATCACAGCAACACTTAATTCTTCTACGGCAATTCCCTTCCAATTAAGGCCAACGTGCCATTTGCCTTCCTAATTGGCTTGCTGCACCTGCAGGCTAACCTTTTGTAAAAAAAACAAAATACTGTGGATGTTGGAAATCTGACACAAAAGCAAAAAATATTAGAAAAACTCAGCAGCTCTCTTCAGCTCTGAAGAAGAGTCATATGGACTCGAAACGTTAACTCTGATTTTTACTCTGCACAGATGCTGTTAGGTCTGCTGAGTTTTCCCAGAATTTTCTGTTTTAATTGCTAACCTTCTGCATTCCTTATACGAGCACACCCAAGTCTATTTGACCATCAAACTTACAAGTTTCACACAATTTAAAAAATATTCTACTTTCTATTCTTACGGCCAAAGTGCATGATTTCTCACTTCCCTATATTATACTTTCTCTGCCATCTTGTTGCCCTCTCGTTTAACATGTCTTTATCTCTTTGCAGTCTCTCTTCTCAGCTTACCTTCCCACCAAGCTTTGTATCAGTAAACCTTGACAGGCTACTCTCTGTCTCTTCATCTAAGTCATTAATATAGACTGTAAACAGCTGAGACCCCAGCACTGATCTTTATGCCACTCCACAACTCACTGCCTGCCAAATTGAAAAAGCCCCATTTATGCCCACTCTCTGCTTTCTATCCATTAACAAATCCTCTATCCGTGCTAAAAAATTAACCCCAACTCCATGAGCCCTTATTTTGCCCATTAATCTTTTGTGTGGCACCTTAACAAATGCCTTTTGGAAATCCAGGTACACTACATTTCCTGGTTCCCCTTTATCTACCCTACTTGCTACATCCTCAAAAAGCTCTATAAAACTTGTCAAACAGGATTTCCTTTTATTAAAACAATGTTGGCTTGTTCTAATCATACTATGCTTTTCTAAGTGCACCGTTAAGACTTACTTAACAATTGATTCCAACATATTCCCAACAACTGATGTTAGGCTAAGTGGCCTGCACTTCCCTGTTTTCTCCCTCCCTCCTTTCTTGAAAAGTGGTGTAATATTTGCCAATGTCCAATCCAATGGGACTGTTCCTGAATCTAAGGAATTTTGGAAAATAAAAGCCAACTTATTCACTAGCTCTACATCTATCTCCTTTCGAACTGATGAATGGGCAGGAGAAGATGTTCGGAGCGGGTGCCAGTTAATGCCCATGGAGGAGGTCGATTGTGTTATGGGCAGAACCAGCAAGGAATCAATCTACATCAGCTGCATCAGCTGTATCCTTTATTTGCATTTTCTTCCTGTTATTTGTAGGGACATAGGAATTTTGGAAGAGGAGGATGCCACTCAGCCTCTTTACCTTGACCCGCTGGCTGCTCTGTATCCTTAATTTCATCTACCCACCTTGCCTCCGTAAACCTACCCCTGCCCCACAAAAATTGATCAATTTCAGTTTTTAAATTGTCAGCTGATCCACGGATTAATCATACCTCTTTGTGGTCTGCGCATAAAAGGCTGCCTCTATCTTTCAAGTGTTCCGGTGCGTGCAATGCATAGTCCTTTGGCATGAGAGGCATTATGAAAATAGTGTTCCAGTGCCTTGACAGGACCGGTGGGCACTGCAGTACCGTCTACCGAGGGTGTCGCTCATCAGGTAACCTTGCTAGACAACTTGGTGCTGCAACAGTGAGAGGATCTGGCTGAGGGGGAGATAGAGGAGCTGCATGTCTCCTCTGATGAGGAGGACATCAAAGAGGATGAGAGTGATGAGACCCTCGAAGGTGTGGATGCCAGCAATGAAATATTGCACTGGCCAGATGAGGCAGGCACGCTCAGGAGGCCCTCATAGCCTCAGGATTCATGGAGGATGATAATGAGATGCTGTGAGGACAGTCCTGACACTCTCACGTTGCATCTGTGAACATTTGACTCCTGGGTGGCTGATGGCACACATAGCCTCAGTTTGTTTAAATTTATTCATCCTTGAGATGTGGGCATCACTGGCTAGGCCAGCATTTATTGTCCACCCCATTGCCCTTGAGGTCAGTTAGGAGTCAACCACATTGCTGTGGGTCTGGAGTTACATGTAGGCCAAGCCAGACCAGACAAGGCAGCAGATTTCCTTCCCTAAAGGGGCATTAGTGACCCAGATGGGTTTTTACAATAATTGACAATGGTTTCATGGTCATCATTCCAGAATTTTATTGAAGTTAAGTTCTATCATCTGCAGTGGTGGGATTTGAACCCAGGTCCTCAGAATATTGCCCTAGTTCTCTAGATTACCAATCTAGTAACAATACCACTATGCCACCACCTCCCCAGTGCTCAGGCTCATGTCATAAAGATGCAGTGGAGGCCCTAGTTGTTGCTAGATTCCAGGAAGATGATGACGACATGCAGTGAGGACCCTCCATAGATCTTCACATAGCCTCTGTGAATGTCTGACTCCTGTCTGGCTGAGGGCAGCTCACTTGTGCTCTGTGATCAGGTCATATCATGGGAGACACAGCCGTGAAACTTTAAATGCACCTGATCCTTTGTCAGCCTTCAGCACCTGACCACTTCAGGAGCACAGCATCACCAGCCACAGATGCTGAAGAGATAGGGTGCTGAGAGCACACGGAAAGAATGAGAGAACTCTGTGATGCCTGCCCACAACATCCTGGCAGCAATGACAAGCACTGGCGAGGTGTAGGAATCACTGATGTGTCCAGTGAGTGTGAAGCTGAACCAGCACTGTGGTCTGAAGGCTACACACTGAACAGGGAAGAGGCCCTGGACTGAGACACCTGCCTTTATCTTTTGCAGGAACCAACTTTACACATCTGAGTGCACATCATAACAAGGGGCCAAATGCAAGTAGACATTCTTGGGAGTTTATCTACAATAGTGAACATTATGTACAAGTGATTAACACCTGTGCCCAGGCTGTGCAGCTACATCTTCTTAACCTTTCTAACCCTGCTGGTATGCCTTGGTGCTCCCCTGACATCCACAGCGGAGATGGAGGCAGCCTGCTGACTGCTATGCCCTGTCTGTGATGACCTTGCCAGGTGTCCTCTGGAGGGCTGAGACCTGGAGGGCCCCGGCCTGCTTTCAGGGTCCTGCTGAGTGGCAGTGGCACCTTCCTCAGCCTGTGGAGCTGGAGATGTGGGGTCACAGGAAGAGGGGATTCGGATAATCAGGACGCTCCCAGAGTCACCGAGGTGGATGGCCCCAGGGTGTGCACCTACTGATCCTCCTCCCTATGGGAGCCCGAGGGCCCCTGACTGACTCCTTGAGGAGAAGGGGAAGCCGGAGTGAGATCGAGCTGCCCAGCACCCCTCTCACATAGCGATGGAGTTCAGCCCGCGCAGCAGTGTAGGACCGATATCTTGCACCAAGGTCTCCATGGCAGCTGTCATCCTGCTGGTGTTGACCATGGTGTGTTAGCATGCCAGCGCTATCACCTCAGACTGAAGGCGGATTGGCTCCTCTATTGTGCCTTGCAATCTGAGGAGTCCAGCGGACATCCCTTCCTGATGTTCCCAAGCTTGTCTTTGCAGTTCCAGCAGCTGAGCTATGACTGAGTCCAGAGACTCCTCATCTGACTCAGACTCAGCAGATTTCTGGCTTCCATTAGTCCTCTGAGTCCCAGAGACCTGGGAAGTCCCTGCTGCCACCTGCTGTGGATCAGACAGTGAGATGTGCTCACCAGGCTGTGACCCCAGGCTACTGTAGACCTAGGTCCCACCGAGGTGTGTGTCTCTGTGCTGGTGGAGGGTGTGGGTGAGCGCTGTGATGGATCTTCAATGAGGGTGTCATCAGATCTTTCTTCCGAGGTGTCTTTGGGGCTTGAGCTGAGGGCCTGGCTTGTGGACCCCCTAGGCTACTCCTCAGATGTGCCTGTGAAAGCAAGGAGAGATAATTAGTGCATGGCTGGAGACTGCGGAAGAGAGGAACCCACTCACAGTATGGTTGTCTGATGGATGTTGCACTGCTGAATCCTCACTTAGTTGAGTACCTCCGATCTCATCCTCAGCACAGGAATGGCCCAGATTGTTGCTGGCCAGTTGGATGACTCTATTTTCAAAGCATGTGAGGACCTTGATGTTGGGTATTCCTCGACCAGTCTACAGCCTCTCCCTTTTGTTGTGTGCCAGCTTGTACTGGCCAACAGAGGGCAGTAGTGAGAAGTGACTGTGAAGCTTTCTGGGAGGAGTCAGCGCAGTCACCGCAACTCAGAAGGGGATTGAGGAGAAGGAACCTTGCACTCAACAGGAGGAAGAGCATCCAACAGAGGGCGGTAGTGAGAAGTGACTGAGAAGCATTCTGGGAGAAGTCAGTCCAGTCACCACAACTCAGAAAGGGATTAAAGAGGACCCACTGTCAAAGAATGGAATAACCCCAAACATTACATTGCTGTAGTGTTTTCATCCATCCCTCCACCTCAAACCAATAAAAAAGAGAGGGAGAAGGAGAGGCAGTACCTTCAGGAGTACACCAGACCTGCGAGGGATACTCTTCTGAAAGTGGATTTGACTGGTGAGTAAATCCTGGTGAGTTTTTTTTTCAATCTATTAAAGTAATTCAGAGTTAGTGATGTGTAATGAGGCAAATTTGATAAGGGAGCTTAAGGTGAAGGAACCCTTAGAGGAAATGACCATAATATGATAGAATTTACCCTGCAATTTGAGAGGAAAAAGCTGGAATCAGATGTGACGGTATTACAGTTGAATAAAGGCAACTACAGAGGCATGAGGGAGGAGCTGGCCAGAATTGACTGGGAGATGAGCCTAGCAGGAAAGACAGTGGAACAGCAATGGCAGGAGTTTCTGGGAGTAATTTGGGAGACACAGTAAAAATTCATCCCTAGGAAGAAGAAGCATACTAAAGGGAGGACGAGGCAACCATGGCTGACAAGGGAAGTCAGGGTCAGCATAAAAGCTAAAGAGAAAGCATACAATGCGGCAAAGAACAGTGGGAAACCAAGGGATTGGGAAGCCTACAAAGACCAACAGAGGACAACTAGAAAATAAATAAGGAGGGAGAAGATTAAATATGAGGATAAACAAGCCAGTAATATAAAAGAAGATTGCAAGAGTTTTTTTAGATATATAAAGGGTAAGAGAGAGGCAAAAGTGGACATTGGGCCGCTGGAAAATGACGCTGGAGAAGTAGTAGTGGGGAACAAAGAAATGTCGGAGGAACTGAATAGGTACTTTGTGAGAGTCTTCACAGTGGAAGACACGAGTAACATCCCCAAAGTTCAAGAGAGTCGGGGGGCGGGGGGGCAGAGGTGAGTATGGTGGCCATTACCAAGTAGAAGGTGCTAGGAAAACTAAAAGATCTGAAGATGAATAGATCATCTGGACCAGATGGATTACACCCCAGAGTTCTGAAGGAAATAGCTGAAGAGATAGTGGAGGCGTTAGTGGCGATCTTTCAGGAATCCCTGGAGTCAGGGTGGGTCCCAGAGGACTGGAAAATCGCTAATGTAACCCTCCTGTTTAAGAAGGGAGTGAGGCAAAAGACAGGAAATTACAGGCCGATTAGCCTGACTTCGGTCATTGGTAAGATTTTAGAGTCCGTTATTAAGGATGAGATTTCAGAATACTTGGAAGTGCATGGTAAAATAGGGCAAAGTCAGCATGGTTTCATCAAGGGGAGGTCATGCCTGACAAATCTGTTAGAATTCTTTGAGGAGGTAACGAGTAGGTTAGACAAAGGAGAGCCAATGGATGTTATCTACTTGGACTTCCAGAAGGCCTTTGACAAGGTGCTGCACAGGAGGCTGCTCAGTGAGATAAGAACCAATGGTGTTAGAGGCAATGTACTAGCATGGATAGAAGATTGGCGGTCTGGCAGGAGGCAGAGAGTGGGGATAAGGGGATCCTTCTCAGCATGGTGGCCGGTGACTAGTGGAGTTCTGCAGGGGTCAGTGTTGGGACCACAACTTTTCACTTTATACATTAATGATCTGGATGAAGGAACTGAGGGCATCCTGGCTAAGTTTGCAGATGATACAAAGATAGGTGGAGGGACAGGTAATATTGAGGAGGTGGGGAGGCTGCAGAAGGATTTGGACAGGTTAGGAGAATGGGCAAAGAATTGGCAGATGGAATACAATGTGGGCAAGTGTGAGGTCATGCACTTTGGTAGGAAGAATAGAGGCATAGACTATTTTCTAAATGGAGAGAGAATTCAGAAATCTGGAGTGCAAAGGGACTTGGGAGTCCTAGTCCAGGATTCTCTTAAGGTTAACTTGCAGGTTGAGTCGGTAGTTAGGAAGGCAAATGCAATGTTGGCATTTATTTTAAGAGGACTAGAATATAAAAGCAGGGATGTGCTACTGAGGCTTTATAAGGCTCTGGTCAGATCATATTTAGAATATTGTGAGCAATCTTGGGCCCCATTTCTCAGGAAGGATGTGCTGGCCCTGGAGAGGGTCCAGAGGAGGTTCACAAGAACAATCCCAGGAATGAAAGGCTTAACATATCAGGAACGTTTGAGGACTCTGGGCCCATACTCGATGGAGTTTAGAAGGATGAGGTGGGATCTGATTGAAACTTACAGAATACTGAAAGGCCTGGGTAGAGTGGACGTGGGGAAGATCTTTTCATTAGTAGGAGAGACTAGGACCTGAGGGCACAGCCTCAGAGTAAAGGGAAGACCTTTTAGAACAGAGATGGGGAGAAACTTCTTTAGCCAGAGAGTGGTGAATCTATGGAATTCATTGTCACAGAAGGATGTGGAGGCCAGGTCAGTGAATGTATTTAAGCCCGAGATAGATAGGTTCTTGATTGGTAAGGGGATCAAAGGTTAGATGAGAAAGCGGGAGAATGGGTTTGAGAAACTTATCAGCCATGATTGAATGGCGGACCAGACTCGATGGGCCCAATGGCCTAATTTCTGCTCCTATGTCTTATGGTCTTATGGTCATTGCTTAATACTGAGATAGGAGCTTAAAAAAAGTATAGATTAGTACTGTACAAGTATAATTAGTCAAGGAACAAGATTCCTAGCTAACATAAATAAGGCCCTGATCTAGCGTATTTTTTAAGGGAGTAACTAGCTAAATCGAGAGGGACATCATGGCAGGAGAACTCAGACCCATGATATGCTCCTCCTGCAGGATGTGGGAAATGAGGGACGCTTCCAACGTCCCTGGTGACTATGTGTGCGGAACATGTGTCCAAATGCAGCTTCTAGCTAACTGAGTGTCGGAGCTGGAGCTGTGGGTGGACTCATTGTGGAGCATCTGTGATGCTGAGCAAGTCATGGTTAGCACGTTTAGTGAGCTGAAGATTAAACAGGCAGAAAGAGAATGGGTGACCATCAGGAGCAGTAAAAGACTCAGGAAGGTAGTGCAGGAGTCTCCTGTGGTCATCCCCCTCTCTAACAGATATGCCGCTTTGGATACTGCTGGGAGGGATGGCCTCTCAGGGGAAAGCAGCAACTACCAAGAACACGGCATTATGGGTGGCTCTGCTGCTCAGAGGGGTGGGAGGAAAACAAGTGGCAGGGCCATAGTGATAGGGGGTTCAATAGTTAGGGGCACAGACAGACACTTCTGTGGCTGCAAACATGAATCAAGGATGGTATGTTGCCTCCCTGGTGCCAGGGTCCGGGATGTCACGGAGCGGCTGCAGGACGTTCTTGGGAGGGAAGGTAAGCAGCCAGTGTTCATGGTACACATTGGTACCAGTGACATAGATAAACTAAGGGACGAGAACCTGCAAGCTCAGTACAGGAAGTTAGGTGATAAATTAAAATGCAAGACCTCAAATATAGTAATCTCAGGATTACTCCCAGTTCTAAGTGCTAGCAAGAGCAGGAATAAGAGGATAGACCAAGTGAACATGTGGTTGAAGAGATGGTATAGCCAGGAGGGATTCAGATCCTTGAGGCACTGGGACCAGTTCTGGGGAAGGTGGGACCTGTACAAACCGGACGGGCTGCACCCAGGCAGAGCTGGGACCAGTGTCCTTGCGGGGGCTTTTTCTAGTTCTGTTGGGGAATATTTAAACTCGTGTGGCAGGAGGATGGGATCCCAGGAGTAGGATCAGATAGGTCAGATTCAGATCAGAAAAATGGAGGTAGAACATTAGCTAGGGACATTGTGATAGACATGGAGTTTCAGGAGAAGGAAAGTTTACAAAGTGTCCAGCAAGGGAAACTGACAGGGTTAAACTGTTTATACTTCAATGCAAGGAGCATTACAAACAAGGTAAATGAGTTAAGGGCAAAGGTAGACACATGGCAGCAGGATGTCATTGTTATAGCGGAGACCTGGCTAAAGGAGGGGCAAAACTGGCAGCTTAATATCTCTGGTTATAGAGTCTTCAGACACAATAGAGTAGGAGATAAAGAAGGAGTTGGGGGCGGGGGGGGAGGTGGTAGGGGGTGGGGGTGGTGGGGGGTGGGGGGGTGGGGTGCGGGGTAGCACTAATGGATAAAGAATCAATTCCAGTTGTGAGAAGGGATGATATACTAAATGGGTCAACAAACGAGGCTTTATGAATTGAGCTTAGAAATAAAAAAGGGGCAGTCACACTACTGGGAGTATACTACAGACCCCCAAATAGTGAAAGGGAGATAGAAGAACAAATATGTAGGCAAATTTCTGCTTGTAAGAACAAGGGGGCAATAATAGTAGGAGACTTCAACTATCCTAATATCAACTGGGATTCAACCAATATAAGGGGCACTGAGGGAGAAAAATTCATGCAGTGTGTCCAGGAAAATTTTTTCAACCAATTGGTGACAAACACAACGAGAGGAGATGCAATTCTAGAACTAGTCTTGGGGAATGAAGAAGGGCAAGTGGGTGAAGTGACATTTGGTGAAGATATTGGGAACAGTGATCACAATTCAGTCAGATTTAGCATTACCATGGAAAAGGACAGAGATTAGGCTGGAGTAAAAGTCTTGAACTGGGGGAAGGCAAATTTTGCAGTAACGAGAAGGGACTTGGCTGAGGTGGACTGGACAGCACTGCTGGAGGATAAAACAGTGGAAAAACAGTGGGAAGCACTAAAAAGTGAGATACTACTTGTACAAACTGGACATGTCCCCTACAAAAATGAGAGTGGTACTGCCAAATCTAGACCTCCCTGGTTTTCTAGAGGAATACAGGGGAAGATCAAACAGAAGAATAAAGCATACGATAGGCACAAAGAACTAAGCGCTGCAGATAGCTTAGGTGAATATAGGAAGTGCAGGGACAAAGTAAAAAAGGAAATAAGGAAATCAAAGAGAGGGCATGAAAAAAGATTAGCAAGTAAAGTTAAAGATAACCCAAAGATGTTTTACCAATACATTAATGCTAAAAGGTTAGTTAAAGAAAAAGTGGGACCTATCAGAGATGAAGATAGAAACTTGTGTGTAGATGCAGAGACTGTGGGAAGGGTTTTAAATGAATATTTTGTCTCTGTGTTTACAAAGGAAAGGGAGGATGTAGATATCGTAGTCTAGGAGGAACACTGTGAGGTATTGGACGGAATAGTCATAAAGAGAGAGGAAGTACTCAAAGGGTTGAAATCCTTGAAAGTTGATAAGTCAACAGACCAGATGGATTGTTTCCGAGGCTGCTGAAGGAAGTCAGGGAGGAGATAGCAGACGCTCTGAGGATGATTTTCCAATCTTCACTAGATACTGTGTAGATATAGGGGGACTGGAGAAATGCAAATGTAGTTCCATTGTTTAAAAAGGGATCAAAGGAAATACCAGATAATTATAGGCCAGTTAGTGTCATATCGGTGGTGATGTAAATTAGTAAAATCAATCCTGAGAGATAGGATTAACTGTCATGTGGAAAGGCATGGACTAGTCAGGGATGGTCAGCATGGATTTGTTAAAGGAAGGTCTTGCCTCACAAATTTGATTGAATTCTTTGAGGAAGTGACAAGAAGGGTTGATGAAGGTAGTGCAGTGGATGTTGTGTACATGGATTTTAGCAAGGCATTTGACAAGGTCCCATATGGCAGATTGGTCAGGAAAGTAAAAGCCCATGGGATTCAGGATAATGTGGCAAACTGGATAAAAGGTTGGCTTTGTAACAGGAAACAAAGGGTAATGGTCGAAGGATGCCTTTGCAAATGGAAAGTTGTCTCAAGTGGTATTCCACAGGGCTCGGTGTTGGGACTCTTGCTGTTTGTGTCATATATATTAACGTGGGGGGCATGATTGGGAAATTTGCAGATAACACAAAGATTGGCCGAGTAGTGAATAGTGTAGAGGATAGCCATAATCTCCAAAACTATATAGATGGGTTGGTGGAGTGGGCGGTAAAGTGGCATGTGGATTTTAACATAGAGAAGTGTGAGGTCATACATTTAGGGAGGTCAAACAGTAACAGCGATTACACAATAAATGGGAATATACTAAGAGAGGTAGATGGAGTGAGAGATCTTGGCGTACAAGTGCAAAGTCCCTGAAGGCAGCAGTTCAAGTAGACAAGGCTGTAAAGAAGACATATGGAATGCTCTCCTTCATTGGCAGAGGTATATAATATAAAAGGATATAATTTTGGAATTGTATAAAACGCTGGTGAGGCCACAACTGGAGTATTGTGTGCATCTCCATCTGTATCTGGCCACCACATTACAGGAAGGATGTAATAGCTGTGGAGAGAGTGCAGAGGAGGTTTACAAGGATGTTGCCAGGGTTAGAAAAGTGTAGCTATGAGGAGAGATTGGATAGGTTGGGGTTATTTTCCTTAGAACAAAGAAGGCTGAGAGGTGACTTGATTGAGGTGTACAAAACTATGAGGGGAATAGATAGAGTGGACAGGATAAAATTGTTTCCCTTGGTGGAGAATTCTAGAACCAGGGGACATAGATTCAATATAAGTGGCAGAAGGTGTAGGGGGGACATGAGGAAGAACTTTTTTATGCAGAAGGTAGTGGGTGTCTGGAATTCGCTGCCCAAGTTGGTGGTAGAGGCAGAAACTCTAAACTCTTTTAAAAAGTACCTGGATCTTAAGTGCTGTAAGCTGCAGGGCTATGGTCTGGGTGCAGGAAGGTGGGATTAGAAAGGGCACCTGGGTGTTATCGGGCTGGCATGGACAAGATGGGCTGAATGGCCTCCTTCTGTGCTGTAACTTTTCTATGGTTCCATGGTTCTATGGTACTACACGAATACAGATGGAGTGTAAGCAGGATGCCTGCCAGGCCAGATGAGAAGGATGCCTGGCATCTGTGGGTGCTAAGTGGTGCCATGGACGGGATGAGAACACAATCCACAGGGCAGATGAACGTGTGTGTGAGAGAGCGAATAGTGATGTCCCTTGAACTGGCAGTGAGCGAGATCCCTGCGTGTGTGGTGGCTTTGTGAGTGTGTGAGTTGACAGTGATGAAAAGAGTGACTTACCCTGGTGGAACGGAGGAGATCATTCACCCTCTTTTGGCCCTGGGTGGCTGTTCTCTTTTGCAGGGCATTGGTGTTGACCACTGCCTCCCACGTCGGATTGGTCACCTTGCTTGCTGGCCTTCGCCTACAGGAGGGGTAGAGGACTCCACAGTATCCAGTAGGCGCCCGAGGGAGGCACCACTAAATTTGGGGGTAGCATGTTTGGCAGCCGTGGCTTTTCAGCAGCTTTCGATTCCTTAGAGGGTGTTAGCTCTGCGCAGGGGCACCCTTCAGATCTGGCACCCGGATTATTGAAGGCCTGAGGCGATGGCTGGGCAGGCGGATCAGAGGCCACCCCGCCAGTGATCTGGCATGTTTCCCGCGAATGCATTATTAATGGGGCGGGTCACGCCAGGTACGGGGCGATGCAGTGAGAAAACCTGACATTGCAGCCGATGGGTAGAATGACTCTATTCACGCCCGCTACCGCAATTAGTGCAAATCTGGGACGATTCAGCCCTTCGTCTAAACTAATGGAACTGGGAGAAAACTGAGGGGAAAAACACTTTGGGAAGTCATTTTTGGAAGACTTTTCACATCTCTATTGCAGTAGATCCGGCATAAGCTAACCTTTAACCCCTTAATGATGTTTACCCTCTAAGGCTGGCAGACTTAGGAACACAGGAACAAAAGTAGGCCATTAAGGCCCTCCATCCTGTTCCACCCTTCAACAGGATCATGGCTGATCTGTATCTCAGGCCATGTATTGGTGTGGTACAAGATACAGTAATTTAGTGGTTATTTGTGAATGAGAGTTCAAATTCCGCCATGAGAGTTTGAATTGAGCTTAATAACTAAATTTGGAAATGAAAAAATCGGTTTTAGTAAAGTGACCTGGATGCATTCGGAATGTCCTAAAAAAAAAATCAACTGGTTTGCTAATGTCCTTTAGGGGAAAGAAACCTGCTGACCTTTCCTGGTCAGGCCTATACATCACTCCAGTCTCACACCAACCTGGTCAATGTTTAACTGCCGTTTAAGTGGACAGCCAAAGAAGAACACTCACCACCACCCCATTGGGGCAAGTCGGGATGGGCAATAAATGCTAGCTGCACCCACATCCTGAGAATGAATGCATGAAAAAAAGAGTGGCAGAGGCTGCTGGTTGTAATGGCAATCATAAAATGATGATAAGCACACTGCATGCTTCGGAATGATTACTATGAGGCCAGTCAATCACATGCTGTCTGTTGTAAAGCTCATTAACAGTTGAAACATTGCAACTGCTTCCCAATGATGCTCTGAATTATTCATAACCCCAGTCCTTACAGTACTTAGGGAAATTTGCATTCCGGGAGAACTGGGAGCACCATCAAAGTTCATGAACATGCAGCTTAAAAAAATAGATTAAAGCTAACTACCAACTTTAAAGTAACAAGCAATGTAATCATTCTAACTGTACACAATATCATCACTCTTTAAAGACCTTGGGGGTTGCATTAATTCCGCTGGGTCCTATTGCTCAGTGTATTCTTATGCCTACTTATCATTTGTTCTGACAGCTGCAATTTAATTTTTTTTTGAATGTTCTCATTTTCTTTCTCCTCTTCCACTCCTCAAGGTGCTGAACCGTATCGGCGTGTGAGCACTGACAGGTCTCCAGCCCACAGTCCCAGAGCCCCTGTGTGATTCTGGACAGTGAGAGACTGGAAGGCAATTTTACCAGAAGGCATTGTACCTCAATTCCATTTCTTTTCTCAGCTGATCTTCACAAGAATGCTCACTCAAGGCGTGGAGTTAGTGGAGGAATAACAGCAGCAGTACGGGGCTTATGCTTCTGAATTAGTTAATCCGGAGAACGTGAGTTCAAAATAGTCATCAAGAAATCCATAGTGAATTCATAAGAAACATCTTGGGGGAGTCGGGGGTCTGGCCTGGGGGGGAGGGGAGGGGGTCAGGCATGGGTGGTGAGGGAGGGGAGTTGGGAGTCAGGCCTGGGGTGGGGTGGGGGGGTGCGGTGTGGTAGTTGGGCCTATGAAGGTCTGGCTGGGGGGTGGGGGGGTGTCAGCCTGGGGTGGGGGGTGAAGTCAGGCAGGGAATGGACAACGTTGTTGTATGCATTCGAGGAGCAGTGTTTCGGAAACTCCCTCATAACTTAGATATCCATGTCCTGGAATCATCAGCACATGGGAGATAAGCCATCGGTCAGTTGATAATACTTCCATCTCTGAAGCACACTCATGCACACTCATAACACTCACGCTCTGAAGCAAACCCTACTCCAGAGACTTGAGCACAAAGGCTAACACTCCAGGATATGCACTGTTGGTGGAGCCGTTTTTCAAATGGGACGTTAACCCAAGATCCCATCTGCCATCCCAAGTGGATGTAAAAGAACCCATGGCTTTATTTTGAAGAATAGTAGGATAGATCTCCCTGGTGTCTTAGCTGTTATTTATCCCTCAACCAACATTACTAAAAACACTAAAACCTGTTTGCTGTGATGAATACTACTTGTGGGAGCTTGCTGTGCACAAATTTGACTGCTGTGATTCCCACTTTACAAGACTGACAATGCTTCAGGAGTACTTCATGGATGCAAAGCCCCTAGGAATGCCCTAATGTCATGAAAAATACTACAAAAATGCAAGTCCTTTTTCATTTTAATCCGGCCTGCCCTTTATAGAATCAGCCCAATTAACATTCTGAATAGCACATTAAGTGGTGCAGCCTGTTCCTAGCAAACTATTCATCCCCACATCAAAAAAAAAAATCAACGCAAGAGACTGGACACATCAGGGAGTTACTTTTTCACTGAAGACCCCTATTACCTTGATGAATGTGATCCCAGCCGTCTGTGCTTCTGCCTGTGCAACAGAGGCTAGTGCATTGTTTGTATAGGGCTCACTGCTCTTCAAATCAACAAGTATGTATATGAATGAGGCACAGTTTTCATCAATCTTTTACAGTAAAGAGAAAATTATGGACAAATAATTGTTTCACAATGCCGCAGAAAATTTCAGGTTTGCATAACGACACCGCAGGGGGAGAACCTGGTGTCAATCATTCGGACACTTGTCATGATTTGGAAAGAAGATGGATTTGGGAAGTGCAGGAAATGTGGTGCTAAGTTTGAAAAGGGCAGCTGCTGAGGGAAGAATACATTCCTTAGCGAATCAGGCAGAGATGACAAGCTCTATATAATTGCTATGCTAATTCGGGCCAGTTCCACATTTGGTGGGTGCTGTTAAGCCAGGAGGAGTTTACAACCAACAGGAGGCAATGAGAAATGAACATCTTTCTGTCATATAGGGCCACTCCTGTTAATCTTGGTCATTGCCTGTGTGGAATTTGTCTCGGTCACATTGCAGGATCTGCAGCCCCTCAGCAGCACGTAAACAATGACTTGTGGGCAAAACTGCACGTGGGAAGTTGTTAAAAGCCTCGGATTGTGATTCTGACCATCTTTTACCTACTGTTCCTGATCAAGACTCCCCAAAGTGGTTTACAGCCAACGAGGTACTTTGCCGAAGCGCAGTCAGTGTTGTAAAGTAGCAGCAATTTGCCACAAGTTCTCACAAGCAGTAATGTAATAAATGAACATCTGTTTGAGATGTCGGTTGAAAGATGTTGTTTCTCTTTCCGTTCCAGCTCCGATGAAAGCTTTGTATCCCAACCTTCCCTTTCCTCATCCCTGATGCTGATGTGTGGGTTGTGTCATGTTCCTAAGGCCCAGATTTTCACTCCAGGGTCCTGTGTGCAGAAACGGGAGATGTCTCAGTTCCAGGAAACTGACCTTTAAAAATGGTAGTTGGGATTTTCATTCCAGGGGTTTGAGGAGAACGGGGGGTGGGGAAGTCAGGCCTGCCCCTTCTGGAATGATTGCGGAAGATGCCAGGTGCAGATTCAGGCTGGGTGGAAGGCCTGCCTCTGTGCTCCAGCAATTTATTTAAATTATTTATTTTTTAAAAATAGCTTAACACAGAAAATCAGCCTTTCAGCCATCACCCTCAGCACCACTCACACCCCAAATGTTCCCCATGCACCATCCATGCCAATCTCTGCCATCCTTTGCTTCCACACTTCTCCCATGGCCCCTCATATCTTCTATGCCAACCCATGCCCCTCTACCCAGCCCATAGGCCCCTCATATCCACCACATCACCATGCTTCTTTACAGCCCCTATGCCAAATTACTGCCAGTTCATGCCAACCCATGCTCCCATCCACCACCCTTTGCGATTACCCTCTCTATGCCAACTTACTTAGTATCTTTTGACAGTTCCTTGGCAGCTTTGACAATTCATTAATTGTTCTTTGATTGCTTGACAATTCCTTGACAGCTTGATAGTTCTTTGGCAACTTGGCAGTTCTTTGACAGCTTTGACATTTCCAATGAGTGTATGCACTTTTTTGCGCACAATCAGGTTTACTTTTAACAATCCCATAGGGTGCCTCACCTGTCCAAAAGGTGTCTCAGAACCATATCCAAAAGGGTAACTTACCTCTTCAGAGGGGTACCCTGGCTACCCAGATGAGTCCACCAAGTTCAGACCTCCTCTTACCTGGTCTAATCTGCACACTTCAGGTTTCACACTCCTGGCCTACCAAATTTCCACTTCAGTGGAGGCACCTGGGGATTTAAATGGCCAGCTGCCTCCTTAAACCATGGATGCATGAACCCCAGCCTGACTCTAGTCTAGTCCCCGCGAAAATAGGAAATGCTGTATTTTGGGGGTGAAAAATAGAATTTCGGAGAGACTCTCTTTTGGGTGAAAACCTGAACCTTAATGTTTATTCCAACTTTAAGTTCCCAGTAAAGCATGTTTGTAGCTTAAAAGCAAAAAGCTGTGGATGCTGGAAATCCAAAACAAAAACAAAAGTACCTGGAAAAACTCAGCAGGTCTGACAGCATCTGCGGAGAGGAATACAGTTAGCGTTTCGAGTCCAAATGACTCTTCATCATAAGTATATCGGAAAATTAGAAAAGAGGTTAAATATGAGCTGGTTTAAGGTGGGGGGGGGGTGGTGGGACAGGTAGAGCTGGATAGAGGGCCAGTTATAGGTGGAGATAACCAAAGGATGTCATAGACAAAAAGACAAAGGTGTTGACGGTGGTGATATTAGCTAAGAAATGTGCTAATGGGGACATTAAGGGTAGAAAGCAGGACGAGTAAGATACAGATAGCCCGAGTGGGAGTGGGGTGGGGGGAAGGGATTGAAATAAGCTAAAAGGTCGAAATAAAACAATGGATGGAAATACATTTAAAAATAATGGAAATAGGTGGGAAAAGAAAAATATATATAAATTATTGGAAAAAGGGAGATAGGAAAGGGGATGGGGATGGAGGAGAGAGTTCATGATCTAAAGTTGTTGAACTCAATATTCAGTCTGGAAGGCTGTAAAGTGCTTAATTGGAAGATGAGGTGCTGTTCCTCCAGTTTGCGTTGAGCTTCACTGGAACATTGCAGCAAGCCAAGGACAGACATGTGGGCATGAGAGCAGGGTGGAGTGTTGAAATGGCAAGCGACAGGGAGGTCTGGGTCATGCTTGCGGACAGACCGAAGACGTTCCACAAAGTGGTCACCCAGTCTGCGTTTGGTCTCTCCATTGTAGAGGATAACGCATTGGGAGCAGCGAATGCAGTAGACTAAATTGAAGGAAGTGCAAGTGAAGCGCTGCTTCACTTGAAAGGAGTGTTTGGACCATTGGACAGTGAGGAGGGGGGACATAAAGGGGCAGGTGTTGCACCTTCTGCAGTTGCATGGGAAGGTGCCATGGGAGGGGGCTGAGGTGTAGGGAGTGATGGAGGAATGGACCAGGATGGCCCGGAGGGAACGATCCCTGTGGAATGCCGCCGGGGGGTCGGTGGGAGGAGGGGGGTGAAGGGAAGATGTGTTTGTTGGTGGCATCATGCTGGAGTTGGCGGAAATGGTGGAGGATGATCCTTTGAATGTGGAGGCTGGTGGGGTGATAAGTGAGGACAAGGGAGACCCTACCATGGTTCTGGGAGGGAGAGGAAGGTGTGAGGGCAGATGCGCGGGAGTTGGGCTAGACACGGTTGAGGGCCCTGTCAACCACCATGAGTGGAAAACCTCGGTTAAGGAAGATGTTTGTAGCTTGTTGCCTTGGTGCAAAATTGGGGTTGTGAGTCGCTGTCTGTTAGAGAAAGAGCCTGAGCTTTATCTCCATTGAAATCGATTGAAATGAAGGTGGAGCCAATGTTATGTCCAGCTGCCAATAGCATTGAACCACTGACAAGCCTCAGTCCTGCACAACACTTTTGAAACCATGACAACAACAATTGGTATTCATGCATTGTTTTTAACATGACAAAACATCCCAAAGCATTTCACTGGAGTGTAATCTGAGGCAAAGAAACAGACATTCAGACGACTGGTCAAAATTTTAGATTTCAGCACGGGGAGAATTTTCTCCCTGTCGGGGGTCTTGGGTGGGAGTGGGCATGGGCGGGCGCGCAGCCGATCGTCGCCCGTGATCAGTTGGGCATCGCCATTTTGCGTAGGCGGGCTGATTAAGGCCCACCCCAGCGTGACACCTACCCAGGAGCGCCAAGCGCTCCCTTTGTGGGCAAGGGGGGGCGTAGGCTGAGGCGGGGCCTGCACCGTGTAAAAGAGTGCAGAAATCTCCCTGAGGCAGCTCTGTGCTGTTTGACTTTTTAAAAATTTTAATGAAGAAAAAAAACATTTTTAAGACATGTCCCCTCATGTGACAGTGTCACATGAGCTGGGACATGTCAATGAATTTTAATTTAAAAAATTATTTAATTTATAATTAAGATGTGAAGGCCGCCTGGGCTCTTCGCTTGCCTGCCAACCTTAAGGTTAGACAGGCAGCTCAGTTAATTATCTTAATTGTAATTTAAATGGCCTTAATTGGCCTTTGACAGTGCGGCGGGCACACAGCCGAGTCGATTCAGCCGAGAATCTGAATGACGCGCAGTGACACCGGGACACACGCCCATTGGCATTCATGCCTTCACCTTCCTGGGCCATAACCTGTTGCGATCCCTCTCTCTGCCCATCCCTCATTTAAGACGCTCCTTAAAACTAACCTCGCTGACTATGTTTTTGCCCACCTGTGTTAATATCGCCATACGTGTCTCAGTTTAAAACTTTGCTTTATAACACCCCTGCGAAGCCCCTGTGGGGCTTTTCTGAAATCTTGCTTGGTTGCCTTACACTTTTATAAATGTTGCTTTGACCATTTTGATGGCCCATTCTGCTAACCCATTGGACTGAGGGTAGTACAGGAAAGGTGTGATATGTTTCACACTCCATTTGGTGCACATGTCCTTGAGGGGTTGTCCTGTATATTGGGGACTGTCGTCAGGCACACCGAACATGCTGAAAAGCATAAAACAAAAACAGAAATGCTGAAAATCATGGTGAGTGGGTGTCAGCAACCATAAAACTGGTTGTGTCTTTGGTCTGGCAAACAAAAGGGAATTTGGTAAAATAGTCCATTACCAAGATGTAATTTTCACTGTCTAGATGGAATAAATCAGTGGCTATTTTCAGCCATGGGACAGAAGGGATTTCATGTGATAACAATGGTCCTCTGTCCTGCTGTGTGGTTGCTGCATCTGGCAGGTATGGCATGTCTGTGTCAGCCTGCCAATGTCCTTATTTATACCTACCCAATAAACCAATTCTCTGGCAAGGTACTTTGTTAATTCTGCACCCATGTGTCCAATGTGTTGATGACTTAATAAGGTTTGACGCATTGCCTGAGGTCTGAGGTATGTTTGCCTTTGAATATAATGATTCTGGAGATGCTCAGTTCATCTTTGTAGTGCCAAAACAATTGGATATTTTTGTGAACATCCTTGATGTGAATAGGCCAACCTGTGATAATAATTTGCTTCAGCTGTTGAAGCTGTGGATCTTCTTGTGCGGCCTGTTGTATCATTTCAGCTTGACCTTGACCAAAATGGACTAAATCGACGTGGAGATTGTCTTCCACCTCGTATTCGATATTGTCCACGTGGATCTCCACACCTGTTTTGTTGGCTGGGTTGGGTAACTGACTCAGGGTGTCAGAGGTTACCTTTGTGTCTCTTGTGGAGTTAATTCTTCGTTAGGTGCTTTCTTGTACGGTGATAGTGGTCTCTGCCCCGTCATGGATAGAAACCGTGTGCATGTCGCTGCAAGCTGGCAGTCCAATGATCGCCAGGCCGCCAGCCTACACAACATAAAAAATCTCTGCTGTCCACCTGGATCTTCCGTATTGGCACTGTGATGGTGCCAATGCCTGGCTGGCAGACCTGTTGTAGGCGGTAAGCTTGTCAGATGTTGACAGGACTATGCCTTGACATTTCCCTATGTACATGGTGTTGAGAATGTGCAATGGTAAGATGTTGGCATTTGCTTCAGTACTGATTTTTTGCACATATGGTATGCTGTCCATAGTGTTGCGGAAACTTAACGTTTGCATTGGCAGATGCTTCAGCTCATCTGATTCCATCGCATGACAAGTGAGGTTGACAATATGCACAGTTCAGCTTGAATCTGTGCACTGTGGTGTTTTGGGGGTGTCTTTCGCTTCACTGATATTTTTACATTTTGCGCGACGAACCCTGGAACTTTCATTTATGCTGGATTTCTGTGGAATCCTTCTTTGTCGTGAGTTTTGCACTTTGGGTTTGTTGTGTTTGCGACACATTTTTGCCCAATGCCCTTTGGCGGAGCATAGTTTGCACGTGTCGAAATAGGTTGGACATTGTCTGGGTAAGTGTGTCAGATCACACCACATGTAGGTTTTGGGTGTCTTTGATGTTCTAGTTACCGCGGCAATAGTAGATCTGTGATCGAGGGTTTGAAGGTGCTGTTCACCAGCCACTAAAGCCTCAACTTTTCTACCTTCATCCAGTAGTAACCTTTGGCTTTGACTGGTAGCGCTTTCCTAAGGACTTGATGGGCATTGAAGAGATGACAAGCTCCATCACTTTCACTGGAAAGTCATCGGCATTGAAGTTGCATTCGGCTCCCTTGCACCGGCACCTGTTTAGAAATTGAGTGATGCTTTCACTTGGCTGCTGTCGGTACGACGTGAACTCTAGCCTGTGAAATTTAAAGTTGACTTGGGCCTTTAGTTGATCTTCGAGGAGCTTGAAGATTTCGTCAGGGTCCTCTTGATCTTCATCAGATGGGCCTGATGAATTTACAGGCATTAGCATTTCAATTGCCAAAAGCAATTAGTAATTTGGCAGCTTTTTCCTCTTGGTCCTGTACCTGCTGGTCTACAAAGTGTAAGTGCATCTTCTGTCTAAAGAGTTGAAATTCTGAAAGATGATCTCCTGCTTGCCAGTTCATAGTCAAATCTCTAGCTGCTATTGTGATGTTCTTGGTTATTGGCTGCACTGGCTGCTACACAAATGTGCAGTTGACTGCTGTGTCTCTTTGTGGATTTGCACCGACTGCCTGTCTGTTGTCCCTTGTCCCTGTGCTGTTGGAGAACAAATGCTGTAACAACATATCACTGTGGCCTCATAACAGTGTGCTGCTAAAGCTTGCCTCTCCTTTTGCTGAATACTTTAAAAGTAGAACTTTGGATGCTTGGCTTCTCTCAGCCCGGCTTGAAATAAGGAGAAGGAATTTTAAGCCATGGATCTTTAGATTGCAGAGATTTTGCCTTGCTTGTCGCTTCTGTTGCAATATTGAAACTGTGCCATTTTATTCTGCTGGGTTGCTACCATGTTTTGATTGTCAGGGCAGGAAAGTTGGTTTTGGCACCGAAACTGAAAAGACAAAATGGCGGAACCAACCAACAGTCATGCTGAGCTCTGCTGACAGCCCTTGGAACTTGTCTCTCCCCACCTTCTCAGCCTCGGGTACGTTTTTCTTGAAACAAACCCGACGCTGTAGCTGCCATTGTTAGGATGAGTGGCTTATAAATAGCTGATCTTGATGTTCAGGTAGAACAAAGTCTTCTGCCCAAATGACTGAACTTGGAGTGAGGTCTTCACTCGCTTCTGAGCTCAGATATCCATTGAAACTAGTCTCTGTGCCTAATTTTGGATTCCAAGTTCCTGTGGTTGAAGAACTGGATTTTATGTTTGTTTTTAAACTGAAGCACCTGGACTGAGGTCCCCTGAGTAACTTCCCTTAAAGTGCTGTTACATAGACTGTCCTCCCCTCGAGGAGTCTGGATTGGAGGTGGGTAAGTGAAATCACCTGTTAGTGTTGCTGTTGAAGTAGTCTTTAGCCTTGTGTTTTGGTATCCTCAGGAATTACCTCCACTGCTGCGAGGTCTTTAGAAGTGACCGCTGCTGCCAGCCATGCCGTGGACTCTTACAGTCCTCTGCCACTATATATGTTGAGGGTCTCGACATAGACCTCAAGGGATCTGTCTCTATGCTATCTATACTAAGCAAGATAGTGAGACTGATGAGGGTTCTGATTGAACATAATTACATGAGGTTTATTACTAACAACAACTATATACAGGCTTTGACCTAGCCTCGGTCCTAACAGAAGCTGATTACAAAGCCTGTCCACCATCTACAAGGCACAAGTCAGGAGTGTAATGGAATATTCTCCACTTGCCTGAATGAGTGCAGCTTATCCAAGTGACACCATCCAAGACAAAGTAACCCGCTTGATTGGCACCCCATCCACAAGCATTCACATCCTCCACCACTGATGCTCAGTGGCAGCTGTGTGTACCATCTACAAGATGCACTGCAGGAACTTATCTTATGGATTGGAACTTGTTCCCAGCAGAAAATGCTTTGATGCTGGATTTTGTGACTGAGCCACTTGACAACTTATGTGGACAATTGGATGTTTAATGCACATGTACCAAACAGGAGGATAACATGTGACTGTCCCTGACCCAGGCAGAATTTTCGGGCCCCACTGAGATTAGGGACAGGGGCGGACAGGGCTGGAAAATATCGGCCATGGCTGCATGCCTGTTTCCCAACCCTGTTCCCAGCACCAGCCATTTGAGGGTAGGTGGGTTTGGGGCCCGGTAGAGTTGCCCATCCCCAAGAAATGGGCAGTCAGTCTGGCTGATTAACAGCCTTGTTAAGGGCAGTTAAAAGAGGCTGACTAGGATTTTCCAATTGGCCTCCAGTTTCCTGACGTGACAGGGGACAGTTTACTTGCCCTCCAGTGTCAAACAGGGGCCAGCGTTCCAGGCAAGCCTTCAAGGTGGCTGTAGAAGGATTCCCTATCCCCATAGTGGCTGTCTGGGTGCTTTTTCTGTTCTTTAATTTGAATGTTTAAAGAAGTTGGTGATAGAATGGCTCCGTGTTGTAGAGCCCTCTCAGTTGCTTACCATCCATTGCAGATGCCTGCTCCTATGAAGCTGGAAGGCCTCTGGCCCTCCAGCTTTGAGAGCCTGTCCAGTGCATTTAATTGGACAAGGAATCTGCCTTCCTTCAATTATGGGGATGCCACAATCAAAATCCCAAAGAGTGACCATTTCCCCCCCTCCCCACCACTGCGCCCCACCACCTGCCCCCCGCCAACCCCCTCCACCCCAGGGGAGGGCTTGGGACCCAAAACAATCCCTACTCCTGTTTCCTACCCTGAAACGAAAATTCAGCCTCCAGCATCTGTGATGGACTCCTATAGACACTCCTGGGATTTGACCTATGACCTGTGAGATGCAGTGTTAAAGTCTGATGAATGAAACTGCGCATTGCCTTTTAGAGCTTGTCCTATGAACTATGTGAGGGGTCATGCAGCAACAGGAGCCAATAGGATGGTGGGATGGGAAATCAGTGGAGTGTGGAAAAGTCCTGAAGGGATGTTAAAGGGAGGATGAGGATATTAAATTCCACTTATCTGAGGTACAAGGAGAGTGTGTGTAATGGGAGCCTGCACTCTGTGCCGGTGAGGACAAAGGACAGAACAAAATGATTGAGTACTCAACAGTTGGAAGTGGAGAGGCCAAGCAGAGAGTTGAGCCTTGAGATAAGAAAAGCATGGACTAGGAACCAGCAGTACAGGAAATGAGGTAGGAGAAGTGTTAAGTACAATGTATTGCTTTAAGTTTAACTTATATTTTGTATTTGCATGTTAAGCAAGTTAAAATCTGGTTGTAGTTTCATTTAGAGGTTTTTGTGAGCTGGGGCCCTGTTTACATACATGGATTTTTAATGAGGTTTTACAACTCTTGAAGTGAAGAGGTGAATTACCAAGGGGCCAGTAGTTTAGTGGTTGTTAAAGAAAAGTATTGAAAAACTAGCGAGAGGGGTCCAAAAACATGCAGACAGGGAAACACAGACAGGTGGTCAGTTAGTATGTGTATACCAGAGAGTGCGGACAGAAGGTCTAATCTCTCTAATAAGAAATCCTGCAAGCCTGCTGGGGAGCTGAATTTAGGGAGCTCGTGTTTGCTCTGAAGTTGAAGTAATCGGTGAGTTTTGGTCTCAGTTTTTGGGTGTCTCAGGGAGAGATAGGAGCTGAAGAAAAATATCCGGTGAATGCTTAGAAGTCCGCTGGAAGAAAACTGCTTGAAACTGAGCTGACCCAGATAAGAAACCTTCGTGTTGAGACGGTGGTAAATCCTCATTGGGGTTTTCTGTCTGTAAGGCTTGCTGGGATGAAAGGAATAGTGTAAACTTGAATCATTTTCTGGTAACTGTATTGAATTATTTCCAACATGTTTGTCTAGTGCAATATAATTCATTTTTTTCTTGTTTAAAAAGCCTTTTTCGTCCTTTGGCAGGAATTTTCCGCTCCCATTGGCGGCAGGCGTCAAGTTGGGCGTGAGCGGACAATACGGCTAGAAGACCAAAAATCGGTTCTCTTCTGTGGTGAAACCAGTCTGTGACCGTCCGCTCAGCCTGCCAATGGTGGGCCACATTTCCTGTCCCTGTATGCTGGGAACCTAATTTCAATAATTTATCATCGCAATATAAGCCCTGCTCGCCGGAATCATCCCCCCCCCCCCCTCGTTGGATCTTCTGGGCTCGCTGACAACTGTACATAAGTGAAGTGCACCTGACGAGTGGTTATCAGCACCAGACTTCGCGGACAGCACCACATCCCTTTAAGGAAGGCTCACGGGCAGGCCTCTACCTACCAGACCAGCCGTAAGGCGGGGATGGCTTTTCAACGGCTACAGAGCTAGTGCTTGCTTAGGGAAGGGGAGAAGCCGGCTCAGGCAAGGGAAGGGGCTGCAGGGTGAGGGCTGCACTGGGGAAGGCGGGTATCCCAAGGTGTATGTGTATGTGGGGGCACATGTTGACCTGTGCAAGTGACCTCAAGATGGTGAGGAGTTGAGGCCAGAAGGAGATGTGAGGGTGCGTGAGAGAGAGTGAGTGGTGATGTCCCTTGAGCTGGCAGTGAGTGAGATGCCAGTGAATGTATGATGGGCTTGTGAGTGTGTGAGTTTAGAGTGATGAGATGGTTGCCTTACCCTGGCAGCACGGATGAGATCATTCATCCTGTTTGTGCACTGGATGGCCAACCTCTTTCTGTACAGCGTTGACACTGCCCACCACCGCCACCGCCTCCCAAGCTGGCGTGGTGAGATTGCTGGACCTCCCACGGCCAGAGAAGGGGTGGAGGGCATCATGGCGAGCCTTCAAAAGCCATTCCTGTGATAGATCACTGAACTCTTTTTGGCTTTCAGGGCCATGTCTTCACTGGAGCAGCTCTAGGCTGCAAGCATTCAGAACTGTGTGTGTGATGAGAAAATGGTGAGGTGAGAACATGGCAGGGAATTCAGAGGCCACTGACCAGTGAGACAGCGTGTTTCCTGTGGCTGCTTAATTGGCGGGAAGTAGACAATATTGCGTGAAAACCCGCCATTGCGGCCAGGGGGTAAAATGCCTTTTTTCACACCTGCCACCACACTTACCGCAAAGCTGGGACAATTCTGCCCTTTGTGTTTATAGTATATTATCAGATTCTTGTGAATGAGCTCAGTAACTGACCTCCACAGTTTCTAAAAAGAATCAAAGTTAAGATCTACTCAACCAGGTTTCGCCCCAGAACCTGACTTGTCCAGCATTAACATCAGCTGGGATCATAACAGAAGGCAATATGGAGGTGGTCAGGGAATGGAATGGAGTGGAGAGCATCTAATCATTGCCCCTTGATGTTCAATGGCACTACCATCGCTAAATCCCCCACTATCAACATCCTGAGGGTTACAATTGACCAGAAACTGAACTGGACTAACCATATAATTACTGTGGCCACAAGAGCAGGTCAGAGGTTTGGAATTCTACGGAGGGTAACTCACCACCTGACTCCCCAAAAGCCTGTCCACCATCTACAAGGCACAAGTCAGGAGTGTGATGGAACACTGGATGAATGCTGCTCCAACAAAACTCAAGAAACTCGACACCATCCAGGACAAAGCAGCCCACTTGATTGGCACCACATCCACATACATTCACTCCCTCCACCACCAACTGACACTGGCAGCAGTGTGTACCATCTACGAGATGCACTGCAGGCTCACCGAGGCTCCTTCGACAGCACCATCCAAACCCATGACCTCTACTATCTAGAAGGACAAGGGCAGCAGATAGATGTGAACACCACCACCTGGAAGTTCCCCTCCAAACCACACACCACCCTGACTTGGAAATATATCGCCGTTCCTTCACTGTCACTGTGTCAAAATCCTGAAACTGACTTCCTAACTGCACTGTGGGTGTACCTACAGCACGTGGGCTGCAGCGGTTCAAGAAAGCGGCTCACTGCCAATTCCTCAAGGGCAATTAGGGATGGGAAATAAAACCTGGCCTAGCCAGTGGTGCCCACATGCCATGAATGAATAGATAATAAAAAAAGAAAGGGATGGATGTAGGGAAGGCAGCTCAGTTGGAGTTGAGCAGCTTACCTGTTTTCCTCAGCTCCTGACTTAGCTTGAGGTTGCAGCCAAGGAGGGGACGAGATTCAAGTTGAAAGGCATACAGCAACACAGAGACATTAAGCAGAAAGAAGTTTTGGCTCTTCTTGGTCTTAACATTAGACAGGCAAGTGTGAGGAGGTAGCAACAGTTTGGAGATGGCAGGAAGGTGCAGTCAGCCTGCATGTAGAAGCTGACCCCTGTGGCTTGATGATATTGGTGTGAACTACCATGAGCGATGTTGAGAAGGGAACTAAGGCGGACCGCTACAGAGCTGAGTATGTGGACACTGGAATGGAAGCCAATAAAACAACAACAACTTCCATTTAATATGGCACCCGTTTGACATGGTGAAACATCCCAAGGCACTTCACAGGAGCGATTTCAAACAGAATTTCACACCGAGCCACAATGGGGAGCTGTGAGAACAGGTGACTAAAAGCTTTGGGAAAGAGGTAGGTTTTAAGGAGCGTCTTTAAGCAAGGGAGGGAAGGTAGGGAAGCAGAAATGGAAAATGTGGGAATTCCAGGGCTCAGGACCCAAGCAGCTGAAGGTGTAGGTGCCAATGGTGGAGAGATAGAATTTGGGGATGTACAAGGGGCCAGAGCAGAAGGAGCACAGAGATTTCAGAGGGTTCTAGGACTGGAGAAGGTTACAGAGAAGAGGAGACATGAGGCCAGTGATTTTCATTTCAAACTCAAGGTGTTACCAGACTAGGAGTCCATGTAGTTCAGCGACCAAGCTGGGTAAATGAGACTTAGTGTGAGTGAGGGTGCAGGCAGCAGACACGTGGACATACTGATGTTCCTGGAGGGTGGAAGGTGGCATGCTGGCCAAAAGAGCTTTGGAATAATTGAAGAAAGGTCAGAGACCTGAAACATTAACTCTGGTTGAAATTTTACACTATCCGTAGCCCGGGAGTGGTCTTGGATGCAGAGGGACGTAAAAATAGGTGGCATATGTCCAACGCCTATCCACCTCTACTGGTATTTTAGCAGCTGCAGGGGGAGACATCAGGTAGTTTGTCCACTGTAGAGACCCTAAAGTGACCAACTAATGGCCACTTAAGCGCCTTCTCTTGCCTCTGCTAGTATATTTTTTAACCAATGGTGAGCGGTGGGAGTGGGGGTGCATGCCACCTGGTGAGGCTGCCATGTGAACCTGGTGGCCTTTTTAAGGGCTGAGGTGTAGCTCCCTCATGCTCAAGCGCCATATGCCCTATGGAGACCCCTGCCCCATCGCCAACAGAACTACCCAACCCTGCATGTTCTCCCCTGCCCTTGCCCCTCCCCCTCTTCCCGGTCATGGCTCCGGCACCCACTTGGCGGAGCCTGCCAGTCTGGCCCTGGCAAAATCAACCTCACCCCCAACACTCATCTTCCAATCCATCTACAGTGACAATTATCATTAGGAACTGGTGGCAGTCCCAGCAGAGATCACCACTCCTGGTGACTGGGATTAGAGAGCTGTCGATCATTTGACTGGCCAGGACTCCTTTCCAGATGCTGGTAGGTTAACCAGTGGCGGGCAGCTGTAAAATCAGCTCCCGGTCATACAGAGGTGAGCTCGTCCTCAACTTTTATGCCGCTTTTAGCTTTAAGGGCCACTGTCTCTGGGTGAAATTCTACCCTCTGTTTCTCTCCCACAGATCTACTGAGCATTTCCAGCATTTTGTGCCTTTATTTTGGAATAAATGTGTCTGGCGGTAAGGAAATAGCAGCTGAAGGCCTGAAGCAGAGACAGGCAGGAAAGGAGGTGCAAATGACGGTCTAGGTGAGGGAGAGGAGATGGAGTCGGAAGCTCAGCTCGGAGTCAAGTCGGATGCTGATGTTGCAAATATTCTGACTGAGCCTCAGTCATGTTCCAGAGATGGAGATGAAGCAGGTGGCCAGGGAACAGTTCACAGTGGTGGTGTTATATGTTCAATGTGCCAGATAAGAGCAAAACCAGTTGGTAGCAGCACCACAGAGCTGGACTACAGATTAAGGGTGAGAAGAGGCAAGGAGCCATTGCCGCAGTTAGGCAGGAGCCATTTGCGACTTTGACTGGTTTAATGTCAGTGCTGTGAACAGGTGCAAAGCCATGCAGAAGCTCACAATTGGGCAGTGGTGGAGAAGGCACGAGCATGGATTGCAAGGCAGCACAATAGGTCCAGACCTTTGGAAAGAATGGAAGGGTTTAAGCTCAAGTGGAGGGATTGAAGACAGTGGAGAACGATTGTTTTGAAGAAAATCAGGAGAGACGCTGGAGTGTAGAAACACATTGAGGATGTTGGCGAGCATGGGGTGAAGAAGATAACTGACCAGGAGACAAAATATAAGGACCGTGAGTGATCAGCTGCTTTCTGCACAGTAGCTGAGTTACCACTGAATCAAAAGGTTTGTGGGTCCATGTCCCAGTCCAGAGTCTTGAGCATAAAAACCTAGACTGACGCACTAATGCAGTGCTGAGGGAGTGCTGAGCTGCTGGAAGTGCCCTCTTTCAGCTGTCACATTTAAACTAAGCTTCATTTGTGCTCTCAGCTGGATGTAAATAGAACCCATGACACTATTTCGAAAAAAAGCAGATGAGCTATCCCCAGTGTCCTGGCCAATATTTATCCTTCAACCTACCTCACTAAAACAGCTTATTTGGTGATTGTCACCTTTCTGTTTATAGGACCTTGCTCTGCACAATTCAGCCCCCTTGTTTCATATATTACAACAGTAACTACAATACAAAAAAATGACTTAACTTACTGCAAAGAGCTTTTGGGATACCTTGAGGCTGTGAGACATGCTATACGAATACGAGTCTGCTTTTTCCTTTATGCATGCACTGACAGGCTGATTGGGAAGAAAATGTGGAGTATGGATTAGGTGACAACTTGATTGGGAGCACAACATGAGAGAACTGGGAGTCACATGGAGGGGAGGAATGCGATGAATTGAAGGTATTGCGCTCCAGTTATTGTACTCACTGCCCTGATTAGCAGATACTAGGTGTCATTGCACCCCCACGCACGACTTGTGAACATGTCTTGGTTTGCAGCACGAGCAGGCTATAGATGTGCCCCAATTCTACAAATAACAAAGCTGTTTGAAGACTCTGTAAAGACTGAAGTAACTGTGGAGCCTGTGTGGTAAACACTGAGGTGTGAGTGCAAATGCTGACTCAATTCAAAACAAGTTATTTATAATACATCAAACACCGAAACTATTGATAAACCCAATCCTTCATTGTCTGTGAACCGTAGGTACAGAGGCTGATCAGTTCTTAATGATGAATCACAAAGGTCTGCTTCACAACTGCAATAAATATAGAATTGCAAAGCCACTCTATTTGTAGCGTCAGTCAATTTTATTTATCTATTCATTAAAGGGTGACTGCAGGGAATATAATAAGCACAAAGGATACTTTTCTACTCGCCTGCAGCCCAGGGGAGGTAGTTGTCACTTCTTTTTTGAGAAATGAGAAAAATAGAACTTCCTTTCAAACAAAAATTGAGGTTGTTTGCAGGCTAACAGGCTGAAAAAATTCACACAGAAGATTAACTTAAACAAGATGAGGATCTCACTTAAAATAATATTAGGTTAGATGAAGATTAGAAAGATATTTTTTCTCCACAGGGTAATGCATGTGGAGATTAACTCCTGGTGAGATTAATTACTGAGCTGCCAATTAGTTGGTGTAAGAAAAGGGCTGATGATCCTCTTGTATAGGACGAGATTGAGGGATATAAGGAACAGCATAGAAAGAGGGAGAGGGGGCATAAGGAAATGCTTTCATTTATGAAGAGCCTCAGAAACATCTGAAAATGTTTCACAAGAATTAGAAATTTTGAAATGCAATGGATGTTGTATCCTTTGAAAATGACAGCCCAATTATACATGTAAACCCCAAAAACAGCAATGCCAGGCATCACCAGTTAATGTGCTTTCTGACAACATTGATGAAGGGAAGAATGTTGGCCAGGACACCAGGAGAACTCCTTATTCTAATTGAACCTGTGCCATGGGGATCTTTAACGTCCACATGAAGCATCATAAGCAGCCGACAGATCTTTGATTTCAAACCTCGTCCAAGGGACAATGGAAAAGGAGAATAAAATGATCAACGCTCTTGCAAGATTTGAGATCAGAAGAAGCCAGTTTTCTGACAGGGTTGTCAATGTGTGAAATAGACTTCAATCTAAAGATGCAAATGTTTTGTCTATTCCTTTAAAGAACAAATGCCCTCAAGACTTATTGCATATTTAAGACATCTTCTATTAATATATCCATTGATATAAAGTATTTGCCTGTAGCAGCACTTTCTGTAAATGTCACAATTATTTATAGCATCATACCATGCAAAAGGAAGCCATTCGGCCAATTACGCCTTTACTTTTTTAGTAGATCTATCTAACTAATCTCATTCACCTGCTTTTGACCCCAGAGCTCTACAATTTTTTTTTGCTCTTTAAGTATTTATATAATTCCCTTTGGAAAGTTACTATGGAATCTGTTTCCAGCACTATTTCAGTCAGTGCATCCCAGATAATAACAACTTGCTGTGTAAAAAAAAATTTCCTTATTTTGCCTCTGGTTCTTCAGCCAATCACCTTAAATCTGTCCCTGGTGGTTATCAACCCCTCTGTTACTGGAAACAGTTCCTCCTTATTTACTGTATCAATGGTTTTGATGATTTTTGAACACTTCCTCTTGAACTTCTCTGCCCTAAGGGGAACATTTCAACATCTCCACTCTCTGGACCTCATCTCTGCTACCATGCAGGTAAATCTCTTCTGCACCTCTATCCAAAGCCTTGTCATCCTTCCTAAAGTGTGGTGCCCAGAATTGCACACAATACTCCAACAGAGGCCTAATCAGTGATTCATCAAAGTTTAATATAACTTCCTTGCTCTTATATTCTATCCTTCTATTACTAAAGGCAAGGATCCCATATCATTTTTGATAGTCATTTCAACTTGTCTTGCCACCTTCAAAGACTTGTTTACATAACCCCCATTCTCTCTTTTCCTGTACCCACTTTCAAATTGTATCATTTAGTTTAAATTGCCTTTCCTCATTCTTCCTACCAAAAGGTGTCACCGCACACTTTCCTGCACTAAATTGCATTTGCCATATGTCTGTCCAGCTCATTAGTCTATCCATGTCCTCCTGGAGTCTGTTACTATCCTCTTCAATATTTACCACACTTCCAAGTTTCATGCCATCTGCAAACTTTGAATTTCTTCTCTACATACCCATGAATGATCAATTATTTCGAGTAAAAACCGTGACCCCCAGTACCAACCCCGGGGACAACTCTATGTACTTCTCTCCAGTCCAAAAGTCTACTGTTCACCATTACTCTCTGCTTTCTCTCTGTTAGCCAACTTAATATTCAAGCTGTCATTTTCCATTTAATCGCAGTTACCTCACACACCACATTTTCTGCTCTTGCAGGCTCCGTAAAATTTCCTCCAGTAGTAATCAATGCCACTGGGAGGGATTTGCAAATTGAAACTTATACAGAGCGTAGGGGTAAAGGAGTCTTACAAGGCAATATTTTTAAATTCTTGTGTTGGTGAGTTGGAGTAGTTTCAATAAATTCTTGAGGATAGCTGGCTACAAAACACTCTAACTTTATTGTAACATCGGGCTCAATTTTGCCCTCGGATGGTGTGCGGGCCCCACTGGCTCGGTAGCAGGTGGACAGCCGACACCCACCACTGAAACGGGGCCAGCCACCATTTTAAGTTGGCGGACCAATTAAGGCCCGCCCAGCGACATCCCTGACAGGAAGCGCTATGCACTTCCTGTTCTGGGGGGGAAGGGATTCCCCAGCTGTCAAAGTGCGCTCTTTCGTGCACGTGCATGAAAGAGCGCACTACTCCCTGAGGCAAAGCGCCGACTCAGGGAGAATACTGACAGTGGAAAAAACTTTAAAAATAGAAACATTAAAAAATTATTAACATGTCCCTCTTATGTGACAATGTCACACGAGATGGGACATGTTAATAAAAAAAACATAAACTTTATTATTTTTGTTCAAAATGGACATGAAACTTCATCCCGCCAGTGGATGAGGTTTCATGTATTATCAGAAGCCCGCTGGGGCTCCTGGCCTGCCCGCCAGCCTTAAGGTTGGCCGGGCAGGTCTTTAAGTACTTTAACTAGCCTGTCAATGGCCTCAATTGGTCATTGACGGGTCGGAGGGCGGACAGCTGATTTCGCTGTCCGCCCGCCTTCCTAAAGATTTAAAGGGACCGGGATGACATCGAGGATTCTTCCCGATGTCATCCCGCGTCATTTTCCCCTCAGTGAGCGGGCCCCGCCCCCAAATCGCCGAGGGGAAAATCCTGGCCACCTTTACAGTTATGAGAACACCCTTGCATACTAGCTTCTGACCAGGCTTACTCTAGAGTCTCAGATCACATGTGTCACTTCCTTCTATGGTATCACTGATCGTTACAGCTAATCCTTGATGGTACTTGGTCCAACATACTTCATTATATTGCATCTCCCCCAAAGTCTCTGTTTGGTTTCAGTGCTCTCTGACCTCCCTGGAAGCCCAATGCCTCAGTCCCCTAAATATTCTGAACATGTCAGTGTTTTGTAGTCCCATAGGAAATGTAGCCTCTTTTTGCTCTCTTAGGTAAATTTCATTTTTCTTTCTCTCTCTATGTTCTCTTTTTGTTCCCTCTTCTCTCTCCTCCATGTTGTCTTATATTGATAAACACTGTGGTGCCTTCACTAGTCTACCATATCTAGTTCTCATCCTGTTTGTTAGAACTCAGGCCTTCACATTCTGCTGTTCGTCTTCTTGACACTGTTAAACAGAATTCTACCTGCTCCCTGATGAAGTGGTGCCCACTTGAGCATGTCTCCATGGAAAGGATGGTGGATGCCATGGAGACCTTGGTCCAGCAGAATGCGGAGATGTGTGCAGACCTCTACTTCATCCTGGGAGCCATGGGTGAGTTCCTGCAGTGGAAACACAAGAGGGAAACGGGGCACCTTGACATCCCTCCAGCTGCTCCTTCCCCTCATGGACTCAGGTTGGGGCCCTCTGGCACCTGAAGGGAGGAAGCCACAGCTGGACACCCCTGGGTCCTCAACTCAGGAATCTCAGAGGCTGTCCTCTCCCTCCAAGTCCCCTTTTCCTGTGAAACCCCCCCCTACACCCCTCAACCTTGTCTTCTGTCACCACAGAGGGAGCAACTGACCCACAGGAGGACAGCCAAGGCAAGCCGGGGGCCCCTGAAGGCCTCGGCTCAACAGAGGGCCCACGCCGAGGTCATCAGAGTCAACAGGGCCAACGATTGCACAGGCTGTCTCCAGCCCAGCTGCGGATGGCAGGGCAGCAGCTAGAAGAAGTGGAAGGCCACTTTATATCTTCAGATAATAAAATGACATAATGGGCAGAATTTTGCCCTCATCAGGCAGGCACGGCAAGAGGGCCCAGGAGCGGTGGCGAAGCTGGAGCGTCACCTCCGGTCAGGCCCTGAACACGATGTCAAGCTGATTGGCCAATTAACAGCCAGCCCGCGTGAAACATGCGCTGCAGTGCCCAGCGCTGCTGGGGGTTGGGGGGGGGAGGGATTGGGGGGGGGTGGGGGGTGGGGGGGGGGGTGGCTGAAGTCCGCACGTGTGCGGGGGTGCGCTCAGTAAAAGCTCCCTGAGGCACAGAGCTACCTCGGGGAAGCTGAAGATTTTAACAATACAAATAAAGACATATAAAATAATGAAAACATGTGACTCTGTCCCATGAGCTGGGACACACTAAAATATGAGTGATAAAAGTTTTTTTTTAAATCGCTGGCCAAAACCTTATCCCGCCCATGGATGAGGTTCCGCCTAAAATGCGAGGGCCACGGGCAGTGAAAAATTCTACTCAATTAATTGATTAAGGGCCTTAACAGGCAGCTTAATTGTCGGTGGGTGCGCTGCCAATTGCAACATGTACCCGCTGACCAAAATATCACTTGGGTACACAATGACGTTGGGATGCTCATTCGGGTCGGGTGCCCGCCTGCCCAGAGAGAGGAAAATCCTGCCCAATGTGTTTGTCCATGCAGCCCGTGCACTTAACATTGTGTAATGGTGTCTTTCAGCTTCATTTATAGGCTTTGCGAGTCCTTTCCCTGCATCTCACCCCCGCCCCCCCCCCACCCCCCACCCACCCCGTCCTCCCCACTAGCAGTTCAACTGCAGACGGACGGCCCATGAGTGATTCTGGAGGGGGAAGTGTGTGTGTGTGTGTGTGTGTGTGTGGCTGGGACTTTTGGAGTCTCGTGCAAGAATTCTCCCATTCTCGAGGATCCTTCCTCCATCGCACTCATCTCAATGTCCTGAGCATTTTCAATGCTGCCTGCTGGGGTTCTCCTTCAGTTGTCCATCTGAGCTGACCTGCATCTCCGCCCACCCACTGATCACACTCCCATGCTGCACCTTTGTCCGCCCAACATGAGGCTCCGCTCACTTTCAATGTTAGAAACATGGTGGTTCTTAAGCTCATTTTCAGCTACCCCCCTCCCTGTCCTTTCCCTTCCTTTAGTCACCCATGTCCCTTCCCCCATCACTGTTGAACACCTTGGTATCACCCTCCACCTCTCCACCATCACCTACCAACCTGAACCCTTTTCTTTCCGGGATGCCCAGGTGGTTCTGTAAAGGTGTATAAATTCCTGTTTCATTGAAGCCTTGGGCAATTCTTTTTCAGCCTTATGAGAGTTAGGGTTCACATTTCACTAATAGTCATTTTGTCTGGGACCCAGGCCAGGCCATGCCAGTGAAGGCCTGACCTGCTTGGCCAGCACTGTATGCGATCAAGGCTGTCTTTGTAAGGAGAATCTGCCAATAGATATTTAGGGATGGAGTAAACCAGAAGTAGATCTTCCCCACTTCATCCGGAACTCGGAATCTTGCCACTACCAATAATTAGCATTTACAATTTATTGAGGTACATATGAAAAGTTCAACATGCTCCTAAGGGCTGAGGTTGATGGACTGATGATAAGATCTTCAGCCAGACTGCTATTCTCTCAAGTGTATAAGATGGCTCCTTGCAGCCTCGAGTGCTTGAGCTGACAGCACCGAGAACAAAGATACACAACACTCAAAGACATTTGCTCCGTTCCTAGCTAGGATGTGCACTCTTCTAAACAGCTGTGTTTTGAAGAGTATTGCTCAAAATGAACAGGCAATATTTGCTTATCACCAGCAAAGTTGGATATGAGCTGTCGACCAATCCACCTTGGTTAGTTTTCACTGGAATAGGCTTTGCAAACCTCCTCCTTCATCACGTTCCAGGTTCCTGTTTAATTTTCAAGTTCCAGGCAGTGTTTACACCTACCAGGAAGAACTACATCCTTTAGGGTTCATGCAGCGCTGTGTAATGATTTGACGGAGCGGACAGGTTTCAACAAGAAACGGATAAACCTTATTGCAGAGAGCTTTTCAGATGCTGCATGCTCGATCGGGACTCCGACCAGGAAGCCCCCACCCCACAGATTGCCCGCGCTTACAGCTCATTGGTCGGAGCCTCCGAGGACATCACGTGACCGCTCATAGGCAGCAGGAGAGGCTATACCTTCAGTTATTCCACACTGCCATCCACCCCTTCTCCCCTCAGCAACCACATCCCCTCCTGCTGCTTGATGCCACCTCCCCCACATATTTCATTGGCCCAAGGATGAGCAAGTAGGTGCAGGGAGGTGAGGCTGAGCTGAAATGTTGAGAGGATGAGGTGAAGTGAATTACGATGAGATCCACATGGAACGTAAAGCCCTGTGTAGACCTGTTGGATTGACAGGACTGGTTTTGTGTTGCAAAATTCAACGTATGAACCTGCCAAAGTGGCCTGGAAACTGTCCCGGATTTCTACAGCTCCAAATCAGACTGCTCGCTGGTGGACCTTGTGGCTGTAAGCCAGTCCACCTTCAACAAGAGGGAAGCTGTCACTGGTTCTGTGCCAGGGTTTCCACAAAGCAAAATCAGAAGTAAGAAGGGAAAGGGATATCAGGCTTTTACTCTTTTGATTAACCAACTAAACTAAATTAGCAAATCAAGGGACAAATTAAAAGGCAGCCCCCTAAAGGGATACTGCATAAAGAAAGACAAAATCTTAAAGGAAACTTTCAAAAATTTAAAATACCGGGCACGGAGTGCCTCAATCTTGCCAGTGGACACCGCATGCTCCCTCTCCAAGGACACCTGGCCGTGAATGTAGCCGTGGAAGAGGAGCAGACAGTTAGGTTGGACGATCCCCTCGGTCACCTGAATCAGGTTTTAATAGATTGGGTGCTGAAAAGCTGGGATAAATTAGTGAGAGAGTCCATTTATCAGGCGACACAAAGTGGGTTTGAAGAGAAAAATTGAGGTGCTTCCTACCACCCGCCTGTGCCCCCACCCCCGACCGTCATAAGCTCACTTTATCTCCCCTCTCTGAGAGTAAATCAATGAGGTATGATTCCTTGCCTGATATATATAGCAGCATGAACCTTTTGAATGCATTTGCCACATACAGAATAATTCTCCAATCCAATTCTGGAGGAGAAGATAGGCCAATTGCCCTGCATCTGTGATGTCTGATTCTATCAGGTGAAAGGGGGACAGGGTGAGGAGGGTAATAGTTTTATTAAAAAGCTTTGTTGGCCAAATGATCTTTACATGTTCACATATAACACAGTAAAAGTACAGGTTGGGTAACCATGATACATGTTATAGGGGAGCACTTGCCAGCCATTTTAGCTGAGCCATTGCCTAAGGTCCCTGCTCCAAGCCTTGTTCCCTCACTACCAACTCTATCCCTCTCCCTGGAAACTCTCTGAGGCTAAATTGGTCTGTCCGCAACATAGGTATCAGATTTGAGCCCGAGATGAGCTTCCGACCACACGTATGTGCACCATCACTAAGACTGCCCAGACTGCCCAGCTCCAGAATCACAGAATTGTTATGGTGCAGAAGGAGGCCATTCGGCCCTTTGTGTCTGCACTGGCTCTCCAACTGAGCGTTATGATTCAGTGCCATTCTCCTACCTTTTCCCTGTAACCCTGGACATTGTTTCTATTTAAATAATCATCTAATGCCGTCTTGAATGCCTCGATTGAAGCTGCCTCCACCACACTTCCAGACAGTGCATTCCAGACCCGAACCGCTTGCTGTGTGAAAATGTTTTTTTCACATCACATTTGCTTCTTTTGCAAATCACTTTAAATCTGTGCCCTCTGATTCTTGATCCTTTTACGAGTGCAACAGTTTCTCCCCATCTACTCTGTCCAGCCCCCTCATGATTTTGAACACCTCTATCAAATCTCCTCTTAGCCTTCTCCTCTCCGAGGAGAACGGTCCCAACCTCTCCAGTCCACCTTCATAACTGAAGTTTCTCATCCCTGGAACCATTCTCATAAATCTCCTGTGCGCTCCCTCCAATGTGTTCACATCCTAATTAAAGTGTGGTGCCCAGAACTATACACAATACTCCAGCTGGGATCTAACTAGTTCAATACAGCGTCCCTACTCTTGTTCTCTATGCCCCTATTGATAAAGACTAGGATACTGTATGCATTATTAACTGCTCTCTCCACCTGTCCTGCCACCTTCAATAACTTATGCACATATGCATCCAGGTCCCTCTGCCCCTGCACACCCTTTAGAATTATACCCGTATATTATATTGTCGCTTCATGTTTTTCCTACCAAAATGCATCACCTCACACTTCCCTGCATTGAAGTCCATCTGCCACCTATCTGCCCATTCCACCAACTTGTCTTTGTCCTTTTGAAGTTCTACACTATCCTTTTCACAGTTTGCAATACTTACAAGTTTTGTACCATCTGCAAGTTTTGAAATTGTCCCCTGCACACCAAGATCAAGATCGTTAATATGTATCAGGTAAAGCAAGGGTCCCAATACCGACCCCTGGGGAAGTCCACTACAAACCTCCCTCTAGCCTGAAAAATATCCATTAACCATTATTTATTGTTTCCTATTACTCAGCCAATTTTGCATCCATGCTGCTACTGCCCCTTTTATTCCATGAGCTATAACCTTTCTCACAAGTCTGCTATGTGGCACTGTATCAAATACTTTTTGGAAGACCAGGTACACCAACAGCATTATCCTCATCAACCCTCTCTGTTACCTCACAAAAACTCCAGCAAGTTAGTTAAACTAGGATTTCCCCTTTAAAAATCCATGCTGTCCCTTCCTAATCAACCCACATTTTTCCATGTGACCATTAATTCCATCTCGAATAATTGTTTCTAAAAACTTCCCCATGACTGAAGTTAAACTGACTAACCTGTAATTGCTGGGCTTATCCTTATAACCTTTTTGAACAAGGGCATAATGTTTGCAATTCTCCAGCCCTCTGGACCTCCCATGAGTCTAGGGAAGACTGAAAGCTTATGGCCCTGCAATTTCCACTCTCACTTCCTTCAATATCTTTAGTTGCATCTCACCCGGTCCTCATGTCTTGACAACTTTGAGTAGTGACAGTTTATCCAATACCTTATCCTTATCAATTCTGAACCCTTCTCGTGACAGAGTTTCCTCCTCTGTCACAATGGCCTGGGTAGCATCTGCTTCTTTGGTAAAGACAAATGCAAAGTATTCATTTAACAGTTCAGCCATGCCCCCTGCTTCCATGTGTAAATCCACTTTTTGGTCCCTAATCGGCTCTACTCCTCCTATTACCGCCATTTTACTATTTATGTGCCTTGCTGAAAAAAGAGACATGGCAAAACTTTTCGTCTTGCACTCATCAGGACATTTCGCAGGAATATCAATATAAGGGGAAAACAACAATTTATACTGGATGTAAAGAGCATGTCCCAGCCGCTGTTTGCAACAGGCAAGGTACAGACCACTCCCAAACAGCCCATGCTTGTAAAACTCAAAAAGGTGTCCAATATTAGATGTGATTCTGTGATTGGACAGCATTTACTAAATAATCCTCAGTGTGCTAAGAATTACTCTGACAACCAATTTATGATTGTCAGTTGGGCTCACAGTGTGATGCATATGCATGTACTGGAAGCTACATATATTAATACACAGGGCCTGTTCTTTGCATGCAGAAATAACATTGCCCCCTCGACACCTATTTCAAACCTACTTCTTTCTATACATCAAAGCTCTAGACCAATTGGCTTTAATCCAATTAAGACACATATTGTGCCTACTTCAACTAAACAAAATAAGTGACAGTCATTTGCTGACTCATTCCTTTGGACAGTGCCTTTACCAAATATGTCAGGCTGTCTGGTTTACATTTCAAACAATGTTTGGCAGTTAACTGTCAGTCTCCATCCTTGGTGCATTCTCCTTGGCAACGTCTCTACCAATCAGAGTACACTTGTCAACTAATCACCAGTCTCTGCACATTCAGTATAAATAGTTGTTTCCCCCCTTATATTGCTATTCTTTTTGTGCAAGATGAAAAGCTTTGGCATGTTTATGTTTTTTAAGTAGTACTCAAGTTCTGTACTATTATGACACAGATGATGGTAAAGGCTAAGTTGTTCAAACCCCAGAGGGAAACTTGAAATAACTGTCATAACTCATTTTTGCAATTTGTATGTTTCGAGATACAGACTTTGAATTCAGTAATAATAAGATCACCAAGTCTCAAGAGGGTTTTTATAAAACTAAACTAAACATTTATTAATACAAGAAAGATTGTAAAAACATACATATGTCTACAAAATTACTACTATAGTAGCTACAAAAATCTCCTAATTAATCTGTCCCTTAGTTAGATCCCTGGTAAGGCAACAGTACATCTCATAACTTTAAAACGACACCTTGCAAAGCACTGCCTAGACAGTTGCATTCAAAATGAGTTTCTTTCAGCTCTGGATCATTGCAGACAGCAGCTTGTGGCTTCTCACACTTGTTGGATATTAAAAATGCCTCTGCCTTACACACAATCTCCTTTCTCCTTTATACATATCTTTCTCTTTGAATGTAAATTTTCCATTGTATCACTAGGCTTTTAACTTTACCTCTTCTAACAATATCTTTTCATTCCACCAATTTGATTAATAAGCTGAAAAGAAGATAAACACATTGCTTGGCATCTTCTAGCTAGGTGCAAGATTTCACCTATTCTTTTGAATGGTTTATTTAAAAATGCAAATTGCCCCCTTGACACCCATGTTTCCAAACTTCCCCATGTTTATTTAATTACAATTTCAAACCTACTTCTTTCTATACATCAAAGCCTCCAGACTAGTTGGCTTTAATACAATTAAGACACACACACATAGACACAGACACCACTAAACTCTATTTTAAAAAATAATTTCCAATAACATAGACACTAATTTCTTCATGACAGGCACTACCAAATGGCTATTTGTAAGCCTGAGACAGAGGTACGACAAAGACCAAATTCGGGATATTAACAACATAGTTCAAACCTACATGTAAGTTAAGAACAGGTAAGCTATCTATTGAATGCCTCTAAGTGTGTATTAATTCCAAGGTTGTGCCAGTTTTCATTTCCAAATGTATCGATAATGCCAAATTGAGACACAGTCCCATGATCGAGCGAGCATTTATGCAAGATTAGATTGAACAGATTGGTAATAGGGTTACTAATTTACGCCATGCTCGACACTGCACTTGGTCTGAGGTGCGCAAATTTCTTTCATTTTCTGATTTGCCCCATTTATGTGCTTCAATAGATGGCCACACCATAAACAGTACGCGTTTGAAACATGTCCACACCATAAATTCAACTTAAGTGGAAATGGTTTGGCAACACAATTAATGATGACACCAAACATGCAACAAATCTCTCTGACCATGTACTTGCAGAAAGTGAGGAGTTTGTTCTTGCGCATGGTTTAAATTTTGATGTGCCTTCATCCCAAATCAAATGTGAAGAGGTGTTTGTTGAGCTCGAACTCCTTTACTCCCAACTCCCCACCACAAACCAATGTTTACTGAAGATGCTAACTCCTTGAAAGTGTGCCAGCTGATCTAGCGCATGCATATTGCGGGATTCTGAATTATCTATCTGACTTCCACATGCAATGCGAATGTCTTACAGTGTTGCGAGGCCTTAAGACCAACCCAGACACACACATCGGTAAACCTGACAAAGGGACAGGAATAGCCATACTTAACAAGCGTGACTTTATCAGTAAAATGCAGCCATTCTTACTGACAGATCCAACTTTTTATCCATTGGACCAGCCGCTCAACATGACAGGACAGACTTGCTTGAAAGTAAGCTAAAAAAATTCTTGCTGGACTTGTGTGAGAGAGATGAGCTACTGTGTGGTATATATATATGACAGAGTTCATTCTCACAATTCACTGCACCTGCGTATGTATAGGCTGCCCAAGGCACACAAAAGTGATGTCCTTTTACTCCTTATCTTATCTCTGACCAGTTCTGCACAACATGAATTAGCCAAATGGTTGGGCGAATTGTCACAACCAGTTTTGAGCACTTACACGGTGAAGGATTCCTTCACATTTGCAAAGCCCTTACAGGACTTGCATATCGATAGCAATGTGGTGTCCATGTGCTTATTTGACTTTGCTAGCCTATCACCAATGTTAAGGAAGCCATAGATATTTGTGCTGCAGCACTATATCATGGCAATCTAGACCCTCCCCATTACGTGAATTAGTATTAATTGAACTTATGAACTCAGCAACTCGCGCAATTGAGTTCAGCTTTAATGACACCGCGTAAGCCCAAATAGATGGTGTTGCCGTAGGATCCCCTCTAGGCTCAGCTCTCGCAAACATCTTTGTTGGGTTCCATGAGAAACGTGTCTTTGATGGAATGACACCTAAACTTCTACCCCTTGCATATTCCTGATATGTGGATGATACGTTTGCTGTTTTTAAATCTGCAGCTGCATGTAACAATTTCCTTACATGTCTTAATGTGCTCCATCCTATACTCAAATTCGCCTATGAAATGGAGCAGTCAAATGAACTCCCTTTCCTTGATGTACTAGTTGAGAAATCCAGAGGGGTCTCTACCACGTCTAATGCAATAGTCCACTGGTCAATATATGTTTTGGGATTCTTACAGTTCCACACACTATAAGATTAGTCTTACTGGCAACTTTGTAAATAGCACCTGAGCCATTTGCTCCATGCAAGCTTGATGCTGAAGTAGGGTGCATCAAAGACATCCTGCAAGATAATGGCTACCCTGATCAGATCATTTTGCGCTGTATATCACACAAACTCATGAACAGGCCTAAGGCTGTTGCTTTTGGCCCTGAAAAACTGCCCAGTCTGCCTCAGATTACCCTGGAAGGTCAAGGTATCTCAAAAATTTGAGCAACATGTGAAGCTGTTTCACATTCCTACTATGCAGTAGCAACACGAGTGGTATTTGCCACTATCAAGATGCTGCTGTCAAGCCAAAAAGATGTTCTGCCTATCACAAAAATGAATAATGTGGCATATGAATATCAGCACCAGTGTGATGCTAGGTATGTAGGCCATTCATCCCAAAGACTGGCGGATCATATCAAACAGCATGTCCCAGTTGCTGTTTGCAACGGGCAAGGTACAGACCGTCCCCAATCAGCCTGTGCTTGGAAAACCCAAAACATAGTGTCCAACATTAGATGTGATCCTGTGATTGGACAAGAATTGCTAAATAACCCTCAGTGTGCTAAGAATTATGCAAACAACCAATTTAAGATTGTCCGTCACAGTGTGGTGCATTTGTATGCACTGGAAGCCATATATGTTAATATTAAGGGCCCTGTGATTTGCAGACAGAAAGAACGTGTACATACATTGTGCCTGTTTCAGCCAAACAAAATAAGTGACAGCCATTTGCTGACTCTTTCCTCAGGACAATGCTTTGACCAATCAGGGTCAAACTGCCTGGTTTAAATTTCAAACAATGATTGGCAGTTAATCGCTAGTCACTGTCACTGGTATATTCTCCATGACAACACCTCTACCAATCAGAGTGCACATGCCAACCAATTAGTACTCTCTTCACATACAGTATAAATTGTTGTTTTCCCTCTTATATTGGTATTCTTGCGAGTGTCCTGATGAGTGTAAAATGAAAAGCTTCGACATCAGTCTTTTTCCAGCAAAACTCAAGTTCTGCACTACGAAACGACTATTTTTGTACATATAGAAGACTTTGGGATTCCCCTTTATGTTGGCTGCGAGCCATTTCTCATAATCCCTCTTTGCTTCCCTTATTTGCTTCTTCACCTCTCCTCTGAACCTTCTGTATTCAGCTTGGTTCTCATTTGTATTTTCTACCTGACTCCTGTCATAAATATGTGTTTTCTTCCTTATCTTAATTTCTATCTCCTTTTTCGTTAAGGGAGATCTGAATTTTTTTTGCCTTACCTTTCCCTTTTCAGGGAATATATCTTGACTGTGCCAAGACCATTTCTTCTTTGAAGGTAGCCCATTGTTCAGATACAGTTTTTCCCGCCAACCTTTGATTCCAGTTTATCTGGTCCAGCTCTGTTCTTGCCCCATTGAAGTCCGCTCTCAACCAGTCAATTATTCTTACTCTGGATTGCCCATTGTCCTTTTCTTCAGCCACCCTAAACCTTATGGTACAATGATCCTCTCTCCACCTCTGTAACTTGGTCTGACTCTGCCCCTGCCTCAGCTAATTTTCTACTGAAACCCTCATGCTTGCCTTCATTAACTGTAGACTTGACTATTCCAATGCACTCCCAGCCGGCCTCCCACATTCTTGGTAAACTTGATGTCATCCAAAGCTCTGCTGCCTGTGTCTTAACTCGCAGCAAGTTCTGTGTACAGTGGCTTCCGGTCAAGCAACACCTTGATTTTAAAATTCTCATCCCTGTTTTGAAAGCCCCCCCCCCCTCCATGGCCTTGCTCCCTCCCTATCTCTAAAATCTCCTCCAACCCTACATCCCTCTGAGATAACTGTGTTCATCTAATTTTGGTATCTTGTGTATCCCTGATTTTAATTGTTCTGCCATTGGTGGCTGTACCTTCAGCTGCCTAGGCCTCAAGTTCTGGAATTCCCTTCCTTCGCCTCTTCTCCTCTTTATCCCGTTTTCTCTCTTTAAGATACTCCTTAAAACCTATCTATCTAACTAAGGGTTTGTCATCAGACCTAATAACTCCTTAATAAAACATAAATGCTGGAAAAACTCAGCAGGCCTGGCAGCATCTGTGGAGAGAGAAACAGAGTTAACGTTTTGGGTCTGTATGACTCTTCAAAGTTAAAGAGAAGTAGAAACGTGATGGAATTTATACTGTTTAAGGGGGGATGGAGCAGGTGAAGCAAAATAGAAGGTCAGGGATGGGTGGAGCACTCACTCTTGTTCTGCTATTAACACATTCTGCTCCTACCTTTATCTACCACTATCAGCACCTTCTTTAGTCCTTACCGCTACCACTAACACTCCCTTTGTCTTGTGTCCATGACATTTTTGTCAATCTCACTTTTGCTCCATTTGTCCATGACCTTTTATCTTGCTTCACCTGCTCCACCCCTTCTTAAACAGTATAAAACTCATCACATTCCTCCTTCTCTTCAGCTCTGAAGAAGAGTCTTATGGACTCAAAACATTAACTCTGTTCCACTCTCCAAAGATGCTGCCAGACATGCTGAGTTTTCCCAGCATTTTCTGTTTTTATTTCAGATTTCCAGCATCTGCACCATTTTGTTTTCATCCTAATATCCCCTTATGTGGCTCAGTGTCATAATTTGCTTTATAATGCTCCTGTGAAGCACATTGGGGTGTTAAAGGTGCTATATAAATATAAGTTGTTGTTGTTGGCTGCTCTTTTGAATTGGAAATAGTTAAATAGTTGTTCTAAGTTCCGCTTGAAATGTTTCTCACATGTTGTAACTATAAATCTGTAGAAGATGCACTACTGGGAAATCATGGGATGTTTATATTTCGACAATTGAGAATCACCCAATAAGGTCATTCTCTCAAGTGGGAATATAAAAAGTGATTTCTTTATTTCTCCGTGTGGTATTAATTTTTATGCCACTCATAAAAAATGGACTCATGTAAGGTAGGTAAATTTGATTAATATTTCACAGATTGGGTCTGCAGGAACAGTGACACAATGCAAGTGGCTGAGTATAGATCACTTGTAAACTGTGGGCTAAAACTAAGGAGGACAGAAGAAAGGGCTCAAACCTACATTTATAGAGTGCCTTTCATAATCTCAGAATCGTGTTGCAGGCAATGAATTTTTGTTGCAAGGGAAGGAAAAGAGCACAGGTATGGGACCATTGCACTGCTGATGAATGATCTCCTCTGTTCTGCCAGGGTAAGTCACTCTTCTCATCACTCTCAACTCACAGGCACACAAACCCACCACACATCACTCAGTGCTGGTCCAAGGGACATCACCATTCACTCTATAACACTAACCGTCATTGTCCTCATCCCGTCCATGGAACCACTCACCAGCCACACAGGCCAGGCATACTTATCTGGTCTGTCAGGCATCCTGCTTACACTCTGTCAATCTCTATTCATGCAGGACAAGCTGGCACACAACAAGAGGGAGAGATCGCAGACCATTGGAGGAATGCCTGAAATCAAAGTGCTCACAGACTTTGAAAACATAGCCATCTGGCTGGCCAGTGATGACCTGGACCATTTCTGTGCTGACAGTGAGGTCGGTGGTGCTCTAACAAGGGAGGATTCCGCAGTGTAACTTTCATCAGACAACCATGCTGTGAGTGATGTGTCCTGCTTCACAGACCACTTTCATGCACTAATTATCTCTCATTGCTTTTACATGCACATCTGCCAAACAGCTGATGACCCATGACCCAGGGCCTCCAACCAAGCCCTGAAGAAACCTCTGAAGAGGAATCTGAAGGCACTCTCCCTGAAGTCCTGTCACAGCGCTCACCCACACCCTCCACCAGTGCTGAGACACACACCTCGGTGGGACCTAACTTTAGAATAACCTCAGGGACACAAACTGGTGAGCACATCGCACCGTCTGATCCACAGCAGGTGGTGGCAGGGACTTCCCAGATCTCTGGCACTCGGAGAACTGCTGGAGGCCAGAAATGTGCTGATTCTGAGTCAGATGACAAGCCTCATGGCACAGTTGCTGGAGTTGCAAAGGCAAGCTCGGGAATATCAGGAAGAGATGTGCAATGCACTCCTCAGATTGCAAGGCATGATGGAGGAGTCCATACGCCTTCAGGCTAAGGTGATAATGCTGGCATGCCAACGCACTGAGGTCAACACTTTTAGGGTGGTGGCCGTCATGGAGACCTTGGTCTAGGACGTCACTCCTGCACTGCTGCGCAGGCTCAACTCTAACGCTGATGCCATAGCTGGCCCCCAGCTGTTTGTATGCGAGAAGGATCCCGGGCAGCTCGATCTCTCTGCATCTGCCCCTTCCCTTTAAGAAGTCAGCCAGGGACTCATTCAGTTAGTGTGCAACCAATCCCTTGCGGTTGACGTAGTTGACCCCGTGTTGCAACGGAGATCTGAGGGCCACGTGTGTGCGGTCGATGGCACCCTGCACCTGTGGGAAACCCGCGACCTGGGCAAATCCAACCGCTCATGCATCCTGGCTGATTTGGTCTCAGGTGGAATGTATAAAGTTCTGTGCCCTCATGAAGATGGCATCCGTGACCTCATGGATACATTTGTGGATGGATGGAGGCTGGTGAGACCCCTCAGAGGTCACCTGTGGAGCCCTGAAAGGAGCCACTGACGTAGAAATTGAGCGCCACGGTCACTTTCATTTTCATGCCCTCCATGTCCCGATGTCATTGCGCACTTGCGCGATATTTCAGTCGGCGGGCGTGGACGGAAGTGGGCAGCACGTCCGCCGACAATTAAGTGGCCTATTAAGGCCCTCAATCAACTCATTGTTTGGAACTTTTCGTTGCCCGCCCAACTGTTTGGCAGGGAGGCAAATAGGACAAGTGGCCTTTGCATTGTTGGTGAAACCTCATCCACGGGTGGGATGAGGTTTTGTCCAGTGATTTGAAAAAAACTTCTTGCACTCACATTTCACATGGAAGAGTCACATGAGGGGACATGTTATTATTTTAAAATACTTCATTTATATTGAGAAAAATCTTCAGCTCCCTGAGGGAGCTCTGTGCCCCCAGGTGCTTCTGCTGTGCCCACCCACGCGCATGTGTGAGCTTTAGCGCTCATGCCCCTCCTGTCCCCACCCCAGTAGCGCTGAGCGCTCAGTGCGTGTTTCACGCTGGCTGGCTATTCATTGGCCAGCCAGAGTGAAATCCATGTCGGGGGCCCGATCGCTGGCGGCGGTTGGCTTTGTGACCATCCCCTGTGCCCGTCCACCGTGCCCACCCAGTGAGGGCAAAGTCTTGCCCCTGCAGTCGCTGCCAGATGTGACTGACCAGTTCCCTAAACATGTGTCGTCCTCAGTGACACTGGTTCTCGGTCACCTGCAGGAATGAAAGGTGACATCCATAGACCCTGGGTGTTGCTAGGCGCCAGCTGTGCCTCTTGGGCAGCGTGTGCGGGCACCCCAGTCGCCCCTTCCTCCTGAAGGTGCTGCTCCTCAGTCGCTCCATCGTCTTCACTCTCTGTAGGCCCTCAGGCATGCAGTTAGTTCACCAGTCTCCACGATCCTGATGCACTCCTCCAGGGTGAAAGAGAGAGAGAGACAATGAGGTTAGCATGTGTGTACTAAGAACCTGTCTGGTTAAGTGTAAAGGCTCCTTAACGCTTCCCGGAGAGTGCTGGCCATCATCAGCTTTGTCCATTGGACTGCTTGCTGTGCTCTCAGCTCAGGCACAGGCATTCTCCTAACCCATGCTGCAAGGCTGCACTGTTAGTTTGACCCATGGGGGAGACTGGTCCAAACCAGGATGATGATATTGCAAAGGGCTGTGAGCACCTCCACTAGTGACTGCTCCATGGCCAAATTTCGCAAGGAGATTGTACACCGTGTGCAATCGTCCAACTGTTCTGCAGTCCACTAAAATGCTCATGACTTTGCAGTCTGTGCCAAGGGGAGGGGTGCAAAGCTCTGGAGCACTTGGTGGCACTTTGATGCCTCTGCGTTGCTTGAGTGGACAGATAAGCTAGAGGCCTGATTCAAATCATATCAATGTGGCTGCGCCTGAACTGTCTCAGCTGCACAGGAGTGGTCAATTTATACAAGAATTTCCTAATGCGTGGCTGCTTCCCTCAGCCACACCCCCACAAGTGCTCTATATTCAATGGCAGGCCTGCCCTTGCCCATCTCCACCCCCACAAGTCACCCCAACCGCAGGGCTGCCCTTGCCCTTCCCCCACAAGTCACCTCAATGGCGGGACTACCCTTGACCAGCAACACCCATCAACGCTCCTCAAGCTTGAAGTCCACCATGTGACCCTGGCGAGTGCTGCATATTGTTGCTGTGTAGTCACCTCCAAGTTCCCCTCAAAGTGCAGCCCGCCAAGTAAATGCCTTTTATATGCTGTTGTGAAACATGTTGGTGGGAAGGCATGCTGACATGGACAAATGATCAAGCGGGCGGTGGTGGGGGGGGAACAATACTGGCGGGCTGGCCTAACAATGATATGCAGATGTATTACAATGAGGTTCCTGATGCCCAATGGCGGGTAATGCGGCCCACCATTGGTGGGCTGAGTGGACGATCATGAACTGGTTTCAATTGGTTGTGAAACGAAACGCGTTATATTGTCCACTCACACCACCAAACACACCCAATAACTGTGAGCATGGAAAATCCCAGCCAACATTAAAGTAAAGGATAAGGAGGGGGGAGAATTTCTGAAGTGTGTTCAGGAGAACCTCCTTGACTAGTACATTCTTGGTCTAACGAGGAAGGAGGGATTGCTGGATCTGGTGCTAGGGAATGACCTGAGCCAAGTGGAAAAAGTATCTGTGGGGGAATGCTTGAGTAAGAGTGATCATCCTATCGTGAAGTTTCAATTAGAAATAGAGAAATGGCACTCTAAACTGGAAGAGGGCTAACTTCAATGGGATGAGAAGGGACCTAACCAGGGTAAAATTGAACCAAAGGTTGACAGGAAAAACTATAAGGGTTTTTATAGGTTAATAACAATAGGTTAGCTTTAAAGAGGAGATTGTTCAGGTACAGGCCAGATATATTCCATAAGGACGAAAGGAAAACCTGGACTCTTTTGATGATGAGGCAGATAGAGAACACGATGAAACAAATCGTGTGATGCATGTCAGGTGAATTCTTCAAAAATAATAAGCTGAGAGGGGAAGTGAAAAAGAAATTAAGAATGGTAAAGAGAGAATATGAGAATAGAATGGCAGTTAACATATAAGGGAAACAAAAATCTTCCATCTGCAATAGTGAGAGGAGAAATGGGGCTTATTTGGGACAAAAAGGGTGATAAATATTTAGAAGTAAAAGGCAAGGCTAGATGGCTTAGGTACTTTGTATCAGTGTTTAATGAGAGGACGCTTACAGGTATTGGTAGAAGCGGAGATGACAGAGATGGGGTTAAAATTGATAGGCAACATGTACTGGAAATGTTGGCTATGCCTAGAGTAAATAAGTTGCCTGGTCCAGATGGCTTGCACCAGGTTGCTAAGGGAAGTTGGGGTGGAGATAATGGAAGGGATTGCCATAATTTTCCAATCTTCCTGTGATACCTTGCAGGACAGGTTCATGCACATGGAGTTCAAGTACCCAACTGAAACTGGTTTATTATAGTTTTGATTTATATACAAACATACACAAAAGGCACAAAAGGGTATTTTACACTCCTCCCTCCTTAACAAAAAAGTTACACAAAGTTCAATTACCATACAACTTATATATATTTCTTGTTTTCATTTATTTACAAACCCAACTTAAGCACTGGTTCCCTATTCCTAAGATGATACCTCAATTCTTGACCCAAACTTTCAGAACTTAGGAAAAGACCTTGACCCATCTTGGTCTGAGTCTGCGGAGAGGTTTTCTCCAACAAAGACTGACGTTGCCCTTGACCTTCAATTGAAATTTCCACTTCATCAGATGTGTCCGTCTGACTCTGACTCAGATCTGAAATGGTTTCAGGCACAACTTGTGCTGGAGGAGCTATTGGTACTCAACTCATATCCCAACTATCCAATTCATCAGACACGTTTGGTTCTTCCCAATTCCTTCCTTCTTCATGAACCTCTGAAGGTAAAACATGAACTATATGTAACCTAATCTTTCCATTACCAAGCATCCTGACTAAATATGTGCAAGGATCACATATTTGCACGACTCTTCCTGGTAGCTACTTCAACCACTTATGATATGTTCTTTCCTTCTAACCTTTTGCTTCAACTTCAGATTTCTTTCACTTAATCTACCCCTATCATGACTCATTTTCTGCTTGGATTGTTTGTCTTCTACTGACTGTGTTAAATGTGGTTTCAGCAATGAAAACCTCATTCAAGGTTGTATTCTAAGAAACAATTAATCAGGCACTCTGCCGGTAGTAGTATGAGGTGTGTTCAGTACATAAACAAAAAAATTGCCAGTTTGTGATTCAATGACAACTACCATCTCTTCCAATTTATATCTAACATGCTTAACAATTTGTATTGTGCATTCTGCTGCTTCTTTTGAAGCAGAATGATACAGTGGAGCTCTAGTGTCTTTTAGCGCGTCCGTTCTCATGAATTTTACAAATCGTTCTGAACAACTGAGAACAACTTTCTCAGGAAGCCCATAAGCAGCAAATTAATTGGAAACCCCTCATGCCAATTTGAATGGCTGTCTACCACAATAAATAGTGCTGCCCTGCAAATTCTTCGAAATCTAGGCGCAGCCTCTGCCACACTTCAGCTGGCCATTCCCATGGTTGCAAGGTTACTGATGGCACCTTCTTACCTACTGCTTGACGTGCTCCACACTGTTTTTCTGGGCAGGATTTTCCGCTCAGTGTGGGGGTAAGCACCCGGTGTCATCGTGCACTTGCACGATATTTTGGTGGGCGGGTGCGCCTGAGAGTCAACAGCCCACCCGCTGACAATTAAGAGGCCTACTAAGGCCATTAAAGTATTAATTGGGAGAGATTTTCCGTTGCCCATCCAGCCTCACAGTTGGCGGATGGGCCAATCGGCCAGGCAGCCTTTGCGTTTTTGAAGAAACCTCATCCATGGTCGGGCTGAGGTTTCCGAAATTCATTTAAAAAAATATAAAAATGTTTTGACATTTTTATTATGTTTAAGTTCACGTGAGTGGGTCTTATGTGGGGACATTCTTCTCAGATTTTCAAAATCTTTATTTTTGATTTTAAAACTCTTCAGCTCCCTGAGGCAACTCTCGGCCTTCAGGGAGCTTTCATTGCACACTCCTCCGCGCCTGCACAGACTTCAGCGCTCGTCCTCCTCCCACCCTCACCCTGGCAGTGCTGAGCCAATCAGTGTGTGAGTTTCACACTGGCTGGCCGCTAATTGGCCAGCCAGCATGAAATCACAGTCGGGGGCCAATTGCAGGCGGTAAACTGTTTCCCAGCCATTCCTGTGCCTGCCCACTGTGCCAGCCCAACGACCCAAAAATATGCCACTGTGTCTTCTATTTCCTCATCTAACCCTGGCGACCAAAGATAGCTTCTTGTTAGACTCTTTGTCAAGCTCATCCCTAATTGCTGATCATGAAAACCACATAGCAACTGCAATCTGTACCCTTCAGGAATAACAACACTGGCTCCCCATATAATACAGCCTTTAGCAACCGACAACTGATTCTTACACATTAAAAAGTGGCCTGATTTCCACATCCAATACTTGTGCTGCCTACCCATATGTGGTATAGTCGTATATTCTTGCAAATCCAGGGTTCCTATGAGTTGTTCTACCAATGCCATCTGCTGCGACTGGCAACTCATCTATGTGTGAAAAGGAAAATACATGTTCCCTGTTGGGCTCTACCTTGGACAGAGATGGTAATCTGGATTTTGCGTCAGCATTACAACAATCTTCCAATCATCTGTACTTAATGTTCTACTGATAAGCAGAGATAATTAAAGCCCATCTCTACATTCGGGCTGCAGTTAAAGTGGGTACTGGAGAATCATTGAATCATTGAAAGTTTACAGCACAGAAAGAGGTTACTTGGCCCATCATGTCTGCGCTTGCTGAAAAACAAGCCGCCCAGCCTAATCCCACTTTGGATTCAAAACAGCCCGTCACTGGCTTATGATCAGCTCTGATTGTGAAATCATGGCCTTACAAGTATTTATGAAATCTTCTTACTCCAAAAGTCAAAGACAATGCTTCATGTTTAATCTGAGCAGGATTTCACTCACTGGCACTGAAGGTGTGTGAGGCAAATGCAATCAGTCTGTCTTCACCAGTATCCAACAGGTGAGAGATTCAAGCACTTACTCCATATGGAGAGGCATCACATGTTAGCTTAATCTTTTTGGATAAATCACAATGTACAAACATTGTACCAGCTCCCAATTTACTTTTACAAAGCTGGAAAGTCTTGTCACATTCCCTCGTCCAATTCCAGAGAACCCCCTTCCTCGAGAGTTCATTCAATGGATGCTAAATTTGATATGAATTTACCGTAATAATTCACCAAACCCAAAAAAAGATCTGAGCTCAGAGATATTCTGAGGGTGTGGCGCATTTCTTATTGCTTGAGGCTCACTCTCCGTAGGATGTAATCTTTGTATAACCTGCAACCCAAATACTCTACAGAGTTTTGAAACATTTCATATTTGTGTGCCTCTGCCTGAACTCCATGCGGAATCGTCTGGTTCTATTGGTGTCGGCCGTCATGTTGGACGGGGCATATGATATGGAGAGAAGGCCAAAAATCGATTTCACGCCGTAGTGAAACCAGTTTGCGATCGTCCACTCCACCAGTCAACGGCGGGCCAGATCTGTCACTGGCGCCCATCGGGAACCTAATTTCAATACTTTAGCATCTCATTATAAGTCCTATTTGCCAGATTCATACCCCCGCGACAGAATTACTGCCCACGTTGGCGTGACATCAGAACGACATGCTTCACGACTGTCTTTAAAAGGCGTGCACTTGGCGACCTGAACTCCGAGGGGGACTCGGAGGTGAGTGCACACAACGTTGCGCAGCTCTTGTGAGCATCACCTGTAAGACATCAAGGAAGAGGCACTGCGCAATCGCGGTGGGCACAGGCAAGTGGCTTTTTCCCAGCTGGCTTTCAGTGCGGTGCTGGGGCAAGGGCTCCAGTACGGGTCAGGCAGGGGGGGGGGGTGGGGGGGGGGGCGGTGGTGTGGGCCGGTGGGCAAGGCAGCACCGACTGAAGGAAGTACTCAAGCACATGCTGGGATGCTGGGGAGGTGGGGGGGAAGGGTGGTGAGGGAAGCAGCCACGGACTTGGGAAAGCTTGCCAAAAGTGAGTACTCGCCTGTGGTTGAGGCCGTTCAGCTGCAGCTCCATTGACCTGCTTGCTGTCGGGCCTCTGAAGATTTTCTGCTCACTCAAGCAATGCAAAAGCATGAAAGTGCCACCAAATGCTCCAGAACCTTTCACCTCCCTCGTGCACTGACTGCAAATTGTTGTGTGTTTTAGGAAGCAGCAGAGCAATTGGCCAACTGGGCAGGTTGTAGAATTCCCGAACGAAAGGTGACGGATGTGCAGTCACTGGTGGAGGCGCTCAATGCCCCTTGCAAAGTTCTTTATTAAGGTGCGGAGAAAAATGCATCATGGTTGAAGCTAACAGTGCAGCCTTGCAGCGCCTGTTAGGATGGTGCCTGTACCTGAGCTGAGAGCACAGCATGCAGTCCAGTGACCGAAGCTGTCACCAATCAGTCAAGTTAATTGGAGTGGGGTGGGGGTTGGTGGTTGGTTTTGCCAATGAGCGCACTACACACTGGCCATCCAAGTGGTGGCCAACACTCTCTGGAATGCGTGAAGGGGCCTTCAGACTTAAGTTGTGGAGGTTCTTAGGGCCCATATGCTAACTCATGCATCTCTCTCTCTCTCTCTTTGATCCTGTAGGTTGAGCCTGGTGATTTAGCGGTATGCCTCATGCTTACAGGGAGCAGAGAGGAAGAGAGCGGTGGAGGCACTTGGCTCGGCAAGGGGAGGAGCAGCTTCTCAACATGAGGGAGCGGTAGGGCTTGCTGCGCATGCAGCTGAAGATGCACTGTGAGCTGTCGCTCAATGGCGCTTCACTAGACCCAGGGTCTATAGAACCAGTGTCGCCGAAGACTATGAATGTCTAGGGACTTGGTCGTCATAAATGCCACCTGCTGCAGGATTTGGCACCAAGGGGTCATGGAGGGCATCCATTGCCAGTGTCCGTGAAGGTGACTGCGGCGCTCAGTCATCACGCCAGCAGTTCCTTCTAGAGCTCCACCAGTGACCTGTGCGGGATCTCACAAGCCTCCATGCACAAATGTATCCGGGAGGTCACGAATGACATCTTTGCGACGGCACAGAACTTTCTGCATTTCGCCTGAAATCAGAAGAGCCAGGAAACAGGAGCGCTGGGATTTGCACAGTTCCCTGGTTTTCCAGAGGTGCAGGGTGCCATCGACTGCACTCACATGGCATTTAGATCTCCATGGCAACTAGCAGTCAACCACGTCACCCGCAAGCTGAATGTTCAGCTGGTGTGCCACCACTACAAACGATACCCACAGGACAGCACACAATTCCCAGGGACCGTCCATGACTCCTACATCCTTAGCAGGTCTCAAATCCCTGACATCTGGTTCACTAATGTCATTTAGAAAATCTGTTGTCCTTACCTGCTCTGGCCTACATGTGACTCCAGATCCACAGCAATGTGATTGGCTCTTAGTTACTCTCTGAAGTGGCCTAGCAAACCACTCAGTTGTATTAAACTGCTACAAAGTCTCAAAAAAAGAATGAAGCTGGACAGACCACCCGGCATCAACCTAGGCACCTGAAACAACAACAGCAATCTCAGCCCTGTCGACCCTGTAAAGTCCTCCTTACTAATATCTGGGGGCTAGTGTCAAAATTGGGAGAGCTGTCTCACAGACTAGTCAGGCAACAGCCTGACATAGTCACACTCACAGAATCATATCTTACAGATAATGTCCCAGACACCACCATCACCATCCCCGGGTATGCTCTGTCCTACCAGTGGAACAGACCCAGCAGAGGTAATGGCACAGTGGTATACAGTCGGGAGGGAGTTGTCCTGGAAGTCCTCAACATCAACTTCTGAGCCCGTGGCATCAGGTGAAACATGGGCAAAGAACCTTCATGCTGGTTACCACATACCGCCTTCCCTCAGCTGATGAATCAGTGCTCCTCCATGTTGAACACCACTTGGAGTAAGCACTGAGGGCGGCAAGGGCACAGGTTGTGCTCTGGGTGGGGGGCTTCAATGCCCATCATCAAGAGTGGCTCAGTAGCACCACCATAGGCCAAGCTGGCCAAGTCCTAAAGGACATAGCAGCTAGACTGTGTTTGCATCAAGCAGTGAGGGAACTAAGAAGAAAAACATACTTGACCTCATCCTCATCAAACTGCCTGCCACAGATACATCAGTCCATGACAGTATCAGTAGGAGTGACAACCGCACAGTCATTGTGGAGACGAAGTCCCAACTTCACACTGAGGATTCTCTCCATCGTGTTGTGTAGCACTACCATTGTGCTAAATGGGATAGATTTCGAATAGATCTAGAAACTCAAGACTGGGTACACATGAGGTTCTGTGGGCCATCAGCAGCATCAGAATTGAACTCAAACACAATCTATAACCTCATGGCCTAGAATATCCCCTACTCTACCATTAGCATCAAGCCAGGGGATCAATCCCGGTTCAATGGATTGTGCAAGAGGGCATGCCAAGCTAAAAATGAGGTGTCAATCTGGTGAGGCTATAACACAGGACTATTTGTGTGTCAAATAGCATAAGCAGCAAATTATAGACAGAGCTAAGCGATCCCACAACCAATGGATCAGATCTAAGCTCTGCAGTTCTGTCACATCCAGTCATGAATGGTGGTAGACAATTAAACAACTCACTGGAGAGGGAGGTTCCACAAATATCCCCATCCTCAATGATGGGGGAGCCCAGCACATCAGTGCAAAAGGAAAGTCTGGAGCATTTGCAACAAGTGTCGAGTGGATAGTTCATCTCAGCCTCCTCCAGAGGTCCCTAGCATCACAGATGCCAGTCTTCAGCCAATTTAATTCAGTCCACATGATATCAAGAAACAGCTGAAAGCACTGGATACTGCAAAGGCTATGGACCCTGACAATATTCCGGAAATAGTTCTGAAGACTTGTGCTCCAGAACTTGCCACACCCCTAGCTAAGCTGATCCAGTACAGTTACAACACTGGCATCTACCCAGCTATGTGGAAAATTGCCCCAGTATGTCCTGCACAAAAAGCAGGACAAATCCAACCCTGCCAATTACTTCCCAATCAGTCTACTCTCCATCATCAGTAAAGTCATGGAACGTATAACAGTAAGAACATAAGAAAAAGGAGCAGGAGTAGACCATTTGGCCCTCAAGCCTGCCCCACCATTCAATAAAATCATGGCTGATCTGCCCCAGGCCTCAACTCCCTGGTATTTCAAAAATCTATCTGCCTCCTCTTTAAAAACTTTCAGTGATCTAGCCTCCACAACTCTCTGGGGTAGAGAATTCCAGACATTCACTACCCTCTGAGAGAAGAAATTCCTTCACATCTCAGTTTTAAATGATTGTCCCCTTATTCTGTAACTATGTCCCCTAGTTCGAGATTCCCAAATCGGGGACCAAAACTGTACACAGTGCTCCAGGTGTGGCATCACCAACACCCTGACAGCCTGTACAGTTGTAAAATACTTCCCTATTTTTAAACTCCAATCCCCTAGCAATACAGGCCAAAATTCCATTTGCCTTCTTAATTACTGACTGCACCTGCATGCTAACTTTTTGTATTTCATGCACAAGAACACCCAGGTCCCTCTATGCTGCACTTTTTTGGAGTGTCTCTCCACTTAAATAATAGTCTGCCTTATGATTCTTCCTACCAAAGTGCATGACCTCACACTTTCCTACATTAAACTCCATCTGCCAAGTTTTTGCCCACTCACTCAACCTATCTATATCCCCATGCAGATTCTTTATGTCCTCATCACAATATGCACTCACACCTATTTTTATATCATCAGCAAATTTGGGTACATTACACTCTGCCCCTTCCTCCAAGTCATTAATATAGATAGTAATTGACTGAGGCCCTAGGACTGATCCTTGTGGCCCTCCACTAGTTATATCCTTCCGACATGAAAAAGACCCATTAATCCTAGCTCTCTGTCTTCTGTATGTTAACTAATCCTCCTTCCATGCTAATAGATTAACCCCAATACCCTTAGTTCCTATCTTGTGCAATACTTTTATGTGGCACCTTATCGAATGCCTTCTGGAAATCCAAATACACTACATCTACCAGTTCCCCTTTATCAACTCTGCTTGTTATGTCCTCAAAGAACTCTAGCAAATTTGTCAAACATGATTTCCCTTTCACAAAACCATATTGGTTCTGTTTGGTTGCATTAAGCTTTTCTAAATGTCCAGGTATTTCTTCCTTAATAATGGACTCTAGCATTTTCCCAACAGCAGATATTAGGCTGACTGGCCTATAGTTTCCTGATTTTTATGAACAGGGGCATCACATTAGCAGTTTTCCAATCTGCTGGGACTCTCCCATTATCCAGTGAGTTCTGGAATATTTTGACCAATGTTCCCACTTTCTCTGCAGCCACTTCCTGTAAAGGGGTCATCAACATTGCTATGAAGTGGCACTTGCTTAGCAATAAGCCGCTCACTGACACCCAGTTTTGGTTTTGCCAGGGCCACTCAGCTCCTGCCCTCATCACAGGCTTGGTTCAAATATGGATACAAGAGCTGAACTCCCGAGCTGAGGTGAAAGTGACTGCCCTTGACATCAAGGCCGCATTTGACTGAGTGCGGCATCAAGGAGCCCTAGCAAACCTGGAGTCAATGGGAATCGGGGAAAACTCTCCATTGGTTGGAGACATGCCCAGCACAAAGAAAAATGGTTCTGGTTGTTGGAGGTCAGTCATCTCAGCCCCAGGACATCACTGCAGGAGTTCATAGGGTAGTGTCCTTGGCCTAACCATCTTCAGCTGCTTCATGACTGACCTTCCTTCCACCATAAGGTCAGAAGTGGGGATGTTTGCTGATGATGGCATAATGTTCAGCACCATTCATGGCTCCTCATATACTGAAGGAGTCCATGTCCAAACACATCAAGACCTGGACAATATCCAGGCTTGGGCTGACAAGTGGCAAGTAACATTCATGCCACACAAGTGCCAGCCAATGACCATTTCCAAGAAGAGAGAATATAACCATTGAGTGAGATCCCTGTGTGATGGGTTTGTGAGTTGAGAATGACGAGATGAGTGACTTAGCCTGGCGGAACAGGTCATTTACCCTCTTTTGGCACTGGGTGGCTGCTGTCTTTTGCAGGGTGCTGGTGCTGACCACCTCTGCCACAGCCTCCCATGCTGGATTGGTGACCTTGTTTGCTGCTCTGCACCCAGAGTGGACATAGAGGACATTGTGGCAGGACTCCCCTGTGTTCAGTAGGTGCCCAAGGGAGGTGCTGCTAACATTGGGGGCAGCATGTTTCCTCAATTTGACAGCTATGACTTTCCATCAGCTTTCGATCCAGTAGAGAGTGCTAGCTCTGTGCAGAGACGCCCTTTAAATATGGCAAATGGATTATTGAAGGCCTGGGGTGACAGCGGAGTGGGTGAATCAGAGGCCGTCCCACCAGCGATCCGGCGTGTTTTCCATGAATGCATTATTAATGAAGCAGGCCATGCCGAGAATGGGACGATAAGGCATGAAAATCTGCCATTGCGGCCGGTGGGTAAATGACTATTTTTACACCCATTGCCTCATTCAGTCCAAACCTAAGACGATTCCACCCCAATCTTTTCCAACAATGGAGCACCTTTCTCAGTCTGTCATCATGGATCTGTCTGTTTGGAGCTGAAATAAATATGCCATTGAAATAGCACATTACTCCCTGAATTCCTTGCAAAATTTGACTCATCACCCCTTGAAAAATTCTGGGGGCTGAAGAAATGCCAAACAGCCGCCTATAAAACATAAAAAGATCCATGTGTGTATTAATAGGCAAACATGATTGAGACACATCATCAAACTCAAGTTGTAGCTAGGCATTTGTAAGATCTAACTTTGAAAAAAATCTGGCCTCCTGACAACATTGTGAACAGATCATCCACTCTTGGCAAAGTATAGGGTAGGTTTAATTCCAGTTCCTGATTTACAGTTACCTTATAATCACCACATATTCTTACACTACCATCTGACTTTAGTACTACCGCTGTGGACTAGTCCATTATCCTGTACTACTTTAGATATTCTCAGGCTCAGATCTTTTCAGCTCTTGCTCTACTTTCTCCCTGAGAGCATAGGGCACTAGACAAGCCCTGCAGTAGACTGGTTTTGTATTCCTCTGAACCTGTATGTTGGGCATATATCCTCGAATCAGTTGTTGATTTCACTAAACTCCTGAGGGCATTGGCAATCACATTGTCTTGCATTGTGAATTTCGCTTCCATGCGAAAAGGCTCATTCCCATTTAACTTAAATGCTGTTAACCAGAATCTTCCTAACAAGGCTGGTTTTTCACCCTTCACCACAATGATGGGCATTTTTGCACATTGCTCCTTGTGTGTGACTGGAACTGACCCATTTCCCATTATATGGATTTTCTCTTCTCCATAACTTTGTAATTCTTTTCTGTGATTTTTCCAGCTGATACTGATCAACTTTTCATGGTATCGTGATTCAGGAATCACGTTAACGGATGCCCCCACGTTGAACTCCATGTTCTCCAGAGCTCCAACCAATGCCAATTGGTCTACAATACATAGTGAGTTTCCATTGGACATCCTTGTGCTTAGGATCGTATGGGTCTCACCTGACCCCTGATCGACCTAGTGTTGTTCGACAATTGTATGCAGTGACTGCCATTTTCTCCAGCTAACATTTTCTCAATTTACATTCTTTTGACTTGCCTTGGCAAGATGATCTTTCCTCTTGCAGCTGTAGCACTCTGTCTTCACAAATGGACAATTCTGTGCCCAATGTTGGCTTTAGCACTGCTAGCAGGACTTTGTTATACCACTGCTACGACTAACTGCTGTTATTGGGGGCTTCTGCTTACTCAGCTGGAGCTTATTTACTTCAGCAGATGACTGATGATTGTTCAATTTGACTTCTCAAGTCAGGTCCTGCTATGTCCATGGACAATGCTGTTTGGTAAGCCATGTCAAAAAATAACTTTGGCAATGTCAGCCACTGACTACAAATGCATTCACTTTTTAAAACCACATGCAAATCTGTCATGCAATGCTCACTCTCCAAAATTACAATGAATGGGCAGCTTTTTCAAAGCCACAATAAAATCTCCAATGCCCTCTCTGGGCAATTGATTCCTCCTTTCAAACTGATAGCTTTCAGCAAACTCCAACGTCTAGGGATTGTGGTGCTATCAAGCTTCATATAATGTCCAACAGTGGCTTGGCTTTTGGCTTAGCATAGGTGAGTATATTCTTGAACGTTTCAGCAAAGTGATGGAAGGGGTTGTCAACAGTGCAATCAAGCAGCACTTATTCAGCAATAATCTGCTCACTGATGCTCAGTTTGGATTCTGCTAGGGCCACTCAGCTCCTGACCTCATAACCTTAGTCCAAACATGGACAAAAGTGCTGAGCTCCAGAGGTGAAGTGAGAACGATTACCCTTAACATCAAAGCAGCATCTGACTGAGTGTGGCATCAAGGAGCTCTAGCAAAACTGGAGTCAATGGGAATCAGGGGGAAAACACTCCACTGGTTGGAGTCATACCTAACACAAAGGAAGATGGTTGTGGTTGCTGGAGGTCCATCATTGCAGTCCCAGGACATCACTGCAGACGTTCCACAGGGTAGTGTCTTAGGCTCAACCATCTTCAGCTGCTTCATCAATGACTTTCCTTCTAGCATAAGGTAGAATTGGGGAAGTTTGTTGATGATTGAACAACATTCAGTGATTTCTCAGATACTGAAGCAATCTGTGCCCATATGCAGCAAGACCTGGACAACATTCAGGTTTGGACTGATAAGTGGCAAGTAACTTTTACGCCACACAAGTGAAAAACCATACAGGCAATGACCATCTCCAATAAGAGAGAATCCTACCATCTCCCCTTGATGTCCAATGGAATTACCATTGCTGAATTCCCCACTATCAGCATTCTGGGGATTACCAAAAAAGTGAACTGGACTAGCCATATAATTATTATGGCTACAAGAGCAGGTCAGAGGCAGGGAATTCTGCGGAGAGTAACTCACCTCTAGATTTCCCAAAGTCTGTCCACCAGGGCACATGTCAGGCATGTGATGGAATACTCCCCACTTGCCTGGATGAGTGCAGCTCCAACAACACTCAAGAAGCTTGACGCCATCCAGGACAAAGCAGCCCACTTGATTGGCATCCCATCCATCACTCTAAACATTCACTCGCTCCACCATTGATGCACAGTGGCAGGAGTGCACTGCAGCCACTCACCAACAGCACCTTCCAAACCTGTGACCTCTATTACCTAGAAGGACAAGAGCAGCAGATGCATGGGAACACCACCACCTGCAAGTTCTCCTCCAAGCCACACACCATCCTGACCTGGAACTATATCACCGTTCCTTCACTGTCGCTGGGTCAAAATCCTGGAACTCCCTCCCTAACAGCACTATGGATGTAGCTACAAGACATGGAACACAGCTCTTCAAGAAGGCAGCTCACCACCACCTTCTCAAGGGCAATTAGGGATGGGCAGTAAAAATGCTGTCCTAGCGAGCGATGCCCACATCCAGTGAAAGACTATTAAAAAAATACACTTCTGGGCCTGCTTCCGTCAAAAAGATCACCCTTTTCCTTTCCTCTGTCTGACTAACAGCTGGATTATCAGGAACATGGAGGATATTATTAGCAATGAAAATCATCTCGAGCTGCCCCACATATACCATAAAACTCTCATGGCTGTACTCTCCCAGATGCCTAGGCATAACTGTAGATGTAGCCACCTTCAAAGGTCAGTCCATTCACGTGTACAAACAACCTTTCTTCTAAAACCTGATTTTTAAGCCTTTTTCTCAGCAAAAAAAATCTCACTGTTCCTTGCCTGGTTTTCAGGAAGCTTCTCCAACCTAAATTTGTTCAGTTAGGGAAGCTCTACAATCCCACCTCATTGCCAGACTGTGACATTTTTCAGGGCAGAGAGAGTTCATGCTCATGGGGTTCAAGCACCCAACTAAGCTGGTTTATTCCAGTTGGATTTTTGTACAAACATACACAAATGGCCACAAGAGGGTGCTGTTACACTTGCTGAGGTATGGGGGAGCTGTCAGAGGATTGGAGGCTGGCAAATTAGTGACACCCTTATGGAGGGAAAGGTGTAAGGGCAGTCCTAGCAACTATAGGCTGGTCACTTTAACATCTGTGGTGGGTAAGGTTTCAGAAACAACAACCAAGGAAAAAATCAATAGGCACTTGGACAGGTTTGAGTTAATTAAGAATAACCAGCAAGGATTTGTAAAAAGCAGATTGTGTTTGACTAAACTAATTGAATTTTATGATGAAGTAACAAAGAAAGATGATAAGAGGAATGTAGTAGATGTTATCTATATGGATTTTAAAGTAGCATTTGACAAAGTACCGCATAAAATGCTGATTATCAAAATTGAGGCTCATGGAATTGGAGGATCAGTGTCAGCTTGGTTAAAAACTGTTTTAAGGATAGAAAACAGCCAGTTGTGGTTTTCAGACTGGAGATTGATAGACAGCAGTGTTCCCCAAGGGTCAGTGCTATGTTATTGCTTTTATTTATGGAGTTGCATATATAAATGACTTGGATATTGGAATATAGAGTCAGATTTCAAAATTTCCGAATGATGCCAAACTTGGAGGAGTGGCAAACAGTAGGGATGATATTAACCGACTGCAACAGGACATGGATAAGTCAGTGGAATGGGCAGACAGGCGCCAGATGGAATTTAATACAGATGAATACATGATGATACATTTGGCAGAAGGGATAGGGAGAAGCAATGTAGACTTAATGGTGCAATTCTAAAGAGCAAGCAGAAACAGAGAGACCTGGGGGTTTTGAAGGTGGCAGGACATAATGGGAGACTAGTTAGCAAAGCATATGGGATCTCAGGCTTCATATATAGAGATATTGGAAAGCAGAAAGTTTTGCTGAGCCTTTATAAAGTTCTGGTTAGGCCACAAGTAGAGTATTGCATTCAGCTCTGGTCACTGCACTTTAGGAAGGATGTGAGCATCCTTGAGAACATGGAGAGAAAATTGGCTAGAATGGTTTCAGGGTTGAGGGATCTTAGTGACAATGTTAGCTTGGAGAATCTGAAGTTATGGTACTTGGAGCAAAGGAGACTGAGGAGAGATTTGATAGATGTGTACAGAATTATGGCAGGTTTAGATGAGGTAGTCAAGTAAAAACTGCTCCCATTAGCTGACGGTGCAAAGAATAGGGGACACAGGTTTAAGGAGAGGGAGGGGTAAGGAGAGGGAGGGTAAGGAGAGGGAGGGGTGCCACCTTCATCTCCGTCCTTACTTCTTTGGGCAGGAGTCCTCCCCCCATTCAACTGATCCTTTTACCCGCCTCCAGTATTCTCCCTCCACCTGGACCCCTCCCTCTGGCCTCTTACCTGCTCTTGATCTTTTCACTGAGAACTTACAGCGTGACACTGGCCATCTCAATTTCTCTGCTCCTCTCACCCACTCTAACCTGTCTCCTTCTGAACTCGCCATACTCCATTCTCTCAGGTCCAACCCTGGCTTTGTTATCAAACTGCTGACAAGGGTGGTGCTGTTGTTGTCTGGCGCACTGACCTCTACCTCACAGAGGCTGAGCACCAGCTCGAGGACACTTCCTCCTACCTCCCCCTGGACCATGACCCCCATCACCGAACATCAAGCCATTGTTTCCAGGGCTGTCACTGACCTCATCTCCTGTGGAGAACTTCCCTCCACATCTTCCAACCTCACAGTCTCCCAACCTTAGACAGCCCGCTTCTATCTCCTCCCCAAAATCCACAAACAGGACCATCCTGGAAGAACAATCATGTTAACCTGTTCCTGCCCCAGAGAATTCATTTCTTCCTATCTTGACTCCGTTCTCTCCCCCTTTGTCCAATCTCTTCCCACTTACATCTGCGATTCCTCCGATGCCCTACATCATATCAACAGTTTCCAGTTCTCTGCCCTAACCACCTCCTCTTCACCATGGACGTCCAATCCGTCTACACCTCCATCCCCCACTAGGATGGCCTGAGGGCTCTCCGCTTCTTCTTTGAACAGAGGCCTGAACAATCCCCATCCATCACCACTCTCCTCCGTCTGGCTAAACTTGTTCTCACACTGAACAATTCCTTCTTAAATTTGTCTCACTTCCTCCAAATAAAAGGTGTGGCTATGGGTACCCGCATGGGCCCCAGCTATGCCTGTCTCTTTATGAGGTATGTGGAACATTCCTTGTTCCAGTCCTACTCAGGCCCCCTCCCACAACACTTTTATCGGTACATCGATGATTGTTTCGGTACCTCTTCATGCTCTCATCTGGACCAGGAAAAATCAAACAATTTTGCTTCCAATTTCCAACCCTACATCACTTTCACATGGTACATCCCCGACACTTCCCTTCCTTCCCTTGACATCTATGTCTCAATTTCTGGTGATAGACTGTCCACCAATATTCATTACAAGCTCACCGACTTCCACAGCTACCTCAAATACAGCTCCATACACCCCACTTCCTGTAAGGACTCCATCCCATTCTCTCAGTTCCTTTGCCTCCATCACATCTATTCCGATGATGCCACTTTCCAAAACAGTGCTTCTGACATGTCTTCCTTCTTCCTTAACTGAGGATTCCCACAAATGGTGGTTGATAGGGCCTTCAACCGTGTCCAACCCTTCTCTTGCACCTCTGCCCTCACACCTTCCTCTCCCTCACAGAATGATGTTAGGGTCCCCCTTGTCCTCACTTATCACTGCAACAGCCTCCGCATTCAAAGAATTATTCTCCACCATTTCCGCCAACTCTAGCATGATGCCACCACCAAACACATTTTCCCTTCACCCCCCACTGTCAGCATTTCATAGGGTCTGTTCCTTCCAGGACACCCTGGTCCACTCCTCCATCACCCCAATGCCTCAACCCCCTCCCACGGCACCTTCCTATGCAATTGCAGAAGGTGCAACACCTGCCCCTTTACCTCCTCCCTCTTCACCGTCCAAGGGCCCAAACACCCCTTTCAAGTGAAGCAGCATTTCACTTGCACTTCCCTCAATTTCATTCACTGCTCCCAATGCGGTTTCCTCTACATTGGAGAGACCAAACGTAAACTGGGTGACCACGTTGCAGAACACCTTCAGTTTGTCCACAAGCATGACCCAGACCTCCCTGTCGCTTGCCAGTTCAACACTCCACCCTGCTCTCATGCCCACATGTCCGTCCTTGGCTTGCTGCAATGTTCCAGTGAAGCTCAACGCAAACTGGAGGAACAGCACCTCATCTTCCGACTAGGCACTTTACAGCCTTCCGGACTGAATATTGAGTTCAACAATTTCAGATCATGAACTCTGTCCTCCATCCCTTTTTCATCCCCCTTTTTTCAATATTCATTTTAATTTTTTAATTTTTATTTATTTCCACTTATTTTTATTATTATTATTTTTTAATTCATTTTCATTTTTATTCATTGTTTTACCCCCACCTTTTAGCCTATTTTCAATCTTTTTTCCCTCCACCGTCCTTTCCCACCACCCCACCCTCACTAGGGCCACCTGTCACTTGCTCATGTTGTTCTTTCCTGAGTGCTTACCATGGTCCGGCCATTATCACATTCTGCTTTCTATCCTTAATGTCACCATTAGCACCTCCTTTAGCCAGTACCACCACCATTAACAGTCCTTTGACCTTTTGTTTATGACATCTTTGGCAATCTCTCCTTTGCCTCCACCTATTACTGGCCTTCTATCCAGCTTCACTTGCTCCACCCCACACTCCCCCTAAACAGTAAAAATTTCGCCACATTTTTACTCCTCTTTTGCTCTGAAGAAGAGTCATAGGGACTCAAAATTTTAACTCTTGTCTTTCTCTCCACGGATGATGTCAGACCTGCTGAGTTTTTCTAGCATTTTTTGTTTTTGACACAGGTTTAAGGGTTTGGCAAGAAGTGCAGGGAGAATTTGAGGAAGAACTTTTTTAGAGCATGCAATTCGGACTGACTGGAGAGTGCTGTAATGACACTGTGGATGATAATCTAGAGAATTATTCCAGGAATTCAAATCCTAACATGGATTGAACTGAGGTTTGAAACCATTGTTTAGAAATGCGAAGCTGGTGCTAGTAAATGTGACCACAAAGCAATCAGATGGTTGTAAAAACCCAACTGGTTCATTGAAATCTGCCATCCTGATCTGGCCTCTAATGTGATTACAGTCCCATAGCAATGTGGGTGACTCAGTTTATGAAAGCACTTCAAGGAGCAGGCCCACCACCACCTTTCGAGGCAACTAGGTTTGGCCAATAAATATCAACTTAGCCAGTGATGCCACCCACCAAGAATGAATAAAAATATAGCAAACACAGCAAGGTCTCACAGGCAGCAATGAAGTAAAGGATGCAACAACCTCATGGATTTTTAAATTCATTTACGGGATGTGGGCATCGCTGGCTGGGCCAGCATTTATTGCCCATCCCTAGTTGCCCTTGAGAAAGAGGTAGTGAGCTGCCTTCTTGAACCGCTGCAGCCCATGTGGTGTGGGTACACCCACAGTGCTGTTAGGGAGGGAGTTCCAGGATTTTGACCCAGCGACAGTGAAGGAATGGCGATATATTTCCAAGTCAGGATGGTGAGTGGCTTGGAGGAGAACTTCCAGGCGGTGGTGTTCCCATCTATCTGCTGCCCTTGTCCTTCTAGATGGCAGCAGTTGTGGGTTTGGAAGGTGCTGTCTGAGGAGCCTTGGTGAGTTCCTGCAGTGCATCTTGTAGATGGTACACACTGCTGCCACTGTTCGTTGGTGGTGGAGAGAGTGAATGTTTGTGGGAGGGGTGCCAACCAAGCGGGCTACTATACCCTGGATGATGTTGAGTTTCTTGACTGTTGTTGGAGCTGCACTCATCCAGGCAAGTGGAGAGTATTCCATCACACTCCTGACTTGTGCCTTGTAGGTGGTGGATGATGGCTGAGGGTCAAAAGTTGACAAGAACACTTTGGGGGCTGTTCTTACCTGAAGTAGTGCCATGGGATTGTTTGTATTCCTCTGAGAGGGTACATAGGGCCTTGATTTAACATTTAATCCAAAAGACAGTACCAAGATGTTGAAGCACTCACTCAGCATTAGATCGGAACATCAACCCAAATAATGTACTCATGTCCCTGGGGTGAGGCTTGAGCCCATGAGCGTTCTCTCACTGAATCAAAGCTAACACTTTTTATTTTGTTTAAAGAAAGCAAACATCAAATAATGATAGCATGCATAACGATCAGCTGCACAATGAGTCACCTGTTGTTATTTACCACTATTCTGTCATTTATTTTGTTTATAACAGTTTCCTTTATAGTTAGGATGTGGGCAATACTGGCACTACTGCATCGATTACTCATTTCTAATTGCCCTGACAAGGGGGTGATGGGCCTCTAAGCAATTGTTTGTGCAAGCCATTTCAGAGTGTTTTCAGAGACAGCCACATTCTGTGGGCCAGCAGCAGCTCTTAGTCTCTTTGTTCCACTCATTGCTTAAACTGTATCTCAGTTGGTCACAATTGAGTCTCCAGGTTCAAGTCCTACTCCAGGACTTGAGCACAAAATCAAGCCTGACACTCCAGTGTGGTACTGAGGACATGCTGCATTTTTGGAGGTGCTGTCTTTTGGATGAGGTGATAAACCAAGAGCCCGTCGGCCCTCATAGGTGCACCAGCGGAGGTGGTGGCATAGTGGTTAAGTCACTGGATTGGTATGTCAGAGTCACAGGGTAATTTTTTGAGGAATTGGGCTCAAATCCCATCATGGCAGATGGTGAAATTTAAATTTAAAAAAAAAATCTGCAATTAAAAGTCTGATGATGACCATGAAACCATTGTTGTTTAAAAAAGATCCAATTGGTCCACTAACCTGCTGTCCTTACCTGGCCTGACCTACAACAAAGTGGTTGACTCTTAAATGCCTTCTGAACAATGGCAATTAGGGGATGGGCAATAAATGCTGAACCTAGCCAGTGATGCTCCCATGAATGAATACATTTAAAAAAAAATGATCCCATGGCACTATTTCGAAGAAGAACAGTGGAGTTTTCCCTGGTGTCTAGACCAACATAATTGGGTCATTATCAGGTTGTTCTTTGTTGGAGTTTGGTGCGCACTAATTAACTACTGCCTTTCCAACACTGCAACAGTGACTACACTTCAAAAGTACACCATGAGCTGTAAAGTGCTTTGTCTGGTGGTTGTCAAAAATGCATTATAAACACAAATCTTCCTTTCAGACACTGAATTCTGGACATATAAGCTTTTGTTATTAATTTTTAAAACTCACTGCCGAGGTTGATATTTATTACCCATCCCTATTTATTCTTGAAAATATGGTGGCTCATGGCTGCAGACTGTGTGGTAAAAGTACTTCCACAACGCTGTTAGGTGGATAGTCCCAGAGTTTTGACGCAGCGACAGTGAAATGATAGCTATATATTTCCCAAATTGGGATGGAATGTGACTCAGAGAGGAATATGGAATTCCCATGTACCTGCCACCTTGTCCATTTAGGTGATTGACATACTTGGCAAGCTGATATAATGCATCCTGTCGACAGTGCATCATGTCCATCACCAGCAACTATCAGATAATCACAGAAGCATGAATGGATGGAAATTGCAGTCAAACACCCTTGTTTTTCTGGTTGTGAGTGAAGTGTCTCATAGCTAATCAGTATTTGGAACACTTACCCCATTTTTATATGTACATTTTTGATATGTCAAAGTGTACTAAGTATTGAAGTACAAGGAAGGCCAATTATTTTGTGCTGGTTTCTTCAGATTAGGAGTCAGAGACGTACAAACACCTGGCATTCTGCACTCCCCTTCCCAATGCTTCCCAGTTAACATCTCGTGAACAGCAGGATATTTACAGCAAAGAGTCACTGGGGAGATTTGGCACTTGCACCCAGGTGTAACCCTCTACAGCCATTCATCATAGATACCGCTTGATTATCATTTCTATCTTAATCAGCAAATGGAGATTACAGCTGGAAAACCTCTATAATGGACAACAAATCTGCAATGCTTGGGTTTTCCATTTGAGTAGCAAGTTGAGAGATTTCCTCTTACTGACTGAGTGAAAACAATGGATTGATGCCAAGGCAGGATTTTCAGAGGCTGCTGGGGGTATATACATAATTTGGCTCCCTTGCCCTTTCAGGAAAGGTTGGGTCGGGGCTGGAACAGTTGAAGTAATTTTGGGCAAGCGGGCCCCACATGGCGGACAAAACACTGCCGGTTAAACTCTCTTGGCAGAGAGTTGGGGGTGGGGGGGGGGGGTGTTGGGAGGAAGGGGACCATATTTAATTCCACTAGGCACTGGCAGTCTAGTGGCGGGGTTGCTCCCTCTCCACACGATCAAGGCCAGGCAGCTGAGGCCTTCTTTAAATTAAATTGTGTTATCTTTTCTTCAGAGGGTGACTCCACTGTGAGGTGCCTGCTCTTTCTCTCTGCAGGCAGATGGCAGTGGGAGGGGATAAACCAGTCATGGTTAACCAAGGAAGTTAAGGATAGCATCAAATTGAAAGGAAAAAAACATATAATGTGGCAAAGATTAGTGGTAACCCAGAGGATTGGAAAAGTTTTACAAGCCAACAAAAGATGACCAAAAAAAAATAAAGAGGGAGAAAATGAACTTTGAGGGTAAACTAGAAAGTAATATAAAAACGGACAGTAAGATCTTCTTTAAATATATAAAAAGGAAGCGAGAGGCCAAAGTCATGATAGGCCCCCTAGAGAATGAGGCTGGGGAAATAATAATGGGAGCCAGGAAATGGCAGACCTTACTGTCCATTTTTATATCACTTGCTAGTTTACCTCAAAGTTTATTTTCTCCCTCTTTATTTTCTTTTCGTCATTTTTGTTGGTTTTTAAAACTTTCCCAATCCTCCTGGTTTACCACTAATCTTTGCTACTTTGTATGTTTTTTCTTCCAATTTGACACCATCCTTAACTCCCTTGGTTAACCATGGTTGGTTTATCCCCTTCCTAGTGTTCTTCTTCCTCATTGGGTTATATCTTTGTTGAGAGTCATGAACTATTTTCTTAAATGTCTGCCATTGTTCAACAGCCGTCTTTTCTGCTAAACTCCTTTCCCAGTTCACTCCAGCCATCACTGCCCTCATGTCTTTGTAATTACCCTTATTTAAGTTTCGCACAATTGTCTTCGACTCAAATTTCTCTCTCTCAAACTGAACGCTAAATTCTACCATGTTATGCTTACTGCTTCCTCGGGAATCTTTTACTCTGTGATCATTTATTAAACCTGCCTCATTACACATTACCAGATCCAAAATAGCCTGATCCCCAGTTGGATCCACAACATATTGTTCTAGGAAACTGTCCCCAATACACTCTATGAATTCTTGCTCATGGTTTCCTCTGCCAAACTGATTTTCATAACCTACATGAGGATTAGAGCCACCCATGATTAATGCTCTGCCTTTTTTACATGCTGACACTATCTCCTGATTTATTCTCTGTCCTACAATATAGCTACTGTCAGGGGGCCTATAGACTACTCCCACCAGTGTTTTCTTCCCCTTGTTACTTCTTATCTCCACCCATTTAGATTCTACATCTTCCAATCCAAGATCATTTCTTTCTATCATACTTATTCCATTCTGTACTAACAAAGCTACCCCACACCCTTTACTTCCTGCCTGTCCATTCGAAAGGTCACATACCCCTTTACATTTAGTTCCTAAGCTTTGATCTCCTTGTAACAATGTCTCCATAATGGCTGTAGGATCCCATTTACCTCTATTTGTGCCATTACTTCATTTATTTTGTTCTGAATACTGCATGCGTTTAAGAGCCATTAATTTTGCCTTTTTACCATTTTTACCCCCTTTGACCCTATTTGCTGCTGTTTTTTTATGTTTGTACACTCTGTCCTTTCCTGTCACTCTGGGTATCATTACCTAAATAGCTGCCCTGCAATGCTGTCATATCCTTTTGCATTTTAAGCCTATGTATCCCTTCTCAAGAACCCTCACTCCCTCTATTTAGTTTAAAGCCCTCTCTACAGCCCTAGGTATTCAATTCACCAGGAGACTGGTCCCAGCACGTTTCAAATGTAACCCATATCACCGGAACAGCTCTCTTCTACCCCAGTACTGGTGCCAATGCCTCATGAACTGAAACCCATTCCTCCCACACCAATTTCTGAGCCACGCATTTAACTCCTTGACTTTACTTACCCAATGCCAGTTTGCCCATGGCTCAGATAGTAATCCCGAGATTATTATCTTGGAGGTTCTGCTCTTTAACTTAGCTCCTGTTCAAATTCTTTCAGCAGAAACTCCTTTCTCCTCTTATCAAGGTCGTTGGTACCAACGTGGACAACGGCAACTGGATCCCTCCTATCCCACTCCAAGTTCCTCTCCAGCCCTGAGGAGATGACCTTAACCCTGTCAGCAGGCAGACAATACAGCCTTTGGGATTCATGTTCACTGCTGCAGGGAACAGTATCCATTCCTCTAATTATACTGTCCCCTGCCACTACTTGGCTCCCACTTTCTCCCCCCACATGAATGGCTCCCTGTACCACGGTGCCGTGGTCAGTTTACTTATCCTCTCTGCAGTCCCATTCTCACTCACGCAGCTTGCAAGAACCTCATAACTGTTGGACAATTGCAGGGGTTGAGGCTCCTCGATCGCTATCTCCAGGTCCCCATACCCGCCTCTTATTGGTTTTTGGTAGCAAGCTCCACCCAATCATTAAGGTCAATGCACCACTGTTATGTTTGTAAGCTCTGTCCATTGCAACACACTCCAGTTGTTATTACCTTTGAAGTGTTTTATTTGTCCTCCCCTGGAATGTTGCCCTTTTGAGAATTGAGAGAACTCTGGTGGGGGAGATGATTTTCAGCCATGCGGACAATGTGACCAGTCAACCAAGGTTGATTTTGCAGGAGTTTTGCCTAAAAATTTGTGGACCTAGCTTCATGAAGGACGCTACCCATTTGTCCCTATTGATTCTGGAGGAAGGCTGAACTGGTGCGACTGATCTGGTATTGGATTTCTTCGTCAATGGTGGCCTTTTGAGCAAGATGGTTGCTGGGGTCTGGGAATTGCCCAGGGCACAGCAAGAAAGAGTAAGCAAGGGATATTACGTAATGCAAATTGTGTGCTTAAAGTCAATCCCAGTCCCTTGCAGCAGCGGGCAAATTGCTACACTTGAAAGGGGGAAAGCTAGAACAGTGGCACAAAAATCCATGAATGATGAAAGAGAAGGAAAAAAAGCAGCAGGGCAAAATCACACATACAAATTAAATTTCTTTCACTGAAGGGTTCAAAGCGTATCCTGATTAAAAGCTTTCCTTCAAACCACCGAGAGAAGGTTATAACATTTGCATACACTAATTTGGCCACACATATATATTCTGAGTTAAGCTCTATATTTGCTTGTTGCAAATTCTAGTGAACTGTTTGGTAGTGTTATTTAATTTGGCTCTCTCAGCTTCTTTGAACTAATGGTATAAAAGTTAGAGGGTTAAATGTCTGGTACCTGTGCTCCCAGTGTAGCGCTTTAATCATTGGGAATACACATTGACCCAGATTTTCCAGTCTCTGGTAGTCAGAGACCATATGTACCCCAAAAGACATGCGCGGGACTCCTTGGAAGCTCTGACGTACACACATCTCCGGTACTTACACGGTAAGTTTCAACTTCTGCTTGACAGTGTTACAGCCCAGGCTGCTGCACGATTCCTACAACATTGGTATCAGATAGTGAGAATCACAGAGACTTGGACTGTTGCGCTATACTTATTCTGGTTTTTACACAGATTTACTTTTCAATTTTTCATAGCAAGCATAAAACCAGTGAAATCTAAATAAATCAGCTGGAGTGTCAAAGCACTCCAGCACCCAAAGCAATGTTCAGCCCCGTCCCCTTCCCCAACAATTTTCACCCCCCTTCCCCTGGACAGTGCTCACTCCCTCCCTCCACCCCCTGGTCACAGGCTGGGAGTTCTGCTGTGCATAACTCATCTCCTGACTCCCCAAAGTGCGACCACCATCCACAAGGCTCACATCAGGAGCGTGATGGAGTACTCTCCATTTGCCTGGATGAGTGTAAGAAATAATGGTGTAGAATCAAAAGTTGTTTAAGGGGAGGTGGTGGGGTTGGGGCTCCTCAGCAGTTTTCCTGAACTGACACAGAACAATGTTAGTCATGCTAGATCAGGTTTTTCACAAGCGCCTGTCATATGGCCAAGGGCAGAATATAGAAACAGGTCTTTGTGTATACATAGCTGGGTCTGATAAAAGGTTGGGTGAAGGAGAATCTGAGTTCTGTTGAAGGGTCAGGAGGACTCAGAACGTCAACTTTGTTCTTCTCCGCTGATGCTGCCAGACCTGCTGAGTTTTTCCAGGTAATTCTGTTTTTGTTGTGAAGGAGAATCATTATTGTGCATATAAAGATAACAAGGTGTCCACACAAACGATAAGCAAACAAATGATCTCATGGAGCTGGAGCCTAGGATAGATGGGTTCCTCCTTTTGGTTGTTATTCCCCTTTAATTCAACAATTAAATAGGCAAATTTAATTAAATGAGAAATAGACATAAGGTATCAACTAGCCTCGAAATTAAGATAAAAGCAGAAAAACTGCGGATGCTGGAAATCCAAAACAAAAACAAAAATACCTGGAAAAACTCAGCAGGTCTGACAGCATCTGTGGAGAGGAGCACAGTTAAGCCTCAAGATTAAGGTGTGAGAAAGGATCAGCCGAGACGGGCGGTAAGCCAGATTGAGGAAAACTCCCTAAGGTGGATCCATGCTAGCTACAGCTCAACAACTCAGAGAGTTTGAGAGACGACAGAAGAAGAAGAGATCATCACCACAGGCTGTGAAGATCAAATTGTTCTGCCTTGTCATCCTCCCTGGGGTCAGTAAATGGTTGTCACTATTATGGGTCTATTCTGATTACGGATTGTATTTTGAACTGGCACTCCTCAATAAAAGCTTTTGTCAATTCTTGATTCTTTTAGAGAATTTGTGAAATGTGATCAAATCTTATAGGAGTGCAGAACAACATTCAAGAAGCTCGACAGCATCCAGGACAAAGCAGCCCGCTTGATTGGCACCCGATCCACCACTTTAAACATTCACTCCCTCCCCAACTGACACAGTGGCAGCAGTATGTACTAGATACACTGCAGCAACTCACCAAGGCTCCTTCGACAGCACCTTCCAAACACGTGACCTCTGCCACCTAGAAGAACAAAGGCAGCAGATGGGAGCACTGCCGCCTGTAAGCTCCCCTCCAAGCCACACACCATCCTCACATGGAAATATATCACCACTCCTTCACTGTTTATGGGTCAAAATTCTGGAACTCCCTCCTTAACTGCATCGTGTGTGTATCTATGCCACATGAGCTGCAGCAGTTCAAGAAGGCAGCTCACCACCACCTTCTCAAGGTCAATTAGGGATGGGCAGCAATTGCTGGCCTTGCCAGCGACACTCATGAACGAATAAATAAAATTTCATAAAATCACTCCTTAAGTAAGAATGAGCATTTGCTTCCTTCTAATGACAGCATTTTTTGTTAAGTAATCTATATTTTTGCCTAATTACCAGAAAAACATCTCAAAATCTTACTTGTTCCTTCATTGACACTCATTCCTCACCTCCTGGGGAAAGTAGCTACTGATTGGTTGAGAATGAGATCCTGAGGGTGATTTCTCAGCCAATGGTAATCCAAAATACTTCAATGTGGTTGGGGGATAGATGCAATCTTTGATGCATTTTAGAGATTCCAACCGAGAATTACTACTCTGGATGAGAATCCAGATGCACAGCCATTACGTGAAGCTGTTTAAAGGTTAAAAGTGGATCACTTGACCAGGATCTGTCATCTTTTTCATGGCGTAGAGGTGCTCAGTTTAATTATGAGAAGTGGCAGAAAAATAAAAGAAACATAGCTAGCATTTGTTTTCCTTTATGAAATAGATAAAATAATTGATCGACATTTAATCCTGAATCTATAACCTGAAACCACAATTTTTGGCAAAGAGATATTTCTGCTGATGTGAAACATAGAATTGCAATGTATCACTCCTTATGATTGCTCTTCCATTCCCACACAACCATACCCAGTGTAATCCAGGTTTCATTCTTCCTCTATATTATCTCAAACATTTGTTCACAATATCATTTGGAAACAATGTGTCAGTTTTCTCACCATTTAATTGCACCTCCTTGCATGATCCCAAGCCTATCGCTGCACTCTCTACTACTGGCCTAAGCTTAAGGAGATGGTTAATTATTAACTTTCAGTTTTTGCCATTGAAGCATGTTTTTGTTAGAAGTACAGTTTGAATTAAGGGGAATTTGTCTGGGAGTTTATGCCAACATCAAGTTACTGAACAAACACTGAACAAACTGGATAGTCTTTGCTGCTAAGAGATTCAGCAAGCCTGCAGATTTTGTTAGCTCTACTCTTGTGAGGGAATGTACCATAGATCTAGAAAGTTAGGGAGCGTGTTAAGTTATTGGAGTCCACCATCTACAAGGCACAATTCAGGAATGTGATGAAATACTCTCCACTTGCCTGGATGAGTGCAGCTCAAACAACACTCAAGAAGCTTGACACCGTCCAGTTCAAGGCAGCCTGCTTGATTGGCACTCCAATCCACCAACCTAAACATTCACTCCCTCCACCACCGACACACAGCAGCAGCAGTGTATGTCATCTACAAGTTACACTGCAGCAACTCACAAGGCTCCTTCGACAGCACCACCCAAATCCATGACCTCTACCACCTAAAAAAACAAGGGTGGCAAATGCATGGGAACACCATCACCTGGAAGACCCCCTCCAAGCCATACACCATCCTGACTTGGAACTAACTATATCACCATTCCTTCATGACACTGGATCAAAATCTTGGAACTCCCTCCCTAACAGTACTGTGGGTGTACCTACACCACATGGACTGCAGTAGTTCAAGCAGGCAGCTCACTGCCACCTACTCAAGGGCAATTAGGGATGGGCAATAAATGCTGGCCCAGCTAGCGAGGCCCACCTCCCATGAAATCATTTAAAAAAAATTCTTGTTAAAATTGAAGTCCGGCTAATTGGATAAGGTAATAATAGATAATTCAGAAATTGACAAGGCTTGACAGACCAATCTGTCCCTTCAAGCTTGAGATTTGTAACCCAGTGAATTCTCCAGCAGTAGATACTCTAAGGTCAGGGTTTTCAATTGCCAGTGTGGGCTAGAACAGTGCTGGTGCAATTTGAAAATCATGCTCCAGGAGGCAGTGGTGTAGTGGTATTGTCATTGGACTAGCATTCCAAAGACCCAGGGTAATGCTCTGGCGACCTGGGTTTGAATCCCACCACATTCAACAAAACAAAAAAAAAATCTGGAATTAAGAGTCTGATGATGACCACTTAACCATTGCTGATTGTCCTAAAAACTCATCTGGTTCACTAATGTCCTTTAAGGAAGGAAATCTGCTGTCCTTACCTGGTCTGGCCTACATGTGACTCCAGACCCACAGCAATGTGGCTGACTCTTAACTGCCCTCTGAACAAGGGCAATTAGGGATGGGCAATAAATGCTGGCCTAGCCAGCAACGTCCACATCCCATGAGCAAATTAAAAAATGAAGCAGGGTGACACTGGACTTATCTGCCTCCAGAACATGGCACAGTTTTCAAAGGGTGTTTGGGTGGGATTGGGAGTTGGGGAATGGGCTCACCTCCAATTAAGCACCTTGAGGAGCTCATTAACAGGCCTGGGAGGACGAGGAAGTAAATTTTAACATGGAAATCGCTGAACCTGAATAGCCTGGTACACCTTCCTGCACATCTATCAGGTTCAAAGCAGGCAGAAGTTAAAGCTTTTTTACATTGGAGAATTTCGGGAGCTGGGTTATCTTGCCCTGGATCACGTACTTCACCTCCATTTGGCTGTTTGACCACTTTTGTGCTCTCTGCTGCTGAGAGGTTTTGATAGAGTAGGCTGGGAGGACTGTTTCCACTGACAGAAGTGTCGATAATCAAAAAGAACAGACGTGAGATAATTGGCAAAATATCCAGCGGTGAAATAAGGAGAAATTTCCTTACACCACGAGTTATGACCTGGAATGCACTGCCTAAAAGGGTGGGGAAAATAGATAGTAATAATAATTCAATAACTTCAATAGCAACTTTCAAAAGGGATCTGGAGAAATTTGCAGGGCTTTGAGAGAAGAGCAGGAGAGTGGGGCTAATCTAATAGCTCTTTTAAAGAGGTGGCACAGGCAAATTGGGCCAAATGGCCTCCTTCTGTGCTGTATATTTCTATGGTTTTGTGAATAAACCTGGATGACTAGCCAATTGGGAACAATGCCACTCGCCAGCAGGTTAGCAGGTTTCCATCATTCAGATTGTCTAGTTGGAGCTAACTGGATCCCCAACCAGTCTCCCTTTGTCCTTTTAATGGTGCAAACACATTATGAATTTTAATTTACATGCTCCACATTTTTAAGTGACTACACTTTAGTCAGTCCACATTGCTGAATTGCAGAGGCTTTATGAAAATCGTAAAAGCAAAAAAAAAAAATCAGAAAATTCACACCCCCCTTCCCCCCAACGTGAGACCGATGGTTAAAGGGAATTTGACCTCTGTGCTACTGCTGGCCGGCATCAAACGCTTGTCAAACATTGTAGGCTTTCCGGTCCCCTCACAAAAGGCATTATGAGTTCCTCATAACCTTGAAAATTGCAACTGCAGGGTCAGAGCGTTTCACATGCAAACAGGATTTCCTCAGGCCAATATCTGTGGTTCCCGGGAGGTCTCATCAGCAAAATGCTTAGTCTTTCTGGAAGGAAAATGATGAACTGCAGGTTCAGCAGGGCTTCATGTCAGTTTAGACATCCACCTCTGGAGATTTTCCCAACACCACACATCTGTTTCACCTGCAACTTTAGTGAGTGCACCCTCTGGCAGTTTGATCAACATAACAATGTCAACAAAGGAAGTTAATGATCCAAGCTAAACCTATAGTTAAACTCTATCTAACCTCTTCCATCTCAGTATTCAATCTATACTGATTAAGTCTATGCTTCTGTTTCCATTGCTGTGTTTGGTAGCTTGTTCTGAACATTTTCATCCTCCTTTGGCCCGGATTTTCCTCTGGGAAATCTGCCTATTTGTTGGGTTGTTCCAGAGCAGTGTATTGAGGAAGAATATTGCTCAATCGTTTGCCCTAAAACAGACCTCCAGGCTTTTTCTCTTCTGTCACTGATGCAGATATTGGCCCATTCCAAACCCTGAAAGATTGATGATACATGGCCCACTCCTGCTCTTAATTCTTAATTGTTGGTATGTGCAAGTTGGAATACTGCATGATTTGGAGGGAAACTCTAAGATTTTTGGGTGTGCTCGAAAAATGCACTCAAGTTAATGTTACCCTCTCTTGTGACTACTTTGTAGAAAATATCAATTTAATATTTAAACAAGTACCTCCACTTTCTGCGGCTGAACCCGCTCTACTTAATATTATGACATTAAAGAACATGCAATGAAGGTCCTCACGTCTTTTCATACGCTCATCTCCATGGGCCTTTTTTTTGGGTCTCTAATAACTCTTTGAAATGATTTCATCAAATTCCTGTATCCCTCCTTTCTCTCTGGAGGCACTGGACATTTTGTTTCATTGATTTTTTTTTCTGCAGTGACAATCAAAGAGGCGGGTGAGAGCAATTTTTCATCAGGCAATTTGATGTGCCTGGTTTGGGAACAACAGGAAACTAATATTCCTCAGGGAACTGGCCTTTGAGTGACCTCAGCCCCATACTAACATGGTTGATTCCATCAAGCCGCTCATTTGTATCAAAATGCTGCAGTCGCTCAAGAAGAAAGGCCCACCACCATCTTCTCAGGACAATTAGGAATGGGCAATAAGTGGTGGTATTGCTTCCCAAGAATGCTTTTTCTAAAATTAACTAAATACTCATTTCACACTTCAGGAACAGCTGAGAGAGCTTTTTAAAACCCATTTTTGAGTTTGAGTATTGCTGGCTAGTCCAGCGTTTATTGCCCATCCCTATTTTCCCTTGAGAACGTGGTGGTGAGCTGCCTTCTTGAACCGCTGCAGTCCATGTGGTGTAGGTACACCCACTGTGCTGTTAGGAAGGAAGTCCCAGGATTTTGACCCAACGACAATGAAGGATCTTGTGGATTCTATTGGTCAGAAATGGGATGATTTCTTTTTCGCTTGGCAGAGACAGTGGACCAGTATGGACTTGACATAGCAATAGGCCGAATGACCGAAATTAGCAATAAGGCAATAAGGCTAGCATATCCTTGTTAAATAATAACAAATGAGATATTAAGGAGTAAAAGCAAAATACTGCAGATGCTAGAAATCTGAAACAAAAACAAAAATAGCTAGAAAAACTCAGCAGGTCTGACAGCATCTGCAGAGAGGAATACAGTTAACATTTCGAGTCCATATGACTCTTCATCAGAGATATTAAAGAGTGTCTGTTTGTAGTTAATTGAAAAAAATCACTGCACATATGACAAGGAAAGGCATGAAGTTCCATTGGTCAAATCACCCCATCAAACCCCAATGTTAAATGGCAAAATGTCACATATAAAAGCGCGATAAGGAGCAGAAAAGCAGATGGACCCTTCTTGGAGATCGTAGTAACTTCATACAAGTATGAGAATTGGGCAGTTAAGAGGCAGAAGTCTCTAGGTTTGATGAGTTGGGTCAGGCTTGTTGGTGTTTCCATATGAATAATATGCCCAAGGATCGACATCATATGGTATATCAACATTTCAGTGCACACTGATTATTTACAAGTGTTTAGTCGCTCATGGATTGACAATTTATTACTACGATGGATAGCTAAATTTATATATGCATTGTGCCTCATTGGCTGTTTCCAGAGCAAAGAGAAACAAATCGTTTGCAGTGCTCAGCCAGCTAGTTCAGCTCAAGCTGTCACCGCACACATTAACCAAGGACTACCACGCAAACAGTCACCTTATGGCAAATATGCCGTGAAGCACATGAGGGCATCCACAGTGTTGTATGGTGAACACAGTTGAGGGTCATTGACAGGCAGGAAGGTGGAGGGTGGAGGCCCAGCATACTTTTCCCATTTTAGGAATCAAATTTTAGGGACAGAGACCACAAAAGTAGAAAAGTAGTTTGCACATCTATTCAAACAACACATGAATTTAAACAATAAATGAATTCAGTTCAGTCATATTACATTTCTTTTAATTATTCACACAGTCCTTGTCAGTACAATGAATAATATCCCTCCAATTCTCATCAGTATAATGAGGAATATTCCTCTGATTTCTGTCAGTGTAATGAGGAATATCCTTCTGATCCCTGTCAGGATAATGGGAGTCATAGAGTCATAGACTCATAGAGGTCTACTGCACAGAAAAAGGCCCTTCAGCCCATCGAGTCTGTGCTGGTCAAACATGTACCTAACTATTCTAATCCCATTTTCCAGCACTAGGCCCGTAGCCTTGTATGTCATGGCATTGCAAGTGCACGTCTAAATACTTCTTAAATGTTATGAACGTTTCTGCCTCTACCACCCTTTCAGGCAGTGAGTTCCAGATTCCCACCACCCTCTGGGTGAAAAAATTCTTCCTCACATCCCCTCTAAACCTCCTGCCCCTTTCCTTAAATCTATGCCCCTGGAGTATTGATCCCTATAGAGAGGAATATTCCTTTGTTCCCTGTCAGTATAATGGGGAATATTCCTTTGATTCCCAGCAGTATAATGGGGAATCTCTCAGATCCCTGTCAGGATAATGGGAATATCTTTCTGATTCCTGTCAGCATAATGAGGAATATCTCCCTGATCCCTGTCAGTAAAACGGGGAACGTCCCTCTGATTCTTGTCAGGGTAATTGATAATATTCTTCAGGCCCCAGTCAGTATAATTATGAATATCTCTCTGATCTCTGTCACTATAATGGATATTATTCCTCTGACCTTTATCGAACATACGAACATATGAAATAATAGTAGAAGTGGACCAGTTGGCCCCTCGAGCCTGCTCCACCATTCAATAAGATCATGGCTGACCTGTTCGTGCTTCAAGTTCCAAGTTCCCATCTACTCCCAATAACCTTTGATTCCCTTGTCTAACAAGAATTTATTTACCTCTGCCTTAAAAATATTCAGTGACCCCGCCTCCACCGCTTCCGGAGGCAGAGAGTTCCAAAGTCGCACAACCTTCAGAGAGAAAAAAATTCTTCTCATCTCTGTCCCAGAAGGGCGCCCCCTAATTTTAAAACGGTGCCTCCTAGTTCTGGACTCACCCACAAGAGGAAACATCCTTTCTGTGTCCACCTTGTCAAGGCCGTTCAGGATCTTGTATACTTCGATCAAATCACCCCTCACTCTTCCAAACTCCAGTGGAAACAGGGCCAGCCTGTCCAACCTTTCCTCATAAGACAACCCACTCATTCCAGGTATCAGCCCAGTAAACATCCACTGAACCGCCTCCAGTGCATTAACATTCTTCCTTAAATAAGGAGACTAAAATTGCACACAGTATTCCAGCTACAATCTCACCAAGGCCCTGTATAGTTGAAGCATAACATCCTTACCTTTATGTCCTATTCTTCTTGTAATAAAGGAAAGCATTCCATTAGTCTTCTTGATTCCATGCTATACCTGCATACTAACCTTTTGTGACTCATGCCCGAGAACACCTAGATCCCTCTGCACCTCGGAATTCTGCTGCCGTTCTCCAGGCTAATATGTTACCCCCTACACCATGAGCTTTTATTTCCCACAATAACCTTTGATGTGGCAGCTTATCAAATGCCTTCTGGAAATCCAAGTACAGCACATTTACAGCCTCCCCTTTATCCACAGCGCATGTTAATCCTTCAAAGAGCTCTAATAAATTGGCTAAACATGACTTCCCTTTTACAAAACCTTTACAAAAGCAGACTCTTCCCAATTATCTTGTGTTTTTCTAAGTGCCCAGCTACAACTTCTTTAATGCTCAAGTCTAACACCTTCCCCACGACAGATGTCAAACTAACTGGCCTATAGTTTCCTATTCTCTGCCTCCCTCCCTTCTTGAATGGAAGGGTTATATTTGCTACTTTCCAGTCTGATGGAACCTTTCCAGAGACTAGGGAATTTTGGGAAATTAACACCGACGCATTTACTATCTCATTAGCCACCTCTTTTAAGACCCAAGGATGAAATCCATCAGGACCCGGAGACTTGTCAACTCGCAGCTCCATCAGTTTGCTCAGTACGGCTTCCCTAGTGATTTTAATTTCACCAAGTTCCCCTCTCCTCTCCACCTCCTGACTTACAGTTATTACTGGAATATTTTTTGTATCCTCTGTAGTGAAGATAGAAGCACAATATTTGTTCATTTCATCCGCCATTTCCATATTATCTACTATTAACTCCCCATTCTCTCTCTCTAGAGGACCAACTTTACCTACTCTTATCCTGTTTAAACACCTGTAGAATCTGTTGCTATTAATTTTTACATTTTTAGCTAGCTTCCTCTCATACTCTAACTCTTTTCTCCTGATTAACCTTTCAGTCATTCTCTGCTATTCTTTATATCCTGACCAATCATCTGACCTGCCACTCATCTTTGCACAGTTATATGCTTTATCTTTAAGTTTGATGCTTTCCCTAACTTCTTCAGTTAACCACAGATGGTGGATCCTCCCTTTAGAATGTTTCTTTATAGTAGGAATATACTTATTCTGAGTATTCTGAAATATCCCCTTAAATGCCTGTCATTGCTTCTCTATTGATCCATCCCTTAGCCTAGCATCCTAGTTCACTTCAGTTAGTTCAGCTTTCATTTCTACATAGTTGCCCTTATTTAAGTTTAAAATACTAGTCTTAGACCCATTCTTCTCACTTTCAAACCAGATGTAAAATTCAACAGATTGTGGTACCTGCTACCTAGGGATGCCTTCACTCTGAGGTCATTAATTAATCCTGTCACATTACAAAATACCAAGTCTAATATAAGCTGCTCTCTATTTGGTTCCAGAACATGCTGCTCTAAGAAACTATCTTGAAAACATTCTATGATTTCCTCATTCAGGCTATGAATGCCAATTTGATTTTTCCAGCTTATATGTAGATTGAAATCACCCATGGTTATTGGCGTCCCTTTATCATAAGCACCAAATATTTATCCTTGTATACTTTGTCCTACATTATGGTTACTGTTAGGGGGCCTGTAGACTCCTCCCACTCATGACTGCTTTTCCTTACTGGTCCTCATTACTGGTCCTTAATGCTCCAAAGCAATTCTACATCCTGATCTCCTGAACCAAGTTCATCTCTAACTATTGTACAAATACTGCCCTTGATTAACTGTTGTTATGGCATGGCTGTTGGCAAATGCTGAACTGCCCAAGTTCCAAAGGGAAACTTGAAACAGCTGCCAAAATGGCTTTTGCAATTTTTACAGTATGAGGAGAGGTTCTGAAATCAGAAAATGATCTCTCTGACTACTCATGATGATTTTATAGTAAAATAAACTTTTATTTAAAAATTAAAGCAAAAGCACAGTTCCACTTAAATACAACAATGGCTTCACGTAGTAAACAATACTTTAAATCTGTTCCACAAGATCTTAGCTTAACTACCCTCAGAGCTAACCCTCCTCTTTTCTGTTCAGCAACCATCCTTGTAGATTTTAAAACCTATAGAATTCCAATAATTTTTACCACACACTGCCTTTTTTCCTTGGGGTGTCCAATGAGGCTGATAGCAACTTGTTCTCCCGGTCTACCTTTATCACACTGTCTCCTGACAGTTCTGACCAGATATCCTGCTGTCCTCTGGGAGATCTGAACAGCTGCCCCCCTTACATAGGCTTCAGTATTTCCTTAAATGTGTTCCTTCCCTTTGATCTCTCTATTGTCTCAATCAGTCTCTTTAGAAATGCTTTCTTTCCAGACTTGATTAGTCTCCTTTACTTTAGCTGTTCAGTTTTTTTAAAAGAAATAAACTTACTCTATCTTTACCATATTTACTTGCACATTTTTACAATCTGCATATATCCCCCTTTAAACTAAAACAACTCAATTCAAATCTACTCCTGTTATTGCTTTATGTAAAATTCTAATTGAAGTTCTTCTTGGTTCATTAACATATCAAAAACACTTCATACTGCTGGCTTTAGACTCTTGCAGTCACTCAGGCTCTTACTGCAATTATCATACCCACATGCCCAACAACCCATATTCCAGTACATAAGAAATATGACAGGGCAATTAACAGAAGAAAAATATTAAAATTTCTGGTTTTATTGACACAGTGCTACCCCTCCACCTTTACTTAGCTTCCTATTTTTCTTGAAGGTCATATACCCCTCAATATTCAGGACCCAATCCTTGCCATCTTGCAGCCAGGTCTCCATTATGGCCATCAGGTCATATTTATTTACTTCAATGTGCGAAGCCAACTCATTTAATTTGGTATGAATGCTATGCACATTCAGATACAGAGCCTTTAGTTTTGTCTTTTTGTTATTTTTGTAACATCTAGTCTTGATTCTTTGTGCATTCTTGGGTTTTTTCCCTCTGGCCATTTCTGCTATTCTACAGTCCTCATTTCTCATTTCATTATTTTACTATCTTCCCTTGTCTCCACTCTTTGAGATATCACACCTTTCCACATTTGATCCCTTGCCCTGACTATTTAGTTTAAAGCCCTCTCTACTGCCCTGGTAATGTGGTTTGCAAGATCTCTGGTCCTAGCCCAGCTGGGGTGTAGACCATCCCCACAGTACAGCCCCCATTTTCCTCAGTGATGGTGCCAGTGGCCCACAAACTGGAACCTGCTTCTCTCACACCAGTCTTTGAGCCACATATTCATCTCATTAATTTTATGTACCCTATGCAAATTGGCATGCATCTCAGGTAATAATCCAGTGATTATAACCTTTGAGGTTTTGCTTTTCAATTTAGTGCCTAGCTCCTCATATTCTCTATGCAGAACTTCTTTCGTAGTTCTACCTAAGTCAATGGTGCCATCATGGACCATGACAACTGGATCCTCCAACTCCCACTGCAAGTTCCTCTCCAGTCCAAGCAGATGTCCTGGACCCTCGCACCAGGTAGGCAACACAGCCATCTGGACTCTTGCTCCTTGCTACAGAGAACAGTGTCAATCCCCTTCACTATACTGTCCCCTACTGCCACTCTGTACCTTTCTGGTCCCCACACTTGTCCTGTACTGTGGTGCGATGGTCAGTTTGCTCATCCACCCTGCAGCCCCCACTCTCATCTCAACTGAGAAAATCTCAAACCTGTTGGACAATTGCAGAGACTCACAATCCTGCACTCCTAGCCTCTGGGTCCCCTTAACTGTCTCACTCACAGTCACACCCTCCTGTCCCTGGCCACTGACCAAATCAGAAGACCCTATCCTAAGTGGTGTGACTGCCTCCTGGTACAAGGCATTCAGGTAACTTTCCCTTCCCTGATGCATCACGGAACCTGCAGCTCAGCCCCAATGGCTCTGAGCCGAAGTTCTTCAAGCTGCAAACACTTACTGCAGACGTGTTTGCCCTGGATCACAATGTTATCCAGGAGCTTCCACATGCTGCAGCCTTGACACATCACCTGTCCTGCCATCCTCAGGGTATTTTAAATAGTTACTTAATTATATTAATCACTTATTTATGTTACTTTTTTATATATTTTATTAACTTTACCACCAGTTTGTGGACTATTTTAAACCTTAGGGTTAGAATAGAACTTACCCACTTACCAGGTACTCACCAAACAGCCAGCTCCTTTCCCTGTATTGGAGTAAGAGCCAATACTTACAGGGTAGGAAGGATAAAAAAAAGGAAACAAACACCTCTTTCCCCAACTCCCTCACTCACCAAGCTCAATGCCTTCACTCAGTTACCTCAGCTGTCAGAATAAAAGAGGAATTAACTAGCTTGGGCTGAAGTGGCAAGTAACATTCATGCCATATAAATGCCAGGCAATGACCGTCTCCAACAAGAGTGAATCTAACCATCTCCCCTTGGCATTTATTGACATTACCATTGTTGAATACCCTGCTATCAACACCCTGGGGGTTACCATTGACGAGAAACTGAACTGGACTAGCCATATAAACACTGTGCCTACAAGAAAAGGTCAGAGGCTGGGATTTCAGTGGTGAATAATTCACCTCTGGCTCCCCAAAGCCTGTCCACTATCTACAATGCACAAGTCAGGAGTGTGATGGAATATTCTCCAGTTGTTTGGATGAGTGCAACTCCAAAAACTCCAGAAGCTCCATGCCATCCAGGACAAAGCAGCCTGACTCCATCCAGTACCTTCAATATTCACTCCCTCCACCACCAAGGTACAGCTAGTGACAACGGTGTGTACCATCTACAAGATGCACTGCAGCAACTCACCAAGACTCTTTTCACAGCACTTCCAACCCCAAGACCCCTACCACCTAGAAGGATAAGGGCAACAGATGCGTAGTATCACCAGTAAGTTCCCCTCCAAGTCACGCACCATCCTGACTTGGAGATATATCGCCGTTCCTTCGCTGTCGCTGGGTCAAAATCCTGGAACTCCTTTCCTAACAGCACTGTGGGTGTACCTACATCACAAGGACTGCAACGGTTCAAGAAGGCAACTCACCACCACTTTCCAGCAACACCCACATCCCATGAAAGAATAAAAACATCCCTTTGATCCCTATCAGTATAATGGGAATATATCTGATCCCTGTCAGTACAATGGAAAATTGCTCTGATCCCTGTCAGTATAATGAGGAGTATCTCTCTGATCTCTGTCAGTGTAATGAGGAACATCTATCTGATCCCTGTCTGTGTAATGATGAATATTCCTCTGCTCCCTGTCAGAATAAATGAGGAATATTCCTCATCGTTGGTTGCGCAAAGCACTGAGTCAGAAAAAGGCAGCCTAAAACTTGAGGAACTGGTACATTTAATGGGGGCATTCAACCGCTTAAAATTGAAGCAAGTACATTTAGGAATCATAGATATGCAAAACATAAGCCCGACTTAACATAACGTGAGATTTAAAATCATTGATGACAAATCCTTGACATTTAGAACTACATCAAATGTACAACATGGAAACAGGCCATTTGGCCCAACTCCTTCATGATGGCATTTATGCCCCACACAAACCTTCTTCAACCCTGTGGCAATTATGGTTTTATCAAATGTATAATATACCTTTAAGAAGAATGTTATAAAGGAAAACCACATGATCTTAGTGACCAAGAGAAGAGTAGCTCAGGCTCCATTTCCAGAGTTATTGATGAAATGCTGTCTCAGGATGAGATTGAGCTTAATAAGACCGAATTTAGGAGGGAAGGTGGAAAAGAGTTAGGGAAGTTAGAAAACTAGACATGACTGCCATAGTTGTGAGAGGAAATTTACCATGGGAGGGATGGTATATGTGAAGAACTTTGGAGTCGGACCAAAGTGGTTACCGGGTGAAATAAATGCAGTGAGTGGACCTCTACCTTACCACGTGGTGGTGGAAGGCCGAGTCATAGGGAGACTTGTGGATCATCTAAGGAAGAGAGGAACTAATCATCAAGAAATGACTCCACCAGTGTTCATGACTGGTTCAGTGTTCAACGTTTCCTGTTAAGAGAACCCAACCAAGTGTGATGGACCTGTAAGAGTGCAGGATACAGATCTGCAGGTTCCCGCCAAAGCACCTGTTCAGACAGCTCCAGAAAAGGAGACTCCTGACAACGAGTCTGAAGTTGTAGAGCTGAGACCTTCTACACACATAAAGAAACCCCCAGAGAGGCTGAACTTGTAAATTGCTTACCAGTGTAAATAATTTGCTATCTTGAGAAAATTGTACTTGTAAGTATAAAATGTATTTCTGAATAAAGGGGAGGGATGTGGTATTATGGTTTTATCTAATGTGTAATATACCTTTAAGAAGAATGTTATAAAGGAAGACCGCATGATATTAGTAACCAATATGAAAATAGCACGTGCTACTTTGGTACTTACCAGTTAGTAATGTGGAGATAGGGTTTGAAGTGAAAGCTCACCTGTAGTTGCTGCTGAGTACCTTTGTAAATCAACATAAAGTTCTCCACCTAAGAAGTGTTTGCTGGTCAACTCTATCTACACTACCAACTTGGCCACCACTTACAAAAGCATGCAACGAGGATCCACAAGATCCAACAAACCCCCTCTTCATCTAATCCTAACATGAAACTAGGCCTTTGCTTCTCACCAACCCGAGTGAGTCAGTTCACTCGCTGGTGGTTAAATCTTGAATCCAATTGATGCGGCTCACTCTTAAATACAAGTACATCTCTGTTTGTTCAATCGGCTTTCCAATCTGTTGTGCTCTCTTTGATCATAAATCTCACTCCCCTCGTTTCCTTGACACTGACAACTGTGTTAAATGTGTGCCTGGGTTTCTAATATGCCACGCAAGTCAAGCTCTGTGCTCTCTGGCTGCGTGGAGTTAGTGTCAACTTGGCAGTTAATCACTTGTGCCCTTGTTGCCTTTACCTACTTTAATCAAATGATTAAACAGTGTTCAGTCAGCTCTAGGTGGTAGGGGTCGAATGTTTGCACCTTCTGACAGCGTCATTTATCAGAGGTGCATGCTCAATCCCAGTTCTGTCAGTGACTAGCAGTCACCGACACACACAGAGTGCCTGATTGAGATAGCGGGTTTGCATTTTGATTTAGTGCAAGGCTAGTAGAGAGCTTGGCTCCCCATGATGAATCGAAGAAATGAATTGAGGCCACATTTCACCCACAGGGAATTTTTAATACTCACCGTACCCTGTGTCATGATGGTGCCAGCAGTACACTGGGCACACCTGTCAGCAGGGCCGCAGTAGTCAGGAGCAGCAGGGGGCCTTGCCATGCCCTGCAGAGTGACAGAAATCGGCAAAGGTATGAGAACTTTCAAACGGAACAAGTTAGGGTTGGGGACTGAGCGGAGGGCATTCTGTTTCACTGGAATGCAAGGAAAATTGGGTAGAAAATGTCTCCGGACTGCACTTAGCTGAGGCTGCTCCAGCAGCAGCATTCACCTGATATAGGACGGCCAGAGGAGAGATTTGCAAATGACATTTATGGTCAAGGCACGTGAGATTGCTAACAAACTCAGTCAAACTTACGAAGCGGGGCTTACTTTTTAGACTTGTGTGCCTGTATGTGCGTGCTTGTGTGTGTGTGTACATTGTAAAGCATTTCACAGAAGTGCTGTCTGACATAATTTGACACTGAGCCAAAGAAGGAGCCATGCGACCAAAAGCTTGGTCAAAAAAGTGGGTTTTAAAGAGGAGCTTAAAGGAGAGCGGCCGAGAGGTTTAGAGCTCTATAGGGGGAATTCTAGAGCTTATGGACTAGGCAGCTGAAGGTACGGCTGCCAACAATGGAACAAAAGGAGTGACTATATGCAGGAGGGGCAGGTTTACTCAACATGTTTTCTTTTCATTTTATTTCCAAGTTCATTTATCCAGTCTCGTCTTTTTTTGATGGAAAAATAACTGATTCTCTAGCGGCATGTACCAAATAATTTTTCATATAAACAAAAAGCTGGCACTGAGTCAGTTCCGGGATGGAGAGCTGCTTGTCAATAGAGGGCCAGGCTTGACCAGGAGCCCACCCTTAACTTCATTTTACAAATGTACAAAATAGGAGCTAAAGTAGGCCACTTGGCCCCATGGGTCTGCTCTGTCATTCATTAAGATCATGGCTGACCTGCTTGTGTTTCGAATTCCACATTCCCATCTACCCCCGATAACCTTTGATTCCCTTGTCTATGAAGAATCTATCTACCTCTGCCTTAAAAATATTCAGTGACCCCGCTTCCAATGCCTTCGAAGGTAGGGAATTACAAAGTTACACAACCATCTGGGAGAATTTTTTTTTCTTCATCTCTGTCTTAAAAGGCCTTAATATTAAAACTGTGCCCCATTAGTTCTGGACTCACCCACAAGAGGAAATGTCCTTTCCACATGCACCTTGTCAAGACCATTCAGGTCTTGTGTACTTCAATCAAATCACCCCTCACTCTTCTAAACTCCAGTCTGTCCAACCTTTCCTTATCAGACAACCCACTCAATCCCGATATCAAACTAATAAATCTCCTCTGAACTGTCTCCAATGCATTTACATACTTCCTTAAATAAGGAGACCAAAACTGCACACAGTATTCAAGGTGCAGTCTCACCAAGGCCCTGTATAACTGAAGCCTAACATCCTTACTTTTATGTTCAATCCCTTTCGTAAAAAAGGATAGCATTCCATTATTCCTCAACCAACAGCACTAACTTAAATAATGATTCAGCTTACTAATTGAATCAGGTTATTTTGCCATTATCACATTACTGTTTTTGAGACTTTGCTGTGTGTAAATTGGCTGCCCATGTGTGTTTTCCACATTGCAACAGTGACTATATTTGGAAAGCACTTGATTGGCTCTCAAGTGAATTGGGGTGTCCTGAGGCTGTAAAAGGTGTTATGTAACACACAACGTTCTGTTTTTGTGCATGTTAGTTTGATATTTTATTTTCTGAGTCAGATGCTTGTGAGGTCAGGCTTTGTACATGGAGCCTAAGTTTTTAATTACAGCTTAGTAATGAGGCGATCTTTCAGGAGGATATTAAACTGAGGCCTTGGCAGAATCTTCCTGGTCCCAGAGGAATGGGTGTAGAAGTAGGATTGAGACCAAAATGTAAAGATATAGGGTGGGATTGTCCGGTCCTGTTGGTGAGGGGCATCATGGTGGGTGTGAGTGGCCAATATGGTGAAAAGGCCAAAAAATGGTTTTATGCCATCATGAAACCAGTTTGCATTCATCCATTCCACCTGTCAATGGCGGGCTGCATTTCCCACCACTGCACATCGGGAACCTAATTTCAATACTTTAGCATCTCACTACAATCCCTGCTCACCTGAATCAACCCTCCACGCTGGGTCATCTGGGCGCATTGGTGTGATTGCTCGACGTGTTTCACCACTGTACATAAGCGATGTGCGAGCTGCGCTTCACTCAGGACTTCGAGGTTTGTTTGCCTACCTTGCTCAGGCAGCACTCGCGGTCATCAACGCCAGGCTGTGCAGGCAGCACCACATCACTTTTAGTGGGGCTCACGGGCAGCTTCTACCTACCAGACCAGCTGTAAGGTGGGGGTGGCTTTTCAATGTCTTGCTTGGGGAAGGCGGAAAGGTGCCTTAGGCAAGAGATGAGGGTTTTTTTTATTCATTCAGGGGATGTGGGCCTCACTGGCTGGGCCAGCATTTATTGCCCATCCCTAGTTGCCCTTGAGAAAGTGGTGGTGAGCTGCCTTCTTGAACCGCTGCAGTCCATGTGGTGTAGGTACACCCACAGGGCTGTTAAGGAGGGAGTTCCAGGATTTTGACGCAGCAACAGTGAATGAACAGCGATATATTTCCAAGTCAGGATGGTGAGTGACTTGGAAGGGAACTTCCAGATGGTGGTGTTCCCATCTATCTACTGCCCTTGCCCTTCTAGATGGTGGTGGTTATGGGTTTGGAAGGTGCTGACTAAGGAGCCTTGGTGAGTTCCTGCAGTGCATCTTGTAGATGGTACACACTGCTGCTACTGTGCATCGGTGATGGAGGGAGTGAATGTTTGTGGATGTGGTGCCAATCAAGTGGGCTGCTTTATCCTGGATGGTGTCAAGCGTCCTGAGTGTTGTGGGGGCTGCACTCATCCAGGCAAGTGGAGAGTATTCCATCACATTCCTGACTTGTGCCTTGTAGATGGTGGACATGGACTGTACTGGCAAAGGTGGGGGTATCCCAATGTGTTTGTGGGCACACATGTTGATCTCAAGATGGCGAGGAGATGAGGACAGATAGAGTTTTGGGAGTGAGTGGTGATGTCCCTTGAGCTGGCAGCGAGTGAGATGCCAGTGAATGTTTGATGGGCTTGTAAGTGTGTGAGTGTAGAGTGATGAGATAGCTGCCATAACCTGGTGGCATGGATGAGATCATTCATCTTTCTGCACTGGATGGCCAGCGTTGGCACAGACCACCACCGCCACCACCACCTCAGCTGGAGTGGTGAGATTGCTGGACCAGAGCGGGGGTGGAGGACATCATGGCAGTCCTCCAAAAGGCATTCCAGTGATGGGTCACTGAACTCTTCCTGGTTTTCACTGGAGCAGCCTTGGGTTACAAGCTTTGAGAACTGTGTGTGTGGCTGCAGTTTTGATATGGCACCCGGAGTGAGGAATCAGTGAGGTAACAGTGTGGCACGCGATTCAGAGGGCGCCCACCAGCGAGACGCCATGTTTCCTGTGGCTGCATAAATAATGAGACGGCAAGGGGATAATGCGACCCGAAAATCTGCCATTGTGGCCGATGGGTAAAATGTTGTTTCTCACGCCTGCTACTGAACTTAGCGCAAACTTGGGATGATTCTGCCCATTGTGTCGGGTCGGATCCCAATGCATCCCTGCCTCTGAGCTATCTTGCCGGAGATAATGTCAACGTGGCAGTGCTACCCCTAGGACAGCAGCAGGGAGCCAATTAAGGCCACCTGAAGGTCAAATTGAGGGCAAGATGCTTCGGCTGTCAGGGCCTTTCCAATGTCAGATGGGGCCCCGCTGAGGCTGAAGACAGTAGTCTCAATTGTGAGGGGTACAGGCAGGTGTTTCTCAGGCTGAAAATGTGACTCCAGGATAGTGCATTGCCTCCCTGGGGCCAGGGTCAAGGGTGTCAGCGAATGGCTGCAGGGCATTCTGAAGGGGCAGGGCGAACAGTCATGGATCATGGTTCCCATTGACACCAACGACATAGGTAGAAAGAGGGATGAGGTCCTGGCACAAGAATTTAGAGTTCTGAGGCTGAAGACCAGTGGGTACCTGGAAGTGACCACAGGCCAGGGAACCATTGATGTGTCCTCTCAATCCGCCCCATGCTGGAGCTGCAGGACTCAGAGGGCCACAAGCAGTCCTGGGAGGGGGTTTCCCCTCCACCCTGATGATCTGCTGTGGCCATTTCTCATAATGCTTCAGAGAGCGCCTCCATCTTGAGATGTCCCCGCTGCATCCTACATACTTCAGCAGTGCCCATCCCACCCTGAATTGGATGGTGATAGCCAAGGCGACCTCTTAATTGGCTGTAAAATCATGATGCTGAGCGGCTAGCTGACACTATCGGGTTTGGGACTCACCTTTGGCTCTGACAGTAGAAAAATGTCAGAGGTGGTAAGATTCCACCATCTGTCTGCTGGACCATGGTATTGTTTGAAGAAGAGCAATGGGTGACCTGGGGTGAACACATGTCCCACAAACTAATACCTGGTAGGAAAGCACCCATGAACCAATCATTCATTTGCACAGCTGTTTGTGAGTTCCTGCGAACAAAATGGCTGCCATTCATTCACCTCCATAACAACCATTGTCTTTCCAATGAAAGCATGAGATCTGCAACACAGTCATGAACTTTTACTTAGTCACTGCCAAGTTATGCAGCTGACTGTTGAAATCTTTTAATTACACTTGCTACCTCAATTATAAAACTTGTTCGCTGCACAATGGCTTAAAAAAAGTCAAATCACAGTGCTGTGAAAACATTACTGATCTCTACATCTCTTGGGAACTGAAAGTGAAAAGTGAGAAAATCATCACTGAATATAGGATACATTCTCTTTAAAGAATCGAAATTCAACCCTGGATGAATTCCCGTAGCCATTCACACTGGGGCATCTGAGAAAGATATTTAAGGGATGTGGAGAAAGAGGAAAATGATGTGGTAATGAAATGCTGATCTCCGACCCTTCCACAGTATTATATCTTTTCCCTCTTTACTTATGGACATTTGTACAAAGAAGGCTTGGTTTAGCAAGTCTTGGGATCAATTGCATTGACATAAAGTAGGCCAGCAAGGGCTGGGAGATAGGAAGAGTTATATAGTCTCTTCTGTGTAGTGCACAATGAAAATCAAATGAAACATGCTGTGCACAGTAACCTGACTTTCTGCTAGGGAATGTAGCATGCTTGCAAGTAGTCTTTCATACTAAATCCATTCTTATTCCCTTATGCCTTTGTATCATCCATTATGTCACAGCCTCCCACATCCTATTATATCACACACCCCATATCACATTGTATCACCCACCCCATATCCCATTGTATCATCCATCCATATTCTATTGCATCATCCATCCCATATACCATTGTATCATCCACTCATATCCTAATGTGTCACACACAGATATCCCATTTATTATAACCAGCCATTGAATCAGCTATTGAATCACATCCACCTATACATCATGATATCACTCCCACTCATATTCCATGCCATACACATGTTCTTATGTTCGAAAGATACCTATTACCCTCCTTTCCCAATCTTTCCCCTTTCCCATCACACTCTTTTCCTGGACCTCTTTAATGATTTACTCAAGGGACATTGTTTGGCCTTCCATATCATTGCTTGTTAATGTCTGCAGTTCACAAGAGGTAATGAGGGTCGAGGTTCAATACTGAGTGTGCTTTGGGCCTCCCCATTCAAGACAGACATAAATGGTTTAGTTTTACCAGCCCTCTGGGGACAGCTGGGGTGGTGGGTGGGGCGTCCTGTAAAATGGCAAGGGAAAGCAGGGGATAGAGTATCCATCATCTTCCCAGTGGCACCTTGCCAGCTGCAGGGAATGTGTGTTATTTTATTCATTCATTGGATGTGGGTGTCACAGGCTAGGCCAGCATTTATTGCCCATCCCTAATTGCCCTTGTTCAGAGGGCATTTCAGAGTCAGCCTCATTGCTGGGGTTCTAGAGTCACATGACAGCAGATTTCCTTCATTAAAAGACATTAGTGAACCAGATGGGTTTTTGGAGCAATCGTTACATGGTCATCAGACTTTTAATTCCAGACGTTTATCGAATTCAAATTTCACCATCTGCCATGGTGGGATTCAAACCTGGGACCCAGAGCATTACCCTGGGTCTCTGGACTACTAGTCCAGTGACAATACCACTGCATCACCAGTGTTTGATGGTTAAGTAGCCAATGAAGCGCCACTGCTGCTGGCATATTACCAGTGGTGGGTGGGTCCTCCATCACATGGAGATGCAGCTCAATAAACTCTCGCTGCTAACTTAGACGTGTATGCCCTCCTATTCAGGCACATTTTGGCTTATAGGGGACACCCTGGTGGCAATGGATAACCCCACGGCAACTGCCCTCAGCAAGCACAGCTCCCCACCCCCCAACCTCCTTCACCTCACTGGGGACTTCCTGACAGGCCAGGAACCCCCAGACCCTACTTGGCTGGTTGGGAGGGTAGAATCTTTCCACAATAAATCCACCGATGCACAGTAGCAGATGCATTGAAGGAATTCACCCACGGTCCTTCGACAGCACCTCCCAAACCTACAATCATCTAGAAGGACAAGGGCAGCAGATAGATGGGAACACCACCACCTGGAAGTTCCCCTCCAAGTCACTCACCATCCTGACTCAGCAATATATCGACGTTCCTTCACTGTCACTGGATCGAAATCCTGGAACTCCCTTCCTAACAGCACTGTGGGTGTACCTACACCACACGGACTGCAGCGGTTCAAGAAGGCAGCTCACCACCAACTTCTCAAGGGCAACTAGGGATGGGCAATAAATGCTGGCCCAGCCAGCGAAGCCCACAACCCATTAATGATTTAAAAAAGTCCTCATCCTCCAGGTGCACTGCCAATACTGGCCACCACTCCTTGTGGTGCTCCTCAGGCCAGTCCTCCAATTGCCAGCGGCTCCTGTGGGTGGACATCCTTGGTAGGAATGGCTGCCCCCGCAGCAACCATGGCAAGGTACGGCCCTGGGTCCCCTCAGTCTGCTAAAGGGGGTGGGGGGGGTCTCCCACATTCTACACCCCTCCTTTTTCGGACCCATCAGTTGGTAGAGTCATTGGCAGTGACTAACAGAGTGCTGCTCAGATTCATTCCCCCCCCCAAACAATGATCCAAGCCCTTTATTAATGTGCAGTTATAGGTACAACTTTGTTTTGACTGCAATGATTAATTGATACAGCACAGGGCTACTGAAGCTCTTCTTGAACAGGAGCCACTTTCCTTGTCTTAAAGCAATCCCATCATATCCTTTGGGTTGATAGGGATAATCTAACATATTTGATAGAATTTATTTTTAACTAAAACTTCTAATTAAAAAAAAAATGCATCAAATGTGTTTTGATTCCTTCCTGGCAGGGCAGAACCCATCAGAGAAATGAGTTATTAAAAAATGGCACAGCCATTAGCCAGTATCTGCAGTGGGAGAATGAAGTTTCTCATTTTGTTCCTTCATTTGATGATGGTTTTGTCTAATTTTGAAATGATCACAAGATCTTCTTGGCTACTGTTAGCTGAATGTCCCATTTTTCAATGATCTATTGATAAATGGAGCACTAATGGGACTCAGTGAGGAGCACTGGGTCACATTGAGGAGCGCTAATGGGACTCAGTGAGGAGCACTAATGGGTCTCAGTGAGGAGCACTAATGGGTCTCAGTGAGGAGCACTAATGGGACTCAGTGAGGAGCACTAATGGGACTCAGTGAGGAGCACTGGGTCTCATTGAGGAGCGCTAATGGGACTCAGTGAAGAGCACTGGGTCTCTTTGAGGAGCGCTAATGGGACTCAGTGAGGAGCACTAATGGGTCTCAGTGAGGAGCACTAATGGGACTCAGTGAGGAGCACTAATGGATCTCGGTGAGGAGCACTAATGGGTCTCAGTGAGGAGCGCTAATGGGTCTTAATGAGGAGCGCTAATGGGACTCAGTGAGGAGCACTAATGGGTCTCAGTGAGGAGCACTAATGGGTCTCAGTGAGGAGCACTAATGGGACTCAGTGAGAAGAACTAATGGGACTCAGTGAGAAGCACTAATGGGTCTCAGTGAAGAGCACTAATGGGTCTCAGTGAGGAGCACTAATGGGTCTCAATGAGGAGCACTGGGTCTTATTGAGGAGCACTAATGGGACTCAATGAGGAGCACTAATGGGTCTCAGTGAGGAGCACTGGGTCTCATTGAGGAGTGCTAATGGGATTCAGTGAGGAGCACTAATGGGTCTCATTGAGGAGCACTAATGGGACTCAGTGAGTAGCACTAATGGGTCTCAGTGAGGAGCATTAATGGGTCTCAGTGAGGAGTACTAATGGGACTCAGTGAGGAGCACTAATGGGTCTCATTGAGGAGCACTAATGGGTCTCAGTGAGGTGCACTAATGGGTCTCAATGAGGAGCACTAATGGGTCTCAGTGAGTAGCACTAATGGGTCTCAGTGAGAAGCATTAATGGGTCTCAGTGAGGAGTACTAATGGGACTCAGTGAGGAAAACTAATGAGACTTGGTGAGTAGCACTAATGGGTCTCAGTGAGGAGCACTAATTGGACTCAGTGAGGAGCATTAATGGGACTTGGTGAGTAGCACTAATGGGTCTCAGTGAGGAGCACTAATGGGTTTCAGTGAGGAGCAATGGGTCTCAGTGAGGAGCACTCATGGGTCTGAGTGAGAAGCAATTCTCCTGCCTTTTATTTGAAGGTTTGTGCCTGCAGGACCCTGCAATTTGATGTCTGATGGATGAAGGGGTATTGGCTGAAGCCAGTCTGGATCATTTGCTACTATATTAACACCAGCTCCAGCATCAATTTTAAAGCTGGTATTGAAGCCTTTAACTTGCACTGTAACTGACCAGTAATCTTGATATAAGACCATTAACTTCCCCTAGAAACTCAATAATTTTGTCTCCGTCTTTGATTTCCAATTTCTTGGATGGAGTGTACTTCATAAATATTTTCTTGTTTTCTACCTCGATTGAAGTTATTGGATTTGCAGAAACACTCAAAGTGTCCAGTCTTCCTGCACTGGAAGAATCCCGCACCCTCTGCTGGGCAGTCCTGGCGTCTATGTCGGTTCTTCACTCCACAACATAACCATTGCAAAGTGGCTGCTGCTGTAGGGTTTCCTGCCCTTTCGCTCAGTTTGGCGGGCTTTCATGTGGGTGGGGCTGCTGCCCATGGGCCCACCCACTCAACAGTGTCATGTGAAGCTACTGATCCTCCAGGTCATTGGCATCTTTGGTTAAAACATGCTCACTCTGTGACTAAGTTTTCCTTCGATCTAAAAATAGGTGTCGAAGGCTTTGAGAATGGATCCAAATTCTGCGGTGGACTCCTCCACCTCCTGCTTCAGCAGAATGTCATCAGCCACCGGGCCTACAGAATAAAGGAAGAAACTGACTTGATGCTTTTGCTCCTTTGCATGAGGACCTGATGCTGCTCAATATCAGAGGAAATGCCATTGCCATAACTCTGCAGGTCCTTGAGACAGTCAAAAAGGCAGGGTAGAGGCAGGAACTGCTCAGAAGGTACAGTCATCATTACCTCTCTCCAGTTTGCCTCCCCCTTCGATCGAGTTGTAAGTATGAGCTGCAATCACGCTTTTCTTGTTTTTTATTCCTTTTACGGGATGTGGGCCTCACTGGCTGGGCTAGCATTCATTGCCCATCCCTAGTTGCCCTTGCGAAGATGGTGGTGAGCTGCCTTCTTGAACTGCTGCAGTCCATGTGGTGTAGGTATGCCCATATAGTACTGTTAGGAAGGGGGTTCCAGGATTTTGACCCAGCAACAGTGAAGGAACGGTGATATATTTCCAAGTAGGACGGGGAGTGGCTTGGAGGTGAGCTTCCAGGTGATGGTGCTCCCATCCATCTGCTAACCTTGTCCTTCTAGCTGGTAATGGATTTGGACAGTGCTGTCTAAGGAGCCTTTGTGAATTTCTGCAGTGTATCCTGTAGATGGTACACATTGCTCTGTGCGCCAGTGGTGGAGGGAGTGAATGTTTGTGGAAGTGGTGCCAATCAAGCGGGCTGCTTTGTCCTGGACAGTGTCAAGCTTCTTGAGTGTTGTTGGAGCTGCACTCATCCAGGCAAGTGGAGAATATTCCATCAAACTCTTACTTGTGCCTTGTAGATGGTGGACAGGCTTTGCGGAGTTGGGAGGTGAGTTACTCATTGCAGAATTCCTAACCTCTGACCTGCCCTTGTAACCACAGTATTTATATGGCTAGTCCAGTTCAGTCTCTGGTCAATGGTAACCCCCAGGATAAAAACAAAAAAACTGCGGATGCTGGAAATCCAAAACAAAAACAGAATTACCTGGAAAAACTCAGCAGGTCTGGCAGCATCGGCGGAGAAGAAAAGAGTTGACGTTTCGAGTCCTCATGAACCTTCGACAGAACTTGAGTGAGTCCGACTCACTCAAGTTCTGTCGAAGGGTCATGAGGACTCGAAACGTCAACTCTTTTCTTCTCCGCCGATGCTGCCAGACCTGCTGAGTTTTTCCAGATAATTCTGCTTTTGTTTTGTAACCTCCAGGATGTTGGTAGTGAGCGATTCAGCAATGGTGATGCCATTGAATATTAAGGGGCAACGATTAGATTCTCTCTTGTTGGAGATGATCATTGCCTGGCACTTCTGTGGCGCGAATGTTACTTGCCACTTGTCAACCCAAGCCTGGATATTGTCCAGGTCTTGCTGCATTTGGATATGAACTGCTTCAGTATCTGAGGAGTGGCAAATGTTGCTGAACATTGTGCAATCATCAGCGAACACCCCCACTTCTGACCTTATGATGGAAGGAAGGTCATTGATGAAGCAGTTGAAGACAGTTAGGTCCAGGACACTATCCTAGGGAAGTCCTGCAGTGATGTCCTGGAGCTGAAATGATTGACCTCCAACAACTACAACCATCTTCCTTTTTTCTAGGTATGACTCCAATCAGCAGAGAGGTTTCCCCTTGATTCCCATCGACTCCAGTTTTTTCTTCACTCTCTTGTTGTTGTCACCACTGCTGCCACTATGTTTTGGATGGGCCCTCTGATCTGTGGATTCTTGGCGTGGTTCTTGGTTATTGGTGTATGTGACCTGTCTACTCTTAGACAGACTGTAGTCATACTCTGGCATTGCTTAATCATCACCTACATCATATGTTAGCATATCTATTCTGTAAAATGTTACATGACACCTGCCTCCACAAAACCTTTTGCACTTCATAAGTTTTGCCAGTATTGATGAAGGGTCATCGGTAACTCTGTCTCTCTGTCCACAGATATAGCCCAAGATGCTCAGTTAAGGTTTAAAGTTCTCTGTTCTATGTAGAACAACCACAAATTCACATGCCTTTCCATATAACTGAAATCCCACATACCTGTCCTTATAAATCTCCAAATGGGGCCTGGCTAAGGCTTTCACATATTGCCTAAAATTTGGTGATCAGAATTGGGCATCATATTACAGTTGAGGCCTAACCAGTGTTTTTTTTAAAGGTTTAGCATTAAGTTCTTGCAATTGTACCCCATTCGTCTATTTGTAAAGCCCAGGAGCCTGTATGGATTTTTAGACTCATTATCAACTTGTCCTGCCACATTCGGAGATTTATGTATTTACACCCTCTGGTCTCTCTCTCTGTTCCTGCAAACCATTTAAAATTGTACCATTTAATTATATTGCTTCACTTCATTCTTCCTGACAAAATGTCTGACATCACACTTCTCTGCATTAAATTTCATCTGCCATGAATCTGACTATATTATCAGTCTGTCTAACTCCTGCTTTAACGAAGCTGACTAGATTATCAGTCTGTCTAAGTCTTGCTTTAACCTGCTACTATCCTCCGCATTGGTTACTGCATTTCCAAGCCTAAAAATTTGAGTGACTGTGCTGCATGTTTCATATTTTTTTCCTTCTTAACATATGTAGGTGATTTGTTTGCTCTTAGCAGAATTTGTGTGTAAAAGAAACCCAAAAAGTTATAGACGGTAACATTACCTGTGATATATGTACAACTATTGTTGTAAATCAACCCAATAACACAATGTAATCAGGGTTGGCAGCTTTGAAAAAATTATGTATTGTTTACAAATAGTAAAATCTCTTGGAGATTGTATCATAGTGCCTACTAATGATTCCCTATTGGTTCACAAAACGCAACGGATTCATATTAGCAGAGTTTGTACGGAAGATTTATGTACAAATCCTAGACAAACGGCGTTTGTGGCTTGAAGTCCTGCTTTAAATTCCCTTGTCGTACAGTGGGAAATGTGGAAAACATCAGCTTTGAACATTTTAGTCAGATCTTCCCTGTACTAATTGGTTTGGTTGTTTTAATCAGCGTGAACTATTCCATTATAGTAAGCTTATTCAAAGAGTAAAATGAGGCCTTGCAGTAATTATGGCAAAGGAAGAGATACCACCCACATAAGAACAAATAGCATTTACTTCAACTCACTGAGCTCCATTACACAGAATGTTAGTTTCTCACTCACTGAGCTCCATTAGGGTGTTAAAGTCCCTCACTCTCTGAGTTCCATTACACGTGGCTTTACAGTCTCTCACCCACTGATTTCCATTACTCGGGCTCTTACAGTCTCTAACTCACTGTCCTCCATTAGGGTGTTACAGTCCCTCACTCACTAAGCTCCTTTACACAGAGTGTTAGAGTCTCTCACTCAGTGACTTCCTTTGCACAGCGTGTTACAGCCTCCCACTCTCTGTGCTCCATTACATGCAATGTTATAGTCCCTCCCTCACTGAGCTCCATTACACAAGAGTGTTGCAGTTCCTCACTTATTGAGCTCCATTACACAGGTAGTGGGGAACTGCAACACTCAGTGTAATGGAGCTCAGAGAGTGAGAGGCTTTAACACCCTGTGAAATGGAGGTCAGTGAGTGAGAGACTGTAATGTCCTCTGTAATGCAGCTCAGTGAATAAGAGAATCTAACACCCTGTATAATGGAGCTCAAACTAGTGAGAGACTGTAACACCCTGTGTAATGGAGTTCAGACAGTGAGAGACTGTAACACCCTGTGTAATGGAGCTCAGACAGTGAGAGACTGTAACACCCTGTATAATGGAGCTCAGACAGTGAGAGACTGTAACACCCTGTGTAATGGAGCTCAGACAGTGAGAGACTGTAACACCCTGTGTAATGGAGCTCAGACAGTGAGAGACTGTAACACCCTGTGTAATGGAGCTCAGACAGTGAGAGACTGTAACACCCTGTGTAATGGAGCTCAGACAGTGAGAGACTGTAACACCCTGTGTAATGGAGCTCAGACAGTGAGAGACTGTAACACCCTGTGTAATGGAGCTCAGACAGTGAGAGACTGTAACACCCTGTGTAATGGAGCTCAGACAGTGAGAGACTGTAACACCCTGTGTAATGGAGCTCAGACAGTGAGAGACTGTAACACCCTGTGTAATGGAGCTCAGACAGTGAGAGACTGTAACACCCTGTGTAATGGAGCTCAGACAGTGAGAGACTGTAACACCCTGTGTAATGGAGCTCAGACAGTGAGAGACTGTAACACCCTGTGTAATGGAGCTCAGACAGTGAGAGACTGTAACACCCTGTGTAATGGAGCTCAGACAGTGAGAGACTGTAACACCCTGTGTAATGGAGCTCAGAGAGTGAGAGACTGTAACACCCTGTGTAATGGAGCTCAGACAGTGAGAGACTGTAACACCCTGTGTAATGGAGCTCAGACAGTGAGAGACTGTAACACCCTGTGTAATGGAGCTCAGACAGTGAGAGACTGTAACACCCTGTGTAATGGAGCTCAGACAGTGAGAGACTGTAACACCCTGTGTAATGGAGCTCAGAGAGTGAGAGACTGTAACACCCTGTGTAATGGAGCTCAGACAGTGAGAGACTGTAACACCCTGTGTAATGGAGCTCAGACAGTGAGAGACTGTAACACCCTGTGTAATGGAGCTCAGACAGTGAGAGACTGTAACACCCTGTGTAATGGAGCTCAGAGAGTGAGAGACTGTAACACCCTGTGTAATGGAGCTCAGACAGTGAGAGACTGTAACACCCTGTGTAATGGAGCTCAGACAGTGAGAGACTGTAACACCCTGTGTAATGGAGCTCAGACAGTGAGAGACTGTAACACCCTGTGTAATGGAGCTCAGACAGTGAGAGACTGTAACACCCTGTGTAATGGAGCTCAGACAGTGAGAGACTGTAACACCCTGTGTAATGGAGCTCAGACAGTGAGAGACTGTAACACCCTGTGTAATGGAGCTCAGACAGTGAGAGACTGTAACACCCTGTGTAATGGAGCTCAGACAGTGAGAGACTGTAACACCCTGTGTAATGGAGCTCAGACAGTGAGAGACTGTAACGCACTGAGCTCTATTACACAGTGTTTCAGTTCCTCACTCGCTGATCTCCTTTACACAGGGAGCGTGGAACTGTAACACCCTGTGCACTGGAGCTCAGTGAGTGAGGGGCTGCAATGTCCTCTGTAATGCAACTCCATTACACAGAGTATTACAGTCCCTCACTCTCTGAGCTCCATTATACAGAGTGTTACAGTCCCTCACTCACTGAGCTCCAGTGCATAGGGTGTTACAGTCTCTCACTCTCTGAGTTCCATTACACAGAGTGTTTCAGTTCCTCACTCACTGAGCTGCATTACAGAGGGTGTTAGAGTCCCTCATTCACTCAGTTCTATTAGAATGTTAGTTCCTAATGTAATAGTCTCTTATTCTGCCTCTCAGGCTACTTTACAGTCCAGTAATTATGCAAATTGCTATCATAATTGACCTTGTATAAGTGAACATGGCAGAAACCTTGCGCACAGCAAGATCCAGCAAACAGCAATGGGATCAAGGATCAAATAAACTGTCATTTTGTTGGTGCTGAGCAACAATGGGCTGATCACTTCATCAAACAGTACCAAGCAATTCTTAAAACCCCAATCTGGTTGCTACATATAAGATTAGAATACAGCCATGAGAAGCACGTCACTGACAGTTCAGCGCTGTCTGTAATTGTTGGCCAATCTCCCGTATTCATATCCTAAAACTCAGGCTTCTGAACCACTGGCAGAAGCACCACAAAATAAGCCAAACTAACACTTTAGAGTAAATAGCATCCGATCTCAGGCTCTACCTGTCCCACCCCCCTCTACCAGCTTATATTTCACCACATTTCTATATTTCCTTGGTACTGTTGAAGAGTCATATGGACTCGAAACATTAACTGTGTTCTTCTCCGCAGATGCTGTGGGCTGAGTTTTTCCAGCTATTTTTGTTTTTGTTTCTGATGTTAGGAGCTATTTTCACACTCAATGGGGAGAGGTGAAGTTTTCTTTGATGTGCGTGAAAAACAATGTTAGTGCATTGGCAGCCTGTTGCACGCACTGCCCAACAGCCTTCTTCCCTGTTGATAATGGAACTGGAGGCGTGTGTAAAGAGCTACTGCGTTCATTATCGCCCGATCTCATTTCGACCCAAGATGAACTTCTAGCTGTGCATCTTAGAGGGTGAGGTTTCAAACCAAGGCTCAGTCAGACTGTTCGACTGAGGATCCCAGGGCACTACTCAAACAGCAGAGAATTGTCTGGAATCAACATTCCCTCATCAACCAACAGGAAAAACACACAACTTATTATTTCATCTGATATTTGTGGGTTCACAATTTGCTGTCCTGAAAGTGGCAGATTAAGAAAAACTGTTTCCTTCCTAGCATGCATGTGGTTCTCCTGGGGAAGGAGGGTATTCCAGTGTATGTTTGGGGGGCACATGTTGATCTGTGCAAGTGGCCTCAAGATGGTGAGGGCTGAGGGGGCAATCTCCAGAGGAGATGAGGCCAGATGGACATGTGAGGGATATGTATATGGGAATGGGTGGTGCTGTCCCTTGAGCTGGCAGTGAGTAAGATGGCAGTGATGGGCCTGAGTATGTGAGTTTAGAGTGCTGAGATGGTTGCCTTACCCTGGCAGGACAGATGAGATCATTCATCCTCTATCTGCATTGGATGGCCAACCTCTTCAGTGCAACATTGGCATTGACCACCACTGCCATCGCCTATCAAGCTGGAGTGGTAATGCAGCTGCCCCTCCTGTGGCCAGAGCGAGGGTAGAGGACATCACAGTGGGGCCTCCATAGCGTACAAAAGGTGCTCGAGGGCTGGAGTCTTCTTGCCTTTTGCAGCCATGTCCTCTTTGCTGCAGTCCTGGGCTGGAAGCACTGAGCGTGGCTGTACTTTAAATGTGGTGCCTGGCCTGATGAAGCGGCGAGATGATGGCGTGGTAGGTGAATGTGAGCCCGTGTGTTTCCTGGGAATGCATAATTAATGTGGCTGGTTTGGGATGATATGGTGTGAAAACGTTGTTTTACCCGCCCGCCACCTCACTGAGTGCAAACATTGGACGATTCCGCACAGTGCATTTTTGGCCAGACCATTGAATCTCCCATGGCGGGTCCCACTACGAAGGGACCGGAAGATCCCGGCCCTCATTTTGAACTCCAACCCATAACCGCCTGCGCAACAATTTATTGCTAGCTCCTGGTATTGCAGCATTGGTTAAAGCAGTACTTTTCAAATTTCTTTCCACTGTGTTCTCCATTTTAACCCTTGAAAATTGATTTGAGCCCAGAATGAGAGTGCTGGGGGTAGAGACTTGTAAGAGTGGTTGAGGTGGCGGTGGCGAGGCAAGGGGTGGGGGGGGTGGGGCGGTGTGTGTGTGTGTGCGAAGGTGATGGTGATGGAGAAGAGATTTGTGAGAACAGGGAGCAAGGGAGAAGAGTTGTGAGGGGTGAGAAGAGTTGTGGGGGGGTGCGGAGAAGAGTAGCACATGGAGGGAAGAAGAGAGGGGAAAGAGGGCAGGGACAGGGATGGTTTATTCGCTGACCATTTCACAGGCTCAGATGGAGTCAATGTTGGAGCCTCAGAGTTCATTCACCTTAGAACACATGTACCAAACCACGGGAGGGAAAAAAAGAAACACGCGTGTGCATGTTTGGGCCCTCGGAGCTGACCCTAGTCGCTGTCTCCCCTCCATGGACGCCATTGCTGCCTTGGAGGAGGGTGAGCTTGCGACCCCAATTGTTCATCCTGCAATCCCATTTGGGGTCATGAACCATGGTTTGGGAACCCCTGGGTTAAAGCCAGGAACCCCAGAAACGTGCATGTAAATGATAAGGAACTTCACTTCTTGTCGGTCCCATTGCTCCCCATGACAAAAAGAAATGACAGAATGGTTACAGCACAGAAGGAGGCCATTCGGCCTGCTGTGTCTGCACTGGCTCCCCGAAGGAGCAAATGCTTCCAAGAAGCAAACTTGAAAAGACCATAACACGTAGGAGCAGAAGTAGGCCATTCAGCCCATCGGGTCTACTCCGCCATTCAATGAGATCATGGCTGATCTGATAATCCTCAACTCCACTTTCCTGCCTTTTCCCCATTACCCTTAATCCCCTTAGTGATTAAAAATTTGAAAAAGGATGCATTACCCCTATTGATTCTTTCTACACACCAGTAAAAATGCAACTGCTTTCGGCCTATGAGGATCCTGTCAGGGTGGTTATGTTCTCATGAGCTTGGTGGCACAACGATGGCAGAAGTTTCTGTCTGGCTCTCACTTTTGCTCAGAGGTTATTCTGTTTGTTTGGCCATAAATCAGTATCATCTGTATTCAATTAGAAGAAGGTGCGGCTGAATGAGATTCAAATCCCCTTGCCTTTTTTTTAACTCAATTTCTTCAGATTAATATAGATGAGTTCTCTTAATTACATTCCTGCTCATTGACAAAAGTAATTTGCAATTTACTACGCAGCAACAAGGGCATTTATGATAGTTCTTCGTTAATTCCAGAACTCTATAAAAGATTGAAGGTATATAGTGGTGAATGCTTCCACTTTAACCTTCCCTCTACCCAATATACACACCCCATAAAACAAGAGCAAAGGACTGAGGATGCTGGAGATCTGAAATAAAATCAGAAAATGCCAGAAACATTGAGCAGGTCTAGCAGCATCTGTAGGGAGAGAAACAAGGGACCAGATCTTCTCACCTCCGTTTGGTCGGAGAGTGGACATACCCCGGAATTAGGCTATAGGACCGCTTGGAAGTCCCAACGTGCCGACTCTGTGGGAATTGCCTAGGAGATTTGAACTTCTGATGGGCAGTTCTCCTGCTCCCCGGACCCTCTGAAACAGTCTCCAACTCTGAGTTCGAGTCGGAGACTTTGGACAGTTCCAACTTACTTACCTGGGTGTTACCCCAGAGATGTTAGACAGAAAAATCCTAGTCTAACTCCTGGGTAACTATACAACGGACTACCCCCCATTAACTCACACTGACTCCCCATTGACAACCACCTTGACCCCCCCACCCCGACTACCTCCTCTGACTTCCAGACCTGGCCTGACTAGCCCCCACCATCTGACTCTTGTCAACCCGACCTGACTAGCCCCTGATCCAACCTGACTAGCCCCCACCACCCGAATCCCCCCCAAGCCGACCTGACATTCCCCCACCCCTAGCCTGCCCTGACTAGCCCCTGACCCGACTAACCCCCGACACTCCTCATCCACCTACACCCCCCCACCTTCCGTCCTACCCACCTCACCCATCTGTCACCTTACCCACCTGCCAGCCTGCCCACCTGCCACCCTACCCACCTCATCCATTACTACCCTGCCCACCTGTCACCCTACCCCCATATCCCCTTACATTACCCACCTTACCGCCTTACCCATTTCCCTTCTCTCTGTAGCTTTTCAAAGTGGCTTTGGCCATTTAAACTCTTTACTTACTGGAATATGGCAGCCAGTGCCATTTAATGACCACTTTAGGGCCACGTCCTGCCTTGCTGGTATTAACCCAGCTGCCTGTCGCCATGCTGTGTGCGTGACAGGTAAAACTGGGCGGCCATCTTGTCACCTCAGGAAGGTGGGGGTTGGCAGCCAAGAGGAGGTGTGCCTTCTGTGCAGATTCTCTGCGCTGCTCCCCACTGGATTTGCTGCTCTGGGTCAGATGTGAAGGACCCTCCATCGGAGGATTGCTCAGGAAAATCCGATGAAGGTAGGTGTGCATGTTTTTGCCTGGTCAAGGTCGGAACCAGGGTTTCCAATCCTGATCAAAAGATCTGGGCCAGAGAAGCAGTGTTACTATTTAAGGTTGATGCCCTTTCATCGGGAGCAGTCCTAACGAAAGACCATCGACTTGAAACATTACATCTTGTTGCTCTCTCCACAGACGCTGCCTGACCTTCTGAGAGTTTTCCATATTTTGTGATTTTATTTAGATGTCAGGATTGGTCAGGCACACGTGGGCATTTTTCTTTCTAGTTTTGTCACTCTTTTCACCTTCTGGCCTCAAGGGCGTCCAAGGGGAGGCTAGAAAACCACATGAGGGAGAAGGGAATAGGTCACCCTGATAGGGTTAGGTGCGGGAGGAGACTTGAGCAGAGCATAAATGCCAGCACGGACTTGTTGAGCCAAATAGCCTATTCCTGTGCTGAATGTCCTATGTAATTCATTATAATCCTCTGTGAAGAGTGTTTTTGCATTACAGCTCCATAAGTGGGTGTGTGACTGATCCTCTGCCATCTCGCTCAGTAGTCTTGGCTCATGTGCAAGTTTAGCCAGGAAGTGTTGACCAGAAATAGAAACAAAAATGCTGGGAATACTCAACAGGTCAGGCAGCATCTGTGGAGAGAAACAATTAATGGCTGAAACCTTGTGCTCTCACTGGTGGTGAGCTTGGGGGCAGGAAAGGCATTTATTTAGGAGGGATGATGTCGTACCAGACAGGCTACCTTCACGCTTTGCCAGAATTAAGTTCTGCCAGCAGGGCCCATGGTTGACCTTCTCACCCTGCTGCCAATTAAGGCCCTTAAGTGGCCATTTATTGACCACTTTAGGGCCACATCCTGCCTTGCTGGTATTAACCCAGTTGCCTGTCGCCATGCTGTGTGCGTGACAGGTAAAACTGGGTGGCCATCTTGTCACCTCATGAAGGTGGGGGTTGGCAGCCAAGATGGTGGGGTGGGTCCCTGTATTAAAGGCACTCAGCGCCTGATTGAGGAACTGATTTTGGAAAATGGGGGGGGGGGGGGGATGCTGAGAGCCACACCCCTACCCTTGCTGTTGGACTCTTGCACCCGTCTCCTCACAACACCCACCCCGTGAACCCACCACCCCCACATTACTTACATGTGGCCTGGGTTGCTCTGGGATCCTGGGGTCCAGTGCCTGTCCTTCCAGCAGCAGCCACCGCCTCCCCAGTGGCGCTGCTGAGCACAGGAGCTCCCGGCCTTTGATTCGCCAGCAGCTCTTGGTAGCGAAACTTCTGCCCCCAGGGGCCTGATTCCAGGGGAAAGCCTGCTGCTGGCTTCACCACTGCCTGATTGGTTTGTGACTTGGCAGGTCTACCTGAAAAGAGGCAATGTGTGTCTCTCGCCGACTCTCCAGCCAATGGGTGAGAGCCCTGAAACCTCAACAAGATTCCACCCAATGTTTCAGGTCAATGACCTTTCATCGGAACAGATCTGCTGAGAATTTCCAGCACTGTTTTTATTTCAGATTTCCGGCATCCGAAGTGTTGACCAGAGCTTGCATCAGATCTGAGCCCATTTGCTGGCCATACATGTATTCTAGCAAGGAAGTGTATACATGGGAATCTTTGCCAGTTTACTTGCACCTTCCCAGCTGAAGTAAAAGTGAAGGGGAATTGCAAGTCTCAAGCAGCCAGCACTGTCTTGAGGTGAACTTCATTTTTTTTACTGAAATCTGGGAGCTCACAAAGCTCACATAATCCAGTGTATGATCTGAATAGCTGCACATCATTTTGGACAGAAGGGAGGGCCAGGGAGGAGAAGAGTGAGGCCAGTGAAGGTTTAATTTAGATAAAAGTAAACACAGGGCTTTCACCCATTCTTTCTAAGTATATGAAGCAACTGAAGGTGGCTTACAATCGGTTTGAAATACAGCCCATAGCCCCAGCAGGCCTATAATTTTGATTTCCAATTGCTAAATAATTTAATTATGCCCTCTTGTGAATCATATGTTATGACAGCCTCATCTAGCAGTGTTAGTTTTTCTCAGTCATTAATCAGCATAATCACCACACGTTCTATTTTTCTGTCAAATCATACTTTTTCTAATATATTGACATGTTTTGCTGTTGTTTCCTGATAATTATACTTTTATGATTCATGTTTTATTTAGCATTGAAATATTCACATGAGCATGATTGGGAATACGTCATCATCATACATTCAAGTAGGCTTGAGCCATTCTCCCGATTTGCATTGCTTCCATCAGGGGAGGTTCTGAACCATGGCTGCACTGCCTTCTAGAAGAAAGGTAGTGTTGGGATAATGGAAAGGGAGGAGTCAAATGTGAGTCACCTATCTTGCTATGGAGCCCATGTTTTTAATAGAGCTTTTCACTTTCTCTGAGGATTCTGGGATAATGTGACTACCATGTATAGCACTCACCACCCACCCCCCATACAGAATAAGAAGAAAGACATGCCTGTGTCAAAACACAGAAATATCCCAAAATATTTTGCAAGGTGCAATGACTGTTGATCCGCAGGCAAATGCCACAGACATTTCACACACAGGAAAATCCTGCAAAATGCCTTTGAGATGAATGATCTATTAATCAGTTTTTTACAGACTGCTGAGTGAAGGAGAAACATTGGTCTCTTGCTCAATTAGTGCCATGGGATCTTTAACATCACTTGGAAGATGAAGATGAAATCTTAACATCTCATCTGAAGGATGGTGTTTTTGACAGTGTCACCTCCCCTCTGTACTGCATTGGGCAGTCAATGGAGGTTATGTGCCCAAGTGGGGCTTGAACTCATGACCTCCTGATGCTGAAACGTAAGCGATCAATTGATTGCCACTGTAACTCCTGCTGCTGACCATTAAGGTGTCAGAAAGAGTTGTGCCTGCACACTCAGCTCGCTCTGCAACCATTAGTGCATGCTCAGATTTGAAACTATGCCTAGAGTGTGAGAAGAGTCTTTAACAGTGACAGAGTGAGAGAAGAGTGTGAGACCATTAAAGAGTGTGCGAGGGAAAAGAGTGCGCAGAGAGCACCTGATTGGTGAGTAGGATTGGTGAGTATCTCTGCTCTTTAAAGTAAAAATAAGGTTTTTAGTTTGTGTTTAGATCTTTAGTCGTTTTTTGTCTTTTTCTTAAAGATAGCTTGTTAAGTATAAGATGTATGTATAAAAAATAATTATAATAAAGTGTAAAGAGTGGGGATACTGGAGTAATTAATTAATAAATTCAATAGTGATGGCAGGATGGGTGATGTGTTGCTGCTGCAGCATATAGGGGCTGCTGGACACTAAGGTGTTCCAGAGCAAACACAGCTGTACCAAATGTTTGCAGCTCGAGGAACTTTGGATCCGAAATAAGGAGCTGGAGTCCAAGCTGCAGACATTGCACCACATCAGGGAGGGGAAAGTTACCTGGACACTTTGCTCCAGGAGGCGGTCACACCCCTCAGATTAGATAATTCAAACTTGGTCTATGATCAGGGACAGGAGTGTGTGACTGCAGGAGAAGCAGGGGTAGGGGCCCAGGGGGTAGCATTCGAGGAGCCTTGGCCCCTGCAACAGACTGACAGTTACAAGATTCTTGCAAGTAGCGTGGACAAAAGCAGGAACTGCAGGGAGAATGTGCAAACTGACCACAGCACCGTGGTAAGGGAGCCACTTAAGTGCTGGGAGAAAATGGGAGCATAGTAGTGGTAGGGCACAGTATAATTAGGGGGATAGATACTGTTCTCTGCAGCCGTGAGCTTGAGTCCCGAAGACTGTGTATTTGGGACAGTTTCTTAGGACAATATGTTGTGAATCCAACCTGATCCTGCATCAGGCGCTTTTGGATCTGGTAATGTGTAATGAGGCAGATTTAATAAATGATCTCAGAGTACAGGATACCCTAGGAAACAGTGATCATAATATGATAGAATTTAGCATTCAGCTTGAGAGTGAGAAACTTGGGTCAGAAACAACTGTGCTAAACATAAGTAAGTGTAATTACAATGGAATGAGGGCAGAGTTGGCTGGAGTGGACTGGGAAAGCAGTTTAGAAGAAAAGACGATTGATGATCAATGGCAGACATTTAAGAAAATAGTTCATGACTCTCAACAAAGATATATCCCAGTGAGGAAGAAGGATTCAAGGAAGGGGATAAACCAACTCTGGTTAACCAAAGAAGTTAAGGGCGACATCAAACTAAAAGGGAAAACAGACGATGTGACAAATATTAATGGTAAGCCAGAGGATTGGGAAAGTTTTAAAAACCAACAAAATATGACCAAAAAAAAATAAAGAGGGAGAAAATAAACTTTGAGGGTAAGCTAGCAAGTAATATAAAAACAGACAGTAAGAGCTTCTTTAAATATATAAAAAGGAAGAGAGAGGCCAAAGTGAACATAGGCCCCTTAGAGAGTGAGGCTGGGGAAATAATAATGGGGAATCAGGAAATGGAAGAGGAGTTGAATAAATACTTTACTTCAGTCTTCATGGTAGAAGATACTAATAGCATTCCAAAACTACTAAATAATCAAGAGGAAAAAGGGGGAAGGAAATAAATATAATAACTATCACGAGAGAAAAAGCACTAGGGAAACTAATGGGATTAAAGGTGGATAAGTCCCCTGGACCTGATGGGCTGCATGCTAGGATATTAAAAGAAGTAGCTACAGAGATAGTGGATGCACTGGTGGTAATCTTCCAAGAATCCTTAGATTCCAGAAAAGTCCCAGAAGATTGGAGAACGGCCAATGTAAAACCCTTATTCAAAAAGGGAGGGAGACAAAAAGCAGGTAACTATAAGCCAGTTAGCTTAACATCTGTCATTGGGAAAATGTTGGAGTCTATTATAAAGGATGTAATAGCAGAGCATTTAGAAGTACATAATTTAATCAAGCAAAGTCAGCATGGCTTCATGAAGGGAAAATCATGCCTAACAAAGGTATTAGAATTCTTTGAGGAGGTAACAAACAGGATGGATAAAGGGGAACCAGTTAATGCAATATATCTGGATTTCCAAAAGGCGTTCGATAAGCTACCACACATAAGGCTACTTAATAAGATAAGAGCCCATGGTGTTGGGGGTAGTATATTAGCATGGATAGAGGATTGGCTAACTAATAGAAGACAGAGAATTGGGATAAGGGGGGCCTTTTCAGGATGGCAGCCTGTAACTAGTGGAGTGTCACAGGGATTAGTGTTGGGGCCACAATTATTTACAATATACATTAATGACTTGGATGAGGGAAGTGAATGTACTATGGCCAAGTTTGCGGATGACAGAAAAATAAGGGGTGGGAAGGCAAATGGTGAGGATGACACATGGAGTCTACAGAGGGATATTGACAGGCTAAGTGAGTGGGTAGAAACTGGGCAGATGAAATATAACATGGGAAAATGTGAGGTCATGCACTTTGGCAGAAAGAATAGAGGAGCTGAATATTATTTAAATTGAGAAAGACTGCAGAAAACTGCAGCACAGAAGGATTTGGGAGTCCTTGTGCATGAATCCCAAAAAGCGAACATACAAGTTCAGCAGGTAATAGGGAAAGCAATTGGAATATTGGTCTTTATTTCAAAGGGAATGGAGTATAAAAATAGGGAAGTCCTGCTAAAACTACACAAGGCACTAGTTAGACCAGGCCTGGAATACTGTGAACAATTTTAGTCCCCTTATCTAAGCAAAGTCACACTGGCATTGGAGGCGGTCCAGAGAAGGTTCGCTAGGTTGATTCAGGGGATGGAGGGATTTTCTTATGAGGAGATGTTGAAGGTTGGGCCTGTACTCTTTGGAGTTTAGAAGAATGAGTGATGCCTTTATTGAAACATACAAGATTCTTAGGGGGCTTGACAGGGTAGATGCTGAGAGGTTGTTTCCTCTTGTGGGAGAGTCTAGGACCAGAGGGCACAATCTCAGAGTAAGGGGGTGCCCATTTAAAACAGAGATGAGGAGGCATTTCTTTTCTGAGGGGGTAGTCAATCTGTGAAATTCTTTACCACAGAGAGCTGTAGAGGCTGAGTCGCTAATTATATTCAAGGCTGAGATAGACAGATTTTTAATCAATAAAGGAATCAAAGGTTATGGCGAAAAGGCAGGAAAGTGGAGTTGAGGATTATCAGATCAGCCATGATCTCACTGAATGGTTGAGCAGACTCGATGGGCCGAATGACCTATTTCTGCTCCTATGTCCTATGGTTTTATGGTATTTTAGAAGTTGGCTCTAGCTATAAAATAACACACAATAGGGTTTACATCCCTGCTTTAGGAGGCAAGAAATCGAGTTCAATTAATTTGGGTTCACTTACTGAGCAGTGGCTGAAGTTTGATTATGTTACAGGCATTAGTGATGTCCCTTTTCCATACCAACATTATTCTTCTGGTTAAATATGAATAAAATGCAATTTTCAACTGATCTAAAATTACTGTAGTACATGTTATAAATATCACATATTATAATTTAACGAATATAAAGTCGATAGTCCATAGAAAGTACTTGAACAAGTTGGAAAGGCTTTGTAGATGGAGTGCATACCCAACCTAACTAGCTCAGTTGGTAGTTAATGAGTGTCTTAATATTTGGGTCATGCATTCAAGTCCCATTTTGGGTGATGAATTTTTCTTCAATATTTTATTCAAGATACTTTTTTATTGATTTTTACCAAAAGTTTTTTAAAAATTCTTTCAGAGCCAGCATTTATTGCCCATCCCTAATTGCCCTTGAGAAGGTGGTGGTGAGCTGCCTTCTTGAACTGCTGAAATCCATGTGGTGTAGGTACACCCACAGTGCTGTTAGGGAGGGAGTTCCAGGATTTTGATCCAGCGACAATGAAGGAACGGTGATATATTTCCCAGTCAGGATAGTGTGTGGGTTGCAGGGGAATTTCCAGGTGGTGTTGTTTCCTCCTGCCTTTGTTCTTCAACTAAATGTTACAATCACTCCTCCACATTAGGAGTTGGGAAATTTCCTGATTACATATCTTCATCATTTACTGAATCATCAGAAGCATGTTTTGCAGATGGATTAATTGGTAAGTGGTAGTTTTTTAAAAATTCATTCATGGGATGTGGGCATCATTGACCAGGCCAGCATTTATTGCCCATCCCTAATTACCCTTGAGAAGTTGGAGGTGAGCTGCCTTCATGAACCGCTGCATAGGATCATAGGAACAGAAGAAGGCCATTCAGCCCAACAAGCCTGCTCTGCCATTCATTACGTTCATGGCTGATCGAACACTTCAAAGCCTTTTACCCACACTATCCCCATAACCCTTTACATTAATGTTAATCAGAAATCTATCAAGCTCTACCTTAAACACGCTCAATGACGGAGCTCCCACTGCCCTCTGGGGTAGAGAATTCTAAAGGTTCACAACCCTCTGAGTAAAGAAATTTCTCCTCATCTCAGTCCTCATAAGGCCTTCATTTTGAAATTGTGTCCCCTGGTTCTAGACTCCCCAACTGGGGAAACATCCTACCTGCATCTACCCTGTCTATTCCTTTAAGTATTTTGTAGGTTTCAATTAGATCACCTCTCATTCTTCGAAACCCTAGAGAATACAGGCCCAGTTTACTCAGTCTCTCTTCATAAGACAGTCCCGCCATCCCCGGAACAAGTCTGGTGAATCTTTGTTGCACTCCCTCTATGGCAATAATATCCTTTCTGAGGTAAGGGGACCAAAACTGCACACAGTACTCCAGGTGCAGTCTAACCAAGCTTCTATACAATTGAAGCAAGACTTCACTACTCTGAAGTCCATGTTGTACACCAACAGTGCTGTTAGGGAGGGAGTTCCAGGAGTTTGACCCAGCAATAGTGAAGGATTAGCGATATATTTCCAAGTCAGGATGGTGAGTGGCAAGGAGGGGAACACTTCCAGGTGGTGGTATTCGCATGAGTCTGCTGCCCTTGTTCTACCAGATGGTAGTGGTCGTGGGTTTGAAGGGTGCTGTCTAAGGAGCCTTGGGGAGCTCCTGCAGTGCATCTTGTAGATAGTACACACTGCTGCCATGGTGTGTCAGTGATGAATATTTGTGGGTGTGGTGCCAATCAAGCGGGCTGCTTTGTCCTGGATGGCGTTAAGCTTCTTGAGTGTTGTGGGAGCTGCACTCATCCAGGCAAGTGAAGAGTATTCCATCACAATCCTGACTTGTGCCTTGTAGATGGTGGACAAGCTTTGGGGAATCAGGAGGTGAGTTACTTACCACAGGATTCCTAGCCTCTGACCTGCTCTTGTAGCCATAGTATTTATATGGCTAGTCCAGTTCAGTTTCTGGTCAATGGTAACTCTGAGGATGTTTATAGTGGTCGATTCAGGTAATGCCATTGAATATCAAGGGCGATGGTTAGATTCTGTCTTGTTGGAGATGGTAATTGACTGACATTTCTGTGGCTTAAATGTTACTTGTCACTGGTCAGCCCAAGCCTGGATATTGTCCAGGTCTTGCTGCATTTGGACATGGACTGCTTCAGTATCTGAGGAGTTGCGAATGGTGCTGAACATTGTGCAATCATCAGTGAACATTCCCACTTCTGACATTATGATGGAAGGAAGGTCATTGATGAAGCAGCTGAAGATTAGGCTTAGGACACTACCGTGAGGAACTCCTGCAATGATGTCCTGGAGCTGAGATGATTAGCCTCCAACAACCACAACCATGTTCCTTTGTGCTAGGTATGAATCCAACCAGCAGAGAATTTTCCCCCTGATTCCCATTGACTCCAGTTTTGCTAGGGCACCTTGATGCACCCTAAGTCAAATGCAGCCTTGATGTCAAGGGCAGTCACTCTCACCTCAGTTCAGAAGTTCAGCTCTTTTGTCCATTTTGAAGCAAGGCTATAATGAGGTCAGAAGCTGAGTGATCCCCGCAGAACACAAACTGAGCGTCAGTGAATCGGCTATTGCTAAGCAAGTGCTACTTTATAGCACACTTGATGACCCCTTCCATCACTTTACTGATGATGGAGAGTAGGCTGATAGGCAGTAATAGGCCGGGTTGGATTTGTCCTGATTTTTATATACAGGACATACCTGGGCAATTTTCCACATTGCCAGGTAGCTGCCAGTGTTGTAGCTGTTCTGGAACAGCTTGGTTAGGGGCACAGCTAGCCTGTAGACAAGTCTTCAGTACTATTTCTGGAATATTGTCAAGGCCCTTAGCCTATGCTGTGTCCAGTGCCTTCAGCTATTCCTTGATATTAAGTGGAGTGAATTGAATTGGCTGAAGACTGGCACCTGTGATGCTGGGGTCCTCTGAAGGAGGCAGAAATGAATTATCCACTTGGCACTTCTGTCTGAAGATTGTTGTGAATGCTTCAGCCTTACCTTTTGCACTGATGTGCTGGACTCCCCCTTCATTGAGGATGGGGATATTTGTGGAGCCTCCTCCCCGGTATTTGACCACCACCATTCTCAACTGGATGTGGCAAGAATGCAGAGCTTAGATCTGATCAGTTGGTTGTGGAGAACAAGGCAAGAATTCGCAATTGGTTAAGGACTGCACAGATCTAAAAATGGGTCACTTGAACTTCATTGTTAGTCTGTGTCAAAGCAACTTGTTTGTTTTAACGCAAGCAGCTGACCACCTGACACTGGCAGTGACACTGCATCTGCACATGTGTAGCAAGGTTTCTCCCTAATATTGTTCCCCAATTAACACAGTCATTGATTAAAGATTGATTGCCCATGAAGTCAGCAACTTCATTCTTATATCATATGGTACATGATTGTCAAAGGCAGATGAGATGGACCCTGGTTTTTTTGCTCTGTCTGACAATTCTGATGTCCTTGTTATGCTGGTGGAGAACATGGAAGAAGGCACATTGCTAAGCAGAGTAGAAGTTGAATTCCAATGCATATAAGTGTGTATTCCTGATTCCTGAGTGCTGAATGTTGACACTGTCCTGAAATGTAAAACGTTCCAATCTCCATCATATACATCACATTGAGATCAGCACTGGGTTGTTAACAAACAAAAATAAAAATAATTGTTCTTCACAGTCAGTGTGGGGATGTCTCAGCCCCATACACTGAGTGAGACCCACGAGTGATAGTGACAAGAGAAATCGTGATCAACGTTATTTGTAAGTGGGCTGTTCTGTCACCGACTGGATTCCTCATCAAAAAAAGATCAAGAACATTTTGTTTCAGCCATTGATCTCTTGTAAGCAACCAACACAAAGGCTCATGGGATTCAAAAAGAACCTTTGTTCTTCCCATCATCCCAAGGTTGCAGTGAATGGAGCACGGTTATTATAAAGTGTTTGAACTCAGTGAATTCTTTTGAAAGGGATGTTTTTTTTTTACTTGACCTTCTGCTACATTATAGAATCGCATAATGGTTACAGCACAAATGGAGGCCATTCAGTCCATGGTGTGTGTGTGCTGGCTCTCTGACGGAGCAATTCACCTAGTGCCACTCCCCCGACTTCTCCTCATAGCCCTGCACGCTCTTCCTTTTCAGATAATAATCCAATAACCTCTTGAACACCTTGATCGGACCTGCCTCCACTGCACTCCCCGGCCATGCAATCCAGAGAAGAAGGATAAAAAAAGAAATCAATGCACTTCTCCACACATTTCCTATATCAGTTGGAAGCTTTACAAAATATATTTAATTTGACGCTGAAAGAAGCACCACATTCAGGGTTTGCGTAACAAGTATGAATTTATGGGCATACATAATCTGTAAATACACAACAGACACAGACCTCGCCACCCTGACAACTGCCTGTCTTTGATGTTATTTGTGTACACACACAATATTACCATCCTCAGCATCAACAATATATTGGTCCCTTTTGTATTTCTTATCAGCTGTCACTGTCCTTGGAGGGACTTAATAATTAGGACATAAAGCCTTCTTTTGTTGGAGCTCTGTTATTTTTCATGGAATCCCAGCGAGGGCTGTGGTCACCATTTGTTTCTTTAGAATCGGTGTGCATACACCACTTAAAAATAAAAAAAAGACTGGCATTTAAATTGTGCCTTTCGTGACCTTAGGAGGTCCCAAAGTGCTTTAAAGCTAATGAAGCACTATTTCAACTGCAATCACTGTTGCAATGTAGGAAACAGGGCAGCCAAGTTGCACAAATAAATGATGCAAGATATTTCATTCATTCGTGGGATGTAGGCATCACTGGCTAAGCCAGCACTATTGCCTATCCCTACATTGCTGTGGGCCTGGAGTCACAAATAGGTCAGGCCAGGTAAAATTTCCTTCCCTACTGGATATTGGTGAACCAGATATGTTTTCACGACAATCGACAATGGTTTCATGGTCATCGTTAGACTTATAATTCCAGGTTTTTATTGAATTCAAATTCCACCATCAGCCGTGGCAGCATTGGAACCCGAGTCCCCAGTGCTTTGCCCTCGGTCTCTGTACTTATTACTCCAGCGACAATACCGCCATGCCATCACCTCCCGAGATCCTTCTAGGTGGGTTTGGAAGGGGCTGTCGAGGGAGCCTTAAAGGGTTACTGCAGGGCTTCTCGTCGAGGGTACCGATTGCCATCACTATGGAGAGTGCGAATGTTTAAAATGGTGAATGGACAGTCAATTAAATGGGCTGTTTTGTCTTGATTGGCGTCGAATTACCTGAGCATTGTGGGAGCTGCACTCATCCAGACAAGTGGAGAGTATTCCATCATGCTCCTGACTTGTACCTTGTAGATGGCGGACAAGATTTGGGGAGTCAGGAGGTGAGTTACTCGCCGCAGAGTTCCTAGCCTCTGAGCTAACCTTGTAACCATCGTATTTAGGTGATTCATCCAGCTAAGTTTACAAAAAATGGTCAACCCCAGGATGTTGATGGTGGGGCATTCAGCAATGGTAATGTTGAATGTCGCAGAGAGATAATTAGTTTCTCTCTTGTTGGAGATGATCGTTGCCTGTTACTTTGTGTTGTGGAGGTCCAACAAACAATGGTGATGTTTTTTGAGGGATAAATATTCACTGTGGAACATTTCCTTGTTCTTCTTCAGAATAGTGTCAAGAGATGTTTTATGTTCAGAGGCAGACAGGGCCTTCATTTAATGTTGAATGACAGCACCTCTAGCAGTACAGCTCTCCCTCAGTACTGCACTGGAATGTAAATCCAGATTTTGTGAACTTGATCCCACAGCCTTCTGACTCAGAGGCGAGAGTGCAAACAACTGATCCACAGCTGACAATGTACATTAGCAGATCTTTGGTGAACAGTAGCAGGAGAGTTGTGTTATCAAATAGTATCATCCCAATTGTTGGGCAATAACTTGCCATTGAAAGTGCTCCTTCTAAATACTTGCTTTCGTATTCCAAGCACAATTTATAACTTGGCCTGATTACCATTGTACTCCAGGCTAGTTTAGGAGATACGGCTTTATTGGAGGCCTCACTCTTCAGATGAGACATTAGACCTTTAGGCCCCGTCTATCTATTAAAGCAACCATTAAAAATCCCATGGCACAATTCAAAGAAGAGCAGAGAGTTTACCCAGTGTCCTGACCTTAACTAATACCACCTGAAGAAAGGGTATCTGGTCATTCAACTCCCAGCTGATGGTGGAATGTTAAAGTAGCAGAAATGGCTCCCACATTCACCTTCAAAGTAACAATGACTGCATTTCAGGCAGTTCTATCTTCTGAGGAGGGTTTATGTAATGAATAAGACCTATTTCGTTCAGCATCAAACAACTCCTGATGAGTGCAGGGCTGTTCTGTCCCAGCAATCTTATTACCAACAGCAGAAAGTCACTCCCGACTGACAAAGCCTTACTGGATGCCATCCCGGAGTCTAATTGTCAATGTAGTTGACAGTTAGGAATTGTTTATTGTTAGTCTCCACTGGTACCTGGTAGGAACTCAAAGATCAGCCTTCATCTCATCGGTGTGGCCTAACATTGAATAAGGTTCCCATTGGTGAATGGACAGCAGGCCACACAGTCCCCTATTTTAAGTGGTTTATTAACAGTGTAGGAGAAACTTCCTGTGGTTGAATGATTGATTGGTGCAACTTGCAGAGATGGGACTCTGGGCACCAAGAACTTTTGGGGCCACTCCACAAACCCCGCACAATGCCCCTCAAACCACTAAAACATAAGCGTGCAATAAAATGGGTGAAGAAATAAGCCCATAGAATATTTATACATTACATTATTATTATATTCATAATAAATCAAATTATATCGCAATAGAATGTGCTTAAAAGAAACAAATCATGTTGCAAAATATTATGCTTAACTGATGCTTAAACTATATCACAATGTACTATGCTTAGCTGAAAGTGATCCAACAATTGCATGGATTTTTCTGCATTGCCTGAGTCTCCATATAGGCTTGGGCCCTTGGGGTTGGACTTAATAGGTCAGTGCATTAATCCAGCCCTGGTGACATGACAGTATAGCAGTCTCACTCTCAGTTACCACAGTGCAGCAGATGATGTTCCAAAGTACCTTGACCAATGACCACTTGACCATGACCATACTTAACTGCTACAGAGCAGATTACAGTGGACTGTCTTTTCCCTTGACAGATCCTGCTATAATATTCTTTGTGTTGTTGTGCTAATATTTGCAGAGGCTACTAAGGTAAGGAAAATACTAGCTTTTATTGGAACACATTCTACGGTGACTACATCTTACCATGAGATTGTACAAGCGAAAGCAAGATCATGTGACATTGCATCACTTCCAGCGATGATGCACATTGTGTCTGATTAGCATTAGAATTAACACTTACACTAAACCTGCCAGGCCTGGAAAGCCACTCTCAGTCCATTCCATTTCTACTTCCTTTCAGGATATGGACCTGAATTTTTAGCTCTGTGGGTGGGCGCGACAGACGGGCCCAGGATTGGCCAGGAAATGGACCGCTGATCGCGAACGGCCCCTGACTGTTAGTTCACACTGGCTGATGAGCGCTGAGAGAAAGCTCCTTGAAGGCAGAGATCTGCCTCAGGGAGCTGCAGACCCAAAAATGCTCCAATAAAGTTTTAAAAAGCAGAAAAAAAATGTCTGAGCAACACAATCAGGCTCCTGAAAATATAGATGATAAAAATGCTGCCCACAGATTTTTATTTTTATTTTATTTCATAACGGAAACCCCCCTCTGCCCTTGGATGAGGTTTCATGAAAAATGTGAAGGCCGCCTGGCCAATTTGCTCGTCTGCCAACTGTAAGGTTGGATGGGCAACGAAAAATAGCAGAAGGATTTAATTGCCTCAGGTGCCCTCTTAATTGGCAGCGGGAGCGCTTCCATGTAGGGAAAGCCACCTTAGCCATGGTCGCATTGGTCTAGTTTGAACAGTTGAATACCCCAGATGATTGTCATAAGTGTCTTGTTAATGAGGCCGGAGATGTGGGGTCCTTCACTCACATCAGGGGTCATTGACTTTGATGGCTTTTGCAGACTCCCTGAGCGGAATTGTCCGGTCCTGTTGGCAGTGGCCTCATGACGGGTGTGAGCGGACAATATAGCGAGAAGGCCAAAAATTGGTTCCGCACCATCGTGAAACCAGTTTGCGATTATCTGCTCCGTCCATCAATGGTGGGCTGCGTTTCCTGTCATCCAACGTCAGGAACGTAATTTTACAGTATTTGCATCTCATTATTGTGCCCTCAGGCCTGAATCATCCCCTGCATCAAATTTGCCGCCCACGTTGGCGTGACTCCAGAACACGAGCTGAATTCCGAGGGGAACTCGGGGTGGGGGGTGAGTGCACACAATCTTGCACAGCACTCGCAAGCAGCGCCTGTAGGACATCAAGGAAGTGGCGCTGCGCATTTGTCGGGTACACAGGCAAGGGCGCTTTTTCCCGGTTGGTTTTCAGTGTGGTGCCAGTGTAAGGGCTCCAGTGCGGGTCAGACCGGAAGGTAGAGGGGGAGGGGGTTGGGGGGAGGGGGTGGTGGGAGGCCAAAGCAACACAGATTGAAGGAGGTACACAAGTGCATTCCAGGAACGGGTGGCAGGGGAGCGGGGCTGAGGGAAGCAGCCACACACTTGGAAAAGCTTGTGAAAAGTGAGCATTCTCCTGCAGCTGCGACCGTTCAGCAGTAGCTCCATTGACAGGCTTGGAGTCGGGCCTCTGCAGCTTTTCTGCCCACTCAAGCAACACAAAAGCATTAATGTCCCACCAAATGCTCCAGAACTTTTCACGCCTTGGGCATAGACTGCAAATTAATGTGCGACTGGCCATGGCCTCGATACCAATGGCTGACTGAGCAAGTTGTGCAACCTCCTTACATAAGGCGGCCTTGGCGCAGTCACTGGTGGAGACACTCAGAGCCCCTTGTAATGTCTTTATTAAAGTTTGGACTAGTATCCATTATAGTTCAAACTAACAGTGCAGCCTTGCAGTGCGGGATAAGAGAATGCCTGCGCCTGAGCTGAGAACACAACATGCCGTCCAATGGGCGAAGCCACCAGTTGCTGCCAATCGGTGCGTGTGAAGGGGCCTTCAGACTTTAGCAAGAAACATTCTTAGGTCACCCATGCTAACTCAAGCATCTCTCTGATTCTGCAGGAGGACAACATCAGGATCATGAAGCCTGGAGATTTATCTCTCTGTAAGCCACGAGGCATACAGCTAGTTCACCAGGTTCCATGATCCTGGTGTACTCCTCCTGCAGGATTAAAGAGAGAGAGAGGCATGGGGGTTAGCGTGGGTGTTCTAAGGACCTCTCTTGGTTAAGTATGAAGGCCCCTTAACACATCCTAGGGAGTGCTGGCCACCACTTGGATGTTCTGAGATTAGTGCGCTGGATGGCTGCCCAAACCCCACCTTCCTCGGCCCTGCTCCACTGAACCAATTAGCAGCAGCTTTGCCCACTAGACTGCATGCTGTGCTCTCAGCTCAGGCGCAGGCATTCTCCTAAGCTGCACTGCAAGGCTGCACTGTTAGCTTGTACCACGGGGGAGACTGGTCCAAACCAGGATGATGACATTGTAAGGGGCTGTGAGCATCTCCACCAGCGATTGCTCCACAACCAGCTTTAGCAAGGAGATTGTACATCTTGCCCAGTTACGCAACTGCTATGCAGTGCACTAAAATGAAGTCTGTGCCAGGGGGCAGGTGAAAAGCTTTGGAACACATGGTGGCACTCTGATGCCTCTGCGTTGCTGGAGTGGGCAGATATGCTAGATGCCCGACTCCTATCATATCAATGGTGGCTGCGCCTGAACTGTCTCAGCTGCAGAGGAATGATCACTTTATACAAGCTTTCCCTAGTGCATGGCCACTTCCCTCACCCATCCTCCCGCCCTCCCACCCCCACCCTCACCCCCACTCCGCACGTTCTTGTGTGCTACTTTCAACCACAGGACAGCCTTTGCCCCCACTGCCTAACCCTAAAGTCGCTTCAACCACAGGGCAGCCTTTGGCACCCCTCCCCCCCGACAACTCACCTCAACCTTGAAGTCCAACAGGCGTCCCTCACGACCACTCCACAACGTTACTGTGCACTCACCTCTGAGTCCCCTTCAAAACGCAGCCTGCCAAGGGATGCCTTTTATATGCTATTGTGAAGCACATCGGCGTTCAATCATGCTGACATGGGCAGACCATCCAGCAGAGGGGACGATTCCATTGAGCTAGCCTTATAATGATATGCATGTCTATTACAATGAGGTTCCCTTCGCCCGATGGTGGGAAACGTGGCCTGCCATTGATGGGCAGAGCAGACGATCGCAATCTGGTTTCACAATGTTGTGAAACCAATTTTTGGCCTTCCTGCCATATTGTCCATTCATGCCACCCAACACGCCCGATGCCAGTGGGCATGGGCGATTCTGCCCCACATCGGGAGTACTGTGTACTGCCCTGGTCTCCTTATTTAAGCTCAGTTGGCTGGATGCTTGGTTTGTGATGCAGAGCAATGCCAACAGCGTGGGTTCAATCCCCATACTAACTGAGGTCATCCATGAAGCCTTCTCAACCTCGGCCCTCGCCTGAGGGGTGGTGACCAACAGGTTAAACTCACCACCAGTCGGTCTCTGTCTAATGAGAGAGCAGCCTATGGTCCCCTTGGACTATGGCGGCTTTCATTCTATTTCATTTCCTTATTTAAGGAAAGATGTAGATGTGTTGGAAGCAGTTCAGGGAATATTTACTTGGCTAATACCAGGAATGGGCGGGTTGTCCTATAAGGAGAGGTTGGACAAGTTAGGCTTGTATCCACTGGAGATTAGAGGAGTATGAGTTGACTTGATCGAAACCTTTACGATCCTGAGAAGCATGACAGGGTGGATGTGGGGAGGATGTTTCCTCTTGTGGGAGAATCTAGAACTAGGGATCACAGTTTAAAAATAAGGGGTCACTCATTTAGGACAGAGAGGAGAAATCTTTTCTTTCAAAGGGTTGTGAGTCTTTGGAACTCTCTTCCTCAAAAGGCAGTGGAAGCAGAGTCTTTGAATATTTTTAAGGCAGAGCTGCATAGATTCTTGATTAACAAGGGGGTGAAAGGTATTGGGGGTAGGCAGGAATGTGGGGTTGAGGTTAGACTGAGATAAGCCATGATCTTATTGAATGCCCCATGGGGGAGGCCATGATAAAGTGTATTGTCACTGGACCAGTAACCTGGGGACCTGGGTTCAAATCTAGCCACAGCAGATGGTGGCATTTGAATTCAATAAAAATCTGGAATTAAAAGTCTAATGATGACCATGTCCTGTCCCACTGGCAGGACAGACCCAGCAGAGGTGGCGGCACAGTGGCATACAGTCAGGAGGGAGTTTCCCTGGGACTCTGGACTCCATGAAGTCTTATAGCATCATGCCAAACATGGGCAAGGAAACCTCCTGCTGATTACCATGTACCGCCCTCCCTCAGCTGATCATGTTGAACATCACTTGGAGGAAGCACTGAGAGTGGTAAGGGCTCAGGGTGGGTGGGATTTCAATGTCCATCACCAAGGGTGGCTTGATAGCACCACTACTAACTGAGCAGGCCAAGTCCTAAATGACTTAGCTGCTAGACTGTGTCTGCAGCAGGTGGTGAGGAGACCTCATCCTCAGCAACCTGCTTGCCATAGGAGTGACCAGCGCACAGTCATTGCGGAGACAAGGTCCCACCTTCACATTGAGGATACCCTCCACCGTGGTGTGTGGGATAGATTTTGAACAATCTAGCAACTCAAGACTGGGAATCCATGAGGTGCTGTGGGCCATCAGTAGCAACAGCAGAATTGTACTCATACACAATCTGTAACCTCATTGCCTGGCATATCCCCCACTCTACCATTATCATCAACCCTGGCTCAATGAAGAGTGCAGGAGGGCATACCAGGAGCAGCACCAGGCATACCTAAAAATGAGGTGTCAACCTGGTGAAGCATAACACAGGACTACTTGTGTGCCAAACAACATAAGCAACAAGTGATAGATGGAGCTAAGTGATCCCATAACCAACAGATCAGATCTAAGCTCTGCACTCTTGCCACATCCAGTTGTGAATGGCAGTGGACAATTAAACAACTCACTGGAGGATCTGCAAATATCCCCATCCTGGATGGAGGAGCCCAGCACATTAGTGCAAAGGATAAGACTGAAGCATTTGCAACAATTTTCAGCCAGAAGTGCCGAATGAATGATCCACCTTGGCCTCCTCCGGAGGTCCCCAGCATCACAGATGCCAGTCTTCAGCCAATTTGATATCATGAAATGGCTGAAGGCATTGGATACTGCAAAGGCTATGAGTGCTGATAACATTCTGGCAATAGTACTGAAGACTTGTTCTCCATAACTTGTCATGCCCCTAGCTAAGCTGTTCCAGTACAGCTACAACATTGGCATCTACCCGGCTATGTGGAAAATTGCCCAGGTATGTCCTGTACACAAATAGCAGGACAAATCCAACCTGGCCAATCACTGCCCCATCAGTCGACACTCGATTATCAGTAAAGTAATGGAAGGAGTCACACAGTGCTATCAAGATGGACTTGGACTTGTTTAGCAATAACCTGCTCACTGATGCCCAGTTTGGGTTCCACCAAGGCCACTCAGCTCCTGACCTCATTACAGCCTTGGTTCAAACATGGACAAAAGAGCTGAACTCCCGAGGTGAGGTGAGAGTGGCTGACCTTGACATCAAGACAGCATTAGACCAAGTGTGGCATCAAGGATCTCTAGCAAAACCAGAGTCAATGGGAATCAGGGGGAAAACTCTCCGCTGGTTGAAGTCATACTTAGCACAAAGGAAGATGGCTGTGGTTGTTGGAGGTCAATCATCTCTGCTCCAGGACTTCACTGCAGGAGTTCCTCAGGGTAGTGTTCTAGGCCCAACAATCTTCAGCTGCTTCATCAATGACCTTCCTTCCATCATAAGGTCAGAAGTGGGGATGTTCACTGATGATTGCACAATGTTCAGCACCATTCACGACTCCTCAGATACTGAAGCAGTCCATGTGCAAATGCAGCAAGACCTGGACAATATCTAGGCTTGGGCTGATAAGTGGAAAGTAACATTCATGCTACACAAGTGCCAGGCAATGACCATCTCCAACAAGAGAGAATCCAATCATTGCCCCTTGATGTTCAAAGGCATTACCATCACTGAATCCCCCACTATCAATATCCTGGGGGTTACCATTAACCAGAAACTGAACTGGACTAGCCATATAAATACTGTGGCTACAAGAACAGGTCAGAGGCTAGGAATCCTGGCATGAGTATCTCACCTTCTGAATCCCCAAAGCCTGTCCATCACCTACAAGGCACAAGTCAGGAGTGTGATGGAATACTCCCCACTTGCCTGGATGAGTGCAGCTCCCAAACACTGAAGAAGCTGGATACTGTCCAGGACAAAGCAGTCCACTTGATTGGCACCACATCAACAAACATTCATTTCTTCCACCACTGACGCACCAAGGCAGCAGTACGTAACATGTACAGGATGCACTGCAGGAACTCATCAAGGCTCCTTAGACAGCACTTTCTAAACCCATGACCACTACCACCTAGAAGGACAAGGGCAGCAGATAGATGGGAACACCACCACCTGGAGGTTCCCCTCCAAGTCACTCACCACCCTGACTTGGAAATATATCGCTGTTTCTTCACTGTCACTGGGTCAAAATCCTGGAACCCCTTCCTAACAGCACTGTGGGTGTACCTACACCACATGGACTGCAGTGGTTCAAGAAGGCAGCTCACCACCACCTTCTCAAGGGCAACTAGGGATGGCAATAAATGCTGGCCCAGCCAGCGAAGCCCATATCCCTGTGATTGAATAAAAAAAGAATGGTGGATCAGGCTCGAGTGGCCTACTCCTGCTTCTAATTCATACGTTCGTGTGTATAAGCCAAAATTGAAAAGAACTTACAGTACAGCTAAACCTTGAAGCTAAATTACTTTTGTAAGGTAGCCAACCAGCCAGTCATTTCAAAACACCCCATTACACAGGTTGGAAAGAAAACATTTGGCCTTCACTAATTCTTCAATTGAAAAGATGTAATAATAAAATAGACAATAGGAGTTTGTTCCATCTCTACAGACACTGGGTGGAATTGACCCAGATTTGCATTAAGTGTGGTAGCAGGCGGGTAAAACTGGAATGATGTCTTTTCACAGCTTATCATTCCCAGGAAACACATGATCTACATTCACTGTCTACGTCATCGTCTCGCTGCTTCACCACGCCAGGTGCCATATTTAGAGTGTAGCTGTGGCGACACCTCTCAGTGCTTCTAGCCCACGACTGTTGCACAGGAGACACGGTCCTGAAAGGTAAAAAGACTGCAGCCTTCCCAGGTTCATTGACACGTCTCTCGAGCACCTTTTGGATGCACTGGAGGCTCGCTGTGATGGCCTCTACCCCCAGTCTGGCTGCGAGACATCACAATCACATCAACCATGATCTTACTAGATGGCAGAGCAGCCTTGAAGGGCCCGATTGTCCGACTCCTGCACCTAGTTCGTACGTTTGTATGTTTGAATCTGTATCTTGCATACAAATGATTTAAATCAGCTAAGATTTTCCTGGTTCTGTGCATGTTCCGATAGAAGAAATGAAACATTGGCTGGGATTTTCCACGCCCGCTGGCATTGGGCTGTTCAGTGGCGTGAGCAGACAATATGGTGAGAAACTTTCACGACGTCGTGAAACCAGTTTGTGATTGGCCACTCAGCCCATCGATGGCAGGCCACGTCCCCTGCTATTGGACGTCGGGAACCTCATTGGAATACATCAGCATATCATTATAAGGCCAGCCTGCCGGAATCATCTCTCCCCTGCTGGATCGTCCGCCCACGTCGACAGGAAAACACGCCGGTGCAGAACAGGCCATGACGATTGTGAAGACGTTGGGACTTATCACCTGGGCCTTGCTCACATTGTAGACATCCGAGGAGCAGAAGATGCTGGAACCCAACGCCAACGGCACTCCGGAGGAATGTCCATGGCTGGGTGGATTCTTATGGACATGCTCAGAGCAGCTCATGGAAGTTGGAAAGGCACTGTTGATGCTCACAACAACTGATGGTTGAGGGGGTGGGAGAGGAAGGCCTAGAATCAACTGGGAGGGGAAGAGGTGTCGGTGGGGAGGGGGTGAGGTTGGGAAGGGGGTGAGGGAGTGCATGGGGAAGAGGGGGTAATGGAGGAGAAGATGGCAAATGGGTAGGTAGGTGTAAGGAGTAAGGGAAGCAGTTTGGAGGGGGGAAGGGGTTCCAGCAGGGGAAAGGGGTCTGGAGGGGGGTGGATGTCCAGGTGAACGTGCAAGGGAGGGGTCTGATGGGTCCATGACTGCCTCCTGCTGCGCAAACTGAGGGTGGGCATGGTATGAGGGAATGGTGAGAATGACCGAGGGCAGAGTGAGGCGGCAGGATGGGAGGGGGAGGAGGAGGGGGAGGGTTCGGCGGTAGAAATAAAAGTGAAGGTGAGGGGGTTGGTGGGGACTCGGAGGCAGACACAGATGTTGGGTGTGGGAAGGAGGAGACCAGGGAGGATAATGTGGATGGGGGTGGGATTTTCAGGAAGGAAGGGAACGTGCACATTCACCTGGACACCCCCAAAGGAAAAGGGCTTTTAGGTCACGGAGGGGAGTTGAAAGGTGATGCCAGGGTGCCAGAGTGATGGGAAATGGGTGACCCAGGGAGGGTAAAGGATGGGGCAGTGAAAGCAAAATGGAATTAGCACCACGCTGTCCAAAATGAAAGTGATACGAGAGTTATGCTGGGAGCATGATCATTGGGTGGGCGGAGATGCAGGTCAGCTCAGATGGATAACTGAAAGCAAACCCCAGTTGGCAGCATTCAAAATACTCAGGCCATTGAGGTGAGTGTGATACATTTGGATCTGTGTGCATGGGACAGTGCTTGCACAAGGTTCCAAAAGGCCCTGCCACACACACACACACACACACACTTCTCCCTCTATAATCTCTCATTTGTCAGATGCTCCCTCTGTGGTGACAGATGGTGAGGTTGAGGGGCTCACAGGCAAAGGGGACTCGGAGGGAGAGAACAACTTCTGAGATTCCTGAATGGATGTCCCAGGGTATCCAACTGCTGCTCCTCCTCCTTAGGGCGCCTGACTCCTTGAGGGGAAGGAGCACCTGGAGGGATGTCGTGATGCCCCATTTCCCTCTCATGTTGCCACCGCAGGAACTTGCCCATGCCTCCCGCAGTAGAGTGCAGGCCTATACACATCTCTGCGTTAGCTGTACCAGGGTCTACATTGCGTCCACCATCCTCCCCTGCTTCATCAGAGGACAGGCGGACGTACTCCTCTGACTCGCGTGCCACTCTGTTGAGGGCTTCCAACAGCTCTGCGTAATGTTCCTCCGCCTTCTGCTGACTCTTCAGGATGAGTTGAAAGGCCAAATTCAGAGGCTCGGCATCTGACTCGGACCTCACAGATGCCTAATCCTCAGCAGTCCTCCAAGTGCAGGGGAGCTTGGCCGAACCTGCTTCTTGCTGCTGCAGACATGACTCTGTGTGGTGACAACCAGACTTGAACCCAAACCTGCTCTAGATCTAGGTCCCACCAAGATGCATCTCTCTGCGCTGGTGGAGGGTGTGGGTAAGCGCTGTGACGGGTCTTCGAGGCTGCTTATTTCCAGCTCTTGGCTGGAGGTGAGGACCTGGATAGAGCTGAGGGTCTGGCTGGCTGAGGGTGTCGGCTGCTTGGCAGAGCTCCCTGTGAACTAAAGTAGAGATAAGCGTTGCACGGCAGGAGAGTCAAAAGCAGGAGACAGAGCACTCACAGTTGCTTTGGGAGAGGGATAATGTGGTGTAGGATCCTCAAGAGGGTGTTTGCCATCGGTCTCACCGTCACCATAGGCAGGGTCCACGACCTCACCAGTCAGTGCAATGGCATGCTGCTCAAAGTGAGTGAGGGGCCTAATGTGGGCCCCTCCACCCCCCTGGTCTGGGATCTCTCCCTGCTGAAGTGAGCCAGCTTCTCCTACATGAAAACAGATGGAGAGAGTGTGAGTAGAACACACGGCACTATGTAGAATGTTTGTGTGGTGAGCGGAGCCATGAACAGGAATGAGGATGTGAGCTCCAGAGGATATGAGCCTGATGGAGATGTGAGGGTGTGTGTGAGAGTTAGTGGTGTTGTCCCTTGAGGTGTGAGATCCCTGTGGATGTGTGATGGGTTTGTGAGTGTGAGTTGAGAGTGACGAGAAGAGTGAGTTACCCTGGCGGAACACATGAGACCATTCACCCTGTAGAAGCACTGGGTGGCTGTCCTCTTTGGCAGGGCGTTGGCGCTGACCACCACTGCCACCACCTCCCAAGCCGGATTGGTGATGCTGCTGCCCATCCTACAGCCAGAGCGGGGGTAGAGGACATCATGGCGAGCCTCCATTGCATCCAAAAGATACTGGAGGGACGTGGCATTGAACCTGCAGTCTTTTTGCTTTTCAGGGCCATGTTTTCTTTGCAGCAATCGTGGGCTGGAAGCACTGAGAGGTGTGTGCACGCAGCTGGACTTTAAATATGGCGCCCAGATTGAGGAAGCGGTGAGGTGATGGCGTGGCAGATGAATGACAGCTTGCCCGCCATGGAAACGGCGTGTTCCCTGGGAATGCATAATTAATGCGATGGGTTTGGGGCAATACAGCGTGAAAAGCCAAACATTACTTTGCCCGCCTGCTACCACACTTAGTGCAAATCTGGGATGATTCCGCCCATTAACTCTGCTTCTCTTGCAGAGATGCTGTCAGACTTGCTGCGTGTTCCCAACATTTTCTGATTTTATACAAGAAAATGCTGATTATCTCTTGTACATATTGTGATATTTTTCATGATTTTCTGCCAATTCCACTGGGATCACTAGAAATAGCTGAAGGAGGTCCAAAGCTGACAGAAAGCCTGCTGTTATTTTTTTTTAAAGAACATTTTATAATTTCTATAATTTTACACAACTTTCATTTTTCAAGTAGGTGTTTGAGCAGGGGAGCACAACTGCTTATGCGTTATTTTTTATAGTTGTCATTTTGAATTTTTAAATATAATTATTCCCAAGTTAGCTCTTTGGGAGGTTTCATTTATTCATCCATTAGAATTAAAGGGCTGAATTTTAAGTTCTCACATCAAAAGATTCAGTGTGATGACATTAGATTGGCAACATAATGTCCTCACCGCCAGCCTCCGAAAATATGGGAGCCGTGCTCAGCTGCCCACCCGCCATTTTGAAATCTTTAATTAACAGGCAATTCAGCTCGTTAGCAACCAAACCGTTCACAAATTTCCGTTGCCCACTGCGTTTTTGGGCATAAAAAATTTGGGAGTCTTTCGTGTTAGTCAAAAGGAGGCAGCTCAAGAGGCAATAGTAAAGGCCAGCCACTGGGACTGTGGGTGAATGCAGCCGTAGGTTCTGCTGGGGACGATGCCGTCGTCTAGATTATTTTTAATGACCTTCTATTAAAATCTTTTTTGCCCCTTCGTTTAATATTGAAGACTGATTCTGAGAGCAAGAGGCCATCACAATTCTAGCCATCACCATGGTATCACCCCTCTGCTGGATGACATCCGGCCTTCAGTGCCCACTTTCACAACCCACAAGTTATGTATTCACACCAAGGTGTGATTCACACACCACTGTGGGTGTAGCTGCAATAAAAATTCTACAATGCATTAATTTTATCTTAACTCAAAGTCACAAGAGCTGACTATAATGTGGCATCCAAAGACAGGCATGAGAAACTGGCCCTCATAATACCTACAAGGTTGCAAGGGAGAAAGGAGAAAGGTTTGTGGTGGAGGACTAAGCTTCCTATGCACCTTTAATTGGCCTCCTTCCTGCTGGATGGCCACTCATTGGCCTCTGACCCTTTATTGGATGCGCAGAGACGGTGGGGGCCGGGGTGGGGGTGAGCAGACCCCTCAGTTTCCGTTCTGCCTCTCTCACCCTGCTGAGAAATGTAAAATGTAACCCACTGAATACAGCACATACAGCACAGAGAAGGCCATTCAGCCTGTCTGGCTTGTGCTGTCCCTTTGTTAGAGCTACCCAATTAGTCCCATTCTCTTGCTATTTCCCCATTACCATGCAAATCTTTCATCTTCACTCACACGAGTTGTCTGCACAATCATTAAGTACTAAATGGGGATGTGGTGGCAAAGTGGTATTGTCACTGGGCTGGTAATTCAGAGACCCAGGGTAATGCTTTGGGTCCTTGGTTTGCATCCCACCATGGCAGGTATTTGAATTAAAAAAAACCTGGAATTAAAAGGCTGATGATGGCCATGAAACCATTGTTAAATGTTGTAAAAACCCATCTGGTTCACTAATGTCCTTCAGGGAAGGAAATCTGTTGTATCTTACCTAGTTTGGCCTACATGTGACTCCACAGTAGAAGGCTTTTTTATTTCAGATTTCCAGCATCTGCAGTATTTTTCTTTTATCATGAATCATGATTCATTTAACAGTGCACAAGTAGCAAGTAACATTCATGCCACACAAATGCCAGGCAATGACTATCTCCAACAAAAGAGAATCTAACCATTGTCCCTTGACATTCATTGGCATTACCACAGCTGAATTCCCCACTATCAACATCCTGAGGGTTACCATTGACCAGAAACTGAACTGGACTAGCCATATAAATATTGTGGCTACAAGAGCAGGTCAGAGGCTAGGAATCCTGTGGTGAGTAACTCATCTCCTGACTCCCCAAAGCCTGTCCACCAACTATATAAAAGCACAATACTGTGGATGCTCTTCAGAGTGAAAGAGAAGTAGAAATGTGATTAAATTTACACTGTTTAAGGGGGGGTGGTGGAGTTGAAGCTGTATAGAAGGCCAGCGATAGGTGGGGGCTAAGGAGAGATTAACAAAGATGTCATGGACAAAAAGATAAAGGGAGTGTACATGGTAGTGGTATGGGCTACAGAAGGTGTTGATAGTGGCACAAAGGTAAGAAAGCAGAATGTGTTAATAGCAGAACAAAAGTCAGCACTCTGTGAAAGAACAACATGACCAAGTGACAGATTGCCCTTTTGGGGGTGGGAGGAGGGGGTGGTGGCTGGGGAAAAAGGCTGGAAAAAGGGGTAAAAATGGGTTAAAAAAGGGAATAAAACAATGCAGAAATGAATAAAAATGAAAATAAGTGGATACAAAAATAAAAATAATTTTTTAAAAAGGGGATTAAAAAGGCATGAAGATAAAGGAGAGAGTTCATGGTCTGAAGTTGTTGAACTCAATGTTAAGTCTGTAAGGCGGTAAAGTGCCTAATCGGAAGATGAGGTGCTGTTCCTCCAGTTTGCAATGGGCTTTGCTGGAACATTACAGCAGGCCAAGGATGGACATGTGGGCAAGAAATCAGAATGGTGTGTTGAACTGGAAAGTGACAGGAAGGTCTAGATCATGCTTGCGGACAGACCAAATGTGTTCCACAAAATGGTCACCCAGTCTGTGTTTGGTCTTATCAATGTAGAGGAAATTGCATTGGGAGCAATGAATACAGTGGACCAAATTGAAGGAGGTGCAAGTGAAGCGCTGCTTCACCTGAAAGGAGTGTTTGGGCTTTTGGATGGTGAGGAGGGAGGAGGTAAAGGGACAAGTGTTACAACTTCTGCAGTTGCATGGGAAGGTGCCGTTGAAAGGGGATGAGATGTTGGGAATGATGAAGGAGTGGACCAGAGTGTCCCAGATGAAACAGTCCCTACGGAATGCTGACAGGAGGGGCGAGGGGAAGATGTGTTTGGTAGTGGCATCACGCTGGAGTTGGCGGAAATGGCGGAGGATGATCCTTTGAATATGGAGGCCGGTGGGGTGAAAACTGAGGACAAGGTGGGGAGCCCTATCATGGTTCTGGGAGGGAGGGGAAGGTGTGAAGGCAGAGGCACGAGAGATGGGTCAGTCACGGTTGAGGGCCCTGTCAACCACAGTGGGTGGAAAACCTCGGTTAAGGAAGGAGGAAGACATGTCAAAAGCACTGTTTTGGAAAATGGCATCATCGGAACAGATGTGACGGAGACAAAGGAACTAAAAGAATGGGGTGGAGTCCTTACAGGAAGCAGGGTGTGAGAAGCTGTAGTTGAGATGGCTGTAGCGGCCAGTGGGCTTAGAATGAATATTTGAAGGAAATGAGACAAGTTTAAGGAGAAATATTGTTCAGTGAGAGATCAAGTTCAGCCAGACGGAGGAGAGTGGTGGTGGATGGGAATTGTTCGGGCCTCTGTTTAAGGAAGAAGCGGAGAGCCCTCAGACCATCCTGGTAGGGGATGGAGGTGTAGAGGGATTAGACGTCCATGGTGAAGAGGAGGTAGTTAGGACCAGAGAATTGGAAATTGTTAATATAACAAGGGCATCAGAGGAATCGCGGATGTAGGTGGGAAGAACTGGACAAGGGGAGAGAGAACAGAGTCAAGATAGAAATAAATGAGTTCCATGGGGTAGGAACAGGCTGACATGATCAGTCTACTGGGACAGTCCTGTTTGTGTATTTTGGGCAGGGGTTAGAAGCGGGCTGTCTGGGTTTGGGACACTATGAGGTTGGAAGCTGTGGAGGGGAGATGAGGTCAGTGACAGTCCTGGAAACAATGGCTTAATGTTTGGTGGTGGGGTCATGGTCCAGGGGGAGGTAGGAGGAAGTGTCTGAGAGTTGGCACTCGACCTCTGTGAGGTAGAGGTGAGTGCGCCAGACAACAACAGCACCGCCCTTGTTGGCAGGTTTGATAACAAAGCCAGGGTTGGACCTGAGAGGACGGAGTGCGGCAGGTTCAGAAGGAGACAAGTTAGAGTGGGTGAGAGGAGCAGAGAAATTGAGATGGCCGATGTCACGCCAACAGTTCTCAATGAAAATATCGAGAGCAGATAAGAGGCCAGAGGGAGGGGTCCAGGTGGAGGAAGAATACTGGAGGCGGGTGAAAGGATCCGTTGAATGGAGGGAGGGATCCTGCCCAAAGAAGTAAGCACGAAGATGAAGGTGGCGGAAGAAGAGTTCAGCATTGTGCAAATTCTGAAATACGTTGAGGTGAGGGTGTAAAGATATGAAACTGAGTCCTTTGCTGAGTACTGAACATTCAGCATCAGAGAGGGCAAGGTCAGGGGGTATGGTGAATACATGGCAAGGGCTGGGATTAGAAGATGGAATGGGGACAGAGGGATGGGAAAGGATGGAAGGTCCTGAATGGTTGGTATCAATGAGTTGTTGGAACTTGCGTTCCTTAGCACCTGAAAGGAAGAGACAAAGTTTCTTGTAAAGGCGTTGGATGAGACAAAGAATAAAATGAAAGTGGGGACAAGGACAGTATTGAGATAGGGTGAGTCAGTGCTGCTGGAGGGAGAGTTTGAATGTGTTCATATCACGGTGCATGGCACTGAGTGTGGATCTCAGGGTGCGACAAGAACAGCAGTCCGAGGAGCGTTGTATGACCTGGAGATACCTGTAATCCTGGTGGATTCGAAACATGAGGGATGGAACTTCAGTTGGAATCCATGTGGGGTAAGTCGGAGACGGAGACAGTCATTGAGGAAAGAAATTTGGCTGTGAAAGCAAGTTTTGGTAAATACCTTGTCAAACACCAGGAGGGAAATGGAAAGCAATGAAGGTGAACAGGGCAAAAGAGACAAATGGAAATCATACTGGAGAGAAGAGCAGTACTTCTTCAAGATGGGCATTCCTGAAAGAGAAGTGGCAGTGAATTAAACACTAAGGTAAAAGCAAAATACTGCGGATGCTGGAAATCTGAAACAAAAACAGAAAATGCTGGAAAAACTCAGAGGCCTGACGGAATCTGTGGAGAGAGAAAAACAAAGTTAACGTTTCGAGTCTGACTGACCATTCTTCAGAGCTAAAGAGAAGCTCTGAAGAATGGTCACCATTTACAAGGCACAAGCCAGGAATATGATGCAATATTCCCCACTTGCCTGGCTGAGTGCGGCTCCAACAACATTCAGGAAACTCAATACCATCCAGGACAAAGCAGCCCACTTGATTGGCACCACATCCACAAACATTCACTCTCTCCACCACTGACGCACATTAGCAGCAGTGTGTAACATCTACAAGATGCGCTGCAGGAATTCACCAAGGGTCCTTAGGCAGCACCTTCCAAACCCACGACCACTACCATCTAGAAGGACAAGGGCAGCAGACACATGGGAACACCACCACCTGGAAGTTCCCTTCCAAGCCACTCACCATCCTGACTTGGAAATATATCGCCGTTCCTTCACTGTCACTGGGTCAAAATCCTGGAACTCCCTCCCTAACAGCACTGTGGGTGTACCTACATCACATGGACTGCAGCGGTTCAAGGAGGCAGCTCACCCCCACCTTCTTAAGGGCAGTTGGGGATGAGCAATAAGTTCTGACCTAGCCAGCGAAGCCCACATCCTGTCAATGAATTAAAAAACAAGATTGTGAAGGTTGCCTTTGTCGTTTCCAATGCCTAGGCCCAAATGGTCCTTCTAGTTTATTTATTCTTTTTGACCTTTTTGTAATGATTTGACAGAACTGACAGCTCAGCCATTTTATGGGGCATTTCAGAATCAACCACGTTACTGTGGGCATCGCATGTAGGTTAGACCAGGTAAGGATGGCAGACATGAGTGACAATCCGGAAATTTAATTACCATCATTTCTGAAAATAACTTTTTAATTCCAGATTGATTAATTAGTTGGTTTATATCCTCCCAACTTCCATGGTGAAATTTAAACTCACATCTCCGGAGCACCAGTCTAGGCCTCTGAATTACTATTCTAGTAACAATACTGCAATGCTACTGCCCACCTTGTCATACTCATCATCGCTGTGCAGTATTGTTCGGATATTAGAGCATTGAACAATAAATTCTATCTATATATCACCTTTAACGCAGTAAAATGTCTGAAGGTGTTTCTCAGGAGAGCTATCAAATAGAATTTAGCACCAAGCTACATGAAGAGCTATTAGGGCAGACAACCGAAAGCTTGGTCAGAGTAAGTTTTAATGGGCATCTTAAAGGAAGGGAGAAAGGTGGAGGAGTTTAGGGATGGAGTTTCAGAACCTAGGGTCTAGATATCTGAAGACACAGACAGCAATGGTGGAGTGATGAAACCCAGCACTGTGTAAATGGCTTGAGCTGAAGGGATGCAGATACCTCAGAGGACAGTTGGGCTGGAGGTGATTACAGAGATAAGAATGGGTGGGGACATTGAAGGATTTGAAAACCAAGATGAGAATTTTTAAATCGGGGCATTGCTGGACTGACAGCCAATGCAGTTTCAGCACGACAACTAGTACATCTAAAGTCCACTCAGAGCACTCAGCGTCTCCAAAGGCCAACCTCAATGAAGCCTCTCTCACCCAGAAGTCTTAAACATGCTGTGGATTCTCTAAGGAATGTATTAACTGATCTGACACAAATCGTGGGCCAATATTTGTAAGCCTGTCTTCAGATTCAGAATCACAGAAATGTTACAATGCGGAATGGCTCATCATGTCTGTAGCGGCTCTCCAAATGAACAAGTCACCTAGTTTCATTCCCCCACATCCCCCCCCTAACCCTGCACATTCTTTCTTTTCAGGTCATAGTCTAATTCCCTTTTGAATGCTTCAGTTGAACCTGTCTCCACCACACTCTCAGGGAGAGCATTCCAGACCCTAATCACTCATTGCGGGAAAGGTTTTTTTCCTCATATCAATATTGCTTCTTTTATTAATTACTTTAAGTCTGTGCCGCCTCACTCTCAATCCTTCACGAGTGGGAACAGCTTCTCCCTAACTATTCTCTCCAGATCCCTCATGATTTTGAATACCTCTATCAAATCTCCTCTCAGTCTTCTTTTCTCTAAGGAAAACAGCCTTGTCTGGCTTCATCATGTTGTAAAGTAGCCTGGGCTTCAGTAACCTCAGTGCAGTCCCCATGGTCTTCAGCCAAGCAGGCCATGCAATCAGTGACAGTACCTAGCTATAGAAGCATGTCCATAGTAAGCAGATATGTGGCAACATTTCATTCAGGACAATTCAGCAATTATGCCATCCAACCACCCCACTCAAAAGGCACATACTAAACTCAGAAGAAGGCAAGTTAAGCTGTTATCGGAGTTTTTTTTAATTGATTCTTTTGTGGTATGTGGGCATTCCTGGCAAGGCCTGATTTACTGCCGATTGCTAATTCCTCTGAAACTGAGTGGCTTGTTTGGCCATCTCAGAGAGCAGTTAAGAGTCAGTGGCTAGGCCAGCATTTATTGCCCATCCCTAATTGCCCTTGAGAAGGTGGTGGTGAGCTGCCTCCTTGAACCGCTGGAATCCATGCGGTGTAGGTACACCCACAGTGCTGTTAGGGAGGGAGATCCAGGATTCTGACCCAGCAACAGTGCATGAACGGCGATATAATTCATAACGAAGAACTTACAAGGTCAATAAGGCTGGGCTTACTGTTACATTTCCGGTGCCTAGGTTGATGCCAGGTTGTCTGTCTGATATCATTCCTTTTAATAGGCTTTGTAGTGGTTAGATACAACTGAGTGGCTTGATAGGCTGCCTGTGAGGGGAGGGGAGGTAGGCGAGTGGGGAACTTGGTGCATGCGCGTGAGTGCATGCCGGAAAACATCCCCGAGGTACAGAGCTGGCTCAGGGAGATGAACAGTTTTACAAATTAAAAATGAAGATTTAAAAAATGTCATATAACATGTCTCCTCATGTGAGTGGGGACATGTCACAGGAAATTTAAAATTTTTATTTTGTTTTTATTTGTTGTTGGAAACCTCATCCTGCCCGTGGATGAAGTTTCCAAAAAATGTGCAAAGGTCGCTTAGCTTTTTTGCCTGCCCACCACGGGCAGCAAAAATCTTGTTTCAATGACTTTTTTAATGGCTTTAACAGGCATTTTAATGTCAGCGGGCGCGCTGCCAACTCTGACGCTCACTTGCCGACTGGAATATCGTATGACTGTGCGTTGACGTCGGGATGCTCCCCCCGGTCAATCTCACCGTGTGTCATTTTACGCTCGAGGGGGTCAGTCGCGTGCTCGCCCACTGAGGTTAAAATTTCTGCCCCTGGTGTAGGATTCTTGCTCTGATCTGTATCCAGCAGCCCCCTTTTGCCCCCGCCCTCTCCCAGACAGTCTACGTAGATTTGGAGAGGGGATGAGATTGACTTCAATGTCCCCCTATACCTTTCAGGCAAATAACCCGTCAACAATTTGCTCATTTACATTTGTAGAGTGGCCAATCTGGCCACTGGACTGGGCCCCAGTAAAAGTTAATACCTGCTGGACAGGTTAGAAAGAACCATACAGCATAAAAATAAAAGCCACTGCTATGGGGTGTGAAACAATCTATACATTTTTACACACATGGGCCAGGAGTTTACAGCCCCACCATGGCGTATCTCCCCCACCGATGGATGCGGGGAGCCATTTAAATCTCCATTCAGTTTGTCGGGACCGTCTAATCCTGGCCATTTGCAGAATTTATTCAGACTGGGGACTGGCATTAATTTTCTACTCATGCCTAAATTGGTTCAGTTAATGCTTCGGAAATACTACAATTCAATTGTTTTGTCACAGTGCGACTTGAAAATTACTCCATCTCTGTGACTCATTGGCATTATAAACTCAGCAAGTTGTAGGATGGGTGATGAAACACTTTCCTGTTTCCTTATACTGATTGTCACCAGCAAGCACTTGTAGGTCTCAATTGGTTCCTAACTCTTCCCTTCCTCTCTGCAAACTTGAGCATTTAAAAGAAAAAAAAAACTTGTCGTTACCTAATCACTACTTAATAATTTATCTCATCCTCTTTCACTTTAGTTGAGCCGTGTGTTGTCACCATTGGAATTCAAAGTCCCTCTAAAAGACTGCAACTTTTCAGCATCCTGAAAGGCAAGTTACATCCCCTAAGCCCATTCCTTGACCATATCTTCAGCATATTCTAGGATAATAATCCCCCGTGGATTTCACACTGTTTAAATTGAAGGTAATGGGAAAAAAAAATCCCCACAGGTGTATCAACTTTTACATTATGTGCATCCTCACAACTTTGCTTTTGGACTCTATGGACTCAATTATATGAGGCCCTGGATTATCTGCCCCACTTCCCCCCCCCACCTGACTAAAAAGTCATAGGAAGTCCACCCAAGGGAATACCAGCTGCCTCCAGCCATTTATCAGCCAATTGGCCACTAATAGACTGGGAGGCATGATTTCTGCCTCTCGGGAACAGGAGATCCCACCTCAGGGAGCTGTTGGCCAATCAGAGGCTAGCAGTTCCAGATCTCCAGGACAGAGGCATGCCAAATTGGCAGGCCCCGGTGAGGGAGGTGAGTGGGGAGGTGACTGGCATGGACACGAGGGGCCAAATGGCCTCCTTTTGTGCTGTAACAATTCTATGATTCTATGATTTGCGATCTATTACAACACCCTGAGAGAGCAGACAGGTCTTCGGAATAATGCCTCTGCTGAAAAACAGCATATCTGACAGCGCAGCACTCCCTCTAATGGAGTGTCAGCTGAGGTTTTATCCTCATGTTTCTGGAGTGCGAACTTGATGGTAGGATTGGATCCTGGATACAGGAGATTGGATTGGGCAGTTGATCTTCTTGACCCTCATCTAACATGTGATCTGCACATTATGATAAATGGTTTCACCGTGCCTCTCCTCCAGTCCTCCAGCCTCTGATATTGTTTCTTGCCCTCTTGAAGACCCATGACGAAGTGATTTGTAAAGAAGATGTAATTTTAAAATCAGCATGCGGTAAGGTGGGATCTTGGCGAGGTGCAGGGGAGCAGTGGGGGGAATCAGAAAGAACAGGAGTGACAGATGAACAGGAGTGGGCTTAAAGAAGGCTCAGGATGTAGATAGTGGGGTTTGGGTGAATTATTGCTTGCGTCCGGTGAGAAGAACTAAAGTTGAGAAGTGAAGAAGCTGTGAGGTTGGAGATGCAAACGATTGTGCTAAATGGTCTTAACGATGTGGCCTTTTGAAGGTCAAATAGTGCAAACAAAGCTGCACATAGTCATGTTCATTCAGTGGGGCAGAGCAATGGAATTGGGGCTGAGGTTGCCAGCTTTCTGGTAAGGGTCAAAAGGGAGGGCTACCATTTTGCTTGTGCCAATCTGGAGGAAGCCACCCATGTGCTGTAGAAGCAGTCAGCACAGTGACAGTCAGGCCACCACTAGGGAGAGGCAAAGCTAGTGATGATCAGCTGCACAATCGGAAAGTGTTTCAGATTTCACCAGAGGTAACAAACAGGGCAAATCCTATGAGCAAACATGGCCCTTGGCGAGAAACTCTGATCCCTTCTTAACAACAATGCCCTTGATATTTCCCTGAATTCCATCGTTCGCAGGTGAAACATATTGGACAGATCCTCTAAGAACCTACTCACACACTCTCAAAAAAAACAATCTGGCTTAATCAAGGGGATAAATTCAATGGATAAATCAAGAAAATTGTTTAATGCAATTTCAATGTGCTGGGACACAAATTCTCCTGTGGCTGCTTTCAATGACAAAAAATGTTTTTAGCAAAATAGGGTACAATTACCTGATTGCACTATATATCTGTGATACAGAAATAAAAATATGTGATACTAATCAATGAATCATACAGCACAGGCAGAGGTCATTCAGCCCATTGTGTATGTGTTGGTTATTTGAATGAGCCATACAGACAATCCCACTCTCCTGCTCTTTCCTTACAGCCCTGCAAATTTCTCTTTTTCAAGTAGGTAGCCAATTGTCTTTTGAAAGTTATTGCCACTTAGGTAGGCTTTATAACAACTAACCCTTAATGTGGGATGTGACAGCCAAGAAACAAATGCCTGAGAAATGTTATTTTTTATTGCGCAATACATACAAATCTCATCATTCGCTTTTCAACTTCAAAGGCTGCCTTCTTGACATGATCGAATCTTGGCAATGTCTTCATTAAACAGGACTTTGCCAATGTCACCGTCAAGGAGTTACTGGGTCAAAATCCTGGAACTCCCTCCCTAACAGCACTGCGGGTGTACCTACACCACATGGACTGCAGTGGTTCATGAAGGCAGCTCACCCCCACCTTCTCAAGGGCAACTAAAGATGCTGGCCTAGCCCACAGGAGAGGTAACAAAGAAGCATTTCAAAGGTTGGCAGTCCTCAAAATTGGAAAGCTATCCAGGTTCAGATGGATGCATCCTAGATTGCTGAGGGAAGTAAGGGTGGAAAATGCACAGGTTCTGGCCACAATCTTCCAATGTTCCTTAGATGTATACCAGAGCCCTGTTCAAAAGAGGGGAGAGGGATAAAACTCAGCTATTGGTCAGTCAGCCTAATGTGTTGGAGAAAAGGTTGTAGACAATAATCCAGGACAAAATTAATTGACAGTAAGAAAAATATGGGTTAACAAGTGAAAGCCAGCATGGATTTCTTAAAGGCAAATCATGTTTGACTAACTTGATCGCGTTATTTGATGTGTCATGAAGCTAATAATGTATGTAATATTCTGGAAAATATTTTTTCTTTTAAAATAGAGGTTTAGTCTGTGGGTCTTAATTGGATTAAAGCCAGCTAGTCTGGGTGCTTTGATGGGTGCTAGTTTTGATATGCAGAACTGTTGGACGACTGAGCACATTGTACAATCTCCTTGCTAAAGCTGGCCATGGAACAGTCACTGGTGGAGGTGCTCACAGTCCTTTGCATTGTCATCATCCTGGTTTGGACCAGTCTCCCCCATGGTTCAAGCTAATAGTGCAGCCTTGCAGTGCAGGTAGGGTGAATGCCTGAACCTGAGCTCAGCACAGCATGCAGTCCGGTGGGAAAGTCTGCCGCCAATCAGTGAGGTGGAGTGGGGGTGGAGGCGGGTGGGGTTTCGGGCAGCCATGCAGCGCACTAATCTCGGACCATCCAAGTGGTGGCCAGCTCTCTCCCGGTTGCATTAAGGGGCCTTCAGACTTAATTAAGAGAGGTTCTCAGTCCACCCATGCTAACCCATGCGTCTCTCTCTTTCACCCTGCAAGACAATTATATCAGAATCATGGAGCCTGGTGAACTAGCTGTATGCCGCGTGGCGAACAGAGAGCGAAGACGATGGAGAAGCGAGTGACTGAGGCACCTGACTGCGCAGAGGGAAGAGCAGCACCCTCAGGAAGAAGGAGCGGCTGGGGCTCCGACATATGCCACTGAAGAGCCACAGTGAGCCATTGCCGGTCAGCGCCTAGCTAGACCCAGGGTCTATAGACACCGCCTTTCATTCCTGCAGATGACCGAGAACCAGTGTTGCTGAAGACTGCACATGTCTAGGGAACTGGTTGGTCACATCTGCCACCTCCTGCAGGATTTGGCACCACAGGACATGGAGGGCATGCACTGCCAGTGGCCATAAAAGTAACAGCAGCTCTCAATTTTTACACCAGTGGCTCCTTTCAGGGCTCCACAGGTGACTTCTGTGGGCTTTCACAAGCCTCCACCCACAAATGCATCCACGAGGCCACGGATGCCACCTTCCTAAGGCACACAGCTTTGTGCATTTCACCCGGGACCAGGAGGGCCAGGATGCAAAAGTGATTGGATTTTTCCAGACCTTGGGTTACCCACAGGTGCAGGGTGCCATTGGCTGCACTCATGTGGTGCTCAGAAGTCTGACCCAACACGTGGTCAACTATATCAACTGCAAGGGATTCCGTTCACTGAATGTGCAGCTGGTGTGTGACCACCACAAACACATCCTACGGGTTCGTGCATTGTTTCCAGGGACTGTCCATGACTCCTACATTCTCAGTTGGTCATTGATCCCTCACACCTTTCAGAGGCTGCAGGGATGGCTCCTCAGGGACAAGGGCTACCCACAGTGGACGTGGCTGATGACACCAGTGTGGAAGCTTCAGACTGCAGCAGAGAGAAGATAGAATGAGGCTCATGCTGCAACTCTCAGTTTGGTGAGGCAGACCATTGGGATGCTGAAAGTAAGGTTCTGGTTCCTGGACCAGACTGGTGGAGCCCTGCAATATAGTTCACAGAGAGAGCAAAACATCGTCATCGCTTGCTGCGCCCTTTACAACCTGGTGCTGCAACTGGGAGAGGAACTGGCTGAGGAAAAGATACAGGAGCTGGAGGCCTCCCCCAATGGGGAGGGCATTGATGAGGGCGAGGGATGAAGAATGACAGCAACAGGGCCCTTGTACTAGCCAGAAAGGCAGATGCGCTCGGGAGATCCTGATAGCTGCTAGATTCATGGAGGATGATGGAGGATCCTCACATTGCATTTATGAATGTTTGACTCCAATCTGGCTGATGGCAGCGTGAATACCCTCTGTGATAAGGATCCTGTCATGTAGACACAGTGGAGGCCCTACTAGTTGGTGACTTGCAGAAGAATGATGATGACATGCAGTGAGGACATTCCATAGATCTTCACATAGCCTCTGAGAATGTTTGACTCCTGTCTGGCTGAGGGCAACTCACCTGCGCTCTGTGATCAGTATCATAGAGATGCAGCCATGAAGGTATCTGATCCTTTGTCCGCCTTCAGCATCTGAGCCCTTCAGGAGCACAACGTCACTAGCCACAGATGCTGAGGAGATGGGGGCCAGCCCCAGCTTGAAGGTGCTGAGAGCACACAGTGAGAATGAGGGAACTCTGTGATGCCTGCCCAAACACTCTGGCAGCGATGACAAGCACCATCGATGTGCAGGCATCAGGGAGTGTGAGGCCGGACCATCACTGTGGTCTGAAGGCTGCACAAAGCACAGGGAAGAGGCCCTGGACTGAGACACCTGTCATTATTTTGTGCAGAAAGTTTTCACATCTGAGTGACACAAACACTGCTCACCAGAACAAAGAGCCATAGGCAGGGATAGATTATTTAGACATCCACAGCGGAGGTGGAGGCAGCCTGCTGACTGCTACGCGATGACCTTGACGGGCATTCCCTGGGTGGTCGAGACTTGGAGGGCCCCGGCCTGCTATCGGGGTCCTGCTGTGTGGCAGTGGTACCCTCCTCGAGCTGTGGAGCTGGAGCTGCTGAGGTTACAGGAAGAGGGGATTCGGATGGGACTCTGGAAGTCGCCTCGGTGGATGGCCCTAGGGTGACACCTGCTGAAGCTCCTCCCTATGGGTGCCCAAGGACCCCTGGCTGATTCCTTGAGGAAAAGTGAAAGCTGGCATGAAATTGAGGTGCCCCACACCCGTCTCGCGCGCACACTGTTGGAGGCCATCTATGGTGTTAGCGATGGAGTTGCGCCCACACAGCAGTGCAGGAGCAATGTCCTGGACCAAGGTCTTCATGGCGGCTGCCATCCTACCAGTGTTAACCTCAGTGCATTGGCATGTCGGCATTGTCACCTCAGGCTGAAGGCGGACAGACTCCTCCATCATGCCTCACAATCTGAGGAGTGCAGCGGATACCTCTTCCTGATGTTCCCGAGCTTGCCTTTGCAGCTCCAGCAACTGTGAAATGACCAAGTCCAGAGGCTCATCATCTGACTCGGACTCAGCAAACTTCTGGCCTCCAGCAGTCCTCTGAGTGCTGGGGACCTGGGATGTCCCTCCCGCCACCTGCTGTGGATCAGACAGTGTGGTGTGCTCACCACATTGTGATCCTGAGGCTATTCTAAAGCTATGTCCCACTGAGGTGTGTATCTCTGTGCTGGTGGAGGGTGTGGGTGAGTGTTGTGACAGGACTTCAGGGAGGGTGCCTTCAGATTCCTCTTCAGAGGTCTCTTCAGGGCTTGGTTGGAGGCCCTCAGTCATGGACTCCATCGGCTGTTTGGCAGATGTGCCTGTAAAAGCAATGAGAGATAATTAGTGCATGAAAGTGGCCTGTGAAACAGGACACATCACTCACAGCATGGTTGTCTGATGGATGTTGCACTGTTGGATCCTCACTTGGTGGAGCAGTGCCAACATTGCTCACCATCAGCACAGGAATGGTCCAGATCCTCGCCGGTCAGCTGAATAGCTCTGTTTTCAAAGTTCGCGAGGACCTTGATTTCAGTCACTCCTCCACTGGTAAGCAACCTCTCCCTCTTGTCGTGTGCCAGCTTGCCCTGCAAGAATAGAGATGGAGAGAGTGTAAGCAGGACACCTGCCAGGCCAAATGATAAGTCTGCCTGTCATGTGTGGGTGGTGAGTGGTCCCATGGACAGGATGAGGGCAATGAAAGTATGTCTGAGAGAGTGAATGTCCCTAGAACAGGGCCCTGTGGATGTGTGATAGGTTTGTGAGTGTGTGAGTTGAGAGTGATGAGAAGAGTGACTCACCCTGGTGGAATGGAAGAGATCATTCATCTTCTTGTGGCACTGGGTAGCTGTCCTCTTTTGTAGGCATTGGCGCTGACCACCACTGCCACTGCCTCCCATGCCAGATTAGTGAGGTTTCTGCCTATCCTGCGGCCAGAGAGGGGAGATCACGGCGAGCCTCCACTGTGTCCCAAATGGTGCTCGGGGGATGTGTCATTGAACCTGGGGGCTGCAGCCTTTTTGCCTTTCAGGGCCATGTCTTCCTTGCAGCAGCCTTGGGTTGGAAGTACTGAGAGGTGTGCTTGCGACTAGACTTTAACTAAGCGGCCAGATCATGGTGCGCCGGGCGAACGAGAGCTTGCCTGCCATGAAGCAGCGTGATTCCCGGGAGCGTATAATTAATGTGGCGGATTTGAGGTGATTCAGCGTGAAAAGCCACCAACGCGACCAATGGGTAAAATGCCATTTTACTCATTCACTACCGCACTTAGTGCAAGCCTGGGATGATTCCACTTTATGTACCAACTATTTCAAGTTTATAATAGAATAAGCAAAGCCTGATCAAGGTAAGACAACAAAGCACAGGGTAACAGTAAAGCCTCATTGAAATATGGGTCTGAATTTTGCGCATGTTGTGCATGGGTGATCAGCAGGCCCACACGATAGCTGCTTGCCACGATTGCAACTGGCACGTGACTTCTCACTGTCTGGCTACTCAAGGCCCGGCCAGTGCAAAACCTGCCTGGATATAGGGACAGCCCTGCCAGCCAGGGTGGGAATATGGGAGGTGCCGGGTCCAATAGGGTCCAGGAGGCACGTTACAAAAGCCGCACAGGCAGCTAGCTCCCCGAATTTTGCCAGGAGCTGGTGAGGAGCCTTGGGGATCTGTCCAGGAGAGCTTAATATTTGGCAGCAGTTGTGGCCTTAGCACCTGCTGGGCATGCCAGGCAGGAGGCCACTCTGCCCCATGATTTTCTAATGAGTGCCTGTGCACTCTCCTGGAGGCAGTGAGTGCCCGGCGTGACATACTCGTACCACACGATGGCAAGAGGAGGCCACCCTACCTGACAATAAAGGCCTGGATGGAGCTGGCTGCCCAGGTGAGCGGGTATGAGGTTGTGAGCTGCACATAGATCCAGCGCTAGAAAAGGTTCAAAGATCTTCTGCGATCCCCAAGCATGAGCACTGACATTGCATGGAACTGTGTACAGATACCTTGGAGGGTGGCCATTCACCGTGGCACTCAAGGGCCTCAGATGAAGAGTGCCAAATGTCACATATCTCTGTGCCAGCCAAGGCTGGGAGATGTGCTGGGAGATGTCCCCATGTGTTTATAGAAGGGTAAGGTGTGCCAATCTGATGAGCATCTCAACCTACGTCTCTTTAGGGTGAGGGGAGGACACTGAGGCTGGGATGGTGTGGCAGGCAGAGGGTGCACTAATGACTGGCAGTGAGTGCCCACCCAGGAGAAAAGAAGCCATAATGTGCTGGAGAGTGCACGATGGGTAGTGGGGTCCCCAACCTACTGATACTTTCCAAGTTCTAGATGGGTGCGCTGGACATGGAATGCAAGCATGGAGGAAGGCCCACAGGTCGTGGGGAGCCAGGGGTCTTGCATGAAGGTAAGAGTCTAGTGGACAGAGGAGAGACTGGGAAGTGTGTAAGAACTGTGGGATCATAGCATCTCCAATGAGTTCAAGTCAACTGGATGATTGCTCGTCCAATCACAGTGCCTCAGTGAGGCAGTTGTCCATTGTGACAAGCAACCGTCATGCGTGCACAGTCACATTCTTACAATGTAATCAGCTGACACATTCTGTCCCTCCCTCAGAAGCATCATCCTCACCATGCCCGCTAGATCTGAGGATCCTCCCTTGACACCTGAGGAGGAGCTGTGGACAGATGCACTCACATCAGATTGTCTCTCCAAACCAAGCACCAGTGCAGATATTGGCATGTCAGTGGGCAATGCCAAATCTGCTCAGTTTGTTGTGCACAGTGGTGAGGGCACATCACACTTGTCTGAGGAGCAGGCGGACGGAGAGAGTGCCCAAGGTGCCAGCAGTCGGAGGACCGCTGGAGACCAGGAGCATGCCGAGTCCAAGATGAGCCTCTGGAGCTGTCCACCAGGCAGCGGATGCTGGATGTCCAGTGGGATGCATGGGAGGATTTGGCGGAGATCCCTGAGGGTTTGTGTGCCATAGTCTTTGTTATGGTGGAGTCCATGAGGAGCTTGTGCATTGTATTGACCTGGAGCTCTGAGTGCACAGCCTCCTCACAGCCTCCTCCATGCTCATCCATCAATGGTGACTTTCGTGGAAAGGCAGCTCCCGGAACAGAATCATGTGCTCGGACCTGCAAGCCCACATGTTGGCCATGATCTACTGAGGTTACAGCCAGTGTGTGAGATGGATTAGTTACCTATTCACTGTGCTAGGTGCTCGTCCATCAATGGTGAGCAGGAAGGTTCAAACCAGCCTCAGGCTGGAGGATGAGCTGCATGTCGCATCTGCAGGCTCTTCTCAGGGTGCTCCAGACAAAGGCAGCAGCTGCTCCGCCCCTCGGCCAGTGCCTGTGGCATCTAGTGAGGCCACGGTGACTGAGGAGTGCCCAGCCATGGTGCTGGACACTCGCTCCCAGGCAGTGCCTGCAGAGCCTCCACTGGCCAGAGGACGTCAGCCAAGGTCACCAGGACAGGACATTACAGTCAGCAAGGCTGCCTCGAATGCTGCCGCTAGCGAGGGGTGGTGGCTGGGGTTGTGGGGGGAGGTGGGGAGGGGCGTGGATGGTTGGGGGGGGGGGCGATGGTGGGACCAAGGCGCAGCACTTGTAAACGGAAGTTTACAGCGCTGGAAACACAATAGGGGTTGTCATGGGTGATATAACTTCAGTTAAAATGTGTTCTATGCTCAGATTGTGTAAACATGGCCACCAGTTAAAGATGTTAATATGTTTCATGGTCTGAATGTGATTTATGTTTCTCATAGGCGTTGGGCATGGGAATGGCTTGTGACAGACAGGAAGGGCTCCAAACTTTATTCCAGAGGTAATTAGTTGACATAAGGGTCACAGGATGCCCTCATCAGGAACATTCGGGAATGAGGCACCACCCGTGCCCTCACTTTCAAGCCATTCCTTGGATGTCCAGCTGAATGAACGGAGAATCAAGGCCCCCCATGGTCTCCCTGCCCCCTGCAAGGTTCATCACCTCTGCAGCCACGTCCTCACCTTGGGCCTCGTCTGGCTCCTCATCAGACCCATCAGTTCAGTTGTCCTCTTCGGCCTGGGGAGCAGCCTCACTGTCTTCATCCTCCAAAATGTTCTCCCCTTGATAGAGCTAAATTGTGCAGATCACAGCGCACAATGATAATAAGCGAGACGTTCTCAGAAGGATATTGCAGCGCTCCCCCTGATTTATCCAAGCATCTGAAAACCTCATCTTCAGCAGCCCAATGGTCCTCTTAATCACCACCCTTGTGAAAACATAACTCTTATTGTATCTTGCGTCCACTTCTGTCCTAAGATGCTGGAGTGGCGTCAGCAGCCACCTTTTCAAGGGATAGCCTTTGTCACCCAGGAGCCAGCCATCCAACCGAGCTGGAGCAACCAACTGCCTTGGCACCTGGGAGTGCCGCAGGATGTATGCATCATGGATGCTGCCAGGGTGCCTTGCTCACACTTGCAGAATCTGAGTCTTGTGTTCAAACTATGCATGTCCATGGAATGGAATCCCTTTCTGTTCACAAAGGCACCTGGCTCACTTGCTGCACTTTAATGGCCACAGGAGTGCATGGATGCAGGAGAACCCTGCAATTGCTATTAAGCCTCTGACTCGCTCAGCCTGGCTGGCCTCATCGGTCCGGACATGAATGAATGTCATGACCCATCTGAAGAGAGCATCAGTGACCCGCTTGACACAGCTGTGGGCAGCAGATTGGGGCACACCACACAGATCCCCAATGACCCCTAGAATGATCTGGTGGCAAAATTGTTGAGGGCTACTGTGACCTTTAGAGCCACTGGCTTTGGGTGGCCACCCACACAGCTGGAGGTGACCTCCATTCCAATCATCTGACATATGGGTGTCAAGGTGTCCCTGGAGAGGTAGAGCCTCCTGTGGCACTGGACCTCAGATGTTGAGGCAGTTGGAGCACTGCCTGTACCCTCTGAAGGCAGGATAGTGGCACCTTCTGTGGACCCTTCTGCCTTGCACTTCCTTCTGGCCCAGCACCCACTCTGGCTGCACCTCTGCACCCACAGCTCGCTCCCTGGCACGCTGCCTGTGGACACATCTCCTCCTCTCCCTTCTGCCCTTCTCGTCCACTTCAGAGGAGGTCTCACCAGCAGAGTATGCCATACCCATCTAATGCAATGAAAATGGCACTGTCTCATGCACTGAAGGGTGCACTTGGCAGAAACTCTCCAAGAAAGTTGGAGAGACAAAAAAGTTCTCAGAAGAAAAGCCAGCAGTGCAAAGGGTCCAGAAGGAAGCAAAGAAATGGCTATGAACTATCAGAAACTAACAAGCAGCAAACTCTCACCTAAACTCCAAACTACTCACACAGCCAGGGCTGTGGTCCCCTTTTATCCTGCCCAGGAATGTGAACTCCATCAAATTGGCTGCCTATTTGTGTTGCCCGTGTAATGACCGCAAAAATCACACAGGCAATGTAAAATTGAAGACAATTGGCTTTTTAATGGGCTTAGTTGTCTGTTTAATTGTTGGCAGGCCTGCTTCCAACTCCCACGCATGCCCGTCGGCCATAATATGGTGCTCGACTGACACTCTCGCACGATTTCACACTCATTCAGGTTGGCCGGGCGTCTGTACCTTCGACATAAAATTCCAGTGATGATGGCATTACTGGGGAGCACAGGTTGGTCAGCCATTGGTGAAGACTTTGGAATGGATCAACTTCACAAGGACGAAGACCAAAACCGATAAGCACCATGGTGAGGGGACAGTGAGATACGCATGATGTCGACAGCTACGGAACAGCCATACCCCTTCCATAGCGTTTCCAATACATCCAGGGTCCGCAGCAAGGACAACGATGGGAGATCTGGAAGAGCCAGTTCAAAAGATACCGAATGGTTTGGCTAGCACCTGCAGATACGGAGCATTAAAGTACGAGGTGATCTGTTTGGCTTGCTTGATGACGCCACTGTTGGATTTGTTGCAATCCAAAGAGGATTGGACCTTAGGGAAGGCCAAACAGATTGCGAGGCAGGCGGAGTTACAACTGCAGAATCGGATGTAATTCAGGGAGACGTCAAGGCTCGCGATGGGTCGATCCAATACGTAGGCCCAAGGTCAGGATCCTCGCTCACTGAAAACCCTGCGAGAAAACCCTCCAAAACTTCCGAAGAGGCGGGGAGAACCCTTACACCCTATGTTCAAATGTTCCAGATGCAGCGCCAACAGACAATACCGCTATGAAGACTGGCAAGACTGGACATTTTAAACAGTTTTGTAGATTTAAAACACATTTCAGTGCTCCCCACCAATTTGAGGGCCAAGAAATGGGAGTTACACCTTTCCAAACTGATGATTTCCTGGGAGAAATCAAAGAAGCCGATAAACAATTCTGGTCTGTTGAGTTGAAAGTCCAAGGATAGAGAACAGAAAGTACACTGGACACTAGGACAGGAGTCACAGTCTTATTGGACAGATTGGACTGACTTCAGAACTAGCTTAAGGAAGTGAAAATCCACCTGACTTAAAGCTTCAAGGGCTTGGAAGCACAGATCTTAAAGTGAAGGGTCAGTTCACCACAAATCTTAGTCATGAAGATAAAGAAATTAATAAAACCCTTTGTACCTTATAGAACCAGCAAATTTCCCATTCAGCAGGTCAGTGTGTTTAAGACTTGGTCTTCTACAGAAGCTTGGTGAGTTATCAGTAGAGGACATTGAAGTAATACTCAACGATCAATTTCCAATGTTGGTTAGAGGGTCAACAGACTTTGAGACAGCAGCAACACTTGGAGTTCAATCATTATGCAGCTCTTTATTTCAGAAACACCATCTACTGGAAGGGATTGCAGATTTCTCATTTCTTTTTGCAGATGGGCTAGAAGGCACAGAAATAGAAGGCACTAAAAACGATGGTGACCATCCACCAGAGGAGCTTCTAGACCTTGCTTGGCTCTATCCCATTGAGTTCATGAGAATGAAACTGTTGCAGAAGCAGATTATCTGTTGGAAGAAGAGGTCATAGATCTAGCTACACTCTTTGACTCCACTGCCAATACCATTGAGGACTTTCAGTCTATCAGTGAAGATAGTACTGAAGAGGTGAATTTGTCAACTCATTCCACTGAGCCCACCAATGATGTGCACCAACAGTTACTGGCTGACAACAGTAAGCTGATGCTTGATTCCAAGTTGGATCAAACTACTACAGGAAGTTCAGAGCTTATTGAGTTGTACAATTATAAGTTACAGCTCACATTTCAATCTCACCAGCAAGTCATGGATACATTCAAATCACCTTTCAGTGAAGAAGCAGAGGCCCAAACTACAGAGCTTCTCAGCTGGAGTCCTACGCAGGAATTTCATCTAGATCCAGGTCCAGATGTTTCCTCCTTTGTTGAAGATGGTGCAGCCCTACTTTCTCATGCTGTCGACAATCCCATTGATCCCATTGAACCAAACATGAAAATGACATCACTACCTACAGAAAATGCAGTCTTTTCTTCTCATCCTGCAATGCCTTCAGCGTGTTCATCATTCTTCTCCTCATTTACCAGATTTATTCAAGTCTCAGGTCGTGAATACTTCCTCACAGCAAAAGCTGAATGATACAGCTGGGAAATTCTTCACTGACTTTGAAAATGCTTCATTTTCTGAGGCCTTTCCCCAGTGTGTGAAGCAGAAGCAGACGATTACAAAGAGAATGTCAGTTAGTTCTCTTCCCTTTTCCTTTTTGTTTGTGGGGAGGGGGGGGGTTTGGGAAGGGGGGGTGGGGGGATGGGGGGGTGGGATCAGGTGTGATCATCCATGTCCTGAAGACCTGAAGATTTCTCTCTTCATATTTTCGTTGAATGGGTTTCACAGCCTTTACTGTCATCGTTGTCATAAGGGCTACAGCCGAGGAATCAGGAGTTGTCAGAAGCTGCTATCCTGCTCCACCAATGCATTCACCTTCTGAGGTGAAGATAAGAGATCACATGAGTCTGACTTGTCCTCCAAGAGAGCCAAGGACACTGTTGGAGATTGAAGCATTGGGTGACAGTAACTTGGAAGGGGTGCAGGATAGTATGAGGATAGAAACTGTAAACAGAACAGGAAGCTTACAGAGGTTGGGAATATAATGTAAGTAGTTTCATAAAAGACTGTAACTGTTTGGAGACTATACTTAGGAGACATGTAGAGTAATGGATTAATGGTTATGTTAATGAGACCATGATGTTATTAATGATATAAGTGTGACAATCAAGAGCCAGGGGACAAAGGAACTCCCAAAGAGCAAGACACAGAATTGTCTGTGTCCTGAAAACCATGTGCTTGCTCTGAGGTCTTTATAAGTAGTTACTAATAAATAGTTCCAAGAAAATTATATACCAACTATCTCAAGTCTATCATAGAATACGTAATACTTCATCAAGTATGGCAAGACAATGAAGAATGGTAGTAGCAAAACTTCATCGAAACTGTCCACATTTTTCCAAATTACTGTTCCCTGATTACTGTTTTTAAAAGCTTTCCCAATACCAAGGTTAATCTGACTGACCTAGTCACTGGATTTATCCTTACACCCTTTTTAGACCAAGAGTGAAACATTTGCAATTCTCAAGTCCTCTGGTACCGTCCCTGTATCTAAAGGGCATTGCATAATTATGGCCAGTGCCTCCACAATTTATGCCCTTACTTCCCTCAGTATCCTCAGATGCATCTGATCCAGTTCTTGTGACTTATCAGAACAGAGCCAACCTGCCTGATTCCTCCTCTTATCAACTTTTAGCCCATCCCAGTGTTCCAACTACCTCCTTGCATGACAACTTTGACAGCATATTCTTTCTTTGTAAAGACACATGTAAATTAATCATTAGTACCATAGGCATGTCCCCTGCCACCATGAAAATCCCGCATTTGGTCTCTAATCAGCCCTAAACCTCCTTTTAATACTCTTTTACTATTTACATGCCCATTAAAGACTCTTGAATTCCCTTTTATGTTAGCTGCCAGTTTCTTCTCATACTCTCCCTTTGCTGCTCCTACTTCTTTTTTCACTTCCCCTCTGAACTTTCTATGTTCAGCCTGAACCTCACTTGTATTATCAACCAGGCAGCAGTCCTATGCACTTCTGTCTGCATCAGACTCTCTAACGCTTCTTTCATCCAGGAAGCGATAGTTTTGCTTATCCTGCCTTACCCCCTTGCGGGAATGTACCTCGGCTCTACCTGAGCTACCTCCTCTTTAAAGGCAGCCCATTGTTCATGACAGTTTTGCCTGCCAATCTTTGACTCCATTCCACCTTGGCCAGATGGCCCTCATCACTTTGAAATCGGGTCTTCCCCAATTAGGTAATTTTACCCTGGGTTGCTCTTTTCCGTTTTGTGAATGAAAAGAATGTAATAATGATAAAGAATTTGAAATGATGCTGTGAGAATACTGGCCAAATTAAATGATTTTGTTTGTTATTTTAAAGAAGGAACTCATGTGTTTATTTGAAACACATTAAGCTAATATTCTCATAGCTGAAGGGCAATCTGAAATATTCTAGAAATAGGCAGCTGGCAGCATATAGGCAAGGAGGTGGTTAAAATGGAGCAATCAGTTTGTAAACCTATTTGTAATACCAGAAGCTGCTTCACGACAAAGAACCCCTGATGTGTAGTAATGCAACATGAGGCAGTTATCATGATGAATTAGGAAACGGGTAGTATATTCATTCTAATGAGCAGTTGGTAAGGAGCCCTGAATTACCAGAAACAAATAGGAATCAGTCGTAAAGCCTGTTAATGATGTGATAATCAGAAGCTGCTTCACGACAAAGAACTCCTAATGCCTGGTAATGCAACATGAGGCAGTTAACATGATGAATTAGAAATAAACACAGAAAATGCTGGAAATGCCCAGAAGGTCAGACAGCATCTGTTGTCATTCCCACTAAAGGCTTGTCATATTCAGAACTTTAAATCATGAACCATGCTCAATGCAGAATCTTCTGGAACTGAACTGACAATGAAGGGCTGCAAAAGATGGCCACCAATGGTCACCTGTCTTGGCCCATGGGTTCAAAATTGCCACGTTGTCTCAAAAGGACACATTTTGAACTAGAGGTGTCACTGCCCATCTCCTGCGTCCATCCTAAAGATATTTCCTGACTTGAGTGGGTCATCCTGAAACCAAGCCAAGATTGTCTCAACCACTCCCAGGGCACATGCGTGCAAAAAATATACCACCTTGTGGCTAATCAACTTCAGCCCAACACCATATTTGGAAAGGGGGACTCTGAAATGATACATGGTAAGGCAGCTATGTTGGCCTCCAAAAGACACAACAACAGCAGCAATAGAAAGGGCAGTAACCCCAGTGTCTTAAGAACTGGAGACCAACATCATCAGGTCTCCAAGACTGTTCCTTTTGGAGTCCACAAGTACAGCAAACCGACCTCTTGATAATGAGACTACAAATAACTAATTTAGTAATCAGCACAAAATCCACCTCTTCGAGAGATTCCTGCAAAGACTCTAGTATCTGTCTTTAGCTATTGAATTCACCTAACCAAATTTCAGGAGCGAAAAATCTCTTCTTCATCAGGTATGAATTGTGTGTTTTCCAGGCCCAGCTAATCACATGAATTATGAACTATTATTTTGTTATGACTTATACCAGTGCACTGTTCTCTTTAACTGTATTTTCCTTGAGAGTGTGTGTGTGTGTGTGTGTGTGTGTGTGAGAGAGACTGGGTGAGTGAGTGACAGAGTGTTAGATTTTGAGGATGAGTGAGTGAATAGACAATCCTTCTTATTTAAACCCACAAAAACCTTGCTGCTGGCTAATCAGTTTGTCCACACACTCAGGGGTTAAGAAACACAGACACCTCCCTTTTCAAAAGCATGCTGATTAATGACAGTGGGGAAGGGAACAGGAATGCCAGTAATTCTCTTTCACCCGGCCTGTAACACTGGTGAGTGTAACAGGGTTAACATTTCAGATCAATACCCTTCCTTTGGAACTTGACATTTCTGTTTCACATTTCCAGCACTTGTAGTATTTTAATTTAGTATAATGAACTAGAAAACTGGTAGCATACTCATGCTACTCAGAATTCATTGAACAATCAGCACAAATTGGAGTTAGTTGTAAAGCCTGCTTATTAAGTGATTGTTTAACGATAAGCTCTGTGCTTGATGCCATGTTAAAATGTGAAACCTGGTCACAATTGAGAAAAAATAAACAGTTTAGATTTATTGTTTCGATGTTTCAGGACATTCTGTAAGAGGAATAATACAAGGTGATAATGATCTATTAGCCATATTGATTTCTTCAACAAATTTGAGCTGGCAGATTTGAAGGGGATGAGCGAGTGAATAAACCAATTGTGTCTATCAAACACAGTGGGTGGCAATAATGTTATTACCACATGAAGTCGTATCTAGTCAGTTCTCCACAATAATCAGGAGGCACTTTGCAATTTTTCCTCAATCAGTTCTGAGCCCTTTAACTTTAACTGAGTACTTTAACTTTGTTTTGGCAGTTTTCAGGAGAGCAGGCTGACTTCCCAGATTAGGTTTCCTTCTTCACACTCTTTACAGGGTTCGGTGTGGGTCTTCACTCTGTTGTCATGGCTGCTGCTCAATGTTCTAGTCGGCCCAACTACTGGCCTGGCTCCCAATGGGATTCCTGGAGTCTCATCTCCATAGTCAGAACATGACGGCAATGTCATCACGCCTGCACAGATTTTTCACCTGCAAGGAAAATTGAATTTCACAGCCAGCTGCTGCTTTAGCAGGGGCCCTCGGGTAAACTTCAGGAGGTGGGGAAGATTGGAGCAATGGAGAGGTGGTGTTTAAGTGTGGCAGGGGAGGGGGGAATCAGGTCGATTATCATGAGGACTGTGCTGTCGGGGTGGGGTGGCGGGGGGAGTTCCCGTTCCTGTTGGTTCTACAGGAGAGTTATTGTTGCACTTTTAAATATAACTTACCAATACTTGGCAGCTTCAGGGCCCTCTGAAGAATCATGAACAGCGCAAGCTCAAGGGCAGCCCCACTCATTGGGAAGAAATGTTGTATTGGAATCCTTTAGCCAGCATGGCCAAGGGACCTAACACCTGCTAGGTACCAACTGGAATGGCTAACCAATGAGTCCAGCTAATCTAGAATTAGGCCCTATCTATGCCCTCATAGACCAATTCTAAATTAGTATGTGTTGTCTCCACTTTACAATAAATACTGACTTATGTTGACTCTGTTTCTGCCTATAGAGATTGATGAGGAAGGCAGCACAAGGAAGAATAGCTGAGTGCTGTTTTTCTGCACCCAACAAAACAATATAAAGGGCTCCTGTGATGAAAGCGAAATACTGCGGATGCTGGAAATCTGAAATAAAAACCAAAAATGCTGGAAAAACTCAGCAGGTCTCGCAGCGTCTGAGGAGAGAGAAATAGAGTTAACATTTAGAGTCCTTATGACCCTTCTTCAGAGCACTTGTAGACTGGAGGCTCTTAGAAATGATGGCCTCACTCTACAGCAATCCTTTGAACTATTCCATTGTCAGGCCATTAACTAACATGGCTGGCAACAAGGGCTGTAACTAATATGCTTGTGCGGAAGATAATTAGTGTTATGGGGGAGGTTTGAAACTAATATGGAAGGAGGAGGTACATGAGAAGGCTGCACTAGTTATTGAAATAAGGTGTACAGAGGTCTGGGAGAGACAAGCAGCTTTATAATAACAAATAGTTCAGAAAGAGGAGAAGGGGGGAATGGGAAGCATAATAAGTGGAGTTTTCAGAGTTCGTAAATGCAAGAACCATTTTTTTATTCATTCATAGTTTATGGCGCGTTGCTGTCAAGGCCAGCACTTATTGCCTTTCCCTTGAAAATGTGATGGGGAGCCTCCTCCTTAAATAGCTGCCATTCATATGGTGTAGGCACATCCCACAGTGCTGATGGGAGGGAGTTCCAAAATGTTGACCCAACGACAATGAAGGAACAGATATAATTCCAAGTCAGAGTAAGTGATTTGGAAAGGAACTTGCAGGTGGTGGATGCTCTATTCTGCCCTTGTCTGACTTAATGGTAGAGTTTTCAGCTCTGGGAGGTACAATCAAAGAAGCCTTGGTGAGTGGCTGCATTGTGTCTTGTGGATAGCACATACTGTTACCACCGTGTGCTGGCGGTGAAAGGATTGAATGTTTAAGTTGGGGTGTTGGTCAAGCAGGCTGCTTTGTCCTGGTTGCTTCTTGAGTGTTGTTGGAGCTGCACTTGTTCAGGGAGGTAGAGAGTACAAGGGCAAAACACTGTGGATGCTGAAAGCCTAAAATGAAAACAGAAAATGCTGGAAAAACATGGCACGTGTGACAGCTTTTGTGGAGAGAGAAACACTGTTAATGTTTCATCATAACTGGTAACACAGATGTACCAGTTTTTAAGCAAGGGAAGGAAAGGCAGGTGGTGGGGGGACACTATAGTGGAGAATATTCCAACACACTCCTGACTTGTGCCTTGTAGATGGTGGACAGGTTTTGGGAGTCAGGAGGTGAGCTACTCACCTCTGAATTCCCAGCCTCTGACCTGCTCTTGTAATGGCTAGTCCAGTTCAGTTTCTGGTCAATGGTAACCCCCCAGGATGTTGATAGTGGGGGATTCAGTGATGGTAGTGCTGTTGGATGTCAAGGGGAGATTGTTAGATTCTCTCTTGTGGGGGATGGTCATTGCCTGACACTTGTGTGGTGCGAATGTTACTTGCTACTTCTCAACCCAAAGCTGAATGTTATCCAGATCTTGCTGCCTTTGGACAAGGCCTGCTTCAGTATCTGAAGAGTTGCAAATGGTGCTGAACATTGTGCAATCATCAGTGAACATCCCCACTTCTGACTTCATGAAAGGATAAAAATCATTAATGAAGTAACTGAAGGTGGTTGGGTCTAGGTCACTGCTTTGAGGAGCTCCTGTAGCGAAGTCCTGGGCTGAGATGAGAGATGATTGGTCTCCAAAACCACACCCATTTTCCTTTTTTTGAGGTATGACTCAAGTCAGTGGAAAGTTTCTCTGGATTCCTATAGACTTCAATTTTATGCCATCTGCTTAATGCTGCACTCGGTCAAATGCTGCCTTGACATCAAAGGTCATCTCATCTCACCTCTGGAACTCAGCTCTTTTGTCATTCTTTGATCTAAGGCTATAATGAGGGCTGGAGCTGAGTTGTCCTGTTAGAACTCAAACTGAGCATCGGTGAGCAGGTTACTATTGAGAAAGTGTTGACACCACGTCCATCACTTTGCTAATGATCGAGAGGAGGCTAATGGAGCTGTAAGTGGCCCAACGGACTTACGGACAGGACATATGTGGGCAATTTTCCATTTTGTTGGGTAGATGCCAGTGTTGGCTAGGGCGCAGCTAGTTTTGGAGCACAAGTTTTCAGTACCATGGCCTGGATGTTGTTGAGGGCCCAGTACACTCATCCAATGTTTGACATCAAGTGGAGTGAGTGGAATTGACTGAAGATTGGCTTCTGTTATAGTGGGTACCTCAGGAGGAGGCTGAGATGGATCATGGCACTTCTGACTGAAGACGTTCACGGAGCCTGCTCCTCCCCATTCATGACTGGAAGTGGCAGGACTGCAGAGATTTTATCCAATCCATTATTTGCAGAATTGCTTAGCTCTGTCTATAGCATGCTGCTTCCCCTACTTAGCATGTCCCACATCTGAGTCACTGAATAAATAATTTGCATGTCTTCACTAAATAAGAGGATGCTGCCAGTATCATAGCAAGGGAGAGGCTGGTAGAGAATATGGATAGAATACAAATGGAAAGGAGGAGGCATTTAAAAGGTTGACAGTATTCAAAGTAGAAAGGCCACCTTGTCCAGAAGCATCCCAGGATACTGAGGAAAGTGAGGGTGGGAGTTGTAGAGGATCGGGCCATAATTTCCAAGTCCTCCTTAGATATGGGAGTGGTGATAGAGACTGAAAGATTACAAATGTTACACCTTCCTTTTGAAATTGGGAGAGAGATAAACCAGGCAGCTTCTCATTAATAGCCTGGACTTGGCTATACAGGGCATAGCTTCCCATTATGCAGCTGACACAAAAAATGGAAACATAGTGAACAATAAGCAGGATAGCAGCAGGCTTCACACAGACTGGTGAAATGGACAGAGAAATGGCTGTGCAACTTAGTACAGAGAAATGTGAAGTGGTACATTTTGATAAGAAGAATGAGGCAAGGAAATATGGGCTAAATGGTAACAGCAGAGAAACCTGAATATGTAGGTCTACAAATGTTTGAATATGGCAGGGCAAGTTCAGAAGGCTGTTTTAAGAAAAACAAATGTGATTCTTGGATTTATTAATGGAGGCAATAGTATATAAAAGCAAGGAATGTGATTTGCCATCTTCCTGTCCTCTGACACGACTGTGACATCTTTCTAAATCGCTGGTTAAGACCCAACTGGAGTAACGCGTCAAATCCTGGGCACTACACTTTAGGAAGGGTGACAAGAGCCATTGAGAGGGTGCAGAGAAGATTTACTAGAATGGTACCAGTGAGGAGGAGTGACTTCAGCCGTTGGAGGGACTGGAGAAGCTAGGATTGTTCTCCTTTGAGCAGAGAACGATAAGGGGAGATTTAATAGAGGTGAAGGATTTTGATCGAGTTAATAATTAGAAATTGTTTTCACAGGCAGGCAGGTTGGTAACCAGAGGAAACATTTGCAGAAATTGGCAAAACTGGGGAGGCGATGGTGTAGTGGTATTGTTGCTGGACTGGTAATCCAGACACCCAGGGGAATGCTCACTGCAGACGGTGGAATTTGAATTCAATAAAAAAGAATCTGGAATTAAAAAGTCTAATGATGACCAGGAAACCATTGCTGATTGTTGTAAAAACCCATTGGGTTCACTAATGTCTTTTAGGGTAGGAAATCTACTGTCCATACCTAGTCTGGCTTGCATGTGACTCCAGACCCACAATAATGTGGTTGACTCTTAAATGCCCTCTGAACTAGGACAACTCAGGATGGGTAATAAATGCTGTCCTGGCCAGCAACACCCACATCCCATGAACGAATGAAAAAATATGAGGAGAATGTTTCCCCGCTCAGCGAGTTCTTATGATCTGGGATGCACTTCCTGAAATGGTAATGGAAACAGGTTGAAGAATAACTCCCAAAATTAAATGGAATTGATACATGGAGCAGAAAAATTTATCGGGCTATGGTGGAAATGGCAGGGGGATAGGACTTGTTGGACAGCTCTTTCAAAGAGCTAGCAGAGGCATGATGGGCTAAACTGTCTCCTGTGCTGCAAGGCTCTCTGACTATGATTTTTCTTCTGCACACTCAATTTGTATTCCTGCATTTCTCTCAGTCTAATCCATTTTAGATTTAATTGCTGTAATGAGCTGACTTAAATGTTCAACATCAAACAGCCTTTGCATACAGAATGAAGGGAAAGCCCTTAACCAAATGCGACAGGTAAGAAAAGTGAATTTTGGGTAACTGTGGGAGAATTAAGTTATTCATTTTCTAGAATCTTCTTGGAATTATGGCTCATTGGGCACAATGCTTACAGTCAATACATTAACACAAGTCTAGGCTCGTGTCTAAGCGAGTGGAGGCAAGTGACAATAGCCTGACTGAGGGTTATAACACACGGGTGCCCTTACACAGATCAAGACCATCTTTGTGACTATGTAGTCATGTCAGAAGGGGGATACTCAGCCCCCTGTGAACCTTCAGGATATCTTTCAGCTGCAAGGTGTGGCCGGGGATGCCATGCTTAGACTGAGGACAGGCCAAGGACTTCATACTGGCTTCCTGACTTGGAGATAGTGGGAGAACCTTCAAGGGGAAGGTGCAGTGGTGTCTCAAATCTATTCGTTCACAGGTACAAGGAGGAGTGGAGAATGCACGCTGTAGGCAACACTGCCTTCTTGATAGCTTTGATGAGAGTGAAGACAAAAAGGGCCCATCGTCTTTTGGCACAGCTTAGGGAACACTGTTGACCTGAGGAACAAGAGTCAGCGGGACCCAGGAAGACCCAGATGCTGACAAGGAGGGACCAAATCCATGGAGACATTTGGCTTGACAAGGATCTACAGAAGATGTAGCTCCTACTTCAAGATGAGTGAAAGACAATTCCACAGCCACCTTCGTTTGTCTAGGAATATGGTGGCTCATAATTGCCAAATTCTCCTTGAGGATCTCACGCCACAAATGCCTGTTGCTGTCAAGGTTACAAGCACACTCAACTTTCTTGCTAGCGGATCCTTACAGGGATCCTCCACTGGGGACATCTGTGGAATCTTAGAATCGGTGATACACAATAGCATAAGAGAGGTGACAGTTGCCCTTTTCAGTAAAGCTCACTATTAGATGCAGTTTTGCATAAATGAAGCAAGCCAGTCTGCTAGACCTGTGGTATTCACTGTGCTCTCAGGCTTTCCACAGGTACAGGGCACAATCAACTGCACACCTGTGGCCTTTGAGAGCTCCCTGACAGCAGCCAGTAAGATTCATTAATAGAAAAGGATTTCACATTCTCAGTGTGCAGCTGATCTGTGATCACATCAAGCAAGTCATACATGTTTGTGTTATGTATCATGGTAGCTCTCACGACTCTTAGATCTCGAGTCATATGCAGATTCCACAGATCTTTGAGGACCCCCAGCCCATAGAGGGTTTGCTTCTTGGTGATGAGGTCTATCCCCTAAAAACATGGCTAATGATGCCCGTTTGTCATCCACCGAGTGCATCTGAGGACAGGTACAATGCTGTACATGTTTTTTTCTTCATGCACGAGATGTGGGCTTCACAGGCTCGGTCAGCTTTTTATTACCCATCCATAATTGCCCTTGAGAAGGTGGTGGTGAGCTGCCATTTTGAACTGCTGCAGTCCATGTGGTGTAGGAAGGAAGGTCCAGGATTTTGATCCAGCAACAGTGGAGGAACAGTGATAGATTTCCAAGCCAGGATGGTGAGTGACTTGGAGGGGAACTCCCAGGAGGTGGTGATCGCATCTATCTGCTGCCCTTGTCCTTCTAGATGGTAGTGGCCATAGGTTTGGAAGGTGCTGTCTAAGGAGACTTGGTGAGTATATGCAGTGCAACTTATAGATGGTAAACACTGCTGCTATTGTGCATCGGTGGTGGAGGGAGTGAATATTTGTGGAAGGGATGCCAATCGAGCGGGTCGCTTTGTCCTGGATGGTGTCGAGCTTCTTGAGTGTTGTTGGAGCTGCACTCATCCAGACAAGTGGAGAATATTCCATCACACTCCTGTCTTATACCTTGTCTTCATTCAGGTTTGGACCAGTCTCCAGAATGGCTGAAGCTAACAGTGCAGCCTTGCAGAGCTGGTTAGGAGAATGCCTGCGCCTGAATTGAGAGCACAGCATGCATTCCAGTGGGTGAAGCTGCTGCCAATCATTCAGGTGGAGTGGGGCTGAGGTGGATGGGGTTTTGGGCAGCCATGCAGCGCACTAAACTCTGACAATGCAAGTGGTGGCCAGCACTCTCCGGCATGCGTTAAGAGGCCTTAAGAGGGAGCCTGGGCCGCGCCCATCACCATGAAAGGTCCCTAGGAGACCAATGTGTCTCTCTCTCTTTCATCCTGTAGGAGGAGTACTTCAGGAGCATGGAGCCTGGTGACCTAGCTGTATGCCTCCTGGCTTACAGGGAGCAGAGATGGAGGAGAAGAGAGTGACGGAGGTGCCAGGCTGGGCAGAGGGAGGAGCACCACCCTTAGAAGGGGTGACTGGGGCTCCTGCGCACGCTGCTGAAGAGCCACAATGAATTGTCGTGGGTCAGCGCTTGTCATTCCTGCAGATGGCTGAGAACCAGTGTCGCTGAAGACTGCACATGCCCAGGTCAGTCACACCTGCCACCTGCTGCAAGATTTGGTGCCAAGGGAACTTGGAGGGTATCCACAGCCCCTGGCCATGAAAGTGACCACAGCGCTCAATTTTTGCACCAATGGTTCCTTCCAGGGCTCCACAGGTGACCTCTGTGAGGTATCGCGAGCCTCCACACACAAATGTATCCAGGATGTCGCGGGCATCATATTCGCAAAGGCACACAGCTTTGCACATTTCGCCTGGGATCAGGAGAGTCAAGAAATAAAAGCTAGGATTTGTGCAGATGTCAGGTTTTCCAAAGGTGCAGGGGACCATCAACTGCACTCTCATGATACTTAGATCTCCATGGCAACAAGCAGTGCAGTATGTGAACCACAGGGGATTCCACTCGCTGAATGTTCAGCTGGCCTGTGACCTCAGCAAATGCACCCTGCAGATCTGTGCATGATTCCCAGGAAGGGTCCATGACTCCTGCATTCTCAGTAGGTTGCAGATTCCTGACATCATCCAGGGTCCACAGAGGCTGCAGAGTTGGCTCCTCGGGGACAAGGGTTACTGCAGCCTCAGACTGCAGCAGAGAGAAGTTACAATGTGGCTTGTGCCACAACTCGCATTTTGATAGAGTAAACCATTGGGATGTTGAAAATGAGGTTCTGGTGCCTGGACCGGTCTGGTGGAGCCCTGCAATACAGTCCACAGAGGGTGCCACGCATCGTCGTCACCTGCTGCGCCCTTTACAACCTGGCGCTGTAACAGGGTGTGGAGCTGGCTGAGGCGGAGATGGAAGAGCTGCACGCCTCCTCTGATGAGGAGGACATCAATGGGGTTAAGGGTGATGAGGTCCTCGAAGATGAGGATCATGGCGATGAGGCCCTTGCATTGTCCAGATGAGGCAGACATGCTCTGGAGATGCTCACAGCCATTAGATTCATGGAGGATGATGACAACATGCAATGAGGAGACACCATAGATCCTCACATTGTATCTGTGAACGTATGACTCCAGTCTGGCTGAAGGCAGTGCACATTCCATTTGTGATAAGTCTCCAGTCATGGAGATGCAGTAGATGCCCATAGTCCCTACCCTTCAGGAGAATAATGATGACATGTTGCGGGGACACTCCATAGATCCTCACATTGCTTATGTGAATGTCTGACTTCCGAATGGATGAGGGCACCTTGCTTGTGCTCTGTGAACAGGGTCATATCATGAGATGCAGTGGGGAAACTTTAACTTCCCCGAATCCTGTGGCATCCTTTGTGAGCTGAACCCTTCGGGACCACACTGTCACCAGATACAGATGTTAATGAGATGGAGGGGGTCAGCTGCACCTCAAAGACAATGAGAGCACACAAGGAAAGTGATGGAATTGTGTGCTGGCAGCCCAGGACATTCTGGCAGCAATGATAAGCCCCATTGAGGAGCAGGTCTGACTGATGTGTCCAGTGACAGTGAAGGTGCACCATCAGTGCTGGGAAGGTTGCACAAAGCACAGGGAGGAGGCCCTGGACTGAGACACCTGCCTTTATTTTGTACAGGATCCAAGGTTTCACAGCTGAGTGACACGAACACTGCTCATCAGAGGAAGGAGCCATAGATAAGGAGACATTCTTAGGAATTTATTGGCAATAGTGAACATTATGTACAAGTGATTAATGCCATTAATGAACTACATTGTCTTAACCTGCTAACCCTGCTGATATGTCATAGTGCTACCCTGACACCCACAGTGGAGGTGGAGGCAGCTTGCTGACTGCTACGTCCTGTCTGTGATGACCTTGATGGATGTCCTCTGGAGGGCTGAGACCTTGAGGGCCCCGGCTTGCTTTTGTCTCCTACTGTGTGGCAGTGACAACCTCTCAGGCTGTGGTGCTCGAAGGCTGTGGGGTCACAGGAAGAGGGGACTCGGATGGGCTGGATGCTTCAGGAATCATCTAGATGGATGACCTGATGTGTGCACCTGCTGACCCTTCTCCCAGATGGATGGTGAGAAGAGAAATTAGTGCTGTTTAAATTGACGCCCCCTCCTGTACGTAACAACCCCATGAGGTTACAGCGGGGTAGAAGAATCACTTCCCGCTCCGCCATGAGATTTGACAAGCTCCTCGCTGATACATAATTAATGAGCTGAAAAGCCAAAGATTGGGCATGAAAACCTGACCCGCTGCCCGGTGGGAATCAGGCCGATTTTTCCATCCACCACCGTACTTAGTCTCCAAGATGGAAAGTTGCACCCCTTGTCTTTTAGATATCTGTGGTTGCATACATTAGTCCTGACAGTCCTGAATATTTTCACATTGTTCACTAAAGGACTGGAAATACCCTGAAATCCTCTGGTGAAAGGACAACATCAACTTAAAACCATAGAACCATAGGAAAGTTACAGCACAGAAGGAAGCCATTCAGCCCATCTTGCCCATGCCAGCCCAAGGACACCCAGATGTCCTTTCTAATCCCACCTTCCCGCACCTGGCCCATAGCCCTGCAGCTTACAGCACTTACAGTGCAGATCCAGGTACTTTTTAAAAGAGTTTAGAGTTTCTGCCTCTACCACCAACTTGGGCCGCAAATTCCAGACACCCACTACCCTCTGCGTAAAAAAGTTCTTCCTCATGTCCCCCCTACACCTTCTGCCACTTATATTGAATCTACGTCCCTGGTTCTAGAATTCTCCACCAAGGGAAACAATTTTATCCTGTCCACTCTATCTATTCCCCTCATAGTTTTGTACACCTCAATCAAGTCACCTTTCAGCCTTCTTTGTTCTAAGGAAAATAACCCCAATCTATCGTAGCTACACTTTTCTAACCCTGGCAACATTCTTGTCAACCTCCTCTGCACTCTCTCCAGAGCCATTACGTCCTTCCTGTAATGTGGTGACCAGAACTGCACACAATACTCCAGTTGTGGCCTCACCAGTGTTTTTTCAATTCCAGCATTATATCTTTACTTTTCTATTCTATACCTCTGCCAGTGAAGGAGAGCATTCCATATGCCTTCTTTACAACCTTGTCTACTTGAACTGCTGCCTTCAGGGGCCTGTGTACTTGTACGCCAAGATCTCTCACTTCATCTACCCCTCTTAGTATATTCCCATTTATTGTGTAATCCCTGTAACTGTTTGACCTCCCTAAATGTATGACCTCACACTTCTCAATGTTGACATCCATCTGCCACTTTACCGCCCACTCCACCAACCCATCTATATCGTTTTGGAGATTATGGCTATCCTCTACACTATCTACTACTCAGCCAATCTTTGTGTCATCTGCAAATTTCCCAATCGTGCCCCCCACTTTCACATCTAAATCGTTAATATATAACACAAACAGCAAGGGTCCCAACACCAAGCCCTGTGGAACACCACTTGAGACAACTTTCCATTCGCAAGGGCATCCATCGACCATTACCCTTTGTTTCCTGTTAAAAAGCCAACCTTTTATCCAGTTTGCCACATTACCCTGAATCCCATGGGCTTTTACTTTCCTGACCAATCTGCCATGTGGGACCTTGTCAAATGCCTTGCTAAAATCCATGTACACAACATCCACTGCACTACCTTCATCAACCCTTCTTGACACTTCCTCAAATAATTCAATCAAATTTGTGAGGCAAGACCTTCTTTTAACAAATCCATGCTGACCATGTGTTTATACAGCACCTTCAACATAGTAAAACACCCCAGGCCTCTTCACAGGAGTGTTAGCCAACAGCATTTGACACCGAGCCACAAAAGGAAATATTATGAACAGACGAGCAAAAGCTTGGTCAAAGAGGAAGGTTTTAAGGAATATCTTATAGGAGGAGAGATTGAGTTAGAGACGGAAAGGATTAGGGACGGAATTCCCGAGCTTAGAGACGAGGCAGCTGAAGGCACGGCCAACCTTGGCGGAACAATTAAAATTGCGGATGTTCAAGAAATCAGAATTAGCTGAGTGCAGATTTTGCGGTGGGATTACAGACGTAGAGAGGGGCAAGGCCACAGAGGAACTTTGAAAGCAAGGGTGAGAATGTTAAAATCGAGGCATTGCCAGACTGGGAGCAATGTAGGTCAGTGAGTGGGGTGATGGGTTAACGGGACTTTCTGCAAGTTCGGATTTGGGCAACCAAATTTTGAATCAAGTCAAGTTCATGTAATGTGGAAGATGTGAGGCCACTCAGGCGAGCGTTCGAATAGTCAAGTCTAGAGCTAGCAAAGGCATGAAGGAGGGCTTCAGCACTAGATGAGCTGAGCCAGTGGAAGAGTTGGGCCATGTTTATGGAGGTGGAAGTAAGCAGAGTGAATATGAAAAAGAGGGGGAGAAAGAAAGAACTTGCATTTATCTATAGCAGCTTTCATGAGGTCAGGGCTCCCAAAAGTACACTACATCAGTGAAATACTTATGAAGTATAGCCACTGTTGCAATGTTGGAAATTTGCATCAGATTCCTGTGTATATGTTTATTGGCCACAAATGCTTCCCTCTCTATTTCTGGAGAGTTGCCCATTTTCGCTGTGCTATATAAACTTACATTAGCAGCCAGGTTCCCCCCATTTGTGTAGGATCTTCATTATCTGTTGCCCATTAATCTCAACCGTCATAAAATATTTATATAATGTTATGATGACAACAGGTTTCTTACAACAACTGGACCTTTAACATTGACAGTGGCTGGAACAGCTTCACATAGCTGGACAATAGAAAGCAGATAAAAAGAACAAAGATTGGAACAATGGAATAATTAGGAGGGACCAAAAATAGATTTTGAGAAGGTTTTTAAAGGTGGAGAGGTAGAGGGGTTTATGGAGGGAGCTCCTGGAGCATGGTAACTGAAAGTCACTGGTGGTGGGATGAAAGAGAAGTAGATTAGAGGTCAAAGTTGGAGAATCTGTGGCCAGGGATGAATGGTTGGAGGAGATTGCAGAGGTTGTGATTTGAAGATGCATTGGAGAGAGAGAGAGGAAATAAGTCAAAAAAAAATGGGAGATGATGAATGAATGGGAATGATCTTTGAACAATTTTTATTTCACAAAGGATGGGGTATGGGTGGCCAGTGAGGAGAACATTGGAACAGCCGAGCACAGAAGTGGCACAAGTGGAGTTGGGGCAAGGTGGGCAGTGTTGGGGAATTGGAAGTAAGCAGTGTTGGTAATTGGTAGGAGGTCGGGGTGGGAGGTCAGTTCGGGATCAAACAGAAAGCCAAAGTTTTGCATGATCTGGTACACTTGCTCGGGTGGCTACAGAGAGGAATGGAGCCAATGACATGGTATCTGAAACTATGGCAGGTGCTGGAACTGATGGCTTCAGTTGGTCTTGTAATTCACACTTTTGATCCTTGGTCTACAGCTTGGTATTGGCTAACCTTCTCTCTTGCTAACCTCCCTCACCTCATCTGTGAACCAAAGCATCAGGGGCATTGTTATGAAGCTATTAATCTATATAATATTTTGGAAAATAAATTTATTTTAAAATATAGGCTTAGTCTGCAGATGTGTCTTAATTGGATTAAAGCCAGCTAATTTGGGTTCTTTGATATGTACTAGTTTGAGGCATAAACAGAGCAGTAGAGTGTATTTGCATTTTTTGAATAGAGCACTCAAGAAGTAGGATGAAAACTTGACACCTTTCTAACAATTACCAAGCAATATTTTTATATTACTAATAAAATTTGGTACAATGAATGGGGTTTCATTGTTAAAAGATAAAGTTCAAAGAGACTGGTGAGACAATGAGAATTTGAACTCAATCAGTGGTGGTAGGTATAACATCAGTAGTTTTTGGGTGTGCAGGCAGAGGCAATGTAAGATCAAAAGGCAGCTGCAAGCCTCCAACTGACTCCACAGTGAAAAGAACCTCATTTTGAATTTGTAACGTGAAAATGTTTTGCCTGGTGTTTGGTTAAGTCAATGGGTTGCTGTTGCCTTAATGGAGATTAGTTTGGGAATTTGTTAAAAGTTATAATAGTAATTTGTAGCCTACAAATGTGTATATATAATTTAACCAGTGTAAATTAATAAAATGTTTCAAATGATTTAATGTAAAGCCTCGAGAACTGGTAGTCTGATTCCTGAATTTAGAGTCGCATCTCAAACATAACACCTAAAATGATAGGTTATGACAGTTGTTTAAAGTTTCCCTCTGGGAATTTTAAATAACTCTGCATTACCAACTGCATCGGTCATAGCAAACATAACATTCACCTTCTGCAGGCTTCTGCCATTTCTGAAATTGTTTGGAAAACCTAGAAGTCAGTTCACTATATCTATCAATGGATATTTAATGCAGCCATCTTGTTGTTAAGAAAGGTCTGAAGAAGGGTCATGTGAACCCTAAACGTTAACTTTGTTTTTCTCTCGCCACAGATGCTGTCAGACCTGCTGTGTTTTTCCAGCATTCTCTGTTTTTGTTTCAGATTTCCAGCATCCGCAGTATTTTGCTTTCATCTAGTTGTTATATTGCTTCTAAATTTCCCATCCAATCACCAGCAACAGGTATATTGATGTGTTCATAACTTCAATATTTAAAGGAGCAACCCAAAGATGCAGCTTGCAGGAACTTAGAGTTAGAAGCAGCAGAGGAAGAGCTCCTAGGCTAGAATCAAGATGTTCAAAATCTGGGTCACCTCATTTTCTGTGAATGAAGGGACCGAAGGAATGGTTGCTAAATTTGGTAATGACGAAGAAAGGTAGGAAAGTAAATTGCGAAGAGGACACAAAGAGGTTATCAAGGGATATAGATAGGTTAGGTGAGGGGGCAAAGATCTGGCAAACGGAGTGTAATGTGGGAAAATGTGAAATTGTCAATTTTGGCAGGAAGAATAAAAAAGGAGCATATTATCTAAATAGTGAGAGATTGCAGAGCTCTGAGATGAAGAGGGATCTGGTTGTCCTAATGCATGAATCACAAAAGGCTAGTATGCAGGTACAGCAGGTACTTAGGAAAGCCATTAGAACATTATCATTTATTGTGAGGAGAATTGATTACAGAAGTAGGGAGGTTATGCTTCAGTTGTACAGGGCATTGATGAGACCACATCTGGAATATTTGTCTCCTTATTTAAGGAAAGATGTAAATGCATTAGAAGCAGTGCAAAGGAGGTTTACTAGACTAATACCAGGAATGGGCAGGTTGTCTTATAAGGAACGATTGGAGAGATTAGGCTTGTATCTGCTGGAGTTTAGAAGAGTAAGAGGCAACTTGATGGAAACATGTAAGATCCTGAGGATCCTTGACAGCGTCGATGTTTCCCCTTGTGAGGCAATCTAGAATGAGAGGTCACTGTTTAAAAATGAGGGGTCGCCCATTTATGACAGAGATGAGGAGAATTTTTTTCTCTCAGAGGTAGTGAGTATTTGTAAATCTCTTCTTGAAAAGGCATAGAAGAAGAGTCTTTAAACATTTTTATGGCAGAGGTAGGTAGAATCTTGATAAGCAAGGAATGAAGCAAGGAATGAAAGGTTATCAGGGGTAGGCAAGAGGTTACAATCATATCAGCCCTTTTATGATCTTATTGAATGGCAGAGCAGGCTCGTGGTGTCAAGTGGCCTACTCCTGCTCCTAATTCGTATGTTTGTAAATATGTAGGTAGTGTACTGCAGGGAGTGGCGAACAATGTGAAAGAGGTACTCTTCCTCAGTAATATAAGGAAGACAGCTGCTGCTAGAGGTGACCCAGTACACCAGAAGCAGCAATATAGGGCCATACTCATGGATTTGGTGCAGGAAGGACTTTAATGATCTAACTAGGCCAAGAAGGGTGAGTACAGTGGCTCATTCAGCTACATCCTGATCTGTGCATCACCCCACCACCCTCCCTCCCACTCTGCCTTCTCAAACCTACAGCATCACATCACTCCCCAAAACCCACTTACCTTGCACAGTCACCCATCCTCCTCTTTCTATTCTCTTTCTCATATCCCCATCCATCCAGGGATTGCACTATGTAAGATTTGTAATTGCACATGGGTGACTTAGACATTGCCATGTTGTCATGTATCTGAAGCAGGGAAATATTACTGTTTTGTACCATTTGCCCATCTTTTTCATTCTTGATCGCTGGCTGGTGAGTGGCTTTTCAAGTTGTTTGATGAGAAATGGAAGAACAAGGTTAATGGTGGGATGCGAAAGTGGTGGTAGGTTGTAGGACTGCTTTGTGTTAGTGCTGCTGCTGATAGGGGTTGCACAGAAAAGTGACTGTTGCATGTGGCTGTGGGCCAGGTCCACTGAAGGAACCTGTGAACCTGACAGTGACCAGGCCCCTATGCCCTGGCATCAGGGACAGCAGTGTGTGCAACTGGTGGTGCATTGCCCTCATCACCTTCTTCCTCCTCAGCCTCCTTCTCAAAACCTCTGTACGTAATCTGCGTTCTGTTCCTTGTTCCTCCTCCAGGTCCAAAACTTATCACTGTGCTGTATCGCGCAGAGAACAGTGCAACTGATTGCCCTTGAGAAGGTGGTGGTGAGCTGCCTTCTTGAACCACTGTGGTCTGTGTGATGTAGGTACACCCACAGTGCTGTTAGACAGTCCTTTTAGACTTTGTAGTGATCTTATACAGCTAGGACTTTTTCTTTATTCATTCATGGGTTGTGGGCTTCACTGGCTGGGCCAGCATTTATTGTCCATTCTTAGTTGCCCATGAGAAGGTGTTGGGGAGCTGCCTTCTTGAACTGCTGCAGTCCATGTGGTGTAGGTACGCCCACAGTGCTGTTAGGAAGGGAGCTCCAGGATTTTGACCAGTGAGAGTGAAGGAACGGTGATATATTTCTCAGTCAGGATGGTGAGTGGCTTGGAGGGGAACCTCCAGTTGGTGCTGTTCCCATCTATCTGCTGCCCATGTCCTTCCAAATGGTAGTGGTCATGGGTTTGGAAGATGCTGTCAAAGGAGCCTTGGTGAATTCCTGCAGTGCATCTTGCAGATTGTACACACTGCTGCTATTGTGTGTCGGTGGCGGAGGGAGTGAATGTTTATGGATGTGGTGCCAATCAAGCAGGCTGCTTTGTCCTGGATGGTGTCAAGCTTCTTGAGTGTTGTGGGAGCTGCACTCATCCAGGTAAGTGGGGAGTATTCCATCATGCTCCTGACTTGTGCCTAGTAGATACGGACTGAGTTTGGGGAGTCAGGAGGTGGGTTACTTGTCGCATGATTTCTAGCCTCTCAACTGCTCTTGTAGCCATAGTATTTATATGGCTAGTCCAGTTCAGTTTCTGGTCAATGGTAACTCCCATGATGTTGACAGTGGGGGATTCAGCGATGATAATGCTATTGAACATTAAGGGGTGATGGTTGGATTCTCTCTTTTTGGAGATGGTCATTGCCTGACAATTGTATGGTACAAACGTTACTTGCCACTTGTCAGCCCAAGCCCGGATATTGCCCAGGTCTTGCTGCATTTGGACATGGACTGCTTCAGTATCTGAGGAGTTGCAAATGGTGCGGAACATCGTGCAATCATCAGTGAACATCCCCACTTCTGGCCTTATGATCGTAGGAAGGTCATGGATGAAGCAGCTGAAGATAGTTGGGTCAAGGACACTACCCTGAGGAACTCCTGCAGAGTTGTCCTGGAGCTGAGGTGACTGACCTCCAACAACAATGACCATCTTCCTTTGTGCTAGGTATGATTCCAACCAGTGGAGAGTTTCCCCCTGATTCCCATTGACTCCGGTTTTGCTAGGGCTCCTTGATGCCACACTCCGTCAAATGTTGCCTTGATGTCAATGGCAGTGACTCTCCTCACCTCGGGAGTTCAGCCCTTTTGTCCATGTTTGAACCAAGGCTGTGATGAGATCAGGAGCTGAGTGGCCCTGGCAGAACCCAAACAGAGCGTCAGCGAGCAGGCTATTGCTGAGCATGTGCCACTTGATAGGGTATTTTAGAGGTCATTTAAGAGTCAACCACGTTGCTATGGGTCTGGAGTCCCATGTAGACCAGATCAGGTAAGGATGGCGGTTTTCTAAATTCCTAGTGAGCCAGATGGATTTTTATGACAATCAACAAGTGGCTTCATGGTCACCATTGCTGAGACTAGGAATTTTACTCTCCCACCGAAGTCAATGAAGTTTGGAATGGCTCCCCACATTTTACAGCAGCATGGCCGTAAAATTCCAGCCTAGCTTTTAATTCCAGATTTGTCAATTGAATTTAAATTCCACCAGGTGGCATTTGAACTCCTGTGTCCCCAGAACATTAGTCTGGGCCTCTGGATTACGAGCCCAGTGACAATACCATGAGACCACTGGCTCCCCATGACATAGGCATTGATTGTAGTGCTTTTTGGCATCATGCCTTGGCTTTCTGAGAGGTGTCATCAGCCACATTTTAAATGGGTAATCCTTGTCTCTGAGCAGTTATTGGTAACTCTATTTCCAGGTGCAAAAAGATCATGAAGGGTGGACTGCTGTGAACACAAACATCAGAGCAGTTGCTGGGAATCTTGCAGACTTGCACAAAGATCTTTCTATGGTTGTACACCAGTTGGATGTTGATGGGATAGGATGATCTGGAGTGCCCTGACTGCCATGTGTGTGCAGTTGATGATACCTGGGTACCTGTGGGAAGCCAACCAGAAACACAAAGCCAAGAGCCTGCCCATTCTGACTGACGCCATTGTAGGCAAAGTTAGCATAATTGTTGGCTCTGGCAAACAAGCCATCGGTCACCTGCCTTGTGCATTTGTAGGCTGCTGACCGCAAGATCCTGCAAATGGTTCCAGCAGAGCCCTGCAGGGATCCAGAGACAAGTTAATCAATGAATGTGGTGGTGACTTTGCCACTGTTTAAAGTATGGTCACCAGGTATGGCAGCAGATCTTCCAGGTATCTCGTGCTGTCAGACAGAACAATCTGAGCCTCCTGAGAAACTGCCATTCCAACCGGCCAAGGAGACTTGTAGATGTAACTGCTCAGATCTCCTGTGAGCTGCACCTCTCTGCTACTTGGCTCTCTCCTGTGCAGCTACAAGTCTGTGGCCTCATTGTGTTTGAGATATGGACTCAGATTTTGGAGACTAACTGGCTAACTGTTGTAGGGTGTCTGAGTTGTAATATTAATGATAGAGTTGATCTGCAGACACTTCTTGGGTGGAAACGTTAATTTTATTTACAATATACTCAGCAGCAACTACACATGTGCTTCCAACTCCAACTCTACCTCCACACAAACTGTTGAGGAACCCCGCGCTACTCTTCTGTTGGTTACTACAGATCATGTAATCTTGCCTAACAAGTATTATTCTTAAAGGTACGTTACACACTAAATAAAACCATAATTACTAGATTCCTCCCCCTTTAACTCAGCTATACAAATATTTACAAGTGCATATTTTTCAAGACTACATAATATTTACGCTGGGTAAGGAATTTAGAAGTTCAGTCTTTCAGGTGGTTTCCTGGTACATGTGGAACGTTGCAGCTCCACAACTTCAGATTCTTTATCAGGAATCTCCTTTTCCGGAGTTGCCTGAACATCAGGTGCTTTGCTGGGCACTTGCAGTTCTGTATCCTCAACTCTTACAGGGACATCAGGCATGTCAGTGCTGAGTTGAGTAACCTCAACAGGAAACACAGACCCTGGTCATGAGCACTGGTGGAACCAAATCTTGGTGATTTGTCTCTTTCTTCCTTAAATGCTTCACATGTTTACAAATGACCTGACCTTCCCCCTCCACGTGGTAAGATAGAGGCCCGGTCACCGCGCTTATTTCACAAGGTAACCATTTTGGTCCTTCCCCAAAGTTTTTCACGAATACCGGCTCTCCCATGGTAAATTTCCTTCCCTTCTAAATTCAGCATTATTCAGCTCAATCTCCTCCTGAGATGGCATTTCAACAGTAACACCTATTGTTGTGTGAGGGATAGTCATGTAATGAAAAACAAAGCATGCTAGCTTGGTTGCCAAGGAATCACCAGTTAGCTTTTAAATGCCTGCCTTGAATGTTTGAACTGCCCTTTTGACCAGTCCGTTTGAGGAAGGGTGGTACGGTGCAGTTTTCACATGAGTGATACCTTTGAGGCTGATAAACTGTTGAAGCTCAGCACTCGTAAATGCAGTGCCGCTATCGGAAATGACTACTTGTGGTGGTCCGTGAATGGCAAAACTCTGATGCAGTTTCTCAATTGTAGCGGCCGACGTTGGTGACTTCACCTCATATACGTCCAACCATTTTGAATAAGCATCAACAATGAGCAGAAACATTGTCCCCAGGAAAGGTCCAACGTAGTCAATGTGTAACCTTACCCAGGATCTACCTGGCCGCTCCCCATGGGTGTAACAGAGCTGTCACTGGAAAATTTTGCAGTTGCTAATAATGCACACAGTGCTTTACTAAACTCTCTATTTTGTCATCCATCCCAAGCCCATAGATAGCTGTGTGCTATGGTCTGCATTTGGGAAATTCCTGGATGGGCAGTTCAATTAAAAGTGGCTCCCTTCCCTTTGGAGGAACTATCACTTGTGCTCCCCACAATAAGATGCCACCCTGGCTGGTTACAGTTTCATTTCATCAGATACGGGCTCCTGTGACAAACCATGTAGCACTTGTTCTCTGAGATAGGACTGGGTCTCAACTTGTCCAGTCTCTCATCGGTCGAGCACACACCGGCGAGGAATCTAAGAAATTTAACAGTAAAACAAGTTCCTGTGGAACTGGGACATGCTCATCATTTTCTTGTAAAGACAAATGACTAAGGGCATCGGCATTTGCGATTTGATTGCCAGGTCTATGCATGAAAGCCAGTTCATATGCTGCCAGAATTAAGGCCGATCGTTGCATTCTTGCTAAGGCTATGGGTAGTCTAGTCTTTTCCTCACTTAATAAACCTAACAATGGTTTGTGGTCTGAAATGTCTGTAAATGGCGGCCATGTACATACTGGTGAAATTTCTTGACACCAAAGATGATGGACAGGCCTTTTTCTATCTGCGAGTATCCCTTTTCCACTGTGGTGAGCGTTCTTGATACGTAACCTATTGGCCATTCTGTGCCATTGTCCATCCAATGAGAGAGCAGTGCTCCCACTCCATAGGGAGATGCATCACATGTCAGCACAAACTCTTTCGCCTGGTCATAACACACTAATAGATTGGACGAATGCAACATATGTTTCACTTTTATGAAAGCTGCTTTCTGGGGCACCTCCTAAGACCAACATTGATTTCTTTTGAGTAGAGAATGCAGGAGTCCAGCACTGTAGACAAATAGTGTAAAAACCGCCAATAATAGTTGATCATTCCTAGGAATGATTTGAGATCTGAGGCGTTCTTTGGTGCAGGTGCCTCTCTTATGGCTCTCTCTTTCTCCTCAACCGGGGGGAGACCATGTGAATCTACCCGGTGACCCAAATAGATTATCTCCCCAACTTGAAACATGCACTTTTCTATTTTTTAAACGCACTCCAGCTTGCAAGAAGCATTTTAAGACTTCTTCTAAGTTTGCCAAATGCTCTTTTTCAGTGAATCCTGTCACCAATACATTGTCTAAATAGACTACAACCTGCGGCAGTCCCTGCAGTTGGCTTTCCATTGTTCTCTGAAAGATGGCACAAGTGGAGAAGACACTGAACGACAATTGTGTACATTGGTACAACAATTTGTGGGTATCAATTGTGACAAATTCTCGGGAGGCATTACCAAATCTAATTGTTGATAAGCATGACTCATGGTCAAGCTTTGAGTAAATTGTTCCTCCTGCCAACTTGGCATACAGGTCTTCGATTTTTGAAATGGGGTACCTTTCTGGTTTAGCTACTTAATTAACCGTCAGTTTGTAGTCTCCACAAATTCGAACACTTTGGTCAGGTTTAAGAACGGGGACTATGGATGCTGCCCATTCTGAGAGTTGAACAGGTTGTATAACGCCCAGTTTCCCTAGTCTGTTCAGTTCAATGTCAACTTTTTCTCGCAGGGTATATGGCACCGGTCTCACATTCATGAAGTGAGTGTTGCTTCCAGATCCACATGAATCTTAGCCTACAGGCCCTGGATTTTCCCCATTTTGTCTTTGAAGATGGTGGCGTACTTTCTAAGTAGCTCTGGTTCTCAACTGGAAAATTTCAGCCCATTCTAACTTAATCTCCTTTAACCAATTTCACCCCAGGACACTTGGCCCTTCGTCTGTTCCCACTATCAAGGGTAGCTTTGCTGATTGGCTTCCATAATGGGCAGTTACTCGGCTTATGTCTTTTACTTGAATGTCTTCACCCATATATGTTTTTAGCTTGGTGGCTGTTTCTTCTAAACTTAACTGATATTCACCATTATTCAGATATCTGAAGGTATGTTCCCCAATTACTGTAGTGGAAGCTCTTGTGTCCACTTCCACTCTAACAGGTTTGCCATTTATTTTCACTGTGACAAATTTTGGTTCTGTCTTTCCAACTTTCAGATTAAACAACGAGTAAATGTTTGAATTTGTTGTTTCAGGCTCTTCTACATTGTAGCTTTCATTGGGCTTCTCCTTTTGTTTACAAGCCTGCTTCAATCTTTCCTTGCACTGCCTCATCATATGTCCATTCCTGTGACAATAGTAGCATTCGATTTAAAACTGCTGACCGCTAAAGGGCTAATTGTTTCTACCTCAATTAAAATTATTCTTCTTTTTCACTGCTAACTTATTTTTCTTTATTCTTTGGCTAGCGGAGGCTGTTACCCTCTTCTCGGCAGAGTCTCGCTTTTTCCTGCCTCTTTAGTCTGAGGTTTCCAGGCTGATGTGAAGGATATGCCATTTTGCGCACCCTGTATTGCTTTTGAATCTCTTACTGTGCTTTCCATGGCCAGTGCTATCTCTCGCGCCTTCTTAAGACCCAGGTTCACTTCGGACAATAATCTTTTCTGAATCAGGTCCTCTTTCACACCACACATTAAACGATCGCTGAGCATGTCATTCAGAGCTGTACCGAACTCACAATGTTCCGTTAGTTGCTTCAGATTTGCCGCTTAGCGTGCAATTGTCTCACCCGGGGCTCTATTTCACAAATTAAACCTGCACCTCTGCATCGTGACTGAGGGCTTGGGTTGAAATTGGCCCTTCACGAGGTCCACCAATTCATTGAAATTCTTCGAATCTGGGCCACTGGGTGCCTTCAAACTTCAAATCAGACTGTAGGTTTTGCTCCCACAAGTACCCAAGAGGATCGCTTGCCTCTTCGCTTTCCCTGTAATCTTGTTCGCTTGAAAAAAGAATGTGCGGCATTCTATCTATTGAGATCAATCATCTGTGGCTGGGTCAAAAGGATCAATTCTCCCAAATTGTGGCATTTTGAAAGGGGATAGCTTCTTCAATTCTAATGGAGCTTGCTACATACAATCACTGGGCGAGGTACAGTGCCGATTTCTTTTTAACTTGATTTCTTCTGTTCAATTCTGTTTTATCCTTGTTGCCAGTTTGTTGTAGGGTGGCTATGTTGTACTATTTGTGATAGAGTTGATCAGTAGATACTTCGTGGGTGGAAACTGTAAATGTATTTACAATATGCTCAGCAGCAACTACACGTGTGCTTTCAACTCCATCTCTATCTTTACATTGACTGCTGAGGTAGACTGCACTACTCTCCTATTGGTCCCTACAGATCATGTGATCTTGCCTAACAAGCATTCTTCTTAAAGATACATTAAACACCAAATAAAACCAAAATTACTGCACTAACTATAAACCAAAAATATCACATGTGAGTGTGTTCAAGATACTGCTGGTTACCATAATAGGAATAGGGATGAGATTCAGTGGGCCAAATGCCCTTTTCCTGTTGGTAACTGATCTACCTTCTTAAAGTCCACAAGTTAGTTCAGAGTTAAAGAAATACTCTAAGGTCATCTGCAGACATTTTAATGACAAATGGGCTCACACTGTGGGTAATTTATTACAGCGATAAAGAAGGGATTGATTTGCAATAAATTACTACCTGAACACTACATGTCTCACTACTTAAATGGTGAAAGCGGCTTGGCTAAAGCACTCTTAATAAAAGACACAGTAGTTCAGGGAACAGCTGTTCAAATGTGCTGATTGCAATACCTTTTGCCCCTTTCAGTTTTGTTCTTAATCAAAGTCAGCCCTGGCTTTTATGAAGTGATGCCTGGGGAAGGCTGAGAGCCGTTCCCAGATCTGAGCACAGTTTTGGTTGGCACTGTTATTGATTCATTATTCTTTTGCTCTATCAGAGGCAAGCTGAAGGAGCACACTAACCTACCAAAATTGAAACCAATACTTGGGAAAGAAAAATATATTTCAATTTAAAGATAAATGTTACATGGGCTTGATTTTTTTTTATATCACATCAGTAATATTAGAAAGGAAGGACTATCATTTATATCACACCATCCACAACCTCAGGATATCCCAAAGTGCTTCATAGCCGATGAAACACTTTTCCAAATTGACTCAATTCTGTAATGTCGGAAATGTAGTAGCCATTTTGTGTAAAGCACAAGCAGCAATGTGACGGTTATTTTAAAGCAATATTTTGAGCAGGACTCCAGGGAGAACTCTACTCTTTTTTGAATAATGCCTTGGGATTTTTTTTCATTCATCCATGGCCCAGCATTTATTACACATCCCTAACTGCCCACGGTAGCCACCTTCTTGAATACATCTCCAGAGGCTTGAGTACATAACATGGCCAACACTGAGGTAGAGCAACGTCAGAGTGATTTGCAGGGTGACCAACTCTTAAGAAATAAAATAAGGGACGCTTCGACTGATGGAATGGAGGGGGTTGGGGGGGAGGGGGTGGTTGCTGGCGATAATCCCTTAAAATGCAGGACAGCTGGTTACCCTGGTTGTTTGCTAGGCACTTTCAAAGGGAATTTCAGTGTCAATCACATTACTGGGGGCCTGGAGTCACATATAGGGTCAGTTCGGGTAAGTACAGCAGATTTCCTTGCCTAAAGGACGTCAGTCACCTAAATAGGTTTTTAATAGTAGTAGTTTCATGTTCACCATTATTGATACCAGATTTATTTAATTAATTAATTAATTTGCCACCTGTCATTTGAACACATGCTTCAGTATTACCTGTTCTGGATTACTAGCCCAGTAACATAACCGCTATGTCACCATTCTCTTTTATAGCCACTAGAGATGGTGAATGGGCCTCAGTTTAACGTCTCATTGGAAAGCCAACACTCTCATATTACTCCACCTCAGTGTTAGCCATATTATGTGCTCAAATCCCTGGAGAGGGACTTGAATGAACCCACAATTTTCTGACTCAGATGTGGAAGTGCAATCCATTGAGCTCTTGATAACAGCACTGTTCTAAATTAGGCAGAATGCCAATTCTAAAGGCTAGCTTTTGTCAGACTCTGCTGGCGGCAGAGAATTGGTGGAAAATTGGGAGCGTGACCAGTTATCTACTCAATGGGGACCACACACTATGCTGATTTGGCCATGTATCGATTCCTCCATCGTCACTGGTCAGTACCCAGAATTCACTACCGAACAGCACTGTGCAAGTACCTTCATCACAGCAATTCAAGGATTAACCCCACCATCACCTTCTCAGGACAATTAGTGTAAAGGCAACAGTGTAACTTTGTCATTGCCACCCACATCCCGAGAACAAATTTTTAAAAAATACCCTAAAGTCTGATTCTGGTGAGATTGATGTTGATCCTTATTTTCTGACAGAGTTTAAAATGGTGGCAAAGATTTTAGATTCTTAAGTTATCATAAAGCCAATTATCTGATGGGCATATCCAGAGTTGCCAACCACTTATAAACAACAACAGGCATGGGCATGATGTGGAGCTGTTGCAGAGTGGATATTACCCATACAAAAAGATCTAGCATGGGAAGGAAACTGCCATCAGTTGAACCCACAGGTAGTTCCATTTAATTGTAGTCATCCTGCATGATGCTGTCCTATTGTTGGATTTACCCTTCTTATGCAGTCCTGGAGAGACAGACTAACCAGTGACTTTCTGTTCATGTGTGCAGCTACACACTAGTCATCTCATTACAAGTCTGTGTAGTGAGCACCTGAACCTAGCAGTGTGGGTTTTCTTCTATTGTGGTGGCCACAAAAGAGGAGTGAATGTAAATAACCCAATGGATGGCAATAATGGAAGATTATGTATGTATTTTTTATTTATTCATTCATGGGATGTGGGTGCCTCTGGCTAGATCAGTATTTATTGCCCAACCCTAGTTGTCCTCGAGAAGGTGCTGGTGAGCCACCTTCTTGAACCACTGCAGTCCACGTGATGTAGATATACGCACAGTGCTGTTAGGAAGGGTGTTCCAGTATTTTGACCCAGTGACAGTGAACGAATGATGATGTATTTCCAAGTCAGGATGGTGTGTGGTGTTCCCATGCATCTGCTGCCCTTGTCCTTTGAGGTGGTAGAGGTCATGGTTTTGGAAGGTGCTGTTGACCATGTAAGGATAAACTTTAATGTAGTGCAATGGAAGAGGTTCTATCAGAGATCTGTGAAATGGTTGTAGATGATTTAAGGATGTCCCCTATTCTCCCAAATATAAGTCTTATTGGTTTAAATCTCCTTTCATTCTTGATTCTATTATATCTTTTGACGGGCCATGTTGTAATATGCCTTTAAGGGATATCAGCATGGCATCAGTGGAAGGGAAGTGTGTCATGTGACCCAGTCTTTGTTTCGCTTTTGCTTTGAGTAGAGCACACACACTCAGAGCTTTGATCTCTTCAGCTTATTATCTATGTATAAGAGTTCTCATGTGCCTCGTCTTAATAAATGAATCCACAATGTGCTTATCCAATCTCTTATGAGTGATTGGTGCTTTGTGTCTTGAACAGTAAATAAGCCTAAAGTATTATTTATACAATTATGATAATATGACAGGCCATTTCACACACTGAAGATTGAATGAGCTAAGGTGGTCCTGCATTGAAGAGTGCCATAGACTCATCCACTCTTAGAAACTTGCAAATAAATATTTGAAGAGGTAGCTCAGCATCCTGGCAATACCAATTTTCCTCTGGTGGGAGAGCTTTTTTTTAATTCTTTCATGGGGTGTGGGCATCACTGGCTGGCCCAGCATTTATTGCCCATCCCTTGAAAAGCCCAGAAATTCATTAGAGCTCAACCATTTAGGGCTGATGTCAGGAAGCAATTATTAACATAAAGGTTAGTGGGAATCTAGAACCGTAGAATCATAAAATCATAGAATGGTTCCAGCAGAAGGAGGCCATTTGGCCCATTGTGCCCATGCCAGCTCCCTGGAAGAACAACTCCCCTCATTCCACTCCCCCATCCTTTTCCTAGCATTACAAATGTTCTTTCTTCAGAAAATTATCCAATTCCCTTTTGAAAGCCATGATTAAATATGCTACCACCATGCCCTCACTGATATGCAAACAAAGTTTTCCTCAAGTCACTTTTGGTTCTTTTGATATTCACTTTTAATCAGTATCCTCTGGTCATGGACCCTTCTGCCAATGGGAACAGGGGCTCTCTTTCTACTCTGTAAAAGTCCCTCATGATTTTGAGCACCTCTCTTCTCAACCTTCTCTTCTCTAAGCAGAACAGACTGAGTTTCTCCAATTTATCCCCAAAACTGAAGAGCCTAATCCTTAGAATCAATCTTTTCTGCACCCTCGAAAATGCCCTCACATCCTTCCTGAAGTGTGGCATCCACCAGTTGAGGCTGGACCAGGGTTGTATAAAGGTTCACAAATAAACTCTTTGATTTTGAATCTGTGGCCAAGATTTTCAGCTTGGCATGTGGGTGCGTGCCCGACACAGCTGAGCATGAATTAGCATGCATGGTGTTGGGCAAGAGTCCTGACGTCATTGTTCACTTGCGCGATATTTGTGTGCACTCGCCGACAATTAAGAGGCATATTAAGGCCCTTTAGCAGCTATTAAGTAGAATTTTTCACTGCCTGTCCAACCTTATGGTTTGCAGGCAGGCGAATAGGCCAGAAAACCCTTGCATGTTTTGCAAAACCTCATCCAATAGCAGGATTTTTTAAATTCACAGGATGTGGGCTTCGGTGGCTGGGCCAGGGTTTATTGCCCATGCCTAGTTGCCCTTGAGAAGGTGCTGGTGAGCTGCCTTCTTGAACCGCTGCAGTTCATGTGGTGTAAGTACACCCACACTGCTGTAAGGAAGTTCCAAGATTTTGACTCAATGACAGTGAAGGGACAGCGATATATTTCCAAGTCAGGATCGTGAGCGGCTTGGAGGGAAAATTGCAGGTGGTGGTGTTCCCATCTATCTGCTGCCCTTGTCCTTTGAAGTGGCAGAAGTCATGGTTTTGGAAGGTGCTGTCGAAGGAGCCTTGGTGAGTTCCTGCAGTGCATCTCATAGACGGTACACACTGCTGCTACTGTGTGTTGGTGGTGGAAGGAATGAATGTTTAAGGTGGTGGGTGGGGTGCCTGTCAAGCGGGCTGCTTTGTCCTAGATAGTTTTGAAACTAGTGAATGTTGTTGGCATTGCCCTCATCCAAGCAAGTGGAGAGCATTCTATCACACCCCTGACTTATGCCTTAATGATGATGGTCAGAGTTTGGGGAGTCAGGAAGTGGGTTACTTTCTGCAGAATTCCCAGCCCCTGACCTGCTCTTATAGCTGCAGTATTTATATGGCTAGTCTAGTTCAGTTTCTGGTCAATGGTAACCCCCCGGGATGTTGATATTGGGGGATTCAGTGTTAGTAATGCCATTGAACATCAAGGGGCGATGGTTGGATTTTCTCTTGCTGAAGATGGTCATTACCTGACACTTGTGTGGTAGTAATGTTACTTACCACTTGTCAGCCCAAGCCTGGATATTGTCCAGGTCTTAATGCATTTGGACATGGACTGCTTCAGTATCTGAGGAGTCGCGAATGGTGCTGAACATTGTGCAATCATCATTGAACATCCCCACTTCTGACCTTATGATGGAGGGAAGGTCATTGATGAAGCAGCTGAAGATGGTTGGGCCGAGGACACTACCTTGAGGAACTCCTGCAGTGAGGTCCTGGAACTGAGAAGATTGGCCTCCAACAACCACAACCATCTTCCTTTGTGTTAGGTATGACTCCAACCAGTGGAGAGTTTTCCCCCTGATTCCCACTGACTCCAGTTTTGCTAGGGCTCCTTGATGCCACACTCTGTCAAATGCTGCATTGATGTCAAGGACAGTCACTCTCACCTCACCTCGGGAGTTCAGCTCTTTTGTCCATATTTGAACTAAGGCTGTAATGAGGTCAGGAGCTGAGTGGCCCTGGCAGAACCCAAACTGGACATCAGTGAGCAGGTTATTGTTAAGCAAGTGCCACTTGATAGCACTGTTGATCACCCCTTCCATTGCTTTACTGATGATTGAGAGTAGACTGATGGGGTGGTAATTGGCCAGGTTGGATTTCTCTTGCTTTTTGTGTACAGGACATACCTGGGCAATTTTCCACATAGCCAGGTAGATGCTAGTGTTGTAGCTGTACTGGAACAGCTTGGTTAGGGGTGCAGCAATTTCTGGAGCACAAGTTTTCAGTACTATTGCTGGAATATTGTCAGGGCCCATAGCCTTTGCAGTATCCAGTGCCTTCAGCCATTTCTTGACATCACATGGAGTGAACTGAATCGGCTGAAGACTGGCATCTGTGATGCTGGGGACCTCCGGAGGAGGCCAAGATGGATCATCCACTCAGCACTTCTGGCTAAAGATTGTAGCAAATGCTTCAGCCTTATCTTTTGCACTGATGTGCTGGGCTCCCCCATCATTGAGGATGGGGATATTTGTGGAGTTTCCTCATGGGGGGATGAGATTTCCAACAATGAATAAAAAGAAATTATTTTTTTAAAAACTCATTTTTAACATGTCTCTCTTCATGTGACTGAGTCACGTGTGGGGACATGTTTATACTATTTGTGAAATATTCATTTTTCATTTTAAAAATCTTCAGCACCCTGAGGCAGCTCCGTGCCTTGAGGGAGCTGTCACTGAGTGCACCCCCAGGCATGGGCAGACTTCTGCGCTCGCCCTCCTCCTGTCCGCACTCTGGCAGCGCTGAGGCGTTTTAGGTGGGCACCGGCAATTTCATGACTGCTCCAGGGCCCGCCTGACGAGGGGGAAATCCTGCCCTATGTCTATAATTATAAAGCTCAGGACCCCATTAACCACTTCCTCAACCTGTCCTGCCACCTTCAACTACTTCTGCTTATATAGGCCCCAAGCCCCTTTGCTCTTGCAGCTCCTTCAGAATTGTACCCTTCATTTTACATTGCCTCTCCTCATTCTTCCAACGAAAATATATCACTTCATTTTTCTCTGTATTAAACTTCATCTGCTACCTGTCCATCTATTCCACCCAACCTGCCTGTATCCTCTTGAAGTCTATTGCTATCCTCCTCGCAGTTCACAGTACTTCCAAGTTCTGTGACATGCACATTTTGAAATTGTATCAGCACAGCCAAGTGTAGGTCACTAATATAGATTAAGAAAGGTACTGGTCCCTGGGGAACCTTATTATATACCTTCCTCCAGACTGAAAGACAACAGTTCACCACTCTTCTGTTTCCTGTCAGTCAGCCAATTCCTTATCCATACAGGTACATGCATTCACATACAATGACTCAAATCTAGACATAATCACAATCATTGTTCTTCTGACCCCACACAATGCCTTTCTGTTTCTTACTCTATCATTATCTGTCTCTCCTAATTCTTTGTCCTCTGTGTTTTTCCTTACTAATATTTTCAGGTTCCCACACCTTTGCCAAGTTATTTTGAACTCTGTCCAACAGCATAAGCAAACCACCCCCTCAGGATAATAGTCCTGGCTGTGTTCAGCTGCAATTTGTCCGGCCTGTACAAGTCCCACCTCCCCTAAAACCAGTCCTAATGTCTCAGGAATCCAAAACCCTTCCTCCTGCACTATCTCTCCAGCCACACATTCATCTGCTATTTCCTTCTATTTCAATACTCACTAGCTGGTGACATCACGAGTAATTTGATAATTACCTTTTAGATCCTGTTTTCTAGTCTCCATTCTAGCTCCCTAAAACCTGCCTCCAGGACTTTATCCCACTTTCTAAATATGCCCCAGGCATCAATATAGAGCATGACCGCTGCCTTTCCACCCTGCCCCCCTCAGAGCGCTCTGCAGCCACTCCTGGACCCTGACTAGGAGGTGACATACCATCCTGGATTCATATCTGCAGCCACAGAAAGGCTTGCCTGTTCCCCTAAGTATAGAATTCCCCATCACTTTTGCTTTCCCAGTCTTATTCCTGCCTCCCCTTACAGCTGAGCCAGCCATGGTGCCACTGACCTAGCTTTGGTTACACTTCCCAGGTGAACCATCACTCTCACAAGTATCCAGCACTGAATACTGGTTGGAAAGTGTGATGGATTCCAGGGACTTCTGCACAACCTGCCTGGCAGTAACCCATTCCCTCTTTCCCTGCACACCCTTAATTTTCAGGTGAATACCTCTAAAAATGTGCCATCCATGTAGCTCTGAGCCCTTCAGATGCATCACGCCACTGACCCAAAACTTGAGATCCTCCAATTGCTGACACTTCCTGCACGTGCAGTTGCCCGGGGTACAAGCAGCATCCTGGAGTTTCCACATGTAACAGGATGCGCATTCCACAGGACCAAGCTGCCCTTCCATTCCTCTTTTTATTCGACTATTAACTGACTTAACAGAGATAAACTTAAGACATAAATAAAGGCTCATTAGCAACTCCCCAGTCATTTGTTTCTTTTGTGCTTTCATCACTTTATTTTACAAGGGGGTTAATTGATTTTACTTACCACTTATTATCCAAATATCTCAGATTTTATATTACTGAAAAATTCAGAACCCTTTAATGTTACCACCCCTTGTTATTTAATTTGAACTTTATTCCCTTAAATCTAGGCAATTAATTGATCATTGATTGTAATTAAATGAAAAATGATCAAATTGGCGTTGGTTTTTATGCAACTTAATTGATCTAGCTTTAGTTTGCAGCTGATTAATTTAAATTAAATTCAAATTAAATTAAAAGTTTACTAGTATACTCGCCCCACATAATTCCTTGTGGTACTTCTTTTCTTCTCTCACTCAGCTAAGAGCCTTATGACAGATCACAGGGCCGCTCCCGTCCCCAGCTTCACCTTCCGTGCTGCTCCAGTCCCCAGCAACACGTTTTGTGCTGGCGTTTCTACCATTTCTAGGAACAGGCTGTTGAGGCTGGAGGCCAACTGAAAAAGTCAAGCCTGTGATTGGCAGATTTTTGTTGCGGAAGCATTGCCCAGAGAAAACAAGAAGCCAGCGAAACATGCGCCTTCTCATCCCACTGTCTTCCTCTGCAGCAAATGAGGCAGAGGCTGCCATGCCAGAATGGGGCTCCTAAGCCACACCAGGCAACGCTTAACACTGAGTTGACCACCATGGTGTAAACCACTGGCCCGAATTTCCCTGTTGGCGAGTTGGAGGTGGGGCCCGCTCGCCGACATGAAAATGATGCGGGATGACATCAGGGGCTCCCCCCACCCGATGTCTTCCCGGTCCATTTAAATATTCAGGAAGGCAAGTGGACGGCCAAATCAGCTGTGCGCCCGCCGACTTGTCAATGGCCAATTGAGGCCATTGACAGGATCATTAAAACAATTAAAGGACCTGCCCGTCCAACCTTAAGGTTGGTGAACAGGCCAGGAGCCCCAGCAGGCAATAGAATAAACATGAAACCTCATCCACCGGCGGGATGAGATTTCACGTCCGTTTTAAAAATCTTTCATAAACTTTATGTGATATTTATTAACATGTCCCGTCTCGTGTGACATTGTCACATGAGGGGGACATTTTAATAATTTTTTTATTTTTCTATTTTTGAGGTTTTTCAAACTTTCACCAATCTCCCTGAGACAGCACTTAGTCTCAGGGAGCAATGGGGAGTCCCTCCCCCTCACCTCATAGCGCTTCCCATCGGACAGCCCGCTGGGCGGGCCTTAATTGGCCCACTCACTCAAAATGTCGGCGGGGCCCGTTTCGGCGGCGGAGTTCAGCTGCCCGCCCGCCACAGACCCAGTCGGGCCCGTCCGCCCATCGAGGGCTAAATTCTGCCCATCGTTTTACGGGATGGAAGGCTGCCATGGGAAGGGTTACAAAACCCAGATGGTTTTAAGATATCAAACAAACACGCTCTAATTATCTGACAGAATAGGTTCAAGGTGCTGAATGGCATACTCATACTCCTTTGTTAAGAAAGACTTGAATTTACACAGCGCCTTACACAACCACCAGACATCTCAAAGCACTTTCAACCAGCAAAATACTCTTTTGATTTGCAGCCACCATTGTAATATGGGAAACATGGCAACCAAATTGCACAGAGGAAGCTTCTACAAACAGCAATGTGATCGTGACTAAATAATCTGTTATAGAGATGTTGATTAAGGGAGGAATGTTGCCCAGGAATCTGGGGAGAACTTCCCTGCTCTTCTTCAAAATAGCACCACAGAATTGTATACATCCAGCTGAGAGGGCAGACGAGACCTCAGTTTAACATCGTATTCAAAATACAGCACCTCTGACAGTGCAGCATTCCCTCAGAGCTGCACTGGAGTGTCTGTCTAGATTGTTATACTCAAGTCCTGGAATGGGATTTGAGTCCAAATCTTCTGCCTGACAAGAGGTACTGCTACCAATTGAGCCACAGATTCTTATTTAAACTACTATGGAAGCAATGTGCTAGCCTTCAATCTAAGTGCTTGAGTGTGTCTGTTCCTTCAATCCTCAGATTGCTCACAATGCCCAAAGACAAATCTTTCAGGGGAATGCACAATATCTTGGATCAACACCTGACTCTCAGAATCAAAGAATTGTTACGGTGTAAAAGGAAGCTATTCGGCCCATCGTGTCTGCACTGGCTCTCTTGAGCATTTAAACTTAGAGCCAATCTCCTGCCTTTTCCTCATAACCCTGCACATTGTTTCTATTTAGATAATCATCAAATACCCTCTTGAATGCTTCAATTGAAGCTGCCTCCACCAGACTTCCAGGCAATGTATTCCAAACCCTAACTGTTCAATGTATGAAAATGTTTTTTCTCACCTCGCATTTGCTTCTTTTGCAAAACACTTTAAAACTATACCCTCTGGTTCTCGATCTGTTTATGAGTAGGAACAGTTACTACTTTGTCCAGACTGCTCATGATTTTGAAACCTTCCGCTGAGTCTCCTCTTAACCTTCTTCCCAACTTTTCTAATCTTTCCTCGTAACTGAAGTGTTTCATCCCTGGAATCACTCTCATAAATCTCTTCTACACTCTCTCCAATGCATTCACATCCTTCCTATAGTGTGGTGCCTGGAACAATACTCCAGCTGAGGCCTAACCAGTGTCTTATATAAGTTCATCATAACCTCCCTGCTCTTGTACTCTATGCCCCTATTAAAGAAGCCTAGAATACTGTATGCTTTAGAAACAGCTCTCTCTACTCGTTCTGCCACCTTTAATGACTTATGTACATATACATCCAGGTCTCTCTGCTCCTGCACACCCTTTAGAATAGTATCCTTTATTTTATACTGTCTCTCCATGTTCTTTGTGCCAAAGTGTATCATCTCACACTTCTTCGCATTGAACTTCATCTGCCACCTATCTGCCCACTCCACCAATGTGTCAATGTCCTTTGAAGCTCTACATTGTCCTACTCACAGTTCACAGTTCTCCCAAGTTTTGTGTCATCTGCAAACTTTGAAATTGTTCCCTGCACACCAAGATCTAGATCATTTATATATATCAGCAAAAGCAAGGGTCCCAATACCAATCCCTGGGGAACTCCACTACAAACTTTCTTCCAGCCTGAAAAACACCCATCACTCATTACTTTCTGTTTCCTATCCCTCAGCCAATTTTGAATCCATGTTGCTACTGCCCCTGTTGTTCCATGACCTATAGCTTTCCTCACAAGTCTGTTGTGTGGCACTGTATCAAACACCTTTTAGAAGTCCATATACACCACATCTATGGCCTTGCCCTCATCAACCATCTCTGTTACCTTGTCGAAAGGCTCCAGCAAGTAGTTTTACACGATTTTCCTTTAACAAATCCATGCTGACTCTTCTGAATCAATCTCCGTTTTTCCATGTGACTATTAATTCTATTCCGAAAAATTGTTTCTAGAAGTTTCCCCACCAGAGTTAAACTGACAGGTCTGTAATTGCAGGGCAGATCTTTATAACCTTTTTTGAACAAGGGCATAACGTTTGCAATTTTATAGTCCTCCGGCACCTCCCCTGAATCCAGGGAACATTGAAAGATTATTGCCAGTGCCTCTGCAATTTCCACTCTCACTCCCTTCAATATTCTTGGATGCATCTCAACCAGTCCCTGTGCTTTATCAACTTTAAGTACTGACAATTTATCCAATACCTCCTCCTTATCAATTTTAAGCCCTTCCAGTAACAGAGTTTTCTCCTCTGTCACTATGGCCTGGGCAGCATCTAACTCATAGGTAAAGACAGAGGCAAAGTATTCATTTAACACCATAGACATGCCTCTTACCTCTATGTGTAAATCCCCTTTTTGGTCCTTAATCGAACCTACTTCTCCTTTTGCCACTCTTTTACTATTGATGTACTTATAGTTTACTTTAGGATTTCCTTTTATGTTGGCTGCCAGTCTTTTTCCATAATCCCTCTTTGCTTCTTGTATTTGCTTTTTCAAATCCCTTTTGAACTTCCTGTATTCAGCTTGGTTCTTAATTGTATTGCTACCTGACATCTGTCATAAACACACTTTTTCTTCAACTTAATTTCTATCTCCTTTGTCATCCAAGGAGCTCTGGATCTGGTTGCCCTACGCTTCCCCTTTGAGGGAACATGCCCTGACTGTGCCCAAACCACCTCCTGTTTGCGGGTAGCCCATTGTTCAGCTAGTGTTTTTCCCGCCAACCTTTGGTTCCAGTCTATCCAGCCTAGCTCTGCTCTTGCCCCATTGAAGTCCGCTCTCTGCCAGTTGATTATTCTTACTCTGGATTGACCAATGTTTTTTTGCACTGTCATCATAAACCTTATGATACAATGATCATTGTCCCCTAAATGTTCTCCCATTGTCACTTTATCTTCCTGGCCCACATTATTCCCAAGAACCAGGTCTAGCAGTGCCTCCATTCTTGTTGGATTGCTTCATCTTCAGAGTCCTGCCGCTAGCTGTGTGCCATTTAAATGCAATGACAAATACAAATAAATAACTTATTTTATAAATAGACCTTTCACAGCCTAACTGAATTCCAAAGTGCTTTACAGCCAATGAGTCACTTTTGAAGTGTAATACTGTTTAATATATGAAACATGGCAACTAATTGTTCACAGCAAGCTCCCACAAACAGCAACAGCATAATGGCTAGATTTTTTAAAATGCTGGTTGAGAGATAATTAATTGACCACACATTATGGAGAAAATCCTATTTATAAAATTAAAGACACCTTGCCTCTTGTTGGTTGCATCTATCTCCAAGATGAGCAATTCTAACTTGTGACTCAGCCCCAGGTCAATGAACTTTGAGGGTAATTTTAACATCAAGTGATTATTGCTGAATAAAGAGACATGTTATCGAAGTTTTTCATCTTTCACTCATCAGGGCAGATGCAAGAATGTCAAATTTCAAAGGGAACAGCAATTTATACTGCATGAGAAAAGGGTGTCATTTGGTTGACAAGTCAATTCTGCTTGGCTGAGGTGTCGCCATGTAGAATGCACAAGGGAACTATTGTCCCCCAGGATTTTGGTCAATCAAAAAAAAAACACAATGCCTGGACATGTTCCTTTTGCCTGCAGAGGCCAGGCCCCTGCTTATGAATGCATGTTGCATTTAACAAGTGTCAGTGAGCCACATTGCGAAGCCTAACCTATAATCTTAAATTGGTTGCCTGTGTAATTCTTGGCACACTCAGGATTTTTCAGCAAGTGCTATCTGTTACAAAAGTATAATAATTTTCATAATATTTCTTCTGATTTATTGTAAAGTAGGTTTATGGGTTTGGGTATAGTTGGGTCTGTCTGTGTGATTTATTTACATTTGGTACACTGCAAGTTTGGAGTTATCAAGCTACGTGTAGAAATGTGCTTGAAATGCTAATGAAAAGATATGGATGCTGGCTTAGTAGGGTGTGAAAGGAATTTTCACTTTTCATTTTTAGATAACTGAAGCAGTTATTTGGATTTCAAAGGGATGTTAGTCTGCTAGTCACCTAAGCAAGACCAAGGAGTGTGATTATTTTTCTCAAAGGTTACTGACAATATTGACAACATGAAAGTTTTTAAATTATGAGAAAGATACAGTTTCAAAGACACAAGGAACAATAGAATTTACATATTAAAGAGAGAGAAACATATATAAAGGAGAGTGAAAGGCTATGTGAGGTGAGGGCCATATAAGATCTAACTGGAGTATGTGAAATAGCCTTCAAGAACCTGTAGCCATTTGTGCATAAGTCTGCTATGTAAATGGGGAGGCCATTTGGAATCAAATCTAAAGTCTATTTTGGACTGTTGCCTTAAAGGGGGCGTGTAACTGGGAGTCAGGTTAATAGGAATTTTAGGAGTTGTTATAGTGGTAATTGTAGTCTTATATATGTGCTTAAGCTCTTTTATTTTGTTAATAAACATTTTAATTTAATTTTTAAAATCTCTAAAGGTCGCGGTGGACTCATTACTTCTGAATTCAGTACACACAGCTTCTCATAATGAATACAAATAGCAAAACCATTATGAAAGCTCCATCAAGTTTCCCTTGTGGATTTGATCCACCTGGTATACATCATTGCCACATCATAACATGTCTAATCGCAGGATCACATCTAACATTAGATGTTTTTTCCACAATACTCCAGTTCAAGTGATTGTGTAAAATAGGCAACATTCAAGTAACATTAATGGAGTAAAAATTGGGTGCAAAGCAGCCCTATTGCTATCTTTTGATTTGCACCATCACTGACAGTTACAATGATCAACTTTACCCCGTTACAATGGGCATGATTTATAACAGAAACTCGAAATTATTCAATCACTTCTTGCATGGGAGTTAGAGCTGTAGGCTTTTAACTTTATAATTGATTCTTTTTATAATGGTCACCCTTCAAAAATAAATGGCACACTGAAGCAAGTTGGAGAATTGCATTGGGATCCGGAACTGGGGATTAGTGATCAGATAGACATTTAGCAGCAATATAATAGAGGGAGAAAGCAACTAGAGTTATCAGTGCCAAGAGATACAAAAAAGTAATTGTACGCGTGGAGTAAAGGGATTGTTTAAGAGCGTGTTGCAGGGAGAAGATTGGATTATTTGCCATTTCGCTAGAGGGTAACTGGAATGGGGGCTTTTCAAAGTATTCGAGATTACCTGGACATCAGCTCGGGGATTACATTTTCTAATTGAAATCAAACAGCCAATTTGGAGGTACAGCAGGATGATTTGATCAAATGGCTGCAGTGAGCATGAGAAAGCTGTTCATTTTGTATGCCTCAGGGTCAAATGAAGTTCTGGGGAAAAACCATTTTAGTTGCTGACACCAATTTGTCAGTTGCTCGTTACAGAGCACAAAGGGGCAGAATTCTGATGGTGGCAGAGCCAGAAGATAATGAAAATTCAGGAAAGGTTTAGCAGATCTAGGTACAGAGCATCTTTCGTAGGCATGATTACTGCTCCCAAATTTGTCTTTCCTATTTGTTACATTAACTTAAACCTTTAACACCTTTTAAGCAAAAGCCATCTGAACCTGTGACACAATGGAGATTGGAGGATATGATGAGCCATGAAGGTGGAGATTAATCAGGGTAACTAATTGCTTCCCTGGGAATTATTGAAAGGTGGGAGACAAGAGAAGTAATGGATGTTGCTGAGTGATTGGGGACGTGGCTGAATGCTGCACTACAAATGAGGGGAGGTGGGGGGCGGTCAAAGTAAAAGGGGCAATTGTAGGGAGCCTGGGCTGGGCCTCACTGTTGAACATTTAAATGCTATTTTTTCCAATTGTGATTCTTCTTGAACAATTAACAAGAAAGTTTTTGCTGATAAATTGCCAGCTGACTTTAAATGTTAGCAAGTTCTAAATTGAAGAGTGTACCACCCTACAGAAAAGGCAATTGCCCCTTTAAACTCAAAGATTATATAATTTGTGAAATTAAAGATTTATTTATAAGGAAGATTTGCATTTTGATAACACCTTTTATGACCTCAGGATATCATAAAATGCTTTACAACAAATGCAGCATGGGAGCCAGTGGAAATATAATGCTGTGGCTATAACAGAGGTCTAACTCAAAGGAGGTCAGGACTGAGTGTTGAATATTCCTGAATACAAGATGTTCAGGAATGATAGGAAAGGAAGGAAAGAGGGAGGGGTGACCATATTAATTAAGGAGAGAATTGCAGTGCTGGAGAAAGAGGGCTGAATCTATTTGACCAGACCTAAGGAACAAAAAAGTAGTGATTATAATGCTCGGTGCAGTCTGTGGGCCAGCAACTAGTGGAAAGGATATTGAGGAATAAATTTGTGAGGAAATTGCAGAGAGGTGCAAGAGTTGTAGGCCAGGGTTTTAGGGCCCCGCCAGAGCGTGTCTTCCCCTGGCAGATGAACTGAATCTCCATTCTGTTCGCCAGGATCATAATATCCCGCCAGGTGGCAGGTGCCGTAAAATTCTGGCCATAGATTAGTAATAATGGGGACTTTGATTACCCAAATATAGACTTGGGTAATAATAGTGTAAAGGACAGCAAGGGCCACAAGTCCCTGGAGTGTGTTCAGGAAAATTTTCTCCAGCAGAATGTTTCCAGTCCAATGAGAAAGGAGGCACTGCTAGATCCAGTTCTTGGAAATGAGGTGGGCCAAGTGTCAACAGGAGAGCACTTAGGGGGCGGTGACCATTGTATCATAAGGTTTAGGTTGGCTATGGAAATGGATAAAGAACGGTCTAGAATAAAAATAATTAATTTGGGGAAGCTAACGTCAATGGGGGAAGAACAGATCTGGGCTGAATAAATTGGAGTCAAAGGTTGGCAGTAAAAACTGTGGACTACCTTCAAAGGGAAGATAGTTCAGGCACAGTCAAGGTATATTTCCTCAAAAGGGAGAAGTAAGGCAAATAAATTGAGCTCCCTGGATGACAAAAGTGAATGAAATTAAGAAACGGGAGAAAAAGTATGCTTATGACAGATGTCAGGTAATAAATACTAGAGATAACCAAGCTGAATATAGAAGGTCCAGAGAGGAGGTGAAAAAGCAAATGAGAGAAACAAAGAGGGAGTATGAAAAGAGACTGGCAGCTAACATAAAAAGGAACACCAACGGCTATAAATATGGATATAGACAAGTTGGTGGACTAGGCAGATAGATGGCAGATGAAGTTCAATGCGGAGAAGTGTGAGGTGGTGCATTTTGGTAGGAATAACATGGACAGACAATATAAAATAAGGGGTGAAATTTTGAAATGGGTGCAGAAGCAGAGGGGCCTGGCCATATATGTGCATAGAACATTGAACGTTGCAGGACAGGTGAAGAGAGCAGTTAATAAAGCATATAGTATCCTGGGCTTTATTAATAGGGGCATAGCGCACAAGAGCATGGAGGTTATGCTGAATTTATATAAGGCACTCATTAGACCTCTGCTGGAGTATTATGTACAGTTCTAGGTGCTACACTATAAGGACGATGTGGACACATTGGAGACAGTGCAGAAGAGGTTTACAAGAATAGTTCCAGGAATGAGAAACTTCAGTTGCGAAGATAGATTGGAGAAGTTGGGACCGATCTCCTTGGAGAGAAGAAGGTTGAGAGGAGATTTGATAGAGATGTTCAAAATCATGAAGGGGCTGGACAGAGTAGATAGGGAGAAGTTGTTCCCGCTCGTAAAAAGATCATGAACAAGAAGGCACAGATTTAAAGTGATTTGTAAAAGAACCAAATGTTACATCAGAAAAAACTGTTTCACACAACGAGTGGTTCGGGCCCGGAATTCACTGTCTGCAAGTATGGTGGAGGCAGGTTCAATCGAGACATTCAAGAGGACATTAGATGATTATTTGAATAGAAACAATGTTCAGGGGTACGGGGAAAAGGCAGGTCAATAGCATTAGATCATAATGCTCATTTGGACAGCCGGTGCAGACACAATGGGCCGAATGTCCTCCTTCTGTGCTATTAAAATTCTGTGATTCTGTGATAGTAAAAGGGTGATAAAAGTAGGAGTAGGGTCAATTAGGGACCAGAAAGGGAATGTGTACATGGAGGTAGAGGGTATAGCTGAGGTATTAAATTAATACTTTGCATCTGTCTTTACCAAGGAAGGAGATGCAACCCAGGCCATGGTGAAACAGGAAGTAATTCAGACATAGAAGGATTTAAAATTGATAAGGAGGGGGCATTGGATAGGATGTCTGTACTTAAAGTAGATAAGTGACCAGGACTGGATGAGATGCATCCAAGGATACTGAGGGACGTGAGGTTGGGAATTGCAGAGGCACTGGCCATAATCTTTCAGCCTTCCTAGACTTAAGGATGGTGCTAGGGGCTGGAGAATTTCAAACATTACACCCTTCTTCAAAAAAGAGTGTAAAGATAAGCCCAGCAGCTACAAACTAGTCAGTTTAACTTTGGTGGTGGGAAAGAATCTTTAGAAAGAATAATTCAGGACAAAATTTATGGTCACATGGACAAATGCAGGTTAATTAATGAAAGACAGCATGGATTTCTTAAGGAAAATCATGTTTAACTAACCTGCCTGAATTTTTTGAAGAAGTGACAGTGAGGGTTGATGAGGGCGATGCTGTTGATGTGGTGTACATGGACTTCCAAACGGCTTTTGATATTGTGCCACACAACAGACCTGTGAACAAAATTATAGCTTATGGAATAAAAGGGAAAGTAGCAACATGGATACAAAATTGGCTGAGCGACAGGACACAGCGAGTAGTGGTAAATAGATGCATTTTGGGCTTGATGAATGTTTTAGTGGAGTTCCCTAATGGTCACTGTTGGACCCTTGCTTTTCCTGATATATATATAAATGAACTAGACCTTGGTGTACAGACACAATTTCAAAATTTGCAGATGATACAAAACTTGGAAATATTGTAAACTATGAGCAGGAGAGTGTAGAACTTAAACAAATATATTGGCTGGGACTTCAGGGGAAACTCCTTTGCTCTTCTTTGAAATAATTGGTAGAATGGGCAGACAGGTGGCAGATAAAGTTCAATGTGAAGAAATGTGAAATGATTAATTTTGGTAGGAGAGACAATATAAAATAAAGATTACAACACTAAAGGGGCTGCAGGGGTAGAGTAACCTGGGTGTATATGTGCATAAATCATTGAAGGTGGCAAGTGTGGTTGAAATTGTGGTGAAAAGGACACACAGTATCCTAGGATTTATTAATAGGGGCATAGAGTACAAGAGCAAGGAGGTTATGTTGAACTTGTATAAGACACTAGTTCGGCCTCTGTTAGAGTATTGCATCCGGTTCTGGGCACTTTACTTAAAGATAGTTATGAAGGCATTAGAGACAGTGTAGGAAAGACTCATAAGAAACGTTCCAGGGATGAGGAACTTCAGTTATGAAGATAGGTTGGAGAAGTGAGGACTGCTTTCCTTGGAGGAGAAGGTTGAGTGGAGATTTGATAGAGACATTCAAAATCAGGGGAGTCTGGACAGAGTAAATAGGGAGAAATTGTTTCCACTTGTGAAATGATCAAGAACGAGAGGGCACAGTTTTAAAGTAATTTGCAAAAGAAGCAAAAGTGACATGAGGAAAAACTTCTTCCACAACGACTGGCTAAGGTCTGGAATGCACTAAGGTCTGAGAGTGTGGTGGAAGCAGATACAATTGAGGCATTCAAAAGGAAAATAGACTGTTATTTGAAAAGGAACAATGTGCAGGATTATGGGGAGAAGATAGGAGGATGGCACTAGTAAATTGTTCATTTGAAGAGACAGTGTAGACATGATGGGTGGAATGCCTTCCTTCTGCTCTGTGACAATTCTGTAGTTCTGTGAAGTGTTTAACAAGTGTAGTTACTGTCATAATATTGGTAACACGAAAGCCAATTTGTGCACAGCAAGCTCCCACAAACAGCTACAAGGTAATAATCAGATAACCTGTTGTAATGTTGGTGAATGAGGTAAAAATATTGGCCAGGACATCAGGGGAAACTCCTTTGCTCTTCTTTGAAATAATGCTGTGGGATATTTTACACCTACCTTTTTTTTAATCCTTTCTTGGGATGTGGCTGGGCCAGCATTTATTGCCCATCCCTAATTCCCTTGAGAAGGTGGTGGTGAGCTGCCCTTTTGAACCACTGCAGTCCATGTGGTGTAGGTACACCCACAGTGCTGCTATGAAGGGGGTTCCAGGATTTTGACCCAGCGACAGTGAAGGAACGGCAAGATATTTCCAAGTCAGGATGGTGAGTATCTTGGTGGGGAACTTGCAGGTGGTAGTGTTCCCATGCATTTGCTGCCTTTGTCCTTCTAGATGATAGAGGTCTTGGGCTTGGAAGGGCTGTCAAAGGAGCCTTGGTGAATTGCTACAGTGCATCTTGTGGATGATACACTCTGCTGCCACTATGTGTCGGTGGTGGTGAGAGTGAGTGTTTAAGATGGTGAATGGGGTGCCAATGAAATGGGCTGCTTTGCCTTGGATGGTGTCAGGCTTCTTGAATGTTGTTGGAGCTGCACTCATCCAGGCAAGTGGAGATTATTCCATCACACTCCTGACTTGTGCCTTGTAGATGATGGACAGGCTTTGGGAAGTCAGGAGGTGAGTCACTCTGCAGAATTTCCAGACTCTGATCTGCTCTTGCAGCCACACTATTTATATGGCTAGCCCAGTTCAGTTTCTGCTCAATGATGGCCCAAAGGATATTGATAGTCGGGGATTCTGCGATGGTAATGCCATTGAATGTCAAGGGGCGATGGTTAGATTCTCTCTTGTTAGAGATGGTCATTGCCTGACACTTTGTGTGGCACAAATGTCACTTCTAGGCAAATGGGGCCTCGGTTTAAAATCACATCTGAAAGATGGTACCTCTGACAGTGCAGCTCAGTACTGCATTGGGAGTGTCAGCCTCAATTTTGTCATTAAGTCTCCAGAGCGGTCACACATAATCTTTTGACTTGCTGGCTAGAGTGCTCCCAGTGAGTATGTTCCATCTGAGATACAGCATTTGCAGCTGTAATATTTTTCTTTTCTGACATATCAAATAACGGTAACCGCTGAAGTCAGGTGATCTCTCCAAGGCAACAGAAGCTGCTGTCACTGAGCCTGCTGTTTTTATAGGACACTTCTGTCAAGGGGTGAGAGAAACTGCATCCCTGATACAGAATTGAGGACGATCCTGACTGAACGTAACAATTGACTTGTGCTGGATTCTGGAGATTTGCCAAAAGAAAATAGCTTTATATTTGCCTAGCTTGTTTTTTAAAAAGTGGGTCATAGGCACCTGCCTCCTTGCCTTACCTCATGTTTGATGTGGAGTTGTGCCCCTCACGCTATCTAACCAATAGTTCTAACAGAGAGAGATGCCTATGGTCCATTATGGACTCTGACTAATCAACTGTTTTCAAAATGAAAGTGAGGAATATTGACTAACATTTCTTCATTTGAAACCAAATGATAGCGTTGTTCTGTTTGTCTGTTAAAAAAAAAACGTGAGGTTGTGGCCAAGTTTAACTGAACCTACATGTCAGAAAACTACCCTCTTTCTGTGCTGTAGACTCATTGGTAGTATGTATGTGCAACCCTGCCCCATTTCCATCTCCACAATGTACGGGCTGTAATCTTGACAATTCACCCCATCCCTTGCTTACCTGCCCAGTGGGTGGCGCCATACCTGGAATTAGGTTTATGTGAGTGATTCCACTTTTCCAGTCATTATGGTTCTCCAAACTCAAAAGTAAAGGAAAAGAAATTTTGATTCAGCCTCAATCCAGTGGATGCAAACAATATGAAGGAGCCTCATGGGCACAGGCAATGGGCCATATTTTACACTGTTAAAACAAAAAAAAAATGCTGAAAACAGACATGTCCCATTGAAAACAGTGACTGTGTCCGACTGCATCCAGCCGGCTGGATGTGTTGATCAGTCCTATGCCAACTTTGTCACAGGTCAACAATAAATCGTTGCATTTTTATAATGCCTTTAATGTAGCAAAATAGCCAAAGGGCAATTCAATTCCCAGACAGGGCCCCCAGAAAGACAGCTGCAGTCATAAAAAAAATCAGATTCACTCTATAAGAAATCTCATAAAATTGTGATGGAAATTTCAAATTCTGGGACAAAGACTTCTTAGAGCCAATTTCCTTCCATTACACGTAACAGCAGTTCTTTTATGATGCTTTTGCAGAAGTCCATTCGGCATCAACACATATCAGGTGTATGAATGTATAAACCTCATTATTTTCCATTCATTATAATTAATAGACAGAGAGTCACAATTAGGGGTTTGGTGGTAGTGAGGGGACAATGGGTTCTAGCCTTAGTTCCCAATCTGTGCCACAGAGGGCTGATGCGTGCACTGTAAATCACTGTAAATTCATAAAATAACCCTTATGTTTGCCATCCCAATTTCGCAAGAAAAATAATTCAGGCACAATGAATTGATTCATTGCCTGGGCAGAATCATGCAAAGTCCATACTTCAGCATCTTTTTGTGTCAAAAATAGCAAAATGTTGTCCTGCATTAGCACTGAGACATCATTTCATATTCTATAATATCAACTATATCACTGTTCTCCTGGACTCCCTCCACCCTCCTTAAAATTTGGTTCACTTAAAACTCTGCCACTCATAGCCTGAGAGCACTAAGTCCTACTCCGTCATCCCTATGCTCTCTGATTTACATTGACTCCCACTCCCCCAGTGCCTTCAATTTAAAGTTGTCATTCCTCATCCTTCCCTAACTATGCAAAACCTCTTGCCTTACAATCTTTGAGGGGCAGGGAGTCGTTAAGCAGAGTTTTCCCTCAGAAAATTAACTGGGTAGGTTAATGCATCTGATGGGATAATTTTGCACAGCCAGTAACAGATGTAATAAGAAGTGGGAACAGGAATAGTCCATTCAGCCCATTGAGCCTGTCCCACAATTCAATAAGACCATGGCTGATCTGATTGTATCCTTAACTCTGCTTTCCTGCCTGTCCCCCACAAAATTTGACTCCCTTGCTGATCTAAAATCTATCTACCTCAGCCTTGAATATAGTCAATGACACAGCCGCCATTGCTCATTGTGGAAGAAAATTCCAAAAGTTAATGACACTCTGTGAGAAGGAATTCCTCCTTCACTCCATCTTAAATGGGAGACTTCCTTTTTTAAACCCTGCCCCCAGTTATAGATTCCCCCAGGAGGGGAAACATCTTCTCAGCATCCAGCTTGTCAAGCCCCCTCAGAATCTTATATGTTTCAGAAAGATCACTTCTCCATCTCCTAACCTCTGAGTATAGGCCCAACCTGCTCAATTGTTTCCTCTTAAGGAAACCCCATCATCCTGGGAATCAACCTAATGAACCTTCTCTGAGCTATTTCCAATGCAAGTCTATCCCTCCTTGAGCAAGGAGACCAAAACTGTACACAGTATTCAAGGTGAGGTCTTACCAATGCCCTACAATACAGGACTTCTATACTCCATCGCCCTTTCAATAAAGGCCAACATTCCTTTTGCCTTCTTAATTATTTGCAGTAGTTACATGTTAATTTTCTGTGATTAATGTACAAGGACACCCAAATCCCTCAGTACCATAGGATTCTGCAGTCTCTCATCATTTAAATAATATCCTGTTTTTCTATTCTTCCTGCCAAAATGGACAACCTCACCTTCCCCCACATTATACTTCATCCGCCGATTCTTTGCCCACTCACTTAAACTGTTTATATCCCTTTGCAGACTCTCTGTATCCTCCTCACAACTTGCTTTCCTGCTTTCATATCATCTGCAAAATTGGCGACAGTTCAGTGGGGCCCTTCATCCAAGTCATGAATACAGGCTGTAAATAGTTAAGGCCCCAGCACTGATCCCTGCAGCACACCACTCGTTACAGTTTGCCAACCTGAAATTATCCATTTACCCATTTCCTATTAGCTAGCAAATCCTCTATCCATGCTGATATATCATTCCCAACACCATGAGCTCTTATCTTGTGTAGTAACCTTTTATATTGCACTTTATCGAATGCCTGGCGGAAATCCAAATACACCTCATCAACTGGTTCCCCTTTATCCACACCATGCTTGATACACCCTCAAAGAACCATAATAATTTTGTCAAACATGATTTTCTTTTCACAAAACCATGTTGACTCTGTCTGACTTTATGATGATTTTCTTGGCTGTTTAATGTCTATGGCACTGAATTAGTCAACTAATACGAAGAGGCACTGAGTTTGAATACCTCCCACATACAACCAAATTCACTCAATAACTAATTAATTTATGGGCTGGTACTATGGAAGTAACAGGCTTATTGTAAAGGTTCCTCTGGTTCACATGTTATTGGGGGAGTGTGAGAAGAACCAGGTACTCTATAGGACTTTCTCATGGTAGTGTCCTAGACCCAACCACCTTCAGCTGCTTCATCAATGACCTTCTCAAGGGCGATTAAGGATGGGCAATAAATGCTGGTCTAGCCAGTGATGCCCACATCCCATGAAGGAATTTGAAAGAAACTCCAGCTCCTATTCCACCTGGCAACTAGTGGTGGGCAATAAATTCAGCCTTGTCATCCCATAACTGAAAAATGGGCCTTTTGTTACTCCTGTGTTAAGAGTTAAGAAAAAAGTTATCTTCCCAGAAGATGTGACTTCATGAAGTTGAAATTACCATGACAGCTTAGGTAGGAGTGACCACCACACAGTCATTGTGGAGACAAAGTCCCACCTTCACATTGAAGATACCCTCCACCATTTTTTGCGCCACTATCACCGTGCTAATTGGGATAGATTTTGAACAGAGTTAGCAACTCAAGACTAAGCATCCATGAGGTGATGTGGGCCATCAGCAGCAGCAGAATTGTACTCAACCATAATCTGTAACCTCATGGCCTGTCATATCCCCCACTCTAGCAATACCATCAAGCGAGGGGATCAACCCTGGTTCAATGAAGAGTGCAGGAGGGCATGCCAGGAGCAGCACCAGGCATACCTAAAAATGAGGTAAGAGCCTGGTGAAGCTACAACACAGTATTACTTGCATGCCAAACAGCATAAGCAGCAAGTGATGGACAGAGCTATGTAGTTCCATAACAAACAGATCAAATCTAAGCTCTGCAGTCCTGCCACATCCAGTCAGGAATGGTGGTGGACAGTTAAACAACCCTCAAGAGGATGACGCTCCACAAACATCCCATCCTCAATAATGGGGAAGCCCAGCACATCATTGCAAATGATAAGGCAAAGGATAAGGCTGAAGCATTTGCGACAATCTTCAGCCTGAAGTGTCGAGTGGATGATCCATCTCAGCCGCCTCCGGAGTCCCCCAGCATCACAGATGCCAGTCTTCAGCCAATTCGATTCACTCCACATGATATCAAGAAACGGCTGAAAGCACGATACTGCAAAGGCTATGGGCATTGACAATATTCTGGCAATAGTACGGAAGGCTTATGCTCCAAAACTTGCCTCGCCTTGGCAAGCTGTTCCAGTACAGCTACAACACTGGCATCCACCCAGCAAATTGGAAAATTGCGTAGGTGTCCTCTACACAAAAAGCAGGACAAATCCAAGCTGGCCAATTACCACCCCATTAGCTTACTCTCAATCATCAGTAAAGTGATGGAAGGGGTCATCAACAGTACAATCAAGTGGCACTTGCTTTGCAATAACTTGCTTGCTGACGTTCGGTTTGGGTTCTGCCAGGGCCACTCAGCTCCTGACCTCATTACAGCCTTGGTTCAAACATGGACAAAAGAGCTGAACTCCTGAGGTGAGGTGAGAGTGACTGCCCTTGATATCAAGGCAGCATTTGATTGAGTGTGACATCAGGAAGCCCTAGCAAAACTGGAGTCAATGGGATTCGGGTGTCGGGGATGGGGGGGGGGGGGGGTTGGAATTCCCAGCTGGTTGGAGTCATACCTAGCACAAAAGAAGATGGTTGTGGTTGTTGGAGGTCAGTCATCTCAGCTCTAGGACTTCACTGCAGAAGTTCCTCAGAGCAGTGTCCTAGGCCCAACCATCTTCAGCTGCTTCATAATGACCTTCCTTCCATCATAAGGTCAGAAGTGGGGATGTTGGCTGATGATTGCACAATGTTGAGCACCATTCGTGACTCCTCAGATACTGAAGCAGTCCATGTCTCAATGCTGAAAGACCTGGACAATATTCAGGCTTGTGCTGACAATGATAGGTAACATTTGAGCCACACAAGTGTCAGGCAATGACCATCTTGAACAAAAGAGAATCTAACCATCGCCCCTTGATATTACATGGCATGACCATTGCTGAATCCCCAACGGTCAACATCCTGGGGGTCACCATTAACCAGAAACTGAACTGGGCTAGCCATATAAATACTGTGGCTACAAGAGCAGTTGAGAGGCTAGAAATCCTGCGGCTAGTAACTCACCTCCTGACTCCCCAAAGCCTGTCCACCATCTATAAGGCACAAGTCAGGAGTATGATGGAATATTCTCCACCTGCCTGGATGAGTGCAGCTTATCCAAATGATACCATCCAAGACAAAGTAACCCGCTTGATTGGCACCCCATCCACAAACATTCACTTCCTCCACCACTGATGGTCAGTGCCAGCTGTGTTTATCATCTACAAGATGCACTGCAAGAACTCACTAGGCCTCTTTAGACTGCACCTTCCAAACCCACAACCACTACCATCTAGAAGGACAAGGGCAGCAGATAATTGGGAACACCACCACCTGAAATTTCCCCTCCAAGCCACTCACCATCCTGACTTGGAAACATATCGCCGTTCCTGGTTGTCGCTGGTTCAAAATATTGGAAATCCCTCCCTAACAGCATTGTGGGTGTACCAAGACCATGTGGACTGCATTGGTTCAAGAAGATAGCTCACCACCACCTTCTCAATGGCAATTAGGGATGGGCAATACATGTTGGTTTAGTCAGCGAATCCCACATCCCAGGAATGAATAAAAGAAAGCTCCAGCTCCTACTCCACATAGCAACTGGTGGTGGACAATAAATTCAGCCTTGTCATCCCACCACTGAGAAATGGGCCTTTAGTTATTCTTGTGTTAAGAGTTAAGAAGCAAGTTATTTTCCCAGAAGATGTTACCTCATGAAGTAGAAAGTACCATCTGCCATGGTGATCACTAACTTTGTATCTGTTCAGGAGGAAAATAGACAATTTCCAGTTTTCAGAAGGAGGCAAAGTGAAAATCTAGTTTGATATGATGATGGATGAGTTTGCCATTCCTGAAGCAATTTGAGGATAATGACAGACAGAGACTGCTTGACAAAGTGAACCTGAGGGACTGAACAGGTTTCCACAGGATTGAATGCCCTGACCCACATGCATCGTTGCCATACATAGCAAGCCGTTAAATGGCAGTATCATCAAGCATTTACTGCACCACAGCGATATTTCCAATTCAATGTTTGAACATAGTCACCCTTCTTCTCCGTTACTTACTGAGGGTAGCTATTCACTGGAACTGGGATTAAGTGAGCGTTTAATAAGTGTGTTCTCAAATAGCTGCAATCTCAGGAGCACAAGCTAAGCTGCAGCCCTTTGCTGCCTGCTATATCTTTCAACTCCAGTCATTTGTATGTTTGTTCCCTTCACCTCCATGTTTGTGGTCGTTTCAAAGTATTGACCTTTTTAGGAAACCCAGAGACAGGGTTGGTATGATTGAATTCCTGAGAGCAAGGCTGTATTGTGTCAGAGCATTCGAGATGCACAAGGGAGCCATATTTCTTTGATGCTAAGCTGTTATTTAACAATGAATCAATTTTCTCACTGAGCATATTTTTTTTCCAACTCCCTCTAAAAGAAGCATTTGAAATCCCCAATAACAGCATATAAGCCTTGTGTGTGCTTGCCGGTGTGTCATACATCTGGCAGACATTTATTGGACCAGAGGTAAGGCGTTTGTAGACAGTCAGTACTTTTTTAATGAAGATAAAATGGCAAACTGAGGTTGTGTTGCAAAGAAAGGAAGACTCGTATTTATACTGCCCCATTCGAAGGAGAAGGGTAGCAGATGCATGGGAACACCACCACCTGCAAGTTCCCTCCAACTTGTGCTGTGTCAGAGCTTTCGAGATGCACATGTGGTGCCTTCTTGAACCATTGCAATTCATGTGGTATAGGTACACCCAAACTGCTGTTAAGGAGGGAGTTCCAGTATTTTGAACCAGCGACAGTGAAGGAATGGCGATATATTTCCAAGTCAGGATGATAAGTGGCTTGGAGGGGAAATTACAGTTGGTGGTGCTCCCGTCTACCTGCTGCCCTTGTCCTTCTAGATGGTAGTGGTCGTGAATTTGGAAGGTGCAGGCTAAAGAGGCCTAGTGAGTTCTTGCAGTGCATCTTGTAGAAGATAAACACAGCTGCCACTGAGCATCAGTGGTGGAGGGAGTGAATGTTTGTGGATGGAGTGCCAATCAAGCGGGTTACTTTGTCTTAGGTGGTGTCACTTGGATAAGCTGCACTCATCCAGGCAAGTGGAGAATATTCCATCGTACTCCTGACTTGTGTCTTGTAGATGGTGGACAGGCTTTGGAGAGTCAGGAGGTGAGTTACTCGCTGCAGGATTTCTACACACCATCCTGACCTGGAACAATATCGCTGTTCCTTCACTTTCTCTTCACCTCCATGTTTGTGGTCGTTTCAAAGTATTGCCCTTTTAAGAAAACCCAGAGACAGGGTTGGTATGATTGAATTCCTGACAGCAAGGCTGTACTGTGTCAGGGCATTCGAGGTGCACAAGGGTCAAAACACTAGAATTCTCTCCCTAATTCGAACCCAGCTCTCTGGATTACTAGTCCAGTGACAATACCACTATTCCATAGCCATCCCCACTTCTGACCTTATAATGGAGGGAAGATTTGTCTCCACCAATGGAGAGTTGTCCCCCTGATTCCCATTGACTCCAGTTTTGCTCGGGCCCCTTGATGCCACACTCGGTCAAATGTGGCCTTGATTTCAAGGTCAGTCACCCTCACCTCACCTCTTGAGTTCAGCTCTCTTGTCCATGTTTAGGCTAAGACTGTAATAATATCAGGACCTGAGTGACCCTGGCAGAGTCCTAACTGAAAGTTAGTGAGCGTGAGTAAAAGCCGCTTCATAGCACTGCCAACGACCATCATTTTGTCGATGAACGAAGGTAGACTGATTTGGTGGTAATTGGCCAGGTTGGATTTGTCCTGCTTTTCTGGGCGCTGAAGGGTATTTGACAAATGAAACACACAGGACATGAGGGAAATGTGCAGCAGGCCAATCGGCATCTGGAACCAAAACTGACGTATCTGGTTAAAGAAGGTGCACCATTCCTGAAATCATAAATCCTGCCTTTTCTCCGTTAGATGGTGGCTGAACTGCTGTGTCTTTTCAACATTTCCCCTTCCTATTTTCCTTCTCTTCCATTACTGATTAAGAATCAAATCGCAGCCGTCACTTTTGTGCTGTATAATGAGACACACTTCACTGCAATGGAATCATATGAGGCCTTTCAGGCTAGCAGGTCATTTGAATACTTATTCAGTCATCTTTGTCAGCCAAAAAAACTACTTTGGTTATTGTTCATTTTACTTATTCAGGAGAGTTCATCATTGAAATATATCTTTTGACATAAATTAGGATCAGAGAGTGGTTAGTTTGTCTATCACAGCTTGTGGACTTTCTATTGTTTCCCAGAAGTCATTTATTGACCGAAGCGTGTGATTAAATGTCAGCTGGTGGCATTCAGAAGGAATTTTGGCTTTCAAGTGATAACGTATTGATTAATGGAGAAATTAATGCTTCCTGATATCGAGCAGTCAGCCGCAGCCAATTCTGAGCTTGTAGTGTTTTAAACAGTTGGATAAGCAAGGGAGGATACAAAATCCCCTCTGCTTCCAGTTTTAGATATTCGGATTTAAAGTTGCACCGCTGGAATAGCTTGACACGGGATTTGGAATCCATATTTGGGGATTGTCCATGAATTCACCCACATTCCCAGTCGAGGCCTGATACCTGGGCTAGATCATCCATCGTAATTCAAGCACAGGTCCTCGACGTTTGGCCCTGCAATTTATGAGAGTTGGAAAAGGCACGCGGAGAAGTTGTCTGGAAATGCAGAGGCCGATGAAAGGTTTTCACCTCCCACACCGGGGCTTCAGCAACGAACGACAGGCATAGGAACATTAGAACCAGGCCATTCAGCCCTTCAGGCCCCGTGCACCATTCAACTAAATCACGGCTGATCCGCATCTCAACTCCATTTTTCCAAGTAGGCTTCCCCATCGTGCAACAATCACGGACAGGCAAAATGAAAACTTCAGAAGGACAAGGACCCATTATCTTCAGTCTTTCATTCAGGGAGTCTTTCATTCTATGAGCACCATTCAATGGGGCTCACTTCAAGTTAAGGTAATAGAATCTTACCGAGGCAATTTGCTCATCAGTGCCAGCTCTTTAAAAAGAACTCCAATTAGTCTCGTTCCCCTCCACGTAGTTCCTATGTTCGCATGTATCCCTTCTCCTGGAGGTCTTTAATTTTTTTTGTCCTTTCAAGTACTTATCCAATTCCCTACTGGAGTTACAATTGAATCTGCTTCCATTGTCCTTTCTGGCACTGCTACCCAGATCGTAACCACTTACTGAGTAAAAAGTGTTCTCCTTCTTCTCCCCTCTGGCTTTTAGCCAATTATTTGCCAATTGTTGTTCCCTTTGAAATTTGGCATTCTTGCATCTGTCCTGATGAGTGCAAGCTGAAAAGCTCCCACAGAACGTATCTTTTTCTCAGCAATGTTCAAGTTCTTGCATTACCAAGCGACTATTTGCTAAGTATCGTAAATCTTTGTTCTCTGGTTACCAACACTCCTGCCAGTGGAAACAATTTGTCTTTATGTAATCTATCGAAACCCCTCATCATTTTGAACAGTTGGTGACCTGATTTGCTGAGTTTACTGGCGCTTTAAATTTGCATATTCTAGTAGCACATTCCCAGATTGTCAGGCAAATGAACACATCGTCCCTCTCCCTAGGTAATTAGTATGGATCCAGCAGACACTGGTTAGCCATTCTTCTCCAAACCGCAGTCAGGAGCTCTTAAAACTCAGTATCCAGCCTGTGAAGGAAAGTTTAGATTTTACGCAGTTAACAATTACAGGCACGCACGTTACATATCAGGCATCTCCAATCAACACTTCTTTAAGCTTGCTCCTGCATAGGCACGGAGCGATTATCTGCATGAATCCATCAGCTTCTGTGAACGTGCACCCAAATTTGGGCCAGTTCCGATGACAGCCCCGCCCCCCACTGGAGGTGCTCATGCACCTAGCCGCGGGAACATATGGGCCTGGAACCCCGGATTGGGGGCGTGGCGGGGGGGGGGATCAGGATCTCAGTGAGGGAGAAGGTGAAGGTCTGGGACTTGGTGAGAGGGCCTAGAAATGGAAGTGAAGATTGAGGGGGTGGGGTGAGGGCCTGGAACTCGATGTGAGGATTGAGGGGGAGGGGAGAGGGCCTGGAACTCGATGTGAGAATTGAGGGGGAGGGGAGAGGGCCTGGAACTCGATGTGAGAATTGAGGGGGAGGGGAGAGGGCCTGGAACTCGATGTGAGAATTGAGGGGGAGGGGAGAGGGCCTGGAACTCGATGTGAGGATTGAGGGGGAGGGGAGAGGGCCTGGAACTCGATGTGAGGACTGAGGAGCGGGGAGAGGGCTTTGAACATAGACTCAGGGTTGAGGGAAGTTCATGGAAGGAAGCAGGAAGAACGAGGAATGTGGAGAAGCCACATAAACTAACTTTCACTGACTGCTGAAAAATCTGGAAGTGTTTGCGCTCCATTCCAGGGCAGTTTATTTTGTTGAAAGTCAGAACATAAAGATGCAGCTACTGTCATCAATTAAAGAAGCTTCTCTCAGACAATATGTTAATTAGTTAAAGAAAAGGAAGATAAATACTCTGGTCTGATTGCGTGCGAAGTGCAGCACTCCATCAACACATGTGATCTTTATGGAGGCAGGCGAGGCTGAGGACTGTTTTGTGACTGTGTGTCCCCACTCCATCAGTCACGCATGTGCCTAGGCCCCCACCAACTGCAAGGCAGGAGCTGCTCATTGGCCCGCCTCAGGTGGGCTTGTGCGCTGGTGGCTCAAAGCGGCAAGGAGAGAGTTGAAGAGTAACATCACTCTGGCAGATGTGTGACGCTGCTGGGCAGAGTTGGAGAAGGCTGCGAGTGAGACCGCTTTCTGTCCTTTGACTCACCGGGCCTAGGATCTTCATTCCAGAATGCGGAAGGGCTTCTCCCTCACGTGGACCCGTCAGGGCCAGCACAGGGCATCCAATTGGCCGAGGCCCCCCTCGCAGGCCGGGCAATATCCTTGCGGTGGCCGTGGCAACCTGTCAAGCTGTGGCAGTGGGCAATTGGAGGCTGACCTTTCCACCTCTGCCAGGTCAGGAGGGACCAATCGCCACTTCTCCACCGGTCTGCCAACCAATCGAGTCCAGGGCCACAGGCTCCAGCTGCACCCATACTTGATTGTCGAGTTCTCTACATTAAAGCAGTTGGCCTAGCCCATCGCCCGTCATTCTGAATTTCACGAACTATTATCAGTTCCAGAAGGAAAGCAGGTAGCTAGAAAGCAGTGACTAGCACACAGATCAGAATATAAAGTTTTGTCTTATACCATTCTAGCACAACTATAATCACAATGGCAGAACACGAGCTTCACGAAGCTAACTACATTCTACCATATCACCCTTCTCACATGATTTTCACCTCTCTCAGCCCTATTGTGGAATTGCTTCAGCCTCACTGTGCCTGACAATGGATCAAATTTCACGTTGCAGAGACCTGCAGCATGGCTGGGCATTGCAGACAAATGGTTGGCAAATCTAGGGTAAAAGCAAAACACCGTGGATGCTGGAAATCTGAAACAAACACAGAAAATGCTGCAAAAACTCAGCAGGTCTGACAGCACATGTGGAGCGAAAGACAGAGTTAACGTTTCGAGTCCGTATCATCCATATGTCCATATGAAGAAGGGTCATACGGACTCGAAACGCCAACTCTGTTTCCCTCGCCACAGATGCTGTCGGACCTGCTGAGATTTTCCAGCATTTTCTGTGGTTGGTAGCAACCTAGTTCTGGCTTGCTGAGAATCAGGTGCAGTTGTTCCTGTCTGTGGTGAATCTAAGATTTGATACCCAGCTCAAGAGGCTAAATCTGAGTCATTGGGGAATGATTGCCATGGTCGCTATGGGCAGCAATATTGTCATCGAGTCAATAGAGTCATTACGGCACGGAAAGAGGCCTTTCAGCCCATCGAGTCTGTGCCAGCTATAATATGTTTGACAGCATTTAGCACACAGCTGGAGTAACTGGAGAAACTCCCTGATTCAAGGGAATGCAATTGGCTCAGAATTGGCTGGAGGTGAGCATTCCATGGCATGCCGGTTAGTTAGAGTTGTTCCTACGTGCCCTTCAGCTCAAAAATATTTTGCCACAAAGTTCCTGCAATGTTGAGCTGATTGCCGTAGTGCAACAGGACATCAGTTCAGGTGAAAGGGCAGGAACTGAACCATTAACTCTGTTTCTCTCTCCACAGATGCTGCCAGACCGGCTCAGTTTTTCCAACACTTCCTGTTTTTAGTTCTGTCCTGATGCTCTGTAAACTTTTATATAGATAATTATGTAAACACAAGCGCTTTTAAGGAAAGGTCTTTGTCTCCAGTCAGATTTCTTGAGTGAGACACCCAATGTCTTCCGGAATAACCCAGCAATAACAAGAGTTTGTGGTGATTCGCAATTCACATGGAATCGCTTCCTTATTGGCACAAATCACTGGACATGTTGCACATCAATAGCAGCGTGTGTTGTATTCAGACTCCATTGTTTTTCCAGCTAATTCAGGGCCATTAAACCTGAATTTGGAGGTCATTGGGCAGGCGCAGTGGGTAGGGTAGCGGCCCAAGAAACCACCCGCCATCCGCAATTGGCCTCCGGCCACGATTTCACACTGGCTGGCTTATTAACGACCAGCCAGCATGTAACACGCGCTGAAAGGCTCAGCGCTGCCGGGGTTGGGGGCGGGAAGAGGGCGAGCGCTGAAGTCAGCGCCGGTGCAGGGGGGAGTGCGCAATGAAAGCTCCCCGAAGGCAGAGAGCTGCCTCAGGGGGCTGAAGCATTTGAAACCATCAAATGAAATTTTAAACTGTGAAAAAAATGTCCACACATCGGACTCATTCACCTAAACATATAGATTATAAAAATTGCGCCCAAACATTTTTTAACATTAATATGGGAACCCTCATCCCGCCCTTGGATGAGGTTTCCTCAACAATCCAAAGGCCGCCTGGCCGACTCGCCCACCTGCCAACCGTAACCTTGGACGGGCTGCAAAAGATCCAGGTTAATTAATACATCAGTTGTCAGTGAGCGCGCTGCAGACTCTCGTGTATGTCCACCGACCGAAATAGCGTGTGAGCGCACGATGATGTCTGGACGCTCGCCTGATGTCATTGCATGCTATTTTACACTTGGCATGTCGGGCGCATGCCTGTGCGCCAAGTGAAAAATCCTGCCCATAGTGTCATAGGGATGTGCCATAAATAATGTGCTACATTCGAATGAGATTCAGCTTTTCCCCATTAATCAACATTTAACATCACTTAAATGGCCACGAGTGGGAATTGTGTTCCAACACATCACATACTGCTAGTGATAATGCACGTAGTGATTTTAATTGCCAACTATTTCTGAAGATGAGGGGTGGGGTGCGGGGGGGGGGGGAGCGTGGAGGGGGGTAATGGGGTTAGTGGAAGAAGGAGAAATATGATACAAGATACATTTCCAGGAATCCAAGCATTGTTTAAAGTCTCTCAAAAGGATTGGCTGTAATTCCGCTCCTGGGCAAGCAGGAGTGAATTTAGTACAGGTGGCATCTAATCACCAGCTTGCATTGAACACCCATAGAGGAATTAAACCCTGTGGATGTCCAGCAGGAGCTGGCATTCACAGTGTGCCCTTTCACTGGACTGCCAGCCTACAAGAAACCAGCACTTACCTGGGAAATTAAAGCAGTTTTGAATTGTAGGTGGTTATTTTCTCTCTCTCCCCCACACCCCGCACCCCCTCCAAAGGAGGGCCAATTTCGAACCAATTCTTCTAGGGTTTTTAATTTAATATCACGGTGGGCCTGTAAAATTTATTCATTTCGCAACAGCTGTCAGATACCCAGCCTGCCGCAACGTTGGATGAGTTCCATCGAGACTTTCGCTCAAGAATATATTAGATTTTTTATTTGAAAATTCTTGGCCCTGGGTGCCAGCAGCAAGGTCAGTGTTAATTGTTTGTCCAGTATATATTGTCTGTCCAGTGTTTATTGCCTGCCCAGGGTTTATTGTCAGCCCACTGTTTATTAAGACCATAAGACCATAAAACGTAGGAGCAGAAGTAGACCATTCAGTCCATCGAGTCTGCTCTGCCATTCAGTGAGATCATGGCTGACCTGATTATCCTCCACTTCACTTTCCTGTCTTTTCCCCATAGCCCTTGATTCCCTTACTGATTAAAAATCTGTCAATCTCAGCCTTGAATACACTTAGAAACTCAGCCTCTACAGCCCTCTGCGGTAAAGAATTCCACAGATTCACTACCCTCTGAGAGAAGAAATTCATCCTCATCTCTGTCTTAAATGGACAATCCCTTACTCTGAGATTATGCCCTCTGGTCCGAGACTCTACCACAAGGGGAAACAACCTCTCAGCATCTACCCTGTCAAGCCCCCTGAGAATCTTATATGTTTCAACAAGGTCGCCTCTCATTCTTCTAAACTCCAATGAGCACAGGCCCAACTGACTCAACCTCTCCCCATAAGAAAATCCCTCCATACCCAGGATCAACCTAGTGAACCTTCTCTGGACTGCCTCCAATGCCAGTATATTTTTACTTAGATAAGGGGACCCAAACTGTTAACAGTATTCAGGGTGTGGTCTAACTATTGCCTTGTATAGTTTAGTAAGGTTTCTCTATTTTTATATTCCATTCCCTTTGAAATAAAGGCCAACATTCCATTTGTCTTACCTATTACCTGCTGAACTTGTATGTTAGCTTTTTGGGATTAATGTACAAGGACTCCCAAATCCCTCTGTGCTGCAGCTTTCTGTAGTCTTTCTCCATTTAAATAATATTCAGCTCCTCTATTCTTCCTGCCAATGTGCATATGTTTTTTTCCCATTCACTTAACCTGTCTATATCCCTCTGTAGACTCTTTGTGTCATCCTCACCACTTGCCTTCCCACCTATTTTTGTGTCATCCGCAAACTTGATGATAGTACATTTACTTACCTCATCTAAGTCAATATATATTGTAAACAATTATGGCCCCAGCACTGACCCCTGTGGCACTCCACTTGTTACAGGTTGCCATCCTGAAAATTCCCCCATTATCCCAACTCTCTGTTTTCTATTAGTTAGCCAAACCTCTATCCATGCTAATATACTACCCCCAACACCATGGGCTCTTATTAAGTAGTCTTATGTGCAGTACCTTATCAAGTGCCTTTTGGAAATCCAAATATATTAGATCTACTGGTTCCCCTTTATCTATCCTGCTTGTTATCTCCCAAGGAATTGTAATAAATTTGTCAGGCATGATTTCCCCTTCTTGAAGTCATGCTCACTCTGCTTGATTATATTATGCATTTCTAAATCCTCTGCTATTACATCCTTTATAATAGACTCTAACATTTTCCCAATGATGGGTATTAAGCTAACTGGCCCATAATTGCTTGATCAGCATTTATTGTCTGCCCAGCATTTATTGTCTGCTCAGTGTTTATTGTCTGCTCAGTGTTTATTGCCTGGCAAGTTTTTATTACCTGCCCAGTGTTTATTGCCTGCACAGTGTTTATCACCCATCCAGTGTTTATTTTCTCTCCAGTGTTTATTGCCTGCCAAGTGTTTATTGTATGCCCAGTGTTTATTGCCAGCCCAATGTTTATTGCCTGCCAAGTGTTTATTGCCTGCCCAGTGTTTATTGCCAGCCCAGTGTTTATTGCCAGCCCAGTGTTTATTGTCTGCCCAGTGTTTATTGCCAGCCCAGTGTTTATTGCCTTTCCAGTGTTTATTGCCTGGCAAGTGTTTATTGTCTGCCCAGTGTTTATTGCCTTTCCAGTGTTTATTGTCTGGCAAGTGTTTACTGTCTGCCCAGTGTTTCTTGCCTTTCCAGTGTTTATTGCCTGCAAGTGTTTATTGCCTTTCCAGTGTTTATTGCCTAGCAAGTGTTTATTGCCTGCCAAGTGTTTACTGCCTGGCAAGTGTTTATTGTCTGTCCAGTGTTTATTGCCTTTCCAGTGTTTATTGCCTTTCCAGTATTTATTGCCTTTCCAGTGTTTATTGCCTTTCCAGTGTTTATTGCCTTTCCAGTGTTTATTGCCTGCAAGTGTATATTGTATGCCCAATGTTTATTGCCTGGCAAGTGTTTATTGTATGCCCAATGTTTATTGTCTGCCCAGTGTTTATTGCCTTTCGAGTGTTTATTGCCTGTCAAGTGTTTATTGCCAGCCCAATGTTTATTGTCTGCCCAGCTTTTATCACCTACCCAGTGTTTATTGTCTGCCCAGTGCTTATTTTCTGTCCAGTGTTTATCACCTGCCCAGTGTTTATTGCCTGGCCAGTATTTATTGTCTGCCCAGTGTTTATTTTCTGCCCGGTGTTTATTGCCTGCTCAGCGTTGCCTTGAGAAGGTGATAGTGACCATTCTGCTTGAACTGTTGCAGTCTCTGTCATGAAGGTTCACCCATATTGATGTTAGGAAGGGAAATCCAGGTGTACAAGTTTATGAGGGGCATGGACAGGAGGGATTGGGAGCAGTTGTTCCCCTTAGTTGAAGGGTCAGTCACGAGGGGACATAAGTTCAAGGTGAGGGGCAGGAGGTTTAGGGGGGATGTGAGGAAAAGCTTTTTTACCCAGAGGGTGGTGAGGGTCTGGAATGCACTAACTGGGAGGGTGGTGGAGGCGGGTTGCCTCACATCCTTTAAAAAGTACCTGGATGAGCACTTGGCACATCATAACGTTCAAGGCTACGGGCCAAGTGCTGGCAAATAGGATTAGGTAGGCAGGGCAGGTGTTTCTCACATGTCAGTGCAGACTCGATGGGCCGAAGGGCCTCTTCTGCGCTGTGTGATACTGTGATACTGTGATCTTAACCTAACATTGTGACATAAGTATAATAAATTTCATAATATTTTTCTGGTTTATTGTGAAGTAGGTTTATCGGGGTAAGTATAGGTGGTTCTGTCTGTGTGATTTAATTACATTTAGAATCAAGTAGACTTCAAGCTTGAAATCATCAAAAGAAGCTAGGTGTAGAAATGTGCTTGACATTTCACAGTGAGTGAACAGGGATGCTGGCTTAGCAAGAAAGGTGTGAAGGGAATTTGTATTATTAGATAAATGAAGGGATTTCATTTTTACAATTAGCCAGATAAGCAATGTTAACAAGTGTGTTTATTTTTTGCAAAGGTTACTGACAGTATTGGTAACATGAAAATTTTTATATTAAGAGGAAGGTACAGTTTCAATGACCTATAGAACAATAGAATTTACATATTAAAGGGAGAGAAACATATATAAAGGAGAATGAAAGGCCATGTGGAGAAGGCCATGTAAGATCTAACAGGAGTGTTTGAAATCACCTATAAGAAGCCTTCAGTAATTTGTGCATAAGTCTGCTATGTAAAGTAACTGAAATTTGAGAAAAACCATTTGGAATTCCACTATATTGTGTTAACTTGCTGCTTTTAAAAAATATCTAAAATCTATTTTGGACTGTTGCCTTAAAGAGGGTGTAAACTGGGAGTCAGGTCAATTAGGAATGCTAGGATTTGTTACAGGAGGAAAGTAATTGTAGAATTATGTATGTGCTTGAAATCTTTTATTTTGTTAATAAATACTTTAAATTAATTTTGAAAAAAAATCTCTAAAGGTGGACTCATTACGTCTGAATTCAGTGCACATACCTTCTCGTAATAAATACAAATTGCAAAACCATTGTGATAGCATGACCAAGTTTCCCTTGTGGATTTGGTCCACCTGGCACAAATCATCTGCCACGTCATAACAACCCCCATGAAAGAATGGAGGTATATGCCTAGATCGGGTTGCTGCATGACTTGGAGGGGATTTGGAAGTTAAGGTGTTTCTGAACACGTGCTGCCCTTCTCCTTCTAGGCAGTGGAAGTCACAGGTTTGGCAGGTGCTGTTGAAGAAACCCTAGCTTGTTGCTGCAGTGCATCTTGTAGATTCTATACACTGCTACCACTGCGTGCCAGAGCTGGTGGGAGTGAATGTTTAAAGTAGAGGATGGCTGACAATCTTGAATGGTATCAAACTCCTTGAGTTTTGCTGGAGCTGCACCCATCCAGGCAAGTGGGGAGTGTTCCATCGCACTCCTGGATCATGCATTATTGCGGGTGAACAGACTTTGCGTGATGACAGGTAAGCCAAGCCACACGTCGCTAAAGCCTCTGATCTTCTGTTGCAGAATTTGGATTCATGTGGCCAGTTTGATTGAGTATCTGGTTAATGAGATGTTGATGATGAGAGATTTCAGCGATGGTGATGCCATTGAATGTTAAGGGGAAGGTGGTTATCGTATTTCCAGTTGAAAGAACAGCTACAAAGATGGTGCGTTCACCATGAACCATGCCAGCAGCATGGTGATTTTCAAGGAACCAATTTCAGTAAGTCAGTATTGTTCTATGCTTTCAAAGGCCTTGCTACAACTGTGTGAGATTGCCACCCATAAGGCGACCTCATGGAAACTGGATCCACATTGAAGTCAGCACTCCTTTCTATCTGGTCACTCCATCAAAATTCTTTAGGCATTCCAGTGGCTTAGATTTGAAGGAGGAAGAGGAACTTTTGTCAAGGGAAGGCCAGCAGATGTGATTGCCTCCCAAGGCTTGTGGTAATCACACATCTTTTCCCAGGGAGCCACACAGACACCAGCATCGTTCCCCTCCTTAATCATTTCCAAAAGAATCTGCTAACAATGTTTTTATATAAGAGACACACTGAACCAATAGCTACACTCTTAACCTTCTTATCAGAGTTTAAACACACGGAGGCAGCAGCAACACTTTTGGATTCTGGGATTGTCACTAAAGAATTCACAGCAGGCACAGATGTCATAATGGCTGGCAGCTCCCAAGGGAGATCTATCACTATCTGTCACCACTAATTGTCAGTCTTTGTCCTTTCTTCCTATATATCTAGCTGAGAATGTGTATGCAAAAGGAATGGTTGATCAAATCGTGTCCAGGGCCCTATTCAACAATCTGTGCTCACCATGAGTCTGGTCTGGATCTTCGGGTAGGTACAGGGACATTGTGGCCTCTTTGGGTTGACCTATCATCAAAGGCACCAAAACCCGTGGAGGCTGGTGGATGGTCATGAGCAGAATTCGTAGGAGACTCCAGAGTCATTGGTGTTCCACACTTATGGGGCTTGTTCCCACTATAACACCATTTATTGCCAGCCACATGCTTGCCCTGAAAGCAATTGTTGGCCCAACTGTTTGGCTTGCTAAGCTTTTTAAGAGGGCCTTAGGACTCATTCACATAGATATATATAAGCCAGGGCAAGAAAAGGAGAGGCAGTCCCTTTTCTGAAGGACATTAGTGAACCAGCTGGGTATTCATGTACTTCTTTATAATTCTAACACCAGCCCATGACTTAATAGGTTTACTGAATCCACTTCCACAGCATGGGATCTCAGCTCACAACCTCTTGGGCTAGCCTAGCACCATAGCCACTACTCTACTGCATGCATTGTGTAGTTGACTCTTTGGCAGGTCCAATGCATATCATGGTGATCTCTCCAACCAGACAGTACCAGGAGGGACAGGGGCCTCATGAGCTGGGGTTGACTCATGAAGGCCACATGGCCGTGAGGATGTGAAGCTCAGTCCTAGCACCTTTTCCATCTTGTTTATCTTTTCCTGAGATGGCTTTACTGGTGGAACCATAGGTTTTTAAAAATTCCATTTGCTGCATGTGGTTTCATAAAGAAGGTGATGGCTTGTGGAATCACAGAATAACAGGACAAAGGAGACCATTTGGCCCATTGTGCTTTTGTTGTCTCTTCAAAAGAGTTCTCCAATGAGCCCCACTGTCCTGCTCTTTCCCCATGGCCCTACGATTTTATTTCCTTTTCAAGTATTTATCCAATTCCCTTTTGAAAGTTACAATTGAGTCTGCCTCCACCAGCCTTTCAAACAGTGCATTCCAGGTCATAACAACATGCTGAGTAGAGAAAAAAAAAAACGATTCCCCTCATCTAGCATAATTTTCAGTACGGTGTTCATCTTTCAGCACATTTAATGAACATCACCTTTAAGTGCTCACATGAAAAATAATCACTTGTCCATTCGACAAAGAAAAATGAGCTGAGAAAATCTCTGCCAAATCTCCAAAGACAGCATTGGCTCAGAGCACTTTTCAGGTGTATGATTCCAGGAGGCAGAGAGCTTTCATGACTTTCAAAGGACAGCCTGTAAGATGTTTGGCCTGTTTTGTCACAGCGTTTGTTGCAAATCAAAAGGCTCCACGTCAAATGTTTTGAACAGTGATCGTTAAGTCATTCAAATATCAATATTGTGATCTGCAATGCACTGCCTGGAAGGGCATTGGAAGTAAATTCAATAGTCACTTTTAAAAGGCATTTGGATAAAGAATATGAACAAGACTTTGCAAGGAGTGATAAACTGACCCCGTTGGCAGTGTGGCCGCCGAACTGCCCACTCCCACTGGTCAGCAGAATCATTAAAGGTCTAATATGAGAGGTTTTGATGGACTAAATAAGGAGCTACTGTTCCCACTGGCAGGAGGCTTGGTAACCAGAGGAAGCAGGTTGAAGATAATTGGCAAAACAGCCAGAGGGGGACATTGAGGAAATGTTGTTTTAACACAGAAAGCTTTTGTGGTCTGGAATGTGCTGCAGGAAAGCAGATGGGAGCAGATTCAATTATAACTTTCAAGAGGGAATTGGGTAAATACTTGAAAGGGAAAACATTTGCTGGACTATGGGGAGAGAACAGGATGAGCATGAGTAATTGGATAGCTCTTTTAAAGAGCTTGATGGACACAAATAGCTTCCTTCTGTGTTGTAAGATTCTTTGATTTCAATAAATGAAAGCCCAATTTATTTGATGTAAGTCAGTTGACTATTCACTTGAAATGGGTCTTCTCATATATACTGCCTAATCTCTGCTAAGTCATGTGTGGAACATCACAGGTTTCTTTATTCAGGTCAGCCACAGGTCGTGCACATACATACCCATTTGTTCATTGTTATCCTGCTCTGAAGAGTTGTACCTCCAGTATATGACAGGGACAGATAAAGTTATTGAAAAGGTTTGAGACTTGCACCTAATAGAGCAAAACCCAAGGAATGTTTTGGAGACCGGGGCTGGGATTTTCCGGTCCAGCCTGCAGTGAAAATTGTTGCAGCCAGGGCAGAAAATTTGACAGACCGACAAGAGGTCCATTGACTTTGGGCGGGAATTTCCGGTCCCGCGGAAAATCATGGCCCTGGTGTTTCTATGGAAAAGTCTTTGTTAGGGAGGAGAGTGGAGGTGGTGGGGACTGGGAGGCCATTGCCACATTTCATGACTTTGCTCCTCCTAAGTCCTTGGGATGGATTTAATGAGCTATGGAAACAATTTTGGATGAGGGTGAGATGCAATGATAATGGTTTGTGAGTCAAGAAATATGATAATTGCCAGATAATCTGCTTTTAGCGATGTTTCCCGAGGGGTAAAATTGCCCAGAACACTGGGGAGAACTCCTTTGCCTCTTTAAAAAAGCATCATGGGATCATTTACCTGAGAGAGTAAACAGTTCAACATCTCATCCTAAAGGCACTCTTACGGATAGGGTGAGAAAGAACTGCTGAAGTCCCTGTCCCCTTCCCATACCCGTAATCAGTGAACTTTTGAGAGGAAGCTGTCTGTGTGAGTGTTTAACCCTCAGTGTGGATGATTTGACTAACCAGCAGCAGGCTTTTTGTGGGTTTAAACAAAGAAAGATGATTAGTTATCTAAGCACTCACCCCAAAATTGAATGCTTTGGAACCCACACACACGTTTACATACAGAAGTACAATCATGGAAAGTACAGTAGGAGAGAATAGTGCACATTTACAAGTTAAGAGAAAAACAAAATAGTTCACAATTCATGTGGATGTCTTGTTCTGGAAGAAGTATGTGCAGCCCTGATGGAAGGTTTTCTTCACACCTGAAGTGCAGTTTCAATGAGCTCAACAGCCAGAGTCAATGCGGGAGTTATTTGCAGTGTTTTCTCGAAGTGATGGACTTTCTGTAGGTCACAAAGTAAGCTTTTTTGTAGTCATGACACCAGGGAGTCAATTAGCTGTTTTGCTGGACCTGAAATGGCACAGGTTGAAGATCCTACAATGTTACAGCCTTCAGATTTCCCTCAGGCACAGATTTTACCTGCTGCTCTTTTTTAACTGTAAAAACGGGCCTTATTAAAGTTGCCTCTGGAAGATGGCTGCTGTCACATGGTCAGTGTAGCTCTCTTTCTTCATTACCAAATATGGTTTCTCAAAGTGCAAATCCCATATTCCATCTCTATTGCTCTTTCAGTGTTTAAGTCATTGAGTAGCTCGTTGGCAGACAATGGAATTTCAATTGTTTCATCAACAGATCGATGGTTTTCAGGAGGTGAGGAGTTGACACTTTTAAGTGGAATATAGGTTTGTCTGTCTTTAGAAAATAGCCATAGAGTGGAATCAGTTACTGAATTAGCTCCTCAAATACACAGACCAGGTCACCTGACCTCTGGCAGCCACTTTGTCCATTTTAAAAGCAGATTCTACATGAAATAAAATATGTATTTTAAAAGGTATAAATATGAAATGCTTTTAATGATAGCAATGAGGATTATTTTGACCAAAGGGTGAAAAATTATGACATGGGTGCAGCACCATTAAGACATGTCTGTTTGAAAGACCAAGTTTAACACATAGTTTTGGTCCCAATTGCTGATTAGCATGATTTGAATTTACTTGTAGGTGCTAAACAAGACATCTACAAATTTAGCAAGCTTGGCCTAAATAGCCAAGTGGTTATGGTACTGGGTTTGTAACCCTAAGATCAAAAGTTCAAATCTCACAATGGCAAACTATGAAACAATGTAACTTCATCTGAAACAGATGGAAACGGGTTTGTACTCGAAAGAGTTACAAATTTAGCAATCAATGATTAGGCAGAAATTCCGTGGAGATATGTGGTGCCCTTGTACCCCTTCCACTGAAGCTGTGGCGAGCTCTGGGTTGCTGAATGGCTCAGGGACTGAGAAAAAGGCATACTGATTCTCACAAAGGGCACTGGAGGTCCTATTGGAGGAGGGGCAGAGGAGAAGAGACATAATGGATCCACAGTGGGGGTGAAGATGCCATCTCACTTTCCTCGCCCTCCTGAATCATCTGCCCAGCCTCTTGCCCTCCTTCCATTCCTCAGTCAGACCAAGGGAGACACCTAGCAAGGTGCCCATGACCAAGCACTCCCTTTCTCCTGGTGACCCCTAGCTTAGCACAACATTCACTCTTTTTAGGTGAAATCCTCAATGAATTTCCAAAAGAAACATTCGAATATTTACCGAAGTCTTGACAAGAACATCACCCGATGAGTTTTGGAGATTCTCCTCACAGCTTCAATGGCCACGAAATGGTGAATATCCTTTTAAGTAGCATTTGAAATTGATTGCAATGCCATATTTACTCCCAGCCAGCTAGTCACCTTTAGGAAAGAGCATTAGGACAAACTCTAGCCATCCAAATGCCATGCAAGCAGGTCTTTTAAGTGGTAATCAGCTGTTTAATAAGTTTCCTGGTGGCTTTCCCTAGTGCTGGCTGTAACTCCTTTCCCAAAGGTGACATCCTGTGATTAACACAGACTAAACCATTGTTTCCACTTAAACTGCCATCTTGGTCACCTTTGTACCTCTTTAGCATTTAAAGTATTTGGCGAACATCACCCCCACCACCTCTGACTGTGATACACTCCCTCAATACTGCACAGGAGTGCCAGTGTGCTTCAGCAGTAGGACTATGAGCCCACAACCTACTGACTCAGGAAGCAAGAATGATACCGGTGAGCCAAAGCTAACACGTATCACCAAATACCAAGTGTCATCAGCTTCAGGAAAAAAAAGCTTCAGCAACAAGATGCTTGCTACATCTGCCAGACACAGCATCAGTCACAAGCAATGCCGCAAAACTGGCTTGACATTGGGCTCCTACCCACTAACGTCACAAGAGCACGGCAATATAACATTTGAATCTGCTCATGATCTTATTGTGCAAAACCCAAGAGAAAGCCATCCCTTATCACATCGTTTTAATGCCAGTCACTGCTGACATTCTGTCCAAATACCACACTCCTTCAAACCTCTCTGCTCTCACTGTCACTTCCCACAACTAAAAAAAAAACACAATTACTCATAAACTCCTCAAACTCCCAGCTAACCACTTTTTAAGCTTGCCACCCAGAACGATATCTCCATTGATCTCCAACCTGTTACCTCCAGCAACAGTCCCCCTCAGATACCCCTGCCCTTAGACCACATCTGGTACAAAAGGCAACTTTGCAAGCCTGGAGCTTGAATGCACTTAGTGGGTGGAGTGTTTGTCTGTCCATATTTGGCTGGACCACTGAAAGCTATAAGTTCTCTCACTGCCTCACTCTCTGAACAATACTGGGGAGATGGGGGTGTAGTGGTAATGTCAATGAGCTAGTAATCCAGAAGCTGAGGCTAATGCTTTGGGAACATGGCAGCTGGTGCAATTTAAATTCAATCAATAAACCTGGAATATAAAGCTTGTCTCAGTAATAGCAATTGTCATGTCCATAAGACATGAAATAGATCATAAAGTACTTAAATCAAACCTTACTTTCTGCTTATTTAAAAATAGACTTTACTGGACCAAAAACACGACTGCTACAGTTCACATAATTTGCAAGTTGACTACAGTTCTGGAAACTTCCAACAGTAGTTACAGGACAAAGTTTAACACTCATCCTTATGGAATCTCACACCTATCATTGTGTGGATCCATTACAATCAATGAAACAAGGGAGAGGCAGGCGGCCTGGAGTGCCTGGACTTATAACAAAGAGAGAGAGCCATCAAAATTCATTATAACTGTGGAGGCGCCAGTAGCCAGTATCTATCTCCTAAAGCGAACAATAGACTTTGATCCCAGAGACACAGGGTGTAATTTTCCGCCCCTGTTCTCTAGAAGGTTCCTGCCATCACCTAAAGAGCAGACCAAGTCTCTGAATGCCAAACTCATCTTGCTGTGTCATCACCAACTTTGAAGAAATTTGTCAACTCCTGTTTTCAGCTAGCTGAATCTGCCTGAATTTTAACTCCAAGGTGAAGGAACATTCACTGGACTCTGACATTCATGTGAATTAATATTGCTAACTTTGTTCTTTTTTGTTCTAAGTTATTCCTAGTTATAAAACTACTATCTTATCTCCTTCTTGTGCGCTTAAGTGTGTGTAATTAGTTGCAACTACCATCCCACGGATTTGAATGCATGAAGAAATAATACTTCTGAATTAACCCTAAAGTGGGCTTGCTGCGAGTCACCTTAAAATTGATTTCACAAAAAAAGGGTTTGGGGAAACACGTTACAGCCAATTTCAAAAATTGAAACATCTCTACTTACAGACAGAGGGCAGAGCTTTCTACCTGTTGAGCGGGCAGGCCTGACCCAAATTCTCTGGCGGGCAGGGAGCCGATCCCCGCTGGGGAAGTGGACCCCGCCGCCATTTTACATGGGCGGGCCAATTAAGGCTCACCCAGCGTGACATCCAGAGGGAAAGGCTATGCGCTTCCTGTGTGGGTGGGGGGGGATTCCCCAAAAGCAAGAGTGTGCTCTTTCGCGCATGCACACGAAAGAGCGCACAGCTCCCTGAGGCTAAGTGCTGTCTTTTAAAAAGACTAAAAATAGAAAAAAAAATCCCTAGCATGTCCCCCTCATGTGGCAATGTCACACGAGATGGGACATGTTAATAAATTTCACTGAAACTTTAATAACCTTTTTTAAACCCTACATGAAATCTCATCCCGCTGGTGGATGAGGTTTCATGTTTTTTCTATTGCCCGCCGGGGATCCTGGCCTGCCCAACAACCTTAAGGTTGGACGGGCAGGTCATATAATTGTTTTAATGATCCTGTCAATGGCCCGCAGTGATTTTGCAGTGCCCCCTCCTTCCTGAAAATTTAAATGGGGTGGGATGATGTTGGGGGTTCCGCCCGATGTCATCACGTGTCATTTTATGCGTCGGCGAGCAGACCCCACCCCCCTGCTCGCCAATGGCAAAATTCTGCCCAGAAGGTGAGAAAAGTAAAGGAGTTCAGTTTGCCTCTCTCCCCTGTCCGTAACAGTGAACATGAAAATATCATGGAATGCGGTTCACTAATGTCCTTTAGGGAAGGAAATCTGCCATCCTTACCTGGTCTGGCCTACAGATGACCCATCCATTGAGCTGTCAGCCACTCCACGCTCTGCAGTTTTCCCCTAGCTACCTTTCAATAGAGACCTCACCACTGACAGCTGCCAGCTTCCTTCAGTCTGCTCCTAATCCAGATTTTGTTCACATGATACAAGCAAAATACTGAGGATGCTGGAAATCTGAAATAAAAACAGAAAATGCTGGAAAAACTCAGCAGGTCTGGCAGCATCTGTAGAGAGAGAAACAGAGTTAACGTTTCAAGGCCGTATGGCTTCTCTTCAGCGCTAAAGAGAAATAGAAATGTGATGGATTTTAACAAGCTGAAAGAGACAAATGGAAATCCTGTTAGAGAGAAGAGCAGTACTTCTTTAAGGGAGGCATTCCTGGAAGAGAAGTGGCAGTGAATTAAATGCTAAGATAAAAGCAAAACACTGCAGATGCTGGAAATATGAAATAAAAACAGAAAATGCTGGAAAAACCCAGCACGGCTCCACCCCACTCTTTCAGTTCCCTCTGCCTCAGCCACACCTATTTTGATGATGCCGCCTTCCAAAATGGCACTTCTGATATGTCTTCCTTTTTCCTTAATCGAGAATTCCCTCCCAACCCCACTGTGGTTGACAGGGCCCTCAACCATGTCGGACCCATCTCCAACACATCTGCCCTCCCTCTTCCCCACCCCACCCTCAGGACCATGATAGGGTCCCCGTTGTCCTCACTTTTCACCCCACCAGCCTCCACATTCAAAGGATCATCCTCCGCCATTTCTGCCAACTCCACCAAACACATCCACCTCTCACCCCCGTCAGCATTCCATGGGGACCATTCACTCCGTGACACCCAGGTCCACTCCTCCATCGTCCCCAACACCTCATCCTCTTCCCACGGCACCTTCCCATGCAATCGCAGAAAGTGCCACATCTGCCTCTTTACCTCCTCCCTCCTCACTATCCAAGGCCCCAAACACTCCTCTCAAGTGAAGCAGCATTTCACTTACACCCCCATCAATTTGGTCTACTACATTCGCTGCTCTACATTGGAGAGACCAAATGCAGACTGGGTGACGCTTTGCGGAACACCTCCAGTCTGTCCATAAGCATGACCAAGACCTTCCTGTCATTTGCCCACATGTCCATCCTTGGCTTGCTGCAATGTTCCAGTGAAGCCCAACGCAAACTGGAGGAACAGCACCTCATCTTCCGATTAGGCACTTTACAGCCTTCCGGACTTAACATTGAGTTCAACAACTTCAGAACATGAACTCTCTCCTCCATCTTCACCCCCTTTTAAATCCAGTTTTTCACTTATTTACTTTTTTATTTATTGATTTTTAAAATTTTATTTTACTCTTTTATTTATTTGCTCATTTTTTTATCCTTTTTCCCCAACCCCCCTCTCGCCCCCACAGGGCCATTTGTTGCTTGTTTTTATGTTTTGCTTTCACAGAATGCTAACCTTTGTTCTGCTATTAATACCTTCTGCTACCTTACCTTTATGCCACTATCAGCACGTTCTTCACTCTTTACCACTGCCATTAACACTCCCTTCATCTTGTGTCCATGACATCTGACAATCTCTCCTTAGCTGTCTCCTATCCCTGACCTTCTATCTCGTTCCACCGGCTTCACCCCTCTTTAATAGTATAAAATCCATCTTATTTCTACTTGCCTTTAGCTCTGAAGAAGAATCACACGGACTTGAAACATTAACTCTGTTTCTCCCTCCACAGATGTTGCCGGGCCTGCTGAGATTTTCCAGTGTTTTCTGTTTTTAGTTTTGTCCACATGATTTCAGTACCTCAGCCCAACACTCTCTGATCTCACCCTGGCTCCTGGCCCTGTCAGTAAAATCACAGAACCCTACAGAGAGGAACTGCTTCCACCTCCCTTTCAGGCAGTACATTCCAACCATAACCAATTGCTGTAAAACAAAAAAAAAGTCCTTATTTTCCTGCTGGATCTTAAATCTCTGTCCTCTGATGACTGACTCACCTGCCAGTGGAAACAATTTAAATGATCAAAACCACCTCCAACAGGATCCTGTCCTTGCTAAAGATTGACCCCCTCACTTTTGACATTACTCCCAACATTAACAACTTGTATTTATATAGCGCCTTTAACATAATAAAATGCCCTAAGGCACTTCACAGGAGTGTTATCACATAAAATTACAAAAGAGGATATTAAGGCCAAAAGCTCGGTCAAAGAGATAGATTTTAAGGAATGTCCTAAAGGAATGTCCTAAAAATTTCCTAAAGGCAAAGTAGAGAGGTGGAGTGATTTAGGGAGGGAATTCCAGAGTTTAGGACCTAGGCAGCTGAAGGCACTGCCATTACTGTGGAGTGGTTGGATACTAGAATTAGAGGAGCACAGATATCTCAGAGGGCTGTGGTTTTAGAGGAGACTGCAGAGATAGGGAGGGGTGAGAACTTTAAAATTGAGACTTTGCTCAACTGGGAGTCAGGGCAGGTCAATAGGCTAGGGTTTGTGAGAACTAGGAGATATGAAACAGAATTCTGAATGGCCCCAAGGTTACGAAGGGTAGAATGACAGAGACCAGCCAGGAGTGGGTTAGAATAGTAAATAAGGCATGGATAAGGGTTTCCACAGCTGATGAGCTGAGGCAGGGGTGGAGAGGGGTAATAAGTACAAATAAGTGGTCTTAGTTTTGGTGAGACAGCATCAGACAGCTGCCAGAGAAAGGGATGGAGTCAGTGACTGAGGAACAGAGTTTGTTGGCTGAGAACAAAGGGCAATGGCTTCTCATTATTCCAAAGTCTCCTTTTCTTTTCAACTATTAAGGAGCTGGGTCCTGAAACATTGCTCATCTGGAGCTCCTCGCTAGACTAAGTTAGTGGAAGTGCTGCCCATTTATTTTAAGTGGTTTAGTAAAATAATGGGAGAGGAATTTTGGGCAGATGTGCTAGATGTTTGCATGATAGTATCACAAAATCTCATTTCAGGGTCATTGTGTAGACATAATAGATTTCTTCAGACTGGAGGACACTGTAGTCTGTGGCCATAAAGACTCCTTGCATGGTAGATATAGGATGATTATGAACTAAGCAAGCGTGATTTACAGCTTTTTATTGTGTTTTAATTTAACGCTGATGGTTAAGTTAAGACATCCAATGCAACATTATCAGGAATTACCCAAATAAATCTGATTAACAGGAAGAGATGAACCGAGTGACCTTTGGGTAATGGCTCGAATTTTATCATCAGTGTCGCTAACAAAAGTTCAGTACAGTGTAAAGCAGCACTAAAATGTTTATTTCATTTTCATAGCATCACAGGCAGGATAGGGGAGGCATGTGGTATATGTAGCCTTTTGCCCAGGGGAATGATGGGAAAAGTGGCCCAATTCCACCTATGGTGCGCGCATCATCACCTGCCCCTAGGGCCTACTGCTGGGTGACTTATTTGAAACAACTGTGCTCCACATCTCAGTCAACATCTTGAGATATGAATGATGACATTAGCTGCGAGATCTCAGTCACTGCCTGATGTGGATGTGATCCCGCAACGTTGTTTTAAACAGTATTCGTTCACTGTGTGTGATTTGGTTCATCATCTTTGATAGAGGGGAGCACTGCCTCCCCCGATTGGCAGCTAGCCCACTAGCTGAAGATAAACATGAACAGGTGCCCTTGTGCTACCTCTTAAAACTGTATTAGAATATCCCTTTCTGCAGCAACCCACATTCCCCAACTGTCCAAATGTGTATTTTTTTCTAATTGGGATTATGTATTGGGCTTCCCAATTGCTTGACAAGGTAAATTTACTCTAGTGCTGTACTAAGCTGGTCAGAGTAGGAAGAATTCCAGGCTGAGTGTGTTATAAGTTTGCTGGCCTCAATATAACTGCTCTCAGTATCCCTGGGCTCCATGGTAGATATGAAGCTAGGCAGAGGGTCAGCCATCTAATGAACTCTGTCAGCAAATGCTGGTTTGTGTATGTTTGTTGACATTTGGTGAAAAATAGGAGTAAGGCTATTCAGCTCCTTGGGCCTGTCTGCCATTCAGTTAGTCAAGGCTGAGCCTTGTTCTGTCGAAGGGTCATGAGGACTCGAAACGTCAACTCTTTTCTTCTCCGCCGATGCTGCCGGACCTGCTGAGTTTTTCCAGGTAATTCTGTTTTTGTTTTGGATTTCCAGCATCCGCAGTTTTTTTGTTTTTATCTCTGAGCCCTTCCTGCTCTTGCTTGTGAACTGGTGACATGTGCTCAAAGGTTTTTATGTGTGGACATGGGGTAAGATAGGTTATGATACCATATGGTTCCATCATTCCTTTTGCCAGTTAATCTCCTCTGCATGTCACCTATTCCCAGACCTTTGTTATTGTTCTTTCCTCCCCTCCCCCACTTTTCCTGCCTCTCTGTCTGCTTACATCTCCACCTGTTGCCAGTCCTGACAAAAGGTCAAAGTTTAACTCTATTTCTCTCTCCAAAGAGCCCATCAATGTAGCATAAACGGTTAACAGAAGGGCTATGCCAATGTATGACATAGATGATGATGTACCGCTGACATTAGTTCGCCATGTGTTAGACTCGAGGGGGAGAGAGGTTGGATTCATATCTAAGAACTATGTGTCTACTCTGTAACCTGTTTGGGTGTGGTACTAATAAACAAGTGTTAAGCAGATACCAAAGTATGCCTAGAGCCTGGCTAAGAACCAAATCCCAAACCTAGTGTCCAAGACAGAGGGACTCAATCTTAGAACAATCATGAGTATTTCCAGAACTTTCTGTTTTATCTTCCAAATGGTGGTCACCCATCATTAGCATCTTAGCTTGCAACACAGTGTTATCAGAATAATAAAAGAAAAATATTGCAGATGCTGGAAATCTGAAAGTCAGCCCTGAAGAAGAGTCACACGGCCTTGAAATGTTAACTCTGTTTCTCCACAGGTTCCACCAGGCCTGTTGAGTTTTTCCAGCATTTTTTGTTTGTATTACAGTGATACCGTACCACTCGAAAGGCTTAACATATGAGGAACGTTTGAGGACTCTGGGTCTATACGCGATGGAGTTTAAAAGGATGAGGGGGGATCTGATTGAAACTTACAGAATACTGAAAGACCTGGATAGAGTGGACATGGGGAAGATGTTTCCATTAGTAGGAGAGACTAGGACCTGAGGGCACAGCCTCAGAGTAAAGGGAAGACCTTTTAGAACAGAGATGGGGAGAAACCTCTTTGGCCAGAAGTGGTGAATCTATGGAATTCATTGCCACAAAAGGCTGTGGAGGCCAGGTCATTGAGTGTATTTAAGACCGAGATAGATAGGTTCTTGATTGGTAAGGGAATCAAAGGTTACAGGGAGAAGGCGGGAGAATGGGGTTGAGAAACTTATCAGCCATGATTGAATGGTGGAGCAGACTCGATGGGCCGAATGGACTAATTTCTGCTCCTATGTCTTATGGTCTTATAGTATGATGCCGCCTTTTGCCAACTCCAAAATTAAACAGAAGGGAGGGATAGGGCAGAAGGTGTGACCAGGCATGAATTCAAAGACTTTTGCAATGCTACTCTTGTCAGCCTGTGCTCTCTGGTGTTGGATGTTTGTTCATCTCCCGATCCTCCACTTTCCCACCAATAGTGTCTGCACTTTCACTTGCTATACACCTGCTTTTTAATGCTGAACCTATGTGACATCCTCAAGAAATCATCCCCTCCTCCAATTTTTAAAATATTGTTTATATATCACTTTGTTCACTCAACATCCTGTGTTCAATATGAAATTGATTGCACTGAAGAAGAGTCATATGGACTCGAAACATTAACTCTCTCCAAAGATGCTGCCAGACCTGCTGCATTTTTCCAGCATTTTATGTTTTCATCTTAGATTCCCAGCATCTGCAGTATTTTGCTTTTCTTTTGGCTGCGAATATACCTTCTGCTAGCTTTTTATCTTTAAAGTCAATTCACAACCAGTACCCCGATAGGGACAATAGACCAGTCTGCTCAAGAGCAGGAAATGCTGTGCTCTGAATTGGCCATCTTGTCACTCCCTTATGGTGCTTCAACACATTTACAGTGTCTCCTGTTCTTTCTTTTGTTTTAGGTAAACACGACGTATCATTTACACAACCCCCACCCCAGGCAGGTGCAACACCTACTTCCTGAAGTTACCTCTACCAGTACTTGCCAATTTCTTGCTTTTGTCAGGTCTTCCTGCCTCTGCTTGGGCTGTTCATGCATTTTAGAGTGGCTGACAAAGCAAGTCCGAAGTGAATGACACAGTTGGGGCCTCAAAACTATTAACATTGATGGATCTGCCTTTTTTCAAAATCCTCTTAAATATCAACCTCTGCAAAAATGCTTCCCCTGGTCTGTCCTCCAATATCTTTCTCCTGTCTTCCTTATCTCCCTTGCAAAGCATTCGCCCTTGGGAGTCACCACAAAATTCAAGTTGTTTTCCTTATTAGTGTTAGGAATTCACCAGAAAATCCTACTAGTTAACTTCGCTACATCAAGTTGATTGGGAAAAAGACAATTAAAGTTTGGAAACCTCGCACAAAGTTCAAGGCTGCCTGCTCCAAACTCAAATAACAAACAACCCCAACTGCATTGCTTTGATTCTTGGGAAGTCTGCTCTGCTTTTCTTCTCATTTATCAATTTTGCTAAAGTATAAAATATAATTGAGCACATAATCTAGGAAACCTCCCTCTCGGAGTTGGCCCCCTTCAGATGAGATGTTAAACAGAAGCATCCCAACTCCCCTGTCAGGTTAATCCCACAGCACTGTTCAAAGAAAACCAGGGGAATAATCTCCAGTGCCCTGCCCAACATTTACCCCTCAGCCGAAACCTAAGATAGATCATTGGGATAGTACCACGTTGCTCTTTGCGGGACCTTACTGAGTGTAAATTGTTTGTCATGTTTCCAATATTACAACAGTTAGTTGGAGGAGGGCCTTAGTTTTCCAGGTGTTTTTGTAAAGGCCCATTTTATCATATGCTTTGGAGAAGGAGTAAGCAATGACCTGGAGCTTAGTTCCTGAGTGAGCGTACACACTCTGTACACTGGAGCTCAATGACTGAATTGATTTTGATTTTGGATTGAAGGTGGGGTAGGTTGAACAGTTTCCCGCCTGTTCTGTAGATTATCTCCGTGCCTGTGGGTAGTTTGCTGGAGGTGAGGTGCAGTACTACAGCAAGGAAGATGGAGAAGAGGATTGGTGCAATGACAGCCTTGTTTCACCTCACTCTTCACTAAAATGGAATTGTGGTGGTTTCAATGGGGAGGATCATGGTTTTCATGTTAACGGGGAGTATGTGGAGGATGGCGACACATTTCTGAGTGCAGGCAAACGTCAGAAGAATAAGCCATAAGCCTTCACGGTTGAAAGAGTCAATGGCATTTGTGAAGTTGAATGTACTGGCATGTACAGTATGTGATGTTGTTCCTTGCATTTTTCACACAGTGCTGCCTCTTGATGGGCGCAAATCAAACTGCAACTCTGGAAGGATCTTTTCGGCCACTGGGAGGAGGTGGTTGAGGGCGATCGTTGCAATGATCTCCCTGGTGGCAGGCAGCAGGGTGACTCCTCTGCAGTTACCGCAATCAGACTTGTCTCCCTTCTTGAATATAGTCATGATCACAGCACTCCCGAGATCCCCCGGCATGTGAATGCTCCTCAGATGAAGGACCTGAGGTTGTGCTGCCATGCCAAAAGTGCATCTCTGCCGTGTTTCAGGATTTCAGCAGGGATTCTGTTGGCTCCAGAGGCTTTCTTGATTTTCAGCTGTCAAATGATTTTCAACTTCGCTCTGAACTGGAGTGGCGCCAAGGTTGAGCTGGATGAGGTATGAGGTATTGAGGAATGGAGTTGAGAACATTTGAGTTGAAGACAGAGTTTCAGCTGAAGAATTCTTCAATGTCCCTGATGAGCTCCCCTCCATGATTTGCTCTCAACCCTTTCCCACACCACAACACCTCCCCCCACTGATTAAGATCAACGGTGAAATCCTGGAAAAAGTGGATCATTTTTCATGTACAATTGACAAAGGCAGGCATAGATGACAAAGTTTATCATTGCCTCCAAATTGTTTAGCTTAGCCTTCAGACAACCGAGGAAAAGATTATTTTGATGAAAAGGATCTCAAACTCAAGACTAAGGTCATGTTTACCAGGTAGCAGTGAACCCGTGCTCCTATATGCTTTGGAGACTTGGACAACCTGCAGCAGGCACCTCAAAGAATTAGAGATGTTCCACCAGGGTGCCTTTGCAATATATTCCAAATCTAGTGACGAGAAGGGCTGCCCAACAGCAGGGTGTTCTTGCAATCCAACATGCCCAATATTGAAGTAAAAACAGAAAATGCTGGAAAAACTCAGCAGGTCTGGCAGCATCTGTGGAGAGAGAAACAGAGTTAACGTTTCGCGTCCATAAGACCCTTCTTCAAAGCTAAAGAGAAATAGAAATGGGATCGATTTTATACTCTTTAAGAGGGGGTAGAGCAGGTGGAACAAGATAGAAGGTCAAGGGTAGATGGGAATTAAGGAAAGATTTGACAAAGATGTCATGGACACAGGACAAAGGGAGTGTTAATGTTAGTGTTAAAGACTAAAGGTGCTGATAGTGGCATGAAGGAATGGTAGCAAAATGTGGTAATAGCAGGACAAGGGTCAGTGCTCTGTGAAAGAAAACATAAAAACAAGTGACAGATGGCCCTGTGGGGGGGAGGGGCTGGGGTGGTTTGGGGGCTGGTTGGGGGACAATAAATAAATACATACATTCATATATAATTAACTAAATAAATAAATTAAATTAAACAAATAATTAGATTTAAAAAAGTTAAAGATGGGGAGAGAGTTCACGGCCTGAAGTTGTTGAACTCAATGTTAAATCCAGAAGGCTGTAAAGTGCCTTATTGGAAGATGAGGTGCTGTTCCTCCAGTTTGCAGCAGACCAAGGACTGACATGTGGCCATGATAGGGTATTGAAATGGCAAGCGACAGGAAGGTCTGGGTCATGTATGTGGACTGATCAAAAGTGTACTGCAAAGCAGTCATGCAATCTGCATTTAGCCTCCCCAGTGTAGAGGCAGTTGCACTGAGAGCAGCAAATGCAGTAGACCAAATTGAAGGAGGTGCAAATGAAACATTGCTTCACTTGAAAGGAGTGTTTGGGGCCTTGGACGGTGAGGAGGGAGGAGGCCCTAGTATTGAGGTGTGTGCCTGACACCAGACTCCCAAAAGAACTGCTCTACTCAGAACTCGCTCATGACAGGAAACTCCCAGGACGAAAATGGAAATTCTTGTGGGGTGTCCTCAAAGCATCCCTGAAGAGGTCAAATATCTTTGTGACTGATGGGAGTCCCTGGCTTGTGACTGACCAAAATGGAGAAGGTTGGTTTGGGAAGGCACTGAGCACATCGACGTGCAGAGCCAAAGTTGAGTTATTAAAGAGAGCACACAAACCTCTCATCAAGTCACCCACTGAACCCTTCAAACATCATGTGCCCTGTAGGTGGTGGAGTCTTCAGATCGCACACTGGAATTATCAGACATCTCAGAACCTGCCCAAGCAAGTCATCCTCGGTCCTGAGGGGCTGCCTCAGAAGAAGGTTACAACTGTGACTACACTTCAAAACTGTGAAATGCTGTGAAGTCCTTTGGTCATGAAAGGTGATACATTATGCAAATTCCTTCTTTCTTTTCTTGTGTTTATTTGTGCGCAGAATCCAGCGTGAGGAAAACAGCACAGTAGTGAGGAATTAGGGGATATCAGTCTTTACCTGGTACATACAAGAGGCCTCACTTCTGCAGTGTGATGCAGTCACTACTTGTCTCATACAGATCTGTTAAGTTGGACACCGAATACTCAAAGACAGCGATCCCTTGCAAGCCCAATGTGAGAGAGACATACATAGAATGGATATTACTGACAACGTTGAAGAAATAATCGGATGGTGTGAATGGTGTCCATCGGTCTTTCTGGACATGTGCTCAGATAGGCGGAACAACTCTCCTGTTTCATAGAGTAACACAGGAGGACACAATTAACCCATCGTATATGTGCCAGCTCCTGAAAGAGCTACCAATTAGTCCCAATCCCCTGTTCTTCTATAGCCCTGCAAATATTTCCTTTTAAAATAGATGTCCAATTCCCTCTTGAAAATTACTACCAAATCTGCATTACAAATCATGACAACTTGCTGCATAAAAAAATTCTCCTCACCTGTCTTCTGGCATTTTTTTTTTGCCAATTACTTTGTATCTGTGTCCTCTCCCACTGGTTCCTCCTTATTTGCTCTGTAAAGTCCTTCATGGTTTTAAACCCCGCCATTAAATATTTCCTTAATATTCTCGGCTCAAATAATCCAGCCTCTTGTATCTATGTTGCGATCTTTGAAATGAAGGACTACCTTGATGTAGCAGGAATTCACCAAGACTCCTCAACAGCATCTCCCAAACCCACGACTACTGCCATCTAGAAGGACAAGGGCAGCAGATAGATGGGAACACCACCACCTGGAAGTTCCCCTCCAAGTCACTCACCATCCTGACTTGGAAATATATCGCCGTTCCTTCACTGTCGCTGGGTCAAAATCCTGGAACTCCCTCCCTAACAGCACTGTGGGTGTACCTACACCACATGGACTGCAGCGGTTCAAGAAGGCAGCTCACCACCACCTTCTCGAGGGGAATTAGGGATGGGCAATACATGCTGGCCCAGCCAGCGAAGCCCACATCCCACGAATGAATAAAAAAAAGCTGGCCTTTGATGCAGGGCAGATTGTCAGCAAACTTCCATAGAGCTTGCACGGCTCCTTCCTTTCCCATCATGCACACTTCCCTCGCTCTTCCCACACATCCAATTTAACTTCTTTATTTCACTGAATAAGGATTTGTAGCTAAAAACAAAAAAACTGCGGATGCTGGAAATCCAAAACAAAAACAAAAACAGAATTACCTGGAAAAACTCAGCAGGTCTGGCAGCATCGGTGGAGAAGAAAAGAGTTGACGTTTCGAGTCCTCATGACCCTTCGACAGAACTTGAGTTCGAGTCCAAGAAAGAGTGGAAATTATTTCAACTCTTTCTTGGACTCGAACTCAAGTTCTGTCGAAGGGTCATGAGGACTCGAAACGTCAACTCTTTTCTTCTCCGCCGATGCTGCCAGACCTGCTGAGTTTTTCCAGGTAATTCTGTTTTTGTTTTTGTTAAGGATTTGTAGCTGATAGGTTACCATAGTTTTAGATAGTCTTCTTTATGTAGGCAAATGTAACAGTCCTTTTGTATGCAGCAAGATCCTACAAACAGTAAGTGAGGTAAACTACATTTAATCTGTATTTTTGGTGGTGTTGGCGAAGGGAATAATATATGGGCCGAATCGCCAGGAGAATTGCCACGCTCTTCTTCAAATAGTGCAGTGGAATCCTTAACATCTACCCCGGGCTGTGTTCCCGCCCAGGAGTAAAATCAGGATTCCAGCGGGGTCAGCTGCAGAGCTCTGCAGTGGCCATACTCCCATGTAACAAGTTTCCACAGCCTTCTGTTTTGGTTTGGCAAGAGTGGTAGTAACAACTTGATGTGGAGGTTACATCAATAACCAGTTTAGTCATTTTTCAAAAATTAAGACGCTTAGGTGAGAATCTGAGGCCCACAGTTGGGAGAACGCTGAAAAGAGCAGGAGAGGTAAGTGGTTGGACAAACAGAGAGCTTGAGCTTTAGAAGTGGGTTGTAAGGCTGGGCAGGGGGAGCCAGAGAACAGGGAAAGATTGAAAGAGTCCCCCGGTTTTGAGATTCTAAGAATGAGTAAGAGTGGGAGCTGGTGTGTTGAGGGTTGACTTTAACAGACTGAGCTAATGGGAGATGGAACAATGTGTAAAAAAAATGCATAGCCCTGTTCACAATCTCTGAACAGCTCAAAGAGCTCTCCTGATTGTGAAATTATTTTTCAAGCATTTTCACTGTTGTAATGTAGGAGACTCAGTAGCCAAGTTACAATGAAATCACAAACAAAATTGTGATCATGACCAGGTAATCTGTTTTTAGTGACGTTGCTTGAGTAATAAAATACTTACCACAATACGGAGGAGAACTCCCTTGTTCTTTTGCTATGATACTGGGGGATCTTTTATATCCACCTCAGAGAGCAGGTGGGGCTTAACATATCATCTGAAGGACTATGTAGCACTCCCTCAGCCCTGCACTGGAACATTTACATGGATCACGTGTTCAAATCTTTGGAGTCAGACTTGAACACATAACCTTTAGGATCAGAGGTAAGAGATGCTGCTGCTAAGGCACAACTGACACTTACAGGCCTGTATCCAGTTCTGAGCTGGGTTACTGAAACATCAAGCTTGTAGGGAACAGGTTACTTTAGCTTGTGCTGATACAATGGTGGGCAGTGACAAGGCAGAAAACTCTGGCAATCAAGTCCCATGACGTGGGGTTTCATTTGCAACATTAGAGAAAATAACAGTCCAAGTTCTCCAAAAACATGATTTGAAATGTTGTACAATTTACATCCAGAAAAGAAAAATGGAAACTCAATATAACTTTGTTCCCAGGCTGGTCCGTTTATTAACAGAATACAGCCTGACTACAAATAGTCTGATCTGACAGGACTAGCCAGTAATATAAAAACAGATTGTAAGAGCTTTTATAAGTGTGCAAAAAGGAAGAGAGTAGCTAAAGTTAATGTTGGTCTGTTAGAATCGGAGACAGGAGAAATTTTCATGGGGAATGAGGAAATGATAGAGGCATTGAACAAATATTTTGTGTCATTCTTCACAGTAGAAAGCACAAGCTTCATTCCAGAAATAGACGTTAAAGTAGGGGCTAAAAAGAATGAGTAAATTAGGGAAATTAATGTCAACAGAGATAAAGTACTTGGAGAAACTTAAATGTTATGTTAGGTGGATGGTAAATTCTAAGCTGCTCAAATCCCAAAGGGAAACTTGAAACCACTGCTAAAACTACCACAATTTCTAAATCCCCTAGTTAATTTAACTCCCAGTTATACTTTCATTAAGGCATCAGTAAGTTGCACAGATTTTTAAGACCCAGGCAAAATGACAAACAATACCCTGAACCAATTGAATTCAAAGTGAGTTTTCTTAATTTCAGTTCTTTGTAGGCAGCAGCTTGAGGCTTAGATTCTGGAGGCTTTTCACACTTGAAAGATCTTAGAATTCCTTTCCATGCACACAACCTTTATCCATATTTTCCCCTTTGAATGTAAATTCCCATTGTTTCACTATGCCTTTGGACTTTACCTCTCTAATGATAAAAAGTAAAATGAATAGTAAACTATGATGAATAGTAAAAAAACACATTATTTCTTAACTTCTCCAATCTGGATGAAACATTTCACCCATCCTTTGAATTCAAACTAGCCTGGTTTATTTAAAAATGCAAATGTTCCCTTTACACCTATGTTTACCTACTTAACATTTCAAACCTAACTTATCTTCTGATACATCAAAGCTTTCAGACAAGCTGTCTTTAATTCAATTAAAGCACACACACACACACACACACACACACACACACACAAACACACAGACCCCACTATTACAATAAATTCCAATAACATTATGAAAATTGTTATATCTTCCTGGCATAAGGGATGAAAATATAACAAATCTCCGGAGCATGATAACCTACATCCTATTGTTCTAGAGACAGTTGCAGAAATAGTGGATGCACCTGGCTGTGATTTCCCAGAATTCATTGGATTTGGGAATGGTCTCATCAGATTGGAAGTTGGAAAACGTTACTCCGCTTTTCAGGAGAGGAGGGAGAGAGAAAACAGGGAACATTAGTTGTTGGGAAAATGCCGGAATCTATTATTAAGGAAGCATTAATGATGCACCTAGAAAGCATAGTATGATTAAAGCAAGTCAACATGGTTTTACTAAAGCCAAATCCTGTTTGACAAATTTATAGGAGTTTTTTGAGGATGTAACTAGTAAAGTAGATAAAGGGAAACCAGTAGTTGTTGTATAGCTGGATTATAACTGTTTTCAATAAGGTGCAAAAAAAAGGTTAATAGGCAAGATATGTGCATATGGATTTGGAGATAATTTATCAGCACAGATAGAGGATTGGTTAACAGATAGGAAGCAGAGATTGGGCATAAACAGGGAATTTTCAAGTTGGCAGGTAGTGAATAGTGAAGAACCACTAGGGTCAGTGCTGGAGCCTCAGCTATTTAAAACCTACATTAATGACTTAGATGAAGAGGCAGAGAGGAACATATCCAGGTTTGCTGATGATACAAAGCTAGGTGAAATGATAAGCTGTGGGGAGGACACGGAGGGGCTACAGAGAGATATAGATAGGTTAGGTGAGTGGGCAACAAGATGGCAGTTGGATTATAATGTAGGGACATGTGAAGTTATTCACTTTGGTTGAAATAATAGAAGAGCTGAATGCTTTTTAAAGGTAAGAAACTTGTAAGTGTTGATGTTCAAAGAGACTTGGAAGTGCTCGTAAAAGGAAAGCAAGAAGTTAACATATAGGCACGGCAAGCAATTAGGAAGACTAAAGGCATGTAGCTTTTATTGCAAGGGGATCATTTGAGTTATACAGGGTTTTGGTGAGACCACATCTAGAGTACCATGTGCAGTTTTGGTTTCCACACTTAAGAAAATATATACTTGCATTGGAGGTGGTACAGCGGAGATTCATTAAATTGGTTTCTGGGATGAAGGGGTTGTCCTGTGATGAGAGGCTGAGCAAATTGGGTCTATTTTCTCCGGAGTTTAGAAGAATAAGGGATGACCTCATTGAAGCATACAAGATTCTGAAAGGGTTTGACAGAGTGGACACTGAGAGATTGTTTCCGCTGGCTGGAGAATCTAAAACACAGTCTCAGGATAAGGGGCCGACCATTTAGGACTTCGATGTGGAGAAATCTCTTCACTCAAAGGGTTGTGAATCTTTGGAACTCTCTACCTCAGAGGGTGTGGGTGCTCCATCGTTGAATACATTTAAGGCTGGGATAGACAGATTTTTGGTCTTGCAGAGAATCAAAGGATATAGGGAATTGGAGGGAAGTGGAGTTGAAGCCCAAAATCGACTACGATCATATTAAACGGTGGAGCAGGCTCAATGGGCCATGTGATCTATTCCTGCCCCTATTTCTTGTGCTCATGTGACTTTAATTTAGCTTTGAATATGAAAATGAACCGGTTCTCATCTTTTATGGAAGACCAGTCTCACAGTAAGTCCCACTTCTCTGAAACCTGGTTCATGTAATACTGGTGAATCAAGTGTGGGAGAACTTAATTGCTCCTAATCTTTTTTTACTGAGACATATTTTGTGGTGTCGCTTGGAAATCCAACTGGTTTTATTCACTTTCACATTGATGAAGTCACTGGAGAATAAAATGGTGCCTCAGTTTAAAACAGCTTGTGTTTATATTGCATTTTGAACATAGTAAAATGTATTGTTGAAAAAAGAGACGCGTTTTCCAATTTGACTCTTCTTTGGAACAGGCAAAGAATCATTTTGAACTTGGAACCTTAGCTGTATTTCTCTCCCCTCCTCTGCTGCCAGACCGGCTGAGTTTTCCCAAAACTTTCTGTTTTTATTTTGGAATTGTCAAGTCTAAAGTTAACAAAAGCTGAAGGTTCCAGCAGTCATTGAACTGCGGCATGGGTAGAGGTGGGGAATATTATGGTGGTGGAGGTCAACCATCTTGGGGATGAAAAGGCTAAAGGGTTTGAAGCTTAGCTCAGGGTCAGATTGAATGCCAAGGTCTGGTTTATAGTGAGACAGTGAACAGGGAGAGGGACTGAGCTGGGAGCTGGGGAATGGCGTTTTAAATGGGGAGATGAAAACAATATGCTTCCCAATGTTTTTGGGAGGCAGGGAGTAGGGCTAACTGGGTTGCTCTTCTAAGGAACAGATGCAGACCTGATTATGATTGGTCTGTTTCTGGAATGCGCTATTCTATGATTTACTAACATTTCAGCTCATCTGATACTGACATCAAACAAGCAATGCAATAACTCAAAGGCAGTGGAGTTGTCGAGAGAGGGGATGTGACAAACACATTGATCTTTTAATACGGTCCTCCCCTATTCACCATTTTAACAATTTTTAGTCCATTTAGGATAAGTTGGCCACATATTATTTAGAATTAGCAAAGGCAAGCTTCGCAGGAAAATGTTAACTTGGTCAGCCATGGACCAGTTGATGGCAATCCTGGCTCTGATTCAGAAAGTTGAGGATTCACGGTCCACTGCAGGACTTGAGCACAAAAATCTAGGTTGACACTCCAGTGCCACACTAAAGGAGTGCTGCAATCTCGGAGAAGCAGGTGAGATGTTGAATTGAGGACCTATACGCTGCCTCAGCTGAACATAAGAGCTCCCAAGGCACTATTTCACAGAGGAACAGGAGAATTATCCATGGGATTCTAGCCAATTTTATCCTTCAACCAACATCATTAAAAACAGGTTATCTGGTCATCATCATATTGCTGCTTCCGGGAGCTTGCTGTGTGCTAATTGGCAACCTGTTTTCCTACATTACAACCGTGACCACATTTCAAAAGTACTCCATTGGCGGTAAAGCCCATTGGGATGCCCTGTGGTTATGATTAGCACTATATAAATGCAAATCTTTCACTTTCGTTTTTAAACTTGTCTGTATTAATATCGCACAGTGAAACCTCAGTGTCTTGCAGTTTTTCCCCTTATTATTCTGAAATCAATGGTACTAGTGCTAACTGGAACCAGTCCGAGCAATGTGCGAGGGAGATCATGTTGAAAGTAAAGTTCCACTGAGAAGGCTAACCCAGCCATGACACATGTCAGAAATTCCACTGGCACATGATTTTACAGATGTTTTAAAATGCTGTGATAAGAGATAGCAGGGGGGGATGTGGAGAAAATCACAACACAACACCATTAGGATGGCGACCCCATTTCCTCCATGCCTTTTGCGAATGTAAAATTAATTAAAAATAGGAAGAACATTTGTAATGAAAACACAAATGTTGCAACCACACACAGCAAGTCAGGCAACATCTGTGGGGAGAGATACTGAGTTAATGTTTCTAGTCAATGACTGACATGAAAACATCCTTTATATTAAATAATTCTTTCTGACTGCACTGGCTGTAAAACATGTATGTATGTATTTATGAATGTATCTATGTATGTATGAATGAATGTATCAATGTATGTATGTATGTATCAATGTATGTATCAGTGTATGTATGTATCAATGTATCAATGACCTTAGGGGAATGTGAAGGAACCATAGCTTCTGTCCCATTAGCAGAGCATCAAGATAAACACCCAGGGTATTCAATGAGGAGAAAAATCATTAAACTTGGTCAATGGGGCCCTGGCTGACAGAAAATTCCTAGACATTGTCTAATCAAGTTATGATTAGAATCCACCAGCCATGACAATGTTTGAATTACTGGTCAGTTGGAGAGGGATGGTCATGTGACAAACCAGCCCTTTTGTGTGTTTTAAGCATAAACTTCCTCTGTAGTACATGACAAACAGCCAAGACACTGAAGGAACAGGCCCAAGTGAGGCCCTTCTTTCTCCCTCTTTCTCCACCCAACTTCCAATATTTTGAACCCTGTTTGCTGACTGTGACTAATCCAGGCGACCAGCTCTCTCAGGGGAAGGAAGAAGGGACATGATGGCATGGGGAACTGGATGAGCAGGGGAATGCTGGTGACGCTGTGGGTGTGGGGGAGGAGTTGCTGTCCAGACTACGGGAGCGAGCCACTGAGAGCTGAGCGAGATGCTGCCCATGAAGGACAAGGGACAACGGCCTCAAATACAGGAATGCCCTGTAAAATCCAAGACAGTTGGTCACCTTGAGTGAGCCTTTTTAAAGAATTCAAACCAGCACTACTCTTTCCAGAAGAACAGACAAACCGTCTGTCGGCATCTTTAAATCACCACAATGCCGGAAACATCCAGACCACCGAGTGAAAGCAGCAGGACCGCCAAATTCAATCTGAAGTCAGCCAAGTCACCAATCTCCACCAGCAGTATACCCCTTTAAACACACTGGGTTCGAACTTGCTGAATCTATCCTGCCTCACCCTAATCTATTTGTGTACGTGCGAACTTCGAGTGCCCGTATGTGTGTGTGTGTGTGTGTGTGTGTGAAAGTCCGAATATATTTTATTGTAGACTTTCTTTGTTAAAACTCAAGGAAACCTGTCCGATTGTGTCTTTTATAATCACAGCGCGTAAGCGGTTAAACACTCACTGAGTTGGCAAGTCTATGCTTTTCAAGAAAGCCTGTTCATGTCAACAAGGAGTGGGAAAAAAGGAGGGGAGCCATCCAATGCTCTCCTCATTGGTTCGTAACAATAATCTTTCATCAGAAATGGAAGGTGCTGGCAAAAGACAGCTTTAAGCAAGTGTAAAGTTGCTGCCTAACCTGCTGAATGCTCCCAGCATTTTCAGTTTATATGTATCAGACTTCCAGCATCTGCAGCATTTTACTTTTGAAGTAGTATTTATAATTGGCAAAGGAAATATGGCCAGGATTTTACAGCCCCTCCCGTCCGGCGGTGTATTACCGCCCCGCTGAACTAACGGAGATTTAAATGGCTTGCCGCATCTGCTGGGGGGGCCATCAAATCCTGGCCCAGATTTTCAAAAGACAGCTTTCAGGACAATTAGATACTTCAGGCATTTTCGTCAACAATCACTGATAAAAGGAATAATCCCTTAAAGAGTTAACTCAGGCCATCGCTCCCTCAAAGCTTTGTTTGTACTCAATGTGTGCACCATAAGTCACCATGGAAAGTACAGTGGAGTATCTTCTCAGCTGTGTAATCAGGTCTCTCTCAATTATATCTAGCTAAATGTGAATCCCTGCCGAAATGTTTTTTTAAAAATTCTCTCAGGTGATGTGGGCGTCACTGGCAAGGACAACATTTGTTGCCCATCTCTAACTGCCTTAGAACTGAGTGGCTTGCTGGGCCATTTCAGAAGGCAGTTAAGAGTCAACCACATTGCTGTGGGTCTGTAGTCACATGCAGGCCAAACCAGGAAAAGATGGCAGATTTCCCGCCCTAATGGACATTAGTGAACCAGATGGGTTTTTACAACAATAGATGATAGTTGTCACTGTCACTATTGCTGTTTTGCTGTAGGAATACATCTACATGCATTCTGATGTAACTTTAGAGGAACGTTATGATTTGAAAGCGCTGAGTGCTATCTCTACACTGCATGACCAACTGTAGAAATAGAAATTACAGCATGGGAGGAGACAAGTAGCTTGCCCTTTTCCTGTAGATTGAAAACAACCTCCTTTTTGAATACGTAACCAATTCCCCTTAAGTACTGCCTCAACAGCCACTTGTGGTAAAGGATTTTGTATTCTAAATATCACCTTTGTGGAAAAAAGAATCTAGCTAATCCCCTCCATTTTTCTCATGAAAATCTTGGGGAGGACTTTTCCCTTGTTGGGCAGGCCTGGTGGGAGCAGGTGTGTAAGCCGACCGCTGCCCGTGATTGAAGCCGAACCGTGGTTTCACACTGGACTGGCCAATTAAGCCCGCCCAGTGTGAAATGCTCAGTGCTGCTTGTGTGGAGCTGGGGGCGGGGGGGGGGGGGGGGTGGGGGGGGGGGTTGCGGTGGGGTGCAGTGGCAGGGGAGTGGAGGGTGAGGAGGGCGAGCGTGAACATGAACACGCCAGTGCGCGCTTGAAAATCTCCCTGAGGCACATCAAAATAAAAGAATTAATGTTTCTGAAATGTTATAAAACATGTCCGCTCATGCATCACATGAGCAGGGACATGTCATTAACTGAGTTTTAAAATTTTTATTTTATTTTTTACGTGCTGCTGGGAAACCTCATTCCACCCATGGATGGAAAAAAATGCAAAGGCCGCTTGGCCTTTACGCCTGCCCGCCAACCATAAAGCTGGACGGGCAGCGAAAAATTTATCTTAATTACCTTTTTAAGGGCCTCAATAGGCCTTTTAATTGTCGGCGGGCGCGCTGCCGACTCTGGTGCCGACCGAACTAACACGCCAGTGCACAATGAAGTCGGGATGCACGCCCGACATCATCACGCGTTATTTTACGCTCTGTCGAGTCGTGCGTGCACCTGCCCGCCAAGCTAAAAGTTCTCTCCCTTGAGTGGACGTCCTCTCGTAACCAGCCAGTGGAAACAATCTTTCTCTCTAATTATCCGATGAACCGTTTCAGAATTTTGAAAATCTCAGTTAGATTCCCCATTAACCTTTCTGGCCAAGTTGAAAAGAAGCCCATTTCAGAACATTTCTTCACAATTAGAACCTCTCGCTTTTGCTCTTATTCGATTGAATCTGCAGAGAACCTATACCGTGGTTGTAGCTTCCTTCCTGCTTTACAATCATTCCTGTGAGGCACTTTGAGACATATTACCACAGCAAAGGCGCTATCTAGCTTCAAATTGTTGTCGGTATTAGGATATTGCTCTTTATTCCAAACATGCTAAGTCGCATTTCTGTGTATTAGTCACCCATCTTCCTACTCCATCAACTCCACCTGGGCCTTCCTGCAATCTCTTGTATTTCTCATCACCATTTTTTATGCTTCTGATTTGGTGTTATTTGATGTCATATCTATTGTCATGCCACATCATTTATATAAATATGGCACATTATCCTTTCAGTCTGAAAAATATCCATATACCTATACATTTGTGTCTGGCCCGTAACCATCCTTCAATCAATTCCACTACATTCTCTTAAATAATACCCCTCTTCATTTTTTTGAACAAGCGTCTTAGGAGATACATTATAAAAATTCTTCTGAAATTCCACATATCATCCCTGGGGCAGAATTTTTCAGTCGGCATACAGGGTCAGGCCCGGCTCGCCAACACGTAAAATGACGCGCGATGATGTCGGGCATGCGTCCTGACATCATCGCGCTGTCTTGCAGTGTTTCGTTCTGACACCTGTCAATATGCAAACAGCCTATTAAGGCCATTAAGGAAGTGATTCAGCTAATGGCTAATGCTGCCCGCCCAACCTTCAGGTTGGCAGGGAGGTGAAAAGGTCAAGCGGCCTTCGCGTTTTTTAGGAAACATCATCCATGAGTGGAATGAGGTTTCCTAAAGCTTCTATTAAATTAAATTTTAAAAATTTCCTACATATAAAAACATGTCCCATCTCATGTGAAGTCACATGAGGGGACATGTTTAAATACATTTTTAGTCCACAAATTTAGTCTTTTCAGCAGCGATTCAATCTCCCTGAGGCAGCGTGCCTCAGGGAGATTGAAGTGCTCTTTCGCGTGCATGCATGCCTTGATTGGCCTGCCCCCGCCCGCTCCCTCTGAGCCCGCCCACCGCCTGAAAGGTTCGGGCCATGGTTTCCTCAGAAAAGCTTTATTAAATTAATCAAGCATGAGCTGCCCATTTCTTAAACAAAATAAACACAGAAAATACACAGCGTGCCAGTCACCGATGAGGGAGAGAAGAGATGACTTGTTGCCTCGGATCTTGCAACTCCAATTGCTGGTCCCACGATCCCACCGGAGGTCATGACCCCCAGTTTGGAAAGCCCTGGCATACCACGCAAATCCATGCTGACTGGCACCATAGAAAGAAAGGAATTCCTTGGTGTAAAAAAGGCAACTTGTCACAGATGCATTTTCATTTACAAAGCTCAAACTTACGCATTTGGTCAATGTCAGTTCAGTTTCACAACATAAGAACATAGGAATTGCTGGAAAAGAAAAGAGCCGTATCCACCTAGTACATCTTCCACTATTCTGGTAGTTGTATAATAGAATGATGAAAGAGTTGTTGACTAATCATAACAATCAATCTCTGTGGGGTTGTGGTGGGGGGGGTGGTGGTTGTCCTGTCCTGCTCACGGGCCAAGATTTTCTGGTCCCACTGGAAGTCTGTGGACTTTTGGCTCCTCCTCCAAATTTTCCGTTCCCACCCTGATAGTTCCCTCTGCGGGCGGGATCAGTAAATCCCAGCCTATGGATTAGTCTACAACAAACCCAAACATAACTTTTATGGTCTTGGGTAAATAAGTTCATTGGCCAACCGAACTCTAACTGCGCGCCTTCCTATGTTCTCTCCAGTTGCTGCTTGCAATCAATAATGGGGAGCTGCTGATATAAGAATAATCTGATGGTTTATTGAGACTTAGTGCAGAGCACCAGATCATAGGTGCTCACTCAGAAACCTCCAGAAACCTCCAGAACTAGGCTTACAGTTCTCCACCCAGTTGCCCGTGCTGTACAGTGATTCGTCAGTACTGTCACATGATCAGTACAATTGCATTCTCTTAAAGGGACAGAGTACTTCACTTTACCACATTCCTCCCCCTTTACTTAGAAGTACAGCTAACAAGCTTAAAACAAATTAACAATATACACAATAAACATTTACAGGTCAGCTGGCAGGGGAAGGCGGCTTAGTGCATCGGCATGTGCGATTTGAGTTCCTGAAGGTGAACAAAAGTGTATTCGTGGGCGGCTAATATTAGTGCCCATCCCTGGATGCGAGCTGATGCAATAGGTGGTATCGCTTTATTTCCTCCAAGTAATCCCAGTTGGGGTTGTGGTTGGTTATAATATGGAAATGGTGACAATGGAGATTTTGATTAAACTTCCAGACGCCGAACACAATAGATGACACCTCTTTTCCAATTTGGGAATATCGTCATTCTGCGACACACAGTGTGTGAGATGTATAACCAATGGGTCGTTCGGAGCCATCCACCATCCAATGTGAAAGGACAGACCCTACTCCATAAGGGAACGCATCACATGTCCAATCCTTGGAGCAAGTTTTCCATCGTTCTTTAGAAAATAGCACATGCTGAGGAGACCCCAAAGGATAGTCATGTGTTTTAATACAATCCTCAGTGTGAATTAATGGTGATGAATTCCCTAGGGTCCTTTTCCAACTCTATCTACTGGTAGGTATGGCTCATGTATAATTTCGAATATGTGGTGCCAGCTTTGAATACAATTCCTCAACTTTGGGTATCGGGTATCTATCAAGTTTGGCCACCTTATTGACAGTTAGCTTATAGTCACTGCATAAACACACACTTTGATCCGGCTTCAGTACAGGTAGGACATGTGTTGCCCACTCATAAAACTGCACTGGTTGTAGGTTGCCTATTTTTTCCAGCCTGTCCAGTTCGGTTTCAACCTTGTCCCATAGACCATAAGGGTCTAGTCCGGCTCTTATAAATCAGGGGGTTGCTTTTGGATCTACATGGATCCTGGCCTTTAGCCCTCGAATCCTCCCTAACTCGTTGCTGAAAATACTTTTGCAACAATTCCTGTAAACCTTTCGTTGTAATTTGAAAAGTTTTGGCCCATTTCAATTTAATCTTTTCGAGCCAGTTGTGACCTATTAAGCTGCCCCAGGGGGCCCCCCTCTCCAGCTACCACTATCATGGGCAACCTTTCAGATTGACCTCCATACGTCGCTGAGACTTGACATAATCCTTTCAGTCTTATTTCTTCACCCCTGTATCAGCTTTGTGTCCGAAACTTCTAACTTCAAAGGGTGGTTTCCTTTACTCAGATATCTAAATGTTTGCTCTCCAATGATGGACTTCAACGCTCCCGTATCAACTTCCATCTTAATGGGTTGTCCGTTAACTGTAATGACTACTTGGATTGGCTCGGTTCTACGGTTTGAGGATATATAACGAATGGATGTCTGATTCTATTCCTTCTGGCTCTTCCATGAGGCATATTTCACAATTTTTTCTTCTGCCTTTTTAGTGTTGTTTTAGCCTTTCTCTGCAGTGGCACATTATGCGGCTATAGTGGTGGCAGAAAAAGCATTTGACATGTTTGAGTTGTCGTTCGCTCACTGGAGGCCTGGATGCATTTCTCTCATTCATTTTGTGGGTTTTCATTGCAGTATTGTGTTTTTCAATGGCCTGGAGTGAGAGAGCATTTCCCGCCTTTCCGTGGAGTCGGAAGCTTTTGTACCTTTTGTTGCTGGATTGTCCTGCTCGACCAGATGGACGGCACCATTTTGTTTATCTTTATAACTTGGGAATCTCTAACAGCACTCTCCATCATGGTAGCTAATTTTAATGCCTTACTGAAGCCTAGACCAGATTTGGCTAGCAAACGCCTTTGGATAGTATCATCTCCAATCCTGCATATCAGCCGATCTCTCAACATATCACTAATGGATGTTCCGAATTTGCAATGCTCAGTTAATGCCTTTAAAATGGCCACATAATCAGCTATTGTCTCCCCTGGAAGCCTGTTCCGTGAACTGAACTTGAAGCACTGCATAGTAACTGATGGCTTTGGTTTCAAGTAGTTTTATACAATTTTTATTAACTCATCGAAAGTCTTGGAGTTTGGGGCGCTAAGTGACCTAAGGTTGCGGATCAACCCGCACGTTTTGCTCCAACAAGAGGACAAAAGAATTGCCCCCTCCTTCTCCTCCCCCGTGATGTCATTAGTGGTAAAAAAGAATGCTAGACGTTCGATATACTGAGACCAGTCACCTGAAATCGGGTTGAATGTATCGATGCGCCTGAACTGCGGCAGCGTGAATGGCTGTAATGGGACTGCACTTCCGATAGGCTTCCCAGGTAATGACGAATTTAGGTGTTTGGCTTACCATGGAGTCACCCTCTCTCTGGGGTCTCTTATAATTTTCAGGTCATAACCATTTTTCATGTATTTACCAATTTAAATGTATTGCCGCTTTAAGAGCAGTCACCGTATTTTTTTTTAACTCTGTCTCTGCGGCTGTCGACTTTCCTCTGCTGGATTTCATGCTCTTTTGGAGTTTTGGTGGAATCCCCGCGATCGTAACTCTGCAGGGTTTTTAAAAAATTTTAAACTGCAGCACTGCTTTCTGCCCCGATTGCTGACTGTCGCCTATTTGACAAGCAAAGTACAGATGCTCTTTCCAATGTAATGCTTTGCTCACCCATCTTGAAATTCAAATTCTTTTGTTCTTTATCCTTGTTGCCACTTTTATGCCTTGGGTAAGTGAGTTTGTTGGCCTTCCTATGTTCTCTTCGGTTGCTGCCCACAATCAATAATGGGAAGAATTAACAGTGATAGTTTATTGAGACATAGGGCTGAACACCATATCATAGGTGCTCACTCAGAAACCTCCAGAACTAGATTTACAGTTCCCAGTTGCCAGCGCTGTACAGTGATTCGTCAGTGCTATACAGTGATTTGTCCGTGCTGTTGCATGATCAGCACACTTGCATTCTCTTAAAGAGACGGGGCTCCTCACTTTACCACAATAACACAAGGAAATCTCAGTGGTGCAAGAGTCTTGGGAGCCCAAGCTCCATTTGACCTTCTCAGCTTGCTACACTTGCCACATGTCATGTATCAAATTACTCATACCTACAATATCCCGAAATGTTATTTTCTAGAGGGAATATAATCTGCATTTGAATGAGCCAACACTGCCTATTACAGCCAATTATATAATTTTCACCCTTGTTTTCAAATCTCTCCATGGCATCGCCCCTCCCCTACCTCTGTAATCTCCCCCAGCCCCACAACCACCCGAGATCTCTATGCCCCTCCAATTCCAGCCTCTTGAGCGTTGCTGATTTTGATTGCTCCACCAATGGCAGCTGCATCCTCAGCTGTCTGGGCCACAGGCTCTGGAATTCGCTCCCTGAAACTCTCCTCCCCTCTAACCTCACTTTCATCTTTAAAAAGCTCCTTAAAATATCTAATATCTCCTTACGTGGCTCAGTGACAAGTTTTGTTTTATAATGCTGTTGTGAAACACCTTGGGATGTTATAAACACAAGCTGTTGTTGATGGTACAGTCTCTTGATCTCGGCTGTATTCAAACTAAAAGCTGAAAGGGCTGTTTTCTGGCTGGCTGTCCCATCCTCTCCCCCGAATGTGTTTTCCATCGACAAGCACAGTGCATAGGCACTTTCATATCTAGGAATATACCATGTTTTAACAGACATTACTTGCACCTGAGTTAGGACTGTTAACTGGTTTAATTAAGTGCATTAATCTTGAAACATGCTGCAAAGTCACAAAACAGCTAATCTGCGTAAGGTAGCAGATGGCAATATCTAATTGCTTTCCAGCCTATCCTGCTCACCTTCATTTCTCAACCTTTCTCTCTCTGTGGTATTCTCTTCCTATTCTATCAATTGTGCTATGGCCAGTGTTCCTCTGAATTTTTGTTCCTTCTAAGCTCTATTGGTGTTGGTAGTGTGCTCCACTTTAGCCTTTGTGGTGTCCCACACTCTGAGCCTTGGTGGAGTCGCCTGCTCTGGGCCTTGCTGTTTCCCCACCCTTTGAATGTTGGGGTGTCCTATGCTCTGGGTATTTGTGTGTCCTGGACTCTGGGCTCTTATTCATGTCTAAACTATAGATCTAGATTGCGTCCCACATTATGGGGTTGTTCAAGTCAGTTTCTCAATTAAATAAGAATGATGTTTTGTGGTTCTGTCCCGAGATGAGTTTCCGACCTCATATCAGTCACCTCACTAAGATCACCAATTTACAGAACATTGTCTGACTTCACCCCTGTCTCAGCTCACCTGCTGCTGAACCACTTACTTATGCCTTTGTCACATCTGTACTTGACTATTTGACTCCTGACAGTCTTTCACATTCCACCCTCCATAAACCTGAGGTAATTTAAAACACAGCCCACCACTGCCACCCCACCACCACCCCCCCCCCCACCCCCCGCACTTAAGTCACAAAAATACCGGTTTCCTATAACCCTTGCTCTCTTTAAATGCTTCATTTATTTAAAAAGAAAACAATAATTTACATATACATAAAATGCATTGTCACCTCTCCAAAAATAATCTCAGGATCGTAGCCATTACAGTGCAGAAGGAAGACATGCGGCCCACCTGCAAATAACTTAAAACAAAAACACAAGTTATGATGCAATGCAGTGACCGTTATGTTTGCCCCCAAAATTCTTCAATCAAATGGTCACCACTCGAATGTAAACGGCGATTCATCCAATTGCAAATCATCTGCTCAGTGCTCAGATTCAGCCCAGGTCCTTGAATTGTAAGTTCCGAATTCACACTAGTGCCAGTCAGACCCACATCAGTAGGCAGGTCTCACATTTACACCAATTGAAACGGGGTGGGCTTGTTTGCTAACACCAGCTGATATATTCTACTTCCTCTTCATCTCTAAGCCCATGCCACCAACTCCCCCTCAGAAGGAAAGATGAACTTGCATTTATATTGCACCTTTCATGACCTCAGGCCTCTTTACAGCCAATGAAGCACTTTCTCAACTGTAGTCACTGTTGTATTATAGGAAACATGGCAGCTTTATAACCGTTTCTTCACTGTCACTCAATCAAAATCCTGGAACTCCCTCCCTAACAGCACTGTGGGTGTACCTACACCATATGGACTGCAGCAATTCAAGAGGCAGCTCACCACCACCTTCTCAAGGGCAAGTAGGGATGGGTAACAAATGCTGGCCTAGCCAGTGATACCCACATTCCTTGAAAAAATACATTTAAAAAATCTGTTTTAGTAAATGTTGATTGAGGGATAAATATTGTCCAGGACACCAGGGATAACTTCCCTTCCCTTCTTTGAAGCTGTGCCATGAGGCTCTTTACGTCCACCTGAGAGGGTAGCTGGGGCCTTGGTTTTACACCTCACCCAAAAGACTGCACCTCCAACAGTGCAGGACTCCCTCAGTACTGCACTGGAATGTCAGCCTTCATTTTTGAGCTCATATCTCTGCAGTGAGAATTGGACCCACAGCGTTTTGACTCTGAGGCAATAGTTTTACCCACTGACCTACAAGTGTTACAGATGCATATGCTTAACCAGCCATATCGTCTTCATTTTAAAGAGGAAGAAGTGATACCCTCACAGATCTCCCTCTTAATAGAAGTGGGGCTCCACATGCACATGGACTTGATTGCTGTTTTCTTTTTATTCTTTCATGGGATGTGAGTGCCACTGGCAAGGCCACCATTTGTTGTCCATCCCTAATTGCCCTTGAATTGAATGTCTTGCGTTTAATGGGAAACCAGATAACCATCTGAGGGAGGAAGCAACAGAAAATAAAGTTGATAAGGTTAGATGAAGAGGGCAAGAGATTCACTAAGCTGATTCCTGGGATGAAGGGGTTGACTTATCAAGAATGGCTAAACAGGTTAGGCCTTTATTCATTAGAGTTTAGAAGAATGAGGGTGATCTTATTGAAATGTACAAGATTCTGAGGGGACTTGACAGGATAGATGTTGAGAAGATATTTCCACGAGTGGTGGAATCTTGAACTAGGGGACATAGTTACAGAATAAGGGGACACTCATTTAAAACTGAGATGCGAAGGAATTTCTTCTCTCAGAGGGTAGTGAATGTCTGGAATTCTCTATCCCAGAGAGTTGAGGAGGCTAGATCATTGAAAGTATTTAAAGAGCGGGTAAATAGATTTTTGAAATATCAAGGAGGTGAGGGCTATGAAGAGGTGGCATGAAAGAGGAGTTGAGGCCTGGGCAGATCAGCCATGATCTTATTGAATGACAGGGCAGGCTGGAGGGCCAAATAGCCTATTTCTTATGAGTCCGGCAAGCTGGACTTATAATTATATGCAGATGAATTACAATGAGGTTTCCAAGGTCTGATGCAAGGCCTGCCATCTGCGGGTGGAGTGAACGATCACAAACTCATTTCACAACATCGTGAAACCGATTTCTGGCCTTCTCACCATATTATCCGCTCTCATCACTGAACATGCCCGATGCTAGTGGGCATGGAGTATCTGGAGTGGGACTTGGAACCATTGGCCTTCTTCCTCAGGCAATGTTTTGTGTCATTCATCTACCAAAGCCTTATTGAGCTGAAGTGCAATATCTCTTGTTGCCATACAGCAACAACTTTCATTTATATAGCTCCTGTAACATAGCAAAATTATCTCAAGACACCTCACAGGAATGTTATGGAACAACATTTGACCTAATGTCATTAAAGGAGATATTAGGCCACATTGGATCAGGTGACCAAAGGCTTGGTCAAACAGGTAGATTTTAGGAGGATAGGAAGTAAAAGAGGTTTAGAATGGAAATACCAGAGCTTTGGACCCCTGCAGCTGAAAGGAAGAAACCCTACAGTTCAAAGCCTAAGTGGCTGAAGGAATGACAGCCAATAGTGGAGAGATTAAAATCGAGGATGTGCAAGAGGGCACAATGGGAGTAAGGTAGAAATGTTGGAGGGTTTTAGGCCCGAAGGAGGTTATTGGATATTGAGAAAAAGAAAAACGGTAAAGAATGATGGACAGATGAAGGCAGAAATTTTTATGAGAAGTGATAAACAGTAGTGCTGGCCATAGTGTTCTGGGTGTGAATAGAGTAGTGGAAGGAATAGTTGCTCATGGAAGAATGGGAAATGATGAGCAATCTTATGTTTGAACAGTGGAGGGTGAGCTCAGTGACATATGGTTGGAGGTAGTTGCTAAGATATGGTTGGACGAGATTAAGAACAAAGAAACAGGAGGTGGTCATTCAGTCCCATGCACCTATTCCATTGTTTTTGACCATGGCTGATTGTTACCATAACTTCATTTACTTGCCTTAGCTCCATATTCCTTTATCTAACAAAAATCTATTGCTCTCAGTCTTGAAAACGAAAACTGTCCTCACACCCACAGCTTTTTAAAGGATTTCTATTATCCCTTGTTTAAAAAATGCTTCTTGGTACTTCTGAATTTTAAGATATGTCCCCGCCTTCTTGAGCCCAGTCATAGGGAATAGATTTTCGATATCTATTTACAGATTTAAGGTGATTGGCATAAGAAGCACAGGCAGCTTGAGAAAGAAAGTATTTCTACACCTCAAGTGGCTAGGATCTGGCACTGCCCAAAAGGGTGGGGTGGCAGATTCAATTTTGGCTTTCAAAAGGGAATTGGATAATCAACTGAAGGGAAAAAGACTGCAGGGCCACAGGGAAAAGGGAAAAGAATAGAACTAGCTAAGTTGCTCTTGCAGAGAATCAGCACTGGTTCGATGGGCCAAATGACCTCATTCTATCCTGTAACCATCCTGTGGGTGGCATTTTACGACAGTGGGATTTTACGGCCCTGCCGAAGTCAATGGAGTTTAGAATGGCTTGCTGCATCTTATGGTCCTGTCCCTGATGTGATGGGGCCTTAAAATTCCAGCCTGTGATTCCATGAAACCTTAAAATATTTAAAATTTCTCCATCAGATTACCACTCAGTCATCAACGCTCAAGGAAATACAAGCCAAGTTTATACAACCCCATGAATTGAGCCTCTAATGTCTGGTGTCATACTTCTAATAAAGAGGCTATCAAGCCACGAAGTTGCGTGTAAATAAGATCTCAAAGTTTTCAGAACCAGGAACGGCGATCAAAGTTGAAATAGCTACTACAGCACTTTATCTTGCCAATAACTGAAAATAAATCAACTGAAACTGTAATATTAACACAATAAAGGACAAGTATCCATGTTAAACACTATAGTAAATATGCAGTGATTTAAACTGCTTGTTCCTTTATCTGTGATTCAGTATCTGTTGAAAGGGAAATAAAGTTTTAAATAATTTACTAAATCAACATTATTCTGTCTCTTGTTCAGAAACTGTCACATACCTGAAAACAATTTATCGATTCATTAGGAAAAACAAGCTTGTGATATTGAAACTCTCAATCAACCATGGAGAAGATACAAAGAGATTAAAGCGTACCCTGGAGTTGTGCAAGGCTAGAATCTAATGGAGCATCATTGGTGGTTATGCATTCAGCTGTCTAGGTCCTAAGTTGTGGAATTTCCTCTGCAAAACTCTCCTTTCCACCCCTCTCTCCTCATTTGAGAAACTCCTTAAAGCCCACCTCTTTCACCAAATTTTTGTCCACCTGTACGAACATGTCCTTACATGGTACAGTTTTGCTTGATAACATCCCTGTGAAGTGTTTTGAGACATTTTACTGCTTTAAAGATGCTATATAAATGCAAGTTGCTGTTGTTGTGGGTGATATTGGCAGGCCTACTGAATACCAACAAGGATTATTATACTTCAGCTCTCTAAGGCTTTGGTAGATCTGTACATGGACCAGAATTTTACGTCTCGCTGTTGGGCGTGCACCGCACCCGAATAGGCATGAAATTGTGCGAGGTGACATCAGGCGAGCGTCCTGACATCATCGCGCACTTGCACAATATTCAGTCAGTGGGCACGCGCAAAAGCTGGACAGCACCCACCGACAATTAAGTGGGCAATTAAGCCCATTAATGTCCCAATCATCAGTGATTTCGTGGCCCACCCAACCTTACGGTTGGCGGACGGGCCAATCGGCCAGATGGGCTTCACATTTTTGGTGAAACCTCATCCAAGCATGGGATGAAATCTCAGTTAGGATTTCAAATGAAAATATATATCTGGAAGCTGTTTTTTTTATGAGGCCTGTTTTCAGGTGCTCGTTTGTGCTTCTTGGACATTTTTTGTAGCATTTTTGGGCTTTACTTTCTTACTTGTAGGTCTGCAGCTCTCTGAGGCAACTGTTGGCCTTCAGGGAGCTCTCTCAAAGCGCTCACCCATGCCCACAGTGATGTCTGCGCCCACCCTCTTCCTGTCCCAAATGGCAGTATTGAGTCTTTCTGCGGGTACGTTTCATGCTGGCCATTCATTGGTCATGTGCCTGAGGAGTGCAAAATTCAGCAGGATTCCATATTTTAAGACTTTGACTATAAGAAGCAGACTAAAAGCACTAATAACTAAACACAATTGCTGTAGGCCTCTTATGCTTTTAACTAAAGAACATAACTTTCTCATTTTATTCTTAATACAGCCAAAAAACTCACTTCACAGGTATAATTTACACAGTCCCTTAGTAGACATTAAATTCTCCTGGAACCAGTCCAAAGTGATTCTTAGCTCCTGAGTTCTTACCTTCGCTTTTTACCTTTCCTAGCCTGGTAACCTTTAACTCCATAATTGCCCTCCACAATGGGGTTTTTTTTCTTCAGATTCTCCCTCTGGTGCAAGCTGGGTGAATCTTCCCAGCCTCATATAAAATCCTCATGGACTTAGGCATTTTAATCTAAGCCTGAGCTCCCATGCATACAGTAAACCTGAAAGAATTTTGACCTCTCACTGCTTCCACCCTCCCAGATCCTGGCAGACTGAATGTGTCTGGAAATTTCTGGGCTATCTTAGAAACCCTTCCCCTCTCAAAGCCCATCTTCATGGCAACGTGAATCACATGGACCTTGTATACAGGTAGAAATGCTGATTAGCTATTCTTCAGACTCCAACTCACTTTTACCTTTGAAGCGAATGGACAGCTTAATAAAGAATTGTTTACAACTTGACATTCTTAACACCTTCCTGGACTTTGGAGAATAGTAGTCTAACAACTGTAAACACAGATGCTGCGAACATTGTCGCCAAGTGTGAGCACCTTCCACCTTCTTTCCAGCAAGCAGCCTGGGCAACGACGGAATCTTTAACAGCGACATCACCCAGGCCTGTTGTTAGGCAGGTTTCACAACAGGACATATCCTAAATTAAACACACAGTGCCAAAGCAAAACAATCATTATGTTTGTAATACATAGCATTCTCATTTCCTGGGAAGGAGCCTGTGTTCAAGTCCCACTCCAAAGACTTACGCACATAATCCAGACTTCATTGTAATTCTGAGGGAGCACTACACTGCCTGGATGAGACACTAAACGCCTCTGTCCTCTCAGGTGGATATAAAATATCCCATTGCACTATTTCAGAAAGAGCAGGGAGTTCGTCTCGGATCCTAGCCCATATTAAATGTCAACCAACACCATTAAAATGGATTATTTGTCAGTATTGATCTCTTTGCTGTTTGTGGGATCTTGCTGTGTTCTCGGCCTCCTCCGAAGGCCCCCAGCATCACAGGTGCCAGTCTTCAGCCAATTAAATTCACTCCACGTGATATCAAGATAGGCACTGGATACTGAAAAGGCTATGGGCCCTGACAACATTCCAGTAATAATGCTGAAGATAATAATGCTCCAGAACTTCCGTGCCCCTAGCCGAGCTGTCCCAGTACAGCTACAATGCTGGCATCTACCTGGCAATGTGGAAAAAATTCTCAGGTATGTCCTACACATAAAAAGCAGGACAAATCCATCCAGGCCAATTACTGCCCCATCAGTCTACACTTCATCATCAGTAAAGTTATGGAAGGGGTCATTAACAGTGCTATCAAGCGGCACTTGCTTAGCAATAATCTGCTCACTGACATTTATTTTGGATTTCACCACGGCTACTCTGCTCCTGACCCCATTACAGCCTTGGCTCAAACATGGACAAAAGAGCTGAACCCCCGAGGTGAGGTGAGAGTGACTGCCCTTGGCATCAAGGCCGCATTTGACCGAATGCAGCATCAAGGAGCCCGAACAAAACTGCAGTCAATTGGAATCAGGGGGAAACTCTCCATTGGTTAGAGTCATACCTGGCACAAAGGAAGATGGTTGTTGTTGGAGGTCAGTTATCTCAACTCCAGGGCAATGCTGCAGGAGTTCCTCAGGTTAGTATCCTAGGCCCAACCATCTTCAGCTGCTTCACCAGTGATCTTCCTTCCATCATAAAGTCAGAAGTGGGGATATTTGCTGATGATTGCACAATGTTCAGCACCATTCGTGCCTCCTCAGATACTGAAGCAGTCCATGTCTAAATGCAGCAAGACCTGGGCAATATCCAGGCTTGGGCTGACAAGTGGCAAGTATATTCGTGCCACACAGGTGCCAGGCAATGACCAGCTCAAGGACTATCCGTTGAAAAGGTGGTTTATGACGCCTATCCGCCTCCCAAGGACAGAGGCAGAGCAGTGTTATAATAGGAGCCATGTATCCACAAAGGCAGTAGTAGAGAGGACCATTCAGTGGGAGCATTCAATATCCCCCAGAGCAGTTGTCACTGATAGTGGGTGCATGCTGCACTCTCCACAATCTGGCTCTGGCAAAGGGAGACCCATTGGAGGAAAAGGATCTTGACGAACTGCACAGGCCACAGAGGATGAATCCAGTTGTGAGTCAGAAGAGGAGCACGGTGAGGAGAACATAGAGGGCGTGGAGCCAGACCTCGGTAACCTGCAGGGTGGCAGGGACACCAGGGACACCTTGATCCAATGCTTCTTCAGCTAGGCTGCCAAAGATCTGCTTCCACCTCAGGCCAGGGCTGCCGTCTCCATCCCGAATTTATGAAATGACCCTTTCATTTGAACTCAAAGTCCAATCAATGCCTATGTAATAAAGTATCAAGCCACTCATGCCCAACATTACATACTGACATACCCTGCACCAGAAAGAAAAAGGGCGAAGCATACTCAGGCCATCAGAACCAAAGCAAATTTAATGTTATTGTCGCATTGAAAGCATAATGACATTACTATTACTGGTATTGATAACCGCACCAGCAGACATATAAACCAAATATAAATGAATAGAAAATCACCCATGAACTGTCCCTCTTGTGCCCATGGCGCCTTTAACTTACGTTTCCGGGTGCTATGTCTAGGTGCTCTCCCCTCACTGGCAACGGCATTGGAGACAACCTGCTGACTGTGCTGTCCTGTTGGCCTTGATGACATTGGCGGTTGTCCTCTGGCCAGTGGAGCCCATGCTGCCCCGCCTCGGAGGGGCTGGCACCTTCCCAGTCATCACAGTCTCATCAGAGGTAGCAGTCGCTGGCAGATGGGCGGACGAGCTATTGCCATCATCCAGAGCGCCCTGAGAGGAGTCCGCAGACGACAAGCAGCTCGTGCACCAACGTGAGGTCGCTTTGAACCTCCCTGCCTACCCTTGATGGACGGGCACCTAGCTGGGATACTGGGTGCCTCATCCATTTCCCACACTGTCACTGACCACCTGAACCAGGCACCAGCGCAGATACCAACACCTCAGTGGGCATTAGATTAGCAGCTAGAAAGTCGGCGCATGTTGGTGAGGGCATTTCACACTCATGAGAGGTGCAGGTGGAGGCAGAGAGTGCCCAGGGCGCCGGCAGTCAGTGGACTGCTGGGGACCAGGACAATGCTCAGTCAAAGGCAGATGATGGGTCTCTGGAGTCTGAGCGCCACCCCAGGGTCTCCTGATCCTGTTCCTGGAGCTGCCTCTCCATTACAGTTGCCACTCTCTCAATGGAGGAAGTAGTGTGCTCAGCTATGAGGTTCAACGTAGTGCTCATGCTCCGCATGGACTCCTGCACAATGGAGACCATGGCACACAAATCCTCATGGATCTCCGCCAGATCCTCCCGCACATCTTGCTGGACATCCAGCATCTGCCGCCTAATGGATGACTCCAGAGGCTCATCATCTGCCTTTGACTGAGCATTATCCTGGTCCCCAGCAGTCCACTGACTGCCGGCGCCCTGGGCACTCTCTGCCTCCACTTGCACCTCTCGTGAGTGTGAAATGCCCTCACCAACATGCGTCCACTTTCTAGCTGCCAATCTAATGCCCACCGAGGTGTTGGTATCTGCGCTGGTGCCTGGTTCAGACAGCGGCTGTGACGCAGGTGCAACAGAAGCTCGGTGGTCTTCTGGTGTCAGGTGTGGCCCTTCAGGGTCTAGAGAGTGACTGCGTGCTGGCGATTTTAAAAGGGAGAACAAGGACAAGTAATCACACCGTCACTGTACACGCAAGGTACCCTGGTGAGACAATGGAGATCTGCATCATGGTGCCATCGTCTTTCAATGATCAATGAGGACTCCAGGTTTGAGGCTCCCGTTAATAAAGAGGCTACATTAGAATGGTTGCACAATCTGAAATTCTCACCTTTGTGCACTGCAATCTTACCTTCACCTGGCACCCTCGCCTCTCCACACCCAGTTGCACGTGGATCATGCTGCCTTTCCAGCTCAAGGGCATCCTGCTTGAACCTGTTCAGCAGCAGGAGGTTGGGCAGGCTGCCGCCTATATGTGGCCTCTCTGCTTGGTTATGGCTTGGCTTCTCCTGAAAGGAGAGAGGAGCATTGATTAGTTCACTGTCTACCTGCAGTGACTCTGCAGCCTGGCCAAACCCAGATAAGGAGCACCTCACAGGGCACATCCGAATTGTGGGCACGCAGTCCAAGCAGCCAGGGCTCACCCCCTTGGCCAGCTCTAGCACGATTGGCAGTTGGCACTCAGACTCTAACACCCCTGATGTCCATGGGTGGAAGGCCACACCTTAACTCTTCTGCACGCTGACACATGCCAACATGGTACTCACCCATCCTCAGCACAGCAGGTCATTGAACCTCTACCAGCATTGCACCCATGTGCTCCACACCATGCCATGTCTGCTAACCAGCGCTGCCACCTCCTCCCATGCCCTTTTTGCGATGTGCAGTAGCCTCCTCCTCCCATCTCTGGGGACAAGGGTGTCCCTCCTGGCAGCCACCTCCTCCAGCAGGGCAGAAAGGCACTCATCCAAAAAGCAGGGGGCCAAGTGCCTACCCAACCTGCCCTCCTGCCTGGCGTTTCCAGCTGCACTGCCATTGGACCCGGTGGCCAACAGGCCCCCGCCCCCACCCCCACACCCACCCCCACCCGGCCTTTCCCAGCCAATGAGGAGCCGCGTTTCATGCTGGGCGGGCCTTAATTGTGATTGCCAGCGTGAAATCGCCGTCGGGGGCCAATCGCGGCTGGTGGCCCGTTTCCCGGCCGCTCCCAGGCCCGCACCTCCGCACCACCCCCCCGCCCCCCCGCCCCCCCACCTCCCCTCCCCACCACACCTCTCACCCCCGCTGAACTCAAAATTCTGCCCGATGACTCTGTGGCCCTTATGGCTGCTATTACAGACTGAGCTGTAGGGGGAGCCAGCTTTCTCTTTCCAAACATTTTAATCCAATAATACTTGTGCTCATTTCAGTTCTCCTTCGTTTTAATCATTGGAATGTACTTTAATCAACTGAGCCTCATTTTGATAATTGCACATATGTTTGAACTTACATTTATTTGCATTTTCTTCCAATTTGTGTTCTAGTTTTGATTCTATTCATTGCAGATTGGAATCTATTAAACAAAAAGGCTTCTCTTTCATTCCTGATGATTTTAATGAATTCACTAATTTTTGTTTTTCTTTGATTGTTCATGAATTTCGCAGTGAGGAGAGATTTTATCTGAACTCTTTATGCATTTTCAGACTCGTCAAATTGAAGGCAAATTGTGTTTGGGAAAAGCAAGATTTAGTTGATACCAAGTCGATGCTTTTCATGTTGGGGATTCTAAAGATTTAAAAACCTATATAAGAGCATCAGGAGGCAAGGATTTCCATCGCTTGACAGTCCAAGGAAAGAAACTTAGAATATGAAGGCCAGAGCCAGATGATCAGTAGGCTGTCTAAAGCTCTGCTTTGAGGATTCTTGGAAGCATGACATGAAGGCCCTAAACATCGATTCTCACACTTTGGAGTCAGGAGCTGAAGACAGGAAATGTGGGCTGTCATGTGCCACCATGATGATCAGAGGCTACAGCAGCTCAGCAACAGCCACCAACACTGAAAACAACAACCCACAGCAACACCTGATAACCACTCCATAGGCACCACTTGTGGCAGAACCTGCCTTTCACAGATTGGTCTCTTCAGCCATCAGTAGAAGTGCACCATATGAAATTATCTCCTGCACAATGGATTTGATTTGCTACTTGTCCCTCATCATACATAGATGGAAGGGTGATGGTGACGGCAGTGATATTATGAGGCCTAGCACACGGGATAGTGTATTTGAAATTTAATGGGCAAGAAAAGATGAAATTTTAGAAAAAAACGCTGACCACAGTAAGGGTGGCGGAGGACAGATATGTTGGAGTGGGAGAAATTAGAGGCAAGAGATCAGTGCAACAGCCATTTGAGAATTCAATTCTTTGCCAAGCACAGTGATGGGGTACATTTAAGTGACATGTGCATTGTGACTTTACTGCTCAGAATAGACTGGGATGTGATGAGGGAGCAAACATTCGCTGATTCAAGATTCCCCAGCTTACCGGGTCTCCTTCATTATTCAACTGAATCCAGTGACCACTCATGACATTGTTCCTGAATAACGTACTATTTTATTAAGGGAAGAGCATTGTGCCTTGAATGGATAATCCATTATTCTGTTGCTAATGCCAAACCCTTCAGTTTCAGATAACTTTTTTTTTTATTCACTCACGGGGTGTGGGCTTTGCTGGCTGGGCCAGCATTTATTGCCCACCCCTAGTTGCCCTTAAGTAGGTGGTGGTGAGCTGCCTTCTTGAATTGCTGCAGTCCATGTGGTAAAGGTACATCCACAGTGTTGTTATGGAGGGAGTTCCAGGACTTTGACCCACTGACAGTGAAAGAATAAATTACAAAAGTAGGGAGGTCATGTTGGAGTTGTATAGAACCTTAGTGAGGCCACAGCTCGAGTATTGTGTGCAGTTCTGGTTGCCACATTATAGGAAGGATGTGATTGCACCTGGAGGTGGTGCAGAGGAGATTCACCAGCATGTTGCCTTGGAAGAAACATTTAAGTTATGAAGAGAGGTTGGATAGACTTCGGTTGTTTTCATTGGTGCAGAGAAGACTGAGGGGTGACCTGATCGAGGTGTACAAGATTATGAGGGGCATGGACAGGGTGGATAGGGAGCAGCTGTTCCCCTTAGTTGAAGGGTCAGTCACGAGGGGACATAAGTTCAAGGTGAGATGCAGGAGGTTTATGGGGGATGTGAGGAAAAACTTTTTTACCCAGAGGGTGGTGATTGTCTGGAATGCGCTGCAAGGGAGGGTGGTGGAGGCAGTTTGTCTCACATCCTTTAAAAAGTACCTGGATGAGCACTTGGCAAGTCATAACAATCAAGGCTATGGGCCAAGTGCTGGTAAATGGGATTAGGTAGGTAGGTCAGGTGTTTCTCACATGTTGGTGCAGGCCCGATGGGCCAAAGGGCCTCTTCTGCACTGTGTCATTCTGTGAATCTGATTCTGTGGTGGAGTGAGTGAATGTTTGTGGATGTGATGCCAATCAAGCGGGCTGCTTTGTCCTGGATGATGTTCAGCTTCTTCAGTTTTGTAGGAGCTGCACTCATCAAGGCAAGTGGGCAGTATTGCATCACATTCCTGACCTGTGCCTTGTAGATGGTGGACAGGCTTTGAGGAGTCAGGAGGCGAGTTACTCAGCGCACGATTCCTAGCCTCTGACCTGTTCTTGTAGCCACAGCATTTATATGGCTAGTCCAGTTCAGTTTTTGATCAATGGTAATCCAGAATGTGGATGGGGGGGGAATCGGTGATGCTAATGCCATTGAACATCAAGGGGCGATGGCTGGATTCTCAATTGCTTAAGGGGCAACGATTAGATTGTCTCTTGTTGGAGATGATCATTGCCTGGCACTTCTGTTCGCGAATGTTACTTGCCACTTGTCAGCCTAAGTCTGGATATTGTGCAGGTCTTGCTGCATTTGGACATGGGCTGCTTCAGTATCTGAGAAGTCACGAATGGTTCTGAACACTGCAATCATTAGCAAACATCCCCACTTCTGACCTTATGATGGAAGGAAAGTCATTGATGAAGCAGCTGAAGATGGTTGGGCCTAGGACATTACCTGGAAGAACTCCTGTAGTGATATCCTGGAGCTGAGATAACTGACCTCCAACAACCACAACATCTTCCTTTGAGCTAGGTATGACTCCAACCAGTGGAGAGTTTTCCCCCTGATTCCCACTGACTCCAGTGTTGCTCAGGCTCCTTGATGCCACACTCAGTCAAATGCTGACTTGATGTCAAGGGCAGTCACTCTCACCTCACCTCGGGGGTTCAGCACTTTTGTCCATGTTTGAACCAAGGCTGTAATGAGGTTAGGAGCTGAGTGGTCCTGGTGGAACCCAAACTGGGCATCAGTGAGCAGGTTATTGCTAAGCTTGAAAGCACTGTGTAACCCCTTTCATTACTTTACTGATGATCGAGAGTAGACTGATGGGGCGGTAATTGGCTAGGTTGGATTTGTCCTGCTTTTTGGGCACAGGACATATCCGGGCAATTTTCCACATAGCCGGTTTGATGCCAGTGTTGTAGCTGTACTGGAAGAGCTTGTCTAGGGGCGCGGCAAGTTCTAGAGCACAAGTCTTCAGCACTATTACCCGAATATTGTCAGGGCCCCTAGCCTTTGCATCATCCAGTGCCTTCAGCCGTTTCTTGATATCACGTGGAGTGAATCGAATTGGCTGAAGACTTGCATCTGTGATGCTGGGGGCCTCCGGAGGAGGCTGAGCTGAGTCATCTGCTTGGTACTTCTGGCTGAAGATTGTGATAAGAGGTAAAGGAGTAAAATATTAGTCCGGCTGTGTTCCTGGGCCTCTTCAACATGATTGGCGCTTGCTACCTGTGGTGAGTAGCTAAAGTGAGGGTTGATCCCTTAGAGTGTGAGACTGGGGAATTAATAATGGGAAATGAGGAAATGGCAGAGATTTTGAATAAGTAGTTTATATCTGCCTTCACAGTAGAAGACATAAAAAGCATCCCAAGGGTAGCAGAAAATCAAGAGGCGAAAAGGAAGGAGGAACTTAAATCATCACGATTACTAGAGAAAAAGTATTAGGAAATCTAATGGGACTAAAGGCTAACAAGTCCCCTGTTGGTCTGTATCTTAGGGCCTTAAAAGCAATGGCTGCAGAGTGGATGCACTGGGTGTAATCTTCCAAAATTCCCTAGATTCTGGAAAGTTCCCAGCAGATTGGAAAACTGCAAACATAACACCACTATTCAAGAAAGAAAGAATGCGAAAGAAAGCAGGAATATAGGCCAGTTAGCCTAACATCTGTCTTTGGGAAAATGCTAGAATCCATTATTGAGGAGGTGGTAGCAGGATATGTAAAAAATCAGAATAAAATCAGACAAAGTCAACATGGCTTTGTGAAAGGGAAAGTGTGTTTGACAAATTTCTTAGAGTTCTTCGAGGATGTAACAAGCAAGTTGGATAAAGGGGAATCAATAAATGTAATGTATTTGGATTTCCAAAATGCATTTGATAAGGTGCCATATAAAAGGCTACTGCACAAGATAAGAACTCATGGTGTTGAGGGTAATATATTAGCATGGGTAGAAAATTGGAAAACTAAAAGGAATCAGAGGGCTGGGACAGGAACACAGGAGCAGGAGTAGGCCATTTGGCCCATCAAGCATGTTCTGCCATTCAAACAGGTCATGGATGATCATCTATCTTGATGGCATGTTGGGCCTATTCTCATTGAAGTTTGGAGAACGAGAAGTGATCTTGTTGCGATACATAAGATTCTGAGGAGGCTTGACAGGGTAGATGCTGAGATGATGTTTCCCCTTGAGGGAGAATCTGGAACTAGTGGGCACAATTCAAAAATAAAGGGTGTCCCATTTAAAATAGAAATGAGGAGGAACTTTTTTTCTCTCAGGGGGTCATTATTCCTTGGAATTCTCTTCCCCAGAGAACAGAGGAGGCTGTGTCATTGAATATATTCAAGGCTGAGTTAGACAGATTTTTGATTTACAAGGGAACCAAGGGTTATGGGGGCAGGCAGGAAAATGGAGTTAAGGTCACAACCGGATCAGCCATGATCTTATTAAATGGCAAAGCAGGCAGGGTGGGCTGAATGGCCTACACCTGCTTCTATTTCTGCTGATCTTAGCATCTTAAGATGCAACAAGTATTGGCTCCTCACCCAAAGGCAGAGGTCAATTTAGGGCCATTTGACTTAATGTGATCCTTAACAATGTTTCATGATGCAAAAAGGAGACATGCAGTAAATTACTTCGAAATGTAGTAAATATTGCTAATGTGAAAAATGCAGTAGCCAGTTTTGTGGACAGCAAGATCCCATAAACAGCATGCGGCAACAACCAGGTGGTGGTGAAGTGATAAAGTGCAGTGGAGACAATTTTTCCAACGACATTGGTATTTGCTCAGTTATAATGAGGAATTCTCTTCCGTGATGTTGAGAATAGTTGCAATCCCTGCCGTTGGCGTTGGCATCGTGGTAATGCTACATGTAAGTGCTGCAATGGCATTGGGTACAAAGAAAAAAAGACAGACTTTCATTTATGTAGCACTTTTCATGATTTTGAGACATTGCAAAGTGTTATACGGTGTTACGATCCAGTTAGGGAGCAGTAAGTAACTTTTTGTTTAAAATAGACAAAGTTTGAAATAGTCATTTGGTAGTACAGAACTTGAATATTGCTGAAAAAAAGAGACATACCTTGCACTCATCAGGACACTGGCAAGAATACCAATATAAGGGGAAAACAACAATTTATACTGTATGTGAAGAGGGTGCTGATTGGTTGGCTAGTGGTGTTGCCATGGAGAATGCACCACTGATGGTGACTGACAGCTTGCTGCACTTGTGTAAGAGTGGTGAGCTACTGCATGATATATACGACAGGGTTCGCCCTCACGGTTTGCTGCATCTGTGTATGTATGAGGCTGCCCAAGACACAAAAGTGATGTCCCTTTATGTCCTTTCTCATCTATGACCGGCTCTGCAAAACATGAATTGGCCAAATGGTTGGGCGAATTGTTACAACCAGTTTTGACCAAGTTTTCCACATACATGATGAAGGACTTCTTCACATTTGCAAAGGCCATACAAGACTTGCATATCAATAGCAATGCTGTGTCCAGGTGCTGATTTGACATGTGCATGAATCAGTATTCATTGAACTTATGAACTCAGCAACTCACGCAGTTGAGTTTAGTTTTAATGACACTGTGTATGCCCAAATAGATGGTGTTGCCTCTAGGCCCAGTTCTCACAAACATCTTTGTTGCGTTCCATGAGAAACGTGTCTTTGATGGAAAAGCACCTAACCTCCTACCCCTTGAACATTTCCGATGTGTGGATGATACGTTCGCTGTATTTAAATCTGCAGCTGCATGTAATTATTTCCTTAAGGGCCTCAATGGGCTCCATCCTACGCTCAAATTCACCTTTGAAATGGAGCAGTCAAATGAACACCCTTTCCTTGACAAACTAGTTGAGAAATCTGTCAGGGGGTTCTCTACCAAGGTCTACCACAAGTCCACCTTCACTGGTCAGTATAGATGTTGGAATTCTCACACTTCCACACACCATAAAATTGGCAACTTTGTAAACAAGGCCCAAGCCATTTGCTCATCTTGCAAGCTTGATGCTAAAGTAGGGTGCATCAAAGGCATCCTGCAGGATAGCGGCTACCCTGATCAGATTGTTTTGCTCTGTATATCACGCAAACTCATGGATGGGCCTAAGACCATCATTTTCAGCCCTGAAAAGTGCCCAGTCTACATCAGATTGCCCTGGAAGGGCATAGTCTCTCAAAAGCTAGTTGTTTCACACTGCTACTATGGAGTAGCAACACGAGTGGTACTCGCCACTAACAGGATACTGCTATCAAGGCAAAAAGACATTCTGCCTATCATACAAATGATTAATGTGGTATATGAATTTCAGTGCCAGTATAATGCTAGGTATGTAGGCCATGTGTCCCAAAGACTGGCAGATTGTAACAAATAGCATGCCCCAACTGCTGTTCGCAATGGGCAAGGTACTGTCTGTACCCAACCAGTCCATGCTTGCAAAATTCAAAACACAGTGTCCAACATTAAATATGACACTGCAATTGGACACCAATTGCTAAATAATGCTTAGTGTGCTAAGAATTACACTGACAACCAATTTAAGATTGTCAGTCAGGTTTATAATGTGATGCATTTGCATGTATTGAAAGCTACATATATTAATACACAGGGCCCTGTTCTTTGCAGGCAGAAAGAACATGTACACATATTGTACCTGTTTCAGCTAAACAAAGTAAGTGACAGCCATTCGCTGACTCATTCCTCAGGACAATGCCTTGACCAATTAGGGTCAAGCTGTCTGGTTTAAATTTCAAACAATGCTTGTCAGCCACCATCAGTGGTGCATTCTCCATCGTAATGCCACTTGCCAACCAATCAGCACTCGCTTCGCATACAGTATAAATTGTTGTTTTACTCCTTATATTAGTATTCTTGCGAGTGTCCTGATGAGTGCAAGACAAAAAAAGCTAAGAAATGTCTCTTTTTCTCAGCAGTACTAAAGTTTGAACCCCCCTGTTACCCCCAAGGAGAAAAAGCGCCAGATTCCATGGTTTTAAGCAAACAAAATAAACTTTACAAAGTCAGAAAAATAAAACAATCTACAATATCTATTTATACCTGACATTCAGAATTAACATGATATAAATATGACTTAACAGGCAAAGTGTGATCAAAGACACCACATTGTAAATTAAATGGCAAATAAGACTGAGACAGATCCCACAGATTTCTCGGTTGCTCACCTTTGAAGGAGATGCTGGTATAGTGGTAACATCACTAGCTTTAAGGCCCACACCATCGAGGGATATGGTTTCAAATCTGACCATAGCAATTGATGGGATTTAATTTCAATTAATAAAAAGAAAACTGGAATTGAAAGTGTTATTAATATTGACTATGAAACTATCATTGATTGTTCTAAAAACCCATCTGGTTCACTAGTCCCCTTTAGGGAAGAAAATCTGCCATCCTTAGCTGGTCTGGCCTAACCAGGCACACAGCAGTGTGGTTGACTCTTAACTTCCCTCTGAAGTTGTCTTGTAAGCCACTCAGTTCAAGGGCAATTAGGGATGGGTAACAAATGCTGTCCATCCCAGTGACCACCACATCCCATGAAAGAATTAAAAAAAAGCAATGTCACATGGAAATAGGTAAGTGATTGGTTGGTGAGTATCTTGCTCATTTATCCTTCAAATTGCAGGTAATTTATCAGTTAATTATAAGATTTTTAACATTAGTAAAGTTTACCAGTGGTAATGAAGCCTAATTTATTAATTATAAGTCAATTAAATACAAAAATAATTAATGATCACATAATAAAGATCGCAGAGCTGGTGATGTGCTGCAACTGCATGATATGGGATCTCCTACATTAAATGCCTGTGGCTGTAGAAAATTTGGTTCAGAGTTTATGAGCTGGAGACCGAGCTGCAGACATGGTGACACATCAAGGATGGGAAAAGTTACACCAGCACAATTTGCACCAGGAGGCGATCACACCCCTTAGGATAAGTTCTTCTGATTTAGTCCATGGTTAGGGACAGGAGGGCGAGTGACGCAGGTATGGGTACCCAGACTGTAAAAGTGGAGGAGCCTCAGCCCCTGCAATTGTCTAACAGGTTCAAAGTTCTTGCAGCTCATTTGGATGAACGAGGGGGCTGCAAGGCGGATGACCATGGCATTATAGTACAGGAAGCCATTCACGCAAGGGAATTAATAGGAATGTAGCGGTAGTATGGGATGGCATAGTCAGAGGTATAGGTACAGTTCTCTGCAGCCGAGAGCAAGAGTTCAGGTGTCTGTGTTGCTTGCCCAGTGGCAGGGTTCGGGGAATCTGCTCTGGGCTGGAGAGGAACTTGCAGTGCAAGGGGAAGGATCCTGTGGTCGTGGTCCACATCGGTACCAACAACATAGGTAGAAATAGGAAAGAGGTTCTACTAAGGGAGTATGAGCAGCTAGGGTCTAAATTAAAAAGCAGAACTTCAAAGGTAATAATCTGTGGATTATTATCTGATGAGTCGCACATCAGAAAATTGGGCAGAATATAAGGGAAACAAAGGATGACTAAAAGCTTAATAAGGAGGGAAACATTAGAGCACAAGAGAAAGCTAGCTAGAAATATAAAAAAACAGGTAGTAAGAGTTTCTACAGGTATTTAAAAAGGAAAAGGGTAAGTAAAGTGAGCTATAGTCCTCTGGTAGGGGCCTGGGGAGTTAATAATGGAAAATAGGAGATGGCGAATGAACTGAACAGATATTTTACATCTGGTTTCACTGTAGAAGATACAAATAACATCCCAGATACAATTATGAATCAGTAAGTGAAAGGGAGGGAGGAACTTAAAACAATTACAATCGCCAGGGAAAGGGTACTGAGAAAATTATTAGAACTAAAAGCTGCTAAGTCCCCAGGTCCTGATGGACTTGATCTCAGGATTTTAAAAGAAGTGGCTGCTGAAATAGTTGGTTTTTAATTTTCCAAAATTCATTAGATTCTGGAAAATAGCGAATGTGACTCCGCTATTCAAGAAAGGAGGGAGACAGAAAACAGGGGCAGGATTTTACATCCCGCAGGCAGGCAGGTGCCTGCCCGACCCAGTAGGGTGTAAAATAACTTCGGACGAGTGTGCCAACATCATCACACACTCACGCAATATTTTGGTCGGCGGGCGGGCGTGAGAGTTGGCAGCGTGCCCGCTGACAATTAAGAGGCCTAATATGGCCCTTAATCAAGTAATTAAATGTAATTTTTCACTGCCCGTCCGACTTTAACGGCTGGTGGGTGGGCAAATCAGCCAGGCGGCCTTTTTAGCGAACGCCATCCACGGGCGGCATGAGGTTTTCACAATTAAATGAAAAATGAATACAAATTTTTGGGCAGAATTTTTACTCTGTTAATGTTATTGTGAGTGATTCTCATGTCGGGGTATTTTTTTTAGATTTTAAAACTCTTTATTTTTGAGTTTAAAATTGTTCAGCTCCCTGAGGCAGCTCCCTGCCTTCTGGGAGCTTTCATTGCACGCACTCCTGAGCATGCCTAGACTTCTGCACTCGCCCACCTCCTGCCCTCACCCTGGCAGCGCTGAGGTTCTCAACATGCGTTTCACGCTGGCTGGCCGTTATTTGGCAAGCATGGGTGACCTTCTGAACTGCCATTTTCTTTTAGATGTTCTGGTAACTCCAAAATCCAGCATTTTAATTACCTTACCTTCACAGTAATAATCTTCGCAAAACTAAACATTAGCTATGAAATATTACCATGAATCATAAATGCGATATTCATCACAATTGCCAATTAAGTGCTTTTGAAGTGTAGTCACAATAGTAAGAGTGAGAATGCTGCATCCAATTTGTGCATAGCAAGTTCGCACAAACAACAATATAATAAGTAACAGATTATCTGTCTTTTAAGCACTGCTTGAGTATTAAATATTGACCAGGACATCAAGGAGAACACCCAGCTCATCATCAAAATAATGCCACGTGACTTCTGATTTCTTCTTGATTGGACGGATGGGGACTCGGCCTAACTTTCCAACCAAAAGACTACACCCGTGACAGTGCAGCACCTCCCTCAATACTGCACTAGACTGTCAGCTGAGATTTTGTGCTCAAGTCTCTGGAGTGGGGCTTGGACACACAATCTTCTGCCTCAGACAAGAGCGCTATCACTGAGCCAATGGAACATTTCAAAATTATCATTAAAACATTGTTTTATGAAGGAACTTAGTTGGAAAGCAGAAATCCACAGTGCGAGGCATCACTAAGCTTTAAAATAAGAAGGTGGGACGATGGAATAAAGCAGCATATAATTATTGGAATACACCAAGTTCAATCCCTATCCCATAAAACTTTAAAGTGATCAATCAACCAAAATGTGACAACCGTTTAGCCATTTGCATTAATGCCAATTTTCAAAGTTGCAGGTTCTATTGTTGTAAGTGCGCCACATTTTTTGAACATGACTTAACACCTCTTTAAGGTGCACTGAATGGAAGGCCAAATGTAAGTTAGTTTCTGAAGAACCTTAATGTTCACCCTAAGTGAGGTGAGCGTTACTGTTTGTGCTAAGCACTGACTAAAATTTCAGTGAAGCTTCTGGTCAGAGTAAAACTGGAAAGAACCGAGCAAAAAATTGCTACAGAGAAGGAACGTTCATGTTATATCTCAAAGTACAGTGATAGCATCACTCCATTATAAGCACGTATATTAATAATTTAGATTTGGGAGCCATTGATAAAAGCTGGATGGGAAAGTATGCTGTGAAGAGCTCGCAATGAGACTGCAAAGGGATATGGACAGATTAAATGGTTGTTCAAGAAATTGACAAGTGGAGTATAATGTGAGCTGATCCAAAGTTATCTATTTTGGTAGTGAGAATGGAAAAGCAGAATATTTTTCAAAAAGTGAGAGAACGGGAAATGTTTGTATTCAGAAAGATCTGTGTGTCCTTGTACAAGAATCATGGAAAGTTAATATGCAGGTACAGCTAGGTGATGGAGTTTGAGAATTCGGAAGACTTGCTACAGTTATATAGGACATTGGTAAGACTACACTTGGGGTCCTGTGTACAGTTTTGAACCCCTTACTGAAGGAAAGATAAATTTGTTTCGGTGGGGTGCAATGATTCACTAGATTGATTCCTGGATTGAGGAGATTGTTTTTTGAGTAGCAACTGAACAGAATGGGTCTGTATTCGAATGATCCTATATTTTGGGTTCAAGTCTCTGGAGAGGGACTCGATCCCACAACCTTTGACTTAGAGCTAAAGGTGCAAGCACTTTTATTGCCTAGCGGTTGGGGATTGCTCAGTTCACATGGTTGTTCAAGTCACTGACAACCACTGTTTACAGGCTTCTACGCAACATGGTCCTTTAGCCTCTGCAGAAGCTAGGTCACCTACCTACTTTAACAGGAAATCATTATCACTTTCTTCTGTTGCCCATTAATGGTGTATAGTGGCCTATAAAAGTGCGCACCAAGGTCAATCAGTGTGCAATAATGATTATTGTTGGGTTTAAGGCAATATCCTCCTGCTGTCAGCTGTAAGCATGTGAATGCATGGAATGTCATGAAGGGCATAACTGAACAATGCCCTTGATGCTAATAACTAGGCCGCAGTAAAATGTCAGCTCTGGGAAAACCCACAGGGCCAAGCCATTTACAGATTAGTGGGTCTGCTGGGGCTCGTACAGGCAGCTTGTGTAATTGGCTACACTTTAGGAAGCAGAAGGACAATGATATCTCCGCAGGAGGGGCCAGTTGCTGGCAGTCAAAGCAGTCATTCAGTGTTTGTGGAGGTTTGGGCATATTGCTGGGGCAATCGAACAGCTGCGAGCTGGCCTGGCAGTCATGACAATCACTCAGGGCTGGCAGTTAGTACTGCTGTTTTCTTTAACCAGCTGCGATAAACACAAATAATTATGGTTACAGCTTTCCAAACTGATGAATGGGTGGGGAAGGCGACGATGAATGTATTATGCTCGTGCTATGCTGCAGCATGGAATTCTGCAGTCTAGGCATGAAATAATGATCCATTTGCGACAAACTGCATTTAGGTATGTAAGCTTAGCTCAGTGAAATTAGAGCACAATTCTCATTTTCTGGTGTACCGCTACAGCACAACGGAGACTATTCAGCCCATCATGCTGATACTGGCTCCCTGAAAGCTACCTGAACTCAAAAAGTGAAAAGCAGAGCCAATAGCCATTTTGATGGTGTGCAGTCAAAGACCAGGGTTTTATTTTCTGGATGTTTATTCGAATTCACAAGGACAGAGGTTAGGACAATTGGAAAAAGCACGTGGTACCTCAGAGAATTCAACCTTGTAGTTACTAGGGTGACTGTTATGTTGGGAGGAGGGGAGGAGTTTTCTTTGGCACAGGAAGTGACAGAACGAGGTTAGTCAGATATCCATTTTGTGTGGGAGTCTGTGGCATGCCTTATTGATTCAACTGTTCTAATTTCGAATGTTGTGGTTTCAAGGCTCTTATATTCTGGATCAAAGGTAAAATTCCAATAGAACACTATTTTTCATTAATTTACAGGATGTGGGCCTAACTGGCTGGGCCACAATTTATTGCCCATCCCTTGTTGCCCTTGAGAAGGTAGTGGTGAGCTGCCTTCTTGAACCACTGCAGTCCATGTGGTGTAGGTACACCCACAGTGCTGTTAGGGAGAGAGTTCCAGGATTTTGACCCAGCAACAGTGAAGGAAGGGCGATATATTCCCAAGTCAGGATGGTGAGTGGCCTTTAAGGGGAGCTTCCAGGTGGTGGTGTTCCCATCTATATGCTGCGCTTGTCCTTCTAGATGGAAGCAGTCGTGGGTTTGGAAGGTGCTGCATAAGGAGATGAGTTTCTACAGTGCATCATGTAGATGGTACACACTGCTGCCACTGTGCGTTGGTGGTGGAGGGAGTGAATGTTTCTGGATGGGGTGCCAATCAAGCGGGCTGCTTTGTCCTGGACAGTGTCAAGCTTCTTGAGTGTTGTGGGAGCTGCACTCATCCAGGCAAGTGGGGAGTATTCCATCACACTCCTGACTTGTGCCTTGCAGATGGTGACAGGCTTTGGGGAGTCAGGAGGTGAGTTCTCACCTCAGGATTCCCAGCCTCTGACCTTTTCTTGTAGCCACAGTATTTATATGGCTAGTCCAGTTCAGTTTCTGGTCAATGGTAAACCCCATGTTATTGATAGTGGGGGATTCAGCAATGGTAATGCCATTGAATTTAAAGGAGAAGTGGCCAGTTTCTCTCTTGTTGGAGATGGTCATTGCCTGGCACTTGTGTGGCATGAATGTTACTTGCCACTTGTCAGCCCAAGCATGGATATTGTCCAGGTCTTGCTGCATTTGGACATGGACTGCTTCAGTATCTGAGAAGCTGCGAATGCTGCTGAACATTGTGCAATCATCAGCGAATATCCCCACTTCTGACCTTATGATGGGAGGAAGGTCATTAATGAAGCAGCTGAAGGTGGTTGGTCCTAGGACACTACCCTGAGGAACTCCTGCAGTGATGTCCTGGAATTGAAATGATTGACTCCAACAACCACAACCATCTTCTTTTGTGCTAGGTATGACTCCAACCAGCGGAGAGTTTCCCCCTGATTCCCATTGACTGCAGTTTTGTTCGGGCTCCTTGATGCCACACTCGGTCCAATGCAGCCTTGATGTCAATGGCAGTCACTCTCACCTCACCTCTGGAGTTCAGCTCTTTTGTCCATGTTTGAACAAAGTTTGTAATGAGCCCTGTGTTGTCACGGATACTATGGAGTCATTTTGACTTTAGGACATCGTGTAAAATGGCTGATTGTCGATTCACTCACCTTTTGTACATTACAGGTGCCCTAAATTAACACAGCCTTATATACACTGTCACCCAAACTCAAAGTTAGCCCTGGCTGTATCTTTTAGTTGAGAAGATAAACCAAGATCTTGGTTCACTGCTTCAGGTGGATGTTTACATACAGTTACTTAAAATTATGTACAAATTACAGCCCATTTGCATCAACCATCATGCCAGCTGTGGCACTGGCCGCTCCCTCCCAGGCGGGGCCAGCACAGGCAGCACGGCCCAGTGGACGACCGCCAAGGTCATCAAGGACAGCAGAGTCAGCAGGCTGTCTCCAATGCCGGTGCCACAGATAGGGGAGCACCAAGACGTGGCACTCAGAAATGCAAGTTGGAGAGAGCATAAGCACAGGAGGGACAGTTCATGGGTGATTTTCTGTTCATTTATGTTTGATTTATATGTCTGTCAATGTGGGCATCAACACCAGTAACAGTAATGTCATTATGCTTTCAACATGACAATAACATTAAATTTGCTTTGGTTCTAATGGCCTGAGTATTCTTCAACCTTTTTCTTTCTGGTGCAGGGTATGTCAGTATGCAATGCTGAGCCTGAGTGGCTGGATAATTTATGCACAGGCATTGAGTGGACTTTGGACATCATTTCATACATTCGGAATGGATGCAGCAGCGCTGGCATGAGTTGGAAGCAGATCTCTGGCAGCCTAGCTGAAGGAGCATTGGATCAGGACATCCCTATTGTCCCTGACTCCCTGGAGGTTCCCGAGGTCTGCCTCCACACCCTCAGTGTTCTCCTTACTGTGCTCCTCTTCTGACTCAATACTAGGTTCATCCTCTGTGGAGAACCTCAAGATCCTCTTCCTCCAGTGGGTCCCCCCTTGCCGGTGGAGAGGGCAGCATGCAACCACGATCAGTAACACCCACTCTGGGGAGTATTGTAGTGCTCCCCCTGAACAGCCAATATTAAGAATCGCATCGGAAGTGCATCTTGAGAAGACCTATGGTCCTCCCTATCACCGCTCTTGTGGAGGCATGACTCATATTGTAACGCTGCTATGCCTCTGTTCTTGGGTGGTGGAGAGGTGTCAGAAGCCATCTTTTCAATTGATAGCCCTTGTCTCCCAGCAGCCATCCATCCATCCAGTCCAGCTGGAGCACTGAAGAGCCTCAACACCTGTGAGTGTCTCAGGATGTACACATCATGGGAGCTGTCTGGATACCTTGCTCACACTTGCAGACTCTGCATCTTGTGATCACACACTATCTGCACGTTCATTGAGTGGAAGCCCTTCCTGCTGATGAAGGCATCCAGCTGACCCGCTGGTGCCTTGATGGCCACATGTATGCACAGTCAATGGCACCCTGGACGCGGGGGAACCTCCGGAAAAGCCACTGGATCACTCAGCCTGGCTGGCCTGGTCCAGACAGAAATGAATAAATGTCATTACCCACCTGAACAGAGCTTTTGTCACCAGCTTGATGCAATTCCGGACAGATGATTGGGAGATTCCACACAGATCCCCCACTGAGCCCTGGAAAGAGCCAGAGGCATAGAAGTTGAGAGCCACTGTGACCTTCAGAGCCACTGGCATGGGGTGTCCATCCACACAGTCGGAGCTGATCTCAGGCCTGATCTTCTGACAGATGGAGATCACTGTTTCCCTTGAGAGGAGGAGCCTCTTGCAGCATTGCACCTCAGACATATTGAGGTAACTGCATCACCACCTGTAAACTCTGTCAGCAGAATAGTGGCATTTTCTGCAGCCCCTTCTGCCTTCGACTTCCTGTTGGCTCTGCGCCCTTTGTGTCTGTGCCTCTCCTTCCACAGGTACTTCCCCTGGGAGCTGCATTGGGATACTTTGCCTCCTTTCCCTTCTGCCCTCTCTTCCTTCTCAGAGGAGGTGCACAAGTGGAGACCATAATCCCCATTACCAGGGTGACGAAAGGCTGTCTGACACCTGGAAGGTTCCACACATTCTGAACACTCCAGGGACCTTGGAGACACCAATAAGTCCTGAAATGAAGCCTGGAAATGCTAACAATGAAGCCCCGAACAAAAATTAAGCTGCCAAGTACCAATAAGCAACCAGCAGCAACCTATCTGTGAGGGAGATCTATGTATACTCCCAGCAAAGTGTTTGCCCCCTTTTTGTTTTTAAGTTCAACCCATATGGCCTCGTTTGAGGAATCTTCTAAGATACCATCCCTCCTTACTGCAGTAACTGACTCCTTGATCAATTGTGCATTGCCACCTCCTCTTTTATATGTCCCTGCACTACCCCCCCTCCCCCCATCACGCCTGAAGATTATATCCCCTGGAATATTGAGCTGCCAGTCCTGCCCTTCCCTCCACCATGTCTCTGTAATAGCAAATGAAATTTAATCTTGAGAAGTGTGAGGTGATGCATTTTGAGAGGACTAACATGGCAAGGGAATACACAATGAATGGTAGGACCCTAGGAAGTACAGAAAATCAGAGGGTACATGGCCATAGGTCTCTGCAGGCAGCAGCATAGGTAGATAAGGTGATTAAGAAGGCATACGGGATACTTGCCTTTATTAGCCGAGGCATTGAATATAAAAGCAGGGAGGTTATGTTGGAGCTGTATAAAACTGCTAGTTAGGCAGCTGGAGTACTGTATGCAGTTCTGGTCACCACACTATAGGAAGGATGTGATTGCACTTGAAAAGGTGCAGAGGAGATTCACCAGGATGTTGTCTGGGCTGGAGTGTTTCAGCTATGAAGAGAGACTGGATAAGCTAGGGCTGTTTTCCTTAGAACAGAGAAGGCTGAGGGGGGACCTGATAAAGGTAGACAAGGTTGTGAGGGGCATAGATAGGGTAGGTCAGGAAGAAACTTTCCCTTTAGTGGAGGTGTCAATAAACAGGGGGCATAGATTTAAGGTAAGGGGCAGGAGGTTTAGAGGGGATTTGAGAAAATATTTTTTCACCCAGAGGGTGGTTGGAATCTGGAACACACTGCCTGAGGGGATGGTAGAGGCAGGAACCCTCACAACATTTAAGAAGTATTTAGATGACCACTTGAAATGCCATAGCATACAGGGCTACAGGCCAAGTGTTGGAAAATGGGATTAGAATAGATAGGTGCTTGATGGCCAGCACTGACAAGATGGGCTGAAGGGCCTGTTTCTGTGCTGTATAACTCTTATGACTTTATCTCTAAAACTCCTCACTACTCATATGGGCAATGCTGATGAGCCTTTTTATCCCATCCTTGTATGAGTTTTAGCAAAATGCCAGTTGCCCACCTGCCCATTTTGCCCTTGAGGCCAGTGTGAAATCACATGGGTGAGTTAATTGCAGCTTAATTGTCTTTTTAATGGCCTTAACAGGCCTCGTAATTGATGGTGGGCACAGCCCCGACTCCAGCGTGCTCCCGCTGACCGAAATATCACACGAGTACGCAATGACATCGGGACGCTCACCCGATGTCGTCACGTGCTATTTTATGCCCAAGCAGGTCGGGCATGTGGGTGGGGTCGGGGTCTGCTCAGCGAAAGATTCTGCCCCTGGACTTTCAAATTATGAAACTCCTTTCCCTAACAAGGCAGGTCAATGGCGTTAAGATATGGGTTATACATGAGTTAATTGAATGGTGGAACAGACGCAAGGTTCTGAATATACAATTCCTGTTCCTAAGTTCCAGTTCCTCTGTTTTTCCTCTTCTATCTATAGATGTTAAAACCTTCGCAGTACCCCCTATATATAGAGGCCATGTATAATGGGGGACCAGCCATTCCTTAGTTTATCCCTCATGACAATGCCTTGACCAATCAGAGTCAACCTGGCTGGTTTGAATTTAAACAAAAGCTTGGCAGTTAACTGTTGCTTGGTGCATTCACCATGGCAACGCTTCTGCCAATCAGAGCACTCTTGCCAACCAATCATCACCCTCTTCTCATGCAGTTATAAATCGTTGTTCCCTTGAGGCTTGGTATTCTTGTGAACCTGTCCTGATGAATGCAAGCTGAAAAGCTCCGGCAGCATGTCTATTTTTTCAGTAATCTCTTTGTCATTTAATCTCATTTACCTTCTCCCTGCCATCCATCCCTTTCTCTGTCTCTGTGCTGGTTAAAACCTGTTACATCTCCAACTTTTTGTGGTTCACACGAAAGGTTATCAACTTGAATAGCTCTGTCTCTCTCCACAGATGCTGCTTGACTTGCTGAATATTTCCAGCATTTTTTGATTTTATTCCAGATTTCAAGCATCTCCAGTGTTTTCCTTTGTCATTAAAGAGTTAATATTACTTGAAAAAAAATACTTGATGTTTGTCACTTAACTCTAAATTTACTTTAATGAACATTAACATTGTGAGGAGGACTTTGATATTTCCAATTGGATTATTCTTCAATTACTTCTCCTGAGGTGCTTAAGATCGTCCTGCAAATCCCTTTAATGAGAAGTTTAATGAAAATGTATTGGGGCCAAGCAAAGGCCTAATAGCATTATAATTTGGCTATTTCTCACACAGCTAGTTTAAATTCCTAGTAGCATGACATTTGCTCCCCTGCATATTTAAAAACAATGAATTGAGATTAAAGACTGCAGGATCTGGTTGCAGACCGGTTACACAGCAGAATAGAGCTACAAATGGGAAGCCATCGAGAGCTAGGTATGAATGAGCGTTCACCTTTCGTTATCATACAATGGTAGAACTTCACAACGTAAGAGGAGGTCATTCAGCCCTTTATACCTGTGCTAGCTTTCTGGAAGAGTTTAGTCTCATGCCCCCAACTCTTCCCTGTAACCTTTCAATTTTTCTTTTCCTTTTCAAATATTTATCCACTCCCTTTTCAAAACTTCTGACATACTACTCTTACCTGTGTTTTTGGAAGGGCAGTCCATGTTGTAACTAGCCTCTAAGTAAAATAAAATCTCTGAACATCTGCATTCATTCTTTTGATGACAGTAACTTCCTGGCTATTAGATGGAAATCTTTTTTTTCCTTATTGTTACGATCCCAGATGATGTTAATACTGGGCAAGTCAGATCCCAGAGTGAAACCTGGCTTGATAGATCAGATCCTAACATTTTTTTTTAGAAACCATAGAGGAAAGTTACTGAACAAATTCACAGGAGTCTGCTGATGAACTTTTAACACAAAGAATAAAAGATTTACTAAAATGAACTATATGACACCAGACAAAAGGGTTGGAAATATCTTAATACAAACACAATAAGACACTTAAGATACCAACAATTCATTTACCCCCAGTACTATCTTTACAGGCACATAAACCAGTGAAGAGTTGACACTAGCTTGACACAGAGGCTCCTTGATGGGACTGTCAAACAATTTTATTCCAGTGAATCCTTGAGCATTCACTTGATGCTTCTCACCCAACTCGTATCTCTCCCCGGGGCACCCAAATGGCACTCTGAACTCACTATTGCTTCAACTGCAGAGCAAACACATGAATTCCCTAAACTCAGTCTCCCAGTAGCGTCATATCTCAAAAAGTTGAAAATCCCTGTCTTCGTTCTCTGACACACACTGAGCTCTCCCCAGTCTTTCTCTGTGCTTCTGCATCATTTGACCACTGTCGCGAGTCAACAGCACAGTTTTTTCTACTTTGCGATTTTTTTTCCAATATCACCAAACTTATTACCCCTTTTTAATCCATCTCTTTAACTTCAGATGTTGTAAAACCTCATTAAAAATGTACATATACATAAACAAACCCAAAAGACTGATCTTTCAGCCACAGGTCCACCTGGAGGTCTGACACCAAGGCTCATACCAAACCTACCTGAAACTGAAACCCTTTTTATCTTACTTAACACATAAATATTGAACTTAAAAAATATACATTGTTCCTAACACCTACTTATTCTAAAAAAAAACAAGTCTCTAGTAATTTTGAACAGCTCTGTTAGATTTCCTTTTAGCCTTCTGTTGACATGTAGACACTGTTGTAGGAAACATGGTGGCCAATTTGCACACAGCAAGATTCCAGAAATAGCTATATGACAATGACCAAATAACCTTTTATTTATTCATGTTAGTTGAGGGGTAAATGTAGGAGAGTACTCCCTTGCTCTTTTTGAAATGCTGCCATGGCACCTTTTACATCTACCTGAGACGCTGTCATTATCAGTGATGAGGTATATTACATTCTCCATTCTTCATTGCACTTTTGCTGCAAATTTACTTTCACACAACACACTTATTTACCCGTTTATATCTCTTGAAATTTGTTCTTCAAATATTTACACAATTTTTTTCCCCTTATTCTGGATTTTGCAACTGTGTCTCCCAGAAACTAAGTTGAACCAACACATTGGATTACTGTTAGGCTTTGAACCAATTGCCACAGTATAATATATTTTTCCTGCAGCTAACATTATATACTCAATTGAATAATTAATTGTTTAATTAACATTTAAATGGAGAAACAGCACATTAACTAACCCCTCACAATTTCATCTAATCAGCTTCCACATTAACAGCACAGCCATGGCAGATTGTCTCCTTTTTTGAAGCTTTCTGTGGAGGCTTACCAAAAGGGGATACTGGGCCAGGTTTTCATGGAGTCGTAGAGACTCCATTTAAAAATGGTGGGCGAGACCTGGAACTAGAAGTCTTGCCTCCATTTCTGACAGATCCTATTTTCGCCAGGGTGGGAAAACTGGGCCAAGACTTGACTCCCATGTGTGAGAAATCCGAACTCAGCAGGACCATTTGAACTCAGTGCTGAGTTTAGGCAGACCCCATTTTCGTTGGAATGAGGGCCTTATCCTGCAGCGTAGGAGTTACAAACCTTTAGAGGTCATAAATGCTCTTGAAGGGAAGAAAAGATCTGTAGAACTGTCAAGCTGCCAAATTATTTAAAGGGATAGCCTTTTAAAATTGAAAAAAAACAGCCTGCCCATGTCTGTGAATTGAAAAAAACCTGTCCCAGCACGTTCAGCAGATGTCCGTTGACATAATCCAAAGTTCTATCATTATAGAATTATTAATGCTTGACTGCTTTCCACAACCTATCATTACTACAGTGTGGGGTGTTGTAATATGCCTTTATGGGAAAGCAGCATTCCATCGCTAGAGGAGAAGTGTTTCATGTGATCCAGTCTCAGTTTCACTTTAGCCTGTGAGCAGAAAACAGCACACACAGCTCTATTGCTGATGTCTTCAAGCTTTCTATCTATGTATATGTTCTTATGTGCCTTGTCTAATTAAATGACCACAGCATGTACCCAATCCCGTATGAGTGACTGGTGCATTTTCATCTTTATACAAACACAACATGGTGTTCAGTGGTGGTCAGGCAGCCTCCTGACAAGATTAAGAGCAAGAACGACATGGTGAACAGCTTTATATTGCGCTTTATGGCATGAGATAACCTTTGCCATTTCGGTCAGACTGCAACAAGTTCACAGCATCAGAGAGTATTGAAAACGCAGCATGGTGACTGCACCAAAAAGCTTTGAAAGCACAATGCAGAGATAGTGTGAGATTGTAGCGCATAGCCTGTCAGTTCAGTGAGTAGGACAGTGTGTCAATAGGATGTACACTGGGTTAGCTCAGTCAGGAAAGGTGATTGAGCAGGGTGTGGACCGGATCGATATCGAGTGAGGAAGAGTCAAAGAAAACAAAAAAAAAACCCAAAAACAAACCACTTTAAAATCGGGCCAGAGAAGTTTGCAATTATAGTGGGCGGAGCTTCAGAAAAGTGCACCGAAATGGCCACAGCGACACTCATCCCAGGTCCAATAGGAGGAGGAAGGTCAAACGAATATTGTCAAAATGTCCACAAGACTCCCCAGTTTAAATTGGGATGCAGCTGACCTATTGATCAAATTCAAGATATTTAAACAGCATACAGAGCTATGATTTCTTTATTCAGGTGTATCTGAACCAGACAAGCAAGCCATAAAAATTCACCTGGCAATTGGGGATGAAGGTCTACACAGACTGAACACGTCAACATTAACAGCAGAAGAGCTAAAAGATCCCCAAAAGATATGGACTACATTGGAAGACTGGTTCAGAATCAAGTTAAACTTCCATTTTTGTCGACTAGAGTTCATGTCATTTTGACAACAGCCTACAGAATCTATAGACCACTTTATCAACAGATGCAGAGAAAAGGATACGTATTGTGATTTTTCAGATGCAGAGCTAGCAGATAGAATTGTTGTGTTGGTGGTCACATCCACTCTCATGGAAATGTTCCCAAAAGATCTGCTAGACAAGCTCAAAACATATGGCACTGAAGAGCTACTCAAGGATAGACATAAGTACAAAGTGATCTTTGCAGGTCTATGAAGTTTGTAGATCCTAAGTACAACCCCAATTGTTGATGTACTTACTGGAACACCCAAACCTAGTGAGATATGTGCAAGGTGTGGTTTCCTGCATGCGCCAAGGAAATGCCCAACTTTCCAGCAATTCTGCAAGGCATGTGGCAGAAAGCGTCATTGGAAGGGGCAGTGCACTAGAGCAAAGGCTGATGCAGCTACAAAGAGCCGTGCACTGATCCAAACAGACCATGCACAACAGGTACCTTCAAGCAATAAAATTGACCATCCACATTTCATAAGAAACACATAGAAAAGGTGATTGACAAACCAGAAAATGACAATGATACACACGGTGAGATGAGGAGTGGTGAACACAGGTTTCACACCGTCAATCTCGTGGAAAACTTAGATCCTGTCACACAATCCAAAGAGTTTGCCAAAATTCGAATTATCTGCCCTAAGAAAGTTGGTAACTAGTCGTCATTGGCCCAGATTGACTGAGGCAAGTGCCAACATACTATTCCTGTGAATTCTAAAGGACATGTATCCACAGACATGAAAAGCAATGGCGAAACCTACTGTTGTGAAACGTTCAGCGTGTAACTGTTCGTTAATTCCTTGTGCAGGATCCATTGTCCTGGAGTGCAAGTACAATTAGACCTCCTGGGTCTAATGTTCTACATCATGGGGACTAAAGGCCCAGCAATTGTAAGTCTACCAGCAGGCGTGACCTCACACTCGTGACAATCCATGGAATCAGTCAGACATCACATATCAGATTAACCTCAGAAACTACTTCTATCACTTCAGTTCATGACCTAACATCAAAATAATCATAAGGCTTTGACAAAATTGGCAGTTTCAAGGGAGTTGCTACATTACGCTTGCAGCAGCATGCAAGTTCGTCTGCTGATCTGGTACATTTTGAGTAATGCAAATGCAAGAAGAAATGGAGAAAGTTTCTGCACTGCAGAAACTGTGGAAAACCATCTCGAAGGATGGCTTGATTCAATCCAGCATGTCCATGAACACATGAGACCATTTTGGCCTTACTGGGATGAGCAAGGTATCTCCTAGGGAGTCATTTTTAAAGGCAGGTAACTCATCATACATACAGTCATTTCTTGGCAACCTGACAGTGTTCAATAACTTCATCACTCACACATGGGCATAGATTGGATGAGAAGACTCACATTAGCCAGGTGTGAACAATGACATTGACGTCATCATCAAGAAGTACTCAGCATGTCAAGGGCATATGCCAAGTAGGCCCAAAGAACCACTGATTCCACATGAAATTCCTATACATCGTTGTTCCAAAGTTGGATTCGACCTCTTTCAGGTCCATGGCACTGACTTCATCATCATCATTGACTACTTTACCAAGTGCCCCATTATTTGACAATTGCACAATACATCAAACACAACTGTTGCACTCTTAAGTGCTACTTTCATTTTATTTTGTGAGCCTAAAGAGATCATGCTGGATAAAGGTCTACAATTTATTGATAAGCCATTTCAGAGTATGTGTGAAAAGTGGAATATCGATCATGTTATTTATTCTCCTCATTACCTCAGATCTAATGGGCTAGCTGGATGAATGGTTCAAAAGATGAAATCGCAAATTCTCAAATGTAGAGAGGCCAAGCAAGATCTACACATTTTAATGTTACATTTGAGAGCGGTACCTTTAAGTGTAAGTATTTCATCATCTTCAGAGCTCATATTTGGTAGACCAGTCTGTATCAATTTACCTACGCTTACTCATTCTACTCTCTCAGACACTCAAGAGCAACTTTTAAATCTGAAATAGAAGATGATCAACATGCATGATAAAAATATGGGTACAGAATTGCCAAGTTTACAGTTGGGACAAAGGTTCGCATCTTGGATCCCAGAGAGGTACATGGCAAAAAGCTGAAGTGCCAAGGATGTTTTTGGAACCAAGGTCTTATGAATTCATTAAGCACAAAGGCGCAATGGTGAGATGTAACTGAGGCCAAATCAGTTCCAATTTAGCTGCTCAACAAGCGTACAGTCCTATTTGATCAAGGACCAGATGCTAAATGCAACCAGGAACAACATCCAAGAATGACAACCCCGTAGATCACTGTGAGCAATTAAAGAAACCTCCAGACAAGTTTACCACTACATGACCTGGGCTACCAGCAGATTAGCTCTGCAGATTATCTATGATTTAGGGACTAAATTCATTAGTCCTATACTCTTATGTACTTGTAACTAAACAGGAGCATGTATTGTAAATAGTTATACTATTGGAAGGGGGAAAATGTCTTCAAAAAGAAAGAGGGATATTGTAATATGCCTTTATGGAATAGCAGCATGCCATCACAAGAAGGGAAATGTGTCATGTGATCCAGTCTCAGTTCCACTTTGGCCTGTGAGCAGAAAACAGCACACAGCTCTGCTGCTGATGTCTTCAAGCTTTCTATCCATGTACATATATATTCTTAAGTGTCCTAGTCCAAATAAATGAACCCACAATGTGTTTACCCAATCCCTTATGAGTGTTTGGTGCCTTTATATCATTATAATGATGCAACATGGGGTTGTAAGTTCGCAGTTTGATTGACAGCTCAAAGAGGTTATTAAAGAATTAGGTATCTTTGATATAAATGAATATAAATGTTTGTTTTTATAGATGATACTTGAGGGGATTTAAATGTATTGAATAGGCTTTCATGAATGGAGTGTTTTTTTAAAGCAAAGGCTGTAATAGATACTAATATCTTTATTTCCTTTCAACTCAACACAGCTCTTGATGTCTGCCATGGTGGATACTAGGTGAGTTGGCAAGGAGTGTGTAAGGGCAAAGGTTGGGATGGGATGATTTAGCAATAGGTTGGCATGGAGGGTATGAGGAGCCGTGGTGGTGGGTGGGGGGCATAAGCTGTAATAGATAGGGCATGGGGAGTTGTGGAAAGTGTGTTGAAGTGTGAGGGGTGAGAGCTAGAGGGTGTAATATTTAACAAAAGACTGGGACAAACTCCAGAGAACCAGCGTTTGCTACACACACCCTTATCCCATGCCAGCAAAAATTGGGGTGCGGTGAATGGGGGTGGGAATCCTGGAATCGGGTCCCTCCCACCATTTTTAAATGGCTCCGGGATCATTTTGATTCCACGAAAACCCGGTCTCATGTTCTAGTTGAGGCCTGACCATGTTGCTGTTTATTTTTACTTAATTTATTAACTTTAAATATCACTTGCAAGATCTGGGCCAATTCTGCTATCACATCTAGATCTGATCGTGGCCTTTCTTCCTCATTCAAGGTTTTAACACAGTAACACAGACATAAATCTCTCTCGTCTGCGAACCTGCTGGCAGTTCCCCTAACGCCTTCATCCAGATCATTAATATAGATAGAGAAGATTAACAGTCCTAGCACAAATTCCTGTGGGACTCTGCTAATAACAGTCTCCAAGGCGAACCACTGTCATTAATAACAGGCCTCGAGAATAAAACACATTTTTTATCTATCTCAGGATCAGCCCTCCAATTCCACGTGACTCTATCTTCTAAATGACTTTATTGTGCGGCAACTTGTCAAAATCCAAGTACACTATGTTGACCGGCCACTCTCCATCCACCAACCTAGTAACCTCTTCAAAAGATTTAATCAAGTTAGTTAGTCATGACCACCTTTTCCAGAAGCCAAGTTGAAAGTCACTGATCTCTATCTAGGTGGCCATACAGACCATCTCATATGACCATTTATATCAAAATGCCTACATCTTAAGTCAAACTAATGGGCCTTTAATATTCCAGTTCTGACACATTTCCCATATTTGAATATTATTGCAACTTTAGCCTCACCCACAGTTCATGGGAACAATCCCTGAATCGAGTAAGCTGTTAAGCAGATAAGAAAGGGACTCACTTTGTATCCCCAACTTGTTATGCACCCTCAGTGAGTGGCAGGTATGATGGAACAGTTGTTACAATATTGGGCTAGTAACTCAGGGGTATACATTAATGAGCTGGTGCATTTTAAAACTGTGTTTTTGACTGCTGCTGACTTAAAACTTTTTGAAACTTGTTCTGGCCAAGAACTCACCCCTGCTCGGTCTTCTGACTCTGCACTGTTTGGGTATTGAAGTTAGACTTCCACGAAATTCAATGGAGTCTTCTGCTGTAGTGTGCAGTTTGATTTGTGCTTTCTGCTACTTATCCTCTTTGGAGCTTTTCTCTGGCGATCTTCTCCTGTGCCTTCTGGTGCTTTTTGTCAGGTCAGATTGTCGCTCTTTTCAATCTTCCAGGATTTGTTTCTTCTCCAGCCTTTGTGAGGCTCTGGGTTTTTTCTGGTAGCTGCCATTGTGTTATTAGATGTTTTGTGTAGTTTGGTAAGTTTCACAAAGAGATTCTGAGTCTTTTATATTTTAAGAGTAAGTGTTTATTAACTACTCGTAAGTATATACATATATACAGTATAAGGTCTCAGCTAGGAGCTGTCTCCATGCTTGCCTCTACACACGTCTCTGCCCAATACAAGACTATCCTCTAGATCTGGGCCAATTCCGCTATCACATCTGGATCTGATTGTGGTCTTTCATCACAGTGTGGGCAGTACTGTACCCATTAACCCTTTCTATGCCAGACCTTTATACAATATGGACTACCCAGCATTGACCTAGGCAGTGGAAATTGCAAAGGCACATCTTGCCCAGTTGATTCTGAGAGTCCTCCTCACAAACCTCTGGGGACTTTGGGCCAAAATTGTTGGAGCTGTCCCATGGACTAGTCAAGCAACAGCCTGACATAGTCATACTCACCGAGTCATACCCTACAGCCAATGTCCGAGAGCCCTCAACACCATCACTGGATATGTCCTGCCTCAGTGCCAGAACAGCCCCACTGAAGATGGCAAACAGCAGTATACAGTTATGAGGGTGTTGCCTTGGGACTCCTCAACACTGAGCCCGAACCCAATTAAGTTTCAGGTCAAATATGGACAATGAAACCTCCTGTTGATTATCACAGAAAGTAATGCCACTTAGAAATATGAGGGTAGCAAGGGCACAGAATATCCTCTGGGTGGGACACTTCGATGCCCGTCACCAAGAGTAGAATCAGGAATGACTGAGTCCTGAAGGACAAATCTGGCAGACTGGACCTGCAGCAGGAGGTGAGAGAACTAACAAGAGAGAAAAATTAACAGAAGTAAGTTTCACAAAGAGGTTCTGAGTCTTTTATATTTTAAGAGTAAGTGTTTATTAACTACTCATAAGTATATACATATATACAGTATAAGGTCTCAGCTAGGAGCTGTCTCCATGATTGCCTCTACACATGTCTCTGCCCAGTACAAGACTATCCTCACCCTGTTGAAGATGCATCCAGCCAGAATGGTATCAGTAGGAACGGTCACTGCACAGCCCTTGTGGAAAGGAAGTCCCGTCTTCATACTGAGTACATCCTCCATCATGTTGTGTGCGACTACACCATGCTAAATGGGACTTATCGGCTTAAAACTGGATACCCTTGAGGCACTGAGGGCCATCAGAAGGAGTAAAATTGTACTCAACCACAATCAGTAATTTCATGGTCCAGCATATCCCTCACTCTGCCGTTACCAGTAAGCTAGGGGATGACATGCATGTGAAAGACTGGAATAAGCATCCAAGAGACAGAGCAAAGCAATCCCACAACTAATGAATCAGATCAAAGGTCTGCGGTCCTGCCACATCCAACCATAAATGGTGGATCCCAACATGTCACATATGCCGACAGCACTCAGCTTTCTCTCACCGTCACCTCTCTGAATTCCTACCCTGTTGCTAAATTATCAAGCTGTTTATCCAATATCCAAATGAGCGGAAATTTCCTTCAATTAAATATTGAAGCCATTGTCTTCATTGACTGCTTCGAACATTGTTCACAGAATCACAGAATCACAGAATCACACAGTGCAGAAGAGGCCCTTTAGCCCATCAAGTCTGCACCGACACTTGAGAAACACCTGACCTACCTACCCAATCCCATTTACCAGCACTTAGCCCATAGCCGTGAATGTTATGACATGCCAAGTGCTCATCCAAGTACTTTTTAAAGGATGTGAGGCAACCTGCCTCCACCACCCTCCCAGGCAGCGCATTCCAGACCGTCACCACCATCTGGGTAACGAAGTTTTTCCTCACATCCTCCCTAAACCTTCTGCCCCTCACCTTGAACGTATGTCCCCTCGTGACTGACCCTTCAACTAAGGGGAACAGCTGCTTTCAATCCACCCTGTCCATGCCCCTCATAATCTTGTACACCTCGATCAGGTCGCCCCTCAGTCTTCTCTGCTCCAACGAAAGCAACCCAAGTCTATCCAACCTCTCTTCATGACTTAAATGTTTCATCCCAGGCAACATCCTGGTGAATCTCCTCTGCATCCCCTCCAGTGCAATCACACCCTTCCTATAATGTGGCGACGAAAAATGCGCACAGTACTCAAGCTGTGGCCTCACCAAGGTTCTATACAACTCCAACATGACCTCCCTACTTTTGTAATCTATGCCTTGATTGATAAAGAAAAGTGTCCCATATGCCTTTTTCACCAACCCACTAACATGCCCCTCTGCCTTCAGAGATCTATGGGCACACATGCCAAGGTCCCTTTGTTCCTCAGAACTTCCTAGTGTCATGCCGCTCATTGAATACTTCCTTGTCAAAATAATCCTTACAAAGTGTATCACCTCACACTTTTCAGGATTAAATTCCATCTGTCAGCTGCCAACTCTATTTCTTTTTCTGGAATGGTCTGACATTTAGCTAGCCTGTTGACAGCCTTGGTAGCACATCTGATCCTGAGGTGAGTTTCCAACCTCATATTATCGCCATGATTAAGATAGCCTGTCTCCACCTCTGTAACATCGCTCGGCTTCATTCCTGTCTCAGCTCACCTGCTGCTGGAACCCTCATTCATGCCTTCATTAACTCTAGACTTGACTATTCCAATGCACCCCTGACTGGTCTTCCACATTCTACCTTCCGCAAACTTGATGTCATCCAAATCCCTGCTGTCCGTGTCTTAACTTGCAGTAAGTCCCTTTCCCTATCACCTGTGCTTGCTGACCCACATTGGCTCCCGGTCAAACAACACCTTGAATTTAAAATTCTCATCCTTGTTTTGAAATCCCTCCATGGTATCACCGCTCCCTACCTCTGTAATCTCCTCCAGCCCCACAAACCCTTGGAGATATCTGTGCTCCTCTAATTCTGGCCACTTGTGCATCCCCAATTTTAATAGGTGGCTCTGCCTTCACTTGCCATGGTCCCAATCTCTGGGATATCCTCCCTCAATCTCTCTGTATCTCCATCTCCCTTCTCTCCTGTCAGACACTCCTTAAAACCTACATCTTTCACCAAGCTGGCCTAATATCTCCTTATGTGGCTCCAGGTCATACTTTATTTTATAATGCTCCCGTGAAGCACTTTGGGACAGTCCATTACGTTAAAGGTGCTATATATATTTTATATATATATATATATATATATACATATATATATATATAATCACAGGTACCAGACTTTAGCCGATTAGATTCTCTCCACTGATATCAAGAAATTGCCGAAGGCCACGTGCCCTGACAATATTCCATCTATAGTCCTGAAGAATCATGCTCCAGAACTCGCAGTACCCCTAGACAAGTTGTTCCCGTTTAGCTGCATCAATGACCTTCCCTCCATTATAAGATCAGAAGTGGCGATGTTCGCTGATGATTGCACAATTTTCAGCACCATTCACAGCTTCCCAAATGATGAAAAATTTTGTGCTCGCATGCAACCAGGTTAGGACAACATTCAGTCTTGGGCTGATAAGTTGCAAGTAACATTCGCACCACACAAGTGCCAGGCTAAGACCATCTACAACATGAGAGAATTTAACCATCTCCCCTTGACATTCAATGGCATTTACAGTGTTGAATTCCTCCCAAAAGCAACATTGTCAGGGTCTCTACTGACCGGAACCTTAATGGAAACCACTGGGCTACAAGAACAGGTCAGAGGCTGGGAATCTCCAGTGAATAACTCACCACCTGACTCCCCAAAGCCTGTCAATCATCTGTAAGGCAAAATTCTTAAGTGTGATGGAATATCCTCCATTGGCCAGGGTAAGTGTAGCTCCAAAAACATCCAGAAAAAAGCAGCTCACTTGATTGGCACTCAATCCACCACCTTAAACATTGACTCCCTCCAATATCAATGCTTAGTGGCAGCAGGGTGTACCATCTACAAGATGCACTCACCAAGCAACTCACCAAGGCTCCTTTGACAGCGCCTTCCAAATCTGTGACCTTTACCACCTAGAAGGACAAAGGCAGCAGATGCATGGGAACACCAGCACCTGCAGGTTCCTCTTCAAGTCACACGCCATCCTGATTTGGAAATATATCACTGTTCCTTCACTGTCATTGAGTCAAAATCCTGGAACTCTCTCCCTAAAAGCACTGTGGGTGTACCTACACCACATGGACTGCAGCAGTTCAAGAAGCTGGCTCACCACCACCTTCTCAAAGGCAATTAATGGGGATGCAATGGTGTAGTGGTATTGTCACTGGACTAGCAATCTAGAGACACAGGTAAATGAATCCCACCACGGCAGATGATGAAATTTGAATTCAATAAAAATCTGGAATTAAAAGCCTGATGATCATAAAACCATTGTCAATTGTTGTAAAAATCCACCTGGTTCACTAATCTCCTTTAGGGAATGAAATCTGCCATCCTTACCTAGTCTGGCATACATGCAACTCCAGGCCCACAGTAATGTGGTTGACTCTTAAACGCCCTCTGAACAAGGGCAATTTGGGATGGGCAATAAATGCTGGTCTAGCCAGTAACACCCACATCCCATGAATGATTTTAAAAAAATTAGGGATGGGTAACAAAAGCTGGCTTTGCCAGCATTACTCACCTCCCAAGGACACATAGATATAAACACTCACCATGGTCAGGTGCGATCGAATATGGGAGGGAGCCTGAAACTGCCATTAAGCTCCTGCCCAACAGGCACAGAGAAGGAGTGGGAAGGTATACTTTTCTTTTTGTCCTCTTCACTTTCTGAGGATGTGGAATCCAATTTTACTGCTGTCTGGCTCCACAATAAATAACTCACACAGAGCGCACCTGTCCACCATTTTTTTTTACCAATTATGCTTGCCAGCTGATTACAGATTAATTTCTCTAAATCAACCTGTAATACTTCCATCAACTCACCACTGCAGCAGGTTTTAATTGCAGCAACATATGTACGCGTGTGTAGTGTAGCAGGAGAAATCAAGACAGCTTGGCCAATCCAACTCCCTAATCAGCAGCTTTGTCCTATAAATTGGCCACCTGTAGAAAGGGTCCAACTTGGCAGTTTGCTTCCACAGTGAATTCACTCATCAGCCTTTTGCTGAAATTGTGCAGAATTAAATTCCGTGTTGTGCTTAAATCTTTCTGCTGGCATAGAAATGTCAAATGAAGGAGAGGAAAAGCTCAGATGAGTTTATATGCATTGACTTCACAACCTGAAGGAAGAAAGAACTTGTGTTTATATAATCTCCTTGCACAGCCTCAGAGCCCTTCACAGGAAATAAAGTACTTTGGAAGCCTAGTCATTGTCGTAATTTGCCCGCAAACAGCAATGTGATAATGAGCAAATCATCTGTTGTATTGATGTTGACTGAGGGATAAATGTTGGCCTGGACGGTAGGGGTACCTGTCTTGAGCTTCTTCGATAGCCCGATGGGATAGTTTACATCCAACCACAAAGACCTCACTGTGTCCATGAGCGGGTATGAGTGACGACGATGACGCGAGCAACAATTTGCATTTATATCGAGCCTTTAGATTTCATAATTGTCCCATAGCACTGAATGAGAACTTGACATTTGAGATGTATGTGAACTGATGGAACAATATGTTGGAGAAGAGGGTGCTGGTGGGTCGGTCTTACCAGATAAGATTTTTTTAAATTCATTCATGGGATGTGGCTGGGCCAGCATTTATTGCCCATTCCTACTTGCCCTTGAAAAGGTGGTGGTGAGCTTCCTTTTTGAACCGCTGCAGTCCATGTGGTGTAGGTACACCCACAGTGCTGTTAGGAAGGGAGCTTCAGGATTTTGACCAGTGACAGTGAAGGAATGGTGATATATTTCCAAGTCAGTGTGGTGTGTGACTTGGAGGGGAAATTCCAGGTGGTGGTGTTTCCATGCGTCTGCTGCCCTTGTCCTTCTAGATACTAATGGTTGTGGGTTTGGAAGGTGCTGTCTAAGGAGGCTTGGTGAGTTGCTGTAGTGTATCTTGTAGATGGTACATGCTGCTGCTACTGCATGTCAGTGGTGAAGGGAGTGAATGTCTGTGGATGGGGAGCCAATCAAGTGGGCTGTTTTGTCCTGGATGGTGTCTAGCTTCTTGAGTGTTGTGGGAGCTGCACTTATCCAGGCATGTGTTTATGAATTTGGATTGCCTACCAGGATAGCATTGACACAGTTGAGTCTGGTGTGATAAAGACATTGGTTGAGGGTTTCAGCAGCACTTTGCCTAAGGTCAGTGCAGAAGTGGAGGGTGTCATAAAAGCAGAAGTATGGATCTTTGCCATTAAGATAAAATGGGATGGGAAGATGAGGAAGGAGTGAATAGGATTCCAAGGTTGTAAACAACTTGGTTCAACCTTTACATAGGATACACTGCATAGAAACAGACCATTTGGCTCAACCAGTGCATGCTGGTGTTTATGCTCCACTCGAGCCTCTGCCCATCTTTCCTCATCTGAATCTATAGCGATAACCTGCTATTCCATTCTCCCTCATATGCTTGTCTAACTTCCCCTAAATGCATCTTCAATCACCCCCAGTGATAGTGAGTTCCAAGTTCTCACCACTCTTTAGGTAAAGACAATTCTTTTGAATCCCATATTGGATTTTTTGGTAATGATCCTATATTGATGTCCCCAGTTATGCTCCTCCTCACAAGATGAAACATTCTCTCTCTAGCCACGCGATCAAAGCCCATCATAATTTTTAAGTCCTATTAAGTGTTTTTTGAAGAGAAAAGAGTCTCAGCCTGCTCATCCATCCCTGATATGTATTCCCACACATTTCTGGTTTCACCCTTGTAAATCCTCTCTGCACTCTCTCCAATGCCTCTATATCCTTTTTATAAAATGGCGACCAGAACAGGTATGCAGTCCTCTAAGTGTAGTCTGACCAAGTTTCAATGCAGGCTTTGCCCTGTCCCTGTAGAAATAAAGCTTATGGCTTGGTATGTTCTTTTTTCTGGCCTTGCTAACCTGTGACACAACTTCTAGCAATTGAAATACTTGTACTCCGAGGTCCCTTTGTTCCTCCACCCCAACAAGGCTTGCCTATTCCCTGTAATAAATAATCTCCCTTTTCTTCCTACCAAAATGTACAACGTTACACGGTTATCTGTGTTCAAATTCATTTGCCAATTATTAGCCCATTCTGTGAGTATATTAATGATCTCCTGTAATTTGGTGCAGTCATCCTCAAATCATCGCAAATGTGGTGCCATCCTCAAATTTAGAAATTGTGTTTTTGATTCCAAGGTCCAAATTGTTACTACAGATCGTGAACAGCAGTGGCCCCAACACTGATCCTTGGGGACCACCACTTCCCACCTTCTTCCACCCTGCACAACTAGCCTTTCTTCCCACTCTCTAGGTGGAATCATCCCAGATTTGCACTAATGCAGTAGTGGGCGGGCAAAAGGACACTTTACCAGTTGGCCGCAATGGCGGCTTTTCACATAATATTGTCCCTTTCCCGCCTCAATAGTTATGCAGGCCATCTCACTGGCAGATGGCCTTTGATTTGCCCACCATGCCATTGCCTCACCACCTCCTTATGCAGGGCACCATATTTAAACTGGAGCTGCGCACACACATCTCAATGCTTGCAGCCCTGGGAAGTACTGGTGAAGACATGGTCCCAAAAGCTAAGAAAAGTGCAACCGCAGCCACCCTCCCCCACCCCCCCACCCCCCACCCCCCCAGCCCAATTCAGTGAAGCATCCCTGGGACACCTTCTGGACACCGTGGAGGCCCACAGCAATGTTCTTTACCACTTCCACCCCTCCCCGGCCCTGGCCGCAGGAGGCCCATCAGTCTCACCACTCAGGCTTGGGAGGCGGTGGCTTTAGTGGTCAGTGCCAATACTGCACACAATGTTGCCATCTGGTGCAGAAAACAGATGAAGATCTCACTCATGCCGCCAGGGTAAGGCAACCATCTCATCACTCTACGCTCACAAACCCATCACACATTCAATGGCATCTCACTCACTGCCAGCTCAAGGGACATAACATTCAGTCTCTCACACAAACCCTCACATCTCCATCAGGTCCCATCTTCTCTGGAGATTGCCTCTTCAGTCCTCACTACCTTGAGGCCAATTGCACAGGTCAATTTGTGCTCCCACACACACTCTGGTGTACCCCCCTTCCCCAGTAAAGCCCTCACCCTGCAGTCTCTTGCCTTGCCTGAGGCCACTTCTCCCCCCTCACCAAGCAAGCCCTAGCCCCACAGCTATTGAAAAGCCACCCCTGCTTTTTGGCTGATCTGGCAGGGAGAGACCTGCCCATTAGCCCCCCTAAAAGTGATGTGGTGCTGCCACCGAAGCCTGGCGCTGATGGTTGCAAGTGCTGCCTGAAGAAAGGTAGGCAAACAAATAGGTTTGGTCAAGCAAGAGTTTCTTTTTGAACTCCATGCTGACTATTGATTATTATATTTTCTCTTCTGGATGTCCTTCTATTCTGTCCTTCTTTAGTAAAGCTTCCATCCCTCTTTAACCTGGGATAGTGGCTGGGCGGGAGATAGAGTTAATTGTTCAGGTAGGTATGAAGCTTGTGGCTGCAGCTGAACGTGAAGGCTTTGATCATCCCAATGTCTAACAATGACAACTTGTATTTATATAGCACCTTCAATGTAATAAAGTATCCCAAGCAGCTTCACAGCAGCAGTAAAGAGCTAAATTTTACACTGAGCCACATCAGGTGATATTGGGGCAGACGGTCAAAAACTTGATGTAAGAGGAAGGTTTTCAGGGGTGCCTTAAAGGAGGGAAGGAGTAGGGAGGCGACATTGAACTTGGGAAGAGGAGAGAGCCAAGGAGAGATCCCCTAAAGTCTGTCTTGGAGTGGAAGAGAAGCCATAGGGCAGGATTTTCCCTTTGTCGGGCGGGTGCGGCTGGTGGGTGGGCGGGCCCGAGAACAGCCACGAAATGGACCACCGCCCGCGATCGGGCTCCGACTGTGATTTCATGCTGGTTGGCTCATTAATGGCCATCCAGCGTGAAACACGTGCTGGGAGCCTCAGTGCTGCCGGGGTAGAGGGGGGTGGGGGGGTGGTGGGTGGGGGGAGGGGGGCAGGAGGAGCGCGAGCACTGAAGCATGTGCATGCGCGGGGACGCGCTCAGTGAAAGCTCCCTAAAGGCGCAGCAGAGCAGCCTCAGGGAGCTGAAGACTTTTAAAATGAACAGTAAAGATTCTACAACGAAGATAAACATGTCCCCCACATCTGACTCAGTCACATGAAGAGGATCATGTTAAAAATGATTTAAAAATTTTTTTTATTGTTTTTTAATTTACTGTTCGAAGCCTCGTCCCGCCCGTGGATGAGGTTTGGCAAAAAAATTCAAAGGCCGCCTGGCCTATTCACCCGCCAGCTGTAAAGTTGGGCAGGCAGCGAAAATTCTAATTAACTGCTTGATTAAGGGCCTTGGTAGGCCTCTTCATTGTCAGCAGGCACGCTGCCAACCCTTGCATGTGCCCGCCGAACGAAATATCGCATGAGTGCGCGATGACATGGGGACGCTCGTCCGACATCATCATGCACTAGTATTTTGCTCTCGACTGGGCCGGGAGCGCGCCCACCCACAGGACAAAAATTCTGCCCATAGTTAAAGGTGCTCTTGTCCATGGTGAGATAGATAAGAGTGGTACCAAATGTGGGCAGTCCCATCAAACTCAAGAGAGACGTACTGGAGGAAAGTTGTATAATTGGCTTTGTCAAAGACTGCAGAGCGATTGAGGAGCATGAGAAGGGATGATGCAGCACCCTCATTGTCACAGAGGATATGAGCATTATCTGTTGTCATTATCTTGCTCACCTGCTGTCTGCCTGGTGCCTAATACCTCCTCATTTTGGAGGGTTGTGTTAAGCGGAGAGCGTTATATTGATATCAGTTGTTCCCTCTCAGCTGACTATAATTTTGCTAACTGACACTAAGAGAGAAAGCGAGCTCAGATGGCGTCAACCCACTTGCAAGATGGAGTGAGTCTGGGCTTGGCCTAAATAGCCAAGTGGTTATGGTACTGGGTTTATAACCCCAAGATCAAGAGTTCAAATCTCACAATGACAAACTATGAAACAATGTAACTTCATCTGAATAGGAACAGATGGAAATGTGTTTGTACTTGAAAGAGTTACAGTGTAAACATGCCTGTAATTGGCAGCAATTGTTACCAAGTTGGCACATTTGCTTGGTCTCCAGAATATGGAAATGTCACATGACTGGAACTGAGATGGGGCCTTAACTCAGAGACTGAAGGCAGCTCCAGGCAATTCAACAATGCTGAAAATCCCTTGAAAATTGAAGAAGCAATAACCCTCCCATCAGGCACAATTTGATTACTGTTATATTTTATATATATTTAGCAAGGCAAAGTATGAATTTTAAAAATTGTAATTGAAAAAGAGCCTACCCTCCATTTTTAGCGTGTTGGATCTTTCTTTCCACCTTGCTTAAGATCTTCAATTTATATAATTTATTACCTTTTGTCACCAAACCTTTTCTTTTTCATCATTCATTCTCATGATGTGGGCATTGCCCACCCCTACTTTCCTGAGAAAGTTAAAAACAACTGAGTGGGCTGCTTGGTCACTTCAGATGGCAGCTTCAGGTTAACCACATTAGTACATTAATCACATATAGACCAGACTGGAGAAGAACAGCAGGTTTCCTTCCTGACAAAACATTAATGAACCAGTTGAGGTTTTATGACAAATTCAACAGATTTAGGGCCGACGTTACTTTAAGGTTAGTTTAAGTGAATTTGAATTTGAATTCTCAAAAGGCTATTGTAGGATTTGAACTCACATTCTACTAGTTTATGGGTCAAGTTGTCAGGGCAACTATAATAAAAGCAAAGTACAGCGGATGCTGGAAATCTGAAACAACAACAGAAAATGCTGGAAACACTCTGCAGGTCTGGCAGCATCTGTGGAGAGAGAAACAAAGTTAACATTTCGAGTCTGTATGACTCTTCTTCAGAGCTCATAGACTCATAAATGTTTACATGGCAGAAGGAGGCCATTCAGCCCACCATGTCCACTCCGGTCAACAAAGGCCTGACTATACTAATCCCATTTTCCAGCACTTGGCCCATAGTCCTGGAGGCTATGGCAACGCAAGTGAATAGCTGAATACTCCTTAAATACTGAGAGTTTCTGAATCAATGACCTTTCAGGCAGTGAGTTCTAGACTCCCACCACCTTCTAGTTAAAAAAATTTCTCCTCAATTCCCCTCTTAGCCTTCTACCTCTTACAATAAATCTATGCCCCCTGATTATCGACCCATCTACTAATGGAAAAAGTGCCTTGATATTCACCCTATCTATGCCCCTCGTAATCTTATACACCTCTATCAGGTCCCCTTTCAACCTTCACTGCTCCAAGGAAAATAACCCCAGCCTATCCAATCTTTCCTCATAACTCAGATGCTCCAACCCAGGCAGCATCCTGGTAAATCTCCTCTGCACCCTCTCCAGTGCAATCACATCCTTCCTATAATGTGGTGACCAGAACTGCACACAGTAATCCAGATGTGGCCTAACCAACATTTTATACAGTTTCAGCATTTCCTCCCTCCCTGCTCTTGTATTCTATGCCTCGGCTAATAAAGGCAAGTATTCCATATGCCTTCTTAACCACCTTATCTACCTGCCCTGCAACCTTCAGGGATCTGTGGATGTGCACACCAAGGTCCCTCTGATCTTCAGTACTTTCCATGGTCCTACCATTCACAGTGTAATCTCTTGCCTTGTTAGCCCTCCCCATTACCTCACACTTTTCCTGGTTGAATTCCATTTTCCATGTCTCTGCCCACCTGACCAGTCCATTGATATCCTCCTGCAGTTTACGGCTATCCTCCTCACTATTTACCACCCTACCAATTTTTATGTGTTCCGCGAACTTCTTAATCATACCCCCTACATTTAAGTCCAAATAATTTATGTACACCATAAATAGCAAGGGCCCCAGCACTGAGCCCTGTGGAACCCCACTGGAAATAGACTTCCAGTCACAGAAACATCCCTTTACCATCACCCTCTGCTTCCTGCTTCTGAAATAGGGTCAAATGGACTCGAAACATTAACTCTGTTTCTCTCTCCACAGATGCTGCTAGACCTGCTGAGTTCTTCCAGCATTTTCTGTCATTGTGTCAGGGTTGCTAGTTTGGTGACATAACCATTACATTACCATGCTGCCTTGGATACTGCTTCAGCTTCAGCAGCACTGGACACTTCTGTAAGCAGAGCCCTTGTCCGTTACACCCTGGAATGTGCCTCTCCTATCCAATCTTTAGTGATGTGATTAGTGTGATGCAGCGATGTAACAATGAGATAGATACCATGCCCTCTAACCCATTAACAACATCTTGTTATAAGGGCTAGATGCTTTAATCTTCTGTATGTGCTCACCAATCTTGTGGCCGACAGATTGATTTGCACTTTAACTAGCTAAGACTGATTGCGAGTCCAAAACTGATGTTATTTTGCAATTATTAAGTGAACAAATAGAAAAACAAAATCGCATCTCAGTGCAAATTGATCTCATATCCCTCCTCATACAAATAAAATATCAGAGCTCATCACACTATTCCTTCTCAGCTGGCTGGGAAGCATCCCTTTTCTGAGATCTGACAAGCTGACTGCTCTCTTAATGGACTCTTACCTGACTTGGCAACCTTTGTTGTAACTGTAGATGGCCTTGGGGAAAGATATCGAGAAGTTCTGGGCCTTGAGGACCTGGCTTCAATCTACACAACCTCACCATGGGTGGCAGCTCTCTGGGCTGGCTGGCCTACAGGCAATAGCAAGGGTGGAGTGGTTGCGGAGCATGAACGCTGTCATTCTGAGAGAGAACAGCAGCTATCTCTTCCTTGGACCACTGCCCACTCCCACTACAATCCTAGTAATCTTCTGGAACACAGCTCACTGGGCCGCTGTGGGAGTCCCTCTGAACACTTGTATCCGCAGCCACGGTGGCAGAGCTCTTGGACTGCATGGCACCAAATTGACCTTGCATTGCCACGAGCCCAGATCTCATGACCTCAGTCTGAGCTTCCACTCTAGCACTCCAACATTGTGTAACTTCTGCCTGCAAGAAGCTGAGGCGTTGGCCACCAAATGCTGCACCATGGCCGGATCTGCCAGTGTTTCCACTGAGTTGTCTCCGATTTCCGTGCTGGAAAGCTTGGGCAAAGCTGCATGCAAGTTTGGTGCCAGATTCCTCATCTGAGTCCTCTGCAGCAGAACTCACCCACATCCCTTGCCCTTTGGGGGCCTGGCACCACATGATTCTTTTCCTTTGGTGGCTTCAGTCTACTCATGTCCAGTGACTCCTCACATACAGACCCCCACTCAATACTATCCTCTATGGTATGCAGAGTGGCACTACCAGAGCAGGAGGCTGTGAGTTTCAGATAAAGTAATGAGGCTTCTTCATCAGATGTCTGCTCTTCCTTTGGACTTGATCCTCAGGCTGCCCAGGTGGCATTTCTTGAGTATCTGAGTGTATAAGTGTACAAGAGATGTTTAGGTTAGAGAAGAGGTTTGAGTGGGAGGAAATGATCTGTATGGTTACACTCTGCAGCTTGTGCTTCATGCCAGATTGCAGGATGAGAGTGAAGCAGGATTTCAGAAGATGTATAACACAGCAACATACAACTGTCCTGGATGTTTTCCACAACGCCAATTGTCATGGTCCCGGGGATGTGCCAATAATACCAAGCACCATCTTCTCCAAAGATGTTAGAAGATTTAGGCATGCCTGCCCCAGGCCCATTCATTGCTATTCCATCCTCCTATAGGCCACTTTGTCCTGCAAGAGAGAGTGTCAGTAAGTGTGTTGTAATGTGTGTGGGTGATATACCTGTCATACCTGGATAACTAGTAATACGTGGACAGTGTGAGATGTGGGTGTGAGGCTTGTGCTATGGTGAGTGTGTGAGGGTGAGGTGGAGCATATGAAAGTTAGACTTGAACCTCAATTGTTAGAGATTGTTGATGGGTCAGTGAAGAGGAGCGTGAGAAGTTTGTGGTACAATTGGTTGGATGTGTTGTGTTTTTATAATGTTATAAAGGCACCAATCACTCACAAGGGGTTGGGTAAATGCATTGTGGGTTCATTTATTGAGACCAGGTGCATAAGAACATTTATACAAAGATAGAAAGCTTGAAGACTTCAGCAGCAGAGTTGTGTGTGCTGTGTTCTGCTCACAGGCTAAAGTGAAACTGAGACTGAATCATATGGCACACTTCCCTTCTAGTGATGGTATGCTGCTATCCTTTATATTACAACAGGATGTGGCATTTGAAGATGCATTCATTGACCTTGATTGCCTGTGTCAGCTCATTGAACTTCCACTGGCACTACATCCTGGTCCTCATGACCAGACTCCTGGCATTGAGTTTCATGGTTATCTGTTCCCACTGCTTCTGCTGTGTCTAGCCTGGTCCCCGTGGATAGTCCACCTCTGAGCTCCTTCCAACCTCCTGCATGAAGGCCTCTACCACTCCGTTGGAGAGCTGAGCTAGCCCGTTGCCCGATTACTCAAGTTTGTTCAAGATATTAAATTCTTTCTCAGCTCAATGAGCTTCTACAGCCAGAATGCAATTCCCCTTTAAGATGTACAGGCTGGCTTAAAAAAAGGCCAGGTTAGCCAATTCATTCTTGCCCCTGATGCACTGTTGAGTTTGAAATCACTAAGGAGCATCTTTGACTACATGCCACTATCATGGAAATGAGCAGGCAGTGCAAGGTTTGCATGCTACCTGCACTACTTTCAAGAAACAGGGGTCAAATGTACACTGTGATTCATGTGCCCGTTAACACATTTTGTCAAATTTTTAGCTCATGTTCCCTCTATCAATGAAGAGCCCATTCTATTGATTCTATACAAACATGAAATACTGCCTAAACTGGAAATCTGAAATAAAAACAGAAAATGCTGGAACTATTCAGCAGGTCTGGCAGTATCAGAATAGAGGCATAGATTATTTTCTAAATGGGGAGAGAATTCAGAAATCTGGAGTGCAAAGGAACTTGGGAGTCCTAGTCCAGGATTCTGTTAAGGTTAACTTGCAGATTGAGTCGGTAGTTAGGAAGGCAAATGCAATGTTGGCATTTATTTCGAGAGGACTAGAATATAAAAGCAGGGATGTGCTGCTGAGGCGTTATAAGGCTCTGGTCAGACCACATTTAGCAATTGTGAGCAATTTTGGGCCCCGGATCTCAGGAAGGATGTTCTGGCCCTGGAGAGGGTCCAGAGGAGGTTCACGAGAATGATCCCAGGAATGAAAGGCTTAACATATGAGGAACGTTTGAGGACTCTGGATCTATACTCGATGGAGTTTAGAAGGATGAGCGGGGATCTGATTGAAACTTACAGAATACTGAAAGGCCTGGATAGAGTGGACGTGGGGAAGATGTTTCCATTAGTAGGAGAGACTAGGACCTGAGGGCACAGCCTCAGAATAAAAGGAAGACCTTTTAGAACAGAGTTGAGAAGAAACTTCTTTAGCCAGAGAGTGGTGAATCTATGTAATTCATTGCCACAGAAGGCTGTGGAGGCCAGGTCATAGAGTGTATTTAAGACCGAGATAGATAGGTTCTTGATTGGTAAGGGGATCAAAGGTTACGGGGAGAATGTGGGAGAATGGGGTTGAGAAACTTATCAGCCATGCTTGAATGGCGGAGCAGACTCGATGGGCCGAATGGCCTAATTTCTGCTCCTATGTCTTATGGTCTTATCTGTGGAGAGAAAAGAACAGAGTTAATACTTCAGGTCAATGATCTTCCATCAGAAACTTAGTTAGTCATCACCCTGAACTGCCAGGATCTGTGCAAGTATTCTCATCAAAGATTGATCATAAGTTTAGTTCATTCACTGGCAATACTGAGAACAGGGTCTGTTTATTGGAGCTAAGGACTTTCAATAATTCAGCTAATTAGGCAGCTATGCTCTACTCTGACAACCTGACATTATGTTGAGTAGCATTTGAATGAGGTGTCAGTGTTGGAGATTATTCTCCTCGTGCCCTTTCTCACCTCCCTTGGCTTAATGCCCAACTCACTTTTCCAAAAATATTATTGGTCTTGAGCTGCTCCATTTGGTCTCACACTTGTTGAATATGCACATTGTGAGATAAAGTGCAGAGTTTTACAGCCCTGTCGTGGCTGTTCAAAACTCCATTGACTTAGCTGGGACCATAAAATCCTGCCTGCGTAAAATTCTGCCCATAATCTTTGAAGGAGTAAAATCAAAGGACTATTTAGTTGGAAATAAATCTGAGCAATGAAAACCGAAGCAGCACTTTACTCCTTCAACAGGCTCACTCCATACGAGAAGCACCGCAAGGGTTACCTCTTTCCGATTTAGAAGATAACAACCTGTGCCCTCGTCTTTTTCCTAGCCTTTTCCTAACCTCTGATCCCCTAGGAATTAGCAACTTTAATCACTTCAGTGTGCTGAGATAACCTCTCTGCCTCTACCTACAACGATGCTCATGAAAGAAAGGGAAAAGACTTATATAACAAGCCTTGTCATGTCTCTCAGCAACATCTTAAAGAGTTCCAAGTACAGAGAGTTATTCTGAAGTGTGGTAATTATTGCTACGTTGACAATCTTTGGTGAGTCTTTTGTGCACAACAAGATCCACGCCCCACCCATGCCACACCGCTGGGGAATGAGCAGTAAATCTGTCTTTTTATGTGTGTGTTGGTTAAGGAATGAATATCATCTGGACAGCGCCGTGCTCTTCTTCAGTGGGACCGTCACCATCCAACCCTCCGAGCAGGCTGAGATTTAACTTCTCACTGAAGGACTTGACTTCATTTCCTTCAGCTCTTGTTCACTGAGTTTAGAAAAAGGGTTTACTTCATGTGCAGTTTACACTGAGCAGCCAGCGACCTTTGGGAAAATAAACAAAATACTTTTAATTATGTAGTGCCTTTCATGAAGTAAGATTATCCCAAAGCACTTTACAGTCAATGGAGTAACTTTAAAGTGTTATCACCATTGCGAGGTAGGAAGTGTGGCAGCCAATTAGCAAAAAGCAAGACTCCACTGACAGCAATGTGATAATGACCAGGTAATCTGTTTTTGTGATGTTGATTGAGGGATAAATATTGTCCAGGACACTGGGGTAACCCCTCTGCTTTTCTTTAAAGGAATGCTGTGGAACTATCTGGGGGCTGATGGGGTCTTGCTTTAACATCTAATTCAAAAGACAGCGCTCCCTCAGTTCTCCACTGGAGTGACAGCCTGGGTTTTTGTACTCAAGTCCAGGAGGGGGATTTGACCTCAACAACTTCCTGTCTCAGAGGTGAGGATGCCAACTGAGCCTCAACTGGCACTGCAACAGGATATCTAAATAACTTTGGTAAAGATAGCCATGGCCATGGCTCAGTTAGTTCGTGTTTAAGATGGTTTGAGATGGCTGGTTGTGTGTTTAAGTCTCACTCCAGATACTTGAGCGCAAAATCTAGGTTGACACATCAGTGCAGTACTGAAGGCATACTGCACCGTTGGAAATGTTGTCTGTTGGATGGGGCATGGAACCGGGGCCCCATGCTTCTTCTGAGGTGGATGCAAAAGACCCAAGGCGCTGTTTTGAAGGAAAGCAATGCTGCCCTCGCTGGTGTCCAGGACAATCTGTATCCCTCGACCAACCTCACAAAAGCAGACAATGTAGTGATGATCATATTGCTGCTTGTGGAAGCATTCAGTGTGCAATTTGGCTGCTGTGTTTGCTTAATAACAACTGTGACTCCCCTTCAAAAGTGCTTAATTGACTGTAAAGTGTGTCGGGGCATCCTAAGGTCGACAAAGGCCATAAATGCAAAGCTTCCTTTTTCTTCACTTAATCTGATTGGTGTTACTTTTCAATAGAGCAAATGGAAACAGTTGACCCAAGATAATTTAGTACTGTTCTAATAGACAGGGGAGATAAAGAATGGAGTGAAGGCTCAAATCTCTTATCCATGGTGACCATTTAGATGTACAATTAGCTTTAAACTGTCCAGTTTGGATTTTGCACAATGTCAATAAGATCCATTCATATTAAGCAGTGGTTCATTTTTGAAGGCAGTTATAGCCTTTACAGAATCCCTTACTCTTTTTGTATTATCATTTGATGTAAGCTATGTTCATTCAGGTCAAATGTTCAAGGGAAAATTTAAAGGGACACTAAGGGATCTATTTTTGCTAATATTACTTCATAATTTTTAAAATTCATTCATGGGATGTGGGCATCACCAGCTAAGCCAGCATTTATTGTCCATCGCTAATTATTCTTGAGAAGTTGGTGGTGAGCTGCCTTCTTGAACTGCTGCACTCCCTGTCCAAATGCAGCAAGACCTGGATAATATCCAGGCTTGGGCTGACAAGTGGCAAGTAACATTTGCACGACACAAGTGTCAGGCAATGACCATCTCCAACAAGAGAGAATCCAACCATCACCCCTTGATGTCCAATGGCATTACCATCACCAAATCCCCCACTATCAACATCCTGGTGATTACCATTGACCAGAAACTGAACTGGACTAGCTATATAAATACTGTGGCTAGAAGAGCAGATCAGAGGCTAGGAATAGCAAGATGGGTAACTCACCTCCTTACTCCCCAAAGTCTGTCCACAACCTACAAGGCACAAGTCAGGAGTATGATGGAATACTCCCCGCTTGCCTGAATGAGTGCAGCTCCCACAACACTGAAGAAGCTGGCAGCCATCCAGGACAAAGCTGCCTGCACCACAGTTGGAATGGATCTACAAATATTCACTCCCTCCACCACAGACCCACAGTAGCAGCAGTGTGTACCATCTACAAGATGCACTGCAGGAGTTTACCAAGGCTCCTTCAACAGCACCTTCTAACAAACCATGACCATCTAGAAGGACAAGGGCAGCAGATAGAACACCACCACCTGCAAGTTCCACTCCAAACCACTCACCCGTCCTGACTTGGAAATATATCACTATTCCTTCACTGTCGCTGGGTCAAAATTCTGGAACTCCATCCCTAAAAGCATTGTGGGTGTACCTGTACCACATGGACTACAGCGGTTCAAGAAGGCAGCTTACCACCACCTTCTCAAAGGCAATTAGGGATGGGCAATACATGCTGGCCCAGCCAGCAAAACTCACATTCCGTGAACGTCCATGTCATGCAGGTACACCCACAGAGACTTGGTTAGTTCCTGCAGTGCATCTTGTAGAAGGTACACACTGTTACCACTGTGCATCGGTGGTGGAGGGAGTGACTGTTTGTGAATGGGGTGCCAATCAAGCAAGCTACTTTGTCCTGGATGGTGTCAAGGTTGAATGTTGTTGGAGATGCACTCATCCAGGCAGATGGAGAGTATTCCACCACATTCTTGACTTGCACCTTGTAGATGGTGGACAGGTTTTGGGGAGTCAGGAGGTGAGCTACTCGCCATAGGATTCCTAGCTTCCGATCTGCTCTTGTAGCCACAGTATTTATATGTCTAGTCCAGTTCAGTGTCTGGTCAATGGTAACCCCCAGGATGTTGATAGTGGAGGATTCAGTGATGGCATTGAGAACCCATAATTAAGTTATGGCTGATCTTGATCACAAATTCCTTTACCTGTCTTGTAACCCTTAACCCCCTTGCCTAACAGAAAACTATCGATCCTAGTTTTGAAATTTTCAATTGACACCCAGTCTCAACAGCTTTTTGGGGAAATAGGTCAAGATTTCCTCTGGCAGATGGAGAATAACATGTGAAAATGTGAGGTTGTCTGCTTTGGCTAGAAGAACAGAGAAGCAGGATATTACTTAAATGGAGAGAGAGACTACAGAATGCTGCTGTACAGAGGGATCTGGGTTTCCTTGTATATGAATCACAAAAAATTAGTGTGCAGCCAAAGCAAGGCAAATGGAATGTTGGTCTTCTTGCAAAGGGGGAATGGAGTATAAAAGTAGTGAGGTCTTGCAACAACTCTACAGGGTGTTGATGAGATCGCACCTGGAGTACTGTGTGCAGTTTTGGTCTCCTTACCTAAGGAAGGATACATTTGCATTGGAGGCAATTCCAAAAGGCTCACTAGGCTGATTCCTGAGATGTTGAGGTTGTTTTATGAGGAACAGTTAAGCTTATACTCATTTGACTTTAGAAGAATGAGAGGTGACCTTATTGAAACATTGCTATCGGTGCAGACTTGATGGGCCAAAAGGCCTCTTCTGCACTGTGTGATTCTGCGATATAAGATTCTGAGGGAGCTTGACAAGGTAGATGCTGAGAGGAGGTTTACTGGGGGTACTGTTCAAACATTTTTTTTTTACTTGTTCATGGAATGTGGCATCACTGGCTATGCCAGCATTTATTGCCCATCCCCAATTTGCCCTTGATTTAAGAGTTAACCACATTGCTGTGGGTCACAGGTAAGGACAGCAGAATTCCTTCTTTACAGGACAATAGTGAGCCAGATGGGTTTTTACAACAATCAGCAATGATTCCATGGCCATCATCACACTTCTAATTCCATATTTTTATTGGATTCAAATTTCACCATCTGCCATGGTGGGATTTGAACCCAGGTTCCCAGAACATTAACCTGCTCGCTAGAATACTAATCCAGCAACAATACTACTATGCCACAAATAAGGGGGTCTTCCATTTAAGGCTGAGATGAGGAGGGATTTCTTCTCAGAGCTTGTTAGTCTTTGGAATTCTCTCCCCCGGGGAAAGTGGAGGCTGGGTCATTGAATATATTCAAGGCTGAGTTAGATAAATTTTTGATCTACAAGGAAGTCAAAGTTTATGGGAGACAGGCGGGAAAATGGCGTTAAGGCCAAAATCTGATCAGCCGTGATCTTATTGAATGGCAGAGTGGGCTCGATAGGCTGAATGGCCTATTCTTGTTCCTATTTCTTATAATCTTATGACCTCCATCCTTTCTGTAGGGAAGTGCCTCCTGGTGTCATTCCTGAATGGCCAAACTCTAATTTTAAGGCAACACCCCTTTTTTCGGGACTCCACCATCAGAAGAAATAGTTTCCCTCAATTATACATTTTAACCAAGTTAACCACCTCAATCTATAAAGAGTGTTGACTGGAAAAGGGTATTTATCTATGAGCCTTGCTAAGTAGAAATATTTTGGGAAATGTTGTAAAACTAAATTTAACTGTGTACATGTAATCTTGTGTGTTTGAGTTTTCTGTTCTTTTGTTAATAAGTGTTTTAATTTAATATTTAAAATCTCCACAAGTGGTAGTGGAACTTTTACTTCTTACTTCAGTACATACACCTTCTTGTAATAAATACAGATTGCAAAACTGTTGTGATAGCTTGACCAAGTTTCTCTTTTGTATTTGGTCAGCCTGGTAATTGCCACCTGCCATATCATAACACAAGCGGGTAGCCCAGCAGTTTTAGCTGCACCTGCTGTTATGAGGTAATGGGGTTACCATCTTTGCAGGTCTTCTTTGCCCATTGGATGCACCTCCCTGCCAAGGTCAAACATCCCCCCTTTAACCCTCTCTGCAGCCTCTCCAATCCAGTCCCCCACCTCTCTTACTCCCCTTCCTGGGGCCTACCAGCCTGGTCCTGGCAAGATCCCAGGCATAGCTTGAAGTCTGGCTTCATTGCAGCACACTTCCCTCAGCCTGTGGTCCCGGCAGTGACCACCACTCAAACCTGGTGGTGCTAGTATTGCAGAGCTGCCAGCCATCCAATTGGCTGGTAGCTCTCTTAAGATGCAATTTCCGCCTGAGATAGGGGCGCAAGTCTCATGTTAAGCCAATTAACACTGCTCCCAGCTATTGTCAGCTGTCATAAAAAAAACCCATATGGTTAGCCAATATCCTTTAGGGAAGGAAATCTGCCATTCTTACCTGGTCTGGCTTACATGTGACTCCAGATCCACAGTAATGTGGTTGACTCTGAAATGACCTAGCAAACCACTCAGCTCAAGGGCAATTAAGGATGGGCAACAAATGCCTGCTTTTCCAGTAATGCTCACATCTTATGAAAGAATGAAGGAAAAAAATAGAAATATCTTCCCAGTTCATACTCTAGCGAAACCATTTCTTAATCTTTCATTGTGACTATCAGATCACCCCTCAGCTTCCTCTTCTCCAAAACAAAAGTGTTCACTCTTTGCTGATAGTTAATACTCTTTTGATTAGTATAAAGGTGCTATATAAATATAAGTTGTTGCTGTCAATGACAAAGATACTAAGCATGTGCCATCGACAGTGTAATGCCAAAGTAAAACTCATTTTTTACTTTTCATATAGATCAGTGTTGCCTGGCAGCAGGAATGAGTTAATAAGATGTGCGATATCCTTCTCTATCAGGGTCTCTGTGACCTTCACCTCCAATTCTCCAGGGGATCATGGATCTTTGCTTCTTCACTAGATGGAAGTGCTGAACACATGCAGATGGAAGAAAAGCAGTTTTAATGAGGCACAGAGCCAGGCTCACAGTCAGTGTATCTGGGCCATAAGCCATATCAGGATTGTACTCAATAACACACACAATTAGGCCTGCTTCAGCAGGCTCCATTCCAAATAGTGCTGAGCAAGGCAGCTAAAGTCAAATGAATGCTCTTGTTTAATGTACATTGAGGCTGAGAGTTGGTAGCAAATTGTTATAGAATTACATAAGAGAGAGTGAAGAAGAGGAAGAGAGTCTGTTATTGAGGTTTTATCTTGGGATTCATTATCTTCTTACTACAGAAGAGATCTTGCTGGAAGCAACGGTTTGTTGTTGAAAATACATTTATTTACATACTAACTATTTACAAAGCTTAAGTAAGGCCACAACATAGCTGGAGCTACTCTCTAAGGCACCTCTCTGTCATCTTCTCATAGTGAGTGACATTACTATGACATAGCTCCTTACACACATGCTCAGTAGTTATCATTACTTTACTCCACATCTCCCCCGCGTCTTTATCCCCATACTATTATACAGACATTCCCTTATAACCTCCACCCTGAGTCTCTTCTCTTAAAGGGAAAGTCCCTTTGGTGGTTTCACTAGTCTTCCTGAACGAATGAGGAACTCCTTTTGAGGTAGCTAGGAACCCTATTGCTCTGAGGTCCGTTTTTGGGGGGTTGTCACTCCTGGTTGCCTCATTTGTAGTTCTAGAGGTGTGATGCTTTCTTGAAATTCAGGGTACTCTGACCATGCTATTAATGATATTCTACCCATTAAGATTAGGGCAAATCTGATACTTTACTGTCTCTTGACCAATTACAATCTTGGCTGCTGTAGCTTCTCAATTTACTGTTCCTGCATGGTTCTAGTCTCTGATCCTCTCTCCCCTTCCAACAATTGGAAGGTCTTGAGCCCTATGCCTCTGGTTAAATGTATGAGATTGACTCTCTCGGTAGGCTTCTTCCTTCTTCCTAGCTTGATGATGGTCTTCCACCCTGAATGTTTGGCAGTGAGGTGTGGGACAGGAAATTAAGTTTGGTCTTTTGCTTGCTGCCCATCAGAAGCTCACAGGGACAAATCCAATATATAATGATGTCAAGTGTAACTAAATAGGGCGAGCTCAAAGTCATCATTCTTCTTCAAGAGGTCCTTGACAGGGTGCACTCCTCGCTCAGCTTTTCCGTTAGACTGTGGGTATTTTGGGGAGCTTGTAGCATGTACAAATACATGTGACTTTGCAAAAGATTGAAAGCAATTGTTGGCAAATGGTGGTCTGTTATCGGAGATGACAACATCAGGAATGTGTAGAAAACATTTTCTTTGAGGTGATAATAATGGCTTCAGAGGAGAGGCCATGTAGCTTCTGCACCTCTATCTGAAGGGAATAATAGTCTCCCACTATAAGAAATATTTTCCCTTTATAGTCAAACAAATCCAGGCCAAGGTGTTCCCAAAAGGGAAGAAGGGCAGAAGTGGATCATTCTGCTCCTGCCTGTAGATGGCACAGGTGTCACAGCTGGAGACCATCTGTTCAGTAGAGTGTGAAACCCCTGGCCACGATACAGACTGCTGTGCCCTGGCTTGACACCTGGTTATGGCAGGATGCCCTTGGTGCATCTTCTGGAGGACTTCCAGGTGGAGGGTTTGTTGTACCACCAGTTTTGCAGCGTATACCAGGAGGTCATCTATGATGCTGAAGTGGTTCTGCTGTTTGAAATATTGTCTCAAGGCAGGATTTCTTGGGGATGTACTGTGTCTGAGGAGTTCATTCACCTGGGCTAAGTGAGGCAGGAATTTGCCTGGTTGGTTGACCATGTTCATAAAACTTTGTAGCTCCCTAACATTTCTAATTGGGAGGAATTCCTTTATTGCCATTCTCTTGTGGGCCTGTGGTAATCCCAGTTGCTTGTATAATGTGCCCTAGGAACTTTATCATGCGCCTAGAAAACTCACATTTGTCTTTGAGTATCAAGCCAGCCTTTTGTAGGGTGGGTAAGACTTGTATGAGGAACTGAGACCTCATACTATTTATTTTTATAAAATATATGTGGAAATGCTCAATGCTATTTCTACAATTTTAAAACTGAACAAAGACCTTTAAAGTGGTTGAACCTTTGTCTGTCTGTGACCTCCAAACAAAAGAAGCTACCTGGCAGTTTCAGGAAAACTCACACCTCATTATCTCTGAGAAGCCACTATTGACCACCTTTGGACTGTACAGCCCAAGTTACAAGAGAGTAATACAAAGGCCATCTGCATTTAATAGCAGATTTGCCAGAAGGAGCTGGATCTTCTGCTAAGACAAAGGCCTCCCAACCTTCCTTTCAATTCCTAATGGTTGAGACATTTAACAGTCTTCGGAATCCAGACAATGGATAAACATCCTTTGTCAAAGATGGTGGGGTCATGTGAAAAGTGTCTCTGGTTTGTGGAACAAATAATATTGCCTTGCTGAACTGCATTGATCAGTCTGTTGTTTACTTCCTGGCTAGCAGCTTCACAGAAAGAGAGCTCTGGGCCAGGTTGGACAGATGGCCCCTTCTACACTGCTTCTGCTGGAAATTCTGTACCACTGCCTACAAGACTTATTCATTTCTGTGTGCCTATCTCATCGTGTGAAGTCAATACCACCGGAAGAGTGAATTATCCAGCATCGGTTTTCAACCCACTGACCTCCGTGAAGGAAGACCTCATTGGCTTTGATTCTGGACTCTGGAACCTATGTGAAACAACGTGTGGGATTTCCAGCCCTGCCCGCTGCCTGGATCATCCAGTCCTACCGAAAGTCAATGGACTTTCGGCTGGCCCATCATACACCCCACAGCGGACCTACCATAGCCGGGCCAGAATATCTTGGCCAATATTTATTTTTTATGTGATCTCTGTACTGTAAACCCTTCTCTTCTCTATCATTCTTTTTACTGTCTGAGTGTGGAGGTGATTCTGCGACCCTCCTTTCATGTTTTGAGTGTGTCCAAATAAACCAACCCTTTGAGTTCAGCCTATTTCGAGTTTGCTGTGGAGTTATTAATAGAAAATTGGATCACACAAATAGCAAAGATATATTTAAGGCTTCCACTCTGTGGTCAGGGTCATATCATAGAGACAGAGCCATGAAACTTCAAAAGCATTTGATGCTTTGTCAGCCTTCAGGAGCACAGAATAACAGTTGCTGAAGAGATGGGGGCCAGCCCCACCTTAAATGTGCTGAGAGCACACAGAGAGAATGAGAGAACTATGTGACGCCTGCCCACTACATTCTGGCAGCAATGACAAGCACCACCAAGGTGCAGGCATCAATAATGTTTCCAGGGAGTGTGAGGCCAGGCCATTACTTTGGTCTGAAGGCTGCACAGAGAACAGGGAAGAGGCTCTGGACTGAGACACCTGCCTTTATCTTGTGCAGAAATGTTTCACATTTGAGTGACAGAAACACTGCTCATCAGAACAGGGAGCCATAGGCAGCGAGACATTCTTGGGACTTCATTGACAATAGTGAACAGTATGTACAAGTGACTAACACCCATGCCCAGGCTGTGCAACTAATTCTCCTTAACTTTCCTAACCCTGCTGCTACATCTTGGTGCTCCCCAACACAGCAGAGGTGGAGGTAGCCTGCTGACTGCGATGCCCTATCTATGATGACCTTGACTGGCGGCCTCTGGAGGGCAGAGACCTGGAGGGCCCCAGCCTGCTTTTGGGGTCCTGCTGTGTGGCAGTGGCACCCTCCTCAGCCTGTGGAGCTGGAGTTGTTGAGGTCACAGGAAGAGGGGTTTTGGACGGGTCAGACAACTTGGAGTCACATGGGTGGATGACCCAGGAGTGTGCACCTGCTGATCGTCCTCCCTATGGGTACCTGAGGGCCCCAGGCTGACTCCTTGAGGATAAGGGGTATCTGGAGTTAGATCAAGCTGCCCAGCACCCCTCTCATATTCACACTGTTGAAGGGCAACTATGGCATCAGCGATGGGGTTGAGCCCAGGCAAAAATGTAGGAGCAATGCTCTGGGCTAAGGTCTCCATGGCGGCCGCCATCCTGCCAGTGTTGACCTCAGTGCATTTCAATACCGGTGCTATGCTGACAGACGGACTCTTCCATTGTGCTTTGCAATCTAAGGAATGCAGCAGACATCCCTTTCTGTTGTTCCTGAGCTTGTCTTTGCAGCTCCAACAACTGTGAACTGACCGAGTTCAGGGGCTCAACATCTGACTCAGACTCAGCAAATTTCTGGCCTCCAGCAGTCCCCCGAGTGCCAGACACCAGGGAGGTCCTTGCCACTGTCTGTTGTGGATGAGACAGTACGATGTGTTCACCAGATTGTGATCCTGAGGCTACTCTAAAGCTAGGTCCCACCAAGGTGTGCGTCTCTGCACTGCTGGAGGGTGTGGGTAAGCGCTGGGACAGGACTTCAGGGTGAGTGCCTTCAGATTCCTCTTCAAAGGTTTCTTTGGGACTTGATTGGAGGCCCTGGGTCATGGACTCCATTGGCTGTTTCCCAGACGCCTGTGAAAGCAAGGAGAGATAATTAGTGCATGGCAGTGGCCTGTGAAACAGGACACATCACTCACAGCATGGTTGTCTGATGGATGTTGCACTGCTGGACCCTCACTTGGTTGAGTACCGTTGACCTCACCGTCAGCACAGGAATGGTCTAGATCTTCGCCGACCAGCTGGTTGGCTCTATTTTCAAAGTTCGTGAGGACCTTGATTTCAGGCATTCCTCCACCAGCTGCGGCCTCCGACCTCTATCTCTTTTTGTGTGCCAGCTTGTCCTGCATGAATACAAATGGAGAAAGTGTAAGCAGGATGCCTGGCAGTCCAGATGATAAGCATGCCTGACATGTGTGGGTGGTGAGTGGAGCCATGGATGGGATGAGGACAATGACGGTGTGTGTGAGAGAGTGAATGGTGGTGTCCTTGAACTGGCAGTGAGTGAGGGCCCTGCGGTTGTGTGATGGGTTTGTGAGTGTGTGAATTGAGAAGAGTGACTTACGCTGGCGGAATGGAGGAGATCATCCATCCTCTTGCGGCATTGGGTGGCTGTCATCTTTTGAAGGGTGTTGGCACTCACCACAGCTGCCACCGCCTCTCTAGCCGGATTAGTGAGGTTGCTGCCCATCCAGGGCGGGGGTAGAGGATATCCCGGCAGGACACCATGGCATCCAAAAGAAGGTGTTCCAGTGACAGGCCGTTGAACCAGGGCAGGGGTGGGGGAGGTGGGGGGAGCTGCAGTGTTTTTTCCTTTCAGGGCCTTGTCTCCTTTGCAGCAGTTGTGGTTTGGCAGCACTGGGGTGTTTGCACGAGGCTGGAGGTTAAATATGGCACCTGGTATGGTGCAGCGGCAAGGTGATGGCGAGTGGGTGAATGACAGCCCACCCGCCATGGAAGCAGTGTGTTTCCCAGGAGTGCAAAACAATGTGGCGGGTTTTGGGACGACACGGCATGAAAACCACATTCGCGGCCAGCGGGGAGGACATCGTTTTACCCGCTCGCTACCGCACTTAGTACAAATCTGGGAAAATTCCGCCCTCTATCTTTGTATTTCAGTATCTAGCTGGCCTTGAACCTTTAACTTCATCCCTCTGGACTTTGGAGTTGCATAGAGCACAGATATAGTGTCATTTTATTCAGCCATGAAACTCTGTCATATGACTCTGAGCCACCAGCCCTTGTGTCTAGCTTGAATTTAGTCAGGTGCCCATTTACATCAATGTCAGCATTCCGATACTGGCTTTAATTTTCATTTATTTCTCTTAGGAAGGTGCTTTCCAGGTTGTCAAAGTCTTGAATTTCTTGAATGGAGGTTCCTTTAACAGATTTTTCCTTCTGTCTTTTAAACACAGATTTCCTGGCAAGGCAGACCACTTTAGTATTTCTTGCTGCTGCAGCAAAACTTTTGAGGGATAGCAACATGACATCACTACAGGGGAAATGTGTCATGCGATCCAGTCTTTGTTTCACTTTTGCTTCTGAGCAGAACAAACATACACACACACACACACACACACAGCTCTGCTGCTGATGTCTTCAAATTTTCTACCGATGTATAACTGTTCTTATGTGCCTAGTCTAAATAGATGAACACACGACATGCTTATCCAATTCCTTACGAGTGATTGTCCCATTTATATCATTATAACAACATGACATGGTACTCAGCGGTGCTCAAACAGTGTGGGAGCAAGATTAATTACAGGTACAACATGATGAAAGCCTTAGATTGTGCTACATCGCATGAGAAGAACCTTGATGTTCTGGTCAGATCGCAACAGAGTCACAGCTTCAGAGAGTGTTGAAATCACAGCGTGATGACTGAGCAGAAAGGCTTTGAAGACAGTGTTGAAATAGTGCTCAAGTAAAGAGCTGGTGAGGAGACGGATCTCTCTGGTGCTGAGATTGCGGTCTATCACTTCAGAGAGTGAGACAGTGCGCCGAGAGGAACGACACTGGGTTAGCTCACTCAGGGAAGTGGGACAGATTGATAGCCAGCAGGTGGGAGTCAAACAAAAAAAAAACAAAGCTGTCATAGAAATCGGGCCACAGAGGGTTGCAATAATAACAGGCGGAGTTTCAGAAAAGCGCAAGAAAGCGCTTACAGTGACACTCATCCCGGGTACTACCGGAGAAAGAAGGTCAAAGGATTACTGTCAGAATGTCCACAAGTTTACCCAGTTTGAATTGGGATGCAGCTGACCTACTAACTGAATTCAAAATGCTTAAATAGATTTGGTTTCTTGATTCAGGTGTGGTCTGAACCACACAAGCAAGCGATAAAAAAAAATCACCTGGCAATTGGGAATGAAGATCTACATAAGCTGAACACATCAGGATTAATAGCAGAACAGCTAAAGGATCTCCAAAAGATATGGACTGTATTGGAAGACTGGTTCAGAATCAGGTTAAACTTCCATATTCATCAACGAGAGTTCATGACATTTTGACAACAATCTACAGAATCCATAGGCCACTTTGTCAGCTGATGCAGAGAAAAGGGTACATAATGTGATTTTTCAAATGCAGAGGTAGCAGACACAGTTGAGTTGCTGACCACCTCCACTCCCATGGCAGCATTCCAGAAAGATCTGCTAGACAAGCCCAAAACACATAGCATCAAAGAGCTACTCAGAGTGGGCATGAGTACAAGGTCTACCACAGGTCAACAGAGGTTACAGGTCTTACGTACAACTCCAATTGTTGCTGCACTCACTAGCACAAACAAACCTAGCAAGACATGTGGAGGGTGTGGGCTTCTGCATGTACCAAGGAAATGCCCAGCTTTCCATCAATTCTGCAAGGCATGTGGCAGAAAGGGCCAGTGGCAGCAGCAATGCACTAGAGCACAGGCTGATGCAGCTACAAAGAGCAGTGTACTGATCCAAACAGACTGTACACAATGGGTAACTTTAAGCAAGGAATAAGGTTGACCATCCGGTATCCCATCAGAAACATATACATGAGATGCTTGACAAACCAGAAAATAACAATGGTGTGCACAATGAGACAAAGAGTGGCGGACATGTTTCACACTGTCAATCTTGTGGAAAACATAAATGCCATCTCACTGTCCACTGTGTTTTTGCCAAGATTCAAATTATCTGTCCTAAGAAAGTTGTCATCTATTCATTGTTGGCCAAGATTAACACAGGGCAAGTGTCAAAATGCTACCTCTGTGAATTCTCCAAAAAATGTATCCACAGACATAGAAGGCCATGGTAAAACCTACTGCTGTTAAACTTTCAGCATACAACGGTTCACTTATTCCATGTGCAGGGTCCATTGTCCTGGAGTGCAATACAATAAGTGCTCCTGGGTATCACTGATGTTCCACACCATGGACACTAAAGGCCCAGTGATTGCAGGTCTACTGGTATGCCATGACTTCGTGCTAGTGACAATCCATGGAATCAGTCTGACATCACACAGCAGATTAACCTCAAAAACTATTCCTAGCCCCTCATTTCAAGATCTAACATCGAAATATCCAGAATGTTTCAAGAAAATTGGCAGTGTCAAGGGAGATGCAATATGACACTTTCAGGAAAACACAAGTCCATAATTTGATCCACCACATAACTGCAAGACAAATTGAAGGTCAAAGTAGACAAAATGGAGAAAGACTGAATCATCAGAAGAGTACAAGAGCACACAGATTGGTGCAGCTCAGTTACATATATCATAAGATCATTGATTGAGTATGACACAATCCACAACATTTAAAAACAGCTTTGAAATGTTGTCCTTACAAAATACCCACATTAGAAGAGTTAAATCCAAGATTTGTAGGTGCAAAACTTTTCTTGAAGCTCACTGCCAATCAAGGTTACTAGTCAGTACATCTTGTGCAGAAGTACCAAGAGCTTGTAGCATTTTGTACCCCATTCAGACAATGCTGTTTGTGATGACTTCTTTTCAGGCTGTTATCCATGATCTCATTCTAGCTCACATGGACAGCATTACATGCGCTCTGCCAGAATGCTTCTATATCATCAATGACATTGCTGTTGTGGGAAGAACAAAGCAAGAACATGACCATAATCTGCACTTATTGATGCAAGTGGCACATAATGAAAGATTGGTGTTCAACAGTCTGAAGTGTGCCATCCATGAGCAGCAGATCAATTTCTTCAGTTTTATTTATTCTAGCGCTGGCATATGTTCCGATTCAAGTTAAATATAGGAAATTAAAGCCATGCCAGCTTTTCAAGATAAGGGTGATCTTCAAATGTGTCTAAGTTTCTTTAATTTCTTTTCTCCATAAGTTCCCAACTTTGTTCAAAAATTGTCCTTGTTAAGAGAATCCTTGAGATAGGATGTGCCTTTCCTGTTGTACGAATACCACCAATACCTCTTTGAGACTCTGAAACAGTCATTATCAGAAGCATCGATTGCAATTTTACGATCTGACAGACAACTACCCTGGAGATAGATGCCTCACAGAAAGGTTTGAGAATATGCCTACCACAAAAAGGCAAACCAATAGCAATTGCTTCAAAATCTCTGTCTGTTATGCAATCCAATTACTCTAACATTGAAAGGGAAACATTAGCTTTAATGTTTGGAACCATGCATTTTCATACCTATCTACTTGGCAAAAGATTTGTGGTAGAGACCGACCACAAGGCACTGGAGATGATTTGGCAAAAACCATTGACCAGTGCACCACCAAGATTGCAATGCCTCAAGATAAAGATTCAAGGTTATGACTGTGAGGTTAGGTACAATCCAGCTAACTTGATGGTCACACTGGATACACTGAGCAGATTGCCCAACCTGGTGACAACATATCCTTGGATCTATGAGTTCTCTTCATTGTCACTGAATTTGAAGATGTTCTCCAAATTGATCTGGTACATTTTGTGCAATACGAATGCCAGCAGTTAAAAGATGAAACATCAAAATATTCCATTCTGCAAAACTGTGGAAAACCATCATCGAAAGATGGCTTGATTCAATTCAGCATGCTCACAAATACGTGAGACATTTGGCCTGTGAGGATGAATTAGACATCTCCCGGGGGAGTCATTTTTAAAGGCAGGCAGGTCATCATACCAGAATCTTGGCATCCTGATATTCTTCAACAACTTCATCACTCATATGTGGACATAGATCACAGGAGAAGATTCGTAATATTGGCTGAGTATGAACAATGATATTGACATCATTGTCAAGAAGTGCAAGGCATGTCAAGAGGCTATGCTAAGTCAGCAAAAAGAACCATTGATTCCACATTAAGTTCCTACCAATCCTTGGTTCAAAATTGTATACAACCTCTTTCATGTCCATGGCACTGACTTCCTTATCATCGTTGACTACTTTACCAAGTACCACATTTATCTGACGATTGCATAATACGTCAAACACAACAGTCATGCACACTCAAAGTGTTATTTTCAGTTTATTTGCTGTGCCTAGAGAGATCATAATGGATAACAGTCTGCAATTTATTGGTAAGTTATTTCAGGATGTGAGAAGTAGAATTTCGGTCAATCTACTTCTTCTCCTCATTACTCTATAACTAGCAATCTAGCTGAATGAATGATGCAGACAGTGAAATCCCTGATTCTCAATTGTAGACAAACCAAGCAAGATCTACACATTTCAATGTTACATCTGAGAGCATAACCTTTAAGTACAACTATTCCATCACCAGCAGAGCTCATGTTTGGCAGAGCAGTACATACCAATTTACCTACTCTTACCCAATCTACTCTCTTAGGAACTAGTGAAGGATTTTTAAAACTGCAAGAGAAGATGACGAACGTACGTGATAAAAGTGCAACTGCAGAATTACCAGGTTTAGAGTTGGGATAACAAGTTCATATCCAGAATCCCACAGAAAGTACATGGAAACCAGCTAAGCTGACAAGGATTTGTTCAAAACCGAGGTCCTATGAAGTCATTATGCATAAAGGCGCCATGGTGCGGTTTAACCGAGGACAAATCAGATCCATTACAGCTCCTCAACCATCCTATTGCATCTAGGACAAAATCCCAAATGCTATCAGGAACAACATCCAAGAATGACAACCCCACAGATCACTGTGAGCAATTGAAGAAACCTCCAGAAATGGTTACCATTCCATGATCTGGGCATACCAGCAGATTACCCCTACACTTCAGAGACCCATAGATTCATCAGCCCTATAGACGTATGTCAAAGTAACTAAACATGAACATCTTTTGTAAATAGTTTACTTCTTTTGAAAGGGGAAGGTATCTTTAGAAAGAAAGGGTGATGTTGTAATATCCTTTAAGGGATATCAGCATGGTATCACTAGAGGGGAGATGTGTTATGAGATCAGTCTTAGTTTTGCTTTTGCCTTTGAGCAGAGCACACACGCACTCAACTCTGCTGCTGATGTCTTCAAGCTTTCTACCTATGCATAGCTATTCTAATGTCCCTACTCTAAATAAATGCAAACCCAACATGTCTACCAAATCCCTTATGAGTGATATTTATAACAATATGACATCTGCCTGTGGACCTACTTCCTGTCACAGCAGGGACATTGGAAAATGGTGGTTACTGCCTTTTTAGGGCATTTCCCTGTTTGCTGTCTTGCTATACATTCAGTTTTACAACCTACAAATTGAACAACTTCATTGGGCTGTTCTTGGGGAATTTCCCTTGCATCTCTGACAAAAGCCGTATTCTGCCTCCAATCTTCAACCTGTCTGACCAGCTGTAAAGCTTTACTTAAATTTGAATCTCCCTGATATTGTAAGATGTCTGAGAGATTCTCATCTAAAATGCCAATGACTATTCTGATTAGGTCGTCTTTTAGTGTTTTGTACTCTCAATTTTTGGCTAGTTGGTGAAATTCATTAATGAATGAGTTGAACACTTCTTCCTGCTTTTGACTGCGCTGATTAAATTTCGCCTCTCTATGACAATATTTTTACAAAGACTGAAGTATGAGTCAAAGGCTCCAATGGCATCCTTGTAGGAGACTGTCTCTTCGTTCACCGCCTACCTGGCCGGCACATCATTTGCTATGCTCCCAGCAGTGTATAACAAAGTGCTAACTTGATCTTTGTTCTCCTTACTTTCAGTACCTGGGGCATTGCAGTATTGGGTATGCTATATTATGGGAGTTGGTATTTGCCAGGCTGTTCAAAACCCAAAGTGAAGCTTGGTCACGCTATCACAATGGTTTCGCAATTTGTATTTATTATGAGAAGGTACAAGTCAGAAGTAAAGATTCCACTACCGCTTTTGGAGATTTTAAATATTAAGTTAAAACATTTATTAACAGAAGAAAATAAAATTTAAACCTGCAAGATTACAGTTACTCAGTTAAACTTTGGGCGGAATCGTCCCAGATTTGCACCAAGTGCGGTAACAGGTGGGTAAAATACAATAGCTGCTTTTCACGCCTTATCATCCTAAGCCCATCACATTAACTATGCATTCCTGGGGAACACGCTGTTTCCATGGCGGGTAGGCTCTCATTCGCTTGCCACTCCATCAGCTTGCCGCTTCATTGCAGCTACACGCACACTACTCAGCGCTTCCAGCCCAGGACTGCTGTACAGAAGACAGGATGGCCCCGAAAGGCAAAAAGACTGCAACCCCCACCTGCTTCAGTGACGCATCCTTAGAGCACCTTTTGGATGTTGTGGAGGGCCAACGTGATGTCCTCTACCCCAAGTCTGGCTGCAGGATAGGCAGCTATATCACCAGTCCAGCATGGAAGGTGGTGGCAGTGGTGGTCAGCGCCAATGCCCTGCCAAAGAGGACAGCCATCCAGTGCCACTACAGGGTGAATGGTCTCATCTGTTCGGCCAGGGTAACTCACTCTTCTCATCACTCTCAATTCACACAGTCACAAACCCATCACACATCCACAGGGACCTCACACCTCAAGAAACAAAACCACTAACTCTCACACACACACCCTGACATCTCCATCAGGCTCATATCCTCTTGAGCTTGCATCTTCATCTTGTCCATGGCTCAGCTCACCACACAAACATTCCACGCAGTGCCATGTGTCCTGCTCACACTCTCTCCATCTGTTCTCCTGCAGGGGAAGCTGGCTCACATCAGCACGGAGAGGTCCCAGACCCCAGGAGTGTGCCAGGAGTGAGGGCATGGACTGTGCCTGCGGTGACAGCGAGGTCAGCAGGGAACACCCTCGTGAGGACGCTGCACCGCATCATCCCTCTCTCAACGCAACTGTGAGTGCTCTCTCTCCTGTTTTTGACTCTGCTGATGCACTAATTATCTCTACTTTGGTTCACAGGGAGCTCTGCCAAGTGACCGACACCCTCAACCAGCCAGTTCCTCAGCTCCATGCAGGTCCTCACCTCCAGCCAAGAGGACAACTCCTCCGTTGAAGAGCTGGAAATAAGCAGCCTGGGAGACCCGTCATTATCCACACCCCCCACCAGCGCAGAGACACACATCTCGGTGGGACCTTGATCTAGGGCAGGCTCAGGTTCACAATCTGGTGGTCACTGCACAGTCACATGTCCAGAGTAGCAGGGACAGGTTCAGCTGAGCTCCCCAGCACTTGGAGGACTGCTGGGGATCAGGCATCTGAGGTCTGAGTCAGATGACGAGCCTTTGGATTCGGTCTTCCAACTCATCCTGGAGAGTCAGCAGAGGGTGTGGGAACACCATGCAGAGCTGTTGGAAGCACTCAGCAGAGTGGTACACGAGCTGGAGGCGTACTTCCGCCTGCTCTATGATGAAGTGTGTGTACAGAGGTCTCCATGGGGAAGATGGTGGACACCATGGAGACCCTGGTCCAGCAGAACGCGGACGTATATACAGACCTGCACTCCATCATGGGAGACATGGATGAGTTCCTGCAGTGGCAACATGAGAGCGAAAAGGGGCACATCTACGTCCCTCCAGGTGCTTCTTCCCCTCAAGGAGTCAGGCCGGGTCTCCCGGCCACCCGAAGCGAGGAGAAGCGGCAGCTGGACACCCCTGGTTAATCCACTCAGGAATCTCAGAGGCTGTCCTCTCCCTCCAAACCCCTTTACCTGTGAGCCTCTCAACCTCATCCTCTGCCATCGCAGAGGGAGCCATTGGCCAATGTGTGATTCTGGACAGAGAAGTGTGTGTGTGGCAGGGCTTTTCAGAGCCGCGTGCACAGACCCTTCCTGTATAACACTCAGCTCAATGTCTTGAGCATTTTCAATGCTGGCTGCTGGGGTTCACTTTCAGTTGTCCATCTGAGCTGAGCTGCCTCTTCGCCCACCCAATGCTCACACTCCCATGCAGCACCTGATCTCACCCACCGCGTCTGTCGTTTCACTTTTGGTTTGGACAGCATGGTCTGGGTTCACTTTTTCATGCAGTCCCCCATCTTTTCCCCTCCCCCAGTCACATGTTTCCTTTCCCCCATCGCAATTGACCCCACTGGCATCACCTTCGGCACCCCACCCCCCCCCACCGTGACTTACTAGCCACAACCCTTTTCCTTCGGGGACGTCTAGGTGAACGTGTGCATTCCCTTCCTTCCCGAAAACCCGACCCCCATCACATTAACCTCCCTGACCTCCTCATTCCCACCCCCGTAGGGGCCGTGTTTGTCTCCGAGTCCCCACCAACCACCCTCGCCTTCCCTTTCACTGCTACCATCGAACACTCAACCTCCCACCCTACCGCCTCACTCTGCCCTCGGTCATTCTCACCATTCCCTCATCCCACGCCTACCCTCAGTTCACTCCCCAAGAGGCAGTCATGGACTCATCAGAGCCTCCTCTTTTATCTTCACCCGGATATCCCCCCCAACCTTCCCCCCCACCGGAACCCGTTCTCCGCCCCCCCAGACTTCCCCGCCCCGGACTCCACCCTGACTAAGTTCTTCCCCTTTCCTGACTCCTCCGGACACCCTAATTTCTTCCTCCAACCTTACTTCTTCCTCCATCTTTAGTCCTTCCCCCCTCCTGACTCCTTCCTCCACCCTACTTCTCCCTCCAGCCTTACTCCTTCATCTCTCCGCACTCCTTGCCCCCTCCAACCTCCTTCCCCTACATTTTCCACCACCCCCTTACAGCTACCTCCTTAGTTTCTGTCTTCTCCCATTACCCCCTCCTCCCCTTGTACTCCCTCGCCCCACAACCTCCCCCCAGACACCTTCATTCATTCCTTCCCAACCTCACCTCATCCTGAAACCTTCATTCCCCGCCCTCCCAAACTCACCCCATCCTGAAATTTCCATTCCCCCTCTTCCAGCCTCATCCCATCCTGATACCTTCATTCCCCTCCTCCCAACCTTACGTCATCCTGATGCCTCTTCTTCTCCCAGTCAATCCTAGGCCTTCCCCTCCAATCCCCCGGTACCTTTTCCTCTCCCAAACACAGCTGGACATTCCTCTCCACCCCCTCGACCATCATTGTTGTGAGCAGACCCTCAGTGGTGACTTTCCAACTTCCGTGGGATGTGTCGCAGCAGACCCATGTCCATGAGAATCCACCCAGAATGCCGTGGACATTCCTCCAGTATGTCATTGCTGTTGGGCTCCAGCATCTTCTACCCGTGGATGTCCGCAATGTGAGTAAGGCTCTGGCAGTAATCCTGACTTCTGCATGTCACGTTTGTCAATACGTGCTCTGCACCAGCAATGCAATCACATCGACAGGGGTGGGGTGGGATGGGGGGGTGGTGTGGGGAGGCAGGATGAGTTTGGCAGGCCGGCCTTATAACGAAGTGCAGGTGTATTAACGATCAGGTTCCCAACATCTGATGGCCCATGATCAGCGGGCTGAGCAGATGATCGTAAACTGATTTCATGACGTCGTGAAACAAACTTTTAGCCTTCTCGCCATACTGTCCACTCACACTGCTGAGCATGTCCAATGCCAGTGGGCACGGATGATTCCACCCTTACTCTTATAACATTTCTTAAAAGATTTCTATTCAGCCAGATTCACAAATAAACACCCTTTTTCTGGCAACAGTTCCAATAGATTCTTAGGCCAGGATTTTACGGCCCTTCCGTGCTGTGGGATATTACAGTCCCGCTGAACTGAATGGAGATTTAAATGGCTCGCCACATCTGCTGGGAGGAGACACACTGCAGCAAGGCTGTAAAATCTTGGCCTTGACCTGCAAAACATCCAGTAATATTACTGCAAGGCAACCACTGTTGCTCTTGGACAGGCATTTAACAAGCTTTTCTCTCCATCCTACTCAACAATGGAAATCCAAGGCTTGCATCAATATCCCTGCTTTCTGGAACAATCAGACACTTCTCTTGGGTGGCCAGATGCTGCTTCCTTTGCATGTCTGTGCTCACACAGCACCCTCTTCAAGACCTGACATGGCCACGTACACCCCATGCAGCTTTCAATCTTTCCTTAAATATATTTCTTCCCTTTCATCTTTACCCATTATTCTTAAATTTCATTTTCCAGAATCTCAAAATCTTTCATGTTGTCTTTATGGCTACCACTTTTGGGAAAAATAAACTTAATAACTTTGTTTTATTTGTTTACAATATTTGCCTGTTGCAAAACTGCCTATTTTCTTTTTGAAATTCAATAGCTAAGAATTTACTTATTTATCTCCTAATGAAAATTCCCATTCAAACTGTATGTACTGTTATCCCATCTTAGCTCACTCATTTCCATTTCAAAATGCCTGCTTTACACATAACCCTTTGATGATTTAAACCTTGCAGTTGACTGTCTTCAGTCAAGTAAATTAGTCACTCACATACACACACACACACACACACACACACACACACACATACTCACACACACATGCGCATAAAAGCCCCCACAAGCTTGCTTCACAGTTTCCCACAGTAATATTGGAAAACATGGTATTTTCTATGTAGATAAAACATCTTCACTAATTTTGCCATTGCTCAGTTTGTCATTGGCCCTCTATACTTTGAAATGGTTCTGGTGGGGGAAAAGTAATAGCTATCTCTCACCCTGATTCAAGAGTGTCTTTTCCCGTGTTTCTTGTCTTGCTGATCTCTGGGCCGCCCTCGATATTTGGTTGTCTCTGGTGTGGTTGCTGGGTTGGCCTCAAAGTCCTTCACCTGTTACTTTGCACTGTTGCTGCGTCTCACTTGAGGCTTTTTCTGCCATTTTCCACTGTTTCTCTGTGTGTTTAGTCACTGCTGCCATCATCTGATATTGTGGTTTTATCTTGGGATTCGTTAACTTCTTACTCTAGAAGAGATCTTCCTGCAGGCAATGGTCTTTTGTTGAAAACACATTTATTTACATACTGTTTACAAGAGTTAAGTAAGACCAAGACATAACTGCAGCTACTCTCTTAGATGCCTCTCAGTCATCTTCTCACAGTGAGTGACATCACTGTGACATAGCACCTAATGCACGTGCTGAGTCTCTATCATTAGGATTAACCCTTTACGCTAAGGGAGAGAGAGAGAGACACAAGACCATTAGGCCGGCAATCATTTTGGCTGGATCTTTGTTTTGATGCTGATGAAAATTAACTCAAAAGTTTAACAATTCTTCCAATGTCATCAGATATAGAAGGAAACAGAGTTAAATGAATGTTTATTTTAAAGGACAATCTTTATGTGGGCTGTCTACATTTGGAAGATTTACAATGAACAGTTGAGGCATTGGGTGAAACCGTCCTCAGATCAGGGTGCTAAACAGGTGGAATAATGTTTGCCTCTAGTTATACCACAGGCCTGATATTCCGCTCTATTAAAATCAATGGAACGGGGTGTCTAGGATGGATAGAAGCGAGGCTGCTCACTTCACGTCCCCACCTGTCATGAATTACCAGCCCCTGCTATCTGAGCTAAAATTGGATGAGCCCAAAAACCCAATGTTCCTTTCCCCTCAACCCCCATTAAAGGGTGTTGTGTGCTGCTGAAGGCCTTCAGGGACTACAGCAGTACCAAATTCAATGTGCGTATTGATCTGCTTGCTGGAGCCCAGTACAGGGCAAATGGCTTTCATTCCCACAGCACAGCCAGGTTCCACCGAAGAACTGAAGGGAAAGATTCCATGTGAATTAAATACCATTTGCTCAATGCCCTATTACAAACTGTCCTATCCAAACGTGGGCGGCTTCACTTTCTTGAATACCTAGCCTCCACTGATGGGTTCCTTCCAAGGCAGAATTATAGGATTACAGCATCACTCCTGGATCATGTTGCACTCCATTTACACGTTCCTGTCTGTTTGTGTGAGATCTTCCTGCCACTGCTGAGTGCACTGCAGGAAGTGCATGTGGAGTCCCAGCTGCACATCTCTGCTCCAATCTCCTCCTCCTATTGCCATGGGAATGAGGGCTCATGGGGAACTGCAGAGGAAAACTGCAGCTTTTATTTCAGAATTCTCTTTGATTTTCCTTCAACCGTTGAATTATCTGCATTTCCACAACCCTTCACTGACAGACCACAAGAAGGACCTTTAAGTACCAGGATATTGGGCTGCATTGTTGACACAATTCCTGGTATTTTGTCCTGTTTAGCTTGGGGATTCCTTTCCCCACTTCTCTTAGAGAAGTATGTTAATTCTGCTGCCTCACATCATTCCCCATCCTCTACCAACCCACCTTCCGCCTTTCTCCTGAAGATATTTCTTCCTTACTGGCTAGGTTGCTGAATGGCAATAATAGCTCGGAACTGGCCAATTTCCCCTGCATTATTGCATTGACCCAAAGATAAGGGCCAATTGACCCTTTAATTAATTACATCAGCCCAGTTAACACAATGATCAAGGACAAAATACGAATCCTTTGTTCTCTGTATGGCCTCAACAAGCAATTCATAAATAGATCTCATGTTTGGTTTCAAGGGCTTTATTATTCATCCGAGCATGATATCACTTTGATATTCTTTCCTCCTTACTTCAACTTTGACAGTGTGCTGTAGTTGGCCTTTCTCCCAGAATTCTCCATTGCAAGGAAGTTCAGTTCAAACTAAGGCCCTGGGGTTACAACATCACCATGGGCAGCAGCACAAAATGGACAATCACAAATTGGTTGCTATGCAAGATAAATTTATACTGCACTGCACCACACCTGATTGGGATATATTTTGGTCTCACATGATGGTGTACAATCCTTGGACCTTTTGGTACACTTGTGGGAGGTGAATGAGAACAGAATTGAGTTATAGTGCCAGAATAGACTTGAGAACATAATGTTGCTTCAGTGCAGCACTGAGAGAGGGCTGCACCATCAGAGGCACTGTTTTCCGGATAAGAAGTCAAATCGAGATTGGGTAAGGTGTAAAGGATCTCAACACCAGCAGAAATAGATTTTAACCTCGTGGTCTTACCTGCTGCTCTCAAATTTCCCTGACACCAATTAAAGTGAAAGGGGAGAGGAGAAGGAGAAATCAAGACCTAATAAAGGCCTTTGGTGAGTCTTCTGCCTCCTATTTCATCACTCACTCAGCTGCTGTTTATAGGATCTTGCTTTACGCTGGTTGGTTGCTGCACTGGCTTATGCTACAACAGGGAAACGCTTCTACAGCAATCCATTGAATTTTGAAGCACTTTGGGAAGTCCTGTGGATGTGCCATTAATTGTGATTCCTTCGACAGTCAAATAGTCCATTGAAACTCACTCCATCTAGAACCAATCAAGAACAGTGGCTAATGGGTTGTATGGATGGGCTTGAAATCTGTAACGTGAAAAGGAAACAGTTGCAAGGCTGTGGGAACAAAGGGCTGAATCGACTTCTTCCGGACTATGTAATGCTAAGAAGGGAAGAACTAAAGTATTCAGGAGCCGTTGCAATACATATAGTAGCGAGGTATATGCCCTGGAGGCCTGAGATAGAACAACCTGTCTCGACTGTGACTGTCTGTAAGTAAACCTGCAGCAGTGCTTAATGAGAAACTTGCCACAGATTTAATGAGATGTCACTGCAGCATAACCCATTTGCTCATCCATTTTTAACCAAAGCAAAATAACAGTTTATTTTTTAAAAGAAATCAGCCAGACCATTGCAGTGTTTTCCCTACAATGTTGTGGATAGGCAGTTGATTACAATTCTAACCTACAGCTCCTCTCCCTTTGTGAAGTGACCGGTTTGCAAGGCACTCCAGAGGGTTGCCAGGGTGATAGCCACAGTAATGTACATGCCACTCTTAACGAGTTTGCCGAGCTCCTCAGATTAACAGGCTTTGCTGCAATAACCAACTGGATGATCGGGTTGTGCTGCAATCAATATATTTCCAGCGAGGAGGCTTGCAAGGAAAATAGCGGGAGAACTTTGACAGAAAGATAAAAGGAAAGCCCATTTGCTCAACACAATTGTAGACAGCAGCTCTTGGTTTAAAGCTGGGACTGTTGTTATTTGCGCAATGGTAAATTGGGGCGATTGTGACTAAATTGTTGTTTTCCATTTCTCAGTCCTGCACTAATGGTTCCAGTTCCCAAATATACCACCCCCCATCCCCCCACCGCTCCCTCCCACACCAGACCCGCTTAGCCTGACACCACCCCCACCCCCCCCATCCCCCAACAACTGATGCAAACCGAAAAGACATTCTTTAACTATGATGGCTTATGGAATCTTACTTGATACGAAATGGTTGCCACATTTGCCTACATAACAACAATTGTTGTATTTTAGAGTAATTTGTTGCCTGTGAAATGCTTTAAGATATGATGCCGGCTTTAAGAAGGAAATCGTTTAATTTATGTAACATCTTCCACAACCTCCAATATCCCAACTCGCTTTACAGTCAATGAAGTGCTTTTGAAGGGTGGCAACTACAGTAATATAGGAAATATGGCAGATAATTTGCACACAGCAAATTCCCAGGAACGGCAATTTTTCATGATGTTGATTGAGGGATAAACATTGGCCAGCTTAGGACATCGGGGTAACTCACCCACTCTTCTTCAAAATAGTGATTTGGGATCTTTTACATCTACCTGAGAGGACAGATGAAGTTTCAGTTTAACATCTCATTTGGAAGATAGAAACCAATGACAATGCAGCACTCCTTCAGTACTGCACTGGAATGTCAGGCTACGTTGTTGTGCTCAAGTCTGGGAGTGGGTTTTTAATGATTGCAAAATGTTCCACACCATTCACAACTCCACAGATACTGAACCAAATGCATGTCCAAATGCAGCAAGACCTGGACAATATCTAGGCTTGGGCTGACAAGTGGCAAGTGACATTCACACCACACAAGTGCCAGGCAATGGCCATCTCTAACAAGAAGAAATCCAACCACCTCCCCTTGACATTCAATAGCATTACCATCACTGAATCCCCCACTATCAACATCCTGGTGGCTACCATTGACCAGGAACTGAACTGGACCAACCATATAAATACTACAAGGGTGGGAAAATAGCAACAAGAGCAGGTCATAGGCTGGGAATTTTCAGAGAGTAACTCACCTCCTGACTCCCCAAAGCCTCTCCACCATCTGCAAGGCACAAGTCAGGAGTGTGATGGAATACTCCTCACCTGCCTGGATGAGTCCAGCTCCAACAACACTCAAGAGGCTTGACACCATCCAGGACAAAGCAGCCCACTTGACTGGCACCACATCCACCACGATAAACATTCATTCTCCCCACCACCGATGCCCAGTGGCAGCAGTGTGTACCATCTACAAGATGCACTGCAGCAACTCATCAAGGCTGCTTTGATAGCAATCTCTAACACCTAAAGGACAGGGGCAGTGCATGGGAACACCACCACTTACAAGTTCCTCTCCAAATCACTCACCATCCTGACTTGGAAATACATTGCCATTTCTTCACTGTCACTGAGTCAAAATCCTGGACCTCCCTCCCTGACAACACTGTGGTATTACTACAACACATGGACTGCAGTGGTTCAAGAAGGTAGCTCACTACTGTTAGAATCATAGCTCTCAAGACTGATTTTTTCTTCTACAGAAATGGAAGGACATGGCATGATAGGGATATTTGGACTCTAACCAGGGATTTTTTTTTTTTAAAAAGGTTGTAAGTTCAACTTGGAACTGTCAGCAAGCAGGCCTCTTCCAAGAAATCACCTGATCTTCATGGTACTTGAAGAAGTTCTGGTTGTTTGTTTTGAACAGTAATTACTTTAGTTTATGGGGGAAAAAACTGATAAGGCAAAATTTGGTAACTTGCTGGAAATCAAGTTGGAGAGAGGGTAAAAATTACTTAAGTTGTGAACCTGCTGGTTTGGAAGGCAGTCTTTTTGGGGCAGCAAGCTGAGGAAGGAAGCCTACCCTAACTGACTTTCTCTCTCTCTCTCTCTCTCTGTACACTTTTTGCCAGAGAACCCTCATCTGAGTGTAACTGGTCTGCATTTGGACCTGCAAAGCTGAGACCGGTTGGTGAGAACTTCCAGACATCTACGGGGACCAGTACAAGGGAAGTCCAGGTCGACAGAGTCGAGACCCTGTCAACTTTATCCTTTATTTTATAACGACCATCGTCTAAAGCCCATCTCTGCAGCGAGACTCTATCTGTTTGTCCTTTGTTTGCCTGTGTGTGTGTCTGTGTCTCTGTGTGTCTGTGTGCGCATGTTCTGGGGTAATTCTTTAGGAAGATAGATTGTTATACTTCCCAATTACAATTGTATGTTAACCAGTACTTGCAACTTGTTAAAAGATGTTTTGTGTTTCAAAAAACAATCACAAAATCACAGAATCACACAGTGCAGAAGAGACCCTTCAGCCCATCGAGTCTGCACCAACACGTGAGAAACACTTGACCTACCTACCTAATCCCATTTACCAGCACTTAGCCCATAGCCTTGAATGTTATGACGTGGCAAGTGCTCATCCAGGTACTTTTTAAAGGATGTGAGGCAACCTGCCTCCACCACCCTCCCAGGCAGCGCATTCCAGACCGTCACCACCCTCTGGGCAAAGAAGTTTTTCCTCACATCCCCACTAAACCTCCTGCCCTTCACCTTGAACTTATGCCCCTTGTGACTGACCCTTCAGCTAAGGGGAACAGCTGTTCCCTATCCACCCTGTCCATGCCCCTCATAATCTTGTACACCTCGATCAGGTCGCCCCTCAGTCTTCTCTGCTCCAATCTCTCTTCATAACTTAAATGTTTCATCCCAGGCAACATCCTAGTGAATCTCCTCTGCACCCCCTCCAGTGCAATCACATCCTTCCTATAATGTGGCGACCAGAACTGCACACACTACTCCAGCTGTGGCCTCACCAAGGTTCTATATAACTCCAACATGACCTCCCTACTTCTGTAAGCTATGCCTCGATTGATAAAGGCAAGTGTCCCTTATGCCTTTTTCACCACCCCACTAACATGCCCCTCCGCCTTCAGAGATCTACGGACACACACAAAAAGTTCCCTTTGTTCCTTAGAACTTCCTAGTGTCCTGCCGTTCATTGAATACTTCCTTGTCAAATTACTCCTTCCAGAGTGTATCACCTCACACTCTTCAGGGTTAAATTCCATCTGCCACTGCTCTGCCCATTTGACCATCCCGTCTTTATCTTCCTATATCCCAAGACACTCAACCTCACTGTTAACCATCCAGCCAATCTTTGTGACTGGACACTGGCTTCCAGTCACTAAAGCATCCTTCTGTCATCACCCTCTGTCTCCTACAACTAAGACAATTTTAAATTGTTCTGAGTTTATTGAAAGAAGCCTGGTTGAAGACTCTTGTATTCTGGGCACCAGTAACAGAAATAGACGATTGGCTATTTTAGTGAGAAAATTAAACTTTTAAATTAATGCTATAGCCTGGGGAGTAGTGGGGCTATATCATACATGCATTCCTTCCATCCCAGTCATAATACTGCTACCTTCCCAAGTCCCTTTGGTGTAGGTACACCCACAGTGCTGTTAGGGAGGGAGTTCCAGAATTTTGACTCAATGACAGTGAAAGAATAGTGATATATATACCCCCCACATAGTCATCTATATTGTTTATATAAATGACGAATAATAGGGGACCCAGCACAGATCCCTGTGGTACGCCACTGGACACTGGCTTCCAGTCACTAAAGCATCCTTCTGTCATCACCCTCTGTCTCCTACAACTAAGATAATTTTAAACTGTTCTGAGTTTATTGAAAGAAGCCTGGTTGAAGACTCTTGTATTCTGGGCACCAGTAACGGAAATAGACGATTGGCTATTTTAGTGAGAAAATTAAACTTTTAAATTAATGCTATAGCCTGGGGAGTAGTGGGGCTATATCATACATGCATTCCTTCCATCCCAGTCATAATACTGCTGCCTTCCCAAGGGCAATTAGGAATGGGCAATAAATGCAGGCCTAGCTAGTGACACCCATAATCCATGAACAAAATTTTAAAAAACTGATCTCATTGCTGATTGACCTTGCTATGCACATATTGGCTGCTGTGTTTCCTACATATAACAGCGACTACACTTCAAAAGTACTTCATAGGCTGTACAATGCTTTGGGATGTGCTGATGTTGTGAATGCAGCTCTATGAATGCAAGTTCTTTCTTTCATTTTCTTAACCTGTTAAGTTGCCTTCGAGGCAATTTTCCAGATGTCAAAGCTCTGTGAACAGACCATGGGGCTTACAGGACATTGCAGTCCTTCAGACGTGTGGGTGATCTCTCTGCACAGTGAGTAAACATGACGTATGACTAGTAGGCAAAAATATTGACAGTAATTGAGAAATGCAGAGTTGTCCATGACAGGTCACATAATTAGCTGGCAGAGGCAAAACAGTACTGATGCAAAAGAGAACAGCAGTACTGCACAGCTGCACCTCCTCCACACCATTTAAAAAAAAAATCATTCATGGGATGTGGGCTTCGCTGGCTCGGCCAGCATTTTTTACCCATCCCTAATTACCCTTGAGAAGGTGGTGGTGAGCTGCCTTCTTGAACTGCTGCAGTCCCTGTGGTGTAGGTACACCCAAAGTGCTGTCAGGGAGGGAGTTCCAGAATTTTGACTCAATAACAGTGAAAGAATAGTGACATATTTCCAAGTCAGGATAGTGAGCGGCTTGGAAATATATTAATATGGTAGGAACTCCTCTAATCACTAAGTGCAAATCACCTCTGGCGTGACTATGTCCCTGGCATTTTGCAGTGGCCTATGTAACTGTAATATATTTATGGTGTCAGTAGCATACATTTACAATGTGGTTAGAATACGTTTATAATATGGATAGAAATTACAATGTTACTAGAATGTATTTATAATTTTCCTGGAATTCATTTATAATGTTCCTAGAATGTACTTATGATGTAGGTTGGATGCATTTACAATGTTACTTGAAGGTATATAATGCTACTGGAATACATTTATAATGTTGCTAGATGTACTTATAATGCTACAAGTATGCATTTATGATATGGGTATAATGTATTGAAATATTACTGACAGGCATTTAAAGTATTACAAGCCTGCATTTATGATGACACTAAAATACATTTATGATATTGCCACATGTAACAGCCAGAGAAGGTTTCGTCCCAATGGGCTTTTCCTTAATTCCAGAAAAACATCTCTATATTGCTTCCGTGTAACATTTTTTTCTACCAATGGACCATTCAGCTTGGATGTCACAGAGGGACTGGTGATTTTGTGTGGATCCGTGGGCAGTCTGCCCTGATAACTTCTCCACCAGGAGCTGACCATAGGCTGCAGATAGTTCATTAGTGCAGGATTCTGCTTATTCAGTGGTGTTCACTTTCACATAAGCTCTGTGCAGAACACAAGGCACACCATGATCTGTTAAGTAATTCTTTGAAAGAATGTCACAGTTAGCACCCTATTTCTAGGTTGACTTTGGAATGATTATCATGATAGAATGGATTTGGTTTTGTTAGAGAAAATAGGTTTAATCCCTTCATGTGTATTTGCTTGGATCGATAGCAAAACAGCCCCACTGAACCTTCAGAGTTTTATCTTAGTTAACAGCAAAAAAAAATCAAATAATGATATCTTAAATACAGTGAAACATCACTTAACCTCCCCTATCCCACTCCACTGTTATCATCTCACAGGCATCGATAACAGCACCTGATTATAAAACAACAGGTCAGGAAGGTTTCAAATACGATGAATGGAGACAAGTCATAGTCAGCTTGCAAAAGTAAATGTACTGATGTTATTACAGTTAATGGGCACCTGAGAGAGATTACAGACAGGAATCTAATAGATGAATATTGACGGTTTATACATAGAATAGTGGATTTGGAGTGATTGCAGGCTGGAATTTAATAGAAGTGCTCAAATGGTTTATATATATAATAACATATACTGGGGGTGATTACAGACTAGAATATAAACCAGGGATTGCAATGTGAGTGTCAGCTGTGGCTGACTTTGTTCACTCTCACCTCTAAGTCACAAGATTCTGGGTTCAAGTCCAAGTCCTGGGTTTGAATACAAAAATCGAGGCTAATGTTCCAGTGTAGCACTGAAAGAGTGCTGTGCTGTCTTTTGGATGAAACATTAAAGCATGATCGCATTTACCTGCTAAGTGCCTGTAAAAGATCCAATGAATGTATTTTGAAGGAGAGCAGGGGAGTTATCCTGGCCAATATTTATACCTCAATCAACATCACAAAACAGATTATCTGCTGGTCATAAGAAAACAAGAAATAGCAGGAGTAGACCACATGGCCCATCGAGCCTCCTCTGTCATTCAATATGATCATGGCTGATCTTAGACTTTAACTCCATTTTCCAGCCCACTTCCCATATCACTTAATTCCCTGAGACAAAAACTCTGTCCATCCCAGCCTTAAATGTATCAACAATGCAGCATCAACAACCCTCTGGGGTAGAGAAATCCAAAGATTCACAACCCTTAGAGTGAAGTAATTTCTCCACAACTCAGTCCTAAATTGTTTCCTTATCTTGAGACTGTGTTCCTGACCAAGGGAAACAATCTCAGCGTCAGGCCCCTTCAGGATTTTGTAGGTTTCAATGAGATCACCTCTCATTCTTCTAAACTCCAGAGAATATAAGCCCAGTTTACTCAGCCTCTCATCATAGGATGACCCTCTCATCCCAGGTGCCAATTTAGTGAAGCTTCACTGTACTGGCTCCAATCCAAGTATATCCTTTCTTAAATGTGAAGACCAAAACTACACACAGTATTCCAGATGTGGTCTCACCAAAACCGTGCACAACTGTAGCAAGATTTCTTTATTCTTTACTCCAATCCCTTTTCCATAAAGGCCACCAATCCATTTGCCTTCCAATTGCTTGCTGCACCTGTGTGCTAACTTTCTGTGTCCCTTGTGCAAGCACACCCAAGTCTCTCTGAACATTAAATTTACATGTTTCCCGTCTTTAAAAAAATTCTGCGTTTTTATTCTTCTGACCAAAGTGGATAATTTCATACTTCCCTATATTATGTTCCATCTGCCAACTTGTTGCCCATTCATCTAACATATCTATATCTCTTTGTAGCTTCTCTATGTCCTCCTCACAGCTTACCTTTCCACCTGGATTGGTATCATCAGCAAGCCTAGATACATTACCCTTTGTCTCTTCATCTAAGTCATTAATATAGATTTTAAATAACTCAGGCCACTGCACTGATCCCTGCGTCACTCCACTATTCAGTGCCTGCCAACTTGAAAAAACCCTGTTTACGCCCACTCTCTGTTTTCTATCCATGAACCAATCCTTTATCCATGCTAATATATTACTCACAACTACATGAGCTCTTATTTTATCTATTAACCTTTTGTGTGGAACCTTATCAAATGTCTTTCAGAAATCCAGGTATACCACACCTACTGGCTGCCCTTTATCTACCCTATTAGTTACATCCTCAAAAAACTCTAATAAATCTGTCAAACAGGATTTCCCTTTAGAAAAACCATGTTGACTTGTTCTAATCATACTATGCTTTTCTAAGCACATTGTTAAGACTTTCTTGACAATAGATTCCAGCATTTCCCAACAACTGATGTTAGGCTAACTTGCCTTCATTGTTTTCTCTCTCCCTCCTTTTGTGAAATTCAATGTAACATTTGCCAACTTCCAATCAAGTAGGACCATTCCCTAATCTAAGGAATTTTGGAAAATCCTAGCTAGGACATCCAATATCCCTGCAGCAGAACCCTAGATTGTGGGTCATCAGGTCCCAGGGATTTGTTGGATTTTAGTTTGTTAAGTTTCTCCAATACTTTATCTCTGCTGATATTAACCTCCCCAATTTCCTCCCTCTTTTTAGCCCCCAGGTTATTGTGTATTTTAAAAACAGGGAGTCAGACTGGAGATGTAAAAAGAACGGGAGCTGGACTAGGGGCTGAAAGCGGCACAAGGACAGAGCGAGAGTTCTGGGGAGACTCAGGGCTGACCGGAGAGGAGAGGCCAGTGAGAGCAGTATAACAGGGTGTGAAAAACAGAGACTGAGACCAGAGCTAAGAGACCAGCGAGAGTGGCAATAAAGGGTGCACAAAACAGAGGCCAAGACCGGAGAGGAGAGCTGTACCCTCAGGACCTTAAGGCGGTGGAGTTTAAAGTGACGTCACGATTCAAAAAGTGACACAACACAGCAGAGGCAGCTGGTTGGTAAATAGGATCAGGTGAGCACTTCTACCTCTACTTTTTCTACTAATTAAACTTCTGTAGTCCTTTAGCTTAAACAAGACAACATGAGGACTCTGGACTGTAGTCGGAGTGTTTGGAGCAGACTAAGGCCCCTAGTATAATTAGTGTTGTTTAAAGGGAGTAACTAACGAGCTGAATCTAAAGGGAAGTCATGGCAGCAAAGCTTGCCCCCATGATATACTCTTCCTGCACTATGTGGGAAGTCATGGACACTTCCTGTGTCCCTGGCGATCATGTCTGCAGGAAGTGTGTCCAGCTGTAGCTACTGGCTAACTGCATTTCAGAGCCAGAGCTGCGGGTGGATTCACTGTGGAGCATCCGTGATGCTGAGATTATCGTTCAGTGAGGTGGTCACACTGCAGGTAATGACTGAACAGGCCGGAAATGGATGGGTGACTACCAAGCAGAGTAGAGGAAGGCAGGTAGTACAGGAGTCCCCTGTGGCCGTCCACCTCTCTAACAGATATACCATTCTGGATACTGTTGGGGGAGATGACTTCTCAGGGGAAAGCAGCAGGAGCCAAGTCCATGGCACAACGGGTGGCTCTGCTGCACAAGAGGGGAGGAAGAAAAGTGGCAGGGCTATAGTGATAGGGGATTCTATAGTAAGGGGAACAGACATTATTTCTATGGCCGCAAAAGAGACTCCAAGATGGTACGTTGCCTCCTTGGGGCCAGGTTCAAGGATGTCTCAGAGAGGCTGCAGGGCATTCTGAAGGGGAAGAATGAACAGCCAGTGGTCTTGGTACATATTAGTACCAACAACATAGGTAAAAAAAAAGGAATGAGATCCTACTGAGTATAGAGAATATAGAGATTTTGAATGTAAATTAAAAAGTAGGACCTCAAAGGTAGTAAACTCAGGATTACTACCAGTGCCGTGTGCTAGCGAGAGTAGAAATAACAGGATATATCAGATGAATATGTGACTGAAGATATGGTGTAGTGGGGGAGAGATTCAGATTCCTGAGACACTGGGACCAGTTCTAGGGAAGGTTGGACCAGTACAAATAGTTGCACCTGAGCAGGACTGGGACCAATGGACTCGGGGGGGTGGGGGGTGGGGGGGAAGGTATTTGCTAGTGCAGCCGGGGAGGGTTTCAACTAGAATGGCAGGGGGATGCGAACCTGAGCAGGGAACCTGAACAGAGGAGAGGGAAACAAGGATAGAAACGAAAGACAGAAAAGTAAGAAGCAAAAGTGGAAGGCAGAAAAAACAAGTCCAAAAAACAAATGGGGTCAAAGTGCAAAATAAGGCTAAGATGACTAACAAGGTTAAAAAGACAAGCCTAAAGGCACTGTATCTTAATGTGAGGAACACTCGCAATAAAGGAGATGAATTAACAGTGCAAATAGATATAGATGGTTATGATATAGTTGCAACCACAGAGACATGGCTGCAGGTTGATCAAGCATGGGAACTGAACATCCAGGGGTATTCAATATTTAGGAAGGACCGATAAATAGGAAAAGGAGGTGGGAAAGCATTGTTATTAAAGGAGGAACTCAATGCAAGAGTGAGGAAGGATGTGGAATTTGTTTGGGTGGAGATAAGAAACACTAAGGGGCAGAAAATGTTGGTTGGGGGTGTGTATAGGCCCCAAACAGTAATGGAAATGTAAAGTAAGGTATTAAGCAGGAAATTAGAGATGCATGCAATAAGGGTACAACTGTAATCATGAGTGACTTTAATCTACATATAGATTGGACAAACCAAACTAGCAATAATAATGTGGAGAAGGATTTCCTGGAGTGTGTACGTGATAGTTTTTTTAGACCAATACATTGAGGAACCAACTGGAGAGCAGGTTATCCTGGACTGGGTATTGTGCAATGAGAAAGGATTAATTAAACAATCTTGTTGTGCGAGGTCCTTTGGAGAAGAGTGACCATAAAATTATAGCATTGTTCATTAGGATGGAGAGTGAAGAAGTTGAATCTGAAACTAGGGTCCTGAATCTAAATTAAGGAAACTACGAGGGTATGTGGCACAAGTTGGCAATGATGGTTTGGGGAACCTTACTGAAAGGATTGACAGTGGATAAGCAATGGCTAATATTTAAGGAAAGTATGCACAAATTACAACAATTATACAACAGGAAAGGTGGCTCAACCATGGCTTACAAAAGAAATTAGGGATAGTATTAGATCCAAAGAGGAGACACATAAAATTGCCAGAAAAAGCAACAAGCCTGAGGATTGGGAGCAGTTTAGAATTCAGCAAAAGTGGACAAAATGATTGATCAAGAAGGGGAAAATGGAGTAGGAGAGTAAACTGGCAAGGAACATAAAAACTGACTGTAAAAGCTTCTAGAAGAGAAAAAGATTAGCAAAGACAAATGTAGATCCCTTACAGTCAGAAACGGGGGAAATTATAATGGGGAACAAAGAAATGGCAGAAGAATTGAACACATATTTTGGTTCTGTCTTCACAAAAGAGGACAAAAATAATTTCCAAATATTAGGGAACCAAGGGTCTAGTGAGAGGGGAGAGTTGAAGAAAGTCAGTATTAGTATAAAAATGGTGCTAGAGAAATGAATGTGCTTAAAGGCTGAAAAATCCTCAGGGCCTGATAATCTACATCCCAGAGTACGAAAGGAAGTGGCCCTGGAAATATAGGATGCATTGGTGGTCATCTTCCAAAATTCTATAGACTCTGGAGCAGTTCCTACAGATTGGAGGGTGGTAAATGATACCCCGCTATTTAAAAAAGGACGGAGATAAAAAAAACAGAGGATTACAGACCTAGCATCTATAGTGGGGAAAATGCTAGAGTCTATTATAAAAGAGTTGGTAACAGAACACTTGGAAAACATTAACGGAATTAGACAAAGTCAGCATGGGTTTATGAAAGGGAAATCATACTTAACTAATCTACTGGAGTTTTTTGAGGATGTAACTAGTAGCATAGATATGGGAGAACCAGTGGGTGTATTTGGATTTCAAGAAGGCTTTTGATAATGTCCCACATAAGAGGCTAGTGGGCAAAATTAAAGCACATGGGATCAGTGATTGAGAATTGGTTGACAGACTGGAAACAGAGCGTGGGAATAAATGGGTCTTTTTCCAGGTGGCAGGTGGTGACTAGTGGTGTACAGCAGGAAACAGTGCTTGGGCTCCAGCTATTCATATATAAATAACTTGGATGGGGGAACCAAATGCAAAATTTCCAAGTTTGCTGATGACATAAAACTGGGTGGGGTTATCAGTTGTGAGGAGGATGCAAGGAGGCTTCAGGGTGATTTAGACAAGTTGAGTGTGTGGGCAAACACATGGCAGATGCAGTATAATGTGTATAAATGTGAAGCTATACGCTTCGGTGTGAGAAACAGAAAGGCAGGGTAATTTATTTAAATGGTAATATATTGGGAAATGTGGATGTACAAAGGGATCTGGGAGCAAGCACACCTGTGGAATTCTGTGGAGGCCGGCTCACTGAGTATATTCAAGAAAGAAATTGATAAATCTTTGGATATTAGGGGCATTAAGGGGTATGGAGAGAAAGCGGGAATATGAGGTTGAGATAGAGGATCAGCCATGATCGTATTGAATGGTGGAGCAGTCTCAAAGGGCCAAATAGCCTACTCCCGCTCCTAGTTTCTATGTGTCTATGTATTTCTGGTATGAAACTACTATCTTCTACTTTGAACACAGACACAAAATATTTGTTCAAAGCCTCTGCTATTTCCTAATTTCCCATGCTCTAAGGGACCAACGTTTACTTTAGCTACTCTCTTTTTATACACTTATCGAAGCTCTTACAGGCTGTTTTTATATTCCTGGCTAGTTTATTCTCATTCTATTTTTTCCTTATATATCAATTTTTTGGTGGCCCTTTGCTGGTTTCTAAAACACAACCAATTCTCAGACTTGTTACTGTTTTTTTGCAACATTGTAAGCCTCCTATTTTAATTTAGTACTATCCTTAACTTCCTGAGTGAGCCATGGATGAGTCTTTCTTGGTGAGTTTTTGCTCTTCAGTGGACTGTATTTTGTGCACCATCTTGAATTGTTTCTTCAAATGTTTCCCACTGTTCATTTACCTCCATACGTTTTAGCCTAATTACCCAATTAACCTTAGCCAGTTCTCCCCTCATACCTATGTAATTGGCTTTATTTAAGCTTAAGATTTTTGTCTGAGATTGGAAAATGTCATTTTTGAACTTAACATGGATTTAAATGGTATTCTGGCCATTATTACCCAGTGGATCTTTTAATACAACATTATTAATTAACCCTGCTTCATTACGCAATACTAGTTCTAAGATAGCTGTATTCCTGGTTGGTTCCACTAAGTACTACTCTAAGAAAGCGTCACAAAAAAATTCTACAAAGGGTGGAATTTTATAGCCCAGTCGTGGCAGGGGCAGGACCATAAAATGTGGTGAGCCAATCAAAAGTCCATTGATTTTGGTGGGACCATAAAATCCTGCTGGCGTAAAATTCCACCCAAACTCATCTTCTAGACCATTCTTGCCAGTTTGGTCATTATTGTATTGATTTTTGTGGGAGCTTGTTATATGGGCATATTGCCTCCTGTGCACAAAAGTATTTCATTGGCTGTCCAGTCATCATGAAAAGTGCTATATAAATGCATGACTTGCTTTCTTATAGGAGTGATTACAGGCTGGAATCTTACTGAAAGTTTCTAATAATCTGTATGGAACGGAATGTGTATCTGGGGGTCATTCCAAGGTCATAATCTAATCAGACGTTTAGATGTGGCAAATAGCGACAGCAAAGCAGAGTGGTGCTAACCTTCAGTTGAAGTTGGACAGATGACTGATGGCATGGAATCACTGCAGGCAGCTTATCATTTCCTTGAATGTTGTTACAGTTTTGCATTCTATGCTGTATCTGCTACATTGGTCAGTGCATCCCATGTGACTGGTTAATGAGATTCACACTGGAGCATATAAAATGTGGCATATGATTACATCTGGTTTATTGAGATATAACTTGCAATTGATTATCTGGGAACCTGCATAGCTTGGTTTTTATGAGGACTTGTTCCATGTTAGCATTGTGTGTCACAGTATTCTTTCCCACACCTTCTATTTTATAATAATTTACAATTGTTCATCGGTGCTATTTCTCCCTGTTTCTTTTTTACAATTCTGTTCAGCTGATATGTATATACCTAAGTTGCATGAAGCACAATAGCCTGACCAATAAAATACATGGGGGGGGGGAATTTTCTCCCCGTCAGGGGGGCTGAGCAGGAGCGGGTGCAGGCGAGGGCGCAGGCGAGCGCACAGCTGATCGCTGCCCGTGATTTGCTGCTGCCGCCATTTTAGTGGGCGGGCCAATTAAGGCCTGCCCAGCATGACGCGCACCCGGAAGTGCCGAGCGCTCCCTGTGCAGGCGGGGGGAATAGGCTGAGTCAGGGCCTGCGCTCTTTGGCGCGCGTGCATGCAAAAGAGCACAGAAATCTCTCCGAGGCACGGGGCTGCCTCAGGGAGTTTAATCTCATTTTTCAAAATTTAAATGAAGACAGAAAAAAAAAATTCAGACATGTCCCCTCATGTGATAGTGTCACTTGAGCTGGGTCATGTCAATGCATTTTAATTAAAAAAAATTATTGCACTTAAAAATCCTTCATGAAACCTCATGGATGAGGTTTCGTCAAAAATGCAAAGGACGCCTGGGCTCTTCGCCTGCCCGCCAACCTTAATGTTGGACGGGCAGCTCCATTGATTGTTTTACTTAGTTTTAAATGGCCTTATTTTGCCTTTGACAGTTTGGCGGCCTGCTGAATGAAAATCGAAATGATGCCCGATGATGCTGGGACGCATGCCCGACGTCACCACATGTCATTGTACGCGTTGGCGAGTGAGGCCCACTCCCACACACCAACCCGAAGACTCTGGCCATGGCCCTTCTTTTTCTAGCTCCTTCTTTTCAAGGGAACAAGTCGATGTGAGTGAATGGTTGTGAGAACAAACTTTTTCCTGTTATCATCACTGCGTCCAGTCTCAATGGGGCTATTTTATCAAAGTCATGCTTCAGAAACCATGCCTCACCCGCTAATATTACAGGACAGGTCAGAGGCCAAAATAATGAATCTATTTTATGATCAATTAAATACTAACACAATTCGAGAAATAGGCAAATTCTGCACAGTGCAGTGAAGCGATATGAAAGAATTAGCAACAGCCCATGAGGAATTAATTTAACAATTGCAAGCTTAAGACATTTTCTGAGTTTATGGTGACAACCTGGCAATGTCTCATGAAAATAATATAATGTAGGAGGCTCTACCCTTGCCCTGCTCAGAATGTGAAAGAGAACCCTTGGGCTTTTGAATTTAGCCTTCCAGCTTTGAAGATGGAGCAGATAGTTGTGATCAAAGATACAACTGGCACAGATTTTCAAAATATCAGAACACAATATGGTGATGACAATCTCTTTAAATGCTAATGACAAGGTAAACCCACAGGTTGCCTGGAATGTAACACCTGGTCGCCTTCATGCATATCAGTCAGATATTATCATCACCAAACATCAAGAAACAGCAATCCACTAACAAGCTATTCCTGATTCTGCATTGAATGTCAGGACCAAACACTTAACTCTGTAACATCTCTTTAACACGCGGATTTGCGCTTAGAACTTTTCAATATTGAGCTTAAAGAAGAAATGGATTCACGACAGTGAAGGTAAATGCCCTCCCTCTGAAGGGTAATCAGAAGGAAACCAAGTCCAAAGAATGTATATGGCTCACTTGTTTGTAATGAGACCAGCATAAAAATGTCATAATTTGTAACAAGAATTCACTGCACCTTTAAGGGGTTAACTGAACTTCTTGTTTCACTGCCCACCCATATATGTTAGTGGTGAGCACCAGTAATGAGGCAAATGTTCCAATACACAGAGGGTTTCAATGACTGCACGCAGGGAGCAATTTGTGAGTCCTATTGGACTGCCAGCAAAGGAAGCAGCCATTTTATTTGCCATCACTTGGATAACAGCAGTGGTAAGCAGCCTTTTTGGACCAGGAGTTGGGCTTGGCCAGGTGAAGCTAAGCTGTAATGAGGGGGTCAGTACTCAGGATGCCAATTCGGCAACTTGGCTTCGATCTGTTTGGTATTAGCAAAACAAGCAGCTGACAGAGGCCACCACTTATGCCCTCATACTCATCTTTCAGTGGCTGCGGAGCCAGAGCAGGCAGCCGGTGGCTGCTGGAACACCATGACATTGCAGTCACTTCCCTGGCATTGACCAGGAATGCCAAGATGTGGGACTTCCTGAGGGCTAGCCATCCCTGACCATGAATGAAAAAACCTGTCTTGGGTGATAGGATAAAAATAGGTGGGCACAAACAGTCATCCATTTTATACTGGGCATGGTGGAAAACAGAATGGGGTAGAGTGCAAAAGCAGGCTGCTGATATGCTGCAGCCCAGGACAAATCTCATCCTCTAAGTGTTAAAAGTGCATTGTAGGCTATGGAGCTCACCATCCCACCACAGAGGTCAGTGGGTCCTCTGGAATTTTCCATAAAATAAAGAAATATTGAGTGGAAAATTGTGCAGGGTGCATTGAACATTTTCCTGATGTACAGTGCACACCATCGCATAAAGTATTCAGTCATGAGCACTAATGCGTACTCTCCTATTGCTTGTTTGGAGGGATAAGTGTCAACAAGGGCAAGTTGGGTCAAACATCCTTTTTATCTGTTGCTGTTTCTATGTGATAGCATTGAAAGAACAAAGGCGGCTTTAATGCATTTAAGGGGAAGCAGGATAAACAAAAGAGGGAAAAAGGAACAGTAGATTATGTCAAAAGAATTAGATGAGGGCTGGGAGGAGGCTCATGTGGAGCATGGGCCAGATGGTCGAATGGCCTATTACTATGCTGTACAATGTATGTAATTCTATGCAAGTGCCTAGAGAGCTATTTTGATCTGGTACTTATACTGGCATCTATATTTTGGATGCTCAGATACTAGGTTTCTTTATCCTCCAAGGGTTTCAGTTACGAGCTGTTGACAAATGTGCAGTTGGTGATGTACAACATCTCTTATAACAGCAGGGAACAGGCAGATTGTGCTCACACTGGTTTCTGTCTAAACAAGATGTCCATTAATTCCCCAGTATTCCCTCAAGTATTCAGAAGTTCATCACTCCTCGGTGGCTTCTCTAGAAGTTCCCAAGCAAGCAGAGGCCATATGGACATGAGAGGATTGATTTGTCAGAAAAAACAATGCTAAATGGAGTAATTGATTTGCCAAATGATTATTTTTCTTGTTTGGTATTTACAGCAGCTGCCAGGGTGTAATGTCTCCTCAACCATCTGCTTTTATTCATTTCATCTTAATTTGGCCAAACTGTTTACGTCTAATCCTTTAATCCTGCTCATTACGGAAGATAGTGCATCTTGAGCTCTGAAGTTCAGCTTCCCCGTCGAATCAACCAAAGCTTGTCAAAGCTAAGATGTTACACATGCACAAGCATTAACTTACACATACACATGCAAGTGCACACAGGCGTGCTGTAAGAAATCTGCAAAATCATACTCCTACCCAGAGTGTAATGGCAATGCTGATGTGCTTTGATGCTATTGCCTGGACATTAGCATATATCTAGCCTTACTTATATTGGATAAAATATAACCACTATCACTGATAAGGCTTATCGCTTTGAGTGATCTCAGAACTCGAGAGTGAAAGGGTTGATGGGTTAATTAAGTATCACCCCAATTTATAACAGCACACATATGCACATGCTTATATTGCACACTTACCTACATACATTACACACGTGCAGGTATACACAGCCACATATACAAGTACATACAAATACCAATGCAACACAACAACAAGAACTTATATTTACATAGTGCCTTTAATTTGACACTGAGCTACATGAGGGCAAATGGCCAAAATCTTGGTCAAAAAGGTAAGTTTTAAGAAGCGTCTTAAAGAAGGAAGGAAAGATAAAGAGGCGGAGAGGCTTAAGGAGGGTATTCCAGAGCTACGGGCCTAGACAGCTGAAGGCACAGCCACCAATGGTGGAGCGATTAAAACTGTGGATGCTCAAAGGGTCAGATTTAGAAGAGCACACATATCTCAGTGGGTTATGGGGTTGAAGGAAATGACAAGGGGAGAATACAGAGCTTCATAGGTGCAAGGCCAAGGAGAGCTTTGAAAATAAGAATGAGAATTTTAAAATTGAGGTGTTGCATGACCAGGAGCCAATGTAGGTCAGCGAGCACATGGGTGAAAGAGGCTCAAGGCACATGGACACCAGAGTTCTCGATGACCTCAGATCTACAGAGAGTAGAATGTGGGAGATCGGCAGGAGTGCATTGAAAGATTTAAGTCTAGAGGTATCAAAGGCTTGGGAGAGGAGTTTCAGCAGCAGGTGGGCTAAGGCAAAGGTGGTATCAGGCGATGTCATGGGGTGGAAATAGGTGGCGGTAGGAATCTAGAACAGAATTTTATGGCCCCATCGTGTTGGGGGTGGGGCCATAAAATGCAGCAAGCCGTTCAGTCCATTGACTTTGGCGGGATCGGAAAGCCCTGCAGGCAGGAGGGGCCATAAAATTCCACCAATAGGAACATAGTAACAGGAGTAGGACATTCAGCCCATTGAGCCTGCTCCACCATTCAATTAGAACATAGCTAATCATCTAGCTCAACACCACTTTCCCGCATTATCTCCCTATCCCTTGACATCATTAGTAGCCAGAAATCTATCAATTTCTGTCTTGAACATGCTGAATGAATGAGCTTCCACAGCCCTCTGGGATAGAGAATTCCAAAGATTCACCAGCCTCTGAGTGAAGGAATTCCTCCTCATCTCAGTCTTAAATGACCATCCCCTTATCCTGAGATTATGTTCCTGGTTTTAGACCCACCAGCCAGGGGAGACATCCTATCTACATGTACCCTACCTTGTAAGAATTTGTAACTTTCAATGAGGTCACCCCCATTCTTTGAAATTCTAAGGAATACAAACCCAGGCTCCCCAATCTCTCCTCGTAAAACAATCCTGCCATCCCAGAGATTATCCTGGTGAACATCCAATGCGCTCCCTCTATGGAAGTATATTCCTTCTTAGATAAGGGGGCAAAAACTATACACAATACTCCAGGTGAGGTCTCACCAAGGTTCTATAGAACTGCAGCAAGACATCTTTAGCCCTGTACTCAAGTCTCCTTGTGATGAAGGCCAACAAACCATTTACCTTCCTTACTGCTTGCTGCACTTGCTTGCTCACTTTTAGTGACTCATGAATAAGGAAACCCAGGTCCCTCTGGACAGCCGCACTTCCCAATCTCTCACCATTTAGGAAATACTCTGCCTTTCTATTTTTTTCTACCAAAGTGGATAACTTCACACTTATTCACATATAATCCCAACTGTCACAGTCTAGTCCATTCACTTAGCCTGTCCAAGTCCTCTTGAAGACTCCTTGCATCCTCCTCACAACTTACGTTCCCAAGCAGTTTGGTGTCATTAGCAAATTTGGAAATATTGCAATTGGTCCCCACATTGAAATCATTTATATAGATTGTGAATGGCTCTGGGCCTAGCACTGACTCTTGCGATACCCCACTAGTAACAGCCTTCCACCCTGAGAATGATCCACTTATTCCTATTCTCTGCTTTGTCTGTTAGCGAATTCTCAAACCATACTAATGTATTTCCCATTGCTCTAACTTTGTTTACTAACCTTCCGTGTGGGACATTATCAAAAGGCTTCTGAAAATTCAAATACACCACATCCACTGGTTCTCCAAGTAACAAGTAACTACAAGTAACATCTCAAAAAATTCCAACAAGTTTGTCAAACATGGGCCAGAAATTTTCCCTCGTCAGGCAGGTGCACGCCTGATCCAAACGAGCGTAAAATGACCTCGGACGAGCATCCCGGCATCATTGTGCACTTGCGCGTCATTTCAGTTAGTGGGTGCGCACGGGAGTTGGTAATGCACCCGCCGATGATTAACAGGCCTATTAAGTCCATTAAAGTACCAATTAAATGAAATTTTCACTGCCCATCCAACCATCCACAGGCGGGGCGAGGTTTCTAACAGCAGTTAAAAACTAAATTAAAATTTTAACATTTCGTTAATAGCATGTCTGTCCCTGCTCATGTCACATGAGGGACATGTTTTTTTTAAACATTTCAAAAGCCTTTATTTTTCATTTTTTAAATCTTCAGCTCCGAGGCAGGAAGTTTTCATTGAGCACGCTCACGCGTATGCACGAACTTGTGTGCTTGCCCTCCTCAACCCCCCCAACCCCCCCACACCCCCCACCCCCACCTATACAGACAGCATTGAACGCTGCAGCGCATGTTTCACACTGGGCGTGCCTTAACTGCCTTCCCGACCATTCCCACTCGCCTCCACCGAGCCTGCCCAATTTTACCATTCTCTGCAACATGTCCCGTTATCAAATCCTTTATAATAGATTCTAACATTTTCCCTACTACCGATATCAAACGAACAGGTCTGTAATTCTCCATTCTCCTAGCTCCTCTTCTTAAATATTGGGATACATCTTCCACTTTCCAGCCTGCAGGAACCTTTCCAGAACCTATAGAATTTTGAAAGATGACCACCAATGCATCCACTATCTCTCTAGCCGCCCCCTTCAACACTCTGGGGTGAAGCTCATCTGGTCCAGGGGTTTTATGAACTTCAGCCCAGTTAATTTTCCAATTACTACCTCTTTACAAATACTAATTTCTTTTTAATTCCTCAGTTTCACAAGTCCCTTGGCTCCCTGGTATTTCTGGAAGATTTTCTGTACCTTCTTCCATGAAGGCAGACACAAAGGGCAGAATTTTGTGCAGGCCCCACTGGCTCGGCGGTGGGCGGACAGCTGACCCCCGCCACCGAAATGGGGCCTGCTGCCCATTTTGAGTGGGCGGGCCAATTAAGGCCCGCCCAGCGGCCTTCCCGACAGGAAGCACTATGGAGGGAAGTCCCAACTGTCAAAGTGCACTCTTTCACGCATGCACACGGAAGAGTGCACTGCTCCCTGACACTAAGTGCTACCTCAGGGAGATTAGTGACAGTGCACAAAACTTTAAAAATATAAAAATAAAAAAATCATTAACATGTCCTCCTCATGTGGCAATGCCACATGAGATGGGACATGTTAATAAAAAGGACATAAACTTTATTAAGCTTTTTAAAAACAGACATGAAACTTTATCCCGCCAGTGGATGAGGTTTCATGTATTACCAGAAGCCCACTGGGGCTCCTGGCCTGCCTGCCAGCCTTAAGCTTGGATGGGCAGGGTCTTTAATTATCTTAATTAGCCTGTCAATGGCCTCAATTGGCTAATTTCGCTGTCCACCCGCCTTCCTAAAAATTTGAAGGGGCCGGGATGACGTTGGGGGTTCCCCCCCTGACGTCATTCCGCGTTGTTTTCCCATCGGTGAGCGGGCCCCGCCCCCAAATCGCTGACGGGAAAATTCTGGCCAAAGTAATTGCTTCATTTCTCTGCCATTTCTCTGTTCTCCACGATGAATTCTCCTGTCCCACCTGTAATGGGCCCACATTTGCCCGAGCTAATCTTGTCTTTTTCACGTACCTAAAGAAGCTTTTACAATCTACCTTTATTTTCCTCATTAGTTTGCATTCATATTCCTTTTTCTCTTTCTTTATCAGTTTCTTGGTCCTCCTTTGCTTGGTTCTGAATTGCTCCCAATCCTCGGGTTTACCACTTATTCTGGCAACCTTATAAGCCACTTCCTCTGATCTAATGCAACCTTCAATTTCTTTCATTAACCATGGTTGATTTATCTTTCCCTTTGGGTGTTTGTGCCTTATAGGAATGTATATCTGTTCATGAAGTATCTCTTTAAATACTAGCCATTGCCTGTCTACCGTCAAATCTTTCAGTGTATTTTCGCAATCCACCATAACCAACTTGCCCCCCCATACCTTCATAATTCCCTTTCTTTAGATTTAAGACCCTAGTTTCAGAATGAACTATAATCACATTCAAACTTAATGCAAAATTCTATCATATTCTGGTCACTGTCTAACAAAGGCTCATTTACAGCAAGGTTATTAATTAGCCCTTACTCATTGCACAACACTAAATGCAAAATAGCCCAATCCCTAGCAGGCTCCTCAACATACTGCTCCAGAAACCCATCTCATACATACTCCAGGAATTCGTCCTCCAGAGCATTAGTGCAGATTTGGTTAACCTGGTCTTTTGTATAAATTGAAGTCGCCTATTATTACTGCATTGGGCACATTACATGCATCTCTAATTTCCTGATTTATACCATGCCCAACATTAGCACTGATGTTTGCTGTCCCTTGCTGTTTCTTAGCTCAATCCAAACTGATTCTATATTTTGATCCTTCAATCTAAGATCCTCTCTTATTAATGTACTGATCTTGCCCCTTATTAATAGTGCCATCCCACCTCCTTTTCATTTTTGCCTTCCCCTCCTGAATGCTGAATATCCTTGGATATTCAGTTCCTAATCTTGGTCACCCTGTAGCTACGCCTCTGTAATGGCAAGTAAATCATACCCATTTCCCTCAATTGGTGCATTCATAGAAACATAGAAACTAGGCCATTCGAGCCTGCTCTGCCATTCAATATAATCATGGCTGTTCCTCTATCTCAACGCCACATTCCCACTTTCTCTCCATACCCTTTGATGCCCCTAATATTACTTTCTTTCTTGAATATACTCAGTGACCTGGCCTCCACAGCGTTCGTTGGTAGAGAATTCCGCAGGTTGACCATCCTCTGAGTAAAGAAATCTTTCCTCATTTCAGTCCTAAACGGCCTGCCCCATATCCTGAGACTGTGGCCCCTGGTCCTAGACTCCCCAACCAGGAAAAACATCCTCCCGTCAAATCATCAGACTTTTTGCAATTACCATGTGCATTCAGATAGGGTACCTTTAATTTTAAAACAAAAACAGAATTACCTGGAAAAACTCAGCAGGTCTGGCAGCATTGACGGAGAAGAAAAGAGTTGACGTTTTGAGTCCTCATGATCTGCTGAGTTTTTCCAGGTAATTCTGTTTTTGTTTTGGATTTCCAGCATCCGCAGTTTTTTGTTTTTATACCTTTAATTTTACTTTTTTAATATTCTCTATTCTGATCCTATTTGATGCTTTACCTGTCTTCTCTTTTTGCTTTCTACTTTTCTACTTCCTTTCACCAGTTTTGCTTCCTTGAATCTGAACACCCTCCCAGGTTCCCATCCCCCTGCCAAGCTAGTTCAAACCTTCCCCAACAGCACTAGCAAATCTCCCTGTGAGGATGTTAGTCCCGATTCTGCTAAGATGCAGCTTGTCCATCTTGTATAGGTCCCATCTGCCCCAGAACTGTCTCAATGCCTCAGAAATCTGAAGCCTTCCCTCCTACACCAGTTCTACAGCCGCATGTTCAATCTCTCAATTATCCTATTGCTATGCTCACTAGCACATGGAACTGGAAGTAATCCTGAGATTACTGTTTTAGACATCCTGCTTTTCAATCTCCTTCCCAGCTACTTGAAATCTGCGTCAGGGGCCTCATCACCATTCCTACCTAAGTCATTGGTCCCAACATGGACCACGAACTCTGGCGGTTCACCCTCCTCCAGAAGAATGTCCTGCAGCCGCACTTTGACATCCTTGACCCTAGCACCAGGGAGGCAACATACCATCCTGGAGTTACATCTATGGCTGCAGAAACACCTGTCTGTTCCCCTAACTAATGAGCCTCCTATCACTACTGCTCTTCTCCTCTTCTCCCTCCCCTCCTGTATAGCTGAGCCGCAAGTGGTGCCACAAATTTAGGTCTAACTGCATTCCTCTGAGAACCAACACCCTCACCAATATCCAAAATGATAAACCGATTAGTTAGTGGGACCTCAGGGGGGCTCCTGAAATATCTGCCTGGTTTTCTTAGATGGCCTGATAGTCACCTATTCTCTCTCTCTGCCTTCATGCTCCTAACCTGCAGTGTGACCACTTCTCTGAGCATGCTATCCACATATCTCTCAGCCTTGCAAATGCACCATAGTGACTCCAACCGGATTCCAAAACCAGAGCTCAAGTTTCTGCATCTGATGACACTTCCTGCTCATGTGGTCTTCTAGATTACCAGTAATACCCATGACTTCCCACATACTACAGGACACGCATTCCACGTGACCGAGCTCCCCTGCCATGTCTTAACTTTACTTCACTTATGTTAACTTTCTTTTACTTTGGTTTATTTATATTAATTTTATTTGGCATTAACCTAATAAACTGTACAACTATTGTTAAACCTTTCTAGTACTAATAAATCCAGCTAATACTTAATATGCTTTACAAATTGCAATAAACCTTACTTAAGGCATCTCTTTTCCCTGTGCACTGAATTCCCACATGAACCTAATTCGCTACTCACTCAGTCTCTGTCTCACTCAGACATAATCTCCTGTCTCCTCATGGTTCCATTATTGATCTTAGTGATGGCTCAGATATATGGCCAGAAGCTCCTCTTAGGGTCAAACATGACACCAAGAACCAAATTAAATCAAGCTTAATCCATACAGCATCAGTAACTTACCCACCTGGACCTTGTCTCTGCATTGCAAATTACACTCTTATCCTCAGTAAAACATATTCCCTGGCCATAGCCAATTGGTGTCTTCACTCTGTAGTGTTACCTTGTATTTGGTGATTTGGGTACCTGATGTGTGATGGAAATCCATTACCTTGCTTAAGGAGCTTCAAGTGAAGCAACTGAGAAATTAATACCGGGAGAAATTGTTCAACCAGAGTAACCACACAATTTACCAGCGCATGGCACTGGTAAGCGTTTTGCTTCCCAGTTGAATTCCTCCTACTGTACTAGGTGTGGCCAGCCCGCCTTCCACAAGGCACAAGTTAGGAGTCTGATGGAATGCTCTCTACTTGCCTGAATGAGTGCGCTCCAACCATACTTAAGAGGATTAACACCATCCAAGACAGCAAACACATCCATAAACAGTCACTCGCCCCATCACCACTGCACAGTGGCAGCAGTGTGTACTATCTACTGATGCATGCAGAAATTAAGGCTCTCTGGACAGCACCTTCCAAAACCATGAGCTCTACTGAGAAGGACCAGAACAGCAGGCGCATGGGAACATCATCACTAACTAGTTCCCTTCCAAGCCACACACCATCCTGACTTGGAACTATATTGATGTTCCTTTACTGTGACTCGTCAAAATCCTGGAATTCTCTCCCTTACAGCACTGTGAGTATACCTACACCGGATGGACTAAGTGGTTCATTGCTGTCCCTCAATTCAAGGGTGAAATCTGCTCAGATTCATGAGTTTCTGCCATTGGTCTTCATGCTCCTAGACTGGCTGATCTGACCCACAGATCTTTGGGCACATGGGACAGAATGCCCTGTGAGGTAGCGGAAACCGGAGTGCAGGATTTGCTTCCTTTACTTTCCTTCTCTGCTGCTGCTCTGCCTCTTTCAGACATTGGGACTCAAAGCGTGATGCAGCTCGAAGGACAAGTTGATGACATTCTGAGCGATTGGCAGCAAGCTTCTCCCGGTCATGAAGATGCCTCCAAAATTCAGACTGGGGTCAAACAAAGCTGTGTGACAGCCCCCACTCTATTTATAATCTGCCTGACAGTGGCTGTTCAGCTTACCGAAGATCAACTGCCCTCTGGTGTCAGCATTAAAAACTGTCTAGATGAAAAACTCTTTAATCTTAGTCACATCTGTGCCAAAACTAAACTGACCACCATAGATCTACATGGTCTACAGTTTGTGGATGACTGCAATGCCATTGCCCATTCTGCAGCAGATTCATAAACCACTCTTGATCCCTTCAATCCTGGACACAAGAAACTCAGCCTGTCCTTGACTGTTGCCAAAATGAAACTCATATATAAACCCAGAGCTGATCAGTCAATATTCCACTTCTCATATATGTTGAAGGGGAAACTCTAGAGTATGTTGAGTACTTCCCAGACCTTGGCAGCCACCCCTCTCAAAAGGCCACCATTGACGAGGAGATCCAACACCGGATCAGCTGAGCCAGCTCAGCCTTCTACAAACTACGGCAGTAGGTGTTTGACAACAAAGGCAAGTCAACAAGAGTCCAGGTGTACAGAACAGTTGTTATCAAAATGGCTCCTGTACTGCAGTGTGAGCTGGACTGTGTATCTGCGACACATGCAAGTGGGGGCTTGGGAATCCAGTTCAAAAAAGAGGTCCAAAATTGTTGGCCATTATTTCTTCTGATGTACACTCAAGCAATACCAGGGCAAAGGATCGGAGGAATGATGTGGTCCAGAGAGGTGGCACGGAATGGGGAAAATAGGGCAGAGGGTGTAGAGTTACAGAGATTGGAAGGCCATGAAAATATTCTAACAAAGGATGAGAATTTTAACCTGGAGCCCTTGGAGAATGAAAAGCAATACATGTCACTTATGGTTCTTTTTTTTATTCATTCATGGGATGTGGGCATCACTGATGAGACCAGCATTTATTACCTACCCCTGATTGCCCTGGTTCAGAGGGTATTTAAGAGTCAACCACATTGCTATGGGTCTGGAGTCACATGTAGGCCAGACCAGGTAAGGATGGCAGATTTCTCCCCTAAAGGGCATTAATGAACCAGATGGGTTTTTACAACAATTGGCAATGGTTTCATGGTCATCATTAGGCTTTAATTCCAGATTTTTTTTATTAAATTCAAATTTCACCATCAGTTATGATGGGATTCAAAACTTAGGCCCCAGAGCATTATCCTGGATTAATAATCCAATGAAAATACCATAATGACACTGGATCCCCTTAAAAGTTTTAACAATTTATCCATTGCCCTTCTCACAATATCGCTGAGTCAATGGCCTCCTGTTTCCAATGAAACAATTGTTCACTATTTACCTACTTCACAGAATCACAGAATTGTTACGGTGTAGGAGGCCATTCAGCCCATCGTGTCTGCACCAGATCTCTGAGCATTATAACTTAGTGCCAATCTCCTGCCTTTCCCCATAATCCTGCACATTGTTTCGATTCAAATAATCATCTAATGCCCTCTTGAATGCCTCAATTGAACCTGCCTCCACCACACCTCCAGGCAGTGCATTTCAAACCCTAACTACTCGCTATGTGAAAATGTTTTTTCTCACCTCGCATTTGCTGCTTTTGCAAAACACTTTAAAGTTATGCCATCTGGTTCTCGATCCGTTTATGAGTGGGAACAGTTTCTCCCTATTTACTCTGTCCAGACTCCTCATGATTTTGAAAACTTCTAGCAAGTCTCCTCTTAACCTTTTCCTCTCCAAGGGAAACAGTCCCAACTGCTCCAATCTTTCCTCATAACTGAAGTGTCTCATCCATGGAACCATTCTTGTAAACCTCTTCTGCACTCTCTCCAATGCGTTCACATCCTCCCTATAGCGTGGCACCCAGAACTGTACACAATACTCCAGCTGAGGCCTAACCAGTGTCTTATATAAGTTCATTCGTAACCTCCCTGATCTTGTACCCTATGCCCCTATTAATGAAGCCTAGAATACTGTATGCTTTAGAAACAACTCTCTCTACCTGTCTTGCCACCTTTAATGACTTATGTATATAGACACATAGGTCTCCCTGCTCCTGCACACCCTTTAGAATAGTATCCTTTATTTCATACTGTCTCTTCATGTTCTTTGTACCAAAGTGTATCACCTCACACTTCTCCACATTGGACTTCATCTGCCACCTATCTGCCCCCTCCATCAATGTATTAATGTCCTTTTGAAGTTCTACACTGTCCTCCTCACAGTTTACAATTCTCCCAAGTTTTGTGTCATCTTCAAACTTTGAAACTATCCCCTATGCACAAAGATCTAGATCATTTATATATATCAAGAAAAGCAAGGTCCCTATATCGGCCCCTGGGGAACTCCACTACAAATCTTCTTCTAGCACAAAAATTATCCATTAACCATTACACTCTGTTTCCTATCCCTCAGCCAATTTTATATCCTCATTGCTCCTGCCCCTTTTATTCCATCACACTTAACTTTCCTCACAAGCCTGTTGTGTGGCATTGTATTGAACACCTTTTGGAAGTCTATCTATATACCACATCAACGGCCTTACCCTCATCAACCATCTCTATTACCACTTCAGAAAACTCCAGCAGGTTAGTTAGACAGAATTTTCCTTTAACAAATCCATGCTGATTCTTTTGAATCAATCCACATTTTTCCATGTGACTATTAATTCTAAGCTGAATAATTGTTTCTAGAAGTTTCCCCAACACCGAAGTTAAACTGACTGGTTTTAATTGCAGAGCAGATCTTTACAACCTTTTTGAACAAGGGCGTAATGTTTACAATTATCCAGTCCTCCAGCACCTCTCCCGAATCCAGGGAACATTGAAAGATTATTGCCAGCGCCTCTGCAATTTCCACTCTCACTTCCTTCAATATTCTTGGATGCATCTCATCCGGTCCCAGTGCCTTATTGACTTTAAATACTGACAACCTATCCATTACCTCCTCCTTATCAATTTTAAACACTTCCAGTGAGTGAGTTTCCTTCTCTGCCACCATGACCTGGGCAGCATCTGCCTCGTAGGTAAAGACAGAGGCAAAGTATTCATTTATCACCTCAGACATGCCTCTTGCCTCTATGTGTAAATCCCCTTTTTGGTCCTTAATTAGCCCTACTCCTCCTTTTATCTCCTTTTACTATTAATGTGCTTATGAAATACTTTGGGATTTCCTTTCATATTAGCTGCCAGTCTTTTCTCATAATCCCTCTTTGCTTCTTGTATTTGCTTCCTCACATCCCTTCTGAACCTTCTGTATTCAGCTTGGTTCTCAATTGTATTTGCTACCTGACACCTGATATAAGCATATTTTTTCTTCTTTAGCTTAATTTCTATCCCCTTTGTCATCCAAGGAGCTCTGGATTTGTTTGTCCTACCCATTCCTTCCCTTTTGAGGAAACATACCTTGACTGTGCCCAAACCATAACAAAAACAGAATTACCTGGAAAAAGTCAGCAGGTCTGGCAGCATCGGCGGAGAAGAAAAGAGTTGACGTTTCCAGTCCTCATGACCCTTCGACAGAACTGTCGAAGGGTCAAGAGGACTCGAAACGTCAACTCTTTTCTTCTCCGCCGATGCTGCCAGACCTGCTGACTTTTTCCAGGTAATTCTGTTTTTGTTTTGGATTTCCAGCATCCGCAGTTTTTTTGTTTTTATCTCTGTGCCCAAACCATCTCCACTTTGAAGGTAGCCCATTGTTCAGCTACTGTTTTTCCCACCAACCTTTGGTTCAAGTCTATTTGGCCCAGCTCCACTCTTGCCCCATTGAAGTCTGCTCTCTATAATAATAAAAACAAAAAAACTGCGGATGCTGGAAATCCAAAACAAAAACAGAATTACCTGGAAAAACTCAGCAGGTCTGGCAGCATCGGCGGAGAAGAAAAGACTTGACGTTTCGAGTCCTCATGACCCTTCGACAGAACTTGCGTTCGAGTCCAAGAAAGAGTTGAAATATAAGCTGGTTTAAGGTGTGTGTGTGTGGGGGGCGGAGAGATAGAGAGACAAAGAGGTGGGGGGGGGGGGTGTGGTTGTAGGGGCAAACAAGCAGTGATAGAAGCAGATCATCAAAAGATGTCAACGACAATAGTACAATAGAACACATAGGTGTTAAAATTAAAGTTGGTGATATTATCTAAACGAATGTGCTAATTAAGAATGGATGGTAGGGCACTCAAGGTATAGCTCTAGTGGGGTTTTATTTTTATATAATGGAAATAGGTGGGAAAAGGAAAATCTTTATCATTTATTGGAAAAAAAAAGGGAAGGGGGAAACAGAAAGGGGGTGGGGATGGGGGAGGGAGCTTACGACCTAAAGTTGTTGAATTCAATATTCAGTCCGGAAGGCTGTAAAGTCCCTAGTTGGAAGATGAGGTGTTGTTCCTCCAGTTTGCGTTGGGCTTCACTGGAACAATGCAGCAAGCCAAGGACAGACATGTGGGCAAGAGAGCAGGGTGGAGTGTTGAAATGGCAAGCGACAGGGAGGTTTGGGTCATTCTTGCGGACAGACCGCAGGTGTTCTGCAAAGCGGTCGCCCAGTTTACGTTTGGTCTCTCCAATGTAGAGGAGACCACATTGGGAGCAACGAATGCAGTAGACTAAGTTGGGGGAAATGCAAGTGAAATGCTGCTTCACTTGAAAGGAGTGTTTGGGTCCTTGGACGGTGAGGAGAGAGGAAGTGAAGGGGCAGGTGTTGCATCTTTTGCGTGGGCATGGGGTGGTGCCATAGGAGGGGGTTGAGGAGTAGGGGGTGATGGAGGAGTGGACCAGGGTGTCCCAGAGGGAGCGATCCCTACGGAATGCCGATAAGGGGGGTGAAGGGAAGATGTGTTTGGTGGTGGCATCATGCTGGAGTTGGCGGAAATGGCGGAGGATGATCCTTTGAATGCGGAGGCTGGTGGGGTGATAAGTGAGGACAAGGGGGACACTATCATGTTTCTGGGAGGGAGGAGAAGACATGAGGGCGGATGCGCGGGAGATGGGCCGGACATGGTTGAGGGCCCTGTCAACGACCGTGGGTGGAAAACCTCGGTTAAGGAAGAAGGAGGACATGTCAGAGGAACTGTTTTTGAATGTAGCATCATCGGAACAGATGCGACGGAGGCAAAGGAACTGAGAGAATGGGATGGAGTCCTTACAGGAAGCGGGGTGTGAGGAGCTGTAGTCGAGATAGCTGTGGGAGTCGGTGGGTTTGTAATGGATATTGGTGGACAGTCTATCACCAGAGATTGAGACAGAGAGGTCAAGGAAGGGAAGGGAAGTGTCAGAGATGGACCACGTGAAAATGATGGAGGGGTGGAGATTGGAAGCAAAATTAATAAATTTTTCCAAGTCCTGACGAGAGCATGAAGCGGCACCGAAGTAATCATCGATGTACCGGAGAAAGAGTTGTGGAAGGGGGCCGGAGTAGGACTGCAACAAGGAATGTTCCACATACCCCATAAAGAGACAGGCATAGCTGGGGCCCATGCGGGTACCCATAGCCACACCTTTTATTTGGAGGAAGTGAGAGGAGTTGAAGGAGAAATTGTTCAGTGTGAGAACAAGTTCAGCCAGACGGAGGAGAGTAGTGGTGGATGGGGATTGTTCGGGCCTCTGTTCGAGGAAGAAGCTAAGGGCCCTCAGACCATCCTAGTGGGGGATGGAGGTGTAGAGGGATTGGACGTCCATGGTGAAGAGTAAGCGGTTGGGGCCAGGGAACTGGAAATTGTTGACGTGACGTAAGGTGTCAGAGGAATCACGGATGTAGGTGGGAAGGGACTGGACAAGGGGACAGAGAAGGGAGTCAAGATAACGAGAAATGAGTTCTGTGGGGCAGGAGCAAGCTGAGACGATCGGTCTACCGGGGCAGTTCTGTTTGTGGATTTTGGGTAGGAGATAAAAGCGGGCTGTCCGAGGTTGGGCGACTATCAGGTTGGAAGCTGTGGGAGGGAGATCCCCAGAGGAGATGAGGTCACTGACAGTCCTGGAAACAATGGCTTGATGTTCAGTGGTGGGGTCATGGTCCAGGGAGAGGTAGGAGGAAGTGTCTGCGAGTTGACGCTCAGCCTCCACGAGGTAGAGGTCAGTGCGCCAGACAACAACAGCACCACCCTTGTCAGCGGGTTTGATGACAAAGTCAGGGTTGGACCTGAGAGAATCGAGCGCAGTAAGTTCAGAGAGAGACATGCTTTCCATTTCCCTCCTAGTGTTTGACAAGGTGTTTACTAAAACCCGCTTTCACAGCCATATCTCCTTTCTCAGTGACTGTCTCCGTCTCCGACTTACCCACGTGGATTTCAACTGAAATTCCACCCCTCATGTTTCGAACCCACCCAGGATTACAGGTATCTCCGGGACATAAAACGTTTCTCGGACTGCTGTTCCCGTCACATTCTGAAATCCACACTCAGTGCCATGCGCCGCCATATGAACACACTCGACCTCTCCCTCCAGCAGCACCGCCGTACCCTTTTTCAAAGCTGCGTGTGCCCCCAGTTTCATTTTATGCTTCGGCTCATCCGACGCCTCAACAAGAAACTTTTTCTCTTTCTCTCAAGTGCTAAGGAACGCAAGCTGCAACAACTCATCGACACCAACACCCATCTAGGACCCTCCACCCCTGCCTGTTCCTCCGTCCCCACCCTTTCTTCCAATCCCAACCCCAGCCGTGTATTCACTATACCCCCTGACCTTCCCCTCTCCGATGCTGAACGTTCAGTGCTCAGCAAAGGACTTAGTTTCATACCCTTACGCCCTCACCTCAATGAATTTCAGGTTCGGCATGATACTGAACTCTTCTTCCGCCGTCTTCGTCTCTGGGCTCACTTCTTTGGGCAGGAGTCCTCTCCCAGTTCAATGGATCCTTTTACCCATCTCCAATATTCTCCCTCCACCTGGACCCCTCCCTCTGGATTCTAACCTTCTCTCGATCTTTTCATTGAGAACTGTCGGCGCGACATTAGTCGTCTCAATTTCTCTGCTCCTCTCACCCATTCTAACCTGTCTCTCTCTGAACTTACTGCACTCCATTCTCTCAGGTCCAACCCTGACTTTGTCATCAAACCCGCTGACAAGGGTGGTGCTGTTGTTGTCTGGCGCACTGACCTCTACCTCGCGGAGGCTGAGCGTCAACTCGCAGACACTTCCTCCTACCTCTCCCTGGACCATGACCCCACCACTGAACATCAAGCCATTGTTTCCAGGACTGTCAGTGACCTCATATCCTCTGGGGATCTCCCTCCCACAGCTTCCAACCTGATAGTCGCCAACCTCGGACAGCCCGCTTCTATCTCCTACCCAAAATCCACAAACAGAACTGCCCCGGTAGACCGATCGTCTCAGCTTGCTCCTGCCCCACAGAACTCATTTCTCGTTATCTTGACTCCCTTCTCTGTCCCCTTGTCCAGTCCCTTCCCACCTACATCCGTGATTCCTCTGACACCTTACGTCACGTCAACAATTTCCAGTTCCCTGGCCCCAACCGCTTACTCTTCACCATGGACGTCCAATCCCTCTACACCTCCATCCCCCACCAGGATGGTCTGAGGGCCCTTAGCTTCTTCCTCGAACAGAGGCCCGAACAATCCCTATCCACCACTACTCTCCTCCGTCTGGCTGAACTTGTTCTCACACTGAACAATTTCTCCTTCAACTCCTCTCACTTCCTCCAAATAAAAGGTGTGGCTATGGGTACCCGCATGGGCCCCAGCTATGCCTGTCTCTTTATGGGGTATGTGGAACATTCCTTGTTGCAGTCCTACTCCGGCCCCCTTCCACAACTCTTTCTCCGGTACATCGATGATTACTTCGGTGCCGCTTCATGCTCTCGTCAGGACTTGGAAAAATTTATTAATTTTGCTTCCAATCTCCACCCCTCCATCATTTTCACGTGGTCCATCTCTGACACTTCCCTTCCCTTCCTTGACCTCTCTGTCTCAATCTCTGGTGATAGACTGTCCACCAATATCCATTACAAACCCACCGACTCCCACAGCTATCTTGACTACAGCTCCTCACACCCCGCTTCCTGTAAGGACTCCATCCCATTCTCTCAGTTCCTTCGCCTCCGTCGCATCTGTTCCGATGATGCTACATTCAAAAACAGTTCCTCTGACATGTCCTCCTTCTTCCTTAACCGAGGTTTTCCACCCACGGTCGTTGACAGGGCCCTCAACCATGTCCGGCCCATCTCCCGCGCATCCGCCCTCATGCCTTCTCCTCCCTCCCAGAAACATGATAGTGTCCCCCTTGTCCTCACTTATCACCCCACCAGCCTCCGCATTCAAAGGATCATCCTCCGCCATTTCCGCCAACTCCAGCATGATGCCACCACCAAACACATCTTCCCTTCACCCCCCTTATCGGCATTCCGTAGGGATCGCTCCCTCCGGGACACCCTGGTCCACTTCTCCATCACCCCCTACTCCTCAACCCCCTCCTATGGCACCACCCCATGCCCACGCAAAAGATGCAACACCTGCCCCTTCACTTCCTCTCTTCTCACCGTCCAAGGACCCAAACACTCCTTTCAAGTGAAGCAGCATTTCACTTGCATTTCCCCCAACTTAGTCTACTGCATTCGTTGCTCCCAATGTGGTCTCCTCTACATTGGAGAGACCAAACGTAAACTGGGCGACCGCTTTGCAGAACACCTGCGGTCTGTCCGCAAGAATGACCCAAACCTCCCTGTCGCTTGCCATTTCAACACTCCACCCTGCTCTCTTGCCCACATGTCTGTCCTTGGCTTGCTGCATTGTTCCAGTGAAGCCCAACGCAAACTGGAGGAACAACACCTCATCTTCCAACTAGGGACTTTACAGCCTTCCGGACTGAATATTGAATTCAACAACTTTAGGTCGTAAGCTCCCTCCCCCATCCCCACCCCCTTTCTGTTTCCCCCTTCCCTTTTTTTTCCAATAAATGATAAAGATTTTCCTTTTCCCACCTATTTCCATTATATAAAAATAAAACCCCACTAGAGCTATACCTTGAGTGCCCTACCATCCATTCTTAATTAGCACATTCGTTTAGATATTATCACCAACTTTAATTTTAACACCTATGTGTTCTATTGTACTATTGTCGTTGACATCTTTTGATGATCTGCTTCTATCACTGCTTGTTTGCCCCTACAACCACACCCCCCCCACTCCACCTCTTTGTCTCTCTATCTCTCCGCCCCCCATACACACACCTTAAACCAGCTTATATTTCAACTCTTTCTTGGACTCGAACGCAAGTTCTGTCGAAGGGTCATGAGGACTCGAAACGTCAAGTCTTTTCTTCTCCGCCGATGCTGCCAGACCTGCTGAGTTTTTCCAGGTAATTCTGTTTTTGTTTTGAAGTCTGCTCTCTGCCAGTTGATTATTCTTACTCTGGATTGACCAATGTAATTTTCCACTGTCATCCTAAACCTTATGACACAATGAACACCCTGCCCACTAAATGTTCCCCCACTGTCACTTGGTCTACTTGGCCCACCTCATTCACAAGAAACAGGCCTAACAGTGCCTCCTTTCTTGTTGGACTGGGCACATATTGCTGTAGGAAATTCTCCTGAATACAATCTAGGAACGCTTGTCTCTCACTGCCCCTTACACTGCCACTATCCCAGACTATATACAGGTAATTAAAGTCCCCCATTATAACTACGCTATGACGTTTACATCTCTCTGTAATTTCCTTGCAGATTTGTTCCTCTATATCCTTCCCACTAGCTGATGGTCTACATATTACACCCAGCAACGTAATTGTACCCTTCTTATTCCTTAGCTCTAGCCAAATTGATTCTGTCCTTGAATCCTCTGACACATCCTCTTTCTTCAGTACTGCAATACTCTCCTTGGACAAAAATGCCACGCCTCCTCCTTTGTTCCCTTTCCTATATTTTCTGAACACCTTGTAACCAGGAATATTTAACACCCAGATCTGCCCTTCCTGAAGCCAGGTCTCTGTTATTGCCACAACATCATAACCACAAGGCAATCTGTGCCTGTAACTCCCCAATTTTATTAACTACATTCCGTACGTTCACATACATGCAATGTAACCCTGAGTTAGACTTCATTATTTGCTCCCTTACTCTGGCTCCATCTTTTAACTTACTAGTCTTCATTTTAGTGCTATCTACCTTGCCCAGCATTCTGTGCATCCTGGTATTACTTTTTAATATTCTCTCCTGGTTCCCACACCCCTGCTGAGTTAATTTAAACCCTCCCCAACAGCACTAGCAAAACTCTGTTCGGATGCAACCCGTCCAGCTTGTACATGTGCCATCTCCCCCAGAGCCAGTCCCAGTGTCCCAGGAATCTAAAGCCCTCCCTCCTACTTAAAACCTTAACACCTTTATTAAGTTCCCCCTCTCTGCTTAAGTGAAGCATCTTCAATCTTTCAATCCTTTCTCTCAATTATAAGCTCTCATTGGCTATATTCTAATGAAAATTTAGTGTTGCTCTTTCCATGATGTGCTGAATTATTAATAAAGGACCTGAAAAGTCCTTTAAAGAAAATACTTTAGCTTCTACTCTTTTTCGACTAAATTGACCTAACTTAAATTCCCAAGAGTATGTTTAAAATTTACACAGGGCAGGTTTTTCCGGTCGGCGAGCGGGGGCGGGGCCCACTCGCTGTCACGTAAAATAACGCGGGGATATGTCGGGCGTGCGTCCCAATGTCACCCCGTGTCATTTACATTTTCAGTTTGGCGGCCGTACAGCCGAATCGGCTGCGCACCCACCGAACTATCAACGGCCTATTGAGGCCATTAAAAAACTAATTAACATGATTTATGGTCCTGCCCGATCAACCTTAAGGCTGGCGGGCAGGCCAGGAGCCCAGACGGCCTTCGGAAAAAAACATAAAACCTCATCCACGGGTGCGATGAGGTTTCATGAGGGTAATTAAATTTTTATTAAATGTTTAAAAAAAAGTTTTGGACATGCCCCAACTCATGTGACAGTGACATGGCAGAGAATTTTTTCAATCACCTTTATGGAAACTTTTAAATCGGAGCTGATCTCCCCGAGGCAGCGCTTTGCCTCAGAGAGATTAGTGCACTCTTCTGATCGCATGTGTGAAAGAGCCCACTCCTGGCTGAGGGAAACCCACCCCACCCCTGCCCCTGCATGGAGCTTCCTGGCAGACATCGCGCTGGGTGGGCCTTAATTGGCCAGCCCACATTAAATGACGGCTCGCCCCCAGTTGGGGGCGCCAATCAAAAGCCCGCCCGCCCACGCCTGCTTTCGCACTTCCCCCCCCAACGGGGGGAAAATGTTACCCACAAACTCAAGGCACCATTATTAAGCACAGAAAAGCAATGCATCCACAATTTAGATGTTTTTATTCATTCACGGGATGTGGGCTTCGCTGGCTGGGCCAGCATTTATTGTCCATTCCTAATTGCCCTTGAGAAGGTGGTGGTGAGCTGCCTTCTTGAACCACTGCAGTCCATATGGTGTAGGTACACCCACAGTGCTGTTAGGAAGGGAGTTCCAGGATTTTGACCCAGCGACAGTGAAGGAACGGTGATATAGTTCCAAGTCAGGATGGTGTGTGACTTGTGGAATTTGCTGTTGGTGGTGTTCCCATTGCATCTGCTGCTCTTGTCCTTTTACATAGAGGTCACAGGTTTGGAAGGTGCTGTCGAAGGAGCCTTGGTGAGTTGCTGCTATGTATCTTGCAGGTGGTACCCACTGCTGCTACTGTGCAGGAAGGGGTGAATGTTTAAGGTGGTGGATGTGGTGCCGATCAAGTAGGCTGCTATGTCCTGGATGGTGTCAAGCTTGAGTGTTGTGGGAGATGCACTTATCCAGACAAGTGGAGCGTATTCCATCACACTTCTGATTTGTGCCTTGTAGATGGTGAACAGGCTTTGGGGAGTCAGGAGGTGAGTTACATGCTGCAGAATTTCCATCCTCTGATCTGCTCTTGTAGCCACAGTATTTATATGGCTGGTCCAGTCCAGTTTCTGGTCAATGATAACGCCCAGGATATTGGTAGTGGGGGATTTAGTGGTGGTAATTCAATTAAATGTCAACTGACAACCTTAACCATCCTCTTTTGTGCTAGGTAGGACTCCAACCATGGAGTTTTCTCCCGATTTCCATTGACTCCAGTTTCGCTCGGGCTCCTTGATGCCACTTAGTCAAATTCTGCCCTGATGTGAAGGGCAGTCACTCTCACCTCATCTCTTGAGTTCAGCTCTTTTGTTCATGTTTGTATCAAGGCTGTAACAATGTCAAGAGCTGAGTAGCCCTGGTGGAACCCAAACTGGGCATCAGTGCACAGGTTATTGCTGAGTAAGTGCCACTTGATAGCACTGTTGACGATAGCTTCCATCACTTTGCTGATGATCGGTAGCAGACTGATGGGGTTGTTATTGGCCAGGTTGGATTTGTCCTGCATTTTGTGGACAGGACACACATGGGCAATCTTCCACTTTGCTGGGTTAGATGTCAGTGTTGTAGCTGTACTGGAACAGACACTTTATGCAGAAAGACCATAGCAATGAGACTAGGGCATTCAGTCCTTTGAGCCTGCTTTGTAATTCAAGTAATTTATAGCTGGTCTGTACCTCAAGTCTATTTAACTGCCTTTGCTCCATATCCCCATATAATGAAGGTGTGGAATGGACCACTCAGGAAGGCGAAGAGCCAGATAATGTGAAAAAGTGTCATTGGAATGGAGAGTGTGAGGTGTTTGTTTTTGCAATCAGCCAAGGGTTTTCTTATCCTCCTATTCATACATCTGGATCCATTCATGTGTTGAACAGTCATATAAACTTGCATGAATAGCCTTGTTGTTGAATGTGTGACAGAGAAGGAATCCTTTCAGCAACATCCTCACTATTACAAATCTATGCCTATTCTGAATGGAGAGAAAGAACTTGCATCTATATAATGCCTTTCACAACCTCAGGATGTCCCGGGTCACATTACATGCAATGAGATACCTTTAAAAAGTAATCAGTGTTATCATGTAGGAAAACACAATAGCCAATCTACACACAAGGCCCCACAAACAGCAATGAGATAATGACCAAATCATAAAACAAAAACAGAATTACCTGGAAAAACTCAGCAGGTCTGGCAGCATCGGCGGAGAAGAAAAGACTTGACGTTTCGAGTCCTCATGACCCTTCGACAGAACTTGCGTTCGAGTCCAAGAAAGAGTTGAAATATAAGCTGGTTTAAGGTGTGTGTGTGGGGGGCGGAGAGATAGAGAGACAAAGAGGTGGAGGGGGGGGTGGGGGTGTGTGGTTGTAGGGGCAAACAAGCAGTGATAGAAGCAGATCATCAAAAGATGTCAACGACAGTAGTACAATGGAACACATAGGTGTTAAAATTAAAGTTGGTGATATTATCTAAACGAATGTGCTAATTAAGAATGGATGGTAGGGCACTCAAGGTATAGCTCTAGTGGGTTTTTTTATATATATAATGGAAATAGGTGGGAAAAGGAAAATCTTTATAATTTATTGGAAAAAAAAGGGAAGGGGGAAACGGAAAGGGGGTGGGGATGGGGGAGGGAGCTTACGACCTAAAGTTGTTGAATTCAATATTCAGTCCAGAAGGCTGTAAAGTCCCTAGTCGGAAGATGAGGTGTTGTTCCTCCAGTTTGTGTTGGGCTTCACTGGAACAATGCAGCAAACCAAGGACAGACATGTGGGCAAGAGAGCAGGGTGGAGTGTTGAAATGGCAAGCGACAGGGAGGTTTGGGTTATTCTTGCGGACAGACCGCAGGTGTTCTGCAAAGCGGTCGCCCAGTTTACGCTTGGTCTCTCCAATGTAGAGGAGACCACATTGGGAGCAACGGATGCAGTAGACTAAGTTGGGGGAAATGCAAGTGAAATGCTGCTTCACTTGAAAGGAGTGTTTGGGTCCTGGGACGGTGAGGAGAGAGGAAGTGAAGGGGCAGGTGTTGCATTTTTTGCGTGGGCATGGGGTGGTGCCATAGGAGGGGGTTGAGGAGTAGGGGGTGATGGAGGAGTGGACCAGGGTGTCCCGGAGGGAGCGATCCCTACGGAATGCCGATAAGGGGGGTGAAGGGAAGATGTGTTTGGTGGTGGCATCATGCTGGAGTTGGCGGAAATGGCGGAGGATGATCCTTTGAATGCGGAGGCTGGTGGGGTGATAAGTGAGGACAAGGGGGACCCTATCATGTTTCTGGGAGGGAGGAGAAGGCGTGAGGGCGGATGCGCGGGAGATGGGCCGGACACGGTTGAGGGCCCTGTCAACGACCGTGGGTGGAAAACCTCGGTTAAGGAAGAAGGAGGACATGTCAGAGGAACTGTTTTTGAATGTAGCATCATCGGAACAGATGCGACGGAGGCGAAGGAATTGAGAGAATGGGATGGAGTCCTTACAGGAAGCAGGGTGTGAGGAGCTGTAGTCGAGATAGCTGTGGGAGTCGGTGGGTTTGTAATGGATATTGGTGGACAGTCTATCACCAGAGATTGAGACAGAGAGGTCAAGGAAGGGAAGGGAAGTGTCAGAGATGGACCACGTGAAAATGATGGAGGGGTGGAGATTGGAAGCAAAATTAATAAATTTTTCCAAGTCCTGCCGAGAGCATGAAGCGGCACCGAAGCAATCATCGATGTACCGGAGAAAGAGTTGTGGAAGGGGGCCGGAGTAGGACTGCAACAAGGAATGTTCCACATACCCCATAAAGAGACAGGCATAGCTGGGGCCCATGCGGGTACCCATAGCCACACCTTTTATTTGGAGGAAGTGAGAGGAGTTGAAGGAGAAATTGTTCAGTGTGAGAACAAGTTCAGCCAGACGGAGGAGAGTAGTGGTGGATGGGGATTGTTCGGGCCTCTGTTCGAGGAAGAAGCTAAGGGCCCTCAGACCATCCTGGTGGGGGATGGAGGTGTAGAGGGATTGGACGTCCATGGTGAAGAGTAAGCGGTTGGGGCCAGGGAACTGGAAATTGTTGATGTGACGTAAGATGTCAGAGGAATCACGGATGTAGGTGGGAAGGGACTGGACAAGGGGAGAGAGAAGGGAGTCAAGATAACGAGAAATGAGTTCTGTGGGGCAGGAGCAAGCTGAGACGATTGGTCTACCGGGGCAGTTCTGTTTGTGGATTTTGGGTAGGAGATAGAAGCGGGCCGTCCGAGGTTGGGCGACTATCAGGTTGGAAGCTGTGGGAGGGAGATCCCCAGAGGAGATGAGGTCACTGACAGTCCTGGAAACAATGGCTTGATGTTCAGTGGTGGGGTCATGGTCCAGGGAGAGGTAGGAGGAAGTGTCTGCGAGTTGACGCTCAGCCTCCGCGAGGTAGAGGTCAGTGCGCCAGACAACAACAGCACCACCCTTGTCAGCGGGTTTGATGACAATGTCAGGGTTGGACCTGAGAGAATGGAGTGCAGCAAGTTCAGAGAGAGACAGGTTAGAATGGGTGAGAGGAGCAGAGAAATTGAGACGACTAATGTCGCGCCGACAGTTCTCAATGAAAAGATCGAGAGAAGGTAAGAATCCAGAGGGAGGGGTCCAGGTGGAGGGAGAATATTGGAGATGGGTAAAAGGATCCGTTGAACTGGGAGAGGACTCCTGCCCAAAGAAGTGAGCCCGGAGACGAAGACGGCGGAAGAAGAGTTCAGTATCATGCCGAGCCCGAAATTCATTGAGGTGAGGGCGTAAGGGTATGAAACTAAGTCCTTTGCTGAGCACTGAACGTTCAGCATCGGAGAGGGGAGGGTCAGGGGGTATAGTGAATACACGGCTGGGGTTGGGATTGGAAGAAAGGGTGGGGATGGAGGAACAGGCAGGGGTGGGGGGTCCTAGATGGGTGTTGGTGTCGATGAGTTGTTGTAGCTTGCGTTCCTTAGCACTTGAGAGAAAGAGAAAAAGTTTCTTGTTGAGGCGTCGGATGAGCCGAAGGATAAAATGAAACTGGGGGCACGTGCAGCTTTGAAAAAGGGTACGGCGGTGCTGCTGGAGGGAGAGGTCGAGTGTGTTCATATGGCGGCGCATGGCACTGAGTGTGGATTTCAGAATGTGACGGGAACAGCAGTCCGAGAAACGTTTTATGTCCCGGAGATACCTGTAATCCTGGGTGGGTTCGAAACATGAGGGGTGGAATTTCAGTTGAAATCCACGTGGGGTAAGTCGGAGACGGAGACAGTCACTGAGAAAGGAGATATGGCTGTGAAAGCGGGTTTTAGTAAACACCTTGTCAAACACTAGGAGGGAAATGGAAAGCAAAGAAGGTGAGCAAGACAACAGAGAGATACGGAAATCTTGTCGCAGAGAGGAACAGAACTTCTTCAAGGAGGTAGGCATTTCTTGAAGAGCAGTGGCAGTCAATTAAACACAGAGCTAAAAACAAAAAAAACTGCAGATGCTGGAAATCCAAAACAAAAACAGAATTACCTGGAAAAACTCAGCAGGTCTGGCAGTATCGGCGGAGAAGAAAAGAGTTGACGTTTCGAGTCCTCATGACCCTTCGACAGAACTTGCGTTCGAGTCCAAGAAAGAGTTGAAATATAAGCTGGTTTAAGGTGTGTGTGTGGGGGGTGGAGAGATAGAGAGACAAAGAGGTGGAGGGGGGGGGTGGGGGTGTGTGGTTGTAGGGACAAACAAGCAGTGATAGAAGCAGATCATCAAAAGATGTCAACGACAATAGTACAATAGAACACATAGGTGTTAAAATTAAAGTTGGTGATATTATCTAAACGAATGTGCTAATTAAGAATGGATGGTAGGGCACTCAAGGTATATCTCTAGTGGGTTTTTTTATATATATAATGGAAATAGGTGTTGTTCCTTAGTGATGTTGCTCGAGGAAATAAATATTGATCAGGACACCAGGAGAATACTCTCCTTCAAAATAGCAGCATGGAGCTATTTACTTCCAGGGGCAGACAGTGATAATGTCATTGGATGAGTAATCCAGAGGCTCAGGCTAATGCTGTGGGGACATCCACAGCAAGATAGCAAAGGGGAGATATTTTCTTGGTTGAAATGTGCAAGCTGCCATGTCCATAAACTAGAGAACTTGATGCCGACTCAGGTCATCCCTGGTTCAGGTAAACAGGTGTTTGCTCAACAAGTTTACATAACTGTGAAGATTAGTTTGCCCTCATGGGGTTAATTTGAGTAAAGCCTTTATGAATGACACTAGTTTGCATCAAGCCAGTATGTGACATGGTGCGATATGCCAGCTATCAATGTTGGGCATATATTTCCAATTGTGGGGGAGACTAGAACTAGGGCATACATTTTAAGAATAAGAGGTCACCCTTTTAAGACAGAGATGAGGAGAATTTTTTCCTCCCAGAGGGTCCTTAGTCTGTGGAGTTCTCTTCCCCAGAGAGCAGCAGAGGCTGGGCCACTGAATATATCCAAGGCCTAGTTAGGCAGATATTTGGTAGACAAGGCAGTCAAAGGTTATGGCAGGGAGCAGACAGGAAAGTGGAATTGAAACCACAAGCAGATCAGCTATGATCTCATTGACTGGTGGAGCAGACTTGAAGAGCCAAATAGCCTACTCCTGCTCTTAAGTCCTGTGTTCCTATGGCATGGGTTCAAATCCCATCACGGCATCTGGTGGAATTGTTGCAAAATCCCATCTGGTTCACAAATGTACTTTAGGGAAGCAAATCTGCCATCCTTACCTGGTCTAGTCTACAGGTGACTCCAGACCCACAGAAGTGTGGTTGACTCCCATCTGCCCACTGAAACAGCCAAGCAAGCCATTCAGTTCAAGAGCAGTTAGGGATGGGTGACAAATGCTGGCCTTTCCCATGTCCCGTGAAAAAAAACAAAAAGAAAAGCATGGCCCTGAGGAGATGGTTCAAGCCTCAGCTGCACGTCACATTTGAAAGACAGCATTTTTGCATTGCAGCACTCCCTCTGTACTATACTGGAGAGTTAGCCTAGATTTATTTTCAGGTGCCTGCAACAGGATTTGAACTCACAATCTACTGACGCAGAGGCAAGAGTGCTGCCCACTCAACTATCACTTACATAGTAAGGTAGGTAATTTGCTGTAGGTTGAGAATTGGTTCCAGGAACTGCCATAGAGTGGTCTCAATTCCAAGAGGGCAGTCGACTTTCCAAAGGACCCAACTGAAGGAAGGTCCCAAATCTATTTCTTTAATGCCCACACTTTTTGAGGGTACATGACAACAACAATGTCTGGTCTTTAGGAATTCCATGCAGTTTGACCTACACAGTTTGCCTCTAAAAGACATTACCCAATTTCATTTTGTTACAAAAGGTTACTCCTTCTTAAATATACTTTATGACCATGCCCTTTCAAATTCATGGATTGAGGATTTTTGTTAACTACTTCATGACTTCAGGGAGAGCTGAAACAAAAGAATTCACACACCATAATCAAGGGTGTCAAATTAAAGTAAATAAAGAATAAAAGTGCTATATAAAATTTGGTGCAGGTATCCTGTAAAATGAGTAACAGATGAAAGAGTCAATTGCTTCTCCATATAGCAACCAACAATGGAAATAATTAAAGAATGAGGGACTTCTGTTACATGGATAGATTGGAAAAGTTTGGCTCTTCTGCTTAGAGAACAGAAGATTGAGATGAAAGTTGATAGAGGTGTTCAAAATCATGAGTGTGCTATACAGAGTAGTTAGAGAGAAACTATTCCCATTGGTGGAAGGGTCAAGAACCAAAGGAGGTGGATTTAGGATGAATGGAAGAAGAACCAAGGTGACATAAGGAAAGGCTTTTTTTTGGCAGAGTGTTCAGAATCTGGAATACACTGGCTGGTTCACCAATGAGAGAAATTAACAGCCTATACATATACACAACTTCAGGTGATTAAAAATCAAGTCTTTGAGATGCTCTCCCCTTATATGTCTAGATCAGCGTAGCTCTACTACTTGGGATTACTCAACAGGATTGACAGGATTTGGAACTGCAGCATGAGATACATCATTAAAAAGTGGTGTTTCTGGGTTTGGCAATTCTACAGAGATATCGGGCATGTCGATTCCAGGTCGATCTGTCACCTTAGGAATTGACGGTTCGACGTTAATCACAGGTGGAATAGTTGGTTATTGGAATACCCCTCTAGCATGAATATGATCTACGTACTTATGAAAGATTCTATCTTCCACTTGCACTTGGAAAGATAATGGACCATTCCCTGAGACAATGGCTCTAGGAACCCAACAAGGCCTACTTCCGAAATTTCACATGAATACCACCTAAACTGAATGTGCTTGCTTTGCTATGTATATCATAAGAATATAAGAAACAGGAACAGGAGTAGACCATTTGGAACCTCGAGCCTGCTCCGCCATTCAATAAGATCATGGATGATCTTTTTGTATTTTGATTTCCACATTCCCATCTACTCCCAATAACCTTTGATTCCCTTGCCTAACAAGAATCTATCTATTTCTGCCTTAAAAATAATCAATAACCCCACCTCCACCACCTTCTGAGGCAGAGAGTTCCAAAGTCACACAACCCTCTGAGAGAAAAAAATTCTTCTCATCTCTGTCCTAAAAGGGCATCCCCTAATTTTAAAACAGTGCCCCCTAGTTCTGGACTCTCTCACAAGAGAAAACATCCGTTTGACGTCCACCTTGTCAAGGCCATTCAGGATCTTGTACACTTCAATCAAATCACCCCTCACTCTTCTAAACTCCAATGGAAACAAGCCCAGCCTGTCCAACCTTTCCTCATAAGACAACCCACTCATTCCACATATCAATCTAGTAAACCTTCTTTGAACCGCCTCTAATACATTTACAACCTTCCTTAAATAATCAGACCAAAACTGCACACAGCACTTGAGGTGCAGTCTCACCAATGCCCTGTATAACTGAAGCTTAAAATCCTTACTTTTATGTTCAATCCTCTCGTAATAAAGGATAGCATTCCATTAGCCTTCTTAATTACTTGCTGTACCTGCATACTAACTTTTTGTGACTCATGTACTAGAACACCTAGATCCCTCTGCACCTCTGAATTATGCAGCCATTCTCCATTGAAGTAATACTCTGCTTTTTTGTCTTTCCTGCCAAAGTGAACAACTTCACATTTTCCCACATTAAACTCCATTTGCCAGATCTTTGCTCACTCAGTCAACCTATCTATATCCACCTATAACCTCCTCATGTCCTATTCACGACATACTTTCTTATCTATCTTTGTGTCATCTGTAAATTTAGCTACCGTGTTTTCACTCCCCTCATCTAAGTCATTGATGTAAATCGTAAAAAGTTGAAATAAAATATCATGGTTCAAGCAAAAAACTGCAGATGCTGGAGATCCAAAACAAAAACTCAACAGGTCTGGCAGCATCTGTGGAGAGGAATACAGTTAATGTGACCTTGAAGGGTCATTCGGACTTGAAACGTTAACTGTGCTCCTCTCCGCAGATGCTGCCAGACCTGCTGAGTTTTTCCAGGTATTTTTGTTTTTGTTTTGTTATCGTGGTTCAATTTTTGATTACTCTGACTCCACTCCACCTTCCCCTCTAAATTTGGAAACTCCAGATTTAACTGTGTACATAGGCAGTATTTCATCAATAATTCAGACGGTGTTGAACCTGTAGTCGAATGTGGTGTTGTTGTACAATAACTGAGATGAAAGTGGAAAAGTCATATCAGACTTGAAAGTCTGTACAGCACTCTCAGCTAAACCATTAGATGAGGGATGGAAAGGGGCTGTTTTAATATGTCTGATTCCAGTCAGATTCATGATTCTCTGAACTTTGTGCTGGCAAAGGCTGTACCATTATCAGAAATGATGATTTCAGGTAGGCCATGTATACTAAAACAGTGATGTAGCTTCTCGATAGTTATGCTTGATGTTGGCGATTTGATTTCGTATACATCCATCCATTTAGAATGTGCATCTACAATCAACAAAAACATGGTACCCAGGAATGGTCCTACATAATTGATATGTAGTCTAACCCAGGGTCGATCAGGCCACTCCCACAGATGTAGTGTAGCTGAAACAGGCAATTTCTGTTGTTGCTAACAATAGAGACAGTGCTTGATCCTGCTTTCGATGTCACTGTCAATGCCTGGCCACCAGATATAGCTTCGCACGAGCATCTTCATCTTCAATATGCCTGGATGTCCACAGTGAAGCTCTGTCAAGAGTGGCTCTCTTCCTTGAGAAGGAACAACAACACTTGATCCCCACAACAAAATTCCATCTTGACACCTTAACTCTCTGTTTCTGGCATGGAACGGCCTTATCCCCAACTCTTCAGATACAGGTGAATTTGACTATTCTTGCAAATCAAAGTCTCTGACTTTCAACAAGATTGGATCTCTGTTTGTCTAATTTCTAATTTGCTTCACACACACAGGTGAAGAATCCAAGAAATTCGGTAAGAGCACAACTTCTTGTGGAACAGGAGCATCTACAATGCTATCTGGTAACGGGAGACGACTGACTGTATCTGAATGTGTAAGCCAGGGCGGTACATAAAAGTATACTCATATGCAGATAATATCAAAGACTGATTTTGTATTCTTGCTGATGCTATTGGTGGAATGGCCTTATCCTCATTGAATAAACCCATTAATGTTTTATGATCCAACTCAATGGTGAAACGTCATCCATTTTGGTACTGGTGGAATTTCTTCACTCCAAATACCACCGATAGACATTCCTTTTCTAGCTGGGAATAACCCTTCTTGGCTGTGGAGAGGGTTCTAAAGACATAGGCACTGGGACTTTCTGATCCATTTTCCATTCAATGTGATAACACGACTCCTACATCATAAGGAGAGGCATCACAATTCAATTCTTTTGATGGGTCGTAGTGTACCAATAAACATGACAAATGCAACAGTTTCTTTACTTTCACAAAGGCTTCTTCCTGTTCTGAATTCCACAGCCAATGGTGATATGTTTTAACGAATGTAATGGTGCCAACACAGCTGATAAGCTAGACAAGAAGCAGCAATAGTAGTTGACCATACCCTGGAAGACTTGAGTTTGGTTACATTGGATGGTGGCGGCACATCTTTTATTGCCCGATCTTTCCTTTCTACCAAATACATGGCGTCCACCCTGTGACCTAGGTAAAAATCTTCTGGCATACGCTGGCTTCCATGAACCTTCGTAGTGCCTCCTCCAAGTTGGCCAAATGTTTGGTCTTGGCTGGCCCTGCGATCAGAATATCATCTAGGTAAACTACTACTCAGGGAAGTCCTTGCAAAAGACTCTCCGTTGTTCTCTGGAAGATAGTGCATGCAGACGATACTCCAAAGGGTAAGTGAGTGTACAGGTAAAGACCCTTGTGTGTGTTAATAGTCACATATTCTCTCAACATGCTATCCTGTTTTAATTATTGGTAGGCATGGCTCATATACAATTTTGTACAGGACTTGCCTCTAGCCAGCTTTATGTATAAGTCATCTATCCTTGGAATGGGGTACTTGTCTCGTTTTATTGCCTAATTTCCGGTCAATGTATAGTCCCCAAAATGCATATGGTTTGGTCAGGTTTAACCACTGGAACTATGGGAGTTTCCCACACTGAAAATTGGACTGGTTGGAGGATGCGCAGCTTTTCTAACCGGCATAGTTCTGCATCTATCTTCTCCTTCAATGCACAAGGCACAGGTCTGACTTAAAGAAACATGGTGTCACATATATTTTTGCTTGTAAACCTTTTAACTTTCCTAATTCGTCCTGAAATACACTGTCGTATTTCCTTAGCAGTTCAGGAACTCCTCCTGTTTTCAAGTGAAATATCTCAGACCAGTCAAACTTGATCTTCTGTAACCAGTCTCAGCCTAAAAGACTGGGTCCTACTCCTTTCACTATTATCACAGGCTGTCTGTTGCCTATAAGACACGGTTACTGTGGCAATGCCCTTTACTTGAATAGATTCTCCAGTGTATGTCTTTAATTTGGCGTTTTCCTGTTCCATGTTTAGTGGCTGCCTACCTTCATTAAGGTATTTGAATGTGTGCTCTCCGACCACTGTAGTTGAGGCTCCTGTATCCACCTCCATTATTAGTGGCTTCTCATTCACTTGAATTGTGACAGTGATGGGTTCGGTTTTTACAGCGGTGACATTATACGGGGAATAAATGTCGATATCAGCAGCTTCAGGCTCTGCTGTATTCTTTAATTCAATCATGTTGGTATGCTGCTTTATGGGCCCTGTTTCAACTTCGCCCAGCATTGCCTTACTACGTGACCTTTCTTATGGCAGTAATGGCATTCTGCTTCTTAGTGGTTACAGGTGTCCGGTGCGTGGTCACCTCCACGTCTGTGACAAATTAACCTTGGAGTTGCTGCTGAAGTGTTTCTATTCGGCCTTTTCATGTTTTTAACAGCAGACATTGCACCTTGCTTCGATGCTGTGGCCTCCAAGGGCACCTCTGCCATGCGCGGCAGTAGGTTCCCACCCCACATGAAGAACGGCGCCATGTTCTATGTGTTGCAAAGCCTGCAAGTCTTTCGCAGCACTTCCTATGGTGAGGGAGATTTCTAGGGTGGGCTTAAAGTCAATGTCGACCTTGGCAAATAAACGGCTCTGTATGGCATCATCCTGAATGCCACAAAATAATCGGCCCCACTGAGGAGATGCAAATGTTGCTAGACTATCAACACTGATGAGCTTCCCTCACTCAGTGGTGTTCTTTGAGGAAGAAGGGTTAGAAACGTTTACATCACACACTTCAAATAAAGATTTAAGCACATCCCCCTGACATCACACAAGGGGTGTGGAGGTTAGTTTAGCTGAGGTTGCCATCACAGGAATCCTCTTATTTTGAGGTTTAGCCATCCTCCCACTCAGTGGTAATGTCCCACTGTGAGATTAACAGGAATGTGAAACTCACAGTGGGACACTGTCACTGAGTTGGAGGATGGTTAAACCTTGAATTAACAGGATTCCAAAGTGCAAAATCACAACACCTTCAGCTGGCAGGAACATTCACATATCCATCAAATGTATTAACAAAAGTGCAATTTATTTACATGTCTAGCACACCCATGACCCAAGTGACATCAATTTTTCTTAACTTTCCTAAGTCTCCTGCTCTGTCTGGGTGCAGCCCCGACATCCGCAGCAGAGCTGGAGGCAGCCTGCTGACTGCTACATCCTGATGTCCGTGATGAACTTGGTGGACATCCTCTGGTGGCCCAAGGCCTGGAGGGCCCCGGCCTGATATGGCTCACCTGCTCAGGGGCAGAAATGCCCTTGGAGGCCTGAGCAGCTGGAGTGGAAGGGGTCACAGGCAGAGGGGACTGTGAGTGGGTGCACACCCTTGGAGTGTCCTGAGAGGAGGCTCCCGGGGGCGCCTGGCTGATGCCCATCCTCCCTGTGGGTGCTCGAGGTCCCTGCCCTGACTCTTGCCAGACATGGTGCAACCGGAGGGAGGTCAAGGTGCCTCGCCCCCATGTCACCGACAACCTGAAGGTGACATCCGGGGTGTTTGGCCATGGAGTGCAGGGCCGAGAGCAAATCCGGCAAGACCTGCTGGACCAAGATCTCCCTGGGGGTTGCCAGCCTTCCCATAGTGACTTTGAGGCGCTCGCCAGAACGCAGTCAGACTCCTCCATCATTTGCTCTAGTCTGCTGAGTGACTGCCAAATCTCTGCCTGATGTTCTGCTGCCTTTCATTGCATCTCCAGCACTGATTTGGTGACTGCTTCCAGAGACTTATCATCTGACTTGGGTGGCTGATCTCCAGCAGCCCTCCGAGTGCCGGAGACTTGGGTTGTCCCTGCCTATGACTGCTGTGGGGCTGTGTCAGTAAGGTGTTCCCAGAAAGTTAGCCCAAGTCATATATAGCTGTGCCCCACCCACGTGTGTGTCTCTGAGCTGGTGGAGGTGGGTGTGAATGCCGTGATGGTTCTCCTGGAGCTTTGTCCTCGGATGAGGTCTGAAGCCTTGCACTGGTGGTGCTGGAATGACTTGGAGGCCTCGAACTGTTGGTGCGTGGGACATTGAAAGTAGAGTTTTAGTTAATGAGCATGAGCTAGATAAGAAACAAAAACAGAATTACCTGGAAAAACTCAGCAGGTCTGGCAGCATTGGCGGAGAAGAAAAGAGTTGACGTTTCGAGTCCTCATGACCCTTCAACAGAACTAGACAGAGCTAGATAAGACTGCATTTGACTCACTGTGAATGTCAGGATTTAATGAAGTGATGAAGCTGTGATCCATACTAGGTTGGTCGGAAAGGCCGGTCTCCCCTTCCCCACAGGAATGATCCCTGATGTCCCCAGCCAGCTCGGCTGCAGCCTCCTCAAACTCAGTGAGGGCAATGATGTCAGCCGTCCCTCCCCTGGTCTGTGATCTCTAGCTAGCTTGACCTGTATGAAGAAGAAAGGGATGTGATGAGAAAGGACGGAGCAGAGATTGGGTGAGATGCATGTCTCCTGTGTGTGGTGAGCCCTCCCCAGAAGGGCCAGAGAATGGAGTGTGAGCAAAATGACGGATGGGATTGTAGTGATGTGAAAGTCATGGTGAGAGTATGAATGTTGATATGTGTCCCCGCTAATGGTTGTGTGAGACTCCTGAAGAGAGTAGCCATTTGAGTGCATGGTGCCTTGATGTGAATTTAATATTGGAAGGATTTGAAGGATGACTTACCCTGGTGGAGCGGATGAGATCATTCATCCTCTCCCTGCACTGGGATGTACTTTGGGTGTGGTTGCCAGGCACGCTGACATGATCCACGATGGTCTCCCAGGCCAGAGAGGTAAGGCTACTGTGCTTGCTGCAGCCATCCCTGAGATACAGGACTTGCCTGTGTGCCTGCACCCCTCTAACCAAGGCCTGGCAGACCTGGTGCATGAAGCGGAGTGATGCCTTCCTGTTTAGGCTCTCGGCCTTCCTCTTCTGGCTGCCAGAAATCTCTAGTGAGATTGTGTTTTGGACTGGCATTTAAATTTGCCACCAGAACTTCGAACCCACCAGCTGAAGGTGGGCAGATGAATCAGCTCCCAACCCGCCAAGTCATTTGGATCGATAATTAATGAGGCTCCAAGCGCAGAATCGGGTGCAAATTGCAACCATTATGGAGAGTGGGCTGGGCGCTGCCAAAACAGCCTGACACCACATTTATGTTTCATTATGGGAAAATTCCACCCACTGAATGCCTTCTGAGACAACCCAACAATAACAGACTATTAACTCAGCTTCAAGCAGCTAGAACTATATTGACCCAGGTTGCCAGCCTGGATCAGTCACACTCTTGCATCTGACACAGAATGTCATTGCTCTAGCTCCACACCAGGGTCTTAAGCACATAATCGAGGGCAAGGCATCAGTACTGAGGGAGTGAGGTGCTGTCAGAGGTGCATTTTCTTCAGATGAGGTTCTTAAAACTCACCTCTGACCAAGCTTAAACCCTTGCATGCTGGATATGGGAATGCCCCTGATTTCCTGGGTTAAAAAAACATCATAATCCTTTTGCCTCATGTTACTAAATGGTTAATGATGCTCTCATAACACTTCTTACCTGTTTTAAGAATCAGCTGCACTAATTTATGCAAACATTAGCTTGGTTTATGACAGCACGCTAGGCTTGCAGGTTGAATCTTGTGAGCTCAAGCCCTCTCCAGGACCTCAGCACATCTTTAGGCTGCTCCTGAGGGATTGCTGCTGTTTGTGTGAGGTGGAATCTTTCAAATGAGGCATTAAGCTATATCTCACTCATCTTTTATTTTACCTTCTTCAATTCTCTCATTTTGCCACTTAACAGTGTAGGGGGTGGTGGTATGTGTCAGCTTCACCTCTGACTTCTGAGCGGTCCAAATCACTCCCACTCCCTGGGTTCTAGACCTTGGACTTATTTGGGGGTTGTGACAAAGTGCAGCAGACAACTGGTTTTGGTGCAAGAAAAAAAAACTGGGTTTATTGAAGTCACAAATGAACTTATAACATTAGGATTACACTGAGATTATACAGACCTATAAAGTACACTTAGTTAAGAATGGGGAACACACGGCATAACGAGGGAAAATCGCGCCAGTAATCCCCTTACCCTTGTCCCACCCACAAAGCCTAACTAAATTGAACCAGGAGAGGTCAGGGATCATGCTCACCAACCAGGGTCCCTTGACAATTCGAAATCCAGCCAGGTAAGCTGGTTGCAGTTTTGGGGTACTCTGTTTGTGTCTTCTGGGGCCTGCCGTCCCCACGTGGTCCTGGTCTGTGGAATCTGCGAAGGTTCTTCAGTTGGGTGGAGGGCATGGTTGTGGGTGATCGATCTTCATGGAGTGCTGCGATTGCGGCCTTGTTGTCTTCGGTTGAGCCTGCGGCCTTGTTTTCTTCAGTTGAGCCTGCCACCCCGTGCCCCTCACCGTGATGTTGCCTGCGGGCCTGCAAACCTCCAGATCTCCTTCCTCCGCTTGGCTCAGCTCCCTGCTTAAAACTCTGCAAAACTGCTCACCCTCCTGTGTTCACTCCCCCTTCATAATTGGTGGCCCAGTTATATTCTTTTTTTCAAATTTCTTACCTGAAACCCAAATCAAGGTTAGTTCTTTATCTGATTTGGGCTTCTTCAGGTGATTGTTGTCTCGTTGTTTTTAATGGGCTCATATGATGTTTATTGTTGTCTTCCTGTCCCCATAACTAGTCTTGAACTGAAAGCCATTGTATGTGTGGGATATTGATTCGTTCGCATAATTGCATTGATTGCAGCCTTCCTGCCGTAGTAGTTAGTAGTGATTATTTATGCAAGATTTTGATGGGCTTTAGTTTCATGTAAGATGAAGTCTTTCTCTGGATTGATTGTTTTAAAGAGAAGAATGCATATTCTGTCTCCTCTCGTCCTAGCCTCCTGTCTGCAGGGTTCTACACTTAACACAGCAGTTGGATCCTCTGCCATAAAAGTCCAAAAGTCATATCCTTGTTGATGATATGAAAAATGTGGGAATTTTGAGAACCCTTCAACAGTATTTGCCACTTTCAGCCCAATCTCCCTGATCTGTCCTTTGCGATGTACTTATTTTTCTCTACAGCCATCTGCTCCTTCCCCATTTTATATTGCTAGCAGACATCAGATGCTGCAGTACCATTAGCACCTCCTCACACTCTATGCATAAAATAAGCAGAAATGGCTCGGGTGCTGCATTGTACATTACCCCACTTTAGCGAGGGAGGCCAACGCATTTATAAAATTAATTCTTGGAATGTGGGAGTTGCTGGCAAGACTACCATTTTATTTATTATATTCATCCATGGGATGTGGGCTTGGTCAGCATTTATTGCCCATCCCAAATTGCCTTTGCTCAGAAGGCATTTAAGAGTCAACTACATTTCTGTGGGTCTGGAGGCCAGGCCAGATAAGGATTTCCTTCCCTCAAGGGCATTAGTGAACGAGATGGGTTTTTAATGATAATCGACAATGGTTTCCTGGTCCCCCTTAGACTTTTTTAACTCCAGATTTTTATTGAATTCAAATTCCACCATCTACCATTCAAACCCAGGTCCCAAGAGCATTACCCTGGGTCTCTGGATTACTAATCCGGTGACAATACCACTAGGCCACTGCCTCTACCTAGTTGTAATTGAATGGTTTGCTGGGCCACATCAGGAAGCAGTTAAGAGCCAGTCATATTGCTGTGGAACTGGGGTTACACATAGGCTGGGTGAGGATGGCATGTTTCCTTCCCTAACAGATTGGGTTTTTTTCTACAAGACTCTGACAACTTCACTTGTACTGATCTCAACTTTTTTTTTTTAAGTTTCAGGTGTTTTTTAAAAACTCAATTTAAATGATCAAACTGGCATGGTGGGATTTAAACTCTTATCCACCGGATTACTAGTCCACACATCTAGATTGTTGGATTACATAAGAACATAAGAAATAGGACCAGGAGTAGACCATTTGGCCCCTCAAGCCTGCCCCGCCACTCAATAAGATCACGGCTGATCTGCCCCAGGCCTCATTTCCTCTTTCGTGCCAGCTCCTCATCGCCTTCACCTTCCCAATATTTCAAAAATCTATCTATCCCCTCTTTAAATACTTTCAGTGATCTAGCCTCCACAGCTCTCTGAGATACAGAATTCCAGACATTCACTACCCTAGAGAGAAGAAATTCCTTCACATCTCAGTGTTAAATGGATGCCCCCTTATTCTGTAACTATGTCCCCTAGTTTTAGATTCCCCCACTAATGGAAACATCTTCTCAACATCTACCTTGTCAAGCCCCCCTCAGGATTTTTACATTTCTTCTAAACTCTAATGAATAAAGGCCTAACCTGTTTAGCCATTCTTGACAAGTCAGCCCCTTCATCCCAGGAATCAGCCTAGTGAATCTCTTTTGAACTGCCTCCAATGCCAGTAAATCCTTTCTTAAATACGGGGATCAAAACTGTACACAATACTCCAGTTGCGGCCTCACCAACACCCTGTACAGTTGTAACAAGACTTCCCTATTTTTTAAACTCCAACCCCCTATCAATACAGGCCAAAATTCCATTTGCCTTCTTAATCACTTACTGTACCTGCATGCTAACTTTTTGTGTTCCATGCACATGAATACCCAGCTCCCTCTGGGCTGCACTTTTTTGGAGTCTCTCTCCATTTGAAAAATAGCCTGCCTTCTGATTCTTCCTACCAAAGTGCATGGCCTCACACCTTCCTACAATAACAGAAGCTCAACGCAAACTGGAGGAACAGCACCTCATCTTCCGACTAGGCCCTTTACAGCCTTCCGGACTGAATATTGAGATCAGCAACTTTAGATCTTGAACTCCCTCCTCCATCCCCACCCCCTTTCCGTTTCTTCCCCCTCCCTTTTGTTTTTTCCAATAATTTATATAGATTATTCTTTTCCCAGCTATTTCCATTATTTTTAAATCTATACCTTTTATGCCCTTTTAGTCTTATTTCACCCCACCCCCACTAGAGCTATCTGTACCTTGCGTGTCCTGCTATCCATTCTTATTTAGCACATTCTTTTAGATAATATCACCACCTTCAACACCTCTTTGTTCTTTTGTCTGTGACATATTTTGGCTATCAGCTCCTATCACTGCTTGCTTGTCCCTACAACCACCCCCCCAATTTCTCCCTCCACCACCCCCCCCCCCCACCCCCACCACCTTAAACCAGCTTATATTTCACCCCTCTCCTATTTTTAAGTAGTTCTGTTGAAGGGTCATGAGGACTCGAAACGTCAACTTTGTTCTTCTCCACCGATGCTGCCAGACATGCTGAGTTTTTCCAGATATTTATGTTTTTGTTTTGGATTTCCAGCATCCGCAGTTTTTTGTTTCTGACCTCTTTGCTCCTGTGCCCGCTCCCCGCGCTGCAATTTTCAATGACTATTTAATGTCGCTATAAGAAAGCAGAAATTAAAATGAACCCTGAGTACCAGTGTCAGTGAAAGCACCTAAGAGGAGATCCAGCAAACGCCACAACATCAGTGTTGCATCCTCAGTGAGCCGAGTGATCTGCATTAGACAGGTAATGTTCCTGCTATCAATAATTCACCAGCATTAGCTCATCATTTAGAAGAAATACATTATTAATGAGTCCAAACAATCTCATTAAACTTTCAGTGCACATCAAAGCTTAACCTGCACTTTGATTATCTGAAAGTAAACAGCACCACTACGGCCATCAGTAAGCATCATAATATCATTAGAATCCTGCTCTGATGCCCTGAAGAGGCATCAACCAGCTAATGAAATGATCACAAGTTAATGCTAACGGGTGAACGCAGATTCCAACTAGGTCCCACTAGGTCAGCTTAATGACATTCAGCCATTTGATCCTTTGCTTGCCTCCTCTCTTCCACGCACCCATGTTTGGATTCTAAAATTTTCCTTCGGCTGAGACGTTAGGCCGTGGCCTGCCTGTCCTTTCAGGTGGATTTAAAGAATTCTACAGTACTACTCAAAGAAGAGCAGGGGTCATTCCCCCTGATGTCCAGGCCAACGTTTAACCAACATTGAAAAAAAAGCTGTCTTGTCAAGTATCCTATTGCTGTTTGTGGGATCTTGCTGTGCACAAGCTGTCTGCTGCGTTTCTTATATAAATGACAACACCACAAATATGCTTAGTCATCTTTAATGTGTTCTTTGGCTCCTTCAAGCCTCAACTAACTTACTCTCCAGTCACACTGATCTCCTGTTCTGACAGCTCTCTTGCAGAGCAGTAGACGGTAAACAATCATCCAGAGGGCTTTCCACTAATTACACAATAAGAGCCAGGGCAGCTCCCTCTGTTATGTTGGAATAACTAGTTGAATTTGTGCAATAATAAGTCATTGCTTTTATTTCTGGACCTTCTAGAATATTCCAGTCAAATAAGATATTAAAGTGTAAATGCTACAATCTACTTCTTCCCAATAGCCGATGCTCAAATAATGTCAATATCCTGGGTGTTACCATTGACCAGAAGCTTAACTGGACCAGCCATATAAATACTGTGACAAGAGCATGTTAGAATTCTGCAACTAGTAACTCAAATCCTGACTCCCCAAAGCCTGTTCACTATCTATAAGACTCAAGTCAGGAGCATGATGGAATACTTCACACTCGCCTGGATGAGTCCAGCTCCAATAGTCAAGAATCTCAACACCATCTAAGGCAAAGTAGACTGCTTGATTGGCACCCTTTCCACCAATTTCGACATTCATTTCCTCCACCACCGACACACAGTAGCAGCAATGTGTACCAGTTGCAAGATGCACTGCAGCAACTCAGCAAGCCTCCTTTGACAGCATCTTCCAAACCCATGACCTCTATAACCTTAACGGACAAGGAGAGCAGATGCATGGGAAACCAAACCACACACCAACCTGATTTGGAACTATATTGCCGTTCCTTCACTGTTGCTGGATCCAAATCCTGGAACTCTTTTCCTAACACTGCTGTGGGCCTACACCACATGGACTGCAATGGTTCAAGAGGCAACTCAACACCACCTTCTCAAGGGCATATTGGGATGGACAAAAATTCTGGCTGAGCCAGCGACACCCACATCCCATGAATGAATGAACAAAGCACTATCTCTTCTGAATCAAAAGGTTGTGGGTATACATCACACTCCAGAGACTTGAGTGCACCTTCCAGTGATGTGCTGAGGGAATGGTGCACTCTCTGTGGTATCGTCTTTTGGACCGGGTCTTTGTCTGCCCTCTCAGATAAACTGAAAAATTCTATGGCACTACTTTGAAGAAGAGCAGGGGAAAGCTCTCTGCAGTGCCCTGCCCAAAATCTGTCTCTCAACAGACACCAGAAAACCAGATTATCTTATCTGGACATTATCAAATATTGCTGTTTGTGGGACATTGGTGTGTGAAAACTGACTGCTGCATTCCTCATATAATGAAAATACAAATTGGAGAAGGAGTAGGCCATTCAGCCCCCGGAGTCTGCTCCGTGGCTGATCTGTAGCGTCAACTCTATTTTCTTTCCTACCCTTTGACTCCCTTGTCAATCAACAATCTATCTAATTCAGCCTTAAAAATATTCTTTGGCCCAGTCTCTATTACTCTCTGGGGAAGAGACTTCCACAGAGTCATGACCCTCTAAGAGAATAAGAATGCACCTCATCTCTGTTTCAAATGGGAGACCCCTTATTTTTAAACTGTGGGCCTGGTTCTAGTCTCTCCCATAAGGGGAAACATCCTTTCAGCATCCACCCTGTCAAGTTCCTTCAGGATCTTATGGCCAGGATTTTGCCCTCGTTGGCCGTTCTTGGCGGGGGCGAAGCTGCCCGCCACCCGCGATTGGGGCCGGACCGCGATTTCACACTGGCGGGCCAATCAAGGCCCGCCCAGCGTGAGGCACGTGCTGCAGTGCTCGGCGCTGCCTGTGTTGGGGGTGGGGGAGGAAGGCGAGCGGGGAACTTCATGCATGCACGCAGGTACGCACAGGAAAAGCTCTGAAGTACAGAGCCGCCTTAGGGAGATGAAGATTTTAAGAAATAAAAATCACGATTTTAAAAATGTTACAAAACATGTCCCCTCATGTGACTCTGTCACTTGAGCAGGGGCAAATTATGAATGAAAAGTTAAAATTTTTATTTTGTTTTTAATTGCTGCTGGAAACCTCATTCCGCCCGTGGATGAGGTATGCAAAGGCCGCTTGGCCTTTTCGCCCGCCCTCTAACCCTAAGGTTGGACTGGCAGCAAATAATTACATTTAATTGGAACTTTAATGGCCTTAAGAGGCTTGTAAATTGTCGGCGGGCGCGCTGCCAACTCACGTGTGCACCCACCAACCGAAATATCGCGTGAGTGCGCGAGGACTTCAGGACGCTTGCTGGATGTTATCGCTTGTCATTTTACACTTGTTCACGTTGGACGTACGCCCGCCCGACAAAGTAAAAATTCTGGCCTATATGTTTTAATAAAATCACTTCTCATTCTTCTAAATTTCAATGGATAAAGGCCCAACCTGTCCAAGCTTTCCTCACAAGATAACCCCCTCATTCCAGGAATCATTCAAGTGAACCTACCCTGAACTGCTTTGAATGAAATTATGAAATTTCATAAATAAGGAGACTGAAACTGTACACAATACTCCAGATGTGGTCTCATCAATACCCTTTACGACTGTAGCAAAGCTTCCCTACTTTTATATTCTATTCCCCTTGCAATAAATTACAGCATTCCATTTGCTTTCCTAATCACTTGCTGTATCTGCATTCCAACCTTTAGTAATTCATGTGCCAGGACACCCAGATCCCTCTGTACCTGAGAGTTCTGCAATCTCTCTCCATTTAAATAATATGCTGCTTTTTTATTCTTCCTGCCAAAAGTGGACAAATTCACAATTTCAAACATTATACTCCATCTACCAAATTTTTGCCCACTCACTTAAGCTATCTATAGCCCTGTTCACACTCTTTATGTCCTCTTCACAAGTTAATTTCTTAGCTATCTTTATGTCATCAGTAAATTTAGCAACCGTACATTCGATCTTGTCATCCAAGTTATTAATATAGATTGTAAATAGTTGAGGCCCCAGCACTAATCCTGTGGCACTCCGCTCGTCACATCTTGCCAACCCAAAAATGGTCCATTTATACCTACTCTATTTCCTGTTAGCTAACCAGTCCTCTCTCCATGCTAACATATTACCCTGTATACCATGAGCTCTTATCTTGTATAGTAACCTTTGAAGTAGAACCTTGTTAAATGCCTTCTGGAAATCTAAGTACAGCACTGTTATGGCACAGTGGATGGTAAATGTTAAGCTGCTCAAATCCCAGAGGGAAAATTACAACTGCCACAACTGTTTTGAAATTTGCATTTTTATTTCGAGATGCGTGCCTTGAATTCAGTAGTAATAAGTCCACCGAGTCTTAGGGTTTTTTTTTAACAAAACTAAATTAAACATTAATAAAAGAAATAATTTTAAGCACATAGATGGGTCTACAAATTACTACTATGATAACTCCTAGCTCCTCAAATTAATCTAACTCCCAGTTACACCTCTGTTAAGGCCACAGCAAAAACAAAATAGATTTTAACATATCCAGGCAAAGCACATGATATCCTGGATAGGGATATTCACAGTGAATTCTCTCAGCTTCAGTTCCTATAGGCAGCAGCTTGGTATATAGAGGCTGGAGGCCTTTGTTGGTCCTATAGAAAATGAGCCTGGGGGGTTAATAATGGAAAGCAAGGAGGTGACAGATGAAGTGAACAGGTATTTTGCATAAATCTTTACTTATGAGGATGTAAGTAATGTCCCAGAAATAGCTGAAAATCAGGGAATGGAAGGGAGAGAGGAACTTGGGAAAATTACAATCACCAGGGAAGTGGTATTGAGTAAATTGTTGAGCTAATGCCAACAAATCCCAGGGTCTTGATGGACTTCATCTTAGGGTCTTGAAAGAAGTGGCTAGTGAGATAGCTGGTGCGTTGGTTTTAATTTTCCAAAATTCACTTGATTCTGGAAAGGTCCCACCAGAGAGGAGCATGACACAAAGCACGAAAATACAAGCTGGGTCCTCCTTTCACCTGCTCTCTAGGTTTTTTTCTTGGAAAAATATACTTTATTCATAAAATATCTAAAAGAACATTACAAAACATTTCTAAATGGCCATCACAAAAAGTGCAATCATATTCAACTTTTACACCTAGATCACGAGCTGCTTCAATACAGTCAATGAATATTACAGTCATTTCAATATGGTCATTACAGACTGTCAGGCAGCGCACTGGAATTGGAGTTATTGACATACATCATGTTGCACTCTGAAGTGCTTCAATACAATTATGACACATTTAGTATTCACCACATACATTCATTGCAAGTTGTAGAACCTGAGGGGGCTATACAATTCCCAGCCCCTTGGTGCACTATGGCAGAAAGACCATAAGACCATAAGACATAGGAGCAGAAATTAGGCCATTCGGCCCATCGAGTCTGCTCCGCTATTCAATCATGGCTGATAACTTTCTCAACACCATTCTCCCGCCTTCTCCCTGTAACCTTTGATCCCCTTACCAATCAAGAACCTATCTATCTCGGTCTTAAATACAGTCAATGACCTGGCCTCTACAGTCTTCTGTGGCAATGAATTCCATAGATTCACCACTCTCTAGCTAAAGAAGTTTCTCCTCATCTCTGTTCTAAAAGGTCTTCCCTTTTTTCTGAGGCTGTGCCCTCAGGTCCTAGTCTCTCCTACTAATGGAAACATCTTCTCCACGTACACTCTATCCAGGCCTTTCAGTATTCTGTAAGTTTCAATCAGATCCCCCCTCATCCTTCTAAACTCCATCGAGTATAGACCCAGAGTCCTCAAATATTCCTCATATGTCATGCCTTTCATTCCTGGGATCATTCTCATGAACCTCCTCTGGACCCTCTCCAGGGCCAGAACATCCTTCCTGAGATACAGGGAGCAAAATTGCTCACAATATTCTAAATGTGGTCTGACCAGAGCGTTATAAAGCCTCAGCAGCACATCCCTGCTTTTATATTCTAGTCCTCTCGAAATAAATACCAAAGTCTTAGACAGCGACCTTTCCTCATTGCGCCTTTGCGGTGGCTGCCCCAAGCTTTGGTCCATCCCTCAGCACGTAGTCCTGGACCTTGGAATGTGCCAGTCGGCAACACTCAGGGTCGGGGACAACTCTTTGCATTGGAAGACCATCAAATTTCAGGCAGACCAAAGAGTGTCTTTCAACGAGTTGATGATCCTCCAGCTGCAGCTGATGTTTGTCTCGGTGTGTGTCCCTGGGAACAACCCGTACAGCACAGGGTCCTGTGTCATAGCATTGCTCGGGATGAACCTCGACAAAAACCACTGCATCTCTCTCCAGACCTTCTTAGCAAAGGAACATTCCACAAGGAGGTGAACAACGGTGTCTTCCCCACCACAGCCACCTCGAGGCCAACATGCGGAGGGGACGAGACTCCTGGCGTATAGGAAGGATCTGATGGGGAGGCTCTTTCTCACCACCAGCCAAGCTACATCTTGGTGCTTGTTGGAAAGTTCTGGTGATAAGGCATTCTGCCAATGACTTAGACAGTCTGCTCGGGGAACCATCTGACAGGATCCACCGTCTCCTTTTCCCTCAGGGCCTCTAGGATATTACGTGCCGACTACCGCCTCATGGACTTGTGGTCAAAGGTGTTTCACTAAATAAATTTTCCCACTCTCTAGATGCTGCTGTCTACCTCTGGGTCCTCTTTTCGCCCACTCTTCAAGGGGCTGCTGACTACTTCTGGGTTCCCCTTTTGCCCGCTCTTCAGTTGCAAAACACTTTGAAAGTATTTTGTTACCTGTTAAATGCTTTGGGATATCCTGAAGTTTTGAAAGGCACTTTGGATATTCAATTCTTTCCTGCAAGGTGCCAGCCAGTGTTCACCATGTGGAAATAACATATATATCACTCTCCCACTCCTCTCTACTACATACAAAGTTAACATTGAGGCTTTAACTTGCGCCATCAGTACTACAGAAAATAAAGCAATTTGACCAGGGTAGCAAACCAAAATCATGTATCTCAAATTCCCAATCCTCGTCCCACTCATGCCCCATAGTATTATGAAGTTAGAACAACAGGAACCACAATAAAACTAAAAACAAAGATAATAGATTCCACAGCAAGTTATGTGTGGAGCAAAGAATAAATAACGGCTTAACTAAGACCATGAATAAGATAAAAGCATATCTCAAGATGCAGGGAAAAGAACCACCACAATCTCTTAATGTGATGCTTGTGGTAGAATACAAAGCACAATCCTTTCACCTTGCTTTCGCTTGCCCTGTTTTTTTCTGGTAAGATGAAGTGGATGTCAGAGCTGACAAAGCAGTCAGGGCAGTGCAGTTTCAAACAACAAACTATAGTGAACAATGAGTTGTTCTTCATTAACGAGCTGTAACTTTGTGTCATTTTCAGATCCACTGAGTCTGCAAATGAGAGGAATATTGTTTTTAACACATATTTTTAAGTGCTAGCTTAATTTTTAATCATCTGGTGCAATCCACAGGCATCGGCTTACTGGGACTACAGCTGTCCACTATTGATGTAAACGGTTTGGACTCAGGCACTAGAAGTACAAGTTCAAAATTTAGGGATGAGACCAAATTAGGAGCTGGAGTCAATACAATATTGGAGGGCTGTACCATATCAGCAGAAGACATTAATGAGTTTGCAGAAGTGGAAAATGAGCTTCAACATGGATAAGCTAGTATGTTTTGGTAAAAAGAATAAGGAGGCCATAGACACCTTGGAAAGTAAGTCTCTAAATTGGTAGAGGAACAGATGGATCTGGGTGTACAGATACACAAATGGCTAAAAGTAGAGGCACAGGTTAATAAGGCCATTGAAAAGGAAGCAAAGAACTGGGTTTCATTCCTAGCAGGAGAGAAGTAAAAAGGAGAGAGGTTGTTATAGTTGTATAAAGCCTTGGTTTATAAGCCCTGGGAGCACTGTGCAGATCTCCATGTTATAAAAAGGATACAGTGGCACTGGGAAAGGTGCAAACAATATTTACTAGAATTATGTCAGAAATATAAGGTTATTCTATCAGGAAAAATTGAACAAGGCTGGGGCTCTTTGTTCCAGGAAAATGTAGAGAGAAGGATTACCTGATAATGGTCTTTAAGTTTATGAAAGGATTTGGTGGGTTAGAGAAGATGTTTCCACTTGCAGGCAACATTTTGCAGCTTTGGCCGGTGCTGTCAAATGAGCCTTCATGAGTTGCTGTGGTTCATCTTGTAGATGCTACACACTGCTGCCACTGTGCATCACTGGTGGAGGGAGTGAATGTTTGAGCTGTTGGATGGACTGTCAATCAAGCAGGCAGTTTTGTCCTGGATGGCGTTGAGCTTCTAGAGTATTTTTGGAGCTGCACTCATCCAGGCAAGTGGAGAATATTTAAGTTCTGAGAAGACTCAGATGGTGATGATCATTGTGCAATCATCAGCAAACATCCCCATTTCTGATGTTATGATGGAGGGAAGATCATTGATGAAGCAGCTGAAGATGGTTGGGCCTGGGACACTACCCTGAGGAACTCCCCAGTAATGTCCTGGAACTGAGATGATTGACCCCCAACAACCACAACCACCTTCCTTTGTGTTACCCCGACTAAAACCAGTGGAATTGTCCCCCTGATCTGATTCCCATTAAAGTCAGTTTTGCCAGGGCTCCTTGATGCCACACTTGGTCAAATATTGCCTTGATGTCAAGGGCGGTCACTCTCACCACACCTCTGGAGTTCAGCTCTTTTGCCCATGTTTGGACCAAGGCTATAATGAGGGCTGAAGATAAGTGGCTCTGGTGGAACACCAACTGAGTATCAGTGAGCAGGTTGTTCTTGTGAAAGTGCTGCTTGTTGGCACTGTCAATGACACTTTCCATCACTTTGTTAATGATGGAGAGTAGACTGATGGGGCAGTAATTGGCTGGGTTGGATTTATCCTGCTTTTTGTGGAAAGTAAATACCTGGGCAATTTTCCATATTGCTGGGTAGATGCCAGTGTTGTAGTTGTACTGGATCAGCTTAGCTATAGGCATGGCTAGTTCAGGATCACAAGACTTCATCTCTCAGGGCCCATAGCCTTTGCAGTATCCAGTACCTTCAGCCATTTCTTGATATCATGGGGGTGAATTGAATTGGTTGAAGACTGGCATCTATGATGCTGGAGACCACTGGATGAGGCCGAGATGGATCATCTACTTGGCACAACCTTGTCTTTTGCATTGAAGTGTTGAGCCAGGAGGAACCTCTAAAACTAGAGAGTGGTTGGAATGTGGAATTGCGACCGTAAAGAGCTGTTGAGGTGATGAGCATAGATGTATTTAAAGGGAAAACAGATAAACACTAGGAATAGAGGAATATGTTGATAGGTTTAGATAAGAAAGGTGGGAGGAGGCTTGTGTGGATCATATACACTGGTATAGATCTGTTGGGCTGAAAAGCACATTTCTGTGCTGTAAATACTTTGTATTGCTGATAAAAGAGACATGATAAAGCTTTTCTCTTTGTACTCATCAGGACACTTCACAAGAATAGCAATATAAGAGGAAAAAAACAATTTATACTGTATGAGAAGAGAATCCTGATTGGTTGGCAAGTGAACTCTGATTGGTGGAGGCATTGCCATAGAAAATGCTCCAATTGATGGTGACTGACAGATAACTGCCAAGCTTTGTTTGAAATTTAAACTACTTGACCTTGATTGGTCAATGCATTGCCCTGAGGAATGAGTCAGTGAATGGCTGTTACATATTTTGTTTAGTTGAAACAGGTTCAATGTGTGTACATCTTTTTGTCTGCAAAGAACAGGCCATGTGCGTTAATATATGTCGTTTCCAGTACACTGTCCAACACTGTGAGGCCGACTGACAATCTTAAATTGGTTGTCAGTGTAATTCTTAGCACATCGAGAATTATTTAGTAAATGTCCAATTGTGGAATCACATCTAATGTTGGACACTATGTTTTGAGGTTTGCAAGCATGGGCTGGTTGGGTACGATCTGTACCTTACCCATTGCGAACAGTGGCTGGGACATACTGTTTGATACCAACAGCCAGTCTTTGGGGCATATGACCTACTTACCTAGCATCACACTGGTACTGAAATTCATATAACACATGACTCATTTGTGTGATAGGCAGAATGTCTTTTTGGCTTGACGGCAGCATCCTGTTAGTGGTGAACACCACTCGTGTTGCTACTCACAATAGCAGCGTGAAACAGCTAGCTTCACCTATTGCTCAAATTTTTGAGGTAGCTTACCCTTCCAGGGTAATCTGAGGTATACTGGGCACTCTTCAGGGCCGAAAGGGACGATCTTAGGCCCGTTCATAAGTTTACATGATATACAGGACAAAATGATCTGACCAGAGTAACCATTATCCCGCAGGATATCTTTGTTGCACCCTATTTCAGCAGTAAGCTTGCATGGTAAGCAAATGGCTTGGGCCCTATTTACAAGATTGCTGAAAACACCAATCTTATAGTGTATGGAACTGTAAGAATCCCAATGCAGACAGACAGAACATGTACACACCTTGCATGTTTCAGCTAAACAACGTAAGTGGCAGCCATTCGTTGACTCATTCCAGGGCAATGCCTTTGCCAATTAGGGCCAAGCTGCCTAGTTTAAATTTCAAACAGTGCTTGACAGTTAACTGTCAGTCACCATCAACTGGTGCATTCTCCATGGCAATACCTCTACCAATCAGAATCCACTTGCCAACCAATCTGCACTCTCTTCTCATACAGCTTAAGTTGATTTTTTCCCTCTTATATTGGTATTCTTGCAAAGACTCCTGATGATTGCAAGATGAAAAGCTTTGGCGTGTCTCTTTTTTCAGCAATACACCAGCTCTGTGTTACCAAACAACTATTTAGATACCATATAATTGTTTGTAATACTTAGTGATATGCAGAGATCCCTTCTGATTCTTAACATCTCCCCCTTCCCTTCTTAAGCTGTCAGGTTTGGTTTACTTCTAGCATGCTCGCTTCTAATTCAGGTTCCATTACGGAGACTTAAGCACGTAATCCAAGTTTACACATCAGTGCAGTACTGAGGGAGTGTTGTGCTCCTGGAAGTGCCGTCTTTCGAATGAGACGTTAAACTGAGTCTGCTCCTGCCCTTTCAGGTGAATGTAAATGATCCCATGACACTATTTTGAAGAAGAGCAGGAGAGTTGTCCCCAGTGAGCTGGTCAACATCTACCCTTACACCAATGTCAATAAAATAGATTCTCTGGTCATTGTCTCTTGCTGTTGGTGGGAATTTGCCGTGTGCAGATTAGCTACTTTTGTTTCCTACCAGTGATTATACTTCAAAAGTAATTCATTGGCTATAAAGCATCTTAATTGGAATGGCCTGAAATCAGGGAAGGTGCTATTTGAAAGTAAGCCTTTATATCTGTCTTAATAATGGCATCACCAACCTTTGTGCTGGATTTTCTGCTACATGAGTTAATTCAATATAACATCACTTTTGCAGTCTGCTCAACATTCTGTTAGATGTGACATGGCTCAGTTACATTCTACATTACCCAAGGGTGCCTTGTCAGGCAATGACCGATTGTCAAATCCCTATGAATTAATCCATAATGCTGGACAGTTTAAGCTCATGTCCTTTGAGAAGATCATTATCAATTCCTTGCACTCAATTCACTTTTGACGAATAATCACCCGAGAAGGGAAGAGACCCTCCACCAATTTTTTAATCCTGGACATTTAAACCTGCATGCTGGAGGCATAAAGTTATGAACTGTCCAAGTTACTGTAAATCTCAGGTCAGACTCCATTGGGAGTACTGTATTCAGTTTTGGGTGCCGCACCTGAGGAAGGATATATTGACTTTGGGGTGTTGCACAAATTCACCAGAATGAGACCTGGGCTAAAGGATTCAATCGTGAAGACTGGTTCATAGTCTAGACTTGCATTCTCTTAGGGAGAATTTCTTCCCCATTGGGCGGGCCGGTCAAGAACGGACGCAGGCAGGCACGGAGCCGATCGGTTGCGCATCGCCATTTTACATGGGTTGGCCAATTAAGGCCCACCCAGTGTGATGCGCACCCGGTAGCGCTCAGCGCTGCCTGCGTGGGCGGGGGGAGGAGGCGGAGTAGGGGCATGCGCTCTTTTGCTTAGTGCGCGAAAGAGCGCAGAAATCTCCCTGAGGCAGTTCCATGTCTCAGGGCGATTAAGTGCAGTTGTAAAGCTGTAAAAAAAATTATTCAGACATGCCCCAGCCCATGTGACAGTGCCACATGAGCTGGGACATGTTCATGAATTTTGATAAAAAATTTTATTTCGCTAATAAATCCTTCATGAAACCTCATCCCGCCCATGAATGAGGTTTCATGAAAAATGCGAAGGCCGCCTGGGCTTTTTGCCTGCCTGCCAACCTTAAGGTTGGACGAGCAGCTTTCTCAATTGGGTTAATTGTTTTATTAATGGCTTCAACAGGCCTTTGACAGTTCGGTGGGTGCGCAGCCAACGGTGGTGCGCGCCTGCCGAATGGAAGATCAGAATGACACGCGATGACTTCAGGACGCACGCCTGACATCGCCGTGCGTTATTTTATGCATAGGCATGCAGGGGCAGACCCCTCACACTGACCAGAAAATTCTGCCCCTTGTGTATGAAAGGTTAGGACTTATTTAACTGAGGTATTTAAGATGATCAAAAGATTGGATAGGGCAGAGAGTGAGAAATTATTTCCACTGTTGGAAGAGTCAAGAACAAAGAGGTTTAATCTTAAAATTAGAGCTAGGTTGTTCAGGAGTTATGTCAGGTACACAGAAAGAGTAGTGTAACTCTCTCACCAAAATGTTGTTGAGGCTGGAAGTCAATTGAAAATTTCAAAATTGAGATTGATGGATTTGTGTTAGGCAGGGCAATTAAGACAATATATTTTTAGGGACTAAGCTGAGTAGATATCGTTAAAGCACCGATCAGCCATGATCTAATTGATTGGTGATACAGGCTTGAGGGCTGAAATTCTCCCCCTGTCCCTATGTTCCAATGACCTATTTTCCTTACTGTATGTTATATGAGCATTTGGTCTGTCCTCTGTTACGATACATCCCAGACTATTCGAACACAAGACAATCACACTACATTTTTCACTGAAGCACTTTTCTTGTCAGATGATATCAATGCAAACTTGATTCAACTGAGTTGAACAAAATCCTTTACTGTTAACATTTGAAAATTGATGTCCCCATAATCCTTCCTCTCAAGAAATATCAGTATAACTGTCACTAATCTCACAGACATACATTAACCTTCAAGAGTAAAACTTATTGGTCCAGGATTTGTTGGCAAAATAGCTTTGGGTTTAATGGCCATTTATGACTGTGTTTGGCAAATTGTGGTGAGGAAGAGAGATGATATGGTTGATTTGAAGAAGAGCAGGGGGTTGAGCATTGGTGCTATGGATGACAAATCCAGGGCATATTACAGAACAGCAACCCTCATTAGGATTTCTACTGTCGTTGCGAGCGGCCCATTCTGTAACTGTTTTGCAGAGTTTCATGCATGGAGGAGGAAAAGTAGAATCTAAAATGTGGGCCAGTGCACAAGGAAGGGTGAGGAGTTGGCTCCGGGGCTGCCAATAAGACTGCTTTACGAGAAGATACATTTAATTATGTAGCTGTCTAGTTAGGGCAGCTTCATGGTTGTTATCCCCATGGGGAGATGATGGTGTGGTGGTAATCTCAGTGGACTAGTAATTCTGAGGCTGAGGCGAATACTCTGGGATATGGGTTCAAATTAATAAAAATCTGGGTTCCTCCAAAAAAAAATCCAACTCTGAGTTGGAGCCGGAGACTCCAGATGGTTCTGAATAGTTCCCCAGGGGAAATGTTAGACAGAAAATTCCTAGTCTAACTCCTGGGTAACTATACAACTGACTCGCCCACCATCTGATTCTGACTCTTGGCCCACCACATATCTTATCCACCATATTCACTTTTATTTAATTTTTCATGGGATGAAGGGCCTCGTTGGCCAGGCCAGCATTTGCTGCCCATTCCTAATTACCCTTGAACTGAGTGGCCTGCTAGTTCATTTCAGAGGGCAGTTAAGAGCAGGTAAAGACAGCAGATTTCTTTCACCAAAGGGCATTAGTGAACCAGATGGATTTTCAATAACAATCAATGATAATTTCATTGTCACCATTACTAAGACTAGCATTTTTATATTCCAGATCTATTATTTGTATTTAAATTCTATCAGTTGCTATGCTGAGATCTGAACTCCTGTCCCCAGAGCATTAGCCTGGGCCTCTGGATTACTAGTCTGTCAGCGATGCCACTACATCACCATCCCCCCACGGGTGACCCTACCCTTTTACCTACTTACCTCACCCACCCGACAACACTCATTCACTAACACTGTTTAAACGTCCCAAAGTTTTTCATTGTCTCAGTGAACATTTGACAGAACAAAAAAACTGCGGATGCTGGAAATCATATTTCACTCTTTCTTGGACTCGTACGCAAGTTCTGTCGAAGGGTCATGAGGACTCGAAACGTCAACTCTTTTCTTCTCCGCTGATGCTGCCAGACCTGCTGAGTTTTTCCAGGTAATTCTGTTTTTGATTTGACAGAACAAAGCAGCTCGTGCTATTAAAGGGGGCGTGGCTTCTGCGCAGATTCCACCCCCCCCCCCCGCCCCCCCACCCCACCCACGCACAGACACACACACACACACACACACATCCCACTGTGATGCCTCGAGGCTTCCTGCGTTGACCGAGTCCTGCAGGATCTCCCATCGGAAGATTGGCCAGGAAAATCGGAGGAAGGTGAAGTGGGTACTTTTCTTTTGTCTGATCAGGGTCAGAAATAGGGTTTCCGAACCTGACCGGGAGATTTGAGCCGAGGTTTATGAAGAGTAAAGCCTCCCAGACACAATTAGTTACACACGGATAAATGACTCACCTTCAGCAATTTGCAGGCTCTTATCTCATCTTTCTCCTGAGCACCCTACATTCCTCTGGGCTGAATATTGGCGTTCGCGACGTTACATCTTTACTGTTGCTATGAATTTCCTGACAGCTACTAACTGCAATCTTTACATTATTTGACTGAGGCCCAGTGTCCGCTCTGTCCTTCATTGCAACAGTGGCTGCATCCCAAAGTTTCCTTGTTGGCTGTAAAGTCATGTGGTCAGGAAAGGTGCTACATGTATATAAATGTCATTTTCTTTCTTTCATCTCCCCTCCTTGTTTTGATTAGTCCTCGAATTAGACAGGTCTACTTTCCCATTGCACTCCCGGTGAGAAGGTTCCCACCCAAAACACTAACCTGGTTTTTCTGTGTCCAAATCCCCATCGCCAGTGGTAAATTTAGTCCATTTTAGCACAACAGTAATTTGTTGTCTCATATGTTTAAATAGAAATTAATATTAACAAGGCAAGAGTGCTTTTGTTAAAAGCCTGCAAGGTAACTGAAGGTTCCTTTTCTTTATCAATGTTTGTTCTGGGTCTTAAATGAAGCCATTTTGATAAAATAGAAAGGACTTATCAATGCAATAAGCTCCACAGAAACCTTCTAAGAATCCAGCATATTGTAATGGTGATTAGAAAACAGGAGCAAATCGCCATGGAAACTCCAGATAGCAGAGAAATCGGGGAAGTCAAGATAGGCCGATGCATATGAGGTGAGCTGCTTGGCAAATACCTCCTGACATTTTAGTCAACATGTTGCACTGTCATCGGTCAAACAGCTTTTAGAAGTGTGAATTTTCTTTTTTGCAGCCTGATGCTGGAGCTTGGTATTTAAAGGATCTTGTTCTTATTTAAAAGGTCAGTCTGAAGTAGTTGCGAGTGATTTGTTATCACTCAACCCCAAAGAGGAAACCTGCACCCTCCCTGCATGCCCTGGGCATCTTGAACATAGAAGTGCTCGGCAGCAAAATCACACATCCGGTGAGTTTGGTGAGATGTGGCCAAGTATTTCCTCATCTGGGGCAGGTCGCCAAAGAGAGCGGTCAAGTGTGGATTCACTGCAGCGCTTTAAGTGGGAGGTGAGCATGTTGCTGAGGTACCAAGTTACAGAAAGATTAGCAGTAGCTACTGAAGGAGAGAAAGAAGTTGCATTTACATAGTTCCTTTCATGATATCAAAACACCCAAAAGCACTTCACAGGCAATGAAGTTTCAAAGCGTAGTCACTGTTGTAATGTAATTTGTACGTGGTCACACAGCAAACGTGAAAATCACACAAAATGGGTGTGTGTCTGTTTCATTGATACAGGCTCCAACACATGATTCTCTGGTGCCTCAACGCTAAGGGCAAAATAACACCCCAAGATGTGAAGCTTCTTGAGGTATCTCATACCCACACTGTTATATACAGCTGTCCCAGAATTGCAAACCTTGAGTAGCCGTTTAAAAGATTCTCAGTTTTAGTATCCATCAACTAAGAGCCAAGTGAACCCAAATGACCGGGCTCTGCTTTTCCTAAGCGATGAGCAGTGTACTGCCAGCAGTATAACTTGGGATTTATGAGGCTGCAACTCTCTTGAAGCAGGTGCTCCATTCTCTGAGCACCACCCAAGTGGAATGGTGCTTTTAGCAACTGCGGAATGCTAGCCCGTTAACATGCAAAGCCTGCCTTGTCAACCTGTTATAAAATATACATGAGGAGCAAAAATAAGCACTTCTAAATGACAGGAGGTATAATTCATTCTAATTACCTTTAAGTCACCAGAGACTAATCCAGATAATAAACAACAGTTGTTGGAGGGGAGGGACTCGCTCAGAAGCTAAGATGGGCAAAAGACGAAAGTCACTCTTAAGACCCGGAACACTGCAGTAAACAATGATGTAAGGCTAGTTTATGAGCCACAAAATGATCGGTTTATTTATGGTGCTATATACACAGAACTTTTTACTAAGTCTCTGTGTGCATAAAAAATTCAGTTAAAGAAGAACAATGTAAGGTGAGGAAGTGAGAGCACCGGAATACAAGATTCCAAACAGCCATAAAATAAACTGCATAGTTTGAAGTCAGCAGAAGCCAGCATCAGCTTATGGCTGAAGGCAATTGTGCCATTATTAATGGTGCTTCACAAGGGGCTTTGGAAAATGTGTCCTAGCAACGGCAGCAGATCTGAGAAAGGTTTCCTGTTCTGTGGCAATGAAATGTCAATGCTCCCTGTCAACAACAACATTCAGCAACAACTTGCAAATATATATATATATATATATATATATACACACACATATATAGAGGAGCTTAATTGTTAGGGACCTGCTATCTCTTCCCACTGGTAAGGTAAATTTATTCAGTTGAACTTATTGTTAGCTTAAATCCTCAACTGAAATAAATTTGTAATCATTATAAGAGCTTAAATCTGCTATGCTAGCTATTGACGTTGTCTTAAAATAAAATATCCTCTCTTCCAGGAATATCTAGATTAAACAAAGAAATCTCAGAATAAAACAAACACAGCGCATTTGGAAATTAAGTAATATCAAATGCGGATTAAAAAAATGCTTGCAAAGCATTGGGAAATGAATCAAGTTGATGTTGTTGGTACCAAGTAAGGGGTGATTTAGTCTTCAAACAACTAACTGGCAGAACTGAACTGCAGAGGGAAACTCATTGTGTTGATGTCACAGGACACTCGATGAGGCAAACAGCAGGAGCAGATCAAGGTGTGGTTTTGTTTCGTGTTAGTTTGTTGTCTTCAGATGAAAAGGGAGAACTACGTGTTAAGAGTGTTGACGCAGGTTAATCAATGCTGAATTGTTGTTTGCTCAGGGACCTTACAGATCGGGGGTGATTGGAGTCGACTTCTCAGTTCAGGCCACAGCTCAGAACCAACCAGCATTTCAAGATTGTTTCACACCTTCCATGGCGTGTGACCTTTCTTGTCCAAAGTCCTTCAACGTGTTGTTACCTTGCAAATCCATCATTCCCACAGCTCTATGTTTGAATCCTTAAATACAATCTCTGCAGCACTTCTAATAGCCATTATCAGGTCACAAATGACACCCTACCTGACTGTAACCATGGTAAACTACCTCCAAACTTCTCCAAGCATATGAGAAAATGGGCCTTTCACTAAACACCCAGAAAACTAAGGTCCTCTTCCAGTCAGTCCCCACAGCAAAACACCTCATTCCATCAATTAAGATCAAAGGCGAGATCCTGGAAAATGTAGACTATTAGACCATTTTCCATAACCTGGGAGCCTCCTCTCGATGAAGGCAGACAAAGATGATGAAATTCATCATCGCTCCCAGTGTACCAGCTCAGCCTTCGGCCGACAGAGGAAATGATTATTCGAGGACCAGGATCTCAAACCCAAGGCTAAGGTCATGGTTCACCAGGCAGCAGTGATCCCCACGTTCCTATATACTTCAGAGACTTGGACAAGATACAGCAGGCACCTCAAAGCACTCAAGAAGCACCACTAGTGGTGTCTTCACAAGATGCTACAAATCCAGTGGCAAAAAAGACAGTCCAACAGCAATGCCCTCTCATGAGGCAACTTGCCCATCGTTGAGGTGCTAATCATTCAAAATCAGCTCCGCTGGCCTGGACATGTTGCTCGTATGTCTGACACCAGATTCCTGAAGCAACTGCTCTACTTGGAACTCGGTTACAGAAGGAGACTCCCAGGAGGACAGAGGAAACGCTTTAGGGATGTCCCAAAACATCCCTGAAGAGGTCAAACACACTAGCTGACAAAAGGGAAACCTGGGCTTGTGACCAACCAAGAAGGCTGATTGGGAAAAGTACCGAACACATTGAGAGTTTTCAGCGGGAACATACAGGGAAGAAGTCGAGGTGTTGGAAAGAGCTCACAAACGTCTGAGCAACTCATCTACCCGACCCTTCAAAAGCCCCACCTGACCCGCATGTGGGTTAGCCTGCAAATCGCGCATTGGGCTTATCAGACATTTCAGAACTCATCAAATCGAAGTGGAAGCAAGTCACCCTCAATGCTGAGTGACTGCCTAAGAAGGAGAAAGTAAATTATCTCTCTTCAAATTTCTCAGCATGTCTGCATCTTTGATACCCTTGACCACACCATCCTTTTTCGATGCCTCTCCTTGGTCACCCAGCTGTGTGGGAATGCACTTACCTTATGCCATTCTTAACGCTCTGGCCTTAGCCAAAGAATCTCCAGAAATGGTTTCTCTTTCTGCTCCTGCACCACAACCTCTGAAAGTCCCTGAAGAATCTGTCCTTGGCCTCCTAGTTCCCATCCATATGTTGCGCTTCAAAGATATCATCTGAAAACACATCAGGTTTCACAGTAACAATGCCAAACTCTATCTCACCACCACCCCAGCCCCTCCACTGCCTCTGATTTGTAAAGCAGCTTGTCCAACATCCAGCCCTGGACGAACAGAAATTCCCTCCAATAAATGTCAGGAAGACTGAAGCGATTGTCTTTTGTTTCTTGCCACAGCTCCGTTCCTCGGCCACTTCACACTCTCCCTGGCAACTGTCTCAGTCTGAACCATATTCTATGCAACCTTGGCGTCCTATCTGAGACTGAATTAAGCTTCTAACCCCATATCCTCTCACCATGATCACCTACTTTTACATCTGTGATATCGCCCATCTCAGACCCTGCCTCAGCTCATCTGCTGCTGAAATCCTGATCTACGCCTTTGTTACCTCTAGACTTGACTATTCCAATGCACTCCTGGCTGGCCTTCTTCCATACACTGCGCCTCATCCTAACTCAAACCTAGTCCTGCTCACCATCATCCCTGAGCTCACTAAACTACAGTGGCTCCCAATCTGGGAATGTCTCAGATTTAAAATTCTTATCCTAGTGTTCAAATCTCTCCTTGGCCTCACCTGTTCTTTATCTCTGTAGCCTCCTTCAGCCTCTCTGATACCTCTGTGCTCCTCCCATTCTGACCTCTCATGGAAACCAGATTTTCATCACCCCACCATTAGTGGCCATGCTTTCAACAGTCTCCGCACTAAGCTCTGGAATTTCCTCCCTAAACGTCCTTGCCCTTGTATCCTTCCTCCTTAAAAACATAGCTTTCTGACGAAGCTTTTGGTTACCTGCCCTAATGTTATCCGACAGTCTGAAATCTGTTTGATAATGTTAACGTAAAATGCCTTGGGATGTTTTACTATGTTAAAGGCAATATATAAATGCAAGCTGTTGTTGTTGTAACGTTTGGTTCATAACTTATGCACGAACCAGACATACTTGTGCGTAAGCTTCATCCGCACTGTGTTGAGGGCCTGTTTTATGAACCATACAGTCTTCATTTCATTCATCACCAGGTTAAAAGAGATTAAGAACTTGCATTTAAATAGTGCCTTTCATCACCTCAGTGGGAGAATTTTCTCCCCATCGGGCGGGCCGGTCAGGAGCAGGTGTAGGCGGGTGTGGAGCCGATCGCCGCCCGCGATCAGCTGCGTGCCGCTATTTTACGTGGGCAGGCTAAATAAGGCCCATCCAGCGTGACGTGCGCCTGGTAGCCCTCAGCGCTACCTGTGCGGGCGGGGGGCGGAGGGATACTCTGGGCCTGTGCGAAAAAGTGCTGAAATCTCCCTGAGGCACGGAGCTATCTCAGGGAGATAAAGTTGAATTTTAAAGTTCAGAATAAAAAAGGTTAAAAATCATTTGCACATGCTCTCTCATGTGATAGTGTCACATTAGCTGGGACATGTTTATCAAATGTTCAATAAATATTTATTAATTTAATAAACCCTTCATGAAACCTCATCCCGCCCGTGGACAGGCAGGCCTGTCAAATTGTTTAATTGTTTTATTAATGTCCTTAACAGGCCTTTAACAGTTCATTGGGTGTGCAGCCGACTCTGGTGCTCGCCCGCCGAACGGAAGATTGGAATGACGCACGGTGACATTGGGATGCATACCGACGTCAATTCACGCCATTTTATGCATCAGCGTGTGGGGCCCACCCCCGCATGCCGAAGAGAAAATGCCGGCCCAGGATGTCCCAATACGCTTAGAAATAATGAATGGCTTTTGAGGTCTGAGCTCCTTTGCAGGAAACACAGAAGCCAATCTGCACTTTGCAGATTGCCACAACAACAGTGAGGTAATGTTGATTGAGATAAATACTGACCAAGACGCCATTAAGAACTCCTCAGCACTCCTTTGAAATAGTGCCACAGAATATTTTACCTGGTGAAGGTGAACTTTATCGCTACCTGGGACCTTGTTCTTCGCAAGTCAGATGAAACATTGCTTTATAAGGGTTGGAATGGTATTGCATGTCACACTTTGTGGCTTCCTGCACTAAATGTTCTCTCAGGTTTAATGTCAATGGTCATCCCTGTAATAGGACCTTGCATCACAATTAGGACCTAAAGGATCCCACTTACTCACCTGAATCTAATTAAATGACAGCATGATCTGAGGCTCATAAGAAAGAATCCCTGCTCCATTTAGTGAGCTATTGCATAAATCATATCACGCACGTTCTCCTCGTTTTTATGCAGAGGTGAGGCACAGATTCAAACCAACAACTGGCTTATTCTGCAGTATTAGCTGTGGCTTGGTTGGTAGCACTTTGATTTGGAAGGTTCTGGGTTCAAGACGCACTCCAGGGCTTGGGTACAAAAGACAGGATATCTCAACCAAAAGGAGGCAAGTGCCACATTTCTGGACACAGCCACTCCTTGCGCCATGAAAACATATACACTACTCCTGGATCCCGTATCTTCTTTGCCAGGCTAGCATCCCTAATGTTGCTCTTGAGACAAGGGGCAGAATTTTTAGTTCGGCGCGCGGGCGTGCTCGACCCACTTGAGCATAAAATAGCGCGTGATGATGTCGGGCGAGCGTCCCGATGTCATCCCGCACTCGCGTAATATTTCGGTCGGCGAGCGTGTATGAAAATTGGAAGCGCTCTCGCCGGCATTTAAAAGGGCAATTAGGCCCATTGAAGATTCAATTGTTCCCAATTTTTCGTGCTCCGTCCAACCTTATGGTTGGCATATGGGTGAATCTGCCAGGCGGACTTTGCATTTTTGGTTAAACCTCATCCAAGGGTGGAATGAGGTTTCCGTTATTGAGTAAAAAAATAAAAAATGCATGGACAGAATTTTCATCATGTATATGTTCAGGTGACCGATTCGGATGTGTGGACATATTGATCCAGATTTTCAATTCTTTATTGATTGGGTTTAAATTCCTCAGCTCCCTGAGGCAGCCCTCTGCCTTCCGAGAGCTTTCACTCAGCGCTCCCCCGCACCCGTGTTTACATCAATGCCCGCCCTCCTCCCAGCCCCACCCCAACAGCGCTGAGCATTTCAGTGCGTGTTTCTCGCTGGCTGGCCATGAATTGAATCTTCCAAACCCACAGATGTGAATGGAGATTTTAATGGCTTTCTGCCCTTCCGGGAGGAACCAACCACGGGGGGGGGGGGGGGGGGGGGGGGGGGAGTGCGGGAGTGGGGCGGGCTAGAAAATTCCAGCCATTATCTCCATCTGCAAATGGAGATGGTGGCATAGTGATAATGTTGCTGCACTAGTAATCCAGAGGCCCAGGCTAATCGTCTGGGGAATGTGTTCAAATCCCACCATGGTAGCTGGCGGATTTTGAATTCAATTAATAAATCTGGAATTATAAAACTAGTCTCAGCAATGGTAGCCATGACAACTATCACTAGCTGTTGTAAAGACCCATCCTTACCTGGTCTGGCCTATGTGTGACTCCAGACCCACAGCTATATGGTTGAATCTGAAGTGGCGTAGAAACTCTCAGTTCAAGGGCAGGTAACAAATTTGGGCCTTGCCAGTGACGTCCGCATCCTGTGAAAGAATGGAGAAAAAGAAACTTCACCATCTGGACAATATAAAATTCAGCCCTCATGCCTAGTCCCTCTGTGGCCATGTTTCTCCCATCTCCCATCTCCAGCTGTGCAAACCACCACGAGATCCCAAACTACTATATCTTCCTCTGATTCATATCTTCCCTTAAAAGATGCAGCAGTCTACACCTCTAATTGCTCCCTGTGGCAAAGCATTTCCTGCTCAAAACAGCATTCTGCCTGAAGGAAAATTTTTGTATTTCAGTAGATGGGATTTGGCCAGTATACGGGGGGCTCAATTCCAACAAGCAGTGATACATTTCAAAGAAAAAAATGAGGAGAGGCAATATAAGTTTAATGGTACAATTTTAATGGGGGTGCAGGAAGAACGAGACCTAGTTCTTTGAATTATATTTGTTCATAATGAGTGAACCTGATGTGTAAATTCCGTGATCTCTTACTCCCAGTTGTGTTCCCTGCTAAAATAAAGAATACGATGCTCCATTCAACCACTCAGTTTGAATGATCAGAGGATTCCCCCTAAGTCAATGCTTTTAAATCTATGTGGCATTACAGAGGCTTGACCAGTCTTCCAGGGAGTCCATACTGCAATTCTCTCTATTTTACTGTGAAAAGTGCAAATCCGTGACCTTGATCATATTTTGCATAAGTTAATGGCTGCATGAAAATGGCACACAGAGCAAATTTATGTAAAAGAGTAAGAATTGTCCTTTCACGACCTCAGGATTTCCTAAAACACTTTGCAGCTAATTAAGTACTTTCTGAAGTGTAGTCACTGTTCTAAGGTTGGAAAATGTGAAGCTCTGAACAGAGAATGTTAAACCTCCCCAGCAATTTTTCCTGATTGCCTTCTGTGAGGGCCACTTTAGAAACAACTTAAAATGGTTGGACGTCGGACTCTACCCTGAGGAATTCATGCAGCGATGGGGGCTGAGAATGATTTGCCTCCAACAATCACACCAGTCTTCCCTTAATTGTGCGATGTATGAGTCCAATTAGAAAGGCAAATGACATGTTGGCCTTTATTGCAAGCAGATTGGAATACAAGAATGAGGAAGCCTTGCTACAATTGCACAGTGCTTCGGTGAGACAACACTTGGAGCACTGTGCACAGTTTTGCGCTCCATATTTAAGGAAGGATATACTTGCATTGGAGGCAGTACAGCGAAGGTTCACCAGTTTGGTCCCTGGGATGAGAGAGTTGTCCTACGATGAGAGGCTGAGTAAATTTAGAAGATTGAGAGGTGATCTAATTGAAACATACACAGTTCTGAAGAGGCTTAACAGGGTAGACACTGAGAGGTTGGTTTCCCCTGGCTGGGAAATCTAGAAAACAGGGGCATAGTGTCAGGATAAAGAGACCGACATTTAGTAGAGACAAGGAGAATTTTTTTCTCTGTGAGGGCAGTGAGTCTTTGGGACTCTCTTCCTCAAAAGGCGTTGGAAGCAGAGCCAGAGTATTTTTAAGGCAGAGATAGATAGATTATTGATAAGCAAAGGGGTGAAAGGTTATCAGGGGTAGGCCGGAATGTGGAGTTGAGGGTTACAAACAGATCAACCATGATCTTATTGAACCACAGAGCAGGCTAGAGGGGCTGTGTGGCCTATTCTGGTTTCTAATTCATATGTCCGTATGGTCGATTGTTGAATACTGTTAAGGCTGAGCTGGACAGATTTTTTGTCTCCCTAGAAATCAAAGGTTATGAGAAGTGGGCGGGAAAGTGGGGAAATTGAAGCTCTGATGTCGGACTCAGTCAAATGCTGTCTTGATATCAAGCGCAGTCACTCTCACCTCATCTCTTGAGTTCAGCTAGAAAACTTAGCAGGTCTGACAGCATCTGTGGAGAGAAAGACAGAATTAAGGTTTCAAGTCCATATGACTCTGAAGAAGAGTCATACGGACTCGAACCGTTAACTCTGTTCCTCTCCACAGATGCTGTCAGACCTGCTGAGTTTTTCCAGCATTTTTTGTTTCAGATTCCCAGCATCCGCAGTATTTTGCCTTTATCAGGAGTTTCAGTTGTTGTATATAATTCTGCTGCTGCTGATGGCCCACAGTGCTTCAAGGATGCCCAGTTGTGAGTTGCTAGAACCGTTCTGAATCCATCCCATTTAGCACGGTGGTAAGCGCCACACAACATGGTGGAGGATGGCCTCGTTGTGAAGATATGCCTTTATCTTCACAAGGACTGTGCAGTGGTCACTACAACCAATACTGTTATTGGGTAGATGCACCAGCAGCATGTATATTGGTGAGGGAGAGGTCAAGTACGGTTTAGCCTCTCATTGGTTGTCTCTTTACCAGTGGCACAGCCAGTCTAGCAGCCATGTCCTTAAGCAATCAGCCAGCTTGGTCAGCCGTGGTGCTTATACTGACCCACCCTCTGTGATGGACGCTGTAATCCCCCAAACACAGTACATTCTGGTGCACTTTCTACTCTCAGTACTTCTTCCAAGTGGTGTTCAAATTGGAGGAGCACTGATTCATTAGCTGAGGGTAGGGGAGGGGCAGAAGGTGGTAATCAGCAGGAGGCTTCCTCCTTGCATTGTTTGACCTGATGCCATAAGACTTCATAGGGTCTGGAGTCAATGTTGAGAACTCCCAGGGACGCTCCCTCCCGACTTTATACCACTGTGCTGCCACCTCTGGTGGGTCCATCTTGCCAGTGGGACAGTATATACCCAGGGATGGCAACAAGGGGCCTGCGACATTGGCTATAGGGTATGATTCAATGAGTATGACTATGTCAGGCTATTGCTTGACTAATCTGTGCTAAATTTTGGCACCAGTCCCCATATGTTAGTGAGGGGAGGACTTTGTATGGTTGACTCAGAAGGTAGGGCCTTTGTATTTTCTAGTGTCCAGGTTAATGATGGGCAGTCAGTTTGACTTTTTCTGAAGTGATTTGATACAACTGAGTGGCCATTTAAATGTCAACCACACTTCTGTGGCTCTAGAGTCACATGTAGGCCAGACTGGGTAAGGATGGTAGATTTCCTTCCCTGAATCAGGTGGGTTTTGAGAACAATCCATTAGTTGCATGAGCATCAAGATTGAGATGAGCATTTTATCCCAGATTTATTCATTAATTGAATTTTTATATTCCCCAAAATTTGTGACGGGATTTGAACCTCTGGATTACTAATCCAGTAGCATTACCACTTTACTACCACAATCCCACAAGAGATGGAGCTGATGACCCAAAATGGCCCTTCGTTATTTCAATTTTTCTTACTTTCAAATCGAGGTAATCGCCAATCTAGCTAGGTGGCTTCGGGGAAGCAACCAGTGGCTTTTAAGGAAAGAAAGAAAGAGCTTTCATTTAGATAATTCATTTTAACTTCTCCAAATATTGTTTAAAGCCAATAAATTAATCTTTTGTAGTCGCTGTTATGTATGGAAACCCAGCAGCAAGCTCCCACAAGCAACAAAGAGCTGAATGAAACAAAAAAGACTCTTCAGGGGAAGAGCCATACGGGCTCAAAACATTAATTCTGTTTCCCTCTCCACAGACGCCATCAGGCCTGCTGAGTTTTTCCAGAATTTTCTGTTTTTGTTTCAGATTTCCAGCATCCGCAGTATTTTGCTCTTATCAAAGAACTGAATGATCTGTCCTTGGTTCATAGGTTGAGACTCATCAGAAGACCTTCTTGCTCTTCTTCAAGATGTGAGGTTTTACAGTTACCTGCACAAGAAAACTTGGTTCAACATTTATTTTTGCCAAGGAAAGAGAGGCTAATTTTTACCTTCACTGCTTGAACTATAACCTGGTGCTGAGGATTGGCTTCTCAGTGTTAGAACTCTGATCTTCATCCCACTGATTTCAACAGACTGGAAACTGTTGAGCGGGGCAGCTCTGTCAGCTCAACACCCAGGCAGTGAGGATAACAATTTCCGCCATTTACCAGGAAGGGCATATAACCGTAAGGGCTTTCCTGGGATTCGGTTTTTATTTGTACAGCTGCTCAAATGTACAGCTGTTATAGTAAGATGCTGTTCTCTTAGAAGGTTCACTTTCATCACGGCCTGTGTTTACTTTTTATGTTTATTGCATTATTACTAAGGAAGGAATAACTGGCTGATTGAAAGCTCCATTTTCTGTACATTGTTCCAGTCACAGAAAGGAAACGTTGCAAGTACAAAAGATGCACTGTGAGAGATGTTACAATTATGAAATCCTCCAACAGTGCACCATTTACTAAATTAATTGTTACAACTTTAACTCGCCTGGGATTAACTCTGGTTCTATACTTGATGGAGTTTAGAAGGATGAGGGGGGATCTGATTGAAACTTACAGAATACTGAAAGGCCTGGATAGAGTGGACGTGGGGAAGCTGTTTCCATTAGTAGGAGAGACTAGGACCCGAGGGCATAGCCTCAGAGTAAAGGGAAGACCTTTTAGTACAGAGATGAGGAGAAACTTCTTTCGCCAGAGAGTGGTGAATTTATGGAATTCATTGCCACAGAAGGCTGTGGAGGCCAGGTCATTGAGTGTATTTAAGACTGAGATAGATAGGTTCTTGATTGGTAAGGGGATCAAAGATTACGGGGAGAAGGCGGGAGAATGGGGTTGAGAAACTTATCAGCCATGATTGAATGGTGGAGCAGACTCGATGGGCCGATTGGCCTAATTTCTGCTCCTATGTCTTATGGTTTTATGGGATTAATGAATTGTGTGCCCTGCCTTATCCAGTGGAAAGAAAATCTTTGAACATGTTATATCATCTAACAGATATGATTTTCTTTATTGACCTTCAAGATTGCAGACTAAGTTTCCAAACTAGTGGTTAAAGACTTGAATTTATTCAGAAAGTTACCATGTCTTACACATGTAACAAAATTACTTTAAAGTATGATAGAAGAAAGAAAAACTTGCATTTATAATGCGGCTTTCATGAGCTCAGGATGCCCCAAGCGCTTTGGAAGCAATGACTATCATTATTTTTATTCTTTCACAGGATGTGGGCATCACTGGCAAGACCAGCATTTTTATTGCCCATCCCTAGTTGCCCTTGTGGTGGTGAGCTGCCTTCTTGAACCGCTGCAGTCCACGTGGTGTAGGTACACCAACAGCCCTGTTAGGGAGTGAATTCCAGGACTTTGACCCAGCAGCAGTGAAGGAATGGCGATATATTTCCAAGTCAGGATGGCGAGTGGCTTGGAGGGGAACTTGCAGGTGGTGGTGTTCCCATGCATCTGCTGTCCTTGTCCTTCTGGGTGGTAGAGATCAATGTGCTATTGAAGGAGCCCTGCTAAGTTGTTGTAGTGCATCTTGTAGATGGTGCACACTGCTGCCACTGTGTGTCAGTGGTGGAGGGTGTGGATGTTGGAGATGGTAGATGGGGTACCAGTTAAGCGGGCTGCTTTGTCCTGGATGTTGTCAAGTTTCTTGGGTGTTGATGGAGCTGCACTCATCCAGGCAAGTGGAGAATATTTAATTACACTCCTGACTTGTGCCTTGTAGATGGTGGACAGGCTTTGGGAAGTCAGGAGTTGAATTACTTTCCTCAGAGTTCCCAGCCTCTGACCTGCTCTTGTAGCCACAGTGTTTGTATGGCTATTCCAGGTCAGTTTCCAGGATATTGATATTTGGGGATTCATTTGGACATGGACTGCTTCAGTATCTGATGATTCGTGAATGGTGCTGAACATTGTGCAATCATCAGCGAACATCCCCACTTCTGATCTTATGATGGAAGGAAGGTCATTGATGAAGATGGTTGGGCCTAGGGCACTACACTGAGGAACTCCTGCAGTGATGTCCTGAAACTGAAATGATTGGCCACCAACAACCACAACCATCGCCCTTTGTGTTAGGTATGACTCCAGCCAATGGGGAGTTTTGACCTTGATTCCCATTGACTCCAGTTTTGCTAGGGCTCCTTGATGCCACACTCAGTCAAATGTGGTCTTGATGTTAAGCTCTCATCTCACTTCGGGAGTTAGCTCTTTTGTCCATGTTTGGTCTAAGGCTTTAATGAAGTCAGGAGCTGAGTGGCACTGACAGAACCCAAACTGAGCATCAGTGAGCATGTTGTTTCCGAGCAAGTGCCACTTGATAACACTGTTGATGACCTATTCCATCACTTTACTGATGATCGAGAGCAGACTGATGGGGTGGTGATTGGCCAGGTTGGATTTGTCCTGCTTTTTGTGTACAAAAATATAACCTATATCTGGGCAATTTTCCACATAGCCGGGTAGATGTCAGTATTGTAGTTGTATTGGAACAACTTGGCTAGGGGTGCGGCAAGTTCTGGAGCACAAGCCTTCAATATTATTACTGGAATGTTACCAAGGCCCATAGACTTTGCAGTATCCAGTGCCTTCAGATGTGCCTTGATATCACGTGGAGTGAATTGAATTGACTGAAATCTGTGATGCTGGGGACCTCAGGAGAAGGCTGAGTTGGGTCATCCACTCAGCACTTCTGGCTGAAGATTTGGAGAGCCACAGTTTAACATCTCATTCAAAAGTCTGCATCTCCGACAGTGCAACATTCCCTCAGTACTGCACTGAATGGGCAGCATGGATTTTTACTTTAAGGCTTCTTGAGTGGGTCTTATCACAGCTTTCCTGACCCAGAGGCTCGAGTGTAATAGCTGACACTATAACAAGCCTGCCACTCCCGCCTACATGAGCAAGTGCAATGACAGTGGCGATGTAGGTAAACATGGCATCCAAGTTGTGTGCCGTTAGATCCCACAACTACACAAACAAGATGAATTCCCACTTAATCTGTATTAATTGATGGAAAAACATTGAGAAATTGGGAGAGCTCCCTTTAATCAGGCATTGAGATCTCATCCAAAAGCAGGCACCTCTGTCAATGAAGAATTTCTTCAGTACTGCATCAGAGCAGGGGAAAAAAAAGTGCTGCATCAATTAGAAGGGAAGCTTTTGGGGTTTTATTCTGATTGAGAGATTTAGGGCTGAATAATATTGGGGTGGGGTGAATGATCCACCCATCCCATCCCCTCCCCACCCTGGAAGCAAAGTCAGCATGGAGCTGACATGCTCTGCAGCCATAACGCACTGCCGGGGGGCTAAACGTGGGCTGAGTTGGACTTCTGCCACTTAATGGGGAGGAGGCCCCGCCCTTTGGAGCTGCTGGCCAATCCGATTGCCTGGCAGCTCCGTCAGTCCTGGCAGCGCCAAGAGCGCCTCTGTGGCTGCTGCCGGAACTGCAGGAGGAAGAGGAAGAAGGCCCACGGATCTCCGGAACAGGTAAATCCAGGGTCTTGGGCAGGGAGGGTTTGGAGAGGTCAGGGAAGGAGATAGGGGTTGAGGGGCTGGATTTAAGTCTGCGGGCGAGTAGGAAGAAAGGTGGGGTTCCATCTTAGAGGGGGCCCCCCCTCAATCAGCAAAGGGCAGCCCGCGAAGATAATAGCCTCCTTTCCTTCCTGCCCTTTGAAGAACTTTTAAAAAAAATCAGGCTGCCCACTCCTGCCTGACTGTCCACACCAAATGTTTTATGGTGTGGGCCGCATATTATCAGGGTCAATTGGCTTGGTAAAAGCATAATGGACCCTTGATTACTTATTTAAATATGGTGGGTGGGCTGCTGATTTCGGCACCCGCCCAACCGCCCTCAGTATTATGGGGGTAATCTCGGGCATGGATGCAAAGGCGGTAGGCAGTCACCTGCCCTATTTTACGTGCTTTCCCCTATCCCAAATCACGCCTGGCGGGGACATGTCCAATCCAGTCCTTATAGTTTTTGCTCTCAAAGTGAAGGACAAAAGAGCAACAGCCTCAAGTACGTGCAGGTCAAGTGGAACGTAGGCTGATATGGAGTAAATTTTGAGGTTGTTTGGAATCTGCTTCTGTTGGATCCTTACAGCTGGCGCTGAGGGAAAGCTTATCTCATTAGCCTGGTTTGGATTCAAACCCATAAATTACAGGCAAAGAAAACAAATTGTTCTAAAGTATCAATCAGATAATTCATTCCAAGCTCACACCGCTCCATTGCTGGAGAAGTGTCAGAAACCCCATTCATAAATTGCCGGTAGAGAATTTTAAAAATTCTTTCATGGGATGTGGGCGCCATCGGCAAGGCCAACGTTTTGGTGCCCATCTCTAATTGCCGGCAGGAGGAGCAGCAGCTCTGAAGAAATTCAAGGCCAGTGTCATTCTAAGTTTCATTAAGGTAGGCACTTCCACACAACATATTAACGTTAGGAGAACACTAGACTCCATTAGCCGATTTGTCTTTGGCAGATGCTCCCAAAATGCTGGAAGCCAATTAAGTATTTTTGAAGAAGAGTCTCTTTGCCATGTAGGAAACCACAGCAGCCAATTTGCACTCAGAAAGATGCCATAAACTGCATTTAGATCATAATTAGATGTAGTTTAAGGAATAAATATTGGTTAGAACTTTGGGGAGAACGTGCCTGCCCTTCTTCAAAATAATACCATGGCATCTTTTATGTCCGCTTGATAGGGGATTTACTGACTCATCCAAAAGAAAACACCTTCAACAACACCGAAGTCCATCACTGGAGTGAACTGTCAGCCTAGGTTTTGTGCTCAAGTGTCTGGAATAGGCTTTAACCCATAGCCTTCTGATAACTCACTTGGCCACAGCTGACATTGATTCACCATAATCAACTTTGCCATTTTTAAAATCTATAAATTCTTGACATGTGTGTCGCTAGCAAGGTCAACATTTAGTGCCCACTCCTAACCAGCCTTCAGAAGGTGGGGGTGAGCCTCTTTGCGAAGCACAGCAGGCCGTGTGGTGTCGGTACACCCACAGTGCTTTTTCCCTTCCTGTCGTGGTTTGATGCATCTGAGTAGCTTGCCGCATCATTTGATGGAGTCATGTGTAGACCAGACCAAGTAAGGAGGGCCAGTTTACTCTCTTTTGGGACAGTAATGAACCAATCTGGCAATCCAGTTCTTTCATGATCATTGTTAATGAAACTAGTATTTTATTTCATATTTATTAATCAATTGAACTTAAATTACTCATGCCTCCCGAGTGTAAGTCCAGGCCTCTAGATTACCACTTTGCTATCATCTCGCGTTTATCGGCTTCAAAACTTCACGTTCGCTTCAAAATCTCTTTTACAAATGAGGTAAAGAGAAAACTTGTGTCAGTGTAACATCTTATCACCTCTCAGAAACACTTCATGTTTTTTTCCATCATTTTAGTAATAATTCTATTACATGAAAAGTCAATAAGAAAGAAAGCCATGGGTTACATGTATTACAGTATGTGGGGACAATAAGGAATCAACTGTATGACTCTCTTACTGATTTGAAGACTTATCACAAGTGAGTCCAGTGAAAGGTGTCATAGCCAGAAAGTCTGGGTCTAACAAAATTGAGGATCCATATCAGCAATGGAGTGTTGCAATTTTGACTGTCCTGCAGTTTGTGAAGATTCCCCTCTCTAAATTCAGTACCAGTAAAATAGTTTGGAGTGTATGTATAATTTTTATAGAGGTATTGGCAATTGATTATTTCAGCACTGAAGGAGGCCGTTCAGCCCATCATGCCTTTGCTGGCCCTCTAAATCAACTATCGAATTAGTCCTGTACCTCATAGCTCGACATCTCCACAATCCCAGTTCTGAGGGAAGTTCATTGGTCTGAAACATTAATTCTGTTTCTCTCTCCACAGTTGACCTACTCAATGTTTCCAGCATTTGCCACTTTTTATTTCAGACTTCCAGCTCTTGCAGTATTTTGCTTTTGTCCATTTTTAGCACTTTTGCATGTAGCTGCCAGAGGAATACACTTCATTGTAATGAAAACAAATGTACCATGCTATACGGAGGCATATTTTTGCACCATACTGTTACTTTAAACATTGTACTGTCGTGCAATGTGAAGTTTCAGTGCCGACACTGTTATAATATAAATTTCAACCTTAGCAAATGCATGGTGAATAACTCAAAAGCTTCCAGCTGGGAATCAATCTGCTCCTTAATAATTGGCTAAATTAGTGAGCTTTGAGATTGCACCAAAACAAAAATAATTAATCACAGTTAAATATTACACTACATAGAATTATATATCACGTTGCACAGAACATACGGCACAGAAACAGGCCATTCAGCCCAACTGTATGCTGCCACTTTTTATGCTCCATACTATTCTCCTGCCATCCTCTCTTCATCTCATGCTCTAAGGGGGAAAGACTGCATTTATATGACGCTTTCCATGGTCACTGGATGTATTAAAGTGCTTTACAGCCAATGAGGTACATTTTGAAGCTGATGGCGGTAGGGGAGGTGGCTGACCCTTGATTCGAGGATGACGTATACTTAGGGTCACAAGTACCACGGGTCTTCATGTGACTGAACAGATTGCCTCTCGACATGTAGATCTTTCAGCACACGGGGCAGGATGCCCCATGAGGTAATGGGATCCAGGGTGCAGGATTTCATTCCTTTTCTTTCCTTCTCTGTCGCCGCTCTGCCTCATCATCAGGGTGTTTCGGCCGAAAGCGTGATGCAGCTTGATGGACAAGTTGTCGCTATTTTGAACGATTGGTAGCAAGCTCCTCCCAGTCATTAACGTCAATGCTGCTGCACTTCAAGGAGAGTTTCAGAGTACCCCTGAAGCGTTTTCTTTTACCTCCCCAGGAATGTCAGCCATTTGAGAGTTGAAAAAACAGGACCTTGTGAAGGAGGCACTTTCCGGCCACCAGGCACAGCTTCCAGTCCATCAAAGTTGATTTTGCAGGAGTTTTGCCTGAATGCTTGTGCAGCTGACTTCAAGAAGGACACCCATCCCCTGATAAAATCTGGATGATGTGGTAGAGGGGTTGATGGTGGAGTCTCTCTAGTGCTCTTATGTGTCGCTGACAAACATTCCAGTACATGAGTATGGCGACGACAACTGCCTCCCAAATCCATAGGACTGGTGCACAGAATTTTGATGTGAGCAAAAGTTCAGCCGCTTTGAAGGTTTCAGCTCAGATAGTGTCGGGGCCACAGGCTTTGTTGTTTTTCATACGTTTGACTACTTGTTGCAGCTCTCCCATTGCTGGTCGCTCACCCGTGGATCCTACCAAGAGGACTGAGGGATAGCCTGGGGGCTATCAGCTGTCACTGTGGATTTATGATTGAGGAGTTGTTGAAAATGTCCTTCCCAGCATTGGTGGATGGTACTGTCATCCTTAAGAAGAGAAAAGCCATCCTGTGAGTGAAGGGGATTTTGTCCATCTGACCTTAGTCCATAGATGCCCCTGGTGGTTTTAAAAAAGCTTTGCTTGTCATGACAGTCAGTCAATCTCGGACTTTCTTTCTTCAACAAATCTGGTGCAAACCTGGTACAGAATGGGCGGTGACACTGCAGTCATCCGCAAACTGCAGAGCATGTATGCCTATGGTCAATTTAGTTTTGGCAAGGGGGCACCTGAGGTTAAAGAGTTTTCCATCCTGGTGGTGTTTACCTCATACGAGAGGGCAGTTGATCTTTGATGAGTTCAATAGCCACTGTCAGGTAGATTGTAAATAGTATGGGAGCTATCGCACAACCTTGCTTGGCACCAGTCTGGATTTTGAAGGCGTCTGTTTCAGATGTTCCACTCAAGACAGTCGCAGTCATATCATCATGAAGCAGTTGCAGGATTCTGACGAAGTTTTTTGGGCATCCAAATCTTTGGAGTACAATCCACAGAGTGATCTACAGAGTCAAATGCTTTGATCAGGTCGATGAATGCAATGAAGGGTTTCTTGTGTTATTTTCTACATTTCCTTGAATTTGTCTGGCAACTAAGACCATGTCAGAGGTTTCTCTGGATGGTCTAACGCCTCTCACTGTGTCACTGGGGGGATTTCCTCATCCGCCAGAAATAACCGGTGGTTAATAATCAAGGCGTCAGCCTTGAGCTTTTGTAATACTGCCTTCTTGACTTGTGACCAATTGTTCAAAATGCTGGCAACTTGTCCAGGTGATGAAGGTTGCTCATTTTTGTACCAGAAAGCCACATATTACTGCATGATTTTCATCGAAGCAGTCCTGGTGTTGACAATGCTCAAACCCAATGGTCTGGACACAGGAGTCTAGTACAGTTGATTTTATTTGACCCCACTGTTCTGAATTGAGTTGGATGTGAAGATTTTCCAGCTTGATTGTGGACTGCACTTGGAATTCCTCTCTTTGGTCGGGCTGCTTTAGGGCTGTGACGTTTATCTTCTTCCTCTTGGGCTTTTGGGCCTTGCGATGCCTTGATACTAGGTGGATGTCCATCAATAATCAAGACAGAGATGAGGAGAAATTTTTTCTCTCAGAACGTTGGGAGTCTTTGGAACTCTCTTCTTCAAAAGGCGGTGGAAGCAGAGTCTTTGAATGTTTATAAGGCAGAGCTAAATAGACTCTTGATTAACAAGGGGGTGAAAGGTTATTGGGGGTAGGCAGGAATGTGAGGTTGAGGTGATAATCAGATCAGCCATGATCTTATTGAACGGCGGTGCAGGCTCGAGGGGCTGAGTGGCCTACTCCTGCTCCTAATTCATAAGTTCATATGTACCAATCGAACAAGCTGATGGTCTGTCCAGCAGGCATCACTCCCCTGTATGGATCGAGTGATAGAGACATCACTCAGATCTTTGACTCGAACAACGATTTAATCCAGGGAGTGCCAGTGCTTTGATCTAGGATGCCTCTGTGCGGATTTATATTTGTCCTTATGGCGGTAGAGGGTGTTTGTTATAACAAGGCCAAGCTGAGCACACTTTGTCAGCAACAGGCGACCATTTGTATTGACTTTTCCCAAGCAGTTTTTCCCAACTGGTTCCTCTCCAGGCATCAAAGTCACTGCCAATCCCCCAGAAGGATAATCTTTTCTTCTTCTGGGATGGCAGTGAGGACTTGATCAAGGCCGGAGTAGGACTTTTCATTAACATCTTCATCGGAGTCAAGGATCGGGGCATGAGTGCCGCTGCTGGTGGCATATTGGTTACGGCTGAGCTACAGGTGACGTGTCATGGCCCTTTCATTTATACAGTTGGAGAAGTTCTGATAATGCATCAAAAACCCTACTCCAAATGGTCAAAGCAACTCCATGGACATGAGGGTTATTATCGATTTTTCTGTTCCAGTAGAAGGTGCATTCCTCTGCTTGTTTCTTCAGCTACCTCTCCCAGGAAGGCAGATCTCATTGAGGGCGGAGATGTCAATTTTGAGTCTTGCTAGCTCATGTGATACGATTGTTGTTCTTCTTCCAGTATGGCCACTCTTAAGATTATCCATGAGTGCTCTAACATTCCAAGTTGCAAAATTTAGAGTTTTCTTTCTTTGACCACAAGGATGGTGACCCCAGAGGGAGTGGTTCCCCAGCTAAGAGAAAGTAGGACAGCCTATTTTTGGGTGCTTTTTCTAGACCTCTCCCCCATTTGGGGTGTGCTCAAGGTATGCTGAAGAGGACTGCTCAGTCACAGATGCTGCTGCCCAAGGACACCTCTGTCCCTACACAGGTGTCCAAACATCTTCATGCATCTGTCACCTGTGTGCAGATTCTTGACTAGGGACTCCCAGGTTCAAAGCCCTGTCCCCATCGCCAATTCTCCATCGCCACAGGACTTGGCAAATGGACCCTGGTAGAAGTCTACGGGTGATTCTGTTTAATGAGGGGACCTTTGGATGCCGTCATGGCCCACACAATGCCAACAGGAAGGTGGTCAGATTTTGGTGACATGTCAAGCCACAATGGTTAGATGCACTGTCTTCCTTTGCCTGTTCTGCCATTAAGGACATTCTGGACCGCACTTTGTCTGGCACCCCACCCATGCCCGGACCTAGGGATCGTTAAAGCACATAAGCCTCTCCAACATGTAAGGTTTTCATAAAACTACAGAGGGTTTTTGAAGTGTCGTCATTGTTGCAATGTAGGAAACAGGTCAGCCAATATGCACACAGCAAATAACAACAACAACTTATATTTATCTAGCACCTTTCACATAATGAACTATCCCAAGACACTTCAGAGGAGCATTATACAGCAAAGTATGATACTAATCCAAATAAGGAGATATCAGGACAAAAGCTTGGTCAAAGAGGTGGGTTTTAAGCAATGTCTTAAAGGAGACAAGTGAGGTCAAGAGGCAGAAAGGTGCAGGAGGGATACCAGAGCTTAGGGCCTAGGCAATTGAAGACCAGCCACTAGTGGTGGAGTAATTATGGTTTGGAATGCACAAGAGGCCAGAATTAGAGGAATGCATATGTCTGAGAGGGCTGTGGGGTTGGAGGAGATTACAGAGATAAGGAGGGTTGAGACCATGGAGCGATGTGTAAACAAGGATGGGAAGTTTAAAATCAAGATTTTCCTTGAACGGGAAGCAATTTAGGTCAGCAAGTACAGGAATGATAGAGGAATGGGTCTTGCTGTAAGTTAAGTTGCAGGCAGCAGATTTTTGGATGACCTCAAGCTTACAGAGGGTAGAATGTGGGAGATCAGCCAGGAATGCATTGGCATAGTCGAATCTGGAGGTAATGAAGGCATGAATGAGAATTTCAGCAGCAGATGAGCTGGGACAGGGGCAAAGTCGAGCGATGTTACAGAGGTGGAAGCAGATGGTCTTTGCGATGGTGTGAATAGGAAGTCAGAAGCTCAACTCATTATCAGTTATGACACCAAGGTTGCAAGCAGACAAATAACCACAAACAGCAGTGTGACAATGAGCAAATAATCTGCTTTTTGTGATGTTGATTGAGGGATAAATATTGGCAAGGACTCTGGGCATAACTCCCCTGCTCATCTTCAAAATAATGTAATGGAATCTTTGACATCCACTCAAACAAGCAGATGGGACTTTGCTTTAAAGTCTCACCAAAAGGTCACACCTCTGACAGTACAGTACTTCCTGAGCTCTGCGTTGGATGATCTGCCTTGATTTTTTTGTGCTCAAGCCCTGGGATGGGACTTAAAACCCAGAACCTTGTGATCCAGAGGTGAGTGTGCTTCCAACTGAGCCATGGCTGACATGAATCAGCACATAACTTTCTATTCCTTTCTCCCTCATGTGCTTATCTGGCTTCTCGTTAAATGCATCTATGCTATTTGCCTCAATTGCTCCTTGTGGCGAGTTCCACATTCTAATCAGCCTTTTCCTAAAAAAAGATTTTCCTGAGCCCCCTACTTTCACACCAAAATATGATTGTCTACTCAGAAGAGATATAATAGTAACCTGGTTGATTGGCCCCCTTTCTGATATTGGTTGACACTCAAGAGGGAACTTATGGGGGAGGATTTTCTCCTCGTTGGATGAGCGTGGTGGGTGGGCCCGGGAGTGGCCGGGCAATGGTCTGCTGCACGTGTTCGGGTCCTGACGGTGATTTCATGCTGGTTGGCCAATTCACAGCCAGCAGCGTGAAAGGCGCACTGATAACCTCAACGCTGCCGGGGTGGGGGCAGGAGGAGTGCGAGCGCTGAAACGTGCGTGTGTGTGGGGGGTGCGCTCAGTGAAAACTCCCTGAAGGCACAAAGCTGCATCAGGGAGCTGAAAATTTTTAACCTTAAAAAAAAACCAAAGATTTTTAAAATAAGGAAAACATGTCCTCACATGCGACTCTGCCACATGAACAGACACTTGTAAAAAATGAGCTTAAAACATCTTTATTGATTTTTTTTTGAATAAGCGTTGGAAACCTCCCCCCCCTCCCCCCACCTCCTGTGGATGAGGTTTTGTTAAAAATGCAAAGGCTGTCTCGCTTATTCACCCACATGCTCAACCGAACGGTTCTGCAGGCAGTGAAAAATGCAGCTCAATTAGTTATTAAAGGTCCTTAATAGGCCTCTTAATTGTTGGCGGGCGTGCTGCTGCTTCTTGCGTGCGCCTGCCAACCTAAAGATCACGAGAGCGCGCGATGATGTCGGGGCGCTCACCCAACGCTGTCGAGCACTATTTCACTCCCGTTCGGTCTGGCCCGCGGGGACAAAAAATTCCTCCCCTGATTTTTTTAGCACACTATGCACTGAATACCTGAATTGTGGGAAGTATTACCTTGTTATGACCAACTGAGGAGGGGCAGGGTGACTCCCCTCTTTCCCCACATATTTGGCTGCAACAGGGCTTTTAAGAAGGAGATGCTTCCCAATTCAGTGAGTATTTAACTTTAAGAATTGTGACCATAAAAGACACAATCAGACAGGTTTCCTTGAGCTTTTTAAAAAGGAATAGAGAATAGTCTTTATTGTACTTAACCTGCTCTAAGAAAAAATAATAAAAATGCTCTGACTTTCACATGCACACACTCTTGAACTTCACACGTGCAAAAATAGATTATAGATGGGGAGAGTGTAGATTAAGTAATTTAAAGTTCAGTAAAGTCAAAGGGTATATAGCTCTTGAAGATTGGTGACTTGGCTGGCTTCAGCCTGAACTTGATGGCCCTTCTGGGTTTAGTGTCAAGGCGCTTTAAAGATGTAGATGGACGACTTATCTATTCTTATGAGGATAGCAGCTGCGGGGTTGAGTTCTTTCTCATATCTCTGTGGCACAAGGAGAGTCAAAAAACAGCAGACAGGGTTTGAAACTTTCAAGTTGAATGGAGAGAGAGAGAGAGAAGGGTAGCCTACTCAGGATCTGGCTACTTCAGTGCCTCATTTGCTTACGTGCTAGTCTGCAGAGAAAACTGGTGCTTAAACACACAAAGGGTTAGCTGGTTTGTCACATGACCCTCCCTCTTCAAATGCTTAGTGATCCAAATACAGTCATGGCCAGTGGATTCCAGTTGCCTGGCTTACATGATTAGATTAGTTCTCAGCAAATTCCTTTCATAGCCAGAGTCCCAAGGTCCAGGTGATTATGCCTAATGGCTTGCCTCCACCCAGTTGAGCATGCATGTGATTGCCTGGGTGCTTTGCTATTAAAGTAGGAGATGGCTCCATTGATACACCTTCAAGGCAATTTTTCCTGGTGAGGCTTTGCAGACAGGTTGCTTGCATTTCAATGTCTTTGGAATGTAGAAGGTACAGTGATGGAAATGTTTGGCCATCTATGACAGTGATTTCATTGGAAAGTGGCTTTAGTGTTTCTAAAAATTCAATTGCTGGTTTCCGGCCAGTAAATTAATAAAGTCATTTTTATAAAGCATAGCTTCATATCAATATGCGACACTTAGCAATCAAGTCTCAGTACAAATCCCTCTATTTTTAAATATAGTGGGTGGAATATTCTACTTTAATATTCTACTGAGCAGACTCTCATTATTGCATAACGACTTAAATAGTTTTGGTTTGTTATAATGAGTGTATTCCGATATAAATGGGTTCATAGATGCCTATTGTAGATGCTTGCCTAGTGGAATGTTGGTGGAGTTGCTATCCTCATGGGTCAAAAATAATGAATGAAAAATTTGAGTGCAGCCATTTTTGGGCCTGCAATATGGGGAATGGTGCAGAGGTGGGATGAATGGATAGGCACAAAGTTAATGTAACATAAGCTTCAATATCATTGAGCCATGAGGCACAAACGCCAAATATTCTCCCCCCGGCATCTCGCCAGGGCAGAGGAACTGGAGATTTTGCTGCGGTAACGTCAGCAGTAAATGGTTAAAGGGAACAGAAAAAGGGGAGTGAGGGTTAGTAGGATAACGGTGGCTAAGAGGCTGTAGGTAACAGAGAGAGGCCAGGATTAATCGGCGGGGGTGGGGGGAAAGGGTCCATGTTGGTCAGGTTGGTGGGGGGGAGGGGATGGCATTAAGGGTTGGAGTGGGATAGCGACAAAGGGTGGGTGGGTATTTCTTTCGCTCATGGGACGTAAACGTTGATGACAAGGCCGACTGTGTTGAGTCAGTGCCTGCATATGGTCGAACAGGCTGCCCTTAAAGAAGGGGAGGTGATGGCATAGTGGTATTGTCACTGGACTAGTAATCCAGAGACCCAGGGTAATGCTCCTGGGACCCGGGTTTGAATCCTGCCACAGCAGATGGTGGAAATTGAATTCAATAAGAATCTGGAATTAAAAGTCTAATGAAATTTGTAAAAACCCATCTGGTTCACTAATGTGCTGCCCTGCCCTTACCTTCATATGACTCCACCCCCACAGCAACGTGGGCCTGAACAAGGGCAATTAGGAGTGGGGGCAATAAATGCTGGCCTAACCAGTGATGCCCACATCCCCTGACTGAGTCAGGAAAAAAGTAATAAGTGGTTAAAAAGTGTATGTTTAAACATGGAGATAGGAATGACGTTCAAACTATGCCAGCTGCTGCCTACCAACATTCCCCCAATACCTGTCATGGCCTCTGCTGCTATCATCCATGACACCATCCAGGTCAAATTGATCTGCTTGATTGTCACCCCATCCCTCAATTTAAACATTCACTCCCTACAACTACAATTCACTCCCTCCATTACAGTAACTCACCATCACCTTCCAAACCTGCAACCTCTACCACCTAGAAGGACAAGAACAGCAGACACATGGGAACACCGCCACCTGTAAGTTCCCCTCCAAGCCACTCACCATCCTGACGTTGAAACATATCGCTGTTCCTTCACTGTCTCTGGGTCAACATCCTGGAACTCCCTCCCTAACAGCACTGTGGGTGTACCTACACGACTGCAGCTGTTCAAGAAGGCAGCTCACCAGCAGCTTCTCAAGAGCAACTAGGGATAAGCAATAAATACTAGCCAGCGACACCCACATCCCATGAAAGAATAAACAAAACAGCTTAAACAAAAACTGAAATCACTCATAATCTCGACTCCCTTTTGTCTTGGGTAGTATGTGATTCCCAAGCAGCGGTTCAAGCAGGTAGCTCACCTCCATGCTCTCTGAAGGGCGATTCGGAGCGGACAACGAATGCTGGCCTAGCCAGCGGTGCCCTCATTCCGGGAGCGAATTTTTAAAAAATGCTGAGTTCACCCTAGTTGCAGTAAAAAAAAAGTCACAAAATGCTTGACAAGAGTGACATCACAAAGAATATTTCTGGAGAGCTTTGACAACGAGCCACAGAAGGAGAAGTCAGGCAGGTGGCCAGAAAACTTGATCAATAAGGTCGTTTTTTTTTATGGAGCATCTTAAAAGTGGAGAGAGAGATAGAGATGCACAGGGAGATTTAAGGAGCGCATTTCAGAGCTTAGAACACCATCAGCTGAAAACACGGGTGACAATGGTGGAGCAATCAAAATCAGTGTTGCATGGGAGGCCAGGATTAAAGGAGTGCCAGGGTCTCTGAGTGTTCCAGAGATAAGGAAGGGCTAAGGTCATGGAGGGATTTGTAAACAAGGATGAGGAATTTGAAAAAGGGGCGTGTCAGTTGGGAAGCTGGTGAAGGTCAGCAAGTACAGGGCGATGGGCTGGAGCGAGTTAAGGTAAAGGGAGTAGAGTTTTGCAATGAGCATAAGTCTGTGTAGGGCAGTAGGTGGGGGGGCTGGTCATGAGAGCGTTGGAATTGTTAAGTCCGGAGGTAGCAAAGGCAGAAGCAGACGAGTTAAGGCAGGCATCACTGTCCTCTCAATGACAAGGCTGCGGTTTAAAGGTACGAAATGGAGAAGGTTAACTCAGGGCACTCTGCAGTTCTACAAAACACTGATCATTAAGCCTTTGTGCTTATTTAAAAATCGCACTATCTGAGCACTAACTGGGAAGAGGTCAGTTCAATAACTTTATTCCTGCCAAAGTTGTGACACATCACATTTATAACTAAGCATTGTTTTTGTGATGTGACGTAGCCCAGTTTGACACCAAGCTTTGTCAAAAGCACATGCATGCCTGGGTTAATAACATTGTCCAACACAATTAGAACAGTTATGATGACTTTAGATTCAAGCACAGGCTTGCTGAACATATTTTACATTGTGTCAGTGAGTGGCTCCCTTTAAGCAAGTTACATGTGAGCATCAAATAGGAAAGAGCCCCCATCAGCTCTACAGGTAAAATGAGATGAGTTGGGGTCCTTTGCAAAATTGAGATGTCAAAGGCTAATCTTCTGAACTTTAAACTCTGATGAAGTCTCATCTCTGCATACGGCAACCAAATGAAACTAATGTTGGCATTTAGTAGATTAGAGAAATAAAAGTTTAATGACATTACAAGTGACCCAATTGAAGCATTCACAGCAATTGAAGCAGGGGACAAAGAAGTTTGTTACAGATTTATTGCAAAATGTATTTGTATGGATCTTAATAAAGGACTGCTCCAAAGCTGCTCCAAAAGGAAGCATGGGAACCTGGACTTGATCAATACTATACTATAAAATATAATTAAAACATTCACAGTTTAAAATTGAAATCTAAACAGGCAATTTAATTAAATTAGTTCTTTCGTATTCAGCTGAGAATGAGTGCTTACAAATAATAATTGGGTACGAAGGTGATTTTGGAATGTCCAGATTTGTTTCTAAGCAGTGGGCTGGCCAAACGTGGGGAGATAGGAGAAGTACCTTTCAAAATCAAATTCGGGGTGCTTAAAAGTCCTGGTCAGGATGACAGCGTTTCATCTCGAAATCAGACTAACTAGATTCCAATATCAACCCTCCTGACCCAGCCTCACTCCAAAATCAACCCTCCACGCCCAGCTCCCCTCCAATATCAACAGCCTTCACCCAGCCCAACTCCAATATCAACCCCCGTCACCCAGCCCTAATTCCAATATCATCCCCCTTTCCCAGGCCCACACAAATATCAACTCTCATCATCCTGCCCAACTCCAATATTGGAGTGGGACCTGGTTGCGGTTGATAATGAAGTGGGGGCTGGGTGCAGTTGAGAATGGAGTGGGGGCTGGGTGTGGATGGTATTGGAGTGGGGGCTGGGTGTGCTTGACATTGGGGTTGGAGCTGGGTACGGTTGATATTGGAGTGGGGGCTGGGTGTGGTTGATATTGGAGTGGGGGCTGGGTGTGGTTGAGAATGGAGTGGGGGCTGGGTGTGGTTGAGAATGGAGTGGGGGCTGGGTGTGGTTGAGAATGGAGTGGGGGCTGGGTGTGGTTGAGAATGGAGTGGGGGCTGGGTGTGGTTGAGAATGGAGTGGGGGCTGGGTGTGGTTGAGAATGGAGTGGGGGCTGGGTGTGGTTGAGAATGGAGTGGGGGCTGGGTGCGGTTGGTATTGGAGTGGAGGCTGGGGGCGGTTGATATTGGGGTTGGAGCTGGGTATGGTTGATATTGGAGTGGGGGCTGGGTGTGGTTGATATTGGAGTGGGGGCTGGGTGTGGTTGATATTGGAGTGGGTTCTGGGTGTGGTTGATATTGGAATGGGTTCTGGGTGTGGTTGATGTTGGAGTGGGGGCTGGGTATGGTTGACATTGGAGTTGGTTCTGGGTGTGGTTGACATTGGAGTGGGGGCTGGGTGTGGTTGGTATTGGAGTGGGGGTTGGGTGTGGTTGATATTGGAGTGGGGGCTGGGTGTGGTTGATATTGGTGTGGGTTCTGGGTGTGGTTGATATTGGAGTGGGGGCTGGGTGTGGTTGTTATTAGTGCGGGTTCTGGGGGTGGTTGATATTGGAGTGGGTTCTAGGTGTGGTTGATATTGGAGTGGGTTCTAGGTGTGGTTGTTATTAGAGCGGGTTCTGTATGTGGTTGATATTGGAGTGGGTTCTAGGTGTCGTTGATATTGGAGTGGGTTCTGGGTGTGGTTGATATTGGGGTGGGTTCTGGGTGTGGTTGATATTGGAGTGGGTTCTGGATGTGGTTGATATTGGAGTGGGCGCTGAGTGCGGTTGATGTTGGAATGGGCGCTGGGTGTGGTTGATGTTGGAGTGGGGGCTGGATGTGGTTGATATTGTAGTTGGGGCCGGGGGTGGTTGACATTGGATTGGGGGCAGGGTGTGGTTGATTTTGGAATGGGGGCTGAGTGTGATTAATATTGGAGCAGGGGCTCGGTGTTGTTGCTATTGTAGTTGGGGCTGGGTGTGGTTGATGTCGGAGTGGGTGCTCAGTGTGGTTGGTATTGGAGCCGGGGCTGAGTGTGGTTGACATTGGAGCAGGGGCTGTTTGGGGTTGATATTGGAAGGGGGCCTGAGTGTGGTTGACGTTGTAGGGTGGTTGACGATTTAGGGTGGCTGGGTGTGGTTGATATTCGACGGGGGGCTGAATGTGGTTGATATTGGAGTGGGGGCTGGGTGTGGTTGATATTGGAAGGGGGCCTGTGTGGGGTTGAAAATGGAGGGGGGCTCGGAGCATTTGATATTGGAGTAGAGATTCTCAAGGGCAATTGGGCATAAGCAATAAATTCCAGCCTGGTCGGCGATGCCACATTCCATGAACAAATTAAAAAAATCAATCTCCTCCCACAGCACCCACCCAAATATGAACCTCACCCAGCCCCCACTCCAATATCAACTGCACCCAGCCTCCACTCCAATATCAACTGCACCCAGCCCCCACTTCAATATCAACCGCACCCAGCCCCCACTCCAAAATCAACTGCACCCAGCCCCCACTCCAATATCAACCGCACCCAGCCCCCACTCTAATATCAACCTCACCCAGCCCCCACTCTAATATCAACCGCACCCAGCCCCCACTCCAATATCAACCTCACCCAGCCCCCACTTCAATGACAACCGCATTCATCCCCCACTCCAATATCCACCGCACGCAGCCCCCAATCCAATATCAACCACAACCAGTCCCCCACTCCAATATCAACTGCACCCAGTCACCAGCCCAATATCAAGCACACCCAGCCCCCACTCCAATATCAAACGCACCCAGCCCCCACTCTAATATCAACCATGTTCAGCCCCACTCAAATATTTGTGTGAGGTCTAAAGCTTGATCAGCTTACTAAAGGGAACTGCCCTACTCTTCTTAAGATAGTGCTCCGGGATCTTTTATACTTACCTGAGAGTCAGACTGGGCCTTGGATCAAATTGTTATCTGAAAGTTGGCACCTCCAACAATACAGCACTCCCTCAATGTTACAGCATAATGCCAGCCTAGATTATATTCTCAAGTCTCCTGAATTGAGCATGAGCCCAAAGCCCTGTGAGTCCGAGTTGAAAGTGCAACCGACCGAGCCCCGCTGACAATTTTTAATAAGAGGAAGTTAATCTTTGCGTTTCTTCTCATCACCAGTGGCTTCCACCCTTCTAGGATATTATTTCTGGACTTGCTCAGCAGAGGGAGCCTGTGCACGGAGCTAAGGTTGTCATCCATCCCAGATGGTGGGAAGAATCATCCCAGATTTGCACTAAGTACAGTAGTGGGCGGGATACCCTCCTTCCCCAGTACAGTTCTCGTCCTGCAGCCTCTTCCCGTGCCTGAGGCCACTTCTCCCTCTTCCCCAAGCAAGCCCTAGCCCTGCAACCGTACAAAGCCAGCCGCACATTATGGCTGGTACAGACCTGCCTGTGAGCCCCCCGTAAACATGATGTGGTGCTGCCTGCGAAGCCTGGTGCTGATGACCGTGAGTGCTGACTGGAATAAGGCAGGCAAACAAACCTCAAATTCCCGAGTGAAGTGCAGCTCGCCAGGTGCACGTCACTTAAGTGCAGTTGTGAAACACGTTGGCTTGTTTCCCCACTGACAAGTGTGGTGATCCAGCCTGGCCTGGTGGGCCAGTCCTATAATGATATACAGGTGTATTATTATAAGGTTCCCAACTTTCGAGGGTGGGAGACGCGAGCCGCCATCGACAGGTGGAGCGGATGATCGCAAACTGGTTTCACAACGTCATGAAACTGACTTTTGGCCTTCTCGCCATATAGTCCGCTCATGCCATTGAACACACCCAACGCAGAGGGGCACGGGCCATTCCGCCCCATGTGTTGAGCATCGGAAAGTTCAAACGCATGCTGCTATCCATATGGAGGCAGAGACAATGACGTTCAAAGAGGGAATATTTTATATCAATTCAAACTTAGTTTCATACACACACACGCACACACAAACGCACGCACGCACAAATGCACGCACACACACACACACACACACACACACACACACACAGCAGTATGAGAGGCTGCCATAATTTCACTTTGCCTCTAGCAGTGGCATGACTAAGACTACGAATTCAACCTGTAAATGTTGCAGTTACCCACATCTTAGCACGCTGTATCTAATACAAGATACCAATGCCCCCCTTACATACAACCTGCATTCTAATCTTCTCATCTCTTTCGAATCATATAGCACTGGTGGAGGCCATTTGGCCCATTGTGACTGTGCTGGCTTTCTGAAAGAGCTATCCAATTAGCCACATTACTCTGCTCTTTCCTTATAGCCCTGCAAATTTTTAAAACTATTTATCCAATTCCCCACTGAAAGTTGCTATTGAATGTGCTTCCACAACCCTTTCAGGCAGTGCATTCCAGCTCAGTTGTGGGCATGATAAGTGCCATTTTACTTCATCTTGACTTTCAATGAAGCTATGAGAATAGTTTCTGTATGAATCTGGACTTGTGACTAGGTTTTGATCAGAACTATGTTTACAACAATTTTTTATTTTATTCTGTGCTACTTAAAGTTGCAACATCCATTGCCAACCATTTGCAACAAAAAGGAGGTATGTGTATTTCGCTGAATCTAACACATACCTATTCAGCGAAGCTCAGGGACAGCTAAACTCCTCAACTTCAAATGGTCCAGATTGCCTCAGAGCCGTAGGTCTAAGAGATAGGAAGGTAGGAACAGCTATTCAGCCCCTCCAACCTGCTTTGGAACCTTTGTTTAGGATCCTTTGTGGTGTGAGGAAACCATTTGGAATTCTGACCAGTAAAGGGATAGTTGTGGTGATACTAATCCTGGCAACTGAGCCAAAAGGAGACAAGGTTATACATAAGAAGCAAACCGAGGAAAAGCTTAAAGGAAAAGGCTAAATCAGGCTAGCCCCTGGAGTGATGACAATGTAAAAGAGCAGCTAAAACAAGTTGGAAATCACCTTAAAATCTCACTTCGTTCGATAGGAAGATCATTGTGCTCCGTCATCTTCAGCTAGAATTGATTTTGTCCTAAAGAAGGAGCTTGATGCTAGGTCAGTCTTATTGAGCTAAGACTTTCAGATAGGGCTCAGTGCTTTCAGCTGGGTCAATCATTTCTGTGGTGACTGGGTGTTTAGTTTGCGAATGGATCTTACAATGTCCTAATGTTATTTTATAGGGATCCATATTGCCTTGTGTATGGGAATTAACAGAATTGACTGAGCAAGTATCCAGGGAGTGATGGTTATCAGCTTTCAACTTTGACTTCATACGAGCACAAGCACACGAATTAGGAGCAGGAATAGGCCACTCGGCCCCTCAAGCTTGCTCTGCCATTCAGTAAGATTATGGCTGATCTGAAGATCGGAGATCTTCAGCGGCGGTAGATATGGTCAGTTGGCTTCTAATCATACTAACATACGAGTTAAGAGGAGTAGGCTCCATGCTCTTTCCTGGCTAATATTCTGTTGTTACTACTTAAGGAGAGAGCAGAAGGAGGCAATTTTAACTTACATCCATTGGCAAACTGACAGGATTGGGGGCAACACTGGTTATACACCATGCCCAGTTTTATTCTCCATTGAATCCAGTGGGCGGTGAGTTAAATGAGTGTTGCACCAGATCCCATAGGTTTCTCATCTGGGCCAGTTAAATTAAAATGACACTTGCAACCACCCCCCCCCCCCGCCCCTCCTCCCAACATTGTGTCACTGCAGGGCCATTGTGGGCCTTAATGCAACACTAATACGACCTAGTTCATGTGCTTTACATTTGTATTTCTTCATAGCAGATAGCCTTCTAAAGAACCTGCATTGTAATATCCTTGAAAGCTCAATATCCTCCCTGCAGTATGGAGACCAGCACTGCACACAGTAATACTCTTTTGTATTGTCTCATTGTTATCTCTTGGATTTTATATCCTATACCTCTATGATGAAACCTAAAATTTCATTAGCTTTCTTTTTACAGCCTTATACAGCTGAGGTGCTGCTTTTAAAATCTCATGAAGCTGAGCCCACAACTCTCCCACAGCACTAAGCCTACTTCCATTCTGAATGTATTTACTTCTATTATCCTCTTTTAGCAAAATATATCACTTCACATTTGCTAACACTGAATTCCGCCTGCCAATTTTTCATCCAGATCCCCCCAACCCTTAGCAATATTCTATTTGCAGCCTTTGGTCTTCTGAATGAAATCCTGTTAATCAGTGCAGCCTACTTCCAACCATTTTGAATCAACACCCTCAACAGTCCGCAATGCCTCAATTTAAAAATTCTTATCCTTGTTTTCAAGTCCCTCCATGGCCTTCCCCTTCCTCACTTCTGTAATCTCCTCCAGCCCCACAACCCGCTAAGATCTCTGTGCTCCTCCAATCCTGCCCCCCTGATTTTAAATCGCTCCAACATTGGCTGTGTGCCTTCAGCTACTGGCCCAACAAAGTGGGATCCCCTCCTTAAACCCCGTCCTCTTCATTCCATATCCCTTTACTCTTCTCTAATAAACACTCGTAAGGATACTCTGGCAAACTATTCAATCTCTTGATTACTGGTAGCTTCTCTTTCTGCCTGCTGTACACACAGCCACATATGATTTGACTGCCAGTACGGCCAATGTGTGTTCCTTCAGTTTTAGTTTCACTTGCACGATGTGCTTGCTTCTCATTAAACTCAGGCAGAGTTTCGCCGGTTTCACAGAAACCATTCTGCTGCCTTGTGCAAATTCCGCTGTAAAGATTGGAACCTAATCGATGTATCTATTAATCACACAGCAGGCCCTCCACATTTCCTGACTGATGCCCTCTCTCTGGTGTTCAATCCTCTCCAACGTTCATTGCAATTCTCTGCAGTTTAGTTTTTGGCCTTTTGAGATTTTTCAACTTCCCCCAATATATTTAAGAGTGGGGATCAGCTCTTACCATGCCTCCGTACTTTTCCACTTACTGGATCAAAGCAACGGGGCTGGGAATTGGCACAATTCACCCCTGGAATATAAGTTTGTTCCTTGATCTTCTGCTAGAGTGTAAGAGCCAACTGTAGCTCCTAAGAAATATTCTTATTTTCATATATTGTATCAAACTATTCCCAAATGTTGAATTACAGTACAATTCAAAATTGTAGAAAATTAAACAGAATTGAAAATCAAAATTTCCTTGGCGGTTGGAGCATACCCCTAAACTTCCCTTGGAAATCATCCTGAATTATTCCTCGTCTTCAAAAATGTCTACGTTCACTGTAACATTGAAGTTTTGTGCACTTCAGACTACCCCTCCATCCTGCTATAATACAACTGATGATCAGTGGGTGTAGCTGTAGTTTATGTTGTGACATGCCCCACTGCGCTCTCATTGTAGCTGCCCCAATGCACACTCATTGTAGCTGCCCCAATGCACACTCATTGTAGCTGCCCCAATGCACTCTCATTGTAGCTGCCCCAATGCACACTCATTGTAGCTGCCCCACTGCACTCTCATTGTAGCTGCCCCACTGCACTCTCATTGTAGCTGCCCCAATGCACACTCATTGTACCTGCCCCAATGCACACTCATTGTAGCTGCCCCAATGCACACTCATTGTAGCTGCCCCAATGCACACTCATTGTAGCTGCCCCAATGCACACTCATTGTAACTGCTCCTCCTTCCATGTCGTATGCGAGGCCATTGAGTTTGAGCTTCGACACAAAGGAAAACTAAATTGAATTGTACAATCAAAACACTAATTCAAATTCTGAAATTCAGAAAGAATTAAACATGTTTGATCTCCTGTCAAGCCATGTGCAGGATTTTTGCCCTGTTGGGCGGGCGCAGCAGTTGAGTCCGGGAGCGGCCGCAAAACCGGCCGCCACCCGCAATAGGGCTCCAGCCGCGATTTCGCGCTAGCTGGCCACTTAACGGCCACCCCAGCATGAATCACGTGCTAAAATGCTCAGTGCTGCTGGGGTGAGGGGGGGGGGGGGGTGGGGGGGGGGGGGGGGGGGGGGTGTGGAGGAGGAGGGAGAGCACGGACGTCAGGGCACGGGTGCGCTTGCTGAAAGTTCCCAGATGACACAGAGCTGCCCCAGGGAACAAAAAATGCAAAGGCCGCTTGGCCCTTTCAGCCTATCAGCCAACCGTGAGGCTGGAGGGGGCAGCGAAAAATTCAATTCAATTGATTGATCAAGGGCCTAAATAGTGCATGATGACGTTGGCGAAGGTGTTGACACCATCGCGCACTCGTGCGATACTTCGGTCAGCGGGCGCGTGCAAGAGGCAGCAGCAGGCCCGGCGACCAAAATATCGTGCGAGTGCGCAATGATATCGGGACGCTGGCCTGAGGTCATCGCGTATTATTTTTCTCCTGTACGGGTCGGGCGCTAGAGGAGGGAAAGATCCCGCCTGGTGACTTTGGTGATGTACCATTAGTCAGGGCTGTTTTCTCAGTTGTACCTGTGTCTTTGGTTTTAATCGCTCCACCATTGACGGCCTCGCCTTCAGTTGCCTAGGCTCCAAGCTCTGGAGTACCCTCCCTATGCTCTCTACCCCTTACCTCACTTCGCTCCTTAAAACTTACTTCTTCGACCAAGCTTTTGGTCACCTTCCCTAGTATGTAGCTCTGTGTCAAATTTTGTTTTCTGTGAGGTGCCTTTGACAGTTTTACTGGCCGGAATTTTCCACCCTCCCAAGCCCACCCCCCAGTCCCCAACATGGCGTGGCCGGCGAGCTGTTAAAATCTCCATCCACATCGGCGGGCCTGGAAGATCCCACTGGCATGACAGGCTGGAAAATTCTGGCCACTCTGTTATAAGGTACTATATAAACGCAATTGTTATTCGATAGTCCTAGTTGGTCGGCAACTGGTTTGGTCATTCACCACCAGATTCGGCTGGCCCACTTTCAAACACTTTCGATTTTGCTTCTGTCGGCTAAAACTGTTTACTACTCCAGGAGTGGTTCATCATGGAATGTAATTTTCTCCGCTGCAAACCATCTTCCTAAACTCCCTCGGTCCTGTCTCCTACAATAAGTACAAGGACCTCATGAACTTCTTTGTCACTAAGATTTGGACCATCCAATCAGCTGCCTCTGCCACTTCCTCCCTCTCCTAGCCCACTTCACCATACTTCCTCTAAGGTTCCCTGCTGCCCTAGCCCTGAACTTGCCTTTTTCTCGAGTTTATCTCCAATCTCCCCTCATGCCGTCTCTGAGCTCATCTTGTCCATGAGACCCACATCCTGCTCCTGCTGCCTTATTCCCACTAAACTACTGACTAACCAACATTCTTTCCTGGCTCCCATGTTAGTTGATATTCTTAACAGCTTTCTGTCTGTTCAGGTACTGTTCTCCTCTTTCAAATCTGCCGTCATCTCTCCTCTCCTCAAAACATAAACCACCTCCATTCTTACAAACTACTCTCCCATCTCCAACCTCCCTTTTCTTTCCAAAATTCTTGAACATATCCCCAGCTTTCCCAGAACCATGTGTTTGAATCCCTCCAATCAGGTTTCTGCCTTTTCCATGGTACAAAATGGCTCTTATCAAATTCACAATGACATCCTATGTGACTGACAAAGGTAAACTTTCGCTGCTCTTCCTTCTTGACCTGTCTGCAGCCTTTGACATGTTTGACCACACCATCTTTCTCCAACACTTCTCCACTGTTGCCCAGCTGGGTGAGACTACCCTCACCTTATTCTATTCTTATCTCTCTAACATTTGCCAGAGAATCGCCATCAATGGCTTCTCTTCCTGATTCCGTACCGTTACCACTTGTGTCCCCCATGGATCTATCCTTAGCTCCGTCCTATTTCTCATTGACATGCTGCACCTTGCAACATCATCTGAAAACACAGCATCAGTATTCACATGCAAGTTGACAACACCCAGCTGGACCTCACCATCAATGTTTCCATTAAGCTTGACCGTACATTGATACACAGCAGCCTGCAAGGCATTGTAGGCCAGCTCTGAAGAAGGGTCATACGGACTCGAAACATTGACTCTGTTTCTCTCTCCACAGATGCTGCCAGTCCTGCTGAGTTTTTCCAGCATTTTCTGTTTTTGTTACAGATTTCCAGCATCCGCAGCATTTTGCTTTTAACTGTATAGGCCTTGTTCTTTGTGAAGCATCGCACATTGAAAAATCTGACTGCGCAAATCAACATTGATCACCACCACCTGTCTCAACCCTTCTACTCTCTGTCTAAATTATTAGACTGCTTATCCAGTTCAGTATTAGATAAGCAGAAATTTCTTACAACTAAATAATATTGGGAAGACTGAAGCCATTGATTTTGGTCCCCGCTACAAACTCTGTCACCTAGCCACTGACTCCATCCTTCTTCCTGAAAACGGGCTGAGCTTACCACATCTGTTCACAAACTTGGTGCCACATTGGAACCCAAAATGAACTTCTGACCTCATATTTGTGCCCATCACCCCGCCTCTGTAACATCACCCGACTTCGCCTGTGCCTCAGCTCACCTGCTGCTGAAACCCTGATTTGTGGCTTTGTTTACCTATAGACTTAACTTTTCTAATGCACCCCTGGCTGGCCTCCCATGTTCTATCCTCCTTAAACTTGAGGTCATCCAAAACTGTGCTGAGCATGTCCTAACTCGCACTAAGTCCTGCTCCCTATTACTCAGTGTGCTCGCTGACCTCTTGGCTCCCGGTTGAGCTATTTAAAACTTCTCATCATTGTTTCTAAATCACTCCCTGGTCTCACACTTCCTGTAATTTCTGCCAACTGCACAGCCTTCCAAGATCTCTGCCCTTCTCCAATTCTGGTGCCTTGGGCATCCTGGATTTTAATTATTCCACCACTGGTGACCAGGCCCTCAGCTGCTGAGGCCCTGAGCTATGGGTTTTTTTCCTTAAACCTCTCTGTCACTCTATCTCGCTTTCCTCCTTTAAGATGCTCCTTAAAACCTATCTCTTCACCAACTACCCTAATATCTCCTTATGTGACTTGGTGTCAAATTTTATTTGATTATGCACCTGCGAAGTGCCATAAGATACTTTATTTCATTAACTGTGCTATATAAATGCAAGTTCTTGTTGTTTTTAAATTGCCTCATTTCAGTAATGAAAACCTTCACAGCAAAACAAAGGTAGACAATCTTCTGAAAGTAATTTTTAACATTGCGTCAGGCAGGAGTCACCTAATAGAGATGCCTTTATTGCTGCTCACTTTTTCAAACCCCCTATGCTGTGTGCATCAGGCTCAATCCCTCAATAAATGGGAATCCCACTTCTGACGCTAGCCTTGAAAGCCCAGAGCTTTAGGAATCCTCTCTCATTCTCTCCGTATAATAAATCCATTCAGCTGCCTCATATTAAGTGAGTTTAGTCCTCCAATGTGAAGCTGTTAGCAGAGCAGAGCAGTCCCAGTTGTATTATCTGATCTATACATCTATGTGGCACTTATAGATATAACAGGGCTGGTGCTAGATCCTAACCAGGCATTGAGGCGATAAAATTCAGCATTGGCGGAGGGGGGAAACACTGACCGTGTTTGACTACCAACTGATTGACTACCAACCCAGCGCCTCCCCAACTCCTCACACCTCGCTTTCTTTCCAAAAGGACCATTGCACAGATTGTGTGATGAGAAGTGTACGTGTATTGTCTTTTTTCTCAGCCTCCACCCAAGTTGAATTTTACCTCCTTAAAGGTCATTGAGAGCAAAGTGGATCCCTCTGCTGAACTAAATGCTCCTTGTAGATAAATACACTCATAAGCATTGGCACGGCTATAATGACAGATCAGGCATGAATGATAGAACAGGTTTGAGGCTAAGCATGTATTTATGTTATCATCTTGTATGTTATTTGAAATAGTAACTCTGCCTGGAACCAATGTGATCTGGATCCAATATCTATTGAAAATCAAGTGACACGTTGCACACTTGGAACAACTGCTTTGTAAAACACCGATACGCAATCACAAGCAGAGAGGGAGAGAGAATGACAAAGGAATGATTGCTATGGTAGAGAAGCAGCAGCCACTGCAATGAAGAGCAGGGTGAACTGTCTTTGTGTTAACAACTAAGCAGAATGCTTGCAAAAGTTGGTTTTCTGGTTGAAAGGAAGGAATCAGGACTGAGGGAATTTTTTTAAAGATTCGGGAACAAGAAGGTGGGTCTTGCTGGTGAAATCTGTTCTGCAACTCAGTCTGATTGGAATGGATTTTGAAGGACATCCGAGAACTGACTTGGCATGGCAGGGAGAAGTGAGCTGGGATTCCCTTGAGACTTAATCTTGTATTGCTACTGATCAGCCAGAAGTGTGGTGTAAAGTAAAAATGTGTTGTACGATATATCTTGGTTGCTTTAATTAGTTGATGTGATTATTATATGATCTCAGCTGGGGTTACCCCTGGACAAGCCAGATCCCACGGTGGAAACCAGCTTGATAGGTTCTAACTTTTATTTAAAAAAACAAAAAAACTAAAAAACTGCGGATGCTGGAAATCCAAAACAAAAACAGAATTACCTGGAAAAACTCAGCAGGTCTGGCAGCATCGGCGGAGAAGAAAAGAGTTGACATTTCGAGTCCTCATGACCCTTCGACATAACTTTTATTTGTTTGTTTAGCTATGGAGAGTAGCTACTGAACAGAGTTACAGGAGTCATCTGATGAACTTTTAACAAAATAATAAAACATTTATTAAACAAGAAAAGATGAATTATATTACAATGCTCCTTCATCCACAACTATACTTTTCAGATATATACAGATTTGTAAGGATAACACAAGTTACAAAAGATATCTTGTGCTCTAATGTCCAAAGTACGTTGTCAAGAAGATATAATAATTCTCATACTATTCTTGGAATCTATTGTAAAGTAGAGCATTAATGGGATGTGTCTATGTGCTTATATGTGTCTGTGTATGTGTAAGACTTAATTGAATTAATCTGGGTGCTTTGATCTAAGAGAGGTTAGGTTTGAAATGTTAATTAGGCAAACATGGGGAAGTTTAAAAACATAGGTGTCAAGGGAACATTTGCATTTTGAAATAAACCAGAGTAGATTGTTTTCAGTGGAGGGAGTGAAATGCGTCACCTAGCCAGATGAAGTTTAGAAACAGCGTGTTTATTTTTCTCAAAGATTACTGGTAAAGCTTAGTGCTATGAGAGAGTTTTATTAGCAGAGAGATAAAGCCCAAAGATATAGTGAAACAATGGATATTTGCATTCAAAGGGGAAAATATGTATAAAGGAGCAAAGGCTGTGTGTAAGGTAGGCATTTCTAAGATCTTACAAGTGCATGAAAGGCCTTCAGCATCTATGCCTCAAACTTCTGTCTTCAAAGGACTGAAGTTAAGAAAGCTCGCTTGGAATTCCACTTGTTCAGGGTATCATGTTTCTTTGCCTGGGTCTTTTAAAATCTATGGCGTGAATATTTCAGCCAATGGGCAGGCTCGGCGGGAGCGGGCGGGGACGGTCGCGGAACCGATTGCTGCCCGCGATTGGCTCCGCGCTGCCATTTTACGCAGGCGGGCCAATTAAGGCTCGCCCAGGTAAGACACGAGCTGTAGCGCTCAGCGCTACCTGTGCGGGCTGGGGGGGCCATGGTTATCAAGGCCAACAGGACAACAGAGTGAGCAGGCTGTCTCAGATGTCACTCCCAGCGATGGGGCAACACCAAAACGAAGCAACCGTAAACGTACATTTAAGGCACCACGGGTTTCTCACTGGTGCTTTTATGTTGGCCTGTAGTACTTTGTGGAAGGCTTGGTGTGAAGTCCAACTCCGTTTTTGTTTTGCTTCATGAAATTACATTTGTTCACTCAATTTTGACATGTTGCCATGCCTCAGGATGATTCCTTACTTCTGCAAGTGGATGGGAAGCCATGATGTTATGAGTGATTGTTTGACATTGAGCTTTATTGACAAGGGCCTTAGTTAATGTTAGTATCCTGGCTGATTTAGCACTCAGGTATCGAGTGTGGAGCCTGCAGCCCTGGTGTGTGTTGAAGGTCCGTCTGTGGTGGGCTAGCTGAAGGTTCTTTGGATTAAAGCCTCCCGGATGTTCCTGCCTCCTTGGAGTTTGCCCAGGTCATTGTCTACCCCTTCAGCGTTCTCCTGTGCGTGCTCATCCTTGGATTCACTACTGGAGTCTACATCCAGAGCAACCGTGTCTATGTCTTCCTCGTTCACTGCTCGCCCCTTCCCAGCGCCAGATTGTGGAGAGTGCAGCATGCAACCACTATCACATGATCTGAGGGGTACTGGAGTGCGTCCCCTGAACTGTCCAGGCATCGGAAGCGCATCTTGATAAGGCTGATGGTTCTCTCCACCACAGCCCTTGTGAAGCCGTGGCTCCTATTGTAGCGCTGCTCAGCTTCTGTTCTTGGGTGGCGGAGAGGCGTCATGAGCCACCTTCTGAGGGGATAGCCCTTATCACCCAGCAGCCATCCATCCAGCCGGGCTGGAGCACTGAAGAGCCCCGGCACCTGGGAATGTCTGAGGATGTAGGCATCGTGGGAGCAGCCTGGGTACCCTGCGCAGACTTGTAGAATCAGCATCCTGTCCTGCATCACACACTATCTGCACGTTCATGGAGTGGAAGCCCTTCCTGTTGACGAAGGCACCGGGCTCACCTGCTAGCGCCTTGATGGCCACATGTGTGCAGTCCATAGCACCCTGGACGCAGGGGAAGCCAGCAATCGCTACAAAGCCTCTGGCTCGCTCAGCCTGGCAGGCCTGGTCCAAGCGATAGTGGATGAAGGTCAATAAATGCCTGAACAGAGCGTCTATCACCTGCTTGACACAAGTGTGGACAGCTGATCGGGACACTCCATAGAGATCACCCACTGACCCCTGGAAAGAGCCAGAGGCATAGAAGTTGAGGGCAACTGTGACCTTCAGAGCCACTGACAAGGGGTGCCCACCCATACAGCTTGTGGAGATATCAGGGCCAATCATCTGACAGATGGAGGTGACTGTCTCCCTTGAGAAGCGGAGCCTCCTTCGGCACTGCACCTCAGACATATTGAGGTAGCTGCTTCGCTGCCTGTATACCCTGGCAGCAGGATATTGATGCCTTCTGCAGCCCCTTCCGCCTTGCGCTTCCCGTTGGCCCTGCACCCCTTGTGCTTGCGCCTCTCCTCCAAAAGGTGGCTCCCCTGGAGGCTGAATGTGGCCCCTGCCTCCTCCTCCTTCTGGCTCTCCCTTCCTCCTCAGAGGAGGTGCCTCCAGAAGAGAGCACAACTCCCATTCCTAGGCTAAGGGAAGACTTCCTGAAAGCTGCAGGCCCTAAAATTGATCTTTATTGTAGAGTCCTGACCAAGGCTTTTACTCCTATCCTGGCAGCTGGTATGAGTTTTGAAGTATTCCTGCTCACACAGGCAAGTATAATTTACTTTCGTACTTAAATACCTGAAAGATCACATTCGTGACCCCACTCACCCCTCTTACCCTGCCCATGGATGAGGTTTATACAAATGTCTCCTACTGCCTGTCCACTGCACCGATGTGACATTCTGAAGATCGCACAGGCTGCGGAAAATTGAATTCAGTTGCTGCCTCAAGGGCCTTAACTGGCCCATTAATTGATGGCAGGCATGCGTCCGAACTTATAGCATGCCTCCCTTCCCAAATTTCGTAATGGCACGCGGTGATGTTGGGATGCATGCCTGATGTCACTGCGTGTTATTTTACGTGTCAGTGTGCGCGGCCCGCCCCCACACGCCAATGGGAAAATTCTGCCCCAGGTGACAGATGCCACCTCAACCAGATGCTAGGGATCTCCTCAACTCCCCGCACACGTGTGTCACACCATGAGCCAACAGGTCTCACTGCACTTTGTCTTTCACATGTAGTTTCCAATCTCAACTTTGCAAGAGCTTGCCTTGGAATCTTCTCCCAAACCGACGCTGTCTCTCAGGCACCTTCCAAAAGGATTTACCTCCAGGGTTTCGAACTCTCCTTCTGATGTTCCTCTTCCCTGGGTCACCACATGCACTGAAACTCAGCCGTCGACAGTACGCCACTGCGTTCCACGCCCAAAGCAAAGAGTTACAGATCTTCAGCCATCTCTTTGGACCTTCTTGCTTCTTGTAAGCTGCTCTCGCTTTAAATCTGCTGTCTGCAGCTTGAAGCTTTAAACTTGAAACTTGCCACTTTACTCTTTGCCCCTCCTTCTTAACTTCACTTAACAGGACCTTTTCCAGATCCCTGTCCTTCCTTTCATTAGAAGGTCTGCTTGGGACTTCCTCCAGTTCTATTCCCCTTGATTTTGGGGATTTTCTTTTTAGCTTGGGACTGGCTATTTGTTCCCTTTGCTCCAGCCTTTCCTGGCAGCTACTTGCAAAACCAACTAAACTCAAAAAGCTTCCAGAATCAAACTGTTGTTTTTCATCTTGTGTGTGTGTGTGTGTGTGTGTGTGTGTGTGTGTGTGTGTGTGTGTGTGTGTGTGTGTGTGTGTGTCTGTCTGTGGTAGTGACCTGCCTCTCTGGACCTCTGTTGCTAGACACAACACTTATTTTTCTACTCTTGTTTGCTTAACCTAGCTCACAGTCGTAAAACTTTCATTAGAAATGCAAGTACCTTTTAAAGTGAAAATAAAACTCAATTTGACCTTTCTTAACACAGATACAGAAATACAAATCAAACTTAAACTTTAAAGCTAAAACTCATCCCTAACACTCACAAATATCAATATAACCTGCTTAAACTATCTCGATTTCCCAACAATTATTAATTGATTGTAAAGGAATGTTTAGTCTGTGTTGATTTTTCTTTGTTAACTGTAAAAGTCTTAAAATGTGAAATTTTATTCCTCAGTTATTTTTTTAAAATTCATTTAGAATGTGGGCATCACTGGCTAGGCCAAGAATTATTGCCCTTGAGAAGGTGATGGTGAGCTGCCTTCTTGAACCACTGCAGCCCCTGTGGTGTAGGTACACCCACAGTGCTGTTAGGGAGGGAGTTCCAGGATTTTGACCCAGTGACAATGAAGGAACTGTGATATATTTCCAAGTCAGGATGGTGAGTGGTTTGAGGGGAACTTCCAGGTGGTGGTGCTCCCATCTAGCAGCTCCCCTGTCCTCCTAGATGGTAACATGGGTTTAGAAAGTGCTGCCTAAGGAGCCTTGGTGAATTCCTCCAGTGCATCTTGTAGATGGTTCACACTGCTGCTACTGTGCGTCGGTGGTTGAGGGAGTGAATGTTTGTTGAAGGGGTGCCAATTAATTTGGTTGCTTTGTCCTGGATGGTGTCAAGCTTCTTGAATGTTGTTAGAGCTGCACTCATCAGAGCAAGTGTAGAGTATTTCATCACACTCCTGACTTGTGCCTTGTAGATGATGAACAGGCTTTGGGGAGTCAGGAGTTGAGTTACTTGATTCATAGCCCCTACTCTTGTAGCCATAGTATTTATATTTTCTTCAGTCGCTTGGGAATCATAACAAATTGGAAATTCTCATAGGATGCAAATCCAAAGGCTGTAAAATGAAGATATTGGAATTTTCTAGAGCTTAAACAGACAGGGTTCCCCATTTACTTTTGCTATATTCAATGAAAAGTCAACATGGCTACTGTCAATGCTCAGGCATTTCTGGCGAGAGACAATCTGTCTGTTCATGCAACAGGTAACAAAGGTTAATTTGAAGGCTGTGGCAAAGAAAGAATTAACATTCAAATTGAAAGTAGGGATTAAAAAGGCTGAAGTTGTTGAGGAGTTGGCTCAGCACTTGAACCTTGAGGAGGAAAAGGGGGATCCTGATAGCCTTCAGTTTGATACAGCTGGACTTCAATTACAAGTGAAACAACTTGAGGTGGAATCAGAAAGAGCAAAAACTTGAATTGGACAGAGATGGAGAAATGCAAAAATTTGAATTTGAGAAGGAAAGTGAAATGTGAAATTTTGAATTGGAACTCCTAAGGGAGAGAGAAAAAGAAAAGATAGAAAGAAAAAGAAGAGGAAAACCTTGAATTTTAGAGAGGAAGAGTGAGTGCAAAAGAAAGAAACTGGAACAAGAAAAATTAGAAAGGCAATTTGAACTCGACAGAGAAAGTCTTCAATTACCTGAACAGTGAGTGGCAGGAAAACCCAACTGGTTCTTTTAGGAAGATAACATGCCCTCCTTGTCCAGTCTGATCTACGTGTGACACTAGACCCAAATCTAGTTAGTTGACTCTGAGGTAACCGCAGTTGTATTGATCGAAGTGGTATTGTGGGACCAGTGACTGCGGCGGTTGAAGAAGGTGGCCCACCAGCACCTTCTCAAGGGCAACAAGGGATAGGAAATAAATGCTGGCCTTGCCAGTGAAGGTGTGGATTAACATTTATTTAAAACGCACATACACACACACATACACTCTGAAGTGATTTTTGCACACAATGTTCCTGGATGCAGCTGAGGCAGTGAAACCAAATCTTGTGCTGCTGCATGAGCTCACAGTGACAAGGCAAACATGACCTATGACCCCTGTCAGTCTTGAGCACTGATGGTTAGCATATGTAGCTATAGCTCTCGGTTCAATGGCTTAATGCAGAGTCAGACCCTGCTGTCATTAGCAGCTATCTAGCTGTGCAAAGATAAAAACAAAAAACTGCGGATGCTGGAAATCCAAAACAAAAACAGAATTACCTGGAAAAACTCAGCAGGTCTGGCAGCATCGGCGGAGAAGAAAAGAGTTGACGTTTCGAGTCCTCATGACCCTTCAACAGTTCTGCTGAGTTTTTCCAGGTAATTCTGTTTTTGATCTAGCTGTGCAATAGTTTGAGGATTCATGCATTGCAAGAGGCAAGGCAGCCACGCCTTGGAAGACGAGCTCCCAATAACAAGGGTCTCAAGTTGCCCTATTAGGTATTCATGATTCAAATACAAAACAGATTATCTCCAGAGAAGGTTGATAAATAAATCAGTGATCCCCAAATTGGCAAGCACTGGCATCATTTCCTTCATTCATTTAGTGGTGTTGAAGCCAGTAATGATTGTGCACTGAATTCCCTTCCCCCTCCCAACCCCACCTCCACCTCCACCATCCCACCCCCAACCTCAAGATGTTGCACAGCTGCCTCGCCTTTAATATTGATGAGCATGAAAGGGAAAAGGCTGGAGATGCTCTACAGGTAAGGTAATGCCTCATAGAATCATCAAAAATTACAGCTTGGAAAGAGGCCATTTGGCCCATTATGTCTATACCAGCTGATATGTAACCATCCAGCCTAACCCCACTTTCAAGCTCTTGGTCCATAGCCTTGTAAGTAATGGTAGAGCTCTTGTGCTGCAGTAAGTAGTGTCCTTGCCTCTGAACCTAGAAGCTCTGGGTTCAAGTCCTACCTTTGACTTGATGGCCAAGAAAGGTGCATTTGCATGGCAAATCAAGAATGACTAAATCCTTCTGATAGGCCTACGGCAGGCAGTAAGAGCAGGAGAGTATCCTGATCAGCCAGAATTGTGTAGTAGCTACAGTGCGTTCTCTATGTGAAAACTTGTCCAGTGAACTTTAAGGTAAGTGTTCTCCTTGCTTTGAGGGACTTGTAGAGTTGGGTACTTCAAGTGCACATCCAAGTACTTTTTGAATGTTGAGGAATTAATGCATTTATCACCTTTTCAGGCAGTGAATGCTGGATGCCCACCACCCTCTGGTTGAAAAGGTTTGCCCTTGAATCCCTCCAAACCTCCTACTACTTATGTTAAACTTATGACTGGTAATGATGGACTCTTCAGCAAAAGAAAGAGGGCCTTCAGACTCATCGTGTTTCAATAAGGCCTCCTCCGTTCCAAAGGCAACAACCCTTGTCTATCCAATCTTTCCTCATAACTAAAATTCTCCAAACCATGCAACATCCTTGTAATTCTCCTCAGTCCCTTCTCTAGTGCAATTGCATCTTTCCCACAGTATGGTGACCAGAACTGCCTGCAGTACTCCAGCTGTGGCCTAACTAGTGTTTTATACAGCTCCAGCATAACCTCCCTGCATCCTATGCATTGGCCAACAAAGACAAGCATCCCATATGCCTTCTTAACCACTTTATCGACTGGCCCAGTCACATTCAGAGATCGTGCACTCCAAGTGTGTTCCTCTATTATTCTTAGTATCCTACCATTTATTCCTTTGCCTTGTTAGCCTTTGCCAGAAGAGACCTTTCAGAACTGCTGGTAGCACTCTTGATTTTTGATTCGGAAGGTATGGGTTCAACTCCCAATCTAGAGACTTGAGTACAAGATCATGGCTGACACCCCAGTGCAGTTTGAGGGGCTGTTATAAATGTTGTCTTTCAGATTAGACATTAGACCAAAGGCCCCTCAGGTGATTGGAAAGATCCCATGGTACTATTCTACAGAATAGTACCATGGGATCTTTCCAAAGAGCAACAAAGAACTCTCCCTGATATCTCCACCAAAATTTACTCCTCAACCAACATCATTTAAACAGATCTTCTGGTTATTATTACAATGCTGTGCTCAACTTGGATGCTGCATTTCATAGATTATAACAGGGAATTTTTTTTTTATTCATTCACGGGATGTGGGTGTCGTTGGCTGGGCCAGCATTTATTGCCCATCCCTGAGAAGCTGATGGTAAGTTGCCATCTTGAACCACTGCAGTCCATATGGGATAGATACACCCACAGTAATGTTAAGGAGGAAGTTCCAGGATTTTGACCCAGTGACAGTGAAGGAACAGCGACATATTTACAAGTCAGGATGGTAAGTGACTTGGAGGGGAACTTCCAGGTGGTGGTGTTCTCATCTATCTGCTGCCCTTGTCCTTCTAGATGGCAGAGGTCATGGGTTTGGAAGGTGCCGTCAAAAAAGCCTTGTTGAATTCCTGCAGTGCATCTTGTAGATGGTACACACCACTGCTACTGTGCATCGGTGGTGGAGGGAGTGACTGTTTGTGGATGGGGTGCCAATCAAGTGAGCTGGTTTGCCTTGGTTGGATTGTTCCTGCTTTTCCTGGACAGGACATACCTGGGCAGTTTTCCACATTGTCAGGTAGATGCCTGTGTTGTAGCTGTACTGGAACAGCTTAACTAGGGACACTGCCTGTTCTGGAGCACAAGTCGTCAGTACTATTGTTGGGATATTGTCAGAGCCCATAGCCTTTGCAATATTCAGTGCCTTCAACCATGCCTTGATATCACATGGAGTGAATTGAATTGGCTGAAGACTGGCATCCATGATGCTGGGGACCTCAGGATGGATCATCCACTCAGCACTCCTGGCTGAAGGCGACTGCATACCCTTCAGCTTTGCCTTTTGCACTGATGGGCTGGGCTATCCCACCATTGAAGATGGGGGTATTAGTGACACCTCCTCCTCCTGTTAGTTGTTTAATTGCCAACCAGCATTCACAACTGGATGTGACAGGGCTGCAGAGCTTAGATCCAGTCCATTGGTTGTGAGTTAACTTTATTCTGTTTGTACATGCTGCTTCTGTTGTGTTATAACTTCACCAGGTTGACACCTCATTTTTAGTTATGCCTGCTGCTGCTCCTGGCATGCCCTCCTGCACTCATCATTGAGCGAGGGTTGATGGGAATGGTTGAGCGGAGGATCTGCTGAGCCATGAGGTTACAGATTGTGGTTATATACAACTCTGCTGCTGCTGATGGCCCATAACATCTCATGAATACCCAGTTCTGAGCTGCTAGATCTTGCTCATCCCATTTAGCACAGTGGTAGTGTCACATAACACGATGGATGGTGTCCTCGATGTGAATATAGGTCTTTGTCCTCACAAGGTCTGTGCAGTTACTCCTACTAATACTATCATGGACATATGCATCTGTGGCACATAGTTTAATGAAGAGCAGGTCAGGTAGGTTTTTTTCCTCATGTTAGTTCTCTCACCACTTGTCACAGGCCCAGTCAGGCAGATATGTCCTTCTGGGCTTGACTAGCTTGGTCAATAGTGGTACTACTGAGTCACTCTTGGTGATGGGCATTGAAGTCCCCAACCCAGAGTATATTCTGAGTCCTTGCCACCTGCAGTGCTTCATCCAAGTGGTGTTCAACATGGAGGATTCATCAGCTGAGAGTTGGGGTTGGCCGGTGGGTGGTATGCAGTAATCAGCAGGAGGTTTGACCTGATGTCATGAGACTTCACGGGTGTCGTGTTCTTATTATGATTTCAATCCATGAGCTTACTTCTTGTATAAGACACAAGACACCAATCACTCATAAGGGATTGGGTAAACACATTGTGATTCATTTATTAAGAGCAGGCACAAGAAAACAGCCTTACATTATTGTATAGCCTGGAAACATTAGGGGCTGTGTGTGTTCCCTGCTCAAAGCTAAAATGAAACAAAGATTGGATCCCATTATACATTTCCTTCCTCGTAATTTCATGCTGATATCTCTTAAAAGCAAATTACAAAACGGGGTCTAGAGTCAATGTTGAGAATTCCCAGGGAACCCTCCCAACTGTGTACCATTGTGCCACTGCCTCTGCTGGTTCTGTCCTGACAGTAGGACAGGACATATCCAGGAATGGTGATGGGCGAGTCTGGCATATTGGCCGTAAGGTAAGATTCAGTGAGTATGAGTATGACTAATCAGTGGGATCACTCTCTCAATTTTAGCACAAGCCCCCAGATGTTGGTGAGTGGGCTTTGCAGGGCCAACTGGACAGGGGGTGCCCTTGTCATTTCCAGGGCCTAGGTGGATGGTCAGTGGACCTTCCAGTTTTATTCCTTTTAGGATTTTCTGTAACAGTTTGATACAACTGAGTGGCTTGCTAGGTCATTTCAGAGGGCAGTTAAGAGTCAGCCACATTGTAGGGGTCGGGAGTCTGGTGAGGATGACCAATTCCCTTCCGTAAAGGGCATTAGTCAACCACATGGGTTTTTACCACAATTTGGTGGCTTCATGGTCACCATTACTGAGTCTAGCTTTTTATTTCATGTTTATTAATTAATTGAATTGAAATTCCTCCAATGCCGTGGTGGGATTTGAACTTTCGTTTCTGGAACATTAGTCCAGGCCTCTGGATTACTAATCCAGCAATATAGCCACTACATCAATGCTCTTTAGCCATGATGCTCAGCCTCATTAAAGCGGATTATCTGCCCATTATCACAGTGATCTTTGTAAGAATTTGCTGTGTGCAGATTGGCTGCCACATTTCATCATGAAAGCAATAACTATCCTTCAAAATATCATTCATTGGCTGTAAAGCAATTTGGGATATCCTGAGGTTGTAATATGTGCTATAGAAATGTAAGTCCTTCTTTCCCAGAGTGGTACAGGACACCACCATTGTAGGGTTAAGGTGCATTGCCACATTCTCAGAGCTATGAAGGCACTTCAACATCACCCCCACGGAGATGTTAGAGTGGATGGTTTCTCTGTGAACACAATGTGTTTGACTACATTGTTTTAATATTCATTCTTGAGAATTGGGCAATACTGGGAAGGTGGCCAATTTGTTGCCCATCCCCTGTTGCATTGTTTCTTTGGTACGACATAATAACTTGCCTGGGAGACTGCAGGAGATTTTTACAGAATAAATATTGGAACCAGAAGCACAGGAAGACCAGTCCGGGAATGGATGGCAAGTTTCCTTCCCAACAGGAAGTCAGTGAGCTAGCTGGGTCTTTGCAACAATCTGAAAGCTTTGTGGTCACTTTTGCTGATTGCAGGTTTCCATTTCTAAAATTACCCTCAAAACTGAGTTCCAAGTCTCAAACTGCAGTGGTCTTGATTTGAAAGTTTATTGTCTGGATCATTACTCCATTAACATAACTACTATGCAACCATACCCCAGATAATCATTATTGCCTTTCTAAGTAATTAACTGTCTTGGAATTGCTTTGAGATGTTACTGAAAGATGAAATAAAGCATCCTGGAAATGTAAATACAATTCACTAATGTGCTTTACTATTTAAAGCACATCATCGTAAAATCACATTCATGATTTGTAAAGGGTTCAGTTACAATGCACACCAGTAAATATGTCTCTTCCACTGCAAACGCAGATTGATGCCCATTTGTTCAACAACAGCTTCTATTGATATAGCACCTTTTATCGTGGTAAAACATCCCAAGGTGCATCACAGGAGTGTTGTCAAACAAACTTGGACACCGCTGTTTCAAGGAGTGTCTTAAAAGAGGATAGTGAGGCCGAGAGATGGTGAGCTTTAGGGAGACAAATCCAGAGCCTAGGGCCCAGGCAGCTGAAGACACGACCACAAGTGTTGAACAGATGAAGATCAGGGATGCACAAGAGGTGAAAATTGGTGCAGCACAGAGATCCTGGAGGATTGAGGCTGGAGGACATGACAGAGGTAAGGAGAGGCTGTGGAGGGCTTTGAAACTAAGGATGTGAATTTTAAAACTGAAGCATAGGTGGACTGGAAGCCAATGCAGGAACCCTCCAAAGGAACCATTTGGACAATGGATGCGGACTTTCTTGCCTATGGCCCCGTCATTGTTCCCCACAGGTGGTAAGAATGGCTGCTCCACCGATGGCAAAATTCGGGCAAGACTGCAAAATTGCCCCTTCACTATATTAAATTAGCTCTCCACCTCTGTGGAACGGGCAGCTCGTTTCAATTCCAATCCAGCTCTGGGAGCATTTCCTGGAGGCGGGAAGCTTTCCCGAAATACTAAGGGATATACAGAGTGCGTGGGAAAATGGAGTTGAAGTCCAAGGTCAGCCATGATCATATTTGTGGTAAAGTGGAGTGCTATGTATCTTTAAGAGAATGTAGTTAACTGATCACGTGACTGTATCAACCAATCGCTATACAGCGCAGGCTACTTGGGCAACTGTAAGTCTAGAGCTGGAGATGATTGAAGAAGCACACGTGGTGTTATTGTTCTGTTCTTAGTTCCAAAAAACCACCAGTGTTTGTTCAGTCAAACAGTCTCTCTGCCTATATTGTTTCAAGCACCAACTCATGTTAATATCAAGGGCACAGCTCACGTTTGCTGGACAAAGCAAACCTGATAACCTAAAACATAAAAATATTGAATAGCAGAGCAGGCTGCATAGGCCATATGGTCTACTTCTGCTCTTATTTGTGTTCTTAACATAAGAAACAGGAGCAGGAGTAGACCATTTGGCTCCTTGAGCCTGCTCCACCATTCAATATGCTCATGGCTGATCTGTCTATCCCAGCCTTGAATGTATTCAGTGATGGAGCATCTGCAACCCACTGGGGCTGAGAACTCCAAAGGTTCACAATGCTTTGAGTGAAGAAATTTCTCCTCATCTCAGTCCTAAATGGTCAACCCCTTATCCTAAGCCTGTGGCCCCGCGTTCTAGATTCCCCAGCCAGAAGAAACAACCTCTCGCTGTCTATCCTGTCAACTCCCTTCAGAATTGCAACCTTTTAGCATTAGTTGGGGTAACCTTGCTCGAGAGGTCAGAAGGATGGCCAGGGTAGGGCGATCTTTTGGGTGTTATGGCAATAAGTGGGGCCTATTATGGAGATATACTACTCCTTATAACAGTACAACCTTTATAATGCAGCATATGTGGGGAATGGATGGAGCCAGTTGATCAGAAATGTCAGTTAATGCAAAGTTCAATTTACCAATGGAATACTGTGCAATACTTGTAGCATGAACTAATATGCAAGTACTCTGGAAGTAAAGAATAATATCTTTATTTCTAATCTTCAACAGTACATTAAAACACAAATTAAAGTATAAAATAGTACAGTTGTAATTGCTTCTGCTTGGGAAAGTGATTTGTATTAGGGGAACCTTAGAAATTCTGGCTAGTAGAGAATTCCGCCTGATAGAATGCCTGATAACACAAAGTTTACTACTACTTTAGGTCCATTGTGCTGTTTGGTTAATAAAATGGTAGGGCCCCTCGTCTTTCCATCTCACAGTGAGGAAGCCATTCTCCAGTTGCACTGGATATCTGCCTTCCTGTTGCCATAGGTTGGCCATTGCCACTTTAACTGTGGTCACTTACCTGGCCAGTAGCTATAAGAATCAGCTGCTGCCCAAGTCCTCAACACCCATGTTAACCAGCTACTTTTGTGTTCCTGTTGAAATTGTCTACCTTGCGTAATGTCCTAGGCAGTACTTTAGTCAAGGCTTTCACCACTGATGGCATAGCCTCAGCAAGCAATCCCCTTGTTCTAGTTGTTCATCCCTTCACCGTGTTGAGGTGTGGGTTGGATTTTGAAGGGGCAATGAGGGTAGCAGAGAATAGAAATCAGTGTAGAAAGATTGTTCAGAGTGTAGCAAACCCTCAGAAGGTGGACAGATGAAAGACAGACAGACTTTAGATCTTGCTCCATGAGGCTGAGAAATGCTCAACGCTGAACTTGTAAAGTGACCAGAAAGTTCTATATTTGAATGGTGGAATTAGTCATAATCAGAATGACGTGGAAAGAATAGTTCTGAATCAGGCCATTTGGCCCAACTGGTCCAATCCTTGTACAGGCTTGTACTCCATTTCAGCTCACCTCTTCAACAACAAAGCTTTTTATTCCTTTCTCCCTCCATAGGTTCATTTTGCTTCTCCTTAAATACATCTATATTGTTCGTTTCAACTGCACCATGTGGATTCTAACCACTCTCTGAGCAAAGAAGTTTCTCCTGGATTTGTTTTTGGGTTTATAACTGACTATTTTATATTTGTGGCCCCTGGTTTTGGTGGCTTCGACAAGTGGAAACGTCTTCTCTATGTCTACCCAATCAAACACTTTCATAATCTTAAAGAATGAAGTCAGGTCCCCCCCTCCATCACCATTAGCTGGAGAAAGGAGCCCTGGCATGTTCAATCATTCACGATAGTTCTGATATCATTCTAGTCAATTTTTTGTACACCTTTTCCAATGCCTCTGTATCCCCTGCATAATATGGAGACCTGAACTGCGCACTGAGCACCAAGTCTGGCCTAGTCAATGTTTGATACAAGTTTAACTGAACTTCTCTTATTTCCAATGCTATCTCTCCCAAAATAAACCACAGTGCTTGGTTGGCATTTCGTTTCTTCATTAAAGGAATTTTCACATCAAAGCATCTTACAGACAAAATACTTGCTGAAATTTTCAGGGAATCATATACTTCAGCCCTGACAGGAAATGAGAAGACTGCATCCTGCTCTAGTCAAAGGGAATATTTATTTTCATCAGCTACTAAAATGCAAGATTTTTAAATTAACTTAAATGTCAACAGCATATCTGAACCCTTAGCTACAGTTACACATATAGGTTAGGCAAATAATGTGCCGTGAGCTGTGCAAACAGTACAGTTTTTATAATGAAACATTGAAGCTGAAGTAAATACTTTTTCTATGTACTGCTAGCATTTCTGCCCCCATCCCCCGAGTGTCCATATGAAAGCTAATAAAAATCTCATCATATTATAATTAATCTACTGGTTATAAAGCTGCTTGTCAAAGCGCAGCCTGTCCCTGATTGTTAATTCATCGGGCCTTGAATACTAAAAAGAACTGGTTGCTACTGAGTGAACAGCATGGCTGCCACTTTCAATGACTCCCGCTGTGTTGATGTGATAGACGAGAGAAGTTAGTTTGTCGTTGAGAAGCTGAGCGAGGGGGCGAGCAATAGCAAGCGCTTGTCAGGATAATTGGTGCCTCCAACAGGCGTGAACAAGGCTTTGAGGAAAAGCAGATGGGAAAGGTGTTAAAACTGGCCTAGAGAGAGAAAAACGGGCTGTAGGGGAAGATTCCGAGAAGGACAAGGTGGACAGTGACAAAGGTGGCTCCTCATAGACTGCCACATGCTAAGATAAGTCTAAATTAGTACACATTAAAGTTAGGGATACAGTTAAATGAATCAATAACGGTGTGCAGATACCAGAGCGCCTAACTATAAACTGAAGCCGGCTAAAAATTAGTTACTGCTTAATGCATGGAGAGGTTAAGGTTACCTGTGGGCAATAGTTTGAAATGGTGATAACAGACCCCCTGCCTATCATACATCTCTCCCAATATTATCTTTTCATTCAATTCAATATCGTCCATTTTACACTATTATTCAACCTTAAAATTATTCCTGTTGACATACCAAACAAACCTGATGCAACATCCATTTTGTTTGTAATGTTGTTTGAAGAATGCCTTAATATTGGTCCATTTTCTCCTAGCTGCTGCCCAGGTAATCGGCTTGCTTGGATTTACAACCAGATGAAGCTCAGCCAAACAAGTTGTTATAAGAATACAAAAAAAAAGAAAGACCCATGCTTTACCACTCAGTCTCTCCATACTCCCTTTATGAACTGCACTTTCAGGGCATCAAGATAAACAACAATTGATATTATGTATTACCCTCAGCATAATGAAGAAAATATCCTACAGTGATTCAGGACGGAAGCTTTGGGCCTGAGCAGGAGTAATACAGGGCTTAAGGGAGGTGGCTGAAGATGGAATAAAAGGTTTAGGTTTTAAGGAGACTTTCAGTGTGAGGAGAGATGTACTGAAGTGGAGAGATTTAGGGAGAGACTTCTGAGGTACGTAAAACCTGATCTGTTGATGGTGAAGTGAAAGCAACATATTGCATCCAGAGTTGGAATGTGGAGTTGGGAGGTCAAGTGCAAAGCATAACTACAATAGAGCCCCGACCCCTTTTCATCATGAACTGAAGACACGATGCTTAACCATTGTATTCAGTTCATGAAATGCAGAGTTTATAAATGGCCCTGTCACCCACAACACTTCAGCCTCCCCCAACAATGCTCACTTCCTATCCCCTGACAATGTTCACCTCCCTTTCACCTGCCCCTCGTCCCTGACAATTCTCTAGTACTTTGTCCTGAGTTTTCTTGTAATTTAGCAGAGTCTCATCGAGCCTGTTCTGCTGCTCTGCCATTCTGTTGTTCAAGGTATTCTGTATTTCATCATGTTGCTGAAGGGAAATGGACTGCGTTTAAATCTGCTCTTGAAGGACAAGTAGCTGCTCTTTCAAATGTTTGTTTTCTTGTTCCGCTCTTGCCTTCTCGAGCTGTGTATCAGTGAACAGGTTTGTCATTGCTGATAGCTCCAACGTGGCTTTCTGTGAAGTAACCTCCAAGAGACAGGTATCAGTTTGTCAAAGAGTCTTTCAAGGCAGTGAGTTTTGTGAACGCCTTTCTTGTCTGCTGTCGGGCCTGGCTATGCTTCATTTTGAGACCTTCCAACTCGACCTTGAGACAGATGCATTTTGGCTTGTATCTGTGCTTTTCCTTGGTCCACGTAGTGCAAGGGGTTTTCCTTGTCATCCACGCCCAGTCATTGGTACAGATCAACAGACATGTGCAGGTCATCGAGAAAAAAACATCTGGGTCTTCTGACCCAAGGTCCCCATAAAGATAACTTGCCTGGGGTACTGGCCAGTGGTGTGTCTCTTTTGGCGCTCTCGTTTGGTTTGTTCGGGTTTCGCCTTTTGTCTTTCCTTCGTTCTCCTGGGGTTTTTTATGGCTCTTTTCAAGCTCTGCACTCTCCTCAGCTTGAATAGTTTTTAAAAAATGTATTCAGTCATGGGACGTGGGCATCGCTGGCTAGGCTGGCATTTATTGGTCACGCCTAATTGCCCTCAAGAAGATTGGTGAGTTGCCTTCTTGGACTGCTGCAGTCCACTGAGTAGGTCCACTCACGGTGCTGTTAGGAAAGGAGTTCCAGGATTTTGACCCAGCGACAGTGAAGGAACGACGATACGTTTCCAAGTCAGGATGGCATGTGGCTTAGTGGGGAACGTCCAGGTGGTGGTGTTCCCATATTTCTGCTGCCCTTGTCCTTATAGATGGTAGCAGTCGCTAGTTATCTAAGAAGCCTTGGTGAGTTCCTGCAGTTCAACTTGTGGTTGGTACGCACTACTTCCACTGAGCTTCTGTGGTAGAGGGAGTGAATATTTCTGGATGGGGCGCTAATCAATTTGGCTGCTTTGTCCTGGATGGTGGCAAGCTTCTTGTGTTGTTGGAGCTGCACTCATCTAGGCAAGTGGAGAGTCAGGAGGTGAATTACTCACTGTTGGATTGCTATTCTCTGACCTGCTCTTGTAGCCACAGTGTTTATATGGCCAATCCAGTTCTGTTTCTGGTCAATGGTAACCCCCCAGGATGCTGATAATGGGGGATTCAGCAATGGTATTGCCATTGAATGTCAAGGGATGATGGTTAGATTCTCTCTTGTTGGCGATGGTCATTGCCTGGCACTTGTGTGGTACCAATGTTGCTTGCCACTTGTCAGCCCAAACCTGGACATTATCCAAGTCTCGCTGCATTTGGACATGGGCTGCTTCAGTATCTGAGGAGTCACAAAAGGTGCTGAACATTGTGCAATCATCAGTGAACATCCCCAACATCTGAAGTTATACTGGAAGGAAGGTCATTGATGAAGCAGCTGATAAAGGTTGAACATAGGCACTAGTCTACAGAACTCCTGCAGTGATGTCCTGGAACTAAGATGATTAACCTCCAACAACTACAACCATCTTCCTTTGTGCAAGGTATGACTCCAACCAGTGGAGAGTTCTCCCCTTTATTCCCATTGACTCCAGTTTTGCTAGGGCTACTTGATGCCACACTCGGTCAAATGTGGCCTTGCTGTTAAGGGCAGTCACTCTCATCTCACCTTGGGACTTCAGCTCTTCTGTCCACATTTGAACCAAGGCTGTAATGAGGTCAGGAGCTGAGTGAAAAGCAAAATAAAGCAGATGCTGGAAATCTAAAATAAGAATAGAAAATGCTGGGAAAACTCAGCCTGTCTGATGGCACCAGTGGAGAGAGAAACAGAGTTAACATTTCGAGTCTGTATTAACCTCCTTCAGAGCTCGGGTCTGCCCTGCAATTACAGAGGAGTCAGTGATGGGTAAACTTCTAGAAACAATTATTCAGGATAGAATTAATAGTCACATGGAAAAATGTGGATTGATTTGGAAGAGTCAGTATAGATCTGTTAAAGGGAAATTGTGTCCAACTAACTTGCTGGAGTTTTTTGAAGAGGTAACAGAGATGGTTGATGAGGGAAAGGCCATTGATGTGGTGTATATGGACTCCCAAAAGGCATTCAAAACAATGTCACACAAAAGACTTGTGGGGAAAGTCATGTGTCATGGAGTAAAAGAAACAGCAGCAATGTGAATACAAAATTGGCTGCGGGATATGAAACAGAGAGTGGTTCATGGGTACTTATTGGGCTGGAGGAGGTTTGTAGTGGAGTTCCCCAAGGGTGAGTATTGGGACCCTTGCTTTTCCTGCTGTATATAAATGACCTAGATCTTGGTGTACAGGGGACAATTTCAAAGCTTGCGGATGACACAAAACTTGGGAGAATTGTAAACTGTGAGGAGAACAGTGTAGAACTTCAAAAGGACATTAACACATTGATGGAGTGGGCAGATGGGTGGCAATTGAAGTTCAATGTGGAGGTGTGAGGTGATTCACTTTAGTACAAAGAACATGAAGAGACAGCATGAAATAAAGGATACTATTCTAAAGGATGTGCAGGAGCAGAGAGACCTATGTGTATATGTACATAAGTCATTAAAGGTGGCAGGTCAGGTAGCGAGAACTGTTTCTAAAGCACAGTGTTCTAGGTTTCATTAATAGGGACACAGCAGAAGAAAAGAGGGCGTATGATGAACTTATATTAGACACTGGTTAGACCTCAGTTGGAGTATTGTGTACACTTCTGGGCACCACACTTTTGGAAGGATATGAATGCATTGGAGAGAGTGCAGAAGAGGTTTACAAGAATGTTTTCAGGGATGAGCCACTTCAGTTATGAGGAAAGATTGGAGCAGTTGGGATTGTTTTCCTTGGGGAGGAGGAGTCTAAAGGGAGATTTGATAGAAGTTTTCAAAGTCATGAGGGGTCTGAACAGAGTAGAAATGGGAGAAACTGCTCCCGCTTGTAAGCAGGTCAAGGACCAGCAGACACAGATTTAAAGTATTTTGCAAATGAAGCAAATGCAAGGTGAGAAAAAACATCTTCACACAGTGAGAAGTTAGGGTCTGGAATGTATTGCCTGGAAGTGTGGTGGAGGCAGGTTCAACTGAAGTATTCAAGAGGGCATTGGATGATTATTTAAATAGAAACAATGTGCAGGGTTATGAGGAAATGGCAAGAGATTGGCACTAAGTTAATATGCTCAGAGAGCTAGTCCAGACACGATGGGCCCAATGGCCTCCTTCTACACTGTTAACAATTGTGATTCTGTAAAATATATAAATGCAAGTATTTATTTTTCTTTCATTCTCCCATCTCTGTTTACAGAGTGTAGTGGTTAATGCATGTTTTTCGGTTTGGAGGAAGGCTTGTAGTGGAGTTCCTTGGAGTCAGTGTTTGGACCCCTGTTCTTCCTGGTATATGTAAATGACTTAGACCTTGGTGCATGGGGCACAATTTCAAAATTTGCGGATGATACAAAAATTGGAAGTATTGTGATCTGTGAGGAGTATAGTATAGAACTTCAAAAGGACATAGACAGGTTGGTGGAATGGGTGGGCAAATGGCAAATGAAATTTAACATAGAGAAGTGTGAAGTGATTTATTTTGACAGCAAGATATCAGAGGGATGATAGAAAATAAAGGGAACAATTCTAAAGGGGGGTGCAGGAGCACAGGGACCCAGATGAATATGTACATAAATCATTGAAGGTAGCAGGGCAGGTTGAGAGCGCAGTTAATAAAGCATACAGCCTCCCAAGCTTTATTAATATGGACTTAGAATTTAAAAACAAAGAAGTTATGTTAAACTTGTGTAAATCTCTGGTTGAGTCTTAACTGGAGCAACGCGCCCAGTTCTGATCAACATAATTTAGGAAGGATATGAAGGCATTAGAGAGAGTGCAGAAAAGATTCACAAGAACAGTTCCAGGGATGAGGAACTTAATTTATGTGGACAGATTGGAGAGGTTGTTTTCCTTGAGGAAGAGACGGCTAAGAGGAGATTTCATAATGGCATTTAACATTGAGGAGCCTGTACAGAGAACATGGAAGAAACTGTTCCTATTAGTGGAAGATCGAGAACAAGGCGGCACAGATTTAAGGTAAATGGAAAAAGAAAAAACGACAACCTGAGAAAAAAAATTTCACACAGCAAGTCATACCTAGCACAAAGGAAGATGGTTGTGGTGGTTGGAGGTCAGTCATCTCAGTTCCAGGACATCACTGCAGGAGTTCCTCAGGGTAGTGTCCTAGGCCCAACCATCTTCAGCTGCTTCATCAATGACCGACCTTCTATCATACAATCAGAAGTGGGGATGTTCACTGATGATTGATTGTTTCTTGTTTATTCATTGGGTCTGGACGTCACTAGCTAGGCCAGCATTTATTGCCCATCCCTAATTGCCCTTGTTCAGAGGGCATTTAAGAGTCAGCCACATTGCTGTGGGTCTGGAATCACATGTAGGTCAGACCAGGTAAGGACAGAAGATTTCCTTCCCTAAAGGGTATTAGTGAACCAGATGGGTTTTTACAATAATCAGCAATTGTTTTGTGGTCATCATTACAGTCTTAATTCCAGATTTTTATTGAATTCAAATTCCACTGTCTGCCATGGTGGGATTCGAACCCAGGTCCCCGAAGCTGATGATTGCGCAATGTTCAGCACCATTTGCGACTCCTCAGATACTGAAGTAGTCCCTGTCCAAATGCAGCAAGACCTGGACAATATTCAGGCTTGGGCTAACAAGCGGCAAGTAACATTCATGCCACACAAGTGCCAAGCAATGACCGCCTGCAATAAGAGAGACTCTAACCATCACCCCTTGAAATTCAATGGCATTACCATCACTGAATCCCCCACTATCAACATCCTGGGGGTTACCATTGTCCAGAAACTGAACTGGACTAGTCATATAAATACTGTGGCTACAAGAGCAGGTCAGAGGCTGGGAATCCTGCAGCGAGTAACTCACCTCCTGACTCCCTGCAGTCTGTCCACCGTCTACAAGGCACAAGTCAGGAGTGTAGTGGAATACTCTTCATTTGCTTGGATGAGTGCAGCACCAAAAATGCTCAAGAAGCTTGATAATCCAGGACAAAGTAACCCGCTTGATTGGCACCCCATCCACAAACATTCACTCCCTCCACCATCAATGCACAGAAGCAGCAGTGTGTGCCAGTGTGCTACAAGATGCACTGCAGGAATTCACCAAGGCTCTTTTGGCAGCACCTTCCAAACCCACCACCACTACCATCTAGAAGGACAAGGGCAGCAGATAGATGGGAACACCACCACCTGGAAGTTCCCCTCCAAGTCACTCACCATCCTGGCTTGGAAATATATCGCCGTTCCTTCACTGTCACTGGGTCAAAACCCTGGAACTCCCTCCCTAACACACTGTGGGTCTACCTACACCACATGGACAGGAGGGGTTCAAGAAAGCAGCTCACCACCGCCTTCTCAAGGGCAAGTAGGGATGGGCAATGAATTCTGGCCCAGCCAGCGATGCCCACATCTCTTAAATGAATTAAAGATAAGAGTGATTAGGATCTGTAATGCACTGCCTGAAAGTGTGTTGGAGGCAGATTCAATCGAGGCATTCAAGAGGGAATTAGATCATTATAGAAAAGGAAGGATGTGCAGGGCTTTGGGGAGAAGGCAGGGGAGTGGCAGTGGGTAAATTGCTCCTCCAGATAGCTGGCATGTATGCCAGGTTGAATTCTGTGATTCTGTATTAATTGGTAATGCAACTTCCTGTTCAATGGGGGACTGCAGTACAAATACCTTTTCACCATAGGGTAACGGAAATCTGGAACTCCCGTCCCAAAAATATGTTAAAGCTGCGAGGCAGTTGAAAATATCAGAACCAGGATTGATAGATTTTTGGTAGTTTAAAGGTTTATGGGTTATGGAACAAAGATGGGTAATTAGAAATGTGTTACAAAACAGCTGTGGTCCAATTGAATTGTGGAACAAGCTTGAGGGACTGAATGGTTGACTCCTATTCCTGTGTTCTTGTGTCCCACCCTCATTTGCTGCTGTGCGTTTGGTGTCAAGTTTCTGCTCCTCTCTGAATGTGGTAGCAACCTCCTCTGTTACCGGCAGTCTTATGCTTCCCTTCCTCACTCTGGACTGTTTTCCCCTCATTGCTAAATCTTGACCTTAAAGTGTATGTCTATGGGATTTACTCAAGTGTCAGGGATTGCTCCCATTTGCTTGTGCAGTCAGACTACAGCCTTCTCCATTCTCTGTGAAGAAAGCCAAGCTGGGACATAATTCACAAGTAAGCACAGTTTGGCTATAATAATTTCATTCCCTGAAGTAAGAAGCACTTGTGCACAATCAGTGCATATGGAAAATGCTGATGTAACATATGGTGTGACTCATAGAGCATGTCATTTATTTGATACACTAGGTGGTGCATGCATGCAGCCCTCTCACCTCAGTAGAGCCAACACCTTCAAATGTTTTCCTCCCCCCTCGCCGATTTAAAGATGTGAACTCTCAGGATGTGAGCATCACTGGCAGGTCCAGTGTATATTGTCGACTTCTAGTTGTTCTGTTCAGGTTATAGAGTCAAAGGCGGTATGCAACAAACTAGTTTGTTGTTCAATGCCGACTATGTTGGTGTGAGACTGGAGTCACATGTAGGCCAGAGAGAGCAGGAACGGATGATCCCTTCCCTACAGGACATTGGTAAACCAGTAGGGTTTTTAAATCACCATCCACCATTTTTTGTTGGTATCTGCTTTTTAGAAATTTCCAAATTATTTCAAGACTGAATTCAAATTCTTAAAAAGCCACAATAGGATCTGAACTCTCATTCTTTGGATTATTAGCCAGACTGTTAGATTACTTGTCCTATCACAGGCTGACGCAGTATTTGCTTCACTCATTTGTCTTGTAAAGAACAAATCTTTCTATTTCAGTTGGACTGTAGATTAAAATTACAATGGCTGCAGTTTGAAGGACATGTCTACTGGAACAGTGTAAGGGATATATACAATGCAACTGTCCTGGAACAGAGAGTGCCATGAAAGACAGGATGGTGCTGAGGAGGAGCCTGGTCTAATGGGGAACTGCCTGGCAACAACATTTTTAGTTGGCTCGTGACCAGGGTTTGTCCAAGAGCAGTGTAGTAGAATAGCCTCTAGCCTGAAAGGGAAAAGACCTAAAACCTCTCCTGTGTGTAAGATTCCAATAATTCCACAATAATGGCTAGCTGGCTTTTTCTCTTCATATCTCTATAACTCGCTCTCTCTCTCTGAAAACCCCTGTCAAGAGGCCAAGGGGAAAAGGGGAAAATCATCGTCAGAGACATTAAAAGGCAAGTGCTCAACCAGTGAATTAAGGACTGAAAGTGCTAGAAGACCACATTGTGTTATCAACAAAGAACTGAAAGGAATTTGGAAGTAATCGATCAAAATTAGCCCATAGAATCCTGCACTCCGGGAATTGGTGCTTTGAACAGTTTTATCGCACCCTTAATATCCATGTTTTTGTGTGTCTTATGTGTCTTGTACGTGTGTGTATAGGGATTTAAGAATGGGTAGAGTTTAGGTTATACAATTAGAAATTAGCAGTTCATATTTCTTCCCATTGCCACTGGTTAAATACAATTTGTTCAATAAACAGTTATTTATTAAGTTTACAAACCTGATGCTTGTATTCTGTTAACCTAAATTAAACAATTAGGTGGGTTGATCAAACATTTTCACATTTTTTTGCGCCTCGAGAGCAGTGGGGCTTGATATTGCAGCGCACTAGCCTCAGTTAGTTGGGACAGTCTTGACATGATGAACCTTTAAACAATGAGAATTTAAGAATTATTAGACAGCCTAATGCATTAGCTGACATTAAATCCATCCAACTGTATAATAACTGTATGAACATTTACCATTTAATTCATATGATGAAAAATCAGAATCAAAGCTCTCATAAAGGTCTCCTACCCATATTAGAACAATCGCCTGGCAGTAGATTCAATAAGTGCGACTCCTTCAGTATTTACTTTACTTCATTCATCATATTAGAATAAAACAGTTAAAAACATCTCTCATACTTCTTCCTCCCTCCCAAGTTAAGTTGGTGTGATATTAAGATAGGTGCTTGTATCAGTGCTCTTTTTCAATCATAAACATTGTTTTGTGCCTCCTCTGAAATACTGGAAGTCTCCTGTGTTGACCCAGTTAATGATACATTGCACAGCCATTGGGAATCAGGGTAGGGTGGAGTTGTCCCAGAGTTGCATTGAGTGCGGTAGCGGGCGGGTAAAATGTTGCAATGGTGGCTCTTTACGCCATATTGTCCCAAACCCGCTGTATTAATTATGCATTCCCGGGAAACGCCATTTCAATAGTGGGCAGGCTCTCCTACACCTGCCATGCCATCAGCTCGCTGCTTCATCCCACTGGGCACCATATTTAAAATCCAGCCGCATGCATACCTCTGTGCTTCCAGCCCACGACTGCTACAAAGAAGACATGGACCTGAAAGCCAAAAAGATTGCAGCCCCCAGGTTCAATGAGGTGTGCCTCAAGTGCCTTTTGGATGTAGTGGAGGCCCCCCGCAGTCATGTCCTCCACCCCCACTCTGGCTGCAGGATGGGCACAAACCTCATTAATCCAGCTTGGGAGGCGATGGCAGCAGTGGTCAGCACCAATGCCCTGCAAAAGAGGACAGCCATCCAGTGTAGGAAGAGGATGAATGATCTCCTCTGTTCTGTTAGGGTAAGTCAGTCTTCTCATCATTCTCAATGTGCAAGCTCACAAACCCATCACACATCCACAGGGCCCTCACTCATTGCCAGTTCAAGGGACATCACCATTCACTCTCTCACACTCACCGTCATTGTCCTCATCCCATCCATGGGATCACTCACCACCCACACATGACAGGCATACTTATCATCTGGCCTGGCAGGCACCCTGCTTACACTCTCTTCATCTCTATTCATGACAATCTGGCACACAACAAGAGGGTGAGGTCACTGACTGGTGGAGGAATCCCTGATAGGTCCTTACAGACATTGTGCTCTCAGACTTTAAGGGGGGCTGGCCCCCACCCCCTCAGCATCTGTGACCAGTGACACTCTGCTCCTGAAGGGCTCAGGTGCTGAAGCAGGACAAAGGATCAGGCGCTTTTAAAGTTTTATGGCTGTGTCTCTAAGATATGATCCTGATCGCAAAGCGCAAGCAGGCTGACCTCGACCAGACAGGTGTCAGACATTGAGGTTATGCAAAGATCTATGGAGTATCCTCACTGCATGCCGTCATCATCCTCCACAAATATAGCAGTCATGAGGGCCTGCTGAGCATGCCTGCCTTGTCTGACCAGTGCGAGGGCATCATCGCTATCATCGTCATCTTCAAGGACTTCCTCACCCTCATCACCATCAATGTCCTCCTCTTCGGAGGAGACCTCCAGCTCCTGCATCTCCTCCTCAGCCAGCTCCTCTCCCTGTTTCAGTTCCAGGTTGTAAAGGGCGCAGCAGATGACGACAATGCATGACACCCTCTGTGGACTGTATTGCAGACCTTTCCAGGCATCGGAACCTCATTTTCAGCATTCCGATGGTCTGTTCCACCAAGTTGAGTTTCAGCATGACCTTTGTTACACCTCTGTGCCGCAGACTGAGGCTGCCGCACAGGTGTCATCAGCCACGTCCTCTGTGAGTAGCTCTTGTCCCTCAGGAGCCATCGCTGCAGCCTCTGTGGACCCTAGAAGGCTTAAGCCATCTGCGACCAATTGACAATGTAGGAGTTGTGCACAATCCCTGAAAACCATGCTCAGACCTGCAGGATGCGTTTCAGGTGGTCGCACACCAGCTGCACATTCAGCGAATGGAATCCTTTGCAGTTTACATTGTTGACCGTGTGTTGTGAAGGAGATCTGAGTGCCACGCGAGTGCAGTCGATGGCACCCTCCACCTATGGGATACCTGAGATCTGGGCAAATCCAATCATTCTTGCATACTGGCTCTCCTGGTCCCGGGCGAAACGCCCAAAGTTGTGTGCCCTTGCAAAGATGGCATCCATGGCTGGGGGGTAGTGATATCCCATAGAGGTCACCTGTGGGCCCTGAAAGGAGCCGCTGGCGTAGAAATTGAGTGCCGCTGTCATTTTCATGGACACTGGCAGTGGATGCCCTTCATGTCTCCGTGGCGCCAAATCCTGCAGTAGCTGGCAGATGTGACTGACCAGTTCCCTATACATGTGCAGTTTTTGGTGATACTGGTTCTGGGTCAACTGCAGGAATGAAAGGCGGCGCCTATAGACCCTGGGTTTAGCTAGGTGCCAACCAGCGACCACTCACTGTGGCTCTTCGGCGGTGTGTGGGAAGGGTCAGCGCCCCTTCTTCCAGAGGGTGCTGCTCCTCCCTCTTCGCAGCCAGGCACCTCAGTCACTCTCTTCTTCCATTGTCTTCGCTCTCTGTAAGCCATGAGGTGTACAGCTGGTTTACCAGGCTCCATGCTCCTGATGTGGTCCTCCTGCAGGGATGAAAGAGAGAGAGGCGTGGGTCAACATGGGTGTACTAAGAACCTCTCTTGGTTAAGTCTGATGTCCCCTTAACACATCCTGGAGGGAGCTGGCCGCCACTTGGATGGCCAGAGATTATTGCGCTGCATGGCTGCCCAAAACCCCACCTTCCACCGCCCCACTCCACCCGGCCGATTGGCAGCAGCTTTGCCCATTGGACTGCATGCTGTGCTCTCAGCTCAGGCACAGGCATTCTCCTAACCTGTGCTGCAAGGCTGCACCACTGGGGAGACTGGTCCAAACTGGGATGATAATACAAGGGGCTGTAAGCACCTCCACCAGTGACTGCTCCATGGCCAGCTTTAGCAAGGAGATTGTACAACGTGCCCAGTCATCCAACCGTTCTGCAGTCCATTAAAATGCTCATTAGTTTGCAGCCTGTGCCCAAGGCGTGAAAAGCTCTGGAGACACTCTGATGCCTCTGTGTTGCTTGAGTCGGCAGATCAGCCAGAGACCTGACTCCAATCATATCAGTGAGGCTGTGCCTGAACTGTGTCAGCTGTAGAGGCCACTTTATACAAGATTAAATAGGGCCCACCACCTCCCACCCCCCCCCCCCCCAACTCCACACCGCATGTGCTTGTGAACTACCTTCAACTGCAGGGCAGCCTTTGCCCCCTCCCCAATGCGCCGCAACCTTGAAGTCCAACTGGCGCCTCCTGCCAGCGCTGCACAACGTTATTGTGCACTCACCTCCAAGTTCCCCTCAAAGTGCAGCTAGCCAAGTGCGCGCCTTTTGTATGCTATTGTGAAACATGTCAGCGTGTAATCACTCCAGTGGGGGATGGGGGATGAGCCCGGCAGGCTGGCCTTATAATGATACGCTGATGTATTCCAATGAGGTTCCCGACGTTTGATGGTGGGAAATGCGGCCTGCTATCGACAGGCTGAGCGGATGATCGAAAACTGGTTTCACGATGTCGTGAAACTGATTTTTGTCCTACTCGTCATATTGTCCGCTCACGTCACCGAACACAGCCAACGCCAGTGGGCGCGGATGATTCCGCCCTCAGAACCCACTCAAGTTCAGGAGAATGGAACCTGTGATTTTTAAAATGGGCTGCAATACGTTCTTCACTCCAACTTTGGGGGGTGGTTTGCACTCTGCACAACTGAAGGAATGACCTGTTGAAGGTTTGTTCCATTTAACTGGCAGTTAGAGATAACAGATGTTTAAACTGAACATTAATAGCTATATTGAATGGACTTTCATCTGTTGATGCTAAAAGGTTCTTATTGTAGAGGTTAAAGTAAAATTAAACTGCTGCCGTTTAGACTTCTTTGCTGTATCCAGCAAAATAAGAGTATTTAACCCTTTAGATCTGAAAATATATCACAAAGAAACATGTAGGCTAGGTGACTTAAGATTCTCGAGCCCTGTTCTGAACCTTCTCTAGCCCCATCTACTCCCTTTCCCCATACTCTTAGAATTACCCCCAGTAAGTTCGTCTCATCTGCTTAACCGATCTTTTTCAACCTGTATGCTACACTCCTGTAGTTCTTAACACTTCATGGAAAAGGTCTCCATATTACAAAAGAAAAATAATCAATGATCTAGAGATGGTGCAGAAAAGACTCTCAAAAGGAGCTGAGAGCTTATACCTATTGGGAAAGATTGAACAGCCTGGTGTTCTTTGTCTTAGATAAGAAGAAGCTGAGGGGTGACTTGAAATGGGTTTTTAAGATTATAGAAAAGGGCTTGATAGGATGGAGATGTTTTCAATTGTGAACAGAGTCCAAAACTAGAGGCCATGAACACAAGACAGTCACTAATAAACCCATAACGAATTCAGGGTAAACTTCCTTAGCCAGGTCATAAGTTCATATGAAATAGGAGCAGGAGTGAGCCATTCAGATAATTGAGCCCACTCTACCATTCAATAAGGACAGGGCTGGCCTGATTGTGACCTTAACTCCACTTTCCTACCTGCCCCCCATAACACATGACTCCCTTGAAGATCCAAAACTTATCTAACTCAGCCTTGAATATATATCTAATGACCCAACCTCTACTGGTCTCTGTGGAAGAAAATTCCAAAGACTAACAACCCTCTGACAGAAGAAATTCCTCCTCATCTCCGCTTAAATGGGAGACCCCTTATTTTTAAAATGTGCCACGTAGTTCTAGATTCCCCCATGAGATTAAACATCCTTTCAGTGTCTGAAGAAGTGTCATACGGACTCGAAACGTTAACTCTGTTTCTCTTTCCACAGATGCTGTCAGACCGGCTGAGTTTTTTCCAACATTTTCTGTTTTTATTTTCTTTCAGTATCTACCCTGTCCAGCCCCCTCAGAATCTTAACTGTTTCAATAAGATCACCTCTCAGTCTTCCAAACTGCACTTAGTATAGGCCCAACCTGCTCAATCTTTCCACATAAGACAATTCATTTATCCCAGGAGAATCAGCTTAGTGAACCTCTTCGGAACTGTTTCAATTCAAGTATATCCTTCCTACAGTAAGGAGATTAAAACTGTGCATAGTACTCCAGATGCATTCTCACCAATGTCCTGTACAGTTGTGGCAAGACTTCCCTCATCTTATATTCCATCCCCCTTGCAATAAAAGCCAATATTCCATTTGCCTTCCTAATTATTTGCTGTACATTCATGCTAACCTTTTGTGATTCGGAAAGCTCATTGTAACACATCAGTATATCATTATTAGGCCAGCCTACTGGACTCATCCCCCTTCCCTCATTGGATCATCCACCCATGTCGGAGGGAAAACACACCGACATGTTTCATAATAGCATATATAAAGGAGTGCACTTGGTGGGCTGCACTTCACTCGGGATTTCAAGGTTTGTTTGCCTACCTTGCTTTGGTCAGCACTCGCAGCCATCAGCGCCACGACATTGTGAAACCTATTTTTGGCCTTCTCACCATATTGTCCTCTCACGCCACCAAACACAACCGACGGCAGCGAGCACGGAAAATCCTGGCCCTTGTTTCCATTGTCCTTGAAATCAGTGAAATGGAAGGTGGGCAGGTTCTATAGTGGACAGCAAATCCACTCCACCAGATGATGGTCTAGTTGGTGTAGGGACACCAATGTGCTTATTGAAACTGGTCACAGTCTCACCAAGAGTTACTTTTGAGCGAGGAAACATAAAAGAATTTTTAATTTGAAAGAAAATAATTCTGCTTTCTCCCAGCTTCTTTGCTGAAGAGCTCTGGGAATGAAATTAACCTTTGTCAGTAGCACGGAATAGGTTCACAGCCAATTTTCCGCCCTGTTTTTCCAATTGATTTCGCTATGAGCTTGTTTTGCATTATGGAGCATAATCCAATTTCACCCCCTTTGATTCAGGATGGGCTTAAGAATCATGAAACTTTACAGTACAGAAGGAGACCATTCAGTCTGAACATGAAATAATTGTTAGTCTTTAACCACGTGGACAATAATCTGGAGGTCACCTCCTGCCCAATTTCTAAAACGCGAGGGTTCTGCAAGGCGATCCAGTCTGCCAGGTTACTGTTCCCATTTGAAGGAGGATGCAAGTTCACCCTTTTCCTCCCTATGACTGTTTTATATGTGCAAACCTTCCTTCCGGCACAATGCTAACTTTTATAAGCCTTATAATGTACTTTCTGTCCAACTCCAGTATAACTACATAAGTACAAAAATTGAGTCCGCCTAATGTATACCTTTAAACAACACCATCTATTGACTAACAGAAAAATCTAAAATAGGGCAGCCCAAAATATTTTTAGATTAAAGGCAAGTCACCCAACAGTCGTCATCTCATAAACAGATCCCTGATTGCAGTAATTAAGCCAATAAATATGATGATTATTATAATTATCCCATGTGCTTGCATTTACTTTGACCTTTCAGGCAGTCCTTTTAATTACTTAATCAGTTTTGTAACGTGTTCACTTGCTTGCACCTCTACTTTCATTTGCTTAGTTTACTTTAATTGTTTACAATTCATTAATTTTAAAGCAAATACTTGCTTTCCCCCTCTCTTTTTATTGTCATATTTGATTAAGTTAATCCTTTATTTTTGTGGTGGGTTCTCTGTCTCACCCTGCTTGTGGGCTGCCTCATGTAATACTGCTTGCTCCCTCTCTTGCTTACACAGTATATTAATAAAAGAGTTACTCGTGAGCGAGGAAACATAAAAGAAGTTTTAATTTGAAAGAAAATAATTCTGCTTTCTCCCAGTTTCTTTGCTGAAGAGCTCTGGGAATGAAATTAACCTTTGTCAGTAGCATGGAGCAGGTTCACAGCCAATTTTCCGCCCTGTTTTTCCAATTGATTTCACTGAGCTTGTTTTGCACTATGGAGCGTAATCCAATTTCACCCCCTTTGATTCAGGATGGGCTTAAGAACCATGAAACTTTACAGTACAGAAGGAGACCATTCAGTCCGTTGTGCCTGTGCTGGCTCACTTTGTCGAATGCGTCTACCCTTATCTCGTTAGTCCTTAGTTTGAAAGAGTACAATGTGATGGCAGTTATGTTACTGGACTAATAATCCAGAGACCTGGAATAGTAATCATGTATAGAATAGGAGCTCGAATCCCACCAGGGCAATTTGAGAGCTTGAAGAATCTTGCAGCAATCATTAGTACCAGAGCAAAGTGAAATCCAGCTCCATTAATGAGCATAAAATTAACACACCTCTGGCAAATTTTAAGATTAAAAGGATTTTTTTAATCCACATTGAATAGTGAATGTCTGGAATAGGCTCCTATCTAAAGCAATTAATTCTGTGTTGAATTAACATCTTTTGGAAGGAGCAAGATGTAAATCTGAGTAGGAAGGGGACCAAAGCTATAAGGATCCATTAAATAATATGACATATGTCACCTCCTAGAATCAGATTCTGGATGTCACATCACATTTTGTTACACTAGCAAAAACAATCTTAAAAAGGAAACAAAACCAGTTACATAATCCTGGTCTTTCTTCACTTGTCACTAAAACTGATGAGCCATGTATAATTGTCAAAGTTCCTTGCCCATAGCACTTAAGTTATGAGTGCCTTGAGATTAGTTTTGTTTAATGGCAAATGGAAAAAAAAGCTTGAACTTTCTGACCTGAGGTGCCCCAAATTGCCTTACAGTTAAAAAAGTACAGTTCACAAGTCACTGCTGCAATGTCGGAAATGTGACAGCCATCTTGGACAAGTAAGGTCCCACAGGCAGCAATGTGCTATTGACCTAGCGACTTGCTTTGATGTTGATTGGAAGGTAAATATTGGCTGGGATACTGGGGAAAGCTTCCTTGTTCTTTGCCAAATAATGCCATGGGATCTTTCACATCCACCCAAGAGGGAAGAAAATACCTTAGTTTAACATCTCATTTGAAAGACAGCATTGACATTGTAGCATTCCCTTAGCCCCGTAAAATACTGCAGATGCTGGAAATCGGAAATAAAAACAGGAAAAACTCAACAGTTCTGGTGGCATCTATGGAGAAAGAAACAGAGTTAACATTTGGAGTCCAATATGACTCTTCTTCAGAACCAAACAGCTGCCTGGGCTGTACATAATGAAGCTTGGCTGAGAGCCCAGACAGCTATTTAAACATGAGAACACCTCCCCAGTGAAAACATTGGTTGACAGCTCAGGCTTTCTGAGCTTTGCAGTCGATTTCACAATGTTTGTTGACATAAGTGAATTCAAGGCTTTGTGATTTGTGAAACTTTGGCCTGGATGATTGACACTTTTATTAGCTTGGACCAGAATTTTCTTCATCGGATAAATTTATCAATGGATTACATTTTTTAAAAGTTTTTTTTTAATCGATACAACCATACACTGTGGTGTGCATTGGATCTAGAAAGTGTACAGTGGGTCAAAGGGCATGGAAGTGACAGCGCTTGACCTGGGGGAATGAGGAGAAATGGGTGGATGAAAGGACACAGTTTGGCATAATGGGGCATAAGGGCCCTGAGGGAGTGTGTGGAAAGTTAGAGCTTGGCAAAGGGGGCTTAATCAGACATAGGGGATGGGTGGAAGGGCAGAGCTTGGCATAGGGGCATGAGGGAGCATAAGAGGTGGGTTAAAGGGCACAGCTTAACATAAAAGGCATGAGCAGACATAGGGGATGGGTGGAAGGCAGAGCTTGGCGTAGGGGTATTAGGGGCCTGAGGGGATTGGTGAAGGGCAGAGCTTGTCATGGGGCAGGGTGGGGGTCATAAGGTGGCAACGATGGGTTTTGTGGAGTGTTTGGAGGATGAAAGGGTGTGCAAAGTGAGGAATGGAATGCCTTTATGGTTTATTTTACACTGGGACAAAGTCCCACAGCACCAATGAGGGTCTTTTTAAACAGCCCACCTCAGCCCCAGGCAACCCCTGTGGCTGCCTCCACATTTCTTCCCATGTCTGCTGGCTTGCAACCAGCCTGCACTCGCCACCCCACACCCCCTCCCCACCAAGCCATGAAGATCCCACCTTTGTGGGCACTTTCGCCCGAGGCGGGCCGGCCAAGCCATGAGTTTGCCCGATGTCCCTTACCCACCAAGGATAAAAACTCAGGCCATTGAAGGCATGAATGAGGGTTTCAGCAGCAGATGAGCTGAGACTGGGGTGAAGTTGGGCGATGTTACCGAGGTGGAAATAATTGGGAACGATGGAACGAATATAAGGACGGAAGATCATCTCAGAATCAAATGTGACATGAAGGTTTCAAACTAACTGATTTAGTCTCAGACTGTTGTCAGGGAGGGGGATGGGGTCAGTAGCTAGGAAATGGGAAATTTGGAGCAGGGACTGAAAGCACTGGCTTCAGTCTTCCCAGTGTTTAATTGGAGGATGTTTCTAGTCATCCAGTACTGGACGTTGGACAAGCAGCCTGATAATTTAACAACAGTGGAGGGGTCGAGAGAGGTAGAGCAGAGCAGAGATGAAAAGCAGCCCATTGCAAGTCATGTCAGCGACTATGCAGGAAGGTAAATCTCCTACAAACATCAGTACATCATCACAAAAGGTAGGGACAAAGTTTATTGTTCAGGCAAGAAATGAATGCACACTAAACAAGGGATGTTAGAGTGTGTGATTTGTAACCAGTGCCAAATACAAGAGAAGTAATAAAATGCAGGTTATTGTCAGAGGTAGTGGAATAGGAGCAGTTACAGTGCCTGGAAATCACTTCTGTTCAAACACAGGATATTAAGAGCATAAAATATTATTTTTTCTTTTCAGGTGGCTGTCAATAGCTCCTGTTTTATGATGGGCTTTACAACTCATAGTTTTAAAAAAAAATCGCAAGACAGATATAATTTAGATGGGTAAAAGGAAACACTTAACATCGATGCAGGAGGTTGTTAATATACTGGTTTCTCAGCTAACGGAACATAAAACATAATAGAAGATAAATGAACAGATCAAAGTGACGCCATTGTACCAAGGCTAGACACTCGTAAATATACTAGTGACTTAATGTGAGTGTCCTGTTGGCAAGAAAAGTGGTACCTTTTATTCAATCTTTACATTAAAGTACATGAATAAATTAAAACAAAATACACTTTTTTCATATTGCTGTGTTAGATTGCAAGTAGCACTGAATCACAAGCAGAGAGTGGGGTGTTAGTTTGATTTCATTGGTAATGCTTGTGACTCAGTCGAAAGCTCATGGGTTCAAGCTTCAGTCAGGAGAAAGTGGAAAATCGCCCAGATATGCCTTGTCCACAAAAAGCAGGATAAATCCAAACCAGCCAAATACCCACCCAATAAGACTATTCTCAATCGTCAGCAAAATAAGGGAAGGTGTCATTGACAGTAATATCAAGTGGCGTTTACTCAGCAATAACCTACCCACCGACACTCAGTTTGGGTTATGCAAGGGGCACTTTGCTCCAGACATCATTACATCCTTGGTTCAGGCATGGACAAAAGAGCTCAACTCCAGGGGTGAGGTGATGGCCCTTGACATCAAGGCAGCTTTTGACCAAGTGTGGCATCAAGGAGCCTGAGCAAAATTGAAGTCAATGCAAATCGGGGGGGAAAACTCTCCACTGGTTGGAGTCAGACGCAACACAAAGGAGGATGGTTTTGTTTGTTGGAAGTCAATCAACTCAGCTCAGGTAATCACTGCAGGAGTTCCTCAGGGTAGTGTCCTCGGCCCAACCATCTTCAACTGCTTCATCAATGACTTTCCCTCTATCACAAGGTCAGAAATGTGGATGTTCGCTGATGATTGCACAGATTTCATGCTATTCATGACTCCTCACGTACTGAAGCATGCAGTAAGACCTGGACAATACTCAGGCTTGGGCTGATAAATGACAAATAACATTCATGCCACTTAAGTGCCAAGCAATGACCATTTCCAACAAGAACGACTCTAATCATCTCCCCTTGGCATCCAACAGAACTATTATCCACCACCTTAAACATTCAATCCCTCCAGCACTGATGCACTGTGACAGCAATGTGTATCACCTGCAAGGTGCACTGCAGCAACTCATCTAGGCTTCTTAGACAGCACCTTCCAAACCGTGACCTCTACCATCTAGAAGGACAATGGCAGCAGATAGGTGGGAACACCACCACCTGGAAATTCCCTTCCAAGTCACTCACCATCCTGGCTTGGAACTGTACCACTGTTCCGTCACTGCTGCTGGTCAAAACCCTGGAACTCCTTCCCCTAACAGCACTGTGGGTGTTCCTACACCATGTGGACTGCAGCAGTTCAAGAAGGCAGCTCACCACCACCTTCTCAGGGGAAATTAGAGATGGGCAATAAATGCTGGCCTAGCAAGTGACACCTACATCCCACGAATGAATATAAAGTATAATTAGCCCATCATTTCTCTTTCCAGCTACTGATGGACTTGTTGTGCATTATAAGCATTTTTTATTTTCCAATTTGCGGCAGATGAAATTTATTTTTGTTTATTTCTTTGTGGTATCTTGGGTTGAATCCAAGCCTTCAAGATGGCAGGGTGGAGAACCAAACTGCTCAACCAAGCTATTGTTTCCCTGTAGTGCATCTCTCGTTACAGAGGAATGTGCAAACAAAATATCACGGTTAAAAATTAATACTGAACTTCATAAAAACCAGGTAGTAAAGGAAATACTGTACCATTACACATTCTCAATGCAAGAGAATAAAGAGATGCTCTGACAGTATACATTGTCAGTCTCAGAATCAAGGAATACTTTGAGTATACATTAGCAATCCCTCAGAATAAAAGGAATTCTGTTTCAGTATAGAGCAACAACTTGCAGTAATACAGCACCTGTGACAAACATTCCAAGGAATGTCACAGGGTTGTCATCACATAAAATATGCATTCTTGATTTCTCAGAGTGAAGGGAATATTGTACAAATATACAATGCATATGCATAAGAGTAAAGGGAATACTGTGCCAATATACAGTGGTAATCCATCAGAGTAAACAGGGGGGGTAGTGTGCCAACCCTTCAAATGAAAGGGAATACTGTGCCAGTCACAATGCCAGAACCTCAGCTGCAAGAAATTCTATGCTAGAATACATTGCAAATTCTTAATACTGTTCCACTGTACATTGTCAACCTCTCAGAGCAAACAGAAATAGTGTTCCATTGTAAAATGCCAAATCTTTGAGATAGTCAACAACTTCATTATCGTCGTAGCGTGTGAATGCCAGGGTGGTAGAAGGTGAACTAAACGGTTGTTCATCACTCAGCAATCTCCATGTTTCTATAGTAATATTCACAGCTAGAGAAAAAGAAAATATGCATTTATAAAATTACTTTTCACAATGCATTTACTTCCCCATATAATGAACTACTAGCGGAGAGGCAGCCATTTTAGACATAATCACAAACTGTACTGAAATGAAAGGCTGGTTACTCTCTTTCCAATGATGTTGGTTCAGCTATATTTAGGATATTATGCTACCTTGGGTGGTCTAGGAAGGGTGTCAAGGCGATGAGAAAGCTTGCTGAACAAATTCACGGCAATGATTCCAGGAGATGACAAGGTTTGATTATGAGGGGAGACATGAGAACCCAGGCATCTTTTTAGGGGTGGTCAAAAATTATTGAAGGTTGAGTAAGGTGACAAAGATAAGTTTATTTCTACTGGTTGGTGTAATAAAGTTGGTGTACCGGACAGGTTTTTTATTTGAAACAGAACTTTATTTACAGAGCTCTTGATGAAGCTACATGCTTGAATTAGGTCCACGACTAGAAAGCTCTGACCCTAAGATTACCCACACCTAGGGCTGATTCGTCTGTACAATCACGTGACCCCTATACGCAGTGGTAAAGGTTTTAAACCACAATCACTACATTCCTCCCCCTTTAATTTTTTTACATTTCTTATTTACAAGAATATTTTAACCCACAACATACATATATCAAAGGTCATGCGATTATAAATTAAGTCTCTGAGGTGGTTTTCTAATTTTATTAGAGCGATGTAGCTCTAAGACTTGAGATTCCTCCACTGTATTGACATGATCAGGAACTGCAGTATCAGGGACATCCTTAGACAATGTCAGTTTAGGATTAGGTAATTCAGGGACCTCAGGTGTATCTATTCCAGGGCGACATGGCACCTCAGGGATTAAAAGTTCGGCATCAATTACAGGTGAAATAACTGACTGTTGGATGTTTCTCTACTCCTTGGATGATTCACATGTTTTCAAACAATATGGTTTTCCAATTCACTTGATACAACAAAGGTCCTGTTTCAGAGACAATTATACCAAGAGCTCATCTAGGTCTATTTCCAAGAGTTTGCACGAAAACTGTTTTTCGAACTTTACTGTGAATATCCTGATTCACTTTGACTACCCTGGTTCTTCTTTACCTTCCCCTCTAAGTTAGGAAACACCAGACTCAACCTTGTACAAAGGCTGCATTTCATTAGTAATTCAGATGGTGTTGAACCCATAGTTGCATGAGGAGTCATGTGATAGTTGAGGAGAAATTTATGGGCAACATTTTCTCCCCCATCAGGGGGGATGTGCGGGAGTGGGCGTGGGCTGGTGGGCTCCTGATCGGCGCCCCCAGGTGGGGCGCGCCACCATTTTATGTGGTCAGACCAATTAAGGCCCGCCCAGCATGACGTCCGCCCAGAAGCGTTGTGCATTCCCTGTGCGGGGTGCGGAGTGGAATTCCCTGATGGGAGTGCTCTCTTTTGCGCATACGCACAAAAGAGTACACAGATCTCCCTGAGGCAAAGTGCTGCCTCAGGGAGATCAGTGAAAGTTGTAAAAGTTTTTGGAAGTATCTGACATGCCCCCTCATGTGACAATGTCACATGAGCTGGGACATGTCAATTTCTTTCATTTCAACATTTTATAAACATTTTAAATCCCTCGTGAAACCCCATCGCGCCCGTGGATGAGGTTTCATGTCTTTTCTGAAGGCCGCCTGGGCTCTTCGTCTGCCCGCCAACCTTAAGTTGGATGGGCAGGTCCATTAATTGGCTTAATTAGTTTTTGGAAGGTGTTAAGTGGCCGTTGACAGTTCTGTGGGTGAGCAGCCGAGTCGGCAGCGCGCCCGCCGAACTGAAAATCGCAATGACGCGGGGTGAGGTCAGGACACCCGCCCGATGTCACCCCGCGTCATTTTACATATCGGCGAATGGACCCCGTCCTCCCCTCACCGACCAGAAGATGAAGCCCCATGTTTCTAACATTCCTTCGGATAATTTCTTCAACCCAGTCTTGAAGGTTTGCACTGCCCTTTCTGCTAACCCACAGATGAGGGATGATATGGTGCTGCTTTAATATGTTTAATCCCATTTAAGTTCATGAATCTCTGGAGTTCCATAGCAGTGAAGGCAGTACCATTATCCAAAACAATGACTTCTGGTTGGCCGTGTACACTAAAACATTGGCACAGCTTTTCAATAACTGCGCATGATGTCAGTGATCTAACTTCATACACATCCATCCACTTGGAATGCGCATCAATGATCAATAAAAACTTGGTACCTAAAAATGAACCTACATAGTCAATATGTCGTCTAACCCAGAGCTGACCAGGCCACTCCCACGGAATGCAGCAGAGCTGAAACAGGCAACTTTTGTTGTTGCTGACACTGGAGACAGTGTTTAACCATTTCCTTCTATATCACTGTCTAAGCCTGGCCACCAGATATAACTTAGTGTGAGCATCTTCATCTTCGATATTCCTGTCAAGAGAGGTTCTTTTCCTTGTGAAGGGGTGTGACTCTTGATTCTTACAACAAGATTCTACCTTGACAACTTAACTCAGTTTTACGGGCATGGAATGGTTTTAACTCTTCAGAGTCTTGCGCATTTGACCACCCTTGCAATATCTATTCTCGAACTCTTGATAAAATTGGATCCCGGGTTGTCCAATTCTTTATTTGTTTCACACAGACCGATTACTAGGAGTCCAGGGAATTCAACACAAATACAGCTTCTTGTGGCACTGGAGCATGTACAATGCTATCTGGCAAAGGAAGATGACTGAGGGTGTCTGCATTTGCTATATGCATACCCGGATGATGCATAAAGGTGTACTCATATGCTGACCAAATCAAGGCCCATCGTTAAATTCTGGCTGAGGCTGTTGGCGGAATTGCTTTATTTTCACTAAATAAACCCATGAGCGGCTTATGATCTGACATGTTGACCATGCAGATATTGATGGAATTTCTTTACTCCAAATATTACTGACAAACCGTCTTTTTCAAGTTGTGAATAACCCTTCTCAGCTGCAGCGAGGGTTCTGGAGACATAGCTATTGGTCTTTTGGAATCATCTTCTTTCCTGTGTGACAACACAGCTATCACACCGTAGGGAGATGCATCACAGGTTAATATTAATTCTTTTGATGGGTGATAATGTGCTAACAGACGTGATGAGTGTAATAGCTTCTTGACTTTTATGAAGGCTTCCTCTTGCTGTGCCTTCCATGACCATTGATGATCCTTCTTCAATAATAAGCGTAATGGGGCTAATACTGTAGGCAAATTGGGAAAGAAGTGGCCCTAATAATTTATTATGCTCAAAAAAGATTTGAGTTTGGTGACACTGGTAGGCGAGGGCACCTCCTTGATTGCCCTGACTTTCTCCTCTACTCGGTGTAACCCCTGGGCAACACTTGATGACCAAAATGTGTGACTCCAGTTACTTGGAAAATACACTTCACTTTTTAAATCCTATACCAGCCTCCAAAAATCTCCTTTAATCTTCTTCTGGGTTGGCCAAATGTCCGGCTTCCATTGGTCCTGTGATCAGGACATCTTCCAGATACATTACAGCTTGGGGGAGCCCTTGTACTAGACTTCCCATGGTTCTTTGGAAAATTGCACATGCAGATGATACACCAAAGGGTAGGTGTGTATATTGGTACAGGCCCTTGTGGTGTTGATGGTTACATACCCTCTAAAAGAACTGCCCAGCTCTAGCTGTTGGTATGTGTTTCTCATGTCCAGTTTGGTGTAAGATTTTTCTCCAGCTAGATTGACGTACAGATATTCAATCCTCGGGATTGGAAATTAATCTTAATTTTTCAGCCTTGTTCATGGTTAGTTTGTAATCTCCGCAAATGCGAATAGATTGATCTGGTTTCATCACAGGGACTATGGGTGCTGCCCAGTCTGAAAATTGGACTGGCTGGATGATGCCCAGATTCTCTAAGAGGCACAGTTCTGCATCCACCTTCTCCTTTAGAGCATAAGGCACAGATCTGCCCTTAAAGAAGCAGGGTGTTGCCTCCGAATTGATGTATAGTTTTGCTTGTATCTTTTATTTCCCTGACTTTCTCCTCTACTCGGTGCAACCCCTGGGCAGCCACTCGATGACCAAAATGTGTGACTCCAGTTACTTGGAAAATACACTTCCCTTTTTAAATCCTATACCAGCCTCCAAAAATCTCCTTTAAACTTCTTCTGGGTTGGCCAAATGTCCGGCTTCCATTGGTCCTGTGATCAGGACATCTTCCTCACAGAATTCATCACAGAATATGCAGTTATTCTTTATTAACAGCTCAGGAATTCCTTTGTTCTAAATTGAAAAATTTCTGACCAGTTGAGTTTAATTTCTTTTAACCAATTGTGGCCCAGAAGACTACATCCTTCACTTGATACCATGGTCACTGGAAGCTGGGCTGTCTGTTGCCTGTAGGACACAGGTACTGTGGCGATGCTGTTTACCTGTATTGACTCTCCCGTGTACATCTTCAGCTGAGCAGTGGCTTGCTCCAGATTCAGTGGCTGGGTACATTCATTTAGATATTTAAATGTGTGTTCTCCCACCACTGGTTGATGCTCCCATGTCTACCTCCATGACCAAGGCTTCCCACTTACTTGAAGGGTGACAGTGATTGGTTCAGTTTTTACTGCTTTGGCAATGTATAGGGAATAGATATCAGTATCAGCAGCTTCTGGTTCAGTTGTATTGTGCACTTCAATCATCTTGACCTGCTGTCTGATTGGCTGTCTCGATTTTGCCCTGCATTGCTTTATAACATGCCCTTTTTTTGTGGCAGTAATGGTATTCTGTCTCTTTAAATCTGCAGGTTTCCGGTACATGGTTACCCCCACATCAGTAACAAATTAATTTCTGAATCACTTTTTAAATGCTTCCAGTAATAGAAATTGTTTCCCACTTTGCGGGTTGTCTCTCTGGTTTTCGTGCCACGCCCGGCAGCAGGTTCCCACTCCAACTGAAGAACGGCACCATGTTGCACAGTCTCTAAAGCCTGCGAATCCCTCTCAGCGCTCTCCATTGTTAGTGCTCTCCATGGTGCGCTTCAGATCAATATTAACTCCTGCAAGTATGCAGCGCTGAATGGTGTCGTTATGAATGCCACAAACCAAATGATCTTGCAACGTGACATTGAGTGTACCTCCGAAGTCGCAGTGCTCAGTCAACTGTTTGAACTTCGCGATATACCTTGAGATTGACTCACCTGGGGCACTCAGTCTGGAGCATGAAGTTACATGCTTGAGCAAGGTCCACGTCTAGAAAGCTCCACCCTCAAAATTACCCATCCTTAGGGCTGATTCGTCTGTACAATCGCATGGGCCTGAATTTTACCTTTGGTGAGCACGCCAGATTGGCGGGCCCAGGAGTGGTCGGGAAACGGGCCCCCGAACGCGATTGGCCCCCAGCTGCGATTTCACGCTGGCCGGTCAATTAACTGCCAGCCAGCGTGAAATACACGCTGAAAGGCTCAGCGCAGCTGGGGTGGGGGCGGGAAGAGGGTGGGCGATGACATTTCCACGGGCGTGGGTGAGCATTGTGAGAAAGTACCTTGAAGGCAGACAGCTGCCTCAGGGAGCTGGAGACCTGAAAAATTTAAAGGTTTTAAAAGTTTAAAAAAAAATGTCAATGCATCACAATCAATCACCTGAAAATATAACTGATAAAAACGCTGCCCACAGATAATTATTTTTACTTTATTTCATCATGGAAATTTCGTCTGTCCTTCGATGAGATTTGATGAAAAATGCAAAGGCCGCCTGGCTGATTCGCCCATCTGCCAACCGTAAGGTTGGACGGGCAATGAAAAATCAGACAATTGCGCCATTAATGGGCTTAATTGCCCCTCTTAATTGCCAGTGGGCGCACTTCTGACTTTTGTGCGCGCCTGCCGAGAGAAATATTGCGCGAGTGCACTATAATGTTGGGACGCTCGCCTGATATCCTCTTGCGTGATTTTACACCTGCGGGATGTAAAATTCTGCTCATGACCCCCAAAACAGTATGAAAGGATTTACTTACCATCACTGCAGCAACCTGTAATTGAAAAACAGGAATTGATGAAGAAAAATGTAGAAGAATTGGTGGAAAGTGGAGAAAATGGAATTAAGTGAGCAGGTAGTTAATTCAGTGAGCCAGCATGGTCAAAATGGGCCAAGAGTCCTTGATTTGTGTTGTAAAGTTCCCATAATTCTATTACAAGAGAATTGGCCCGGGAACTTGGAGAACTCCTGACACTTCTTTGGAATATTTCCATGGAGTGATTGACATCCGCCTGGACTGATGGGCAAGAGCATCAATTTGATATCTAATGCAAGAAACAGCAGCTCCTCAAAGATGTTCGACAATGCCAGTTTAAATTGTTGTAGAAGGGAAGAGGGAAAGGCTTGGACCCACTTAGTGGGCAACCGACTCAGTCAAGGGGCATGCTTATTGATTGATACTTCCTTCGGTGTTTCATTGGAATACAGGAGGTCTTCAAAATGGCACGTACAATGGAATTCTCAATCTGCTGGGTCTAAATTGCAATAAGTCAAATTGGTTGCTTGTTATTTCTCAATTACTTGTGTATTCCCATCAGTTGTACAGATTTTCTAATCAGCCAGGTTTCCTAATGTGAAGAATGTAACAGAATTAATCAGAACATGCTTTTAATTAATCAATCCTTGGCATCTCATAACTCCTTATTCCTCATTAAATTGCTTGTGACAACTTTTTAATGTAAAGTCAAAGTAACTGTGGAGAACATCTGTCCATTTGTGCTGGCTAGATAATGTTATTCAATCTACTATTGATACTTTATATTTTTTTTCAATACACTGGTACCTTTTATTAATTTAAAATATTCAGTCCTGACATTTTCCCCTTAAAATATCACAGCATAAATATGTTATTCAGCTCCACTGTGTCTGTGAAAGTTTCTAGAAAAATTAAATCATCCAATAAGTTTCACAAATAAATTGATTAAAAACAATTCTGAAACAATCCATTCTCTTGAAGTCCAGAAGCAGGAAGGAGTGTGGAGAGGGGAGGGAGTAAGGGTGGAGGAAGAAGCAAGGGTGCCGGAGGGAGTCAGGAAGGAGGAAGGACTAAGTGGGAGTGAGGCTGGGGGAAGACTAAGGCGGGGGAAAGGGCTTCCAGGGAGGATGGGCTCTGGGGGAAAGGGTTCCAGGGAGGTGGGGGAGGCGGTAAGAGGTGCAGAGGAGTGGAGGGGTTCTGAGGGGGGCATAGGTCTGGAAAAGGGAATGCTCCAGGTGAACGTGCAAGGGGGCTGTCTGATGTGCCCATGATGGCCTCCTGGGGAGTGAATTGAGGGCAGGCGTGATATGAAGGAATGGTGAAAATGGTGAGGGCAGAGTGAGGCAGTAAGGTAGGAGGGTGAAGGGTCGACGGCAGCGGTAGAAGGGACGGCGAGGGTGGTTGGTGGGGACTCAGAGGCAGACATGGACCTTGAGGGTGGGTAGGAGGAAGTCGGGGAGGTTAATGTGAATGGGGGTGGGATTTTCTGGAAGGAAGGGAACGTGAACGATCACCTGGACATCCTTAAAAGAAAAGGGTTGTGGCTGGTAGGTCACGGAGGGGAGGTGGAAGGTGATGCCAGGGGGGTTGATTGTGATGGGGGCAAGGAAATGAGTGACTGGGGGAGGGGAAAAGACAGGGGAGCGCACAGAAACTGAACCCAGACCGTGCTGTCCAAATCGAAAGCGAAGCAACAGTTGTGGTGAGTAAGATCAGGTGCTGCATGGGAGGGTGAGCATTGGGTGGGCAGGGATGCAGGTCAGCTCAGATGGACAAATGAAAGTGAACCCCAGCAGGCAGCGTTGAAAATGCTCAGGACATTGAGGTGAGTGTGATATGTGAAGGATCCGAGCATGTGGGAGAGTGCTTGCACGAGGCTTTGAAAGGCCTTGCCACACACGCACTTCTCCCTCCAGAATCACTCATGGGCCGGCAGCACCCACTGCGGTGACAGAGGATTGGATTGAGGGGCTCACAGGCAAAAAGGACTCGGAGGGAGAGGACAGCCTCTGACATTCCTGTGGGGATGACTCAGCAGATGTTCCGCTGCCGTCCCTCCTCCCTTCAGGTGCCCGAGGGCCCCGGCCTGACTCCTTGAAGGGAAGGAGCACCTGGGGGGATGTCGAGATGCCCCATTTCCCCCTCGTGTTGCCACGCAGGAACTCACCCATGGTTCCCACGAAAGAGTACAGGCCTGTATACATCTCCTCATTCTGCTAAACCAGGATCTCCATGGCATCCACCAGCCTCCCTATGGAGACCTCCATACATGCATACATGGGCATCATTTCATCAGAGAGCAGGCGGATACCCTCCTCTGACTTGTGTGCTATTCTGTTGAGGGCTTCCAACAGCTTTCCGTGATGTTCCCAACCTCCTGCTGACTCTCCAGGATGAGTTGGAAGGCCGGATCTAGAGGCACATCATCTGACTCGGACCTCACAGATGCCTCTTCTCCAGCAGTCCTCCAAGTGCCAGGGAGGTCGCAAGAACCTGCCTCCTGCTGCTGTGAGCATGTGTCCGTACGGTGACCACCAGATTGTGAACCTGAGCCTGCTCTAGATCGAGGTCCTACCGAGGTATGTGTCTCTGTGCTGGTGGGGAGTGTAGGTAAGCACTATGACGGGTCTTACAGGCTGCTAATTTCCAGCTCTTCAATGGAGGAGGTATCCTCTTGGCTGGAGGTGAGGGTGTGGATAGAACTGAAGGTCCCTGTGAACCAAAGTAGAGATAAGTAGTACGTGGCAGCAGAGTCTAAACCAGGAGAGAGAGCACTCACAGTTGCATTGACAGAGGGGTGATGTGGTGCAGGATCCTCACGAGGGTGTTTGCTGCTGACCTCACTGTCGCCACAGGCACTGTCCATGTCCTCACCAGTCAGGGCAATGGCAAACTCCTCAGAGTGAGTGAGGGGCCTAATGTGGGCCACTCTTCCCCCTGGTCTGGGACTTCTTCCTGCTGATGTGAGCCAGCTTCCCCTGCATGAAAACAGAGAGAGAGAGAGAGTGTGATAGGGCACATGGCACTGTGTGGAATGTTTGTGTGGTGAGCGGAGCCTTGGACAGGATGAGGACGTGAGCTCCAGGGGATATGAGCCTAATGGAGATGTGAGGGTGTGTGAGAGTTAGCGGTGTTGTCCCTTGAGGTGTGAGATGCCTGTGGACGTGTGATGGGTTTGTGAACGTGTGAGTCGAGAATGATGAGAAGAGTGAGTTACATTGGTGGGATGGATGAGACCATTCACCCTGTAGTGGCATTGGGTGGCTGTCCTCTTTTGCAGGGCATTGGTGCTAACCACCCTTGCCACTGCCTCCCAAGTCAGATTGGTGATGTTGCTGCCCATTCTACGGCCAGAGCTGGGGTAGAGGACATCATGGCGAGCCTCCACTGCGTCCAAAAGGCTCTTGAGGGGCGCGTCATTGAACCTGGGAGCTGCAGCCTTTTTGCCTTTTCAGGGGGATGTCTTCTTTGCAGCAGTCGTGGGCTGGAAGCACTGAGAGGTGTGTGCATGCTGCTGGTCTTTAAATATGGCGCCTGGCATGATGAAGTGATGATGTGATGGTGTGGCAGGCGAATGAGAGCCCGCCCACCATGGAAACGCAATGTTTCCTGGGAATGCATAATTAATGCGGCAGGTTTGGGGGTCGATAGGGCATGAGAAGCCGCCTTTGTGGCCATTTTACTCGCGTGCTACCTCAGTACAAATCTGGAGAGATTCTGCCCAGAGAGAGGGAAAGGAATACATGGGTTAAGAGGAGGGAATAAAGTAGATGACAAGGAAAAGTGGGAAAACAATTTAGAAAAAAAAACTTACAATTTTTGAGAATCTCTAACAACAATTTGCTACCTTTAGGAATGAATCTCCACAGTTTCAATTGTTCCATTCCTGGGCCAGAAAGGTTGATTAGCATTGCAAGAACCTAAATCTCATCATTCAAAAGATACTCAAGCTGTTAAATACCAAACCTAACTAATTATGCTGAAATTTCTTAAACTCACGGTTGGTGGTGGGGGGCGGGATTCACAGTGAGCTATCATTTCTGAGAGATTAATGATGATTCACAATTGATGTGCTATCACTTCCTGGCCATTCGCTGGTGAATGATTTACACATTAATAACAGCGAGTGCCATTTAAAGTCATAGCAACCTTGAAACAAAAGTCTGGGTTAATAGCTGCAAAAGCACTGGTAAGAGAAGGAAGAAAAAATGGAAGATGACGAATTGCTCTTGGATCTCTGCATCCAAAATAATCAGGCATCCTGTCAGGTCTCATGTAATTTTCCATCACAAGCGGCGCTATCTTGTGACATTACCCAACAGTGATGAGGACGGTGGAAGTGACAGCAGTGGTGGAGACAGAGTGACAAAAACAAATTGCAATAAGTTTTATGAATAACAGTAAGTGGACAGCAAAGGATTACGGGTGGTAATCTAGCTTCAAAAACACCGCACGGCATAGTGTTTTGTGAGATCTGAGCATTTTGAGCCTTCTCTATTGGAGAGGTGTAAGTAAAATTTGTTCAGTCACGGCTGCTTGCTGTGACTCCACATGGTGAGCTTCCCTCAGCGTTATACACAACAGAAAGATGACGGCCAGGCTGGGATGGAATTTCCTTTTACGTTTCATTTGGGACTGGAGAAAATCGTGAGGCGTTTTTGGAATTCCTAACATTAATTTTGAGGAAGTCTGATCAGTATGAAAGATTGCCACGTGCATGCATCACGTTCAGGCACGCAGTGGGTCAGCACGGGACGCAGTTGAAAAATATGACGCTGAAGGCAACAGGTCAGGGGACACTGGGGGAATTCAACCTCTAACATAGAGGACTGGTGCAGTTCTGAAGGAAGGTTACGCATTGGGCTGGCAAAAAAACAAAATAGGAGATGAGGATAAAGTAGGCGTTTTCCAGAGCTGGATGCTTTTCGTAGTTTTTAACCATTGCTGTCCGAGGAACTCCAGTTCGACGGAATATGCTGAAATGAATGAAATTCTGAACTCGCATGATGGAAGAACTAAGAACAAAATTGCACTGAGAGTTGCATTCTATGAAAGGAAAGCAGTCGGCAAGTGACACAGTTACAGACTGCGCTCTTGAATTGAAGAAACTCTCTCGTCACTTGTGGGTGTGCCACCAACTTAGAAATCGATCTTAGAGACAAGATCTTAGGAGGCTGACGGAAGACTAAAATCCAGCACAAGCTTTTGAGCAGAGACAATAAGCTGACATGGAAAAGGAGCCTGTGGTGAGGCCCACGGCCACGAAAATGGCAGAGATGGTTTGCAAATTGCAAGGGAATTCTTTTTCCTGGGCTAGTAGGGGAGGCCCACTGGATTTCAGTGAGACCCAGGCAAATGGCAGCCCAGCACACAGTCTGAGTCAGAAGTTTAGATGCTCCCATTGCCATGGTAACCACCAACCATATAAATGCCCTCATATGCAGTCAAAGTGGTACGCCCGTGGAAAAGCTTTACTTATTTATTCTTTCGTGGGATGTGGGCATCACTGGCAAGGTCAGCATTTGCTGCCCATCCCTAACTGACCTTGAGCCAGGCCATTTCAGAGGGCAGTTAAGGGCCAACCACATTGCTGTGGGTCTGGAGTCACATGTAGGCCAGACCAGGTAAGGATGGCAGATCTCCTTCCCTAAAGGGTATTAGTGAACCAGATGGGTTTTTATGATAATCGATGATAGTTTCATGGTCACCATTACTGAGACTAGCTTTCGATTCCAGATTGTATTAATTAATTGAATTTAAATTCCACCACCTGCCACAGTGGGATTTCAGCCCATGTCTTCAGAGCATTAACCTCTGGATTACCAGCCCAATGACATTACCACTGCATGGCCATCTCCTCCAGCATCTCCACCCCCAGTCAGTCATACCCAGGCAGCGTGCAGGAGTAGAGGAAACAGTAATGCCCCAGGTCTTAGTAAAGCTGCAGGTCACAGCCACTTACCAGGTAGATCTAAAGCTAGTTCAGGAGTCTGGAAATCCTCAAATGTGCAAATGACAGGGAAGCAGAAGTTGATTTTGCAATTTGAAATCAGACTGAACAAACTACTTAAAAATGCAAGGCCACCCTCCAAGGCAAAAGTGATTAAATAACAAAGGCACACTCGGGGAAGTGTGAAGAGAAGGACATTTCCTATAATTCAGAGATCCGTCAAAATTCATCACTGTCTAAGAAAGAGACAGTAAAATGCAAAGTGCTGGATATTGAAACAATGGCTGCCACAGACAGGCCCACCCAAAACCCCTTGGAAATACACGATGGGTGAGGTATAACAGGCCAGGCTGCGGCCAATGCAGAGAGATTGCAAGAAAGACTTCAGCAGAACAAACAGGCTGAAAACTCTCTCTCTCTCTCTCTCTCTGCCTCCCTATCTTTTGGAAAAAGTGTTTTACCTGGTTTGGAAGGCAAATTTACTAGAAATCCATCAGCAGACCGAAATCTTCTAATAATTGAAACATCTTCTACATCTGACCGAATTCACAAAACCGGCTAATCCATATTGGCCACAACTTTTAAAAATCTATATCCCAAGGAAAATCAAAGAACACTTAATTGTATATTCTTTAAACTTTGGGCTCTAGCTTCACTTATTTCTGTGTTTGTCATCACGATTTTTTTTCCTCTGGTTTAGTGGTTAATAAATTTGCTCTAACTTTAACTGAAGAAAACCTTGTTTTATTGGCTCCTTATTGCTCACAGCCACTTACCAGGTAGATCTAAAGCTAGTTCAGGAGTCTGGAAATCCTCAAATGTGCAAATGACAGGGAAGCAGAAGTTGATTTTGCAACTTGAAATTAGACTGAACAAACCACTTAAAAATGCAAGGCCACCCTCCAAGGCAAAGGTGATTAAATACCCAAGACACACCTCAGGGGAGTGTGAAGAGAAGGACGTTTCCTATAATTCAGAGACCCATCAAAACTCATCACTATCTGAGAAAGAGACAGTAAAATGCAAATGCTGGATATTGAAACAATGGCTGCCACAGACAGGCCCACCCAAAACCCCTTGGAAATACACGATGGGTGAAGTATAACAGGCCAGGCTGCGGCCATTGCTGCATTAAAGACATTCTGGTTTGGAAAAGGAATATCCTCATGAAAAAGAAACTTAAACCATTCTTGTGGCCAACTGAGGAGGCTAACAGGGAGGAGCCAGTTCACCCCTCTTCACCTGGTCATAACAGTAGTAAGAGGAAACAAAGTCTCCCTGGTGAGAAGGAATTTGCTTAAGCATATATGATTAAACTGGTCTGAGTTCATAGAATCACAGAAACTTTATAGTGCAGAAAGAGGCTATTCGCCTATTGTGTCTGCACTGGCTCTCCAAATGAGCGTTTCACCTCTTGCTATTCTCCTGCCTTCTCCCTGTAACCCTGCACATTCTTCCTTCCCAGATAAGATTCTAATCCTCTTTCGAATGCTTTAGTTGAAGTTGCCAACACACTCTCAGGCAGTGCATTCCAGACCCTAACCACTCACCGCTTGAAAAAAACTTTTCTTTTGTCGCTTCTGCTTCTTTTAACAATTACTTTGAATCTGTGTTCTCTTGTTCTTGATCCTTTCATGCGTGGGAGCAGTTTTTCCCTATCTACTCTGTCCAGATCCCTCATGATTTTGAATACCTCAGATCTCCTCTCAGTCATCTTTTCTCCATGGAAAACAGCCCTAACTTCTCCAATCTATCTTCACAACTGAAGTTCTTCATCCCTGGAACCATTCTCGTCAGTCCTTTCAGCACTCAGTCCAATGCTTTCACATCCTTCCTCTCGTGCAGCACCCAGAACTGGACACAACACCCCAGCTGAGGCTGAACTAGTGTCCTATACAAATTCAATATAGCCTCCTTGCTCTTGTACTCTATGCCCCTATTAATAAAGCCTAGGATAATATATGCTTTACTAACAGCACTCTCAACCTGTTCTGCCACCTTCAAAGGCTTATGCATATATACACCTAGGTCCCTCTGCTCTTGCACTCCCTTTAGAATTGTGCCTTTGTTTTATATTGACTCTCTACGTTCTTTCTACCAAAATGAATCACTTCACATTTCTTGGCATTGAACTTTGAACTTCATCTGCCACCTGCCTGCACATACCTTCAACTTGTCTATGCCCTCACAATTCAAAATGCTAACAAGTGGGGGTCAACTGTTCCCTGTTGCAATGCCACGACTAATCAGAGTCCAATTAGCATCATTTTCTCATGCATTATAAATTGTTGTTCCCTTTTGAAATTTGGTATTCTTTTGCCTGTCCTGTCGAGCACAAGATGAAAAGATTCAACATTGTATCTCTTTTTTAGAAATGGATAGTTGTTGAGGCTATGCCCAATACAAGTATCAAACTTACTGAGACTTTGAGAAATTGGTTTGCAATTTATGAGTTGGCAGAGATGTTGGCCTCAGATAATGGTAAAAGCAAAATACTGTAGATGCTGTAAATCTGAAACAAAAACAGAAAATGCTGGTAAAACTCAGCAAGTTTGGCAGCATCTATGGAGAGAAGTGCAGGGTTAACGTTTTGAGTCCGTATGACTCTGCTTCAGAGCTATTTCAGATAATGGGCCTTAGTTTACATCAGAAGGGTTTGAAATATTTTCGAGGAAGAATGAAGTCAAACGCACTCTAATACCAACAAATCACTCAGCATTGAATGGTGCTGCAGAAAGAAGCGTCCAGTTTGTGAAGGGGTCTTTGCTGGTGACAAGCTAGGCATTAGTTTATATGTTTCTCTTCGACACAGGAAAAGCAATTTTCTTTTCTGCAGAATAACCCCACAGTTGCAGACCTTAGGAGTTAAGGTTTAAACACGCTCCTAGGACAAGGTTTGGTTTGCTTAAGTTTGACATCAATAGAAAAGTAAGGGAAAAACAAGACCGAGTGAAGATGAGTCATGGTACATGAGGTATGAAATTAAAAGTGTTTAGTACTGGTCAGAAGGCCATGGTTAAAAACCACTGCATTTATAAGAACTATGTGTTTGGAGCTGCTGTAAGGAGACTGGCTGCATTCACATATCTAATGAAGATTGGAAAGATTCTGTCAGTGTCATATAGATAATTTGCTAGAAAGAAGAAATCTGACACAGGGAGAGCATGATAAACCTCCTACAAATTCTTCCTACAGCCCAAAATGAAAGTCTGAAAGAAAGTGGACGTCAAAAAGAAATTGCCACTTAAGGACCTGAATTTGTGGTGGAGCCGGGAGGCCGTGCATGAGCCTTCCTGCCACGGACATGATCGGCATGGAGGCGGGAAGGTGGCAGCATCCCCACCCCCACCGTCTCACTTGACTCGTCACCAAACTCGTCATGGGGGAGGGCGCAAGATTGCTTCCCTGCTCTTTGGTGTTTTGATTTAGGTTTCATCCATCAGTGCTAAAGGTGGCCTTGCTAAAGTTCCAAGTCCATGAACCTCATACAGAATAGAGCAATGAATAGGAATACCGATATACTTTAGCAGCTTGATCATCAGATCTTGGGGCACTGCGGATACAGCCTGTCATTCAGACATCCCCCACATACCATGATAAACTGCTCTCATTCTGTGTTGAGACTAATTGATAGAGATGAACTAGATATTAACCAATAACTACATTATCATAGTATCATGTGACTACCAGGATTGTAGAACGAGATGGGCCTTCAGCCTTCCCTTATCCAGTAATTCTTCTATTCTTATGATTACATTACAAAAGACACAATGAGCTATCCTTCATTGGTGAGTGTATTAAGATTGCAGAAATCTACATTATCTGATTTTTTTTAAACTTGCTATCTGTTATTCCGTTACATAGCTTTAGCTCCCTGATCAGGAGCTAATCACATTTTCCTCCCCTGTGAGAAATGCATTCTGCTGCCACATCTCAAATGGATGAAAGCAAATAAGCCACAGATTCAGAATCTCTTAAAAGCCCCGAGGGAAACCCAACTGGCATTATTGGTGTTTTGCAACAATTGATTAGCTAAACAAAGTAAAATAATTTATTGTGTTAATCTGGCAGTCTCATTAAAGATTTAACTGCTAAGTGCAGATGTATTAAACCATCTTTCTGAGAAGGATTGTCAAATAAGGCAGGCCTATTTAAGGTTTACTAAAACAGGCCTTGTTAAAATATGGCAAAACAGGCCTGTTAAAGATTAGTGAAACAGGCTTGGCGTAGTAGAGTGATATAGGTTAAGGAATGCCAAACTTCCTTTTCTTTGGAATAACCGTACAGGTTTGTTAGCATCCACTGCAATGAGTGTTGGGGGATTTCATTATCTATAGTTCACGGGAGGATGAAATTAGCCTATGGCAACAGTACGAACCAGGCTAAGAGGGAATTGGCAGCCTGGTTTGATCCATGCCCTTTGTCATAAATTCAAGGCAAAAGAAAACCAGACATGGTGTAAATTGAGCTGCTGGATAGGCTGTCAGCCCATTTCGCACATTGGAACTTCATCCCCACTATTTCCAGCAATACAGCTCTCTGTCGTATTACAGTGTCATATTTGACCCACCAGTTGTGGTTCAGTGGCTCATCTCTGAGTCAGAAGGTAGTGGGTTCAGACCCCGCTGCAGAGGCTTGAGCATTTAATCCAGGGTGACACCCCCAATACAGTACTGAGGGAGTGCTACGCTGCCTTAATTTGGGTGCAATTTTCGTCACCCAGGTTTTGGAAATTGTGGGCTTGAGGAGAAGGTCTAAATTTACTGGAGTTCTTTGGAGAGGTAGCACCCTTTTAGATAGTGCTTTTTGAAGCTATAGACCTTGCGTCAATTAAATCACAGGTGTGTGACTGACACCCAAGGGAGCTGGAGGATGGGGCCAGTGGCCTTCGGAGGGCAGGTATTTTTGCCTTTCATCACTCGGGCACCCAAGTGGCAGGAAGGAGAGTGTGCCACAAAGGGAGCTGTGTGTATCAATGGCACCTTCACACATTCGTGGCACAGAGGAGCGTAAGGATCACCAACATGAGAGTGGAGAGAGGGGACGAGGCAGGAGTTAGAGGCAGAGCAGTGCTCACCAGGCAGGAGGAGGAGGACAACAGCCAGATTTTACCCTGAGGTAAGGGTCTATCGACTGCAGAGTTCATATTTCAATATGACTGAGAAACAATGCCGAAGGTGAACCCGGGAGATGGTCACCTACCTATGGAGGACCTCGAACCATGGTCAGTCAATCCTCATACACTTCCAGTGGTTACTGAGGCTCTGAATTTTTACGCAACTGGCTCTTCCCAGGGTTTAGCTGGTGATCTCTGCGGCATCTCACAGTCAGCGCTGCATACAGCTGCATCAAGGCAGTCACTGATACCCTCTCTTGGTGGGGGGGCGGGGAGACCGCATTACCTTCCAAGTGGATGTGGTGTCTCTGACACAGAGGGACACAGGATTTTCTGAATTGGCAGGCTTCCCTCAGGCGCAGAGGGAGATCAACTGCACCCATGTTGCCATAAGGGCATCGACTCATCGGCCTGACACCATTGGGAACAGGAAATCCTTCCACTCCCTGAATGTGCAGGTGGCTTGTGATCTCACCAAGGTTTTCCTGCCAATCTGTGCATGGGTATCCTGGGAGCTGCCAGGACTCATTCATCCTGAACAATTTGCAATTGCCTCAGCTTTTTCGAACACTGACATAGATCCGTGGTTGGCTTCTGGGGGACGAGGGGTACCTCTTAATGAAGTGACTGATGAGTCCCCTTAGGTGGCTGCAAATGGAGCCCGAATGGCACTATAACAACAGCCATGCGATGATCCACAGTACAGTAGTCTAATGGCATTCTCAGAATGCACTTCAGGTGCCCTGTTGGGGAGCTCTACAGTAATCTCCTGCAAGGACCTCCTGAATGGTAGTGGCATGCTGCATGCTACACAATATGGCACAGTGGAGGGGCCTATAAGCAAAGGGGGCAGAAACCGGGCCCATGGCTACGGCACCTGAGGAGGGTGATGTGGAAGGTGAGCAGCAGGAGAAGGAAGCTCCTCTCCGGGCTCATGGATTTCACACGGAGGAGAGAGAAGAGGGCAGCAATGGCAAAGCAGCTGAGAGGCAAGCCCATGTAGCCATGGCTGATTCTTTGCAGGACAGGGTGATTGGCAGAAGCCTGCTAATCCAGAGTAGATTCATCTAGGCTTCTGAAAACTCACAAATAACATAAGCCAGTCTCTGGTGAGCAATGTCTACACTTTAAAAATGCTTTTTCATAGGATGTGGGCTTCAGTGGCAAGGCCAGTATTTGTTGCCCATCCCTAATTGCCCTTGAACTGACCTTGCTGGGTTATTTCAGAGGGCGGTTGAGAGTCGGCCACATTGCTGTGGGTCCGGAGTCACATGTAGGCCAGGTCAGTTAAAGACAGCAAATTTCTTTCCCTAAAGGGCATTTGTGAACCAGATGTGCTTTTAGGACAATCAGTGATAGTTTTATAGTCACCATTACTGAGACTAGTTTTATAATTCCTGATCTATTTAGTGAATTTAACGTTCATGTTGGGATTTGAACCCATGTCCCCAAAGCATTAGCCTGGCTCTCTGGATTACTAGACCTGCAACAGTACCACTGTGCCGCTGTCTCCCCTATATATAAACATGGAAGCCACACATCCTCAGGAAAATACCCTTCAACAACAAGAGTGAAAACCAACAGCAAAGAACAAAAGTCAGTGCCATAAACATGACTGAAACCATGGTAACCCTTGGCCTCAACATAATGCACAACCACACCATGAGAAGTCCTTCACAACCTGGACCCTTCACATATCTGTTAGTGGCTGCAAATGAGGTGGCAAGGACTGCCACCCTGTGCCTATTCAAACCACGACCACCATGCTGAGAGTGCCATTAGAAAGCAAGACTTCCAATGCCTATAAATATGATTATGTGCTAACAGTACTGCAACAACTAATACACATTCCGCAGAGTGAGGCTACAACTGTGTTTGAACAACTCGTTCCACGTTATCCATCCACTACAAGTATCCAGATCCAGGAGTGCACTTGAACCACTCCTGGATCTGGATATTTGTAGTGGATGGATAATGTGGAATGAGTTGTTCAAACACAGTTGTAGCTTCACTCTGCTTTCCCTTAGAAACCACAGCATCTACCATTTGGAAGACAAAGGCTTCCATTGTAGTGGGTAGTCCACACAAGCATGTTTCCCCGGAGTATATGTGGCACCTTGACATGCAAAGCTTCCACCTAGGTGATTATGTAACACTAATGTGTGGATGACTACCTTCAACACAGCACTCATGCTGGAAGTGCACCTGATAAACTCAGTCTGATCTTTGAGTGTAAACATTGACTCTCTCTTAAATCCAATCTCTGATGGACAGGAAATGCTGCAAGGAACATCTCAATCTGCAACCCATGATGTACTACTAACTTACCTGAAGGCCTGGAGAAGGAAGCAGCCTTCCACTGCCTGACATGCATGGGCACACCCTTGCTCCTGATGGCATCAATAACACATGGCATGTGGTCTTCAGTGCCACAGGTAAGGACCGCTTTCATTCTGTAAACATTCTCATTGAGTGTTTTAGTGTACAAAAGTAGAGACGTTGTTCAGTGTAGTAATATGTATTAAAAAGGTGCGTAACTTTGATAAAAACAAAAAACTGCGGATGCTAGAAATCCAAAACAAAAACAGAATTACCTGGAAAAACTCAGCAGGTCTGGCAGCATCGGCGGAGAAGAAAAGAGTTGATGTTTTGAGTCCTCATGACCCTTCAACAGAACTGAGCGAATATAAGGAGAGGGTTGAAATATAAGCTGGTTTAAGGTGGGGGGGGGTTGTGGGGGGGAGAGAAGTTGGGGGCGGGGGGTGGTGTGGTTGTAGGGACAAGCAAGCAGTGATAGGAGTAGATAATCAAAAGATGTCACAGACAAAAGAACAAAAGAACACAGAGGTGTTGAAGGTAGTGATATTATCTAAACGAATGTGCTAATTAAGAATGGATGGTAGGGCACTCAAGGTACAGGTCTAGTGGGGGTGGGGTGGAAAGACTAGCGGGGCATAAAAGATTTAAAAATAATAGAAATAGGTGGGAAAAGAGAAATCTATATAAATTATTGGAAAAAACAAAAGGAAGGGGGAAGAAACAGAAAGCGGGTGGGGATGGAGAAGGGAGTTCAAGATCTAAAGTTGTTGAATTCAATATTCAGTCCGGAAGGCTGTAAAGTGCCTAGGCGGAAGATGAGGTGCTGTTCCTCCAGTTTGCGTTGGGCTTCCCTGGAACAATTCAGCGAGCCAAGGACAGACATGTGGGCAAGAGAGCTGGGTGGAGTGTTAAAATGGCAAGCGACAGGGAGGTTTGGGTCATTCTTGCAGACAGACCGCAGGTGTTCTGCAAAGCGGTTGCCCAATTTACGTTTGGTCTCTCCAATGTAGAGGAGACCGCATTGGGAGCAACGAATGCAGTAGACTAAGTTGGGGGAAATGCAAGTGAAATGTTGCTTCACTTGGAATGAGTGTTTGGGCCCTTGGACGGTGAGGAGAGAGGAAGTGAAGGGGCAGGTGTTGTATCTTTTGTGTGGGCATGGGGAGGTGCCATAGATAGGGGTTGAGGAGTAGGGGGTGATGGAGAAGTGGACCAGGGTGTCCCAGAGGGAACGATCCCTATGGAATGCCACCAGGGGGGTGAAGGGAAGATATGTTTGGTGGTGGCATCATGCTGGAGTTGGTGGAAATGGCGGAGGATGATCCTTTGAATGCGGAGGCTGGTGGGGTGATAAGTGAGGACAAGGGGGACCCTATCATGTTTCTGGGAGGGAGGAGAAGGCCTGAGGGCGGATGCGCGGGAGATGGGCCGGACATGGTTGAGGGCCCTGTCAACGACTGTGGGTGGAAAACCTCGGTTAAGGAAGAAGGAGGACATGTCAGAGGAACTGTTCTTGAAGGTAGCATCATCAGAACAGATGCGACGGAGGCGAAGGAACTGAGAGAATGGGATGGAGTCCTTCCAGGAAGCGGGGTGTGAGGAACTGTAGTCGAGGTAGATGTGGGAGTCGGTAGGCTTGTAATGGATATTGGTGGACAGTCTATCACCAGAGATTGAGACAGAGAGGTCAAGTTCCCTTCCCTTCCTTGACCTCTCTGTCTCAATCTCTGGAGATTACCTAATACTGCGCCCCAAAGGCTGGCTCCCGAGGCTCCACGTTCCTGCCCACCGGAGCATCACCATGACTTTCTTCCCTCCTCTGAGTGGCCTGAAGGGAAAAACAGTTCGGACCAGTACTTTTATTTCCCAGTTTTTAACTGGTGTTCCATTTTAAGGTATACAAGACCAGTTTGGACCAGTATTTTTATTCCCCAGCTTTTATTGTTTTCTCGTTCTGAGGGAGTGAGTGAGTGGCACTGTGTGAGACACAAAAGGAGCTACTAAGATGTGACTTTTTACATTGTGGGAGCACACTCTTATGTGCACCATTGCATTTAACCATAATTATGCTGCCCTTATCACGCAACCCCACCTTCAGACTTCAGTACTGAGCTTGCAGCACCACCTCAACCATTACCATCATGTTCCTCAGTGCCTTTACCTCTGCCTTTAGCACCTGCTACAGGCGATTCTCCATCCCTGAGAACCAGGCACCCTGGCCACCGCCATTGTTGTCTCCTGCACATTCCTAATCGCCCCCACCTCCTGGGGTTTATGGGTCATCCTGTCCTGAAAACACGACATAAAGAGTACTGTTAGCCTAGTGTAGAGTGACGCCGAGGAGAAATCTCTTGAATATGTCGGTGTATCACAGTGTACGTTCACATTGCTACTGTGTGCACCTACAGGAATGATTTGGACATACAAGCCTCCATGCTCTAGAAGAGGTGTGTGCAATTCTGGACAACTATTACAGTTAGCACTTGCTCGATGATGTCTCCTTCAAATGAAAACAGCACGTCCACCCACTTCCTGCCTCACAGTAGGAACTCCTTAGCAGCCCACCTTTCAAACCTGACTGATCGCCCAACCCATGCTGAGCCTGCCTCCGCCTCTACACTACTTCCTGCGGTGGGGGGGGGGGGCGGGCCTGGCCTACTCCCATTCATCCCCGCCCCCATCCTCGGAGCGAAAATCGGAATGCCTGGGGCACTTTCTCCCCAGTCGGGTTTGCAGAGTCAGGAATTTTCCCGATCTGTGCTCCTGACCCTGGTCATTATAACATCGCTGCTCACTGTGCTCATATTGGCTGCTACATTACAACAGTGACTACTTTATAAAAGTACCTTATTGGGTGTAAAGCATTTTGGTGCACGCCGACATCATTAAAAGTGCTTTATAAATGTAAGTTCTTTTTTCTTTATTGCTGAAGTCCCAACGTGATGATTGAGCCAAAATGCCCCAGACTCAAATAAAAAACCTGACAAGTGACTCTGCATTCTTTCACACATTCCTATTCTTCTCTGCCTTTGACAAAACATAAATGAATACATTTCCTGAATTACAGGTGAATTCATTTGCATTTCCCAAGACCCACTCTCCCTGCAGTGTTGGAAGTGAATTTGCTTGCACGGTGAATGAGTTTTAGTGTATCATATTTAATTTATCTGCAAAAAGTTCATCCTCCAGATGATAGAAATTAACAATTTAATGGATATTTTAAATTGAAGCATATTGTTCGTACAAGGATGCTGATTGTAAATCAAATGCTTTAATGCAATGGGCGTATTTTGCAGAATAGCTGTGACATGAGTATAATGGATTACTGAGGCACTGTACCCAAAGTTAAAACCAGCGGATGTGGTTGGCCTACTGAGGATGTCCAATGTGGATCTTTCCTAGTTGGGGTGGGATAGGGATGGTTTGATGGGGGGCGTTGTTGGATCAGTATTGAAAAGGACTGAGCACAGGCTAAAGCTTAGCAAAGGTCGCATCATGTACAAGGTTAGTGGATGAACAGATAATGTGTGCATGGTCAGTGCGATCCCTTGGACTAGTGGCAATTGTCTGAGGGCCAGAGAGCAAATTTTTACTGTTATATTTTTGCCTTAAGTTGGTCTTGAAGTTTTCCATGTTTTTTTTAAAATCATCTCTGATGGGATCAATTGATTGAAAAATTGAGAAGAGGTTGGATAGGCTGTTTTATGTTTTGGCGTATCGGGTTTGCTTTGTACTGCAATCGCGAACTGTGCCCTTAATACCTACACACTAGTTGGTGCTTGCAACAATATAGGCAGAGAGAGACCGATTTGCTTAACAAACGCTGGCGGTTTATTAGAACTAAGAACAGAGCACTAACGCAATGTGTGCTTCCTCAATCACCTCCAGCTCTAGACTTACAGTTACCAAAGCAGCCCACTGTATAGCAATTTGTCGATACAGTCACTTGGTACATAGGTACATTGAACTCCACTTTACCACATCCCTCCTCCTTTGCTTGAAAGTACAACTGACAAACTTCACAACATCCTAATTATTTACATGAATAACGATTTACAAGTCAAGTCTCTTGGGAGGCTTCCTCGGACGTTGAGCGTTGTAGCTCAACGATCTCAGCTGGTTTTCCCGAGAAACTCTTCTTGGGCCCAACTGTACACCAGACTCTTCGAGGGCGAGTTTGTGTCTTCAAAAAATTTGCTCTAAGGTCCAACAGGCCCTAAGGGGGCTTCCAAATTGTGTGACATCTCTTTCACGTGCAGAGCAGACTCAAACACAAATAATGGCTGTATTTCTTCTTGTGGATCTGTCTCTCTTCTCCGGAGATGATCCACGTGTTGCCTACTTATTCAGCCATTTACTGACACATTATAGGAGAGAGGCCCTGTCACAGCACTCACTTTGCCCAATAGCCAATTGGGTCCATCTCCAAAATTCTTCGCGAGAACTGTGCCTCCCTCCGTGAAATTTCTTTCATGATTATGACCATCATGCCTAGCCTTCTGGGCCTCTTGGCTTCTCTCCACCCTCCCCACTAAATTCCAATTGATAAGATTTAGGTGACTGCGAAGACATCTCTTCATCAGTAATTCAGCGGGGGCAATACCAGTGGTCGTGTACAGTGTCAAACGGTATACGAACAGGAACTGTGACAATCTGGTGCTGATGGAAGCCCTGTCCAGCTTCTTAATTCTGGACTTAAAAGTTTGGACTGCCCGCTCAGACAAGCCATTAGAAGTGGGGTGGTAAGGCAAGGTTTTGATTTGAGTTATTCCGTTGAGGGTTGTAAACCTGTGGAACTCCCCATTGGTAAATGCAGTCCCATTATCTGACACAAACACCTCTAGTAACCCAAGCACTACAAAATTCTGTCACAAATGGTCTATCGTGGCAGTAGATGTGGGTGACCGGACTTTGTAGATGTGCATCCACTTTGAGTGTGCGTCTATTAGTAAAAGGAACATCATGTCCAAGATGGGCCCCACATAGTCGATGTGGAGGCTCACCCATGGTCGCCCTGGCCATTCCCAGGGGCACAATGGAGCTGAGGGGGGGTAGCTTTTGTACCTGCTGGTATTGAAGGCAACTATTGACTAGAGTTTCAATGTCCACGTCCAACCCTGGTCACCACAAGTAGCTGCACTCGAGCATCTTCATCCTACTAATGCCAGGGTGAGCACAATGTAATTTGGCCAGTAACAGCCTTCGCTCTCTCAGGGGCATGATAGCCAGAGCAATATGCCATGCTGGCAGGTGAGCTTATATTTGCAATTCAAATAAGGCTTCTTGTCATCTGACTTGGGCTTGCCTGACCATCCATTCAAGACCTGCTCCCGGACGTGAGACAAAATTGGATCACGGCTTGCCCACTCACGGATTTGTTTAGCCTGGACAGAGGAGGAATCCAAAAAGTTTAGTACTAAGGCAAGTTCCTGGGGAATTGGAACCTTCGCGTTGTTATCTGGCAGGGGGAGACGGCTCATTGCGTCAACGTGTGCGATCTGGCTTCCCAATCGGTGAATAAAAGAGTATTCGTAAGCAGCCAATATCAGTGCCCACCTCAGGATGTGAGCACATGTGATGTGGGTATCACCTTATCTTCTCCAAATAATCCCAGCAGAGGCTTGTGGTCAGATATAATGTGAAAATGGTGATCGTGGAGGTATTGGTGGAATTTCTGAACACCAAACACAACAGACAAGCCTCCCTCTCAGTTTGAGAATATCGTCGCTCTGCAGCACTGAGCATGCGAGATGTATAACCAATGGGTCGTTTGGAGCCATCGGCCATCCAATGCGAAAGTACAGCCCCTACTCCATAAGTGAATACATCGCAATAAAATCAATTCTTTCTTTGGGTCAAAGTGGACCAGTAGGGCCGACGATCTTAACAATTGCTTTACCTTCAGAAACGCATCCCAGTGTGGAGCTTGTCAAATCCTTATTGATTTTTCTTAAGCAATGAGTGTAAAAGAGCCAGTATACTGGATAGCTTAGGGAGGAACCGGCCATAGCAGTTTGTCATGCCTAAGGAGGCCCTTAGTTCTGTAATGTTTCTCAGCGCAGGTGTCTCACGAATAGCCTTGACTTTTTCTTCTACGGGATGCAGGCCCTGTCCCTCGACTTTATGGCCTAAGTAAACTAACTCTTTGGCTTGGAAAATACATTTTTCTTGTTTCAAGCGCACCCCAGCTTGTGAGAAGTGTTTCAGCACCTCCTCCAAATTAGCTAAGTGTTTTGCGTGAGTTAGCCCAGTGACTAAGACATCCAGATAAACAACGACATGGGGCAGTCCCTGCACTAGTTTTTCCATGGTACTCTGGAAGGTAGCACATGCCGACAAGACCCCAAAGGGTCGGGTCGAGTATATTGATACAATCTTCGATGCGTATTGATGGTCACAAATTCGCTGGAGCCTTCTTCTGACTCTACCTGCTGGTAGGCATGGTTCATGTTGGGTTTTGAATATGTGATGCCCCCTGCCAATTTCGAATATAATTCATCAATCTTAAATATCAGGTGTCTATTAAGTTTGGCCACTCTGTTTACAGTTAACTTATAGTTACCGCATATATGAACACTTTGTTCTGGCTTTAGTATGGGTACTATGGGTGCCACCCACTCAGAAAATTACACCGCTTTTAAGATACCGAACTTTTCCAGCCTGTTTATTTCGGTCTCAACCTTGTCTTGTAGAGCATAAGGGATTGGTCTGGCTCCGATAAATCTAGGGGATGTGCTAGGGTCTATGTGGATTTTGTCTTGTAGCCCACGAATCCTTCCTTGTCACTAAGAATGGAAGTGTACTTTTGTAACAATTCCTGTAAGTTTCTCGCTCTGATTTGAAAAATCTCAGCCAATTGCAATTTAATCTTTCTGAGCCAGTTGCGACCAATTAAACTGGGGCCCTCCCCAACTACTACTATAAGGGTAGACTTACAAACTGATCCCCGTACTGCATCAGGACTTGACATATCCTTTTCACTCTTATTTCTTCGTCTGTATATGTTTTTAATTTAGTGCCTGGTTCTTCCAAACTTAAAGGATGGACTCCTTTATTCAAGTACCTGAAGGTATGTTCTCCTTTGACCAGACAATGATGCCCCAGTATCCACCTCCATCTTGATGGGTTATTTGTTGACTCTGATGACTACCTGGATTGGTTTAGTTCTACCCACTTTCAGGTTGTGTAATGAATAGATGTTAGATTCTGCTTCCTCTGGTTCTTCACCGAAACAGATTTCGCAATTTCTACCTTTGTTTTTAAAATACTGTCTCAGCCTATCTTTACGGTGCCGCATTATGTGACCATTGCGATGACAGAAAAAGCATTCAACACTTCTGAATTGCTGATCACCTGCAGGCTGCCTGGATGCATTTCTGTCATTAATGTCGTGGGTTTTCACTGTAGTACTGTTATTCTTCAATGGTCTGTGTATAGTGGGTGTATCCCGCCTTTCTGTGGAGTCCAAAGTTTTTGCGCCTTTTGTTACTGGCCCTTCCCACCCTTCAAGACGGATGGCACCATTTTGTGTATCTTTTATTGCCTCTGAGTCTCTAACATCACTCTCCATGGCTGTTGCCAATTCAAATGCCTTACTGAAGTTTAGATTAGTTTCAAATAGCAATCGCTTTTGAATAGCATCGTCCCCAATTCTGCAGGTCAATTGGTCTCTCAACATGTCATTAATTGAAGTGCCGAACTCACAATACTCCGTTAATTCCTTTAAAGCTGCTACATAGCCAGCGATTATCTCTCCTGGAGGCCTATTCCTCCAATTGAATTTAAAACGCTGCATTGTGACTGAGAGCTTTGGCTTCAGGTACTTTTTTTTACAATATTCACTAACTCATTGAAAGTCTTCATATCGAGGGTGTTAGGTGACGTGAGGCTGCGGATCGGCCCATGTTTTGGTCTCGCATGTGGACAAAAGAATTGCTCTCTTCTTTTCCTCTCCCGTGATGTCGTTAGTTGTGAAGAAGAACGCTAGGCTTTCGACATAATGAGACCAGCCATTGGAAACACAGTTGAATGGTTCAAGATGCCCAAACAGCAGCAGACTCGATGACTAAGGAAACTGTGCTTCCAAACAGCTTTCAATGTAGTGGCAAAGTAATGTATCTGGCTTACCGTGACTTCCTTGATTGCTGTCAATTGATCCTGTTTATCCTCATTGCCAGTTTTGTGTTTTGGGGTAACTTGTTGGCTTTGCCCTGCGAATGTGAGCTGTGCCCTTGATATCTACACACAAGTTGGTGCTTGCAACAATATGGGCAGAGAGAGACCAATTTACTTAACAAACATTGGTGGTTTATTGGAACTAAGAACAGAGCACTAACACAGTTTGTTCTTCTTCAAACTCCTCCAGCTCTAGACTTACAGTTACCAAAGTAGTCAGTACTGTATTGGTCGATACAGTCACGTGATCGATTAACTATATTCTCTTAAAGATGCATAGCACTCCACTTTACCATAGGCTGGTGTTGTTTTCCTTGAAACTGAGGAAGCTGAGGGGTAACCTGATTTAGGTATACAAGATTATGAGGGGCTTAGATAGAGTAGGCAGAAATGCCCTGTTTCCCCTAGCGCCAATTACCAGGGGGCACAGATTTAAGGTAATTAGTGGAAGGATTAGAAGGGACATGAGGAAAGCCTTCTTCACCCAGATGGTGGTGGGTGTTTAGAATTCACTGTTTGGTTTGGCAGTGGATGCAGAAACCCTCAGCTCATTTAAAAGGCACCTGGATTTGCGTCTAAAGTGTTGTAGCCTGCTACAGACCAGGTGCTGGAAGGTGGGGTTAAAATGGGCAGTTAGTTTTTTTTTCTTTTTTCTTTTTCAGCCAGTGCAGACATGATGGGCTGAATGGCCGATTTCTGTGTTGTAACTTTTCTGTGGTTCTATCACATGAGTGCTGGTGAAGTGAAAGTGGGGAACGTGTGGGGCGGTTAGTGTCTTGACGTGAGCCTCCAGCCATCGTGTGTGGAACAGGCTTGATAGACCAGCTGGTCTTTTCCTGCCCTTCAAATTCCTATTTCCGTAAGAGAGAAGCGGAACAGATAGCATGGATATATCTACCAGAGGGTAGAACAGAACTGCCTGAGGGAACGGTGGAGTTGGATAACATCAGCAAACTCAGCAGGGAACCTGGAATATATTTGGCTAAGGAAGCGGTTAAGGAGTGGGGAACATAAAATATGTCCTACTTTACAACAGTGATTCTGCTTCAAAAAGTGTTTCAGTGGCTGTGAAATGCCTTGGGATGTCTTGAGGTCGTGAAAGGCACTATATAAATATAAACCCCTGTTACTCTTTTTATGAGAGGGTAGATTTTTTCAGCGGGCAAAATCGGTGGTGCTGACTTCAGAACAGATGTCTGAGGGCCGTGGGGCAAAGAAATTGGGTGGGCTTTCCTTCAGCCACATCCCTGCTAAATTATCACCAGCTACAATTTTCCTGCAGTCCTTTAGGGAGCGTCAGTCTCAAGTGCTCCTGCAGGTTAAAGCCACCAATCCCAGTGCAACAGAGGGTGACTGCTACGATTGAATGATTCCCCCATTGGAATAATGGTGTGTGTTAGCCCCCTGTTATAAAATGGGGCTGGCCAGAAGAAGGGCAGTGGTTATTTGTATCTCTGCATGCAATCCACTTCTTTAAACCAAAGCCCCCATTTACCTTGGAACAAAAAATAGACTTTATTTTAAAGCCATTTAAATTCATTCCTAGATTTTTTTTTTGGTTAAATTGTTGTTTGAGAATTTTTTTCATCATATCGAAGAGAAACATTAATTGCACGGTCTATCACTTAGCGTTCATACATTCCAGCATTCATCAGAATCTACTTTTTGATCGGAATGATTTTAATAGCGTGATTTATGGGTTTCTGGCTGGCTGTGGCAAAGAATTCATGATGCTCTGGGAGATCTTTACTTTAGGATTTCCAGAGATGCTCTGAAGACCTGGTGATAGAAAATTAGATATTTTGAAGCACCTCTGGTCAGAAGGACAAACACAGCAGGGCATTTGTGATAACAAGGTCCCACAAACAACAAATGAGATTAAGAACCAATTAAATTGCTTTTTGCTGTTTTTTTATTGGGGTGCGAATAATATCCAAGTGGTTATGGTACTGGGTTTGTAACCCCAAGATCAAGAGTTCAAATCTCACAATGGCAAACTATGAAACAATGTAACTTCATCTGAAACAGATGGAAAGGGTTTGTACTTGAAAGAGTTACAGGCTTGAAGAATTCCCTGCTGTTCTTTAGATAGTGAATTTCCATGGCCTCGCTTCCTCCTTATATATGTAACCTCTTCCAGCCCTATAACCCGACCCAGATCTATGTGCTCCTCTAATTCTGGCCTCTCATGCATTACCAATTTCCATCTCTCAGCTTTCGTTTTATCCATTGCACCATTGGCAGATGCACCTTCAGCTGCCTAGACCCTAAGCTCTGGATTTCCCTCCTTAAATCTCTCTGCCTCCTTTCCTTCTTCCTCTAAGATACATCCTAAAACCATCACTTTGACTAAGCTTTTTGTCATCTCACCTAAAATCTCCTTAAGGGGCTCAGTGTTAAAGTTGCCTGATACGCATTCCTATGAAGCACTTTGGAACGTTTTACCAATTTAAACATACTATAAAAATGCAAGTTTGAATGGGCAGACAGAGCTTTGGTTTAAAGTCTCAACGGAAAGTTAGCAATGCACACTCTCTCAGCACTGTACTGAAATGTCAGCCTAGATTATGTGTTCAACTCCTCGGGTAAAGCTTAAACCTCCAGTTATCAATGTCTTGGTTTACATCTTCATAACTACAGTGGGAAATATAGCCAGTCATATTATACAAGATTCTGTCAAATATCATCTAAGGAATAGAGTTAGGGATCAAGTGGCACATTTAGAAGTAACAGCTATAATAAATGCAGTTGAATCATTGAATTAGATAGAATTCAGAGAATCATAGAATTATAGAATGGTTCCAGCACAGAAGGAGGCCAATCGGCCCATCGTGTCCATGTCAGCTCTGCAAGGCCAGCAAGTTCCACTCATCACCTTTTCTCCATGGTCCTGTAATTCTTTTTCTCTTCAAATAATTATCCAATTCCATTGGAAAGCCATGATTGAACCAGCTTTCATCACACCTTCAGGCAGTGCATTCCAGATCCTAACCACTCACTGCAAGAAAAGGTTTTCCTTATGTCGCCATTGCTGCTTTTGCCAATCAGCTCAAAGCGGTGACCTCTGATTCTCAATCCTTCTGCCAATGGGAAGTGTATCTCTCTCTCTCTGCCCTGCCTTGACCCCTCATGATTTTCAACACATCCATCAAATCTCCTCTCAACCTTCTCCCCTACAAGGAGAACAACCCCAGCTTCACCAACCTATCCACATAACTGAAGTTCATCATCCGTGGAACCATTCTCAATCTTTTCTGCACCCTCTCTGAGACCTTCACTTCCTTCCTAAAGTGTGGTGCCCAGAACTGGACACGATACTCCAGTGGAGCCCAAACCAGTGTTTCATACAGGTTTATCATAACTTGCTTGCTTTTGTACTCTCTGACCTTACTCACAAAGCCAAAGGTCTCATATAATTTATTAGCCACTTGCTCAATCAGCCCTGTTGCCTTCAATGTTTTGTGTACACATATACAACAGTGTCCCTCTGCCCCAGCATTCCCTTTTAAATTGTACCTTTTAGTTTCTATTGCCTTTCTTATTCTCCCTACCAAAATTAGACCATAAGACATAGGAGCAGAAATTAGGCCATTTGGCCCATCTAGTCTGCTCCGCCATTCAACCATGGCTGATAAGTTTCTCAACCCCATTCTCCTGCCTTCTCCCCATAACCTTTGATCCCCTTACCAATCAAGAACCTATCTATCTCGGTCTTAAATACACTCAATGACCTGGCCTCCTCAGCCTTATGTGGCAATGAATTCCATAGATTCACCACTCTCTGGCTAAAGAAGTTTCTCCTCATTTCTGTTCTAAAAGGTCTTCCCTTTACTCTGAGGCTGTGCCCTTGGGTCCTAGTCTCTCCTACTAATGGAAACATCTTCCACATGTCCACTCAATCCAGGTCTTTCAGTATTCTGTCAGTTTCAATCAGATCCCCCCTCATCCTTCTAAACTCCATCGAGTATAGACCCAGAGTCCTCAAACGTTCCTCATATGTTAAGCCTTTCATTCCTGCGATCATTCTCGTGAACCTCCTCTGGGCCCCCTCCAGGGCCAGCACATCCTTCCTGAGATACGGGGCCCAAAAGTGCTCACAATATTCTAAATGTTGTCTGACCAGAGCCTTATAAAGCCTCAGCAGCACATCCCTGCTTTTATATTCTAGTCCTCTCTTATATTTTAGTCCTCTCGAAATAAATGCCAACATTGCATTTGCCTTCCTAACTACGAACTCAACCTGAAAGTTAACCTTAAGAGAATCCTGGACTAGGACTCCCAAGTCCCTTTGCACTCCAGATTTCTGAATTCTCTCCCCATTTAGAAAATAGTCTATGCCTCTATTCTTCCTACCAAAGTGCATGACCTCACACTTCACCACATTGTATTCCATCTGCCACTTCTTTGTCCATTCTCCTAACCTGTCCAAATCCTTCTGCAGCCTCCCTGCCTCCTCAATACTACCTGTCCCTCCACCTTTCTTTGTATCATCTGCAAACTTAGCCAGGATGCCCTCAGTTCCTTCATCTAGATCATTAATGTATAAAGTGAAAAGTTGTGGTCCCAACACTGACCCCTGCGGAACTCCACTAGTCACCGGCCGCCATCCTGAGAAGGACCCCCTTATCCCCACTCTCTGCCTCCTGCCAGACAGCCAATCTTCTATCCATGCTAATACCTTGCCTCTAACACCATGGGCTCTTATCTTACTGAACAGCCTCCTGTGCATTTGACCTTGTCAAATGCCTTCTGGAAGTCCAAGTGGATAACATCCATTGGCTCTCCTTTGTCTAAGCTACTCGTTACCTCCTCAAAGAATTCTAACAGATTTGTCAGGCATGACCTCCCCTTGATGAAACCATGCTGACTTTGCCCTGAATGAATGAATGAAATGAATCACTTCACACTCCACTGCATTAACTTTCATCAGCCAACCCATTCCACCAGCCTATCTATGTCCCCATGAAGTTTAATGCCATCCTTCTCAAAGTTCACAATGCTTCCAGTTTTATGTCATCTGCAAATTTTGAAACTGTGTACAGGGCCCTCCTCTGGGCCCCCTCCAGGGCCAGCACATCCTTCCTGAGATACGGGGCCCAAAAGTACTCACAATATTCTAAATGTTGGGATGAAACAGGGTGCGAGGAGGCTCATGTTATGCATAAACACCAGCACAGCACTGAGCAGTTTGGCGGAGTGGCCTGCTTCTGTGTTATGAAATTAGCTGAGTAATGAGAAACAGAGGGCAGTGGTGAACGGTCTTTTTCCAGACTAGAGGGAGGTATAGTGTGGAGTTCTGGAGTTCCCCAGGAGTCAGAATTAGGACTCATGCTTTTACTGACATGTATTAATGACCAAGACTTGGCTGTACAGGGCCCTCCTCTGGGCCCCCTCTGTTCTTTCCTCCCTCTTGTGCTTATGGAGCTTCCCCTTCAAGGTATCTATGCTATTTGCCTCAACTGCTCCATGTGGTAACCACTCTTGAGCGAGGTTCTTCCTCCCGAATTCCTGATTTATTAGTGACTAATGATTGGTAAGAGACACGTTAGTGGATGAAAATTTTCCAGCTGACTTGGATCCTTGGAGGGAATCCAGCAGAGTTCCTCAGGTGAGGCTCCTGAGGAGGAGGCAGGGCGAGGCAGGAGATTAATATGCTCCAGGGACGTGAGAGCATATGAACATAAGAAATAAGACTCGATGTAGACCATAATGCCCACTGAGCATGCTCCACCATTTAATATGGCCAGTGGAATAAATTTCCAATTTTCTGGGATTGAAAATCGGCTTTGCCTCAGACAGAGCATTCCACAAAGAGCTGTTCTATTCATATTACTTTTTAATGATATCAGATTTTAGTACAACAAACATTATAAAATTCACTGGGCAGGCAATTAGCAGAAAGGAGATTTATGGTATTCAGGGGGATTTAAACTAATTACACAGGTGAAATGTGCAAAAACAAATGGATTTTAATATAGAAGAAACACATATCGGAGTTGGCAACAGTAAAGATGGATGTAATATGGAACAGTTTTTTTTGCCCATAGTGACAAGGACTTGTCTGATCATCAATCAAACTCTATGAACATATGGGCCAGGACTTCCTGGTCGGCGTGTGGGGAGAGGGCCTGCTCACTGATGCGTGAAATGACACGGGATGATGTCGGGCGGAACTCCTGATGTCACTCTGCCTCATTTCAATTTTCAGGTCAGCGGGGGCTCAGCTGAATCAGCTGTGTGCCTGCCGACCTGTCAACGGCCAATTGAGGCCATTGACAAAGTACTTAACATAATTAATGGACCTATCCGTCCATCCTTAAGGATGGTGGGCAGGCCGGGAGTCCTGGCGGGCCTCAGAGAAAGCATGAAACCTCATCCATGGGTGGGATGAGGTTTCATGTAGTTTTATAAAAATTTAGTAGAAGTGTAACTAAAAGTGATGGACATATCCCAACTCACTGTCACAGTGTCACATGAGGGGACGTGTCAGGGGAATTTTTTTTTTCTGTTTTTAACACTTTTTAATGTGGAGTCGATCTCCCTGAGGCAGCACTTAGCCTCAGGGAGATGAGTGCATCCCTTTGCACGCATACACGAAAGAGCGCATTCCCGTCTGAGGGGATCCCCCCCCACCCGCCCGCACAGGGAGCGCATAACGCTTCCTTGCAGACGCCAATTAAGGCCCGCCCACGTAAAATGGCGGCACGCCCCTGATTGGGGGCGCCGATCGGAGGCGCGCCTCCACGCGCCCGCTCCTACACTTCCCCCCGCCCCCCAAACGGGGGAAAATTCTGCCCGTGAATTAGGAGTAGGCTACTCGGCCCCTCGAGCCTGCTCCACCATTCAGTAAGATCATGACTGATCTGAATATAACCTCAACCCCACATTCCTGCCTACCGCCGATAACCTTTCGCCGCCTTGTTAATCAAGAATCTATCTAGCTCTGCCTTAATAATATTCAAAGACTCTGCTTCCATCACTTTTTGAGGAAGAGAGTTCCAAAAGACTCACAACCATCTGAGAGGAAAAAAAATTCTCTTCATTTCTGTCTTAAATCAGCAGCTCCTTATTTTTATACAATGACCCCTCGTTCTAGATTCTCCCACAAGAGGAAGCTTCCTCTCCACATCCACCCTGTCAATACCCTTTTGGATCTTCAAGGTTTCAATGAAGTCGCCTCTTACCCTTCTAAATTCCAGTGGATACAAGCCCAACTTGTCCAACCTTTCCTCATAAGACAATCCGCCCATTCCTGGTATTGGTCTAGTAAACCTTTTGTGAACTGCTTCTAATGCGTTTACATCTTTCTTTAAACAAGGAGACCAGTACTGTACGTATACTCCTGATGTGGTCTCACCAATGCCCTGTAGAACTGAAACATAACCTCCCTACTTCTGTAATCAATTCTCCTCACAATAAATGATACTATTCTATTAGCTTTCCTAATTACCTGATGGACCTGAATATTAACCTTTTGTGATTTATGCACTGGGACACCAATAACCCTCTAAATCTCAGAGCTCTGCAATCTCTCACCTTTTTATCCTTCCTTCCAAAATGAAAAATTTCACATCCTACCACATTATATTCCATTTGCCAGGTCTTTGCCCACTCACTTAACCTATCTATGTCACTTTGTAGTCTTCTTACATCCTCTTGACAATTTATTTTCCTACCTATCTTTGTGTCATCAGCAAATTTATCAACTCCTCCTTCAGTCCCTTCATCCATGTCATTTATATAAATTGTAAAAAGTTGAGGCTCCATCATTGATCCCTGTGGCACACCACTCATCACATCCTGCCAACCAAAAAAGGACCCATTTATGCCAACTTTCTGCTTCCTGTTAGCTACCCAGCCTTCTATCTATGCCAATATGTCACCCCCTACACCATGAGATTTTATTTTCTGCAATGAGTTTTGATGTGTCATTTTATCAAATGCCTTCTGGAAATCTAAGTATAGTACATCCACCAGTTCCCCTTTATCCACAGCTCATGTGGCTCCTTCAAAGAACTCCAATAAATTGTTTAAACATGATTTCCTTTTCACAAAACCATGTTGACTCTGCCTGATTGCCTTGAATTTTTCCAAGTGCCCTGCTTTAACTCTTTAATAATAGCTTCTAACATTTTCCCTATTACAGATGTTAGGCTAACTGGCCTATAGTTTCCTGCTTTCTGTCTCCCTCCCTTTTTGAATAAAGGAGTTACATTTGCAAGTTTCTAATCCAAAGGAACCTTCCCTGAATCTAGGGAATTTTGGAAAGTTAAAATCAATGCATCAACTATCTCACTCGCCACTTCTTTCAAGACATTACGGTGAAGTCCATCCGGACCTGGGGATTTGTCAGCCCGCAGCCCCAACAATTTGCTCAATACCACTTCCCTGGTGATTATAATTTTCCCAAGTTCCTCCCTCCCTTCCATTTCCTGATTCACAGCTATTTCTGGGATGTCACTTGTGTCCTCTATAGTGAAGACCGATGCAAAATACCTGATGTTTAATTCATCAGCCATCTCCCTATTTTCCATTCCCAATTCCCTGGACACACTTTCCATCGGACAAATGCTCACTTTGTTAACTTGTTTCTTGTATCTATAGAAACTCTTATTAGCTATCTTTATATCACTATCTAGCTTTCTCTCATACTCTAACTTTTCACTGCTTATTAATCTTTTTCTCAATCTTTGCTGTTCTTTATATTCTTTCCAATCTTCTGACCTGCCACCCATCTTTGCGTAATTATATGCTTTTTCTTTAAGTTTGATACTGTCTTTAAATTTTTTAGTTAACCACGGGTGGTGGGCCAATTCCTTGGAATTTGTCTTTCTCATTGGAGTGTATCTATTCTCTGTATCTGAAATATCCCTTTAAATGTGTGCCACTGAACATCTATTGACATATCCCTTAACCTCATTTGCCAGTTCACTTTAGCTAGCTCTGCTTTCATGCCCTCATAATTGCCCTTAGTTAAGTTTAAAATACTAGTCGTTTCTCCCTCAATATGAATGTAAAATTCAATCATTTTGTGATTGCTGCTATCTAGGGGTGCCTTCACGACGAGGGTATTAATTAATCTTATCTCATTGCTCAATACCCGGCCTAGCATAGCCTGCTCTCTGGTTGGCTCCAGAACATGGTGTTCCAAGAAACTATCCTGAAAACATCCTTTATCTACATTACCTTTGCCCATCTAATTTTCCCATTCTACATAAAGATTAAAATCCTCTATGATTATGGCTGCACATTTCTGGCAAGCTCCCATTATCTCATCTTTTATACTGTGTCCTACTGTGTACAATTAAGGGGCCTTTACACCACTCCCACAAGTGACTTCTTGTCTTTATCATTTCTCATCTCAACCCAAACTGCTTCTATATCCAAGTTTCCTGAACTTAGGGCATCCCTCTCAAAAGTGCTAATACCATCATTAATTAACAGAGCCATCCCACCAACTTTTCCTAACTTCCTGTCCTTCCTAAATGTCACGTACCCTTCAATATTCAGGTCCCAACCTATGTCATCCTGTAGCCATGTCTCTGTAATGGCTATCAGATCGTCCTTAATTATTTCTATTTGCACTATCAGTTCAGCTGTTTTGCTTTGAATGCTATTTGCATTTAGATACAGAACCTTTAGTTTTGTCCTTTTATTATTTTCGTAGCATTAGCCTTATCTGCTCATTTACTCTTAGATTTGTTCTCTCTGTCTGTTCCTGTCACAGGCTGTTTATAATTTCCCATATTAATATCTGTCTCTCTTGCCTTGTCTCTACTCTTTGGTTTACCACATCTTCCCAAATTTGATCCCTTGCTGCTACTATTCAGTTTAAAACCCTTTCTACTTTCCTAGTTAGGCAGCTCATGAGGTCACCAGCCCTAGCATGGTTCAGGTGTAGACCGTCCCAATGGTCCAGATCCCACTTTCCCCAATGCTGGTGCCAGTGCTCCACACACCAGAACCCACTTCTCCCACACCAGTTTTTAGGGCCATGCATTCATTCCTCTAATCTTATTTGTCCTATGCCAATTTGCATGTGGCTCAGGTAGTAATCCAGAAATTATTACCTTTTAGGCTCTGCTTCTTAATTTGTTGCCTCACTGGTCATACTGACTATGCAGAGCCTCTTTCCTCATGCTGCCTATATCATTGGTACCTACATGGACCATGACCACTGGATCCTCCCCCTCCCACTGCAAGTTCCTCTCCAGCCATGAGCAAATGTCCCAAACCCTGGCACCGGGCAGGCTCACATTCCTGCACTCCTGCCCTCTGGGTCCCCTTACCTGCCTCACTAGCAGTCACAGCCTCCTGTCCCTGGCCACTGACCAAATCAGAAGACACTATCTTAAGTGGTGTGACTGCCTCCTGGTAGAAGGCATTCAGGTAACTTTCCCCCTCGCTGATGTGTTGCAGAATCTGCAGCTCAACCTCCAGCTCAATGACTCAGAGACGAAGTTCCTCAAGGCACAAACACTTAAGGAACTTAAAAAGTATCTACCCATTTGTGAAGTAGTTATCCATCAGGTCTTTGAGGAAGAATGCATTATGAAGAATGATTCAGGCAATTGATTATATTTTTATAGAGGGAAAGGAACCCTATGAGAGAATTAGTTCAGGTCTTTAGAATAACAAGGTCAAAGGTTATTTAACTTGTAGTAAACTCAACACTCAAATACACTGAACAAGATTAGACATTTTTCATCACAGGGTTTTCAAGCAATTAGTAAAATATAAAGTTCGCTCTGGGTTAATCGACAACTTTAAAGAAAGAACTTTCACTTATCTAACACCTTTCATGACCATGAACTTCTCAAACTGCTTCAGAGTCAGTAAGGTACCTTTGAATTACTATCACAGATTTAGGGGGTCATTTTAACCTAACTGGCTGGGTGCAGAGCATACAGGAACAGGTGAAGTGCCGGACTCATACCCGCCCAGTCATTTCAATGGAAAGTATAATCGAGCGAGGTTAAAAATCAGCGTTGCACCCAACTGGTTTCCTGAGGCAGGGTAGGGGCAGGGCAGGAGAGGATTATGATCCAGAGACATAAGAGCATAAGAAATAAGAAGAAATAAGAGCAGGAGTAGGCCTTAATGTCAACTGAGTCTGCTCTGCCATTTAATATGATCATGCTGATCTTCTACCTCAACTCCATTTTTCCGCCCGCTCCTCATTGTTAGTATAATTAATGTTAAATATGTAATTAGGCAATCTGTCATCAGTGATGTAAGATCACATGACAACAGAGTATGCTGAGACATAATTCAATGTAGAACCACATGCTAAGCCCAGTCGTGTACCTAGTTCGTAGAATGTTTAATAAAAGGTAAAGTTTACCAATACCCTTGCCTGCAGTCTCTATCAATCCTGACCATGGGCAACCTCATCTAAGACCCACAATGATAATGATAGACTCTTAAAACTTGATTCCCTGAGAGGCCAAAAATCTGTCTACCTCAGTCTTAAATATAGTCAATGATGGAGCATCCACAACCCTCTGGAGTAGAGAATTCCAAAGATTCACAAACCCTATAAGTGAGGAGATTTCTCCTCAATCCAGTCCTAAATGATCAACACACTATCCTGAGGCTGTGCCATTGTGTTCTAGATTCCCTGGCCAGGGGAAACAAACTCTCCGTGACTACCCTGTCAAGACAGAGATACATGAGCTGCAGGGGCTTAGCGGAAGGGGCGAACAAAAAGTGAGGGCATATCAGCTGAAATCACCAGTTTTGAGGAAGCCAGTGACCAGAGTAGAAAATTCGTGAAAACAAAGTCCTGGGGGAAACAAATGTTCTTTGAACTGGGTCTCCTTGTGCAAACTGATGGATGGAATAAACCACAAACTGAATTTTTTTGTATGAGGACTTTCTATTTCTTTTCCAAACTGGGGCATTCCACTTGGAGATTTCCGGTCAAAAAAAACCATGGCCGTATAGCATACGAATTAGGAGCAGGAGTAGGGCAATCGGCCCCGCGAGCCTGCTCTGTTATTCAATAACGTCATGGCTGACCTGATTGTGACCTCAACTCCACATTCCCACCTAGCTTTCACCCCCTTGCTTATCAGGGATCTTGGTCTGCCTAGCTCAGCCCCAAGATCTGGAATTCTCTCTGTAAACCTCTCTGCCACTCTGCAACAATACAAGAACAAGGCCCTGCAGATGCTGGGGAGCTAAAACAAAAACAGTAAATGTTGGAAATACTCAGCAAGATCAGGCAGCATCAATGGAGCGAGAAGAAGAGTTAATGTTTTAGTTTGATGACCGTTCATCAGAAGTGGAAAAGGTTCGAGATGTAATGGGTTTGAAGAAAGTGAGGAGGCAGGGAAAGAGGGGTGGGAAGGAAGAAGGAAGCTCTGTGCTGGGGTGGAAGACAACTACCTCTGAACCTCTCTTTCCTTATATAAGTGACTCTTTAGGATCTACCTCTTCGACCAATATCTCCTTATACTTCTTGGTGTTAAGCCTTGTTTCACTATGCCGCTATGAAGTGCCTCAGGGCAGTTTACTATGTTAAAGCTGCTATACAAAGAAAAGTTGTTGCTGTCACTGAGTAATCACAGCAATCAATCTCTATTAATTAGTCTGCAACAGACTAGGACATGATGTGAGAAAATATCTGGTGGTGGAAAGCTTTGGGAACCAAATGTTATTTTCTGAAAGAAATCTACCTAATGTACATCTGAATGCATCAGTACTGACTGTTTCCATGTTGATCTGTAACCCTGGCTGATCTTTCTATCAGGTGAATTGATAAGAGTTGAGGGTGGGTGAGGGGGAGGTGGGCAGGTGTGAAGGTGCTGGGATGTCATCTAATTAACCCCTTGCCCCATCACTAGTACCGTGGCTGAGATCAGCTATCTCCCAGGATCAACACTGAGAGTTGTCTTACAATGTTTGGCTCGGGTCCAACCCTTGGAAGTTTTCCCCCTTCAAGTTGTGGTGAGGAACCCTGGCTGAATTAAGTTTGATTCAGCTTTCTTTATTTATTAGGGGCAGTACACTTTAGCCTCTGTCATTTGTGGCAGTATTTGTGTGTGCTTCGTGTTGTTTGACTGCGTGCAAATTTTAGCCGGCAGGCTGCTAAACTGCACTTTGCTGATTGCAAGTAAATCCCTTAAATACTCGGCGAGCACATATTAAACTCATTCTCTCGGGTAATTACACTGATCGATCGTCTTCATACCTTTCATAACCAGCAGAGAGCAAAAAAAAACACCTTCAATTATCAGCCACTGCTTTTCCAGTGTACCTAACAATTACTAATCTCTCTCACATTAAATGCAAGCTTTGCATTGCCTGACCACTGGCCAATAATCACTCCTCAACCACCATCGCACTAAAACAGATTATTGAGTCATTAACACTTACATTTTGTAAAGCACTTTCTTGGCTGTAAAACACTTTGGGATGTCATGTGAGTGTTGCTCGTATAAATGCAAGACACCCTCTCTTAATCTATCTCTTAATTCCCATTTGAGCCTTGGTGGTTTCCTGCACTGTGGGCCTTAACCCTTCAATTAGATTTTTCAGTTTTTAAAACGGTAGCAAAATTTGCTCACAAGACAGGCTCAGAGGAAGAAGGCCCTTCAGCCCATTTGATCTTCTAGATGAGTGTCGTGTGACCTCAGCCACACTTCCTAGCAACACGATACAGCTACTGGCCACCCTTTGATTAAAACAACACTTCTTGGTATCTATCCTAAACTTGTCCTTCACAGCCATCAACTTGTGCAATCCCATCATAATTCCTATAAGAATTGAGCACAGTAAGAATCATAGAATCATACAGCACAGTGTCATGCCCCCGTATATTATGAAATGTCAGGCAATATTTTTAAAGACTGTACACAAGCAGGCTATTAAAATGGCTGCTGTAAATCATGTGACAATTAGCATTTGAGCTATAGACAGTACCCAGTTTCAAGTGAATACCTAATTAAATATCAACATTTGCGGCCATCTGAGGAATTCACACATCTCTTTGCTTAAGGATGGACCAACACAGAAGGATTATTGAATCTCAATGTGCCTGTCTCCAGAGTGCACCCTGAACAAAAGGGGAAGTTGAAGCTCAACTGGCGGCAGAAGGGAGTGAATGGACCTGATCAACCTTTGCAATTTGATGGTTTTCTCCCACCCAAATTACACTGGGTGAATCTCAAAGGTGTTAAACCACAACACAGGATGTTGAAATTAACATAAACACCATTCCTTATTTGGGAAGGACTTTGAATTTATGAAAGTCACATGGTGAGACAGCCATGTTTTCTCTCTGCTCATTAAAAATAAGCACAAGCTGTTTGCAATCAACTCCACCAGAAAGCCATCGAACCAAAAGTTCAGCAGTCAGAGAGCCAGGCCATGAACTAGCTGCAGGTCACCAAATAGCCAAGGTAATTAACAACAATACTCCCTCAACTTGTTCCAACTTCAAGTTCACCTCTTAGAAATTTGACTACAAGAAACCTCACAGCCTGCTGAGAATCCTTCACCTAACAAAGCATCAAAATCATCCAAGAAACTATATCCCTGCCATGTGGGAGACCAGACGCCATAAATCAGAGGCTGAGATAATTACAAGCTGTAAAAATACATTATCTTCACCTATATCTAATCTTAGTATATGCAAGAGTGTGCGTGAGACAGATATGTGAGATGTGTTTAAATTTAGGGTAAGTGCTTGCACACGAACAGGAGAGCGAGCACATCCTGAGTGAGGCACAGCCAGAGTGGGTATTCAGAATTTGGTGCAAAGCGGGAATTGAACTGCTAAGTCTTTCTCATTAATTTCTCTTTAATTTTTGCAAGTTCAGTAGTCTAGTTAAAAGGTTGGTAAGGTAGCTGACTCAGCTGACTGTGCGACAGTTAACTGTCAATCACCTGAAGCCTGAATAGGGGTTAATTACTGTTTGAAGCTTAACTAGTGGTGAGTCGAGTCAGCTATTTGGAAGCATACTACACGAACAGGAGAGCAAACACATCCTGAGTGGTGCACAGCCAGAGTGGGTATTCCCAATTTCTTGCAAAGTGGGAATTTGGTGCATAGAGGAGGAGGTGCTCTTTGCATTTTTTTCCTTGCTATCCAACTTCTTAAACCTTCAGAGCATGCGGCAGCAGTAGAGGCTACAAGGGAAAGGAATCATTGGTTAGTAGTAGGTAAGGTATTTACTACTTTAATCGCTTATAGTTTAAGGTCTTTTTGTGGCTTACAGTTTGTATATTCTGCAGTAACGAGGATCAGGACAGAAGGGCCCTAGAGTAATTGACTTAAAAGGTTTAATTTAAAGGGATAAGTCATGGCAGGAGAGCTTAAAGCCGTGGTGTGCTCCTCGTCCTCCATGTGGGAAGCCGGGGACATTTCCAGTGCCCAGGACCAGCATGTGTGCAGGGTGTGCCCGGCTGCAGCTCCTGGAATATTGGGTTTCAGAGCTGGAACGGCGGCTGTGGACAATGTGGAGCATCCGCGAGTCTTAGTGCATCGTGGATAGCATGTTTGGAGAGTGGTCAAACCACAGATGAAGGGACTTGAGGAAGGAAGGGAATGGGTGACCACCAAGCAGTCCAAGAGAAACAGGCAGGTAGTTCAGGAGTCCCCTGGGGTCCTGCTCGCAAATCGGTATTCCGTTTTGGAGGCTGATGAGGGCGCTGGTTCCTCCAGGAAGTGCGGACAGAGCCAAGCTTCTGGCACTATAAGCAGCCTCTCTGTACAGGAGGGGAGGAAGGGTGGAAGATCAATAGTAATAGGGGATTCTATAGTCAGGGGAACAAATAGGCACTACTGTAGCTGTCAACATGACTCCAGGATGGTATGTTGCCTCCTTGGTGTAAGGGTCCGGGATGTCACTGAACGGCTGCAGGGCATCCTGAAGGGGGAGGGTGATAAGGCAGAGGTCATGGTACATGTTGGTATCAATGCCATAGGTAGAAAGAGGGATGAGGTCTTGCATCAAGAATTCAGGGAGTTAGGCAGTAGACTAAAGAGCAAGACCTCTTGGGTTGTAATCTATGGATTACTCCCAGTGCTACATGCTAGCGAGCTCAGAAATAGGAGAATAAGGCAGATGAATACATGGCTTAAGAGTTGGTGCAGGAGGGAGGGTTTTAGATTCCTGGATCATTGGGACCATTTCTGGGGAAGGTAGTCGACATCTGAACCAGAGCGGGACCCTTTGTGGGAGTGTTTGCTAGTGCTGTTGGGAGGAGGTTAAACTAATTCAGCGGGGTAAGGGACACAGAATGTTAGCAGAATAGGGACATAGCATAACACAGTAAAACAATCAAGTCAGATGGAGTACAGCTCCATTAAGCTTCAAGGGAGTAAGGCAAGGCTGGATGGTCTCTACTTTAATGCCAGGAGTATTACAGGTAAAACAGATGAGTTAAGGGTGAGGATTGACATGTGGAATTGTGATATAGTAGCCATCACTGAGACATGGTTGAGGGAAGAGCAGGATTAGCAGCTCAACGGTCCGGGATATCGAATCTTCAGGCGAGACAGATAGCATGTTTGGAGAGTGGTCAAACCACAGATGAAGGGACTTGAGGAAGGAAGGGAATGGGTGACCACCAAGCAGTCCAAGAGAAACAGGCTGGTCGTTCAGGAGGCCCCTGGGGTCCTGCTCACAAATCGGTATTTGCGGGGGTAAAAGAGGAGGAGGCGTTGCATTATTAGTTAAGGAGTCCTTTACTACAGTAAGGAGAAATGATATCTTGGAGGGGGCATCAAATGAAGCTTTGTAGGTAGAGCTTAGGAATAAAAAAGGGGCAACCACATTATTAGGTGTTTATTATAGACCTCCAGACAGTCAGTGGGAAATTGAGGAGCAAATATGTGCACAATTTGTGGAGGTGTATAAAAATAATAACAATAGGATAATTATATTAGGTGATTTCAACTTTCCCAACATTAATTGGGATAGAGATAGTGTTAAGGTCTTGAATGGAGAGAATTTCTTGAAATGTGTACAGGAGAACTTTTAGGTCAATATGTAGAGGGTCCAACAAGGGACGGTACATTGCTGGACCTAATTCTGGGGAATGAAGCCGTATTGGTGGCTAAGGTGGTGGTGGGGGAGCATTTTAGTGATAGCGACCACAACATGGTACAGTTTAAGTTTGTTATGGACAAAGAAATAGACAAGTTGCAAAAAAATGTTTTGGATTGGGGGAGAGTGGATTTTAGTAAAATATGGCAGGATCTGGCCAAGGCAGACTGGCAACAGTTAATTGTGGGGAGTGTTCAAAAAGGAAATGGGGAGGGTACAGGCTCAACATGTTCCCTCTAGGGTGATAGGAAGGAGTAACAAGCCCAGAGAACCATGGATGACCAGAGATAGTCAGGTTACGATGAGAAGGAAAAGAGAGGCTTTTAGCAGGTACAAGGGAAGCAAATCAGCAGGCACATTAGTGGAGTACAGGCAGTGCAGGGTGGAGCTTAAGAAAGCAATTAGGAGAGCAAAGAGGGATATGAGAAAGTTCTGGCTGGTAAAATTAGGGAAAATCCCAAGATATTATATAAGTATACCAATGGGAAGAGGATAACCAGGGAAAGAGTAGGGCCCATAAGAGACCAAGGGGGCAATCTATCGGTGGAGCCAGAGGACATCAGTCGAGTGTTGAACGAATACTTCACATCCGTCTTCACCCAAGAGAATGAGGATGAAGGTATGGAACTCAGGGAGAGAGACTGTGAGGTTCTTAAGCAAGTTGATATAGGGAGTGACAAAGTATTGGAGGTGTAGCCAGGCTTAAAAGTGGACAAATCTCCAGTTTCGGATGATTTGTGTCCCAGACTCCTGAGGGAGGCAAGGGAGGAGATCGTAGGGGCTCTGACCCAAATTTTTAATTCCTCTCTGGCTACGGGGAAGGTGCCAGAGGACTGGAGAACAGCTAATGTGGTTCCGCTATTTAAGAAGGTTTGTAGAGATAAGCCAGGGAACTACAGGCCAGTGAGTCTCACGTCAGTGGTAGGGAAACTATTGGAGAAATTTCTGAAGGAGACTATCTATCTCCACTTGGAGAGGCAAAGGTTTGATCAGAGATAGTCAGCATGGCTTTGTCAGAGGGAGGTCATGCCTAACAAATTTGATTGAATTTTTTGAGGAGGTGACCAGGTGTGTAGATGAGGGTAGTGTAGTTGATGTTGTTTATGTGGATTTCAACCAAGCCTTTGACAAGGTCCCACATGGGAGACTTATAAAGAAGGCTAATGCACATGGGATACGGAGTAATTTGATAAGGTGGATTCAAAATTGGCTTAGTTGTAGGAGGCAGAGGGTAATGACAGAAGGATGCTTTAGTGACTGGAAGCCAGTGTCTAGTGGCATACCAGGGGGCTCGGTTCCCTATTATTTGTCACTTATATAAACGATATAGATGACTATGTGGGGGGTAGGATTAGTAAGTTTGCGGATGACACAAAGATTGGCCAGGTAGTTAACAGTGAGGTTGAGTGCCTTGGGCTACAGGAAGGTATAGACCGGATGGTCAAATGGGCAGGTAAGTGGCAGAGGGAATTTAACCCTGCGAAGTGTGATGTGATACACTTTGGAAGGAGTAATTTGACAAGGAAGTATTCAATGAATGGCATGGCACTAAGAATTTCTGAGGAACAAAGGGACCTTGGTGTGTGTGTCTATAGATCTCTGAAGGCGGAGGGGCATGTTAGTGGGGTGGTGAAAAAGGCATATGGGACACTTGCTTTTATCAATTGAGGCAAAGATTACAAAAGTAGGAAGGTCATGTTGGAGTTGTATAGAACCTCAGTGAGGCCACAGCTGGATTACTGTGTGCAGTTCTGGTCGCCACATTATAGGAAGGATGTGATTGCACTGGAGGTGCTGCAGAGAAGATTCACCAGGATTTTGCCTCGGGTGAAACATTGAACTTGTGAAGAGAGGTTGGATAGACCTGGGTTGTTTTCATTGGAGCAGAGAAGACTGAGGGGTGACCTGATCGAGGTGTACAAGATTATGAGGGGAATGGACAGGGTGGATAGGGAACAGCTGTTCCCCTTAGTTGAAGGATCAGTCACAAGGGACATAAGTTCAAGGTGAGGGGCGGGAGGTTTAGGGGGGATGTGAGGAAAAATGTTTTTACCCAGAGGGAGGTGACGGTCTGGAATGTGCTGCCTGGGAGGTTGATGGAGGCGGGTTGCCTCACATCCTTTAAAACGTACTTGGATGAGCACTTGGCACGTCATAACATTCATGGCAATGGGCCAAGTGTTGGTAAATGGGATTAGGTACGTAGGTCAAGTGTTTCTCATATGTTGGTGCAGACTCGATGGGCTGAAGGGCCTCTTCTGCACTGTGATTCTGTGATCCTGTGAATAAGTAAATTTCTTCAGTTTAAAATTCACAAAAGCTTGCTGAAGTGATATGATTAATATGAGCACTCCAAGAGGTGAGAAAACACACACCACCTTTCATCACAATACATACTGATCCTGTTTTTTTAATTCATTCACGGGTTGTGGGCATCACTGGCTAGACCAACAATTAGGAGGAGAGTGTGAGAGGAGGACCCTGGGACAGGCAGTCAGCAGCACCTAGAAGAGAGTGTGAGAGGAGGACCCTGGGGCAGGCAGTCAGCAGCTCCTAGAGGGTCTAGCATCTAGTCTGTACTCAAGTAATATTAATGGTAAAATTAAAGCAAGGGCCCATATTCTATTTAGTTAAGATATGCCTGGGAAGCTCAGTCCCGTGATTTGCAAATCCTGCGCTATGTGGGAAATCCTAGATGCTCCTGTTGGCCTGGATGACCATTTGTGCAGGAGGTGCCTCCGACTGGAGCAACTTGAGCCCTGGGTTTTGGAGCTTGAGCAGCAGCTGGGGGCCACTACAGTGCATTCACGAGGCTGAGAGGTTCGTGCATAGCACGTTTCAGGGTGCGGTCACCCCACAGCTTAAGGAAGTGCAAGCAGAGAGGGAATGAGTGACCGCCAGGCAGAAGAAGGGGACCAGGCAGGTAGTGAGGGAATCCACTGAGTACCTCTCACTCGCAAACTGTTTTTCAGCCTTGGAAAATAGTGAGAGTGACGGTTCCTCTGTGGAGGCCAATCAGAGCAAAGGCCATGGCACTGTGGGTGGTCCAGCTGCTCAGGGAGGGAGGAAGAACAGCCAGAAGTCGTGGTCCATGTTGGGGCCAATGACATAGGAAGGAAGAGAAATGGGGTCCTGCAAGCAGAGTTTAGAGGGTTAGGTAGGAATTGAAAAGCAGGAATTCAAAGGTAGTAATCTCCGGGTTACTCCTGGTGCCATGGAGTAGTGAGTATAGGAACAGAAGGATGTGGCAGATGAATGCTGGAGAGATGGTGCAGGAGGGAGACCATTAGATTTCTGGGGCATTAGGAATGTTTCTGGGGGAAGTGGGGCCTAGTGAAGTTAGATGGATTACATCTGGACAGGAATGGGACCAACACCCTTGCAGGGAGATTTACTAATGCTGCTGAGGTGGATTTAAACTAAATTGGCAGGGGATGGGATTCTGAAAAGTAGTTCAGAGGGGAGAGAAGCTGAGATGGAATTAGAAGTTAAAATGCTAGTAAGTGAGTCTGGAAGGCAGAGGAAACATAGGCTAGATAAGGAAGAAGTGAATTTAGCAAGGCTAAATGGAATATATTTTAATGCAAGGAGCCTGAGGAATAAGACAGATGAGCTGAGGGCAGAGATAGGCATGTGAGAGTATGATATCAAAGTCAAACTGAGACTTGGCTAAAAGAAGAGCAGAGTTGGTAGCTCAACATTCCTGGTTATTGGGTATTCAGACGAGATAGAGAGGGGGACAGAAGACGGTGGGGGGCGGGGGGGAGATTGCAATATTGATCAAGGAATCAATTATAGCAGTGAGAAGGGATGATATCTTGGAAGGATCATCAAATGAGGCCATATGCGTAGAAGTAAAAAACACAAAATGGGCAAACACTCTGTTGGGTGTGTACTATAGGCTCCTAAACAGTCAGGGAGAGATAGAGGATCAAACATGTAATCAAATTTCAGAGAAGTGTAAGAATAATAAGGCAGTAATAGTAGGGGATTTTAACTACCTAAGTATTAACTGGGATTGTTTTAGTGTGCAAGGTAGGGAGGGGGCAAAATTCTTAAGTTGCATCCAGGAGAACTTTTTAGCCAGTAAGTAGAAAGCCCAACAAGGGAGGGAGCAGTTCTGCACCTAATATTCGGAAATGAGCCCAGGCAGGTGGAGGGCGTATCAGTAGGGGAGCATCAGTAGGCGAGATAGTGACCATAACTCAGTTAGATTTAGGATAGTTATGGAAAAGGAAAAGGTTGGGCCAGGAATAAAAGTTCTAATTTGGGGAAAGATTAATTTTACTAAGATGTTTCTCATGTGACGGTGCAGACTCGATGGGCCGAAGGGCCTCTTCTGCACTGTGATTCTGTGATGTAGTACAATTTGGCCCAAATAGACTGGGAGCAGCTACTTGCAGATAAAACTGTGTCAGAGCGGTGGGAGGCATTCAAGGAGGAACTAACTAGAGTACAGGGCAAATATGTTACCATAAATACAAAGTGGGTGGGCAAGTCCAGAGGACCCTAGATGTCAAGGGGCATAAAGGTTAAGATTAAGGACAAAAGAGAAGCTTATGACAGATACCAAGGGCTCAATATGGCAGAGTCTAGAAGAGCATAAAAAATGCAGAGGGAAACTTAAAAAGAAAATTAGGAAAGCTAAGAGAGTGCATGAGAAAGCATTGGTAGAAAGAATAAAGGAAAGCCCAAAAGGATATTTTAACACACAAAGCACAAGAGAATAACTAGAGAAGGGGTAGGGCCAATTAGGGACCATAGAGGTAATCTGTGTGTGGACCTGGAAGACATGGGTACTGTCCTCAATGAATACTTTACATCGATCTTTACAATGGAAGAGGACAACACAGGTATAGACGTCAGGGTGGAGGACTGTGAAATATTACAGGGAATTAACATAGAGAGAGAGGAGGTACTAGCAGGTTTAGTGGCCTTAAAAATGGATAAATCCAGATGAGATGCATCCCAGGCTGTTGAGGGAGGCAAGGGAAGAGATATCAGGGGCCCTGACAGTAATTCTCAAATCCTCTCTGGCCACAGGTGAGGTGTCAGAGGACTGGAGGACTGCTAACGTTTCCCATTATTAAGAAAAGGAGGAAGGGATAGACCAGGAAATTACAGGCCAGTCAGTCTAACCTCAGTGGTGGGGAAATTATTGGAAAGAATTCTCAGGAACAGAATATATCTGCACTTGGAGGGACATGGATTAATCAGGGATAGTCAGCTTGGGTTTGTTAGGGAAAGGTCACGTTTGACAAATTTGATCGAATTTTTTGAGGAGGTAACCAAGAGTGTTGATGAGGGTAATGCATTTGATGTGGTCTATATGGACTTCAGCAAGGCTTTTAATGAGGTCCCTCATGGCAGACTGGGCAAGAAAGTAAGAGCCCATGGGATCCAAGGCAAAGTGGCATGTTGGATCTAAAATTGGCTGAGAGGCAGGAAGCAGAGGGCGATGGTAGAGGAATGTTTCTGTGACTGGAAGTCTGTTTCCAGTGGGGTAGCACAGGGCTCGGTGCTGGGGTCTTTGCCGTTTGTGGTGTACATAAATATTTTGGACTTAAATGTAGGGGGTTTGATCAAGAAGTTTGTGGATGACACGAAAATTGGTAGGGTGGTAATTAAGTCAGGAGGATAGCCATAAACTGCAGGAGGATATCAATGGACTGGTCAGGTAGGCAGAGTAGCGGCAAATGGAATTCAACCTGGAAAGTGTGAGGGAATGCACTTGGGGTGGGCTAACAAGGAAAGGGATTACACTATGAATGTTAGGACCCTGGAAACTACTGAAGATCAGAGGGACCTTGGTGTGCATATCCACAGATCCCTGAAGGTAGCAGGGCAGGTAGATCAGGTGGTTAAAAAGCATATGGGAGACTTGCCTTTATTGGCCGAGGCATAGAATGTAAGAGCGGGGCGGTTATGCTGGAACTGTATAAAGTGCTGGTTAGGTCACAGCTGGAGTACTGTATGCAGTTCTGGCCACCACATTATGGGAAGGATGTGATTGCACTGGGGAGGGTGCAGAGGAGATTTACCAGGATGCTGCTTGGGCTGGAGGGTCTGAGTTATGAGGAAAGAGTGGATAGGCTGCAGTTATTTTCCTTGGAGCAGTGAAGGTTGAAAGGGGGCCTGATAGAGGTGTATAGGATTATGAGGGGCATAGATAGGGTAGATAGGAAGGCACTTTTCCATTAGTAGTGGGGCTAATAACCAAGGGCCTTAGATTTAAGGTAAGAGGTAGAAGGCTAAGAGGAAAATTGATGGGAATTTTTTTCACTGAAGGTGATTGAATCAGAAACTCTTGTAACGTTTAAGAAGCTTTTAGATATTCACTTGTGTTGCCATAGCCTCCAGGGCCTTTGGTCCAAGCGCTGGAAAATGGGATTAGTGAAACCAGATCTTTGTTGACTTGCGCAGACATGATGGTCCGAATGGCCTCCTTCTGTGCTGTAAATGTCTTATTGCCCACCCCTAATTGTCCTTGAGAAGCTGCTGGTGAGCTGCCGCCTTGAACTGCTGCAGTCTATGTGGTGTAGGTACACCCACAGTGAATGTTATGAAGGGAGTTCCAGGATTTTGACGCAGTGACAGTGAAGGAACGGCGATATATTTCCAAGTCAGGATGGTGAGTGACTTGGAGGGGAACTTCCAGGTGGTGATGTTCCCACCTATCTGTTGCCCTCATCCTTCTAGATGGTTGCGGCCGTGGCTTTGGAATGTGCCGTCTAAAGGAAGTAAGGGGCTGTCTAAGGGAGTGTGTAGGAAGGGAAAACATATGTTCTGTCCCTGACAACAGAATGAGGCCATTCAGCCCATCATGCAGGTGAAAGGGTGATCTAATAAGTCTCACTCCTTACTGCATTTTTTGCTTTTCAAATATATATGTAATTCCCTGTTGAAGGCTACTATTGAATTTGCTACTATGTAAATTTCACTATGTTAAGAAAAAATTCTCCTCATCTCACCTCTGCTTCTTAATCTGAGATTTAGAGTTAAGGTGATTGGTAGAAGGATTGGAGGGGACATGAGGAAACTGTTTTTCACCCCGAGGTGGTGGGTGTCTGGAATTCACTGCCGAAGTTGATGGTTGAGGCTGAAATGCTCAACTTATTTGAAAGGTACCTGGATCTGCATCTGAAGCACTGTAACCTGCAAGGCTATAGACCAGGTGCTGGAAAGTGGGATTAAAATGAGTGGCTAGTTTCTTTTTTTTTCTCTTTTTTGGCTGGTCCTGACACAATGGGCTGAATGGCCTCTTCCTGTGCTGTAACTTCTCTGTGCTTCTATGGTTAACTTTGTATCCTCTTACAGGTGAAAAGAGTTTTCCCTGATTTACTCGATCAAAAACCCTTCATAATTCTCAACATCTCCATTAAATTTCCCCATAACCCGTGTTAACCTTAACTGCAGATTAATGACAAATGGTCTAATTTATGCTGGAATGCTTTAAATATAATTGCAACTAAAAGGAATGCTGGTTCCAAATAAAGGAATGACTTTACAACAAAGTAATTGATGGAGTTAAATTATAAAGGAGTCCAAACAAAATGAATGTCATATTTGAAAGTAAGGTGTTGTTAAACATTGGATGGTTCTCATAAAACTGTAGTGTCAGCTTCTGAGTCAAGAGTATGGTGGGCTCAATCCTTATCCCAGGGATTTAAATACAGAATCCAGTTAATACTTCAGTGCAGGATTGATGGGGTTCTCCTCCATGCTCCAGCTCTCTGTGCGCTCTGGTTCTTTCTGCTCTTCTGATTCACACTCATCCGCTGGCATTTATTGCATATCTTCCCCAAGGACATGCTGAAACAAATCCTATTGAGCATTCTGGCTGAGTTCTACCCAAGGGACTCTGGTGCAAAGTATTAATTCCTCACTGCCTGCATTCATCTATTCTTTATTTTGTCCGCTGACTTATTTTTCTTCAGTGGTGCTTAAACTCTTGAAATTTTTTTTTGCTAAATGTTCTTTGCTAATCTCCCCTTCTTTCTCCTCTTTGTCACATGTACCTATTTTCTCTTATCTTCCTTGTCTCTATTATTGCCTATTTCTTTCTCCCAGTTTCATTTCATGTCTATTGGGAGATGAAGGGTGGTGGGTCAAGAGTCAAGGCAAGATTTGAAATTGAATTCAATGAACTTCTGGGCTGGCAGCACATAAACTGATCATGAAAACTGTTGTATTGTTATTAAACCCTAACTCCTTAGGGAAGGGAACTCCTCTCCACCCCTAGCTTGGCCTATGCATGATTCCAGTTCTACTCTATATGACTGAACCTTAACACGTTGAGGGTCACTGGTGCAGGGCAGTAAATAAGGTTCTGGGTATAAGTTCCACTCGAGACACTTGAGCATCTAATCTTGGCTGACACGCCAATATAGCACTGAGGGAATGCTTGTTGGAGCTCCTGCCTTTTAGATGAGTCTTCAAACCGTTGACTGCGTGGTCTGTCCCAGGAATTTGCCTGAATGATACATGACTTAAATTCTGTTTATAAATGGTAATATATGTTTCTAGATGGAACATATGCTGAAAATTATTAAGATGAATGGGTAATGAGAGGGCCTTTGACCTTGTGTAAAGCAAGAGAAGAGGCTGCATAGGAAAATGACGTGAAATGGGAAAAGGATATTTTTACTTTTGGGAAAGGTTGGTGGTGATTGTTCAAGAGGCAAGCAAAAAATAGGTTGGCTGGAACCTGAAACAGTGAGAGGTACAACCATTTTGCATTTGTATAGTGCCATAATGTAGTAAAACATCCCAGGTGCTCCACAGAAACCATTAGCAAACACAATTTTTTTTCATTCTTTCACGGGACGGTGGGCATCGCTGTCAAGGCCAGCATTTATTGTCCATCTCTAATGCCCATGAGAAGGTGGTAGTGAGCTGCCTCCTCGAACCACCGCAGTCTGTGATGTAGGAACACCCCCAGTGCTATGAGGGAAGGAGTTCCAGTATTTTGACCCAGTGACAGTGAAGGAATGGCGACATATTCCCAAGTCAGGATGGTGAGTGACTTGGAGGGGAACTTGTAGGTGGTGGTGTCCCCCATGTGTCTGCTGCCCTTGTCCTTCTTGATGATACAGGTTGTATTTGGAAGGTGAGTCAGTTATAGAGACATTAGGACAAGTGACAAAAAAGCTTGGTGAAAGAGATAGGTTCTGAGGAGCTTTATAAAGGAGGCGGTAGAGAAACAAAGAGGTTTAGAGAGGGAATTCCAGAGCTCAGGCAGCCAAAGGCACAGCTACCATTGGTGGAACGATTAAAATCAGCAAAGTGTAAGAGGTCAGAATTGGCAGAGAATAGAGCTTTTGGAGGGCTGTATGGCTCGAGGAGGTTACAGAGCTTGTGAGGGGCTCAGCCGTGCATGGATTTCAAAAGAAAGATAGAATTTTAAAATTCACAGCAGAGCTGATGCAACACTTGCAAAATTGGGAAATTGTGGTGTGGGCTGGTCACCAGCTTTCAGAGTGAAGACACCATGTAAAGGAAAAGAGGGGGAGAGAGGTTGACAGACTCCACTCAGCGCATCCTATTACATGAGACTGTGAAGTAGCTATATATCAGCACCATCAAATACTCTGTCAGCTTTCCAATGACACACACCAAATCCAAAATGCAATTCCAATCTCAGTCAATTTATGGTGTCTGAGGGATGGCGGTGCTGGAGAATGCAGTAACTTTTTTGCTAAAGTTTTAACAACAGAGTGGCTGCAAACAGCATGCAAATGTTGGGAAGTTGGTGCAAGTGGAAATTTAGGGCAGAGGGGGAAGGAGCTGCTGCACTTTTGCCCCCAATGCTTGTGGTATTTGTGTTACTGGTAAATATTTACTTTAATCTACCTATAACAAAGTGGATCAAGTAAGTAATTGAATGACTAAAAGCAATAAGCAATTGAATGCATAGACTAACTAATTAAATAAGTAAAACAGGGGTAGATAATGGTGGCAGTGTAGGTGGTGTGCATTGCCTGCAGCATGGTGGGGTGGGCGGGGGGCAGTTTTTGGAGAGCATTGTGATCACTGACAACCACACGGGCAGTAAATGGCTGCATCTCTCAGAACTTCAGCTCGGAATTGTTGAGCTGGGGTCCGAGGGGCAGACATTGCGGGAGTATCATGGAGGGGGAGAGTTACCTGGACACTTTGATCCAGCCAGCAGTCACCACCATCATGTTAGGTAGTAGTACAGATCTGCTTAGCGGTCAGGGACAGGAGATGCGACCCTGAGGCAGGTAGGTAAGCGGGCCCCCAGATGCAGTGGAGGAGGAGCCACATCCTTTGCCCTTATCCAATGGGTACAAGGTTCTTGCTGCCTGTGTGGTTGAGGCAAAGGTGTGCCAGGTAGACAAACAAACTGACCGCTGCAACATGGAACAGGAGGACATTCAGTTGGGGACAGTAAAAAGGGATGTGGCAGTGATAGGGTTAGGGGGCAGTATGGTCTGAGCGATAGGCACTTTTTCCTGCAGCCACAATCAGGAATTTCAAAGGTTGCGTTGTCTTCCCGAGGTAGTGTTAAATACATTAAAGAACGAGGAGTGCAAGGGAGAGGATCCAGCAGTCAGGCGAGGTGAAAATAGGCAATCTTACTGGTTGTGTGGATATGTGATCAGAAGCTCATCTCAGGGGCAAGTACCTCAGACAGTCGCCACAGAGGGTGATGGAGTCGACAGGCAGGAAATGGAATTTGGGGGCAGAGACCAAAGAAAATGACCCCTGCCTTACCAATGTTTAATGGGATTAAATTTCTGCTCATCCAGTAAGGGATGTCAGATAAGCAGATATGGGATGTCTGATAATTTAACAACAGTGAAGGAGTCAAGAGACATGGTCATGAGGTAGAGCTAGGTGTTATCAGAATACATGTGAAAGCTAATACTGTGTCTCAGTGATGTCACTGAGGAACAGTACGGGATTAAAAATAGGGGGAGGAGGGGAAGGATAGATCCTTGTGGACACCAGAGGTAACAGTGCAGAAGCAGGGAGAGAAAGGGTAAACACTCTAGTACTCTTGTCTCGAAGTATGAAGATTGTAAGTTCAAGTCCCACTCCAGAAACCTGGGCACAGGATCCAGGCTGACATACTACTGTTGTATTGAAGGAGTGTTATACTGGCCAGCCTGGTGAAAGAGGGTAAATGGTATGGTGGGGGGGGACACAGAGGGTCTTAGAGGAAAGACGACCTTACTTATAAGTTACTCCTCAAAGTAATGGGGTTCCCCAATGATTGTTAAACATTAAGCATACAATGATAATTACTATTTGACGATAATTTCACATACGCTTAACATTATACTTATGACTGTGGCTTGCAAGCTCACCAGAGAATTCAATGTATTACAGTTCCTGAGCTTGAGAGCTTCATGGCTGACCAGACGAATGAAATATTGAGATCTCCCCACTAATACCCCTCTTTTTTAACATTGTCTTTCCAGCCAGGCAATGTGAGAATCCCTATGCTTCATAGCATTACCTCCTTCAATTAGCCCTTCACTCTCATTGATAACTGCAGTTCAGATTCATAGGGCTGAATTTTTGCAGGGACGGGGAGTGTTAGCCAAAATGGCGCTGGAGCCCTAATTCCAGAAGTCCTGTCGTCGAACCCAGCACCCACCATTTTTGCTGGTGGCAGAACGGATTGGGGGGGGGCGGCGGTGGGGAGGGGGTTTAGTTTGTGCATCTGTGGTTCATGGAGACAGCTGTACATGTTACCCAGGTTTCAGAAATACAACTCATGGGCCTTATACTTTATAGGAGATGGTCTAAATGTACCAGAGTTCTTTGGAGAGCATGGGTACCTTTTCGGAGAAGCAAGGGACCCTTTTGCACAGGTCCAGGGACCCCTTTAGGCGAAGTCAAATGCCCTTTAGGAGAGGTAGAGTACCCTTTTTGGGTGGGGGTGTGGGCGGGGGGCGGTCATGCGCCTTTTGGGACTGTTAAAAGTAGATGTGGATAAACTCATTGGAGCTGTCAAGGCATCTACGTCTCCTAACTTTTAAATTTACAAAAAGCCTGCAGTTTAAAAAGGGCTTCCATTGTAGGATTTGTGCTGAATAAGCAATTTCACAGCCTATCATTAACACAGTTGGGTGCCTGTCAGTTCACAGTTTAATTGACAACTCCAAGTGGTTATAAAATTTTAATGTGATGCTATGATTGTTATTTTTATAAAGGATTGAGTACTTGAATGAAATGTTTGTTTTTATAAGAGCCCCAATCTCTTTTCCTTCAAGGAGAACAACCCAGCTTTATTTATTCTTTCATGAAATGTGGGCACCACTGGCAAGACCAGCATTTGTTGCCCATCTCTCATTATCTTGAACTGAATGGCTTGCTAGGCCATTTCAGAGAGCATATGGACAAATGGACATATGAAGTAGGAGCAGAAGTAGGCCATTGGGAGCCTTAAGCCTGCTCCACCATTCAGTAAAATCATGGCTGATCTGATTGCGTTTCGAATTCCACATTCCCACCTAACCCCGATAACCTTTGATTCCCTTGCCTAACAAGGATCTAGCTACCCCTGCCTTAAAAATATTCAATGACCCTGTCCCCAGCACCTTCTGAGGCAGAGAGTTCCATAGTTGCTCAACCTTCTGAGAGAAAAAAAAGTTTTCCTCATCTCCAATTGTAAAAGGGTGACCCCTAATTTTAAAACAGTGCCCTCTAGTTCTGGACTCACCCACAAGAAGAAACATCCTCTCCATATCCACCTTTCAGGATCTCATACACTTCAATCAAATCACCCCTTACTCTTCTAAACTCCAGTGGAAACAAGCTCAGCTTGTCCAACCTTTCCTCATAAGACAACCCATTCATTCCAATTATCAATCCAGTAAATCTCTGAACCGTCTCCAATGCTTTTACATCCTTCCTTAAATAAGGAGACCAAAACTGCACACAGTATTCGAGATGTGGTCCCAGCAATGTCTTATATAACTGAACCATAACATCTTTACTTTTATGTTTAATTCCTCTTGTAATAAAGGATAGCATTCCATTAACCTTCTTAATTACTTGCTGTACCTGCATACTAACTTTTTGTGACTTATGCATTAGGACATCTAGATCCCTCTGCACCTTGGAATTCTGCAATCGTTTTCCATTTAAGTAAATCTCTGCTTTTTTACTCTTCCTACCAAAGTGAACAGCTTCACATTTTCTTACATTATACTCCATCTGCCAGATTTTTGTCCACTCACTCAACCTATCTACATCTGTCTGCAACCTCATTATGTCATCTTCATAACTTACTTTCCTACCTATCTTTGTGTCATCTGCAAATTTAGCAACCATACCTTCACTCCGCTCATCTAAGTCATTGATATAAATTGCCAGTCTTCTTCTATCATGTTAACATGTTACTCCCTACACCATGAGCTTTTATTTTCCACAATAACCTTTGATGTGGCACCTTATCAAATGCCTTCTGAAAATCCAAGTACAGTACATCTACAGGCTCTACTTTATCCACAACACATGTTACTCCTTCAAAGAACTCCAATAAATTGGTTAAATATGAATTACTTTTCACAAAACCATGCTGACTCTTCCCAATTACCCTGAGGTTTTCTAAGTTCCCAGCTATGACCTCCTTAATGATCAATCCTAACACTTTTCCCATGACAGACATCATGCTAACTGGCCTATACTTTCCTGCTTTCTGCCTTCCTACCTTCTTGAATAGAGGGGTTATATTTGCCACTTTCCAGTCTGTTGGAACCTTTCCAGAATCTAGCGAATTTTGGAAAAATTAACACCAATTCATCTACTACCTCATTAGCCACCTCTTTTAAGACCCTGGGATGAATTCCACCAGGACCTGGAGATTTGTCAGTTTGCTCAGTACCTCTTCCCTAGTGATTGTAATTTCACCAAGTTCCTCTCTCCCCTCCATCTCCTGATTCACAGCTATTACTGGAATGTTTTTTGTATCTTCTATATTGAAGACAGAAGCAAAGTATTTGTTCATTTCATTTGCCATTTCTTGTTATCTACTATTAATTCTCCAACTTCTCTCTCTAGAGGACCAACACTCGTTTTACTTACTCTTTTCCTTTTCAAAAACTCCTGCTATCCGTTTTTACATTTCAAACTGGCTTCCTCTCATACTCTAATTTCTTTCTCCTGATTAATCTTTTAGTCTTTCTCTGCTGTTTTTTTATATTCTGACCAATCATCTGACCTACCACTCACCTTTGCGCAGTTATATGTTTTTTCCTTAAATTTGATGCTTTCTTTAACTTCTTTAGTTAACCATGGATGATGGGTTCTCTCCTTATAAATTTTCCTTATTGTAGGAATATACTTGTTCTGAGTATTCTGAAATATCCCCTTAAATGTCTGGCACTGTTTCCCTATTGATCTATCCTGCAGCCTAGTATTCCAGTTCACTTCAGCTATCTTAGCTTTCATGCCCACTGAGTTACCTATATTTAAGTCTACAATACTAATCTTAGACCCACTCTTCTCCCTGTGAAAGTGGATGTAAATTTCAATCATATTGTGGTCACTGCTACGTAGGGGTGCCTTTCCTCTGAGGTCATTAATTAATCCTGTCACATTACGCAACGCCAAGTCTAATATAACCTGCTCTCTGGTTGGTTCCAGAACATGCTGCTCTAAGAAACTACCTCAAAAGCATTCTATGAACTCCTCATCCAGGCTACTACTGCCAATCTGATTTTTCCAATGTATATGTAGATTAAAATCACCCATGATTATTACTGTCCCTTTATCATAACCACCCAATATTTCATCTTGCGCACTTTGTCCTACATAGTGGTTAATGTTAAGGGGTCTGTAGACTCCACCCACTCATGACTTCTTCCCCCACTATTCCTCATCTCCACCCAAACCAATTCTACATCATGATCTCCTGAACCAAGGTCATCTCTAACAATTGCACCAATGCCATCCTTGATCAACAGTGCTACATCTCCACATTTACCTAGCTTCCAATTCTTGAATGTCATATACCCCTCAATATTGAGCACCCAATCATTGTCATCCTGCAACCATGTCTCTGTAATGGCTATCAGATCATATTTATTTACTTCAATGTGCGGAATGAATTCATTCACTTTGTTATGAATGCTATGCGCATTCAGATACAAAGCTTTTAGTTTTGTCTTTTTGTTATCTTTCTAATATATAGCCTTGGCAGTTGATGTATTCTTAGGTTTTATTCTCTCTGTCCCTTCCTGCCATTCTCTGATCCTAGTTTTCCATATTACTATTTTGCTCTCCTGCCTTGACTCTACACCTCTTGATTTGCCACATCCACCTAAGCTTGATCCCTCACCTCCCTTGTTTAGTTTAAAGCCCTCTTTACTTCCCTAGTTCTGCAGCTCACCAGCATGACAGTTGAGAGCCAACCATATTATTCTGCATCTGGAGTCACATGTAGACCAGACTAGGTAAGATGGCAGATTTTCTTTCCTAAAGGACATTAGTGAACCAGATGGGTTTTTAAGACAATCAATGAGAGTTTCATAAAAACAAAAAAACTGCGGATGCTGGAAATCCAAAACAAAAACAGAATTACCTGGAAAAACTCAGCAGGTCTGGCAGCATCGGCGGAGAAGAAAAGAGTTGACGTTTCGAGTCCTCATGACCCTTCGACAGTTCTCAAGTTCTGTCGAAGGGTCATGAGGACTCGAAACGTCAACTCTTTTCTTCTCCGCCGATGCTGCCAGACCTGCTGAGTTTTTCCAGGTAATGAGAGTTTCATGGTCACTATCACTAAGGCTAGCTTTTACATCCCAGCTTCTCCAAACTAACCTTGTAACTAAAATCCCCCAGCCCTGGAACTATTCTGGTAAATCTCCTCTGCACCCTCTCAAGGACCCCCTCATCCTTCCTGAAGTGTGGTGACCAGAGTTAGACTCAATACTCTAGCTGTGGCATAACCAGTTCTTTGGAAAGGTTCAGGATAACTTCTTTGCTATTGTACTCAAAAAGTCCTAAAAGTAACAATTCCCCAATTTACCTCTAACTGTCTAACTAACTAAACTTTCAGTCAAATCATTCAGCTGGAGACAGAGAGAAGTGAATAAACAAATGTTCCCCTACAGGTGACTTTATCACTTGCCTTATGCAGATGTGTCCTTGTCCTAGGAGGACAGTGAAGAAACCTGCTACAGACACCCATGAAGTAGGCTTTGTAATCTTGAGTATATTAACAGCAAGTCTTTATTAATAACTCAAAACTATGTACATATTTACAGTAGAGGGTTGTTATAGAGTTGATCTTCAGCCAATTTTTCTTGGTGGACACATTTAACTTTATTTACAAGGCAGCAGCAGCAACTAAACATGTGCATCAAACTCCATAATTAAAGGACTCCCCTGTAGAGGTTCCCCACGCTGTTAACACATTGGTTTACACAGGTTGTGTGATCTTACAATGCAGGATTACTCTTAAAGCTACAGTCCTACGTTTATCAAAACTATAATTACTACATTCCTCTCCCTTTAACTTTTCTGTACGTTCTGTATTTACAAGGATATTTATCTCACAACATTACAATATTTAGATAGGTCATGAAATTACAAGTGCAGACTTTCAGATGGTTTCCTGATCCATGTGGAATGTCGCAGATCCACGACTTCAGATTCTTTTGTAGGAAACACATTCTCTGGAACTGCATTAACATCAGGTACCCCATTAGGCACTTGCAGTTCAGTATCTTCCACTCTGACAGAGACATCGGGCATGTTTGTCCTTGGTTGAGCAACTTCAGCAGGAACCATTGGTTAAGTAATGGTTACAGGTGGAACATTATTTTGTTGGGGGGGGTCTCCTTATTTCTTAAGTGATCCACATACTTAAGGGTGACCCGATCGTCCACTTCCATGTGGTACTACAATGGTCTGGTCAGAGAACTCAGGTAATCACTTCGGTCCTCCACCAAAATTCTTTACATACACTACTTCTCCAACAGTAAATTGTCACTCGTGACTATGCAAATCATGAGTCGCTTTTTGGTTCCCTTGGCTTTTCTCACCTTCTGCTCCAAACTGGGAAGTATTAGGCTTAGCCTTGTCTGAAGATGGCACCTCATCAGTAATTCTGCATCCTCTTTCTATGTGTCTTCTTTCTACCACAGAATTTAGTCTCGGCCTTCTTTTTGACTTCATTGTCTGCCAGACTTCTCTCAGATGCAACTTCCAGACTTCTCTCAGATGCAACTTCAACTTTTCTTAGTTCAGTAGTTGAGCTACCCATGACTTCATTATCAACTCACATCTTGGAAAGTTCTATGACTTGTGCTTTCAAAACTTCTTTAGCTTCATTCAGCTGATTCTTCAGCTCTTCTGTCTCCTTGTATCTGTTGGCTTCCTCCTGGAAACTTGAACATTGCTGTGTCTGCTCTGTCAACTGGTTCTTCAGTTTGTTCAGAGTGACATTAAACTCTCAAAACGTTAACTGTGTTCCTCTCCGCAGATGCTGTCAGACCTGCTGAGCTTTTCCAGGTTATTTTTGTTTTTGTTTTGGATTTCCAGCATCCGCAGTTTTTTGCTTTTATCTTAGTGTTTAATTGACTGCCACTTCTTTTCAAGGAATGCCTACCTTGAAGAAGTTTTGCTCTTCTCTCCGACAGGATTTCTGTTTCTCTCTTTTGCCTTGTTCACCTTCATTGCTTTCCATTTCCCTCCTGGTGTTTGACAAGGTGTTTACTAAAACTTGCTTTTACTGCCATATTTCCTTCCTCAGTGACTGTCTCCGTCTCCGACTTACCTCATGTGGATTTCAGCTGAAGTTCCATCCCTCATGTTTCGAACCCACCCAGGATTACAGGTATCTCCGAGAAATACAACACTCCTCGGACTGCTGTTCTCGTCACACCCTGAGATCCACACACAGTGCCATGCGCCGCCAAATGAACACACTCGACCTTTCCCTCCAGCAGCACCGCCACATCCTTTTTCAAAGCTGAGCGCCCCCATTTCATTTTATTCTTCATCTCATTTGACGCCTCAACAAGAAACTTTGCCTCTTTTTTTCAGGTGCAAAGGAACGCAAGCTCCAACAACTCATCGACACCAACGCCCATCCAGGACCCTCCACCCCTGCCTGTCCCTCTGTCCCCATCCCGTCTTCCAATCTTAGCCCCGGCCGTGTATTCACTATACCCCCTGATCTTCCCCTCTCCGATGCTGAACATTCAGTGCTCAGCAAAGGACTTAGTTTCATACCCTTACGCCCTCGTCTCAATGAATTTCGGGCTCGGCATGATGCTGAACTCTTCTTCTGCCGCCTTCGTCTCCGTGCTCACTTCTTTGGGCAGGAGTCCTCTCCCCGTTCAACGGATCCTTTCACCCACCTCCAATATTCTCCCTCCACCTGGACCCCCTCCTTCTGGATTCTTACCTTCTCTTGGTCTTTTCATTGAGAACTGTCGGCGCGACATTAGACGTCTCAATTTCTCTGCTCCTCTCACCCGTTCTAACCTGTCTCTCTCTGAACTTACTGCAGTCCATTCTCTCAGGTCCAACCCTGACATTGTCATCAAACCTGCTGACAAGGGTGGTGCTGTTGTTGTCTGGCGCACTGACCTCTACCTCGCAGAGGCTGAGCGTCAACTCGCAGACACTTCCTCCTACCTCGCCCTGGACCATGACCCCACCACTGAACATCAAGCCCTTGTTTCCAGGACTGTTACTGACCTCATCTCCTCCGGAGATCTTCCTTCCACAGCTTCCAACCTCATAGTCTCCCAACCTCAGAAGTCCCGCTTCTACCTCCTACCCAAAATCCACAAACAGGACTGTCCCGGAAGACCGATCATGTCAGCCTGTTCCTGCCCCATGGAACTCATTTCTCGTTATCTTGACTCCATTCTCTCTCCCCTTGTCCAGTCCCTTCCCACCTACATCTGTGATTCCTCTGACACCCTATATCATATCAAAAATTTCCAGTTCCCTGGCCCCAACTGCCTCCTCTTCACCATGGACGTCCAATCCCTCTACACCTCCATCCCCCATCAGGATGGTCTGAGGGCTCTCTGTTTCTTCCTCGAACAGAGGCCCGAACAATCCCCATCCACCACTACTCTCCTCTGTCTGGCTGAACTTGTTCTCACACTGAACAATTTCTCCTTAAACTCCTCTCATTTCTTCCAAATAAAAGGTGTGGCTATGGGTACCTGCATGGGCCCCAGTTATGCCTGTCTCTTTATGGGGTATGTGGACCATTCCTTGTTCCAGTCTTACTCCGGCCCCCTCCCACAACGCTTTCTCCGGTACATCAATGATTACTTCGGTGCTGCTTCATGCTCTCGTCGGGACCTGGGAATATTTATTAATTTTGCTTCCAATCTCCACCCCTCCATCATTTTCACATGTTCCATCTCTGACACTTCCCTTCCCTTCCTTGACCTCTCAGTCTATCACCAGAAATTGAGACAGTCCACCAATATTCATTACAAGCCTACTGACTCCCACAGCTACCTCGAGTACAGCTCCTCACACCCCGCTTCCTGTAAGGACTCCATCCCATTCTCTCAGTTTCTTCGCCTCCGTCGTATCTGTTCTGATGATGCCACTCCTCTGACATGTCTTCCTTCTTCCTTAACCGAGGTTTTCCACCCACGGTGGTTGACAGGGCCCTCAACTGTGTCCGGCCCATCTCCCGCGCATCCGCCCTCACACCTTCCTTTCCCTCCCAGAACCATGATAGGGTCCCCCTTGTTCTCACTTATCACCCCACCAGCCTCCGCCTTCAAAGAATCATCCTCTGCCATTTCCGCCAACTCCAGCATGATGCCACCACCAAACACATCTTCCCTTCACCCCCCCGGCGGCATTCTGCAGGGATTGTTCCCTCCGGGACAGCCTGGTCCACTCCTCCATCACCCCCTACACCTCAACTCCCTCCTATGGCACCTTCCCATGCAACTGCAGAAGGTGCAACACCTGCCCCTTTACTTGCCCTCTACTCACCGTCCAAGGGCCCAAACACTCCTTTCAAATGAAGCAGCATTTCACTTGCACTTTCTTCAATTTAGTCTACTGCATTCGCTGCTCCAAATGCGGTTTCCTCTACATTGGAGAGACCAAACACAGACCGGATGACCGTTTTATGGAACACCTTCGGTCTGACCCAGACCTCCCTGTCGCTTGACATTTCAACACTCCACCCTGCTCTCATCTCCGCATGTCCGTCCTTGGCCTGCTGTTTTGTTCCAGTGAAGCTCAACGCAAACTGGAGGAACAGCACCTCATCTTCCGACCAGGCACTTTACAGCCTTCCAGATTGAATATTGAGTTCAACAATTTTAGATTATGAACTCTCTCCTCCATCCACACCCCCTTTCCGATCCCCCTTTTTTCCAATAATTTATCTCGATTTTTCTTTTCCCACCTATTTCCATTATTTTTAAATGTATTTCCATCCATTGTTTTATCTTTGCCTTTTAGCCTATTTCGATCCCTTCCCCCCACCCCACCCCCACTAGGGCTATCTGTACCTTGCTTGTCCTGCTTTCTACCCTTAATTAGCACATTCCTTAGATAATATCACCACCTTCAACATCCCTTTGTCCTTTTGTCTATGACATCATTTGGTTATCTCCACCTATCACGGGTCCTCTATCCAGCTCTACTTGTCCCCACCCCACCCCCCCTTAAACCAGCTTATATTTCACCCCTTTTCTATTTTTCCTTAGTTCAGTTGAAGAGTCATACGAACTCGAAACTTTAACTGTGTTCCTCTCCGCAGATGCTGCCAGACCTGCTGAGTTTTTCCAGGTATTTTTGTTTTTGTTTTGGATTTCCAGCATCAGCAGTTTTTTGCTTTTAAATTCTTCCTGATTCTCTTTGTAATTTTCCAGAGGAACAAACTTTGAGCAGAGGGATCCTTGTAGAGTATGAAGGTCTTTCAACAGGTTTTCCTTTTTTTTGTGCAGCTCACTTGCTTCATCTTGAATTCTGTAATTCAGCAGAGTCTCCTTGAGTTTCTTCTGCTGTTCGTCCATGTCTTTGTTTAAGACAGTCTTCATTTCTTTAGGTTGCTGAATGTTTACGCACTCCTTTTTCATCCAGTTGCAATCCTTGGACTCTCCAGGCTCTTTCTGAAGAACCTTGTCTTGTTCCTTTTCCAACTCAGGAACTCTTCCAGCTTCTTTTTGAAATCTCGTTGGCCAATCAAGGTTAATTTCCCTCACCCAGTATCAACTAGAAGGCTTGGCCTTCTACTTTCTAATATCATCACTGGTAGCTGTGCTGGTTGGTGCCTGTAACGAACTGTTGCTGTGGTGATATTTTTCACTTGGATTTCTTCGCCTGTCAATCAGCTTTATTTAAAGTGTGTTCTCCTATTACAGTGGTAGAAGCAGCAGTGCCTACTTCCATTTTTAATGGTTTACCTTTCTCTTGCATTGTAACAAGTATTGGCTCTGTCTTCCCAGCTTTCATGCTGAATAATGAATAAATGTCAGAATTGGTTGTTTCTAGCTCTTTTACACTATCGAGTTCATTGGGCTTTGGAGGCCTGTTTAAATCTTGCTTTGCACTGTCTCATTATGTGTCCACTTCTGTGACAAAAGTAACATTCTACTTTTTTAAGTTGCCAATCACTAGAAGACTGTTTTCACGTCGATGAAAATGATTTCTCGACTTAATTGCGGTTTCTTCTCATTTTTCGGCTAGCGGGGACTGTTTCCCACTTTGAGGCAGAGTCCCGGTTTTTTGCGCCCCTTTCGGCTGACTGTTCCTGTCTGACTAGGAGAATGGTGCCATTTTGCACCCCTTGAATTGCTTGTGAATCCCTTACAGCGCTTCCCATTGCCAGCGCTATTTCTAATGCTTTCTTAAAAATCGAGATTCACTTCAGCCAGCAACCTTCGCTGAATAGTGTCTTCCTGCACACCACATACTAAACAATCCATGAGTATGCCATTGAGGGTTTCACCAAAATCAAAATATTCCATTAATTTTGCCATGTAGTTAGCAATTGTCTCCCCCAGGTCTCTATTCCATGAATTGAACCTGAACCTCTGCATTATGACTGAGGGCTTGGGTTGAAAATGTCCCTTAACGAAGTCTACCACTTTACTAAAATTCTTCGAATTTGGGGCACTGGGGGCCATAAAGCTTCGAATAAAACTGTAAGTTTTGCTTCCACAAAAACTCAGGAGGATCGCTCTCCTCTTTTCCTCCCCTGTGATTTTGTTTGCTTCTACACGTTCTATATATTGAGACTAATCACATGTGGTTGGCTCAAAGGGATCGATCCTGACAAACTGTGACATTTCAAATGTGTATATCTTTTTAACAAACGTAGATACTCACAATCACTGAGTGAGGTACAACACCGATTCTGATTTACCCTTGTCGCCCGTTTGTTATAGATTGATTTGTTGTTGATTTTCCAGGCAATGTTTCTTAGTGGAAATATTTATTTACAAGACAGCAGCAGCAACTAAATGCATGCATCAAACTCTATGACCAAAGAAGAACTCTCTCCTATAGAGGTGCTGTTAATGCATTGGTTTACATAGATCATGTGGTCTTACAACACAGGATTATTCTTAAAGCTACAGTCCTACATTTATCAAAACTATAATTATTACAAGGGTACAGGTTTGAAGCTGATTCCATTCGTGGTCTTTACGCAAATCTATCCATCTCTAGACTGACCCTGCCTCTGGGTCATGTGCCTTCATGTGTGGCAGTACTGTACTCAGTCCCATATTAACCCTTTATGTACCAGGTCCTAATAATACAGACAGCTGAGAAACCTGTAGTGCCAGGACAAAGCAAACATCTAATTGATTTTTTTATATAATCAGCTTTTTGGTCAGGGCTATCTGTCATACTGCCCAACTTTCCTGCCGTTATACTACTTGACTACACCCTCTTGATATCCCAAGGCCTTCCCCCAATGCTGCCCTCCTGTGTATCTCAGATTTTAACTGCTCCTACTATTGGCAGACGTGCCTTCAGCTGCCTAGACCCTAAGCTCTGGAATTTCCTCCCTATACCGCTCTGCATCTCTTTCCTCCTTTAATGCACCACTTAAAACCTCATTCTTTGGCCTTAACACCTCCTTACGTGGTCCAGTGTCAAATATTGATTAAGTATGTTCCTGTGCCCTGAAATGCCAAATAAATACAAGTTATTGTCGTTGACAATAAGAGGTGGTGTCCTTCAGCCACTTTAATTTACTGACTGCAGCACCATCACTGACACAAAATGGAATAGCAGGTAGAGAGCAGACGGAGGGAGAAACAGAGACATGTTGGTCATGTGGCACAGATGGGCTGATGGCTAGAGGCTGAAGTGGGGGCAGTGAGCTGAGGATGCAGGATGGGCACCATGGAGAAGCCCCACCCACACGTGTGGAAGCAGTAGTGAGAAAATGCACTTACATTTAAAACTTTGTAATTAACTTTTAAGATTAACTGAACTAAAATAAAGGAACGCGCAAATTCGGCTGAAGGGTATAGGGGTTTGAAATATGTACGCAACTGCAGCATTACCTGAGCCAATGGTTCTGGGATACAGACCCTGGAGGTGCAGGGCTGCCATCTGGTGTTGGGTGGACTGAATGGCAAGCAAAATGGTAATTACATATACTTAAGCATCAAAGGGAATAGCCATGGGTCACTCCAAGGGTGCCAACATTGTGAGACAAGGTGTACGTACCACTCACTAGAAGTGTGCAGTGGATTTGTCTGGCAGCCAATTGGCTGCTGTAGAGCAGTTGTAACCCATTGGTGGTGAGTTCATATGGTGAGTTTGAAATTGAACCCAGTAGATAGAATAGACATAACATCAAAGGATTATAGAATGATACCGTACAGAAGAAAGCCGTTTGGCCCATTGTGCCTGTGAAAAAAATAACCATCCCCATATCCCTGCAAATGTATCCCTTCAAGAATTTATCCAATTCCTTTTTGAAAGTTACAATTGAATTTGCTTCCACCTTTTCAGGCAGCTCTGAACATGCTCTATAGAATAAAAATGCTCACATTCGCTCTGGTTCCTTTGCCAATGTCCTTAAACCTGTTTCCTTTGGTTACCTACTCTCCTGCCAATGGAAACAGTTTCTCCTATCAAAACTCCTAATGAATTTGTGCAACTTTTTTAACTCTCTCCTTAATCTTGGCAGCTGTAAGGAGAGTCGCCCCCAGCTTCTCTACGCAGCTGAATTCATTTGAGGTTTGGAGCCAGAAATATGACAATGGAAGTCGACACACTGTTGGAAAAACCCAATTGGGAATTCAATGAAGGAAAGAAAGAATTATGTTTATTATCTCAACCATCGAACGTCTCAAAAGGAAGTACTTTTGAAGTGTAGTCACTGTTGTAATGGAGACAATGCTGCAGCCATTTTGTGCACAACAAACTCCAACAAACAGCAATGTGATAATGAAAAGGTAATCAGTTTTTTGTGATGTTGATTGAGGGATAAATATTAGCCAGGACACCAGGAATAACTCCCCTGCTGTCCTTCAAAATAGCGCCACGGAATCTTTCACACATCCACCCATGAGGGAAGGCAGGAATTTGGAGTTTAATATCTCATCCAAAAGCGAGCACCCTCTCTGCCAGTGCAGCACTCCCTGGGGAGCAGTGTCAGCCTTGATTTTCATGCTCGAGCCCTGGAGTGGGACTTGAACCCAAGACTTGTGACTCAGAGGTAAGGGTGCTGCCAGCTGAGCTGCAACTGGAAGAATGGGCAAAAATCTTGGGCGTGGTGCAAAAACACAGGCTGCCAATTCATTAACACAGTTTGGTCAGGCTACCTGGTTAGAAGCTGCTGAGTCGCCCAAGAATGAGCCCAGCCAGATATTGCCTGTACCTGATCAGGAGTGGGAACCTAGCAGACTTTGCTTTCTTCCTCCTTCTCTAGTCTGGGGGCAAGGTCATTGGGGGGGTTTGGGAGTTAAGGCTATTTTTAGCAGTCTCAGCATCCTTACTCTGCCTACGAGCATGGCATGGAGCTGTAGCCAGACCTAGAGCCTCCCCACCATGTATGGTTCAGGTGAACAGAGGGGGTAATGCATCCAACAACTTTACTTCAAAAAATTTGATGCTTCAGGTACGTCCTAATGAACCAACTCTCACCCCGCTGAGAAACATCCACTCGGGTGCTGACTGTCACTGCTGCAGGTAGAGTTGGATCATTCACCGCAATCCAAAAATATGATAAAGTCGGCTGAAATCGGAGCAAACCTTTTAGCCTGGAGCCCTACTAAGGGCAATTAGGGATGGGCAATAAATGCTGACCTAGCCAGCGACACCCACACCTAATGAATGAATAACAAAAAAGGGATAAAAGCTCGGGATCAGGATAGCAATGCTGGATCTATCTTAATAACTAGAAAATGTTGGTGCAACACTGGGATATTTATTGTTAGTCATATATAACTCCTGTAATATCTGTATTTTAGCTGTTTATTTAGTATTTAAAATGCAAAAGATTTAATTTGTGAAACTGGCAAAATCGGTGTGTACAGAAACAAAACACTGTGGATGCTGGAAATGTGAAATTCTTTATTCTGTGTACCGTGCAGATAAGTTTTTGAATCCCAGTCTCTCATGTTTTAATCTTGTGTGCCGTGAGCTGGGAGCCTTTGGCCATTGCACCATTGGAGCTAAGCTGACTCCCTGTTTTGGCTTTGCTAATGTCAGCTCTCTTACCATTCATAACCTGGCCACTGTGGAAATTGTCCTTCCTGCTCTGCATACAATGAGATCCCACAGAAGCCCATTTTCAGGGCGAATACGGGGGTTGGAATGGACGTCTGAGTTACACCCCGCCCGATTTTATACTCTATTGACTTCCATAACTGCCCCACTTGGGGCCTCCATCACTGACCTCACCAAGGTTTGCAGAGATCCCTTCATGTGCGTGCCACTGGCAGATGTCTGTGACAGTAACACGACATATTGGCATTTGCCAGCCATTCCCCAGAAAGAATGCGCATTTATATTGTACTTTTTAGGATCTCAGGTCATCCCAAATATCCCTTTGTAAAGTAAAAGCAAAATACCGCAGATGCTGGAAATCTGAACTAAAAACTGAAAATGCTGGAAAAACTCAGGTCTGGCAGCATCTGTGGAGAGAGAAACAGAGTCAACGTTTCGAGTTCATATGACTCTACTTCAGAGCACTGAAGAAGAGCCATATGGACTCGAAACGTTAACCCTGTTTCTCTCTCCACAGATGCTGCCAGACCTGCTGAGTTTTTCCAGCATTTTCTGATTTTAGTCCCTTTGTAAGGTCCTGGTTCTGTCTTCACTATGTTATCATCATTGGGCCTTGCTTGAGGAGGGGCGGGCTGGGGGTTTGCTTCGAGAAAAGGTCGGGAAATGTTGGGATCTGGTGCACAAGGCCCCATAGCCTAATTGGCTTTCTGCCAGGCTCTTCCCAGAGCAAATTCAAAACTAATCTGTGGAATCATCACATGGTGAGTTTACGAAACAGATTCCCTAGGCATACAATGGAAGCAGACAGTATTGATTCATTGAGATGCAAAGTGGGTTGATTTTTGGGAGAAAATAACATTTTGGGAAGCAGTAACTGAGTAATTTGGGACATGATGTGTTTTTTTTGTTCATTCTTTCTAGAAAAGTGGTTGTCACTGGCAAGGATGGTATTTGTTGCCCATCCCTCTGCCTTTGAACTTGCTTGCTCGGCCTTTTTAAAAAAATATTAATTCATGGGATGTTGGCATTGCTGGCTGGGCCAGCATTTATTTCCCATTCCTAATTGCCCTTGAGAAGGTGGTATTGAGCTGCCTTCTTGAACTGCTGCAGTCCCCAAGGTGTACGTATACCCACAGTGCTGTTTGTGAGGGAATTTCCAGGATTTTGACTCAGTGACAGTGATATATTTCCAAGTCAGGATGATGAGTGGCTTGGAGTAGACCTTCCAGGTGGTGGCGTTGTCATGTGCCTGCTGCCCTTATCCTTCTAGGTGGTGGTGGTTGTGTGTTTGGAAGGTGCTGTCTAAAGAGGCTTGGTGAGTTCCTGCAGTGCATCTTGTAGGTGGTACACACTGCTGTCACTGTTCATCGGTGGTGGAGGGAGTGGATATTTGTAGAAAGGGTGCCCATTGAGCTGGCTGCTTTGTCCTGGATGGTGTCAAGCTTCTTGAGTGTTGTGGGTGCTGCACTCATCCTGGCAAGTAGGGACTATTCCATCACGCTCCTAACTTGTGTCTTGTAGATGGTGGACAGGCTCTGGGGAGTCAGGACGTGAGTGACTTACCACATGATTCCTAGACTCTGACCTGCTCTTGTAGCCACAGTATTTAAATGACAAGTCCAGTTCAGTTTCTGGTGAATGGTAACCCCCAGGATGTTGATAATGGGGGATTCAGTGATGGTAATACCATTGAATGTGAAGGTTGATGGTTACATTCTCCCTTGTTGGAGATGGTCATTGCCTGGCACTTGTGTGGCACGAATGTTACCTGCCACTTGAGAACCTAAGCCTGGGTATTGTCCATCTTGCTGTATTTGGACATGGACTGCTTCAGTATCTGAGGAGTCACAGCTAAGGGGCAATCACACTGCTGTGGTTTTGGAGTCACATGTTGGCCAGACCAATTAAGGATAGCAGATTTCCCTCCCTGATGGATGCATGTTTGGGAGGTATCTATAGTTCCCAAAGCTGGCCACTACTGAGATTCCCTTGTGTCATTCCTGGATGTGTTGAAGATTAGTTCATCAAATTGATTGCAATAAGTAGTCAACAACTCCATTAGCAAGTGACCAGCAGGATGATGGAAGGCAAACTAGATAGATCTCAGTTTTTTCACATCTAGCACTTTACCAGAAATGGTATGGAAAGGCTAATGACTTACACTCATTGCCCATTTCTGAAACCCCCTCCAGCCTTTTTGTTCCATAGGCATTGTCTTCAATTCTCCTGATGCAGCCTCTTGGGTGTCTTGCTCTCCTTGAGCCCCACTGTTGGTGGCAGAAACATTGATTACATTGACTTTACTCTCTGGAATTCTTGTTCTGCTCTTTCCTTTTCCGCTTCAAAGCCTTCTCCAACTTCTTCAACTAAGTTTCCAGTCAGCGCCCCCCCCCCCCCCATCATGATTTGGTTCCCCAACTATTTTCCATTTGTGAAGAGATCAGGGACACTTTTCCCTCAAAGAAAATGTGCTTCAGGAGTGCAACTTGCTGTTGTTCAGCTGATGCTTCAATGCTGTGTCTCAGTAGGTTGCACTCTCACCTCAGAGACAGAGGCTGGGACGTTCCGGTCCTGTGGCGGGTGGGATCCACCGCGGGCGAGGCGGCGCCCCAGCCAGAAGTCCATTGACTTGCGGCAAGACCGGAAGATCCCAGCCGTGGGCGGGTGCAGAAAATCCCCCCCCCCCAGGAGATTCTGGTTCAAGTCTCACTCCAGACATTTGAGTACAAAATCCAGCCTGACATTCTAGCATAGAATGGAGGACCTGCTGCACTGTTGGAGGTACCATCTTTTGGATGAGATGTTAAACCAAGGCCCTATTTATCCTTTCAGGTGAAGGTGAAGGTTCCCCATTCCTTATGTGAAAGTTTCCCATTCCCTGGCCTATATTTATCTCTTTATTAACATCACTAAAACAGATAATCTGATGTTGCAATGCTTTTTGTGGGAGCTTGCTGTGCAACGCATCTTGCGTTGGCCAATGTATCTTCTCCACTTAGCTACATTGATGCCATTTCAAAAGGTACTTCATTCGCTGTCAAGTGCTTGGGGATGCCCCGAGGAAGTTCAAGGTGCTATCTAAATGCAAGTTCTCTCTTTCTTCATGTGTGAGTCTTACTGCAACAACACAAATATATAGAATGTTTACTGTCAAAGCCCATTGGTCTCTCTGCTGAGAGGAGAAACAAAACAAAGCAAATGCTTTTTTGTCGCACAACAGAGAAATTTAACTATTAAACCTGATACAAGTGAAAAGAAAGTAATAAATACTTAGCTGCCCCATTTATCAAAGCTTGAAGCCTGCAAACTGGTGGAAAGGTTGAAGGATGGGGGCTGGGGTGGGGAACGGAAGTGGATCAATCTATTGAAGATGGTGCAGAGCCAGAGGTCATCTGTTCAGTCATCTTAAAAGATCGCCTCAAAGCCATTGTTAATAACAGTTTATATAATTAATTACTTTTTGATCTACAGGATGGGTAGGAATTGTTCAGTAATTTCAAATAGATTGTATTGAGAGTGCGATGGAATTGAAGGAATGTTATGTGCCGATGGATTGTGCTTTTATTCTTGCAGATTTTAACCCGTGCTCTCCTGAAAGCCATGGCTCATGCTGTGACGTGGTTGCAAATAAATGTAAGCCCCCCCACACCCCAAGTAACAAACTTACCTCTTTCCATGCTGTGACTTTCTTTGGTAGCCTTCTGCCCCGTGAGACCATGGTTTGCGCTGTGGTGGTCAGCTCTGTGTTACGCATCACCTACTGTGGCTCAGGATCTGTACTCTGCGATAGCAATGCCCACCGTATTTGCTGCAGAGGAAGACAGTGGGATGTGACGGCCCACGATTCACTAGCCTCTTTTCTATTGTTAAAGCCAACACTTAGTAATTGAAAGAGCATGTTTTAACCAACGCTCACAACGACCTGGGGAATCGATTGAATTATCCTAACCACCCTATGTTGCCCAGCTGGTTCTTGCGGAAACGGGACGCTGAAGGACCAGCTAATCCGTGATCACATAGTCGTGGGTGTCTGGGATGAAAACTCTCCGACTGTCTGCAGACCAAAGGTGATCTTACTTTGGATCAAACGGTTCAGTACAGGAGGTAGGCCGAGATTAGCGCTTTTAATCGGGCTATAACTCAGGGCAACTCTGAGGCTTCCCATGACTCCGTTGATTGGGTAGGCTGACAGGCTGCAGCCCCACCCATTAGAAAGCCCATCAAATCGAGCAAAAGGGCAGGAAACTCCACGTCGGCAGCCATTTTGGGATGTTTGTGTTTGTGTTGTGGTGTGAAAACTCAGCATAAACACCAAGAATGCCCAGCAAGGGGTGCGGAATGCCTCGGATCAACATGCCGACTCTGTAACCTTTTAGAAGTAATACTAATAGACAGGTGTTAAGCAGATAGTAGAGTATGTCGACAGTCTTCTAGGACCCAAGTGCCATGCCTGGAGTTCAAGATAGAAGGACACATCTCAGAACAGTCATGATCTGGCATGGAGAGGCAGTTACAAGATGGTCATTTAGCACTCAGATGAGGCAGGAGTACCTTGCGGCAACTGTAACCGTGACTGAGCAGCTCTTTTTAGGGTCCAACCTGTTCATCCCTTATTGGGGAGGAGGCTAGAAATGGTGTCCTAAAAATAGTCTGCCTCACCTCTCTTGACTGGATAGCCACATCCAAAAGGATCATCATCTGTAGTGAAAGCACACAAAAGACAAAAGTTTGGGACCTGGAATATTAGGAATCTCATGAACACACGAGTGACTGAATGCCCAGAGTGTCGCACTGCATTTGTCATGCGAGAACTCCAGCAATATGACATTGACATCGCCGCTCTGAGTGAGGCCAGGTGAATTGGAGGGGGGAGCTTAAAGCACTGTGAGGCAGCTATGCTTTCTTCTGGAAAGGGGCATAAGAAGAAGATCACCAAGTTCATGGATTGTTGCATTTGGATTTGCCATCATGAATGAGCTTGTGAACTGGCTTCGTAAGTTTCCTCCTGGAAGAAATGAGTGCCTCATGGCTCTTCATCTCAAACTGGCAAAGAGCCAATTTGCCACCATGGTCAGTGTATAGCTCCCAACTCTGGGCTCCGAGGATGAAACCAAGGAAGGTTTCTATGGCAAACCTGACCAGCCTCTCTGTGGGGTCCTAAAGGAGGTCAAGCTTATTCTTTTCAGAGACTTCAACAGCAGAGTTGGAAGAGATTCCAGTCTCTGGAATTGAACTATTGGCAGGGAAGGGTTGGAAATGTCCACTCCAATGGCATTTTTCCCCTTACCAAATGGGCAGACCGTGGGCTTATCATCACCTATACCCTGTTTTGCTTGAAAAATAAGTACAAAATGTCATGGCAACACTCACGGTCCAAGCACTGGCACTTGATCGACCACATCATTGTCCATGCTCAGAATCGCAAGAGCAATGACAGGTGCTGATGGCTGCTGGATCGATCATGACTTATTCAATAATGTCCATCAAACTGGCTCCCAAATGGAGGGTGTAACAGGAGAGATGTCCAGGAAAGATCAATGTCGAAGATCTGAAGGACCCAATCAAAAGAAACCGATTCCAACAATGTCTCAGGGAAAAACTTTCAAACTTCAATCAAGAACAGAAGACCATCCATACTGCTCGGGATGTCCTTAAGTGTAATATCATCAATACCTGCAAAGAGACACTTGGATTTCCTGTCAGGAAACGTTAGGATTGGTTTAATGAAAATGACCAGAGTATCAATGAACTGGATGATCATAAGCATAAAATCTCCTGTGCTCGGTGGAACGACCTGAACTCAAAACAAAAGAAACTGGCTGCACAACATGTAAAGGTACAAAAGTGCATCTGTGACATGAAGAACATTTATGGACTCAATGCTGAAGGACCAGCTCCTCTGAGGCCTAAGGATAGGGGGAGATCTGATCAAGAAAAGGGAAGCGGTCAATCCCCATTGCAGACAGCATTTTGAAGACCTTTTCAATAAAGAACCAACTGCTGACAAGAATGTCTTCAACTCCATCCCACAACACCCAATTAGAGACGAGCTCCGAACTCCACCGGCACCTGTGGAGATGCTGGAAGCTATCACGCAAATGAATAACAAAAAAGCAACAGGAGGTGATGGAATCCCCACTGAAATCTTTAAGCTTGGAGGAGAGGAACTAACATTACAGCTCCATACCCTGATTCTACAGAGCTGCAATGAACAGGAAGTCCCAAACGATCTCAGAGATGCCATGATTGTGACAATCAGCAAGAAAGGGGACAAATCCAATGGTGGAAATGACACAGGCATCTCCCTGATTTCCATTGCACAAAAGATTGTTACAAGACCCCTTCTGAATCGACTTATTACACTTGCTGAAGAGAGAGTCCTTGAATCTCAATGTGGGCTTAGGCCATCAAGAGGCACGGCCAACATGATTTTTACAGCTCGCCAGCTACAAGAACAATGTCACAAACAACATCAACCTCTCTACATAGCGTTCTTTGATTTGACAAAGGCACTTGACTCTGTAATTCATGAGGGACTCTGGAAGATTCTGCTGAAGTGTGCATGTCCTGCAAAATGTTCGCACCCTCTGCCTGTTTCATGATGATATGAGAGTGGCGATCCTTAACAATGGATCCATTACAGACAGCTTGAGGCTAAGACAAGAGACAAACAAGGTTGTACCTTCGCTTCAGCTCTGTTTTTGACCTTCCTTGCTTCTATGCTCCGTCTGAATAGAGATGAGCTCCCCGATGGAGTGCAGCTTACTTATCGAATGGACAGTAAACTATTTACTCTCAGATGAATCCAATCACAAACTAAGACCTTGCCGACCCCAGTCACTGAGCTCCAATGCGCTGATAATGCTGCAGCAAATGTTGAATTGGAAATAGAACTCCAGAGAATCATTGATGTATTTACTGAGGTATTTGAGAAGACAGCACTGACACTCAACATTCAGATAGCTAAAGCCTACCATCAGTAAACTCCAAATGCAGAAGTCTTTCCCCTATTGATTAGGATTCATGATGGGTGCCTGGGAAATTTGGAACACTTCCAGTACCTTGGAAGGTATCTTTCATAGACGGCTGAAATTGACAAAGAGATCGAACATGTCTGAAATCTGTTGGTGCAGCCTTTGGTCAACTGAGGAAGCGAGTGATTGAAGACCATGATGTCAAAATTACCACCAAACTTATGGTCTTCCATGCAGTCGTGATCAATTCCGTACTGTATTGGGCTGAAACATGGGCAACACATCAAAGGCACCTCAAAGCTCTGGAGTCATTGCATCAACGCTGCCAGCGCAAGATCTTACATCTTAAGTGGGAGGACAGAAACACCAACATCAGTTTCCTCTCACACGCAGGTACCATAAGCATCGAGGATATGATCACGTGCCATCAGCTTCGTTGGGTTGGTTATACTGTTCAGGTGTCAGATACCAGGTTCCCAAAGCAGGTCATCTTCTCCAGGCTCAGTCAGGGCAGACACACTAGAGGAGGACAAAAGAAGTGCTTCAAGGACATGCAGAAAGCCAACATGAAGAGAGGCAACATTGACATTCATTCCTGGGAGATCGTCACCTTGGACCGAAGCTCATAGCAGCAGAGTCTGTGGAGAAGAATTCCAAAATTTTGAGATGCAACGATGAAAAAATGAAGAGGAAAAGCGAAAGTGGTGAAAAGAACATGTCATGACCTGAAGTGATAACACATGACCAGACATCCCGCATGACAACATACTGGGAAGAGTGTCCTGCATTCAGCATCATGGTGAAGCAGCCTGGGAAGAGTGTCCTGCAGTCAGCATCATAGTGTAGCAGTCTGGGAAGTGTGTCCTACAGTCAGCATCACGGTGAAGCAGTCTGGGAAGAATGTCCTGCTGTCAGTTCTTGTTGAAAATAACAAGAGTGACTTCACAAGAAAGCGTGAGAGAGCGGAGGAGAGATCAGGACCGGTGCGAGTGCAGGGAAGCTTCCAAAAGTGATGTCAGCACAAAGGTGAGAGCTGATTGGTGAGTAGTGGATAAGTGCATTTCTCCAGTTTTTTTCTTCAGTTTTTCTCCAGTTTAAAATAGATTAAGCTAAGGAAAGTTAAGGGCTCTAGTTTTTATTTAAAGTACATAAATAATTTAACTTTTTTTGCTGTGTTTAACATAAAGTAAGGGTTTTTTTTCAGCTAGAGGCATGGCAGGGCAGCTCAGTCCCATGCTATGCACCGCCTGCAACATGTGGGAGGCCCTAGACGCTCCTTGCGCTCTGAGTGACCACGTGTGCAGGAAGTGTCATTAGCTACAGCTACTTGAGCTCCAAGTTTCGGAGCTTGAGCGGCACCTGGAGGCACTGAGCTGCATCCCAGATGCTGAGAGTTTCGTGGATAGCACGTTTTTAGACATGGTCACCCCACAGCTTACGGAAGTGCAGACAGAGAGGGAATGGGTGACCATCAGTCAGAAGAAAGGTGTCAGGCAGGTGGTCAGGAAATCCCCAGGGTGCATCTCTCTCGCGAACCGTTTTTCTGTGTTGGAAAAAGATGAGAGCGGCGGTTCTTATGGGAAGTGCAGCCACACTCATGGTGCTATGAGTGGCTCAGCTGCACAAGGGGGGAGGAAAAAGAGGGGAAGAGCAACAGTGGTAGGAGACTCAATAGTAAGGGGAACAGACAGGTGTTTCTGCGTTCGTAGATACCGAGGGCTCAATTCAGCAGAAGCCCTAGAGGAGTAAAGAATATGTAGGGGGGAACTTAAAAAGGAAATTAGGAGAGCAAAAAGGGGCATGAGATAACATTGGCAGGTAAAATAAAGGACAATCCAAAGTTATTTTACAAGTACACTAAGAGTAAGAGGATAACTAGGGAAAAAGTAGGGGCCATTAAGGACCATAGTGGTAATTTGTGCGTGGAGCTGGAAGATATAGGTAGGGTTTTAAATTAATACTTTGTGTCAGTGTTCACAAGTGAGAGGGATGAAGTGGCTATGGGAATCAGGCAGAAGGACTGTGATATCATTAAATAAATTAGGATAGAAAGGGAAGAGGTTCTAAGTGGCCTGGCAGGCTTAAAAGTAAATAAATCTCCAGGCCTGGATGAAATGTATCCCAGGCTGTTGAGTGAGGCAAGGGAGGAGATAGCAGGGGCGCTGGCAATAATTTTCAATAACTCTCTGGCCACAGGAGAGGTGCCAGAGGACAGGAGGACAGCCAATGTGGTACCGTTATTCAAGAAGGGAGGAAGGGATAAACCAGGGAACTACAGGCCAGTCAGTCTAACCTCAGTGGTGGGGAAACTATTGGAAGCAATTCTGGGGGACAGAATTAATCTACACTTGGAGAGGCAGGGATTAATCAAGGACAGTCAGCATGGTTTTGTTAAGGTCATGTCTGACCAATTTGATTGAATTTTTCAAAGTGGTGACCAGGTGTATCGATAGGGCAACGCATTTGACGTAGTCTACTTGGACTTCAGCAAGGCTTTTGATAAGGTCCTGCATGGGAGACTGATAACGAAGGTAAGAGCCCATGGGATCCAAGGCAATTTGGCAAATTGGATCCAGAATTGGCTGAGTGGCAGGACGCAGAGGGTGATGGTCGAGGGGTGTTTTTGTGACTGGTTGCCTGTGTCCAGTGGGGTTCCACAGGGATCGGTGTTGGGTCCCTTGCTGATTGTGGTATATATAAATGATTTAGACTTGAATGTTGGAGGGCTGATCAGTAAGTTTGTGGATGACACAAATTGGTGGGGTGGTAAATAGTGAGGAGGATAGCCTTAGATTACAGGAGGATATAAACAGGCTGGTCAGATAGGTTGATCAGTGGCAAATGGAATTTAATCTGGATAAGTGTGAGGTGATGCACTTGGGGAGGATAAACAAGGCACAAGGATAAATAAGGAATACACAATGAATGGTAGGACCCTGGGAAGCACCGAGGAGCAGAGGGACCTTGGTGTGCATGACCATCGGTCCCTTAAGGTAGCTGGACAGGTAGATAAGGTGGTTAAGAAGGCATATGGGATACTTGCCTTTAATAGCTGAGGCATAGAGTATAAGAGCAGGGAGGTTGTGCTGGAACTGTAGAAAACACTGGTTAGGCCACAGCTAGAGAATTGCGTACAGTTCTGGAATCTGCATTACAGGAAGGATGTGATTGCACTAGAGGGTGTGCAGAGGAGATTTACCAGGGTGTTGCCCGGGCTGGAGAGTTTTAGTTATGAGGAGAGATTGGATAGACTAGGGTTATTTTCCCTGGAGAAGAGGTGTTTGAGGGGGGAGATGATTGAGGTGTATAAAATTGAGGGGCATAGATAGGGTTGACAGGAAGGAACTTTTCCCCTTGGTGGAGGGATCAATAACCGTGGGCATAGATTTAAGGTAAGGGGCAGGGAGGGAATGGGAGGGAGAATTTTTTTCACCCAGAGGGTGGTGGAAATCTGGAACCCACTGCCTGAAAGGGTGGTAGAGGCAGAAACCCTCATAACATTTAAGAAGTATTTGGATGTGCACTTGCGATGCCATGGCATACAAGGCTATGGGCCTAGTACTGGAGAGTGGGATTAGAATAGTTAGGTGCTTGTTTTATCAGCACAGAATCGATGAGCCAAAGGGCCTTTTTCTGTACTGTAGACTTCTATGACTCTATGGCAACAAATGCCCTACATGCTATAAAGTCTGCAGATCTGGAATCTGCCTCATCAGTCATCTTTGGACTCATGGGGGACAATCATCCTCACTAGCGAGGGCTAGCCAATAACTTAATTTGAGAAAAGCTCTATTCATCCAGTACTGGTTTCCAGACGAACAATGGAACAAATCAGAGGCAGTGGAGGGGTTGAGAAGGCTGATGGTAAGGCACAGCTGGGATCACCAGAACCTTGGAATCTCTCGGGAAATAGTTGGATGTTGAGGTGGATGACAGCAGTGTTCTTTTTATGAAAAAGCTGATGTCCTTCTCCATCTGTATCTATCTTATGAATGAGCTCAGGCATGATTGATCTTGGCTCTGACCTCCACTCAAGTGCCATCAAGGTGCAACATTCCTACATTACAGGAAGTGATGACATTTAGCAAAACTGCATTGGCTGTAAATGTACTTTGGGGCACCTTGGGGTTATGAAAGACGATATAAAATTGCAAGCCTGAGAAATGCCCACAAGCATCATGTGCATTAGTGTATAACTGTAGATCAGGTCTCTACCTTAAGCAGTGGATGTACTGGCAAACAATAGTGTGTGTTTTGCATTTTTGTATGTCGATATGCAGCTATGTTCATGTGTCTTTGAATGTGTATTTATGTATGCGTGTCAATAGTTGGAAATAGTCCAGCAGTCACAGGATGTACAAAATAGAAATTTTATGCACAACCTCACAAAAAGGCTGTCTTAGCACTGCAGCAAATAGCACCTCTAAAATCAAAGCTATTAAATCAACAATTCCATAGAGTGAAAAATAAATTGTTTTATATTGGATAAAATATAACCGATAACCTTGTTCTGACCCTGTCACTTATAATTTAATTATGCTTCACAGAAATAGAAAAACAGCTCCTAGGAAAAGGGTCAGGTGTTGACAGTATTTGCATATTTGTACATTAAGTACATGACAATATTTCTGCTTTTCTAAGAGAGCCCTGCAGAATCAGATATTTCCCTCATTGAATGAGGGGTTCAATCGCATCATCACTCAGACTTCTTTTCATGTGGCAGTTTGCCCTTGTTCTCTCCCACAATTTTATCAAGTATTTTTCTCTTTAGCAAATCCTTTTTCCTTCATGAGGGGCAAGCTTTCTGCCAGTGTTTCTCTCTCTCTGGCAAAGATTTTCACTCCCAGGTCAGGTGCACAGCGGCAGAAGAATTACTGACCTTTAAAAATACAAACATGTGAACAAGGAGCAGGAGTAGGCCCTTCAGCCCCTCAAGCCTGCTCTGCCATTTTATATGATCATGGCTGATCTGATAGTGACCTGAAATCTGCATCCCACCTACCCCCGATAGCCTATCATTCCCTTGCATACCAAGAATCTATCCACCTCTGCCTTAAAAATATTCAAAGACTCTACTTCCACAGCCTTCCTGGAAGACAGCTCCAAAGACTCACAACCCTCTGAGTGAAAAAAATGTTGCCTCATCTCTTTTAAATGGGCAACCCCTTATTTTTAATCAGTGACCCCTAGATCTAGATTTTTCCACAAGAGGAAACATCCTCTCCATATCCACCTTGTCAATACCCCTCAGGATCTTATATGCTTCAATCAAGTCACCTCCTAATCTTCTAAATTTTAGTGGATTTTTAAAAATTCATTAACAGTATGTGGGCTTTGCTCGCTGGGCCAGCATTTATTGCCCATCCCTAGTTGCCATTCAGAAGGTGGTGGTGAGCTGCCTTCTTGAACTACTGCAGTCCATGTGGTGTAGGTACACCCACAGTGCTGTTAGGAAGGGAATTCCAGGAGTTTGACCCAGCGATAGTGAAGGAACGGCGATATATTTCCAAGTCAGGATGGTGAGTGACTTGGAGGGGAACTTCCAGGTGGTGGTGTTCTGTGTCTGCTGCCCTTGTCCTCCTGGGTGGTCGTGGTGCTGACCTGAAGGCTGAGTCCAGACCAAGCAGCTGGTACGTGTTTTGAAGTATTGCAGATCACACAGGCAAGCTTAAGTAACTTTGAAAAAGCAATATTTGAGAGAGCACACTCGCGACCCCACTGAGTCCTCTTATCCCGCCTGTGGATAAGGTTTATACAAATGTGTCCTACCCGCCCATTGCGCCCTTGCACCAACCCGAAGATTGCATGGGCACTGAAAAGCCGGTGTCGATTGCTGCCTCGAGCCTTAAGTGGCCCATTAATTAATGGCGGACATGCATCAGAGAGCATTGCGTGCCCGCCCAACGAAATATCGTGATGGTGCGCGATGATGTCAGGACACTCACCGATATCACCGCGTGTCATTTTATGCACTTGAGTGGGGCCCATTCCCGCACGTCAACTGGAAAATTCTGCCCACTGTGTATAGGTTGAAGTAACATAAAGGAGTGGTCCTTGATTTAATACACAATAGTGAAACCACTCATGTAAATGTAAGCAAATTAAACAAATCACCAGATACAATTACACAAATTCATTGCAGTGTTCTGATTTTACACATTTCTCTAACGAATCAAATAATTCAAGCTCCATTGGCAAGCTCAGCTCCATATAATCTAATAATTATAAATGTGGTACCAAACTAATTATATTCATGGTTCATTGAACATTAAGACTATGCCCAACAGATAATAAGGATTAAACTATAATAAACAAAGTACTAAACAAGTATTCCAGTATTGAGCTCTACTTCTACTACTTGCGTTGTGACTGTCCTAGTCATTGGAAATAATAATATTGCAAATTGGTTCCATGCATGGAGTAATACCAGCTTTTCTAAGTAAAGTCAACGTGAATCATATGTTAACAACTGCCCAGAACATCTTAAACATAATCAAACTTATATCCTGAGAAAGTATCTTTCATTGCTTGATTATAATAGTAGTAGGCATCGGTCTATCTCAGGAGATGATGGACTGCACCCATAGGGTGTGCATTTCTTCTGGATTGAACATCGTCTGTTGTGGTGTAGATGTTGATTCATGAGTGGCAGTGCCTTCTGCAGCTGGCACAAATGAATAGCATTGTCCCGAATGATGTTTCTCCTTTCAGTGGGCTCTTTTTTCCACCATCTGATCATTTATTTTGTTCTCTGCTTTTTCCATGCCCTTCTTGACTGCTTGTCCCCAGACACTCTGGTCAGCAGCGAGGACTTCCAATGCAGCAACTTTGACCCTGGTCAACGTGAGGTCTCACTTACAGATGTCTGTGTATCGCAGAGCTGGGTGACCTGTTGATCTTGTGCTGATAACAAGCCTGTCTTAGAGCATGTCCTTGGGGTTGCAGCCGTAATCCTTTCTGTATATATGACCCACCCATTAGAGTCACCACTAACTCTAAAGGGCAAACATACTGGGGATCCCTGCAGGCTGATGAACTTCCGTTTTCGGCACTCTGTCCTGCCAGGAGATGTCCAATATTCACCTGAGGCAGCAGAGGTGGAAGCTGTTCAGCTCCTTTTCTTGCTGCGCGTAAGTTGTCCATGCCTCACTACTTGTAAAGGAGGGTGCTTAGTACACAAGCCTGGCACACATGGAGCTATGCATTTTCGGTTAGTTTGCTTTTGGTCCACACTTGACCTCTCAAAGTGGCAACTTTGATATGACAGCTGTGGCCTTGACAATCCTGGTGCTGATTTCAGCATCAAGGGATAGGTTTCTGATAATTGTTGATCCAAGGTATGTGAAGCTGTTGAAAACTCCAGAGCGAGGCTGTCTATATCAGTGGAATGTGGAGTCTCCATGTCATGACTCATAACTTTGGTCTTCCTGACACTGATTGTCAGGCCAAACTCCTTGCAGGCCTATTAGAACTGATCTACAAGCTGTTGCAAGTGAGCTTCAGAATGGGATGCCAGCGCAGCATCATCAGCAAACAGCAACTTATGGACAAGGACATTACGCACTTTGACCTTGACGCACAGTGTTGCCAAGTTGAACAGCTTCCCTGTAGCTCTGGTATGCAGAATACACCCTCATTTGAGTCACCAAAAGTACACAATAGCTGATCTTGATCAGCCAATCATTGGGGCATATGGCCTACATGCCTGGTTTTGCACTGGCACTGAAAACAGAATGTCTACTGTTAGATGTGATTCTGTGATTGGGCACTGCTTGGTGAACAATCCTGAGTTTGCTAATAGTGACACTAACAACCAATTTAAGATAATCAGTCAAGCCTGTAATGTGGCTCATTTACTCTTGCCAGGAGTGACACATCTTCATATGCAGGGATCAGTTTTCTGCAAATTAAAGGAATATTTTCAAGCCTTGCACCTTTTATGAATTACCCAGGAGCTTGGGGGGCCTATTGTTCCCCGTTGCTTTGTCCTGACCAACCAGAGTCAACTTGCGAAGCAATCAGCACCCTTTTCTCCTTTGGTATAAACCGTTATGATCATTTGAAATTTGGGGCATCTTTGTGTTTGTCCTGATGTGCAAAATGAAAAGTTTCATCAACACTTTTCCCTGTTCATCAATATTCAAGTCCTGTGCTACCAAGCGGCTGTTCAATGTGTGGTATTTTGCTCTTGCTTTAAGTGTTACCATGTTGGGTGGTAGGCTCTGCACTTTCAAATTGAGCCACCCAAGATGCCATCTCTGTTCCTTTTAACAAAAACAAAAAATAAAAATACCTGGAAAAACTCAGCAGGTCTAATAGCATCTGCGGAGAGGAACACAGTTAACTTTTCGAGTCCGTATTACTCTTCAACAGAACTTTTCATTTTGCGCTCATCAGGACAAACACAAAGCTGCCCCAAATTTCAAATGATCATAACGGTTTATACCAAAGGAGAAAAAGGTGCTGATTGCTTCACAAGTTGATGCTGTCGGACCTGTTGAATTTTTCCAGGTATTTTTATTTTTGCTTTTGTTTTGGCTTTCCAGCATCCGCAGTTTTTTGCTTTTATCTTAGTTCCTTTTAAGCGTTGCTTCTATTTAATGCAGGGGAATGCTTTTTTGATATGTTGGGAGTCCTTTATACTCTCCTGCCTTGCATTTTGGTTTGCGCCTTGAGCATTTTGCATTGCCCTCACATTCTGCCTTGCCATTCTCACCTCACTTCAGGTTAAGTACACATCAGATGGTGTGTTTGAGCAGATGTAAGTGTGGGCAGTATTGAAACACCTTTTCATTTGAGTTTGCGTTGGGGATTAACTCAGGCTGTGCTGAGCATTTGATTATTTCTAGTGATTCTGCACAATCAATATTTGCAGACTAAAGTCTCTATCCATCTCGCTGCAGGTGCAGACTGCATGTGCCGCTCTGCAAAGGGGTAAGGATGTGAGTGCTGTCGCTGTGACGACTCATGCAGCATTTTTGAACCTTAATCCCGAGCAGTAAATGGAAATAGGAGAAAGAGGAACTAAAACAAACCAGAAGGCAAGCTGCCCACCCTCAGTGACATGCCAGTGACAGAGCAACCAGGGCTTTGATAATTAAACAAAGTCAGAGATAAGTCCAGGTCACTTGGCCCATCAAAGTTCATTCGCCTACAGGAAAGAGAAACTTGCAGCCCCCAGGGTTGCATGCAGGCCCAGATCTCCATGGGTTTGCCCCATTTGAAGAACGTAGGCCTCTGAAAGGACTCATATTTTATTCGCCACTTGGAATTCAGCCAAGGAAAAGGGTTCAACACATTGCGATGATGTGGGAAACCCTGTCGGGAGTGTATTGGAGTGAACCACCTGAGCGGCCCAAGCACCTGGAACGCATCTTCAGAGGCCCTATGGTCTACTCTATATGGGAGTGTGTGGAGTTGTGAGCATCATTGTACCTCTCCTTGGAACGACTGTGAGGGCGACGCACCAGTGTCATCAGCAAGCGCTACAGTGGGTACCCCTTATCCCCAGGCAGCCATCCCTGCAGATGTAATGGCCCCTCGAAGATCTCAGGTACCTGGGAGTGATTCAGGATGTAGGAGTCATGGCAACTCCTAGGGTACCATGCACAAACGTGCAGTATGTGCTTCTGGTGATCACAGACCAGTTATACTTTGATGGAATGATAGCCCTTGTGGTTAATAAACATTAGGGGCTGCTGCCATGGAGATCATATATCCACATGGGTGCATTCTGTTGCACCCTGCACTCTTGGGAAGACAGATGACGGTGGAGCCAGTGAATCTCAAAGCCTCGCTTTCTTCATCCAGAGCAAAGCTGACATAATGGTGGGCCTTCCTGTAAAGGGCATCTGTGACTTCCTTTATGCACCGATGTGTTGTGGACTGAGAGATGCCGCACTGGTCCCCTGTTGATCCTTGGAGTGGAACCAGAGGCCAAGAAATTGAGTGCAGCGGTCACCTTCAAAGACACTGGCAGGCGATACCCTCCAACTCCACGTGGCATTAAGTCTTCAAGAAGAATGTGGCATAAGTGATGTACCAGAGCTCAAGGCAAGCACAGATGTGCGGAGCATTGCCTCTCACTCATTTGTAAATAGGAGGCTCTTGGACGATAAACCCTAGGTCCGGCAAGTCACCCCCGTTGTCTGGGGGTCTCCTCCTGACCCTCCCGTTCGTGCTCTGGCCCCACTTGACCATGTCCCTCCTGCTGGAGTTGCATGTAGAGTCACCTCTCCCTCCTTTACCTCCTCCATTGCATTAGGACCCTGACAAAGGTAGCATTGAACCCTGGATCCATTTCTGCTTTTGCGTTCTCTCTGAAAGGAAACTTTGAAGACATTAATGATTCAAGGGGCAAGAAAGCGAAGCTCAGAGGATGGCACGTTTGGAGACTGTATAGGCCCATATTTTTTCTGCCCTACTTGCATGTAGCTGATGCTGCCTTGTGCCTGAGACACTAGCACACACATCGAGCTGACCAAGATGGCATCACAGATATGTAACATCTTGAGCCCTGCGTGGGATGTTAAAGTTTAATTGGCTCCACTTTTTGATGTGGCATATTAATGACCAATCAGTTGCTCATGGTCAATGAGTGGATGCCCTTTGGCCCATTAGGAGTGCCACATCTGGTAAACATGTAATAGGCCTTCATTGATGGAGTGCCACATATGATAAAGCTGTGTCTCCCTCGCTATTGCCTGCATTCCCAAATTCTACATTCCTATGTGTTACTCCTGAGATGCAGCGATTGTGATGTAAAGCCACTGAGTTCTGAGTAGCTCTTTAACATTGCTAATGAAGCCATTGGCTTTAAGTGGCTTTCATCGCAAGGAGGTCTTGCTCCTTTCCTTCTAAACAGATTCCTGCTCACTCCGGCAGCAACAAGAGGTTAGAGGGCGACCCGTAAAAGGCCCCCCCCCCCCCTCGTGTTCGCTCTTCACCCTGACTGCTATTTCATAGCCTTCCCTCCCCGTTGTACCCCTCGTGTTCACTCGTCACCCTGACTGCTATTTCATAGCCTTCCCTGCCCGTTGTCCCCTTCGTGTTCGCTCTTCACCCTGACTGCTATTCCACTGCCTTCCCTCCCCGTTGTCCCCCTTGTTCGCTCTTCACCCTGACTGCTATTCCACAGCCTTCCCTCCCCGTTCTCCCCCTTGTGTTCGCTCTTCACCCTGACTGCTATTCCACAGCCTTCCCTTCCTGTTGCCTCCCTCGTGTTTGTCAGCCTGATCCCTCTGCTCACAGCTTATCCCCAGTTGAAGTGCCAGTCTCTGAAAGCGGAGGCTTGTGTTCCTTGGGACAATGAAAGCAAAGGGAAGGAGCCCTCCAACCCTACAAGCAGAGTGGCGTTCATTGTAATAAGACCGGCACTGCACTATGCCAGATATGCTATGTATGTTCCACTCACCTCAAAGTTACCAGCGAACTGAGGTCTGACTTATGCACGCCACCCCTTTTCAAACGGGTGTGACGCTGACGTAATTTCCCGCTAGCGCGATGGAAGATTGGAAAGCCTGGCAAGATTCCAGCGAACAGCTGTTTTAATGACCATTCATGACACGCTAATGAATGCAAATTGCGTTTGCTCCACTAGTCGGCGGGAGAGCCGACCTGTCATGAAAACACAGTTGGGAGAATGCTGACCTGTTTTTACGATGGTGAGTTTCCAATTTTTTGCCTCCCGCTGGATTCTCCACTCCCGCCTGCCATGAATCCTGTCGCAGGCAGGATGGGAGAATTCAACCCACAGTCTTCCTTCGTCTGTTCCGCTGTTGAAGACTTTTTGGATTGCACGTTGTCTGGAACCTGCCCTCCCCCCCCCCCCCCCCATATCTCTACTCCACAACTCCTAACTTAGCCGCCATGGGTGGTCCTGCCAGGAGCAAGGGTCTCCCAATGGCGTTGCTTAAAGGATCGTCGGAGCACTCAAGCCTCTCCACCACATCAAGGTGGAGGAGGACCTTCGCTGTACCTGCCCCAATCCAAATAGACCTTCTTTAAATATAGAGACCAAAATTGCACACAATATTGCAGATATGGTCTCACCATGCCCAGTGCTTAGTGCCCTTGCCTCTACAACTGAGGGTCATGGGTTCACATCCTGACTCCTGGAGCAGGCGGACAGTCTAGTGCAATATTGGGGGAATGCTGCACTGTTGGAGGTGCCATCTTTCAAATGATTTTTTTAAAAATTCATTCATGGGATGTGGGCTTTGTTTGCTGGGCCAGCATTTATTGCCCATCCCTAGATGCCCTTGAGAAGGTGGGGGTGAGCTGCCTTCTTGAACTACTGCAGTTCATGTGCCATAGGTACACCCACAGTGCTGTTAGGAAGGGAATTCCAGGATTTTGACCCAGCGACAGTGAAGGAATGGCGCTATATTTCCAAGTCAGGATGGTGAGTGGCTTGGAGGGGAACTTCTAGGTGTTGGTGTTAGCGGAGATGTTGAACTGAGGCCCCATCTGCCCTCTCAGGTGGACATCAAAGATCCCATGGCACTATTTCAAAGAAGAAGTGTTCTCCTGGTCAATATTAGTTCAGCCAGCATTACCATGGAATTGAAAAACGGGAGAGAGACGTGCAAGGGGCAGCTGAGCCAACGTCGCCTGTTTTGCATGTTCATTCAACGTGAAAACTGCTCCCCTTGAAATATTTTTTTTTGTCAAAGCTTTCTGTCTTGCACTCATCAAGACAATTTGCAAGAATGCCAAGTGTAAAGGGAACATTGCTGAAAAAAGAGAGACATTTTGTCGAAACTTATTGTCTCACAATCAACTGGTGCATTCTCCAGGCATCACTTTGACCATTCAGAGTCCAATTGCCAATCAATCAGCACTCTCTTTTCATGCAGTGTAGATATGTTGTTTCCTCTGACATTGGTATTTACTTTCCAATTTTTCTGATGTGTACAAGATGAAAAGCTTTGACAAAAAATCTCTTTTTGCAGCAACACTCAAGTTCTGTGCTACCAATTGACTATTTGTAAAGGGAGCAACAATTCATACTGTATGAGAAGAAAGTGCTGATTGGTTGGCAAGTGCAATCTGAATGGTTGCCAGGGAGAATGCACCAGTTGATGTTGACTGACAGTTAACTGCCAAGCATTGTTTGAAATTCAAACCAGGCAGCATTGCTCTGGGAAATGAGTCAGCAAGAGGATGTTACTTATTTTGTTTAGCTGAAACAGGAGCAGTGTGTACATGTTCCTTCTGTCTGCAAAGAATAGGACCCTGTATATTAATATATGTAGCTTCTAGTACGTGCAAATACGCCACACTGTGCGTCCAACTAACAACCCTAAATTGGTTGTCAGCATAATTCTTAGCACACTGAGGATTATTTAGCAAATGTTGTCTGATAACGGAATCTCATCTAACGTTGGACACTGTATTTGAATTTTGGAAGCATGAGCTGGTTGGGTATGGTCTGTACATTTCCCATTGTGAACAGCGGAAGGGACATGCTGTATAATACAATCCGCCAGCCTATGGGACATATGGCCAACATACCTAGCATCGCACTGGCATCATATACCACATCACTTATTTGTGTGATAGGCAGAACATCTTTTTGGCTTGACAGCAGCATCCTGTTAGTGGCAAACACCACTCATGTTGCTACTGCATAGTAGCAGCGTGAAACAGCTAGCTTCAACTGTTGCTCAAATTTTAGAGATACTTTGCCCTTCCAGGGTAATCTGAGGTAGACTGGGCACTTTTCAGGGCCAAAATTGACGGCCTCAGGCCTGTTCATGAGTTTGCGTGATATACATTGTGAAATGATCTGATCACGGTAGCAATTATCATGTAGGATGCATTTGATGTGCCCTATTTCAGCATCAAGCTTGCATGGCGGGCGAATGGCTTGGGTCCTATTCATGAGGTTGCCGATAAGGTCAATCCAATAGCACGTGGCACTTTAAGAACCCCAATAAACATATTGATCAGTGAATGTAGGCTTGCGTTAGACGGTGGTAGAGAACCCCCTGGCAGATTTCTTAACTAGTATGTCAACGAAAGGGGAGCTCATTTAGCTGCTCCATTTCAAAGGTGAATTTGAGTGTAGTACCGAGCCCATTGAGACATTTAAGGAAATAACTACAAACAACTGCAGATCTAAATATAGCGAACATATCATCCACATATTAGAAATAGACAAAGGGTAGGAGCTTGGGTGTCATTCCATCGAAAACACATTTCTCATTGAACTCAACAAAGATGTTTGCAGGAGCTGGGCCTAGAGGGGATCCCAAAACTATCGCTAAAACTGAACTCAACTGCACGAGCTGCCAAGTTCATAAGTTTGATGGATACTGATTTGCGCAATAGTGGCGAGTCTAGATCACCCTGATATAGTGCTGCAGCACAAATATCTATAGCTTCCTTAAGCAAAAACATTGGTGAATAGGCTAGCAATGTCAAATGACCACATGGACAAAGCATTGCTATCAATGTGCAAGTCCTGTATGGACTTCGCAAATGTGAAGGAATTCTTCACCGTGGAAAACTTGGTCAAAACTGGTTGTGACAATTCACCCAACCATTTGGCCAATTCATGTTGTGCAGAACCAGTCATAGATAAAATAGGACATAAAGGGACATCACTTTTGCATGTCTTGGGCAGCCCATTGTGCACAGATGCAGCAAGTCATGAGGATAACCTCCGTCATATATATCACATGGCAGCTCATTGCTCTTACACAAGTCCATCAAGCATTTTTTAGTTTAATTTCGAGCAAGGCAGTCTGCTCATGTTGAGCGGCAGGTCCAATGGATATGAATTTGGACCTGCCATTAAGAATGGCGTACATTTTGTTGATATTGTCACGCTTGTTAAAGATCTCTATTCCTGACCCTTTGTCAGGTTTACTGATGTATATGTCTGGGTTGATCCTCCCAACAATGTAAGACATTCATCTTGTATGTGAAAGTCAGACAGGTTATTGGGAATCCCTTAATATGCATGCGCTAGATCAGCTAGGCGCGCTTTCAAGGATTCGGCGTCTTCAGTGGACGCTGGTTTGTGGTGGGGTAGTTGGGGTTAGAGGAGTTTGAACTCAGCTAACACCTCGGCCTGTTTGATTTGGGATGAAGGCACACCAAAATTTAAACCATGCCCAAGAATAAACTCTTCACTTCCTGAGAGTACATGGTCAGAGAGATTTGTTACATATTTTGTAGCGTTGTTAATTGCATTGCCAGACCACTTCCACTAAAGTGAGTTTATGGTGTGGACCTGTTTCAAACGGGTACTCTTTATGGTGCGGTCATCTATGGAAGCGCATGAACGGAGCAAGTCGAGAAGGAAAAAAACTTGTGCACCTCAGGCCAAGCGTCGTGTACAGCACAGCATAAATTAGTAATCCTATTACTAGCCTGCTCAATCGCATCTCACATAAACTCTCGCTCAATCATGTGTCCCACTTTAGCATTATCGATAAGTTTAGAAATGAAAGCTGGCACAACCTTGGGTTTAAAGCATGTTTGGAGACATTCAATAGATAGCTTACCTGTTCTTAACTTACCTGTAAGGTGAACCTTGTTGTTGGAATCCTGAATTTGATCTTTGTTGTATCTTTGTCTCAGCTATACAAATAATTGTTTGGTTATGCAAACTTGAGTACTGCTGAAAAATGAGACTTTTTTGTCAAAGCTTTTTGTCTTGCACTCATCAGGACAATTCACAAGAAAACCAGATATAAAGGGAACAATAATTTACACAGTTTGAGAAAAAATTGCTGATTGGTTGGCAAGTGGACTCTGGTTGGTAGAGGCATTGCCATGGAGAATGCACCAGCTAATGGTGACTGACAATTAACTGGCATAATGGATGTTCTTTCTGCCTGCAAAGACCAGGGCCTGTGTATTAATATGTGTAACTTTCAGTACACGCAAACGCGCCACACTGTGAGCCCGTAGATTCAGAATCACAGAATCTTAATGGCACAGAAGGTAGCTCATTGTTTAGCTACAGTTTTTCTGCCAATCTTTCATTCCAGTCTATTTGGCCTAGCTTCATTCTTGCCCCATCGAAGTCAGCTTTTGTCCAGTTAATTATTTTTATTCTGGATTGCCTATCGTCCTTTTCTATCATCATCCTAAAAGGTGCAATGAATGCTGACTCGATTGAGGGACTGTGTCTCGCTTTAGTATTGTCGATAAGTTTGGAAATGAAAACTGGCACAACCTTGGTTTAATACACGCTTGGAGACATTCAATATATAGCTTACCTGTTCTTAACTTACATGTAAGTCAAATGATGTTGTTAATATCTCAAATTTGATCTTTGTTAACCTGAATTTGCAAAACTGAAAAGTGCCCAATCGACCTCAGAATACGCAACCGGTAAGGTACTGACTGTGCACAGCCAGCCCATGCTTGCCAAACTCAAAACAACATGAGATGTGATTCTGTGATTGGACAACAGTTGTAAAATAATCACAGAATCACAGTGCAGAAGAGGCCCCTTGGCCCATCGAGTCTGCACCAACACATGAGAAACACCTGACCTACCTAAACATTTACCAGCACTTGGCCCTTGGCCTTGAATGTTATGACGTGCCAAGTGCTCATCCAGGTACTTTTTAAAGGATGTGAGGCAACCTGCCTCCACCACCCTCCCACGCAGTCACCACCCTCTGGGTAAAAAAGTTTTTCCTCACATCCCCCCTAAACCTCACGCCTCTAACCTTGAACTTATGTCCCCTTGTGACCGACCCTTCAACTAAGGGGAACAGCTGCTCCCTATCCTCCCTGTCCATGCCTATTATAATCTTGTACATCTTGATCAGGTTGCCCCTCAGTCTTCTCTGCAACGAAAACAACCCAAGCCTATCAAACCTCTCTTCATAACTTATATGCTTCATCCCAGGCAACATCCTGGTAAATCTCCTCTGCACCCCCTCCAGTGCAATCACATCCATCCTATAATGTGGCGACCAGAACTGCACACAGTACTCCAGCTGTGGCTTCACCAATGTTCTATACAACTCCAACATGACTCCCTGCTTTTGTAATCTGTGTCTCGATTGATAAAGGCAAGTGTTCCATATGCCTTTTTCACCACCCCACTAACATGCCCCTCCGCCTTCAGAGATCCAAGGACACACACGCCAAGGTCCCTTTGTTCCTCAGAACTTCCTAGTGTCATGCCATTCATTGAATACTTCCTCCTCAAATTACTCCTTCCAAAGTGTATCACTTCACACTTTTCAGGGTTAAATTCCATCTGTCACTTATCTGCCCATTTGACCTCCCATCTATATCTTCCTGTAGCCCAAGACACTCAACCTCACTGTTAACCGCCCAGCCAATCTTTGTCATCCGCAAACCTACTAATCCTACCCCCCACATAGTCATCTATGTTGTTTATATAAATGACAAATAATAGGGGACCGAGCACAGATCCCAGTGGTATGCCACTGGACACTGGCTTCCAGTCACTAAAGCAGCCTTCTGTCTCCTATAACTAAGCCAATTTTGAATCCACCTTATCAAATTACCCTGTATCCCATGCGCATTTGCCTTCTTTATAAGTCTCCCATGTGGGACCTTGTCAAAGGCTTTGCTGAAATCCGTATAAACTACATCAACTGCACTACCCTCATCTACACACCTGGTCACCTCCACAAAAAATTCAATCAAATTTGTTAGGCATGACCTCCCTCTGACAAAGCCATGCTGACTATCCCTGATCAAACCTTGCCTCTCCAAGTGGAGATAGATTTTCTCCTTCAGAATTTTCTCCAACAGTTTCCCTACCACTGACTTGAGACTCACTGGCCTGTAGTTCCCTGGCTTATCTTTACAACCTTTCTTGAATAGTAGAACCACATTAGCTGTTCTCCAGTCCTTTGGCATCTCCCCCATGGCCAAAATCCTCAGTGTGATAAGAATTAGGCTGACAACTAATTTATCTCCTAGAAATGGAGGGTAACATTTTGAAAGGCCTTTGCTACAGTTTCAGTGAATACTGGACTTTTCTTTGGCCATTTCCCGTGGGTTCCTTGATCATGGTAGAATGACAGTAAAAACATGAGTCCAACCACTAGGGTAAGGTTCAATGGGGCTGTGTTTCTGGGGGTGGAGGCGTCACATTGACAGGAGAAGTAGGATGGTAATCAGGATCTGTCACTAACTGAGTGGAGAGCACTGTGAGTCAGGAAACATGGGCCTTGGCACCTGGCCCTTCAATCTGAGCCTTTACTCAATGCCCAGTGATAACAATGCATCCTTATCCCACTCAGGAAAGCCAACAGATGCTGCTTTCCTTTTCACTTGTTCCTGGAATACCCCACACCTTGAGTGGAATCGGTTGTATTCAAGCTGGTAGCCAGGTGAGTCAGATAGCCAATTTCTGCACAGAAAGACTTCACCGATAACAGAGGGAGGAATTGCTAGTTAGTCTGCTGCTGCCAGAGGAGTTTACTGCTGTCAGGGCTGTGTATCAGTGTCAATAGATGTCTCACTGTGTTTGTGTGCATGTGTTTCTCGCATTTTGATGGAACCATATTCACCCCAACTAAAAGTTTCAAGCAGTGTTTTTGGGCCTCTGGTGCAAATTCCCTGGAGTATGTCATGGCCTTTCATAGGCTTTGAGACCTATAAGAGTTTCAGATTTACTGGTTATGGTTCTGCACTTCAAACTCAAGCCCACTTCACATGCATTCTGAAAGCAGCTATCTGCCAACAACCAGGGTACTCAACGTCAACTTATTTCAATCATGCACAACACATTGTTCCTCACTATTTTCATGAACATTTACCCCAAATTAAACTAAACAATCTCCTCCCACTCTTCCTCTTTAAATGAAAGCAGCACATACTTTAAAAACCACAGTTCCAATGGTGCAATTCAAATGGTTAGATAACTGTGTGATTCAGTCGACAATTGTAAACTGTTTGAGTTTAGTGTCTCATTTTCTGACATTAGCTAAGTCCCTTGATTAGATTCCAGTCTGTAATCACTCCCAGGTATACACTATTTAATATATAAACCATCTGAACCCCTCGATTAGATTCCAGTCTGTAATCACTCCCATGTATCCACTATTCAATATATTAACCATCTGAACCCCTCGATTAGATTCCAGTCTGTAATCACTCCCATGTATCCACTATTCAATATATTAACCATCTGAACTCCTCGATTAGATTCCAGTCTGTAATCACTCCCAGGTATCCACTATTCAATGTATAAACCATCTGAACCCTTTGATTAGATTCTAGTCTGTAATCACTCCCAGGTATCCACTATTCAATATATTAACCATTTGAACCCCTCGATTAGATTCCAGTCTGTAATCACTCCCAGGTATCCACTATTCAATGTATAAACCATCTGAACCCTTTGATTAGATTCTAGTCTGTAATCACTCCCAGGTATCCACTATTCAATATATTAACCATCTGAACCCCTCGATTAGATTCCAGTCTGTAATCACTCCCAGGTAACCACTATTCAATATATAAACCATCGGAACCCTTTGATTAGATTCTAGTCTGTAATCACTCCCAGGTATCCATTATTCTATATATAAACCATCTGAACTCTTGTTCAGACAGCCCCTATTGTTGGAGTTTGAAATCAGCCTGAACTACTCAGTACACTGACATTTACCTCAGTTCAACACAAGTAGAGTAGGAAGTTGATTGACTCAGCCTTTGTGGCTTGTCGTGGCTGAAAAAAAAGGGAAAAGATCTTCCGATAGCATGCATTCACCATACACAATGGGTGCTCTTAGATCATGCCTGGGCCACCCAGCATGTGACCTGGCCTTGTTGAAAAGTGCAGCAGTAACGCCCCTCGGTTGATTCTTGAGAACAGTCTGTGGAAATGGCCGTCAAACTCTGACTAAGGTTGAGGCCACTGCTGTCTCGTTCCAATATCTGTCAGATTGAAAAGGGCAATAAAAGGCTGGCACAGAAATAAATTCAGCGGCGTGCTCCCTCACCCCTGTCTGCAGTTGAGTCTAGTTAGGCTTTTAAATGATTGAAAGGAAAAGGGAGATGCACAATGGTGTTCACTAATTAGCAAGGGTTCAAACTGCGATGTAAAGGATGTCCTCCATTGTCGCCTAACTGTTTGACATCACTCATCCATCAGAGGGATATTACGATTTGAAACACCAACAAGAGCATTTTATGATCTTGAAATATAATTTTCTGGTTCAAAGCCTTCCTGCTTCTTTGATGGCTCCGCTTGGCTCAGCACCTGCTGCCTCATTTGAGAAGTTACACATACTCACAAAGGAAAATTGCTTAAACATTTTTTTTTCCCCCTTGTTTCCATGACAGGCTTGAACAGGACAAGCTTTAGTCCCCACGTTCCGGTGTCCTCGTTTTCCAAGTGGCTGCTTGAGGATTTGCAAACTGATTTTCAGAACCTGCTACAGAAAGTGTTTCCACTGGCTGTAGGATCAGTATCCAAAGGGCCTAGATTTAAGGTTTTAGGAAGGATGTCAAGGATTTGGAGAGGGAGCACAAGAAATTTTTTAGAATAGTACCAGGGATGAGGGACTTAATGTGGAAAAAGTGGGGAACCTCTGTCCTTAGAGCAGGGAAGGTTAAAAAGAGCTTCAATAGAGCTGTTCAAAGTTATGAGGAGTTTGGTAGAAAGGCAGACATTGTTTCCTGTGGCAAGAGAGACAGTAACCAAAGGATGCAGATCTAAGATAATCGACAAAGTAACCAGCGAGACTTTTTTTCTGCAGTGAGTTGTTACGATCTGGAATGCACTTCCTGAAAGGGTGGAGGAAGCTTTTCAGTAATATACTTCAAAAGCAAATTGAAAAAGAAAATATTTGTAGGTCTATGGGGAGAGAGTGAGGAGCGAGATTAGTTGGTAAGCTCTTTCAAAACACTGGCACAGGCAGGATGGGCCGAAAGGTCTCCTTGTGCGCTCCATCATTTCATTTCCCTCAAAAAAAAATTGTCTTTAAATTTATTCATAAGACCCTGCATTGTGTTTTTTTCAGTTTTTCATGGGATGTGGCAAAGCCAGCAGTTGTTGTCCATCCCTAATTGGCCTTGAACCTAGTGACTTGCTAAATCATTTCGGAGGGGCAATTAAGAGTCAACTACATTCCTGTGGATCTGGAGTCACGTGTAGGTAAGGACGGTAGATTTCCTTCCCTAAAGGACATTAGTGAACTAAATGGGTTTTTAATGACAATTGATGATTGAGACTAGTTTTGAATTCCAGATTTTATTAATCAAATTTAAAATACACCATTTGCTGTGGTGGGATTTAAACCTATGTCCCAGAACATTAGCTTGGGCCTTTGGATTATTAATCCAGTGACATTACCACTATGCCCCCATCTCTGCTGTTTCAAAAGTGTGTTTGGCATGTCTGCCTCTTTGTAGAATTAGTTAATATGAATTGATTCAAAATTACAGCAGGTAAAAGTGAGAAAGCTACCATAACATGGTGCTAGACTCCTCCATGCTCCTTGACATTGCCCGCAGGCTTTCTGGCACACCAAGGACATACAGCCACCAGTCTCCTTCTGCAGACTGGCCCATCAAATTCTTCCTGTGACTTTTCTGCGGCAGAGCTAGTGTGCGATCTCCCCCTCCAGTGAACTGGCATCTGCGCTAGTCTTTCCCTCTTGCATTAAGCCTGGTGTGCCACCATGTGTACATCCCTCCCTTTACCCTAGCCACTAAACTACATGCAGTGTCAGTCTCTGAGCTGGTAGCTGCGAGTATAAAGATCAAGTGATGGCATCTCTTCATCCCCTCTGCATACTTCCCCTTCCCCTACTGACAGTTCCAGTGTATCTGAAGTGAAAAAGGGACAGGGGTTAGGTTCTTGTGAGGGGAGAAATTAAGAAGTACATGTTTGTACAACCTGTACATTGGAAGTCAGGAGAAAATGTGGGATGACGGAGAAGTACACTGAGAGGGGGAATTGGATTAGTTATGCCAATACTCACACACATTATCAATCTCTCCAGCCCTGTTGGTGGCCATGACCTCAGTGATGCCCCTCCCAATGATGACCATAAAACATGCAGGTGGATTTGTCGTCCTCCAGTCCTTTTCTACTGCCTTTGTTATGCGCCACCTTCACCTGCATGTGTGTGCCAGTGAGTGCCCTGCAGTATATTTGGTTCCTGTGGCTGCCTTAGCAGAATAGTTGCCAGCGTGGGTGAGCTGTGTGTTATGGGTGTGAGGCTGGCAACAGTGTCAAGTGTGTGCTGATGAGGTAAAATATATGAATTGAAGGATTAAATTGTGATTACCGTTGGCTAGATGGGTGATGGGAATCTGGTGGCTAAGGCTGGTGAGTGACTGCGTTGGGAAGCCAAGACCCTGAGTAAGACAGATCTGGAGCATCGGCAGTGAATAGCACTTCTCACAACCTCAGTATGTTCCAAAGTGCTTTACAGCAGTAGCTGAAGTGGTATAAACAATGCAGTCATTGTTTTACTGCAGGAAAAATGGCAGCCAATTTGTGCATAGGGAACTCCCAGAAACAGCAGTGTGATATGATCTGTTTGTAAGCTTGGGCTCTAATCCTGCAGCCCTACTTTCCTGACCGAGGCTTCCTGTGGTCTCCCTTTCACAGAATGGGATCACAGAATCGTCCATATCGACTCTTTACTTGTTGTACAAGTACCATAGGGATGTTTTGCTGTATCGAAGGTGCTATATTACTACAAGTTGTTGCTACATGAACCTTTTACCTCTCTCACATAGTTTTCCAGGACCTCAATGGTGTTAGTCTCCTTCCTTCATTCAATTTGTCCTTCAACCTACAATCATTTCTTTTTAAAACCCAATCTTGACAACCCCTTTTCACTGCCTTTCCACTTGCTGGGAGAAATACTTATGAGGGAGACCAGCCTGCCCTTTCAGTTCATGTTGTAATGGAAACCACCATTGATATATCTCGCAGTCTAGTGCATAACCCTGGAGTTTTTCTTTACCTCATCACTCCTCGAAGACCATTGCAAGTATTGACCTCCATTAGATTGACAAAGGATTTTCTAATGAAGTGCTCAAGATTCATATTTTCATTTTATACTCAGTATCTTCTCCACCTTTATGTTGTCCAACCTTGTTCACCTCTTTATAAATGCAAAGCAAGTGAATTTTTCTAATCCTTCCACATACCTGAGTCCTGTGATAAAAGGCCTTTCCTTGCAGTGTTTCCATGGGCCTTTGTGCTTGGAGCACAGGAACAGGGATAGGCCACATCTTAAAATTCTTTCACAGGGTGTGGGTATCATTGGCTGGACCAGCATTTATTGCCCATCCCTAATTGCATTTCTGAAGGTGTTGCTGAGCCGCATTCTTGAAATGCCACAGTCCATGTGGTGTAGGTACACCCACAGTGCTATTAGGGAGAGAGTTCCAGGATTTTGATCCACTAACAGTGAAGGAACGGTGATATAGTTCCAAGTCAGAATGGCATTTAGCTTGGAGGAGAACTTGAAGGTGATGTGTTCCTATGCATTGCTGCCCTCATCCTTCTGTGTGGTAGAGGTCACAGGTTTGAAAGGTGCTTTCGACAGAGCCTTGGTGAGTTGCTGCAGTGCAAATAGTAGATGGTACACGCTGCTGCCATTGTCCGTCGGTGTGGAGGGAGGGAATGCTGAACATAGTGGATGGGGTGCCAATCTAGCGGGCTGCTTTGTCCTAGATCGTGTTGAGCTTACTGAGTGTTGTTGGAGCTGCACTCATTCAGGCAAGTGGAGAGTATTCCATCCCACTCCTGACTTGTACCTTGTAGATGGTGCACAGGCTTTGGGGAGTCAGGAGGCAAGTTACTTGCTGCAGCATAACCAGCCTCTGACCTGGTCTTGTAGCTACAGTATTTATATGGCTAGTCCAGTTCAGTTTCTGGTTAATGATAACCCCCAGGATGTTGATTGTGGGGGATTCAGTGATGGTAACGCCATTGAACATCAAGGGGTGATGGTTGGATTCTCTTGTTATAGATGGTCATTGCCTGGCACATGTGTCACAAATGTTATTTCAGTCACTTGAGCCTGTTCTGCTATTCACTAAGATCATGGCTGATCTGTAACTCCATCTGCTCATATTGGTTCCCTTCACCCTAAGCTTTTGTGATCTAAATGCAGTTATTGAGGGTGATGCCCAGTCAGATTGTGGTACAACTTCAGTACAATGGTCTCAGTCTTGCTGCTGAAAACCCATTTCCCAGGTGCAGCACAAAGGAAAAATGGGCAAGGGCCTATAGTGCCAGTCCTCTGGCCCTCACCAGTGGACTGTCATGAAGTTTTGGAAGTGGGTGAAGTGGGGCAGAATGGGGCCTGCTTCTACTTCCTGCTCAAGCCTAGCATAAGCAATAGGTTAAGCGGAAGGAGGCCTGGCTTTACAACCTCTCCTTCCTCTGTCTTTGCATCAAAGGGCTTCCTGAACTGAGTCAACCCCCACACCCCAACTCCTGAAGGTACCCAGTGATGGGGCTTGCGCCAGGACCATGGACCTTGGTGCGGAGGTTATGCCTTGTTTACCTGAAGTCCTGGTTATTAATATACATTAAACAGAGGAGTGGTCCCAATACCGACCCTGGGGGGGAAAAAAACACTGTAGACATCCCCTGCTGCCCACCACCCAGTCTGAAAAACATCCTTTCACACCCTATGTTTCTGTCTCTTAACCATTTTGCGTCCACATCACCCCAGCCTCTTTAATACCAAGGGCTTCAATTTCGCTAACAAGTGCACTGTGTGTGACTTTATCAAACGTCTTTTGGAAGTTCATATACAGGATATCATTCATATGACCTTTCTCATCCTCTCCATTACCTCATCAAGGAACTTGATCAGGCTTGTCAAACGTGATTTGCTTTTAAAAATCCCTACGGCCTTAATTATTAAACCGTTAAACATTGTCTCAGATTATCATCTCCAAAAGCTTCCCCATCACTGACATTTGACCGACTGAGGCCAGTAGATGTCAGGCTTATCACTCTCCACTTTTCTGAACAGCGGTGCAGCCAGCAGGCACCACTCCTAGATTTACTCAAACTACCCCCTTTTTTGAGGACCGAGCATTGCTTATTTTTTGTTTTACCTGCCACTCTTTGATTCCAATCCACCTGGGCCAGATTACCTTTTAGCCACTATTCCACTTGAATATTTTCAAAATTGATTTATCCTTGTCCTTTTCCGTAACCACTCTAAACCTCAGAGATATAATGATCTCTGTTTCCAAAATCTTCCCTCACTGAAACGTCCTCCATGTGCCTTCACTTTATCCCCCAGAACTAGATCCAGCACTGTTTCCATATTCCTTATGGGGTTAGAAACATACTGAACAAGAAAGTTTTTCAGTAATTCCTCCCCCTCTTTCGCTCATTGTTATTATCCCAATCTACATTACTATCACTATCCATAGTTCTTGCAAAGTGGTATTTTCACAGGACTAGTATTGCAGAGACCCAGGGTAATGCTCTGGGGAACCAGGTTCGAATGCCTCATGACAGATGCAATTTGAATTCAATAAAAAAATCTGGAATTAAATGTCTGATGATGGCCATGAAACAATTGCCAGTTGTCGTAAAAACCCATCTGCTTCACTAATGTCCTTTAGAGAAGGAATCTGCCGTCCTTACCTGGTCTGGCCTACATGTGACTCCAGACCTGCAGCAATTTGGTTGACCCTTAAGTGCCCCCTGAACTAGGGCAATTAGGGATGGGCCTAGCTAGAGATGCCCACATCCCATGAATGAATTAAAAAAAAACCTTACTGAAATTTAGCTGCATAAACTTGTTCCTCAATCCCCTTCCTATCATTTGGGGCCTTGTGGTATACAGCCAGCAGTGTAATAGATCTATTGTTCCTTAATTGCATTAAAATAGATTCAATATTTGAACAGTCAAGTACATCATCATTTTCCAATGCTGTAACATTATCTTTAATACCACCACACACACCTTACTTTTTCCCTTTTCTTTCTTTCCTGAATACTTTGTAGGCAGAAATGTTAAGTTCCCAATCCTTCCTTTCTTTGAGTCATTCACTCCATCACGTCTTTATCTGCGCTCATTTTGTGTTGGAGCCATCTAACTGTTGCCCTTTCCCTGAATCCTTTAATGATTCCCCTTTTCAAATGTTTATCTAATTCAATCTTAAATGCAGCAATTTACTTTGCTTCAATAGTTACAGTACTGTATTCTGTATTTTAATAATCTGAAGCAATTTCTTCTAACCTTTCCCTTCAACTTTCAATGCTACACTTATGCTGTTTTTCTGTAAGAGAAAAAAGTTAAAACTGGTGATATTAGGAACTATTTGAGAGTAACAATGTTCTTTAATGCTTCAGTATGGTGACCAAGCATGAATACATGGACTAGTGTAATTTCCAAATCATTTCTGTTTGATCACAGAAACCAACAAAGAACAGAAACTCAATCAGTTTCAGCGCACTAATAACGTGGTAAAACCACCAAAGTGCTACAGTTATCTCCTGGTCTGTAGAAATGATGGCCAAGGTTTATTAATCCTGCTTTGCCTTTGCAACAGACTCAGTTGAATTTGAATAGTTTACAGACCATCCTTTAAAGAGCCAGTCTCACCATCAGGAACAATCTGGCAAATAGTTGACCTGATAAGTGGCAAGTAACACCAATGCCCCCCCACACCCACCCCCACTAGTGACAGACAATGACCACCTCCAACCACCTCCCCATGACTTTCAATGACATTACCATCAACTGAATCCTCCACCATCAACATCCTGTGGGTTACCATTGATCCAAAACTGAACTGGATCATTTACATAAATACTGTGGCTACAGGAGCAGGTCAGGAGCTGGGAATTCTGCAGAGAGTAACTCACCTCCTGCCTCCCCAAAGCTTGTCCACCATCTACAAGGCACAAGTCAGGAGTGTGATAGAATACTCTTCACTTGCCTGGATGAGTGCAGCTCCAACAACGCTCAAGAAGCTCGACACCATCCAGGGCAAAGTAGGACAAACTTTTAGGGCAAAGATTTGCAAACCACCATCTACAAGATGGACTGCAGCATCTCACCAAGGCTCCTTCAACAACACCTTCCAAACCTATGACCTTTACCATCTAAAAGGAAAATGGCAGCAAATTCATGGGAATACCACCAATTCACACACCAAATATATCACTGTTCCTTTTGCATCACTGGGTCAAAATCATCAAACTCCCTCCTGTCAGCACTGCAGAATTGCGCTCCCCAGGCAGATCACCATGCTTCAAGAAAGTCCACCATCCCTTTTTCAAGGGCAATTTAAATGGGCAATAAATACTGGCCTTGTCAGCAATGTCCATATTCCATTGTTGTAAAAATCCACCTGGTTCACTAATGCCCTTTAGGGAAGGAAATCTGCCATCCTTACCTATGTGCCTATATGTAACTCTAGATGCACAGCAGTGTGGTTGACTCTTAATTGCCCTCTAAACAAGGGCGATTAGGGATGGGCAACAAATGCTGGCCTAGCTAGTAATGCCCACATCCCATGAATGAATTAAAAAAAATTAAAATTCAGTACGGGGAACCTATTTATCGAGAGTATCTTTTTACATTTTATAAAGCAAATCCTGCCATCGAATGGTTTTATGAAGAGAATTTCATCATCCAGAACCATTTTGTGTTGAGAATCTCACCATTGGGAACCATTTTATAGATGCACTGTGGCCCTTCAGTAGAGAATTTCATTATCAAGGATAATTTGTGGAAAGTTTCAAATTCTGCATCATTTTATGGTGAGACAGTTTCACCATCAGGGACAATATATAGAGAGCTTCAATACTGGAAGCATTATTAGGAGAGCCTTATCATCAGCAACCCTTTAGCAGATAGTTTCACCATCAGGAATCGCTTGATTGGAAGGATTTCAATCAGGAATGGAAAGCTTGGCTAATTTTTCCTTCGTTAACTCTGTTCAACATCAGTGAATTAGAGTTTTCTGCCAGAAAAATGGACATAATTTGATTCCCTGGGTATTGTTAACAGTTTTGAAACCCAATGTGACAATAATGACATTTTGATTTATTCAGTTACTGTAAAACAATGGCTCAAACTGGAAATGGATGCAATTGCAGTAAAAATCCTGGAATTCCATGTAATTAAGAACAGAATTTGACTTTGCCATTTACTTGGTCCATTGAAACCATGCAGAGATATCTGGATGTAAGTGGCTATCTCAGGCCTTTGCTCTTAGCATTCATACTTGTGTTTTAAAAACAATATCTGTTGTGGTTTGTAACTGACTGATGAAGCCTAATTGTTAATTATCTTTAAGATACGTTACTCATTGAAGTCACCTATTCATCTGGGAGAAATCACAGTTATGTCTGTCCATTTAAAAAGAGACTTAGGATGGAACAAAATGGTTTACTTACTGGCACTATTAAGAGTATTATTATTGTTATTATTATGAGGTATTTAAAATCATGATGGATCTGGACAGAGTAGGTATGGAATAACTGTTCTCATTAGTGGAAAGATCAAGAATGAAGGCACAGATTTAAGGTAATTGGCATAAGAGGCATTGGCGGCAAGAGAAACTTTATCACGCAGTGAGTGGTTAGAATCTGGAATGCACTGCTTGAGAGTGTGGTGGAGACAGGGTCAGTTGTGGCTTTCAAAGAGAATTAGATTGTTATCTGAAAAGGAAGAATTTGCAGGGTTATGGAGAGAAAGCAGGCTTTTGGCACGAGGTGAGTTGCTCATATGGAGGGCCAGTGCAGACATGACTGGCTGAATGGCCTTCCTCTGCGCTGTAACAATTATGTAATTCTATGATTCTGTCTCTCTGAGTTGAGATAAACTCAAATGTCAAAGTACAATGAACGTTACAGTAAAGTAAGGGCTCAATGGCACAGTTCTAAAGAGTGCGCAAGAACAGATGGGCCTGGGGATACATACGCATGGATCATACATGTGCATAGATCTTTGAAGGTGGAAGGACATATTGAGAGAGTATTTAGCAAACTATAAAGGAACTTAAGCTTATATAGAGGCACTGAGTACTGAGTCAGGGAAGCTATACCGAACCTTTCAAAGCTTTGGCTGACATATAACTAGAGTACAGCACCATTTCTGATCAACTCACTTTAGGAGAGGGTGCAGAGGAGATTTACCAGAATTGTTCCAGGGATGAGGAATTTTAGCTACAATGTTAGGTTGGAGAAGCTGCAGTTGTTCTCCTTGGAGCAAAGCAGAATGAGGGAAAATTTCATGGGTGTGTATAAGATTACAACAATCTTAAATAAGGTAGACAAGGAAGAGCTGCTCCCATTAGTTTATGTATAAGGACTGGGAGCACAAATTTAAAGTTTTGGGCAAGAGATACAGCGGGGTTGTGAGGAAGGACTTTCTTATGCAGCTAATGGTAATGACCTGGAACTCTCTGCCTACAAGGGTGGTGGAAGCAGTGACAATGAATGGTTTCAAAAGAAAATTGGACAGGTACTTGAGGAAAATAAGCATGCAGGGCTGTGGGGATAGAATGGGACTGACTGGATTGCTTGATAGACGACTCGATGAGCTAAATGGCCTTCTGCTGTGCCGTAAATTACATTATGGGGTGAATTTAATGTTCCCCTGTCAGCCTATTTGAAGGCAGTTGTGGATGGGGGATTGGGGTCATAAAAGAAAAATGGATAGCCTGGCTGCCGCCTTCTCGCTCACCCTTGACCTGTCTCCCATACTGTGGTCAGTGGGCAAGGCATTAGGCAGCACACCCACCCTTGGGCCTTTTGAGGCCCTTAAGTGGCCACTTCTGGGTTTCATTCCACCTCAGTTCTGAGTGTGGCTGGGGAATGCAGAGGCATTGAAGGTAGCCTGGCAGCTTTCACTGCATGGTCTACTGTTGGGGAGGGGTGGGTCCCTGTTCTCCTTGGGGACACCCTCTCCCAAGATCATAGCCTTTATCCCTACCCGCTACCCCCGGCCTTGGGTCTGCCAGATGGTCCCATCCAAAATCCCTGACTTACCAGAAGTCCAGAATCCATAGTCCCAGCATGGCCACTACTCGATTCTGGTTCTGCTGCGACTACAGAGCTGCCGACCAATCTGATGGGCTGTGAGCTCTCTTGAGCGGGACTTCCTCCCAGGTTGGAGTGGAAGTCCCATTCAGATCCAGTTAAGGCTGCGAATTATCAATGCCAGGGCAGCCGGGTTTCTGGTCGGAGCCATGCTGACAGACTTGTCAGTAGGGGGGAGGGTAACCAATCTCCTGTAAAATCTAAGTCTATGACTTTCTGATTCTAAACAGGCCATTTGGCCCAACTGGTCTATGCTGGCATTTATGCTTCACCTAAGCCTCCTTTGATCCTAATTCATCTCACTACCAACACTTTCTTCGATTCCTTCTCACTCATATACTTTCCAGCTTCCCATTAGATTTATCTAAACTACTCGCCTCGCCTGCTCCTTGAGGTAGTGAGTCCCACATTCTGACTACTCTGAATAAAGAAGTTTCCCTTGAATTATCTATTGGATTTATTTGTGATTTATTAGTATCTTAGGATGACCATGCAGGCCCAGGACATTTCTTATCCACACAGTACACATTGCATTGGTTCTCTGAGGGGAGTCTCGATACAGATCTGTTTGATTCACCATCTCAACAGCTACACTCACCAGGTTGGGCAGAGCCAGAAAATCAATAACAACAGCTCGATGAAACTTTGGCCTGGGTTTTGGCCTGGAGGTGAATCCTGTGTGGGTGTTGACCGGTGGGTGATGGAGGGTGGGTGGGGGATGTTGTTGTGTTGGGGCTGACTGTGGTGAGGTCGGAAAAGGGTGGGTTTCTGAACTGACCTTCGGAATTTAACTGTGGGCACCTTTGACCAGGGTTCCCGCCCACTGACTGCCTGATTGACAGTCCAGACGGGAACAACAGTTTAGCCAAAACCCACTCCTATGTAGGCCTGCCAATTGGGGCATGGGGCCAGTTGGAAACAGTTGATCCCGGTTGACCGGAAATTGGCTTCTCCTGGTTGGGAACAGCTGACACTGGTTGCTGACTGGGCGGCTATTACCATCATCACTGGTTGACTTACCTGGTTGAAAAGACAGTTGCCACCTGTTGTTTTTTGCTTCTCCTGGTAGAGCCCAACTTATGAAAGGTAATTAGCAAACCCACTCCTATGTAGGCCTTGTGCCTCAGAATGAAGGTGTCTGCAACTGTGAAAAGCTAATGGAGAAAATGGAAGATACCGAAAGCTGTAAGTTTCATTGTCATATTGGTAAAATGCTACTACATAAAAAGTTACGTAAATGATATAATTAAACAATTTCTTCACAAAATTTACATGCACCTAATCCATCTCCAGGAAACGTTTTTTGTCAAGTTTTTGTATTTTATTGGAGGTGTGGCTATTTGTCTTTCTGACACCTTTTGTTGCATCCTCCGCACTTTAGCCCCTGGTGCGGGGGTGACGGGTGAACATACTGGTGAGTAGAGAGAAGAAAAGGATTGAACAAGGATTTACTTAAGCCTTTAGTTGCAGCACAAAATGGACATCCAATGACAGACAAGTGAGTGAGGTTAAAAAAGTAGATCAAAGGCATGGAACAAAGAAGTTGACAAACAATTTATGTCAAGTTGGGCGTTGTAATGGATACCTTTGACACCATTCAACTTAAAAAAAAATAATTGAATGTGGGCATCACTGACTAGGCATTTATTGCCCATCCTGAACATCCATTGGTCAGAGGGCAGTTAAGAATCAACCGCATTGCTGTGGGCCTGGAGTCACATGTAGGCCAGACCAGTTAAGGATGGCAGATGTCCTTCCCTAAAGGGACATTAGTGAACCAGATGGGTTTTTACAACAATCGGCAATGATTTTTTGGCCATCATCAGTCCTTTAATTCCAGATTTTTATTGAATTCAACTCGCTCGTGATGGTGGCAAGCTGACTGTATTGCATTCAAGCGGACGTTTTATTTTAGAGAGGAGAGAAATAGGCATTTAGAGTGTGTGAATTCACAATCATCACGTGCTTTCATTTCAGCTTTCGAAGACTATTTTCAAATGAGAATCAAGCTATCTGGACAACATTTACTGGCTGTATTTGCATCCTTCAGTTCCCTCTTTGTTCTTGTCAGATCTATGTGTGGCACCTTGTTACTGCTGCTATGTAAATGACTCTTGATCTCCTGATGTGTTGCTATGTCAGAAAGCAAGAACAGAACATAAGGAAATCAAACTAAATTCAGTTTTACAGAACACATTTTTGATTCATTCATCCAATGACTCAGGGCATCACATTTCCAGGCAAAGATACAACATCAAAGTTCTTGATGTTCTTCATGATGTTAACAACTCAGTGGACGTTATCATGAGGAGTCGTATGTGGGCGAGCTTTAGCAGCCATGATTAGCAAAGTAAAGTACCGAAATAAATATTCCAGGCGTTATAAGAGCAAAGAAAAATATAGATCAATGAATTTGTCCAGCAAAGCAAAAATGATGTTCTAATAAAATTAAAGTACAATCTTAAAGCAGAAGACCTTATCTGTCTCATAGTTGCAAATTAAAATCTCTCTCTCAATCACCCCTCTCTCTGTATTTCTCTGCACATTTCTGCAAAGAAAATGCAAGAAAATACAAATGAGTCCCTTAATTGCCCAGCAACAATATACTTTCAGCACTTTATGGATTGCTGATTGCAGATTGAAGTCTCTCTCCCTCCCCACACCTTTCAAGTGGGCCTGTGGCTGTGCCTTCAGTTGTCTAGGCCCAATACTCTCGAATTCCATCCCTAAACCTTTCTGCATCTCTTTCTTCCTTTGAGACATTCCTTAAACCCTATCCCTTTGGCCAAACTTTTGGTCATCTCTCCAAATATATGTTAAGTGATTTGTTGTCAATTTTTGTTTGATAATTCCTCTGTGAAGTACTGCCCCCCGATCGCAGGCTGGGATCCAGATTATAGGGGAATGGTCCGGATCACAGCAGGAGTGGGTCTGGATCGCAGGCTGAAGGTCTGGATCATTGAGAGAGGAAGCGTCCGGATCGCAGTGAGAGAATCTAGATTGCTGGGGTAGGTGGATATTGGGGCAGGGGGGTTAATGCGAGGGATTGGATTCCAATTGTGGGAGATTTGACAATTGGTGTCTGTACTTCCAAGGGGAATGTGAAACATGGATTTTTGTTTTTGTCTCTTTGTGACATGGAATTTCTATTCTCTCTTTAATTATTGTTATTGCGCTGATTTGAACGATGCTGGGTAAGTTTCCAGGGTTGGTTAGGATTGTGCAAAGAGCAGCCTATAGCTCAAATAACCCCACTGCTTTTAAAGTGCCTTGGGACATTCTGAGGGTGTGAATGAGGCTGGAGGGTGTTGGGTTGTGGGGGGTCAATCATCTTAACCCAAAGAGGGCTCAGCAAGAATTGGTCAGTTTCATTATGTGAAGCCACCTACAAAAGGGAGATCTCAATTTTAAAATTATCATTGTTAATTTTAAATCCCCCCCCCATGGCCTCATGACATGGCCGTGGGGAGGTGGTGGCATGGTGATATTGTCACTGGACTAGCAATCGAGGGACCCAGGGAAATGCTTCAGTGACCTGGGTTCAAACCCTACCATGGCAGATGGTGAAATTAGCATTCAATAAAAATCTGGAATTAAAAATCTAATGATGACCATGAAAGCATTGTAAAAAAACATCTGGTTCATTATTGCTTTTCTGGCCTTCACGTGATTCCAGACCCACAGCAATGTAGTTGACTCCAAAATGGCCACTCAGTTGTATCAAACTAATAAAAAGCTAAAAGGGGTGAAACCAGACTAACCACCTGGCATCGACATAGTGACTGGAAATATTCAGATTATCATCTGAATGGCCATAAATTGAGAGAGGGGAATGTGCCACAAGACCTGGGTGTCCTTGTATACCTGTCGTTCAAGGTAAGCATGCAGGTACAGCAGGTGGTAAAGAAGGCAAATGGTCTTCATAGCCAGAGGATTTGAGTACAGGAACAGGGATGTCTTGCTGCAATTGTACAGAGCCTTGGTGAGACCACACCTGGAATATTGTGTGCAGTTTTGGTCTCCTTAACTGAAGAAGGATGTACTTGCTATAGAGCGAAAGTTTACCTGACTGGGATGGCGGGACTGACATATGAGGAGAGATTGAGTCGATTAGGATTATATTCGCTGGAGTTCAGAAGAATGAGGGGGATCTCATAGAAACCTATAAAACTCTAACAGGATTAGACAGGGTAGATGCAGGAAGAATGTTCCCGACGGTGGGGGAGTCCAGAACCAGGGGTCACAGTCTGAGGATATGGGATAGACCATTTAGGACTGAGATCAGGAGAAATGCCTTCACCCAGAGAGTGGTGAGTCTATGGAATTTGTTACCACAGAAAGTAGTTGAGACCAAAACATTGTATGCTTTCAAGAAGGAGTTAGATATAACTCTTGGGGTGAAAGGGATCAAAGGGAGAAAGCGGGAGCAGGCTATTGAGTTGAATGATCAGGCATGATCATGATGAATGGTGGAGCAGGCTCAAAGGGCCGAATGGCCTACTCCTGCTCCTAGTTTCTATGTAACAACAGCAAACTCAGCCTTGTCGACTCTGCAAAGCCTACTTGCTAACATCTGGGGGCTCGTGCCAAAATTGGGAGAGCTGTCTCACAGCCTAGTCAAATAACTGCCTGAATCATTTCTATTCTAATGTCTGATCAGAGAATCATTTCTCTCAGATAATGTCTCAAACACCACCTTCAGGATCGACCGGCAGGACAGACCCAGCAGAGGTGGCAGCATGGAGGAAGTTGCCTTGGAGGACCTCACATTGACAATGGACTCACATTGACAAACATGGGCAAGGAAACCTCCTGCTGATTACCACATACTCCCCCTCCCCCACACCACCACCCCTCCCCCTCCTGTCCTTAGATGATGAATCAGCACTCCTCCATGTTGAACACCACTTGGAGGAAGCATTGAGGGTGGAAAGGGTGCAGGATGTACTCTGGGTGGGGGACTTCAATGTCCATCACCACGAGTGACTCGGTAGCACCACTACTGAGCGAGCTGGTTGAGTCCTAAAAGGACATAGCTGTTAGGCCGGGTCTGCAACAGGTGGTGAGGGAAGCAACAAGAGGGAAAAACATACTTGACCTCATCCTCACCAACCTGCATGCCGCAGGTGCACCTGTCCATGACAGTATTGGCAGGAATGACTACAGCGCAGTCATTGTGGAGATGAAGTCCTGCCTTTACATTGAGGATATCCTCCGTCGTGTTGTGTGGCACTACCGCCATGCTAAATGGGGTAGATTTTGAGCAGATCTAGCAACTCAAGACTAGGCATCCACTAGGCACTGTGGACCATCAGCAGCAGCAGAATTGTATTCGAACACAATCTGTAACCTCATGGCTCAGCACATCCCCCACTCTACCATTACCATCAAGCCAGAGGATCAACCCCGGTTCAATGGAGAGTGCAGGAGGGCATGCCAGGAGCAGCACCAGGTATACCTAAAAATGAGGTATCAACCTGGTGAAGCTATAACACAGGACTATTTACCTGCCAAACATCATAAGCAGCAAGCAATAGATGGAGCTAAGCCATCCCACAACCAACGGATCAGATCTAAGCTCTGCAGTCCTGTCACATCCAGTCATGAATGGTGGTTGACAATTAAACAACTCACTGGATGAGGAGGATCCACAAATATCCCCAACCTCAATGATAGGGGAGCCCAGCACATCAGTGCAAAAGATAAGGCTGAAGCATTTGTAACAATCTTCAGCCAGAAGTGCCAAGTGGATTATCCATTTTGGCCTCCTCCGGAGGTCCCCAGCATCACAGATGCCAGTCTTCAGCTAATTTGATTCACTCCCAAGTGATATCAAGAAATGGTTGAAGGCACAGGATAGTGCAAAGGCTATGGCCCTTGTAGTAATTTTAGTTTTGTTAAATGTTGGACTGTACCTTTAAGAATAGTCCCGTGCTGTAGGATCACATGATCTGTGTAATCCAACGTGTTACCTCCTCAGTGTAGCGATAGAGATGGGGTTGAAAACACGTGCAGTTGCTGCTGGCTGTCTTTTAAATAAACCTAATGTTTCCAAGTAGAAAGTTGTCTGCCGATCAGCTCTATACAAATAGGCGACTAGGCCACACTACAACAGGCCTTGACAATGCTCAGGCAATATTCCAGAACTTGCCGTGCCCTGAGCCAAGCTGTTCCAGTACAGCGACAACATTGGCATTAACCTGGCAATGAGGAAAATTGCCCAGGTATGTCCTGTACACAAAAAGCAGGACAAATCCAACCCAACTAATTACTAGCCATCAGCCTACTGTCCATTATCAGTAAAGTGATGGAATGTTATCAAGCGGCACTTGCTTAGCAATAAGCTGCTCACTGATGCTCAGTTTGGGCTCAGCCGGGGCCACTCCGCTCCCGACCTCATTACAGCTTTGGTTCAAACATGGACAAAAGAGCTTAACTCCTGAGGTGAGGTGAGAGTGACTGCCCTTGACATCAAGTCAGAATTTGACTGAGTGTGGTATCAAGGAGCCCGAGCAAAACTGGAGTCATTGGGAATCAGGGGAAAACTCTCTGTTTGTTTGAGTCATACCGAGCACAAAGGAAGATGATTGAGGTTGTTGGAGGTCAGTCATCTCAGTTCCAGGACATCACTGCAGGAGTTCCTCAGGGTAGTGCCCTCGGTCTAACCACCTTCAACTGCTTCATCAATGATCTTCCCTCTACCATAAGATCAGAACATACAAACAAAGATCAGGCATAGGCCATTCAGCCCCTCAAGCCTGCTCCACCATTTAGTAAAATCATGGCTGATCTGATAGTAATCTCAAATCAGCATCCCGCCTACCTACCTCCAATAACCTATCACCCCCTTGCTTTTTTTAAATTCATTCATGGGATGTGGGTGTTACTGGCTAGAGCATCATTTACTGCCCATCCCTAACTGTCCTTGTTTAGAGGGCATTTAAGAGTCTATCACATCACTGTGGACCTGGAGTCACATGTGGACCAGACTAAGTAAGGACAGCAGATTCACATTAGTGAACCAGATGGGTTTTTACAACAATTGTTTCATGAATCATCATTAGACTTTTAATTCCAGGTTCTTATTGAATTCAAAGTCGAACCCAGGTCCCCAGAGCATTACCCTGGGCCTCTGGATTACTAGTCCAGCAACAATACCATCTATCTATCCACCTCTACCATAAAAATATTCAAAAAATCTCCATCCACTTTTTCAGGAAGAGCAATCCAAAGGCTCACAACCGCCTGAGAGAAAATTTTTCTTCTCATCTCTGAGTTAAATGGGCAACCCCTTATTTTTAAACCGTGACCCCTAGTTCTAGGTTCTTCCACAAGAGGCAACATCCTCTTCACATCCACCCTGTCAAGACCCCTCAGGATCTTATATGTTTCAATCAAGTCACCTCTTACTCTTCTAAACTCCAGTGAATACAAGCCTAGCCTGTCCAACCTTTCCTCATAAGTCAACACACCCATTCCAGGTATTAGTCTGTTAAACCTTCTCGAAACTGTTTCCAGCGTATTTACATCCTTCCTTAAAATAAGGTGACTAATACTGTACACAATACTCCAAATGTGGTCTCACTAGTGCTCTGTACAACTGAAGTATAACTTCCCTACTTTTGTATTCAGTTCCCCTCACAATAAATGATAACATCCTATTAGCTTTCCCAATTTCTTGCTGTACCTGCATTCTAGCCTTTTGCGATTCATGCACTAAGACACCCAGATCCCTCTGCATCTAAGAGCTCTGCAATCTCTCACCACTTAGATAATAAGCTTCTCTTTTGTTCTACCTGCCAAAATGGACAATTTCACATTTTCCCACATTATACTCCATTTGCCAGACCTTTGCCTGCTTACTTAACCTATTTAAATATTTTTGTAGCTTCTTTATGTCCTCTTCATAATTTACTTTCCTACCTCTCTTTGTGTCATCAGCAAATTTGGCAACCATCCCATTCATCCCTTCATCCAAGTCATTTATATAAATTGTAATAAGTTGAGGTACCAGCACTGATCCCTATGGCAAATCACTCATCACATCCCGCCAACCTGTTTATGTCTACTTTCTGTATTCTGTTAGCTAGCCAATCTTCCATCCATGCCAATATGTTACCCTCTATTCAATGAGCTTTTAATTTCCACAATAACCTTTATCAAATGCCTTCTGGAAATCAAAGTAGTATATCTGCTAGGTTCTCCTTTATTCACAGCACATGTTACTTCCTCAAAGAATTCCAATAAATTGGTTAAACCTAATTTCCCTTTCACAAAACCATGTTGACTCTGCCTGATTACCTTCAACTGATCCTAGCGCCCTGCTATAGCTTCTTTAATAATAGCTTCTAACATTTTCCCAATGACAGATGTTAATCTAATTGACCTATATTTCCCGCTTTCTGTCTCCCTCCCTTTTTGAATAATGGATTTACATTTGCTTTCTTCCAATCTAATGGGACCTTTCCCAAATCTAGGGAGTTTTGGAAAATTAAAACCAATGCATCAGCTATCTCACTAACCATTTCTTTGGGACCTAGGTACTTGTCAGCCAGCAGCTTCAACAATTTATTCAGTACCACTTCTCTGGTGATTGTAATTTTCCTGAGTTCCTCCCTCCCTTCCATTTCCTGATTTATAGATGCTTCTGGGATGTTACTTGAATCCTCTACAGTGAAAACTAATGAAAAATACCTGTTCAATTCATTTGCCATTTCCTTGCTTTTCATTATCAATTCTCCAGGCACACTCTCTACAGGACCAACACTCACTTTCATAAAACCTTAGAATCATTGAAAAGTTACAGTGCAGTAAACGGCCATTCAGCCCATCGTGTCTGCACCATTGGAAAGAGAAAAAAGAAACTAGCCTCTCATTTTAATCCCACTTTACAGCACCTGGTCCGTGGCCTTCAGGTTACAGCGCTTCAGATGCAGATCCAGGTACCTTTTAAATGAAAAACTCAGCAGGTCTGGCAGCATCGGCGGAGAAGAAAAGAGATGACGTTTCGAGTCCTCATGACCCTTCAACAGAACTTGAGTTCGAGTCCAAGAAAGAGCTGAAATATAAGCTGGTTTAAGGTAAACCAGCTTATATTTCAGCTCTTTCTTGGACTCGAACTCAAGTTCTGTTGAAGGGTCATGAGGACTCGAAACATCAACTCTTTTCTTCTCCGCCGATGCTGCCAGACCTGCTGAGTTTTTCCAGGTAATTCTGTTTTTGTTTTGGATTTCCAGCATCCACAGTTTTTTTGTTTTTATACCTTTTAAATGAGTTAAGCTTTTCAATCTCAACCACCAACTTAGGCAGCGAATTCCAGACGCCCACCACCCTCTGGGTGAAAAAGGTTTTTCCTCATGTCCCGTCTAATCCTTCTACCAATCACCTTAAATCTATGTCCCCTGGTAATTGACCCCTCAGCTAGGGGAACAAGTCTTTACTGTCTACCCTATCAAAGCCACTCATAATTTTGTACACCTCAATTAGGTCACCCATTAGCCTCTTCTATTGTAAGGAAAACAACCCTAGCCTATCCAATCTCTCCTCATAGCTGCAATTTTCAAGCCCTGTCGTATTCTTAAGTCTCCTCTGCACTCTCTCCTGAACAATTATGTCCTTCCTGTAATGTGGTGACCAGAACAGTACACAGTTCCAGCTGTGGTCTAACCAGCATTTTATATAGTTCCATCATTATATCCCTGCTTTTGTATCCAACACCTCGCCCAATGAAGGAAAGCATTCCATATGCTTTCTTGACTACCTTTTCACCTGTCCTGCTACCTTCAAGGACCTGTGGACATGCATTCCAAGGTCTCTCACTTCCTCAACCCTACTCAATAAATCCCCCTTTATTGGCTATTCCTTTGCTTTGTTAGCCCTCCCCAAATGTATTACCTCACACTTTTCTGGATTGAATTCTGTTTGCCACTGCTCTGCCCACTCAACCAAACCATTGATATCATTCTGGAGTTGACAGCTATTCTCTTCACTATCAACTACACGGCCACATTTAACTCATTTCATTTTTAAATATTTATAGAAACTCATATCTGTTTTTATATTTCTGGTTAGCTTTCTCTTGTATTCTAATTTTTCCCTCCTTATTGATCTTTTGTCAACCTTTGCTGTTCCTTATATTCTGTCCGATCTTCAGACCTTCCACCTGTCTTTGCAGAATTATATGCTTTTTCTTTAAGTTTGATACTACCTTTACCCTTTCTAGTTAACCACGGATGGTGTGTCTGTCCCTTGGACATTTTCTTACTCGTTGGAATGTATCTTTTCTGTGTATTCTGAAATATCTCCTGAAATGTTTTCCACTGCACCTCTATTGACCTATCCCGTAATCTAATTTGCCAATTCACTTTAGCCAGCTCTGCTTTCATGCCCTCATAATTGCCCTGGGATGTTTGCTGATGATTGTACAATGTTCAGCACCATTCGCGACTCCTCACACTGAAGCAGTCCATGTCCAAATCCAGCAAGACCTGGACAATTTCCAGGCATGGGTTAACAAGTAGCAAGTAACATTTACATCATACAAGTGCTAGGCAATGACAATTCTCTCCGCAACACGAGAGAATCTAACCATCTCCCCTTGACACTTAATGGCATTGCCATCGCTGAATCTACGACTGTCTACATCCTGGGGGTTACCATTGACCTGACCTGGACCATATCAATGCTGTGGCTACAAGAACAGGTCAGAGGCTAGGAATCCTGCGATGGGTATCTCACCTCTTGACTCCCCAAAGCCTGTCCACTATCTACAAGGCACAAGTCAGGAGTAAGATAAAATGCTCCGCACTTGCCTGGATGAGTGTGGCTCCAACAACACTCAAGAAGCTTGACACCATCCAGGACAACGCAACCCCCTTGATTGGCACCACATCCATAAACAATCACTCCCTTCACCACTAATACACAGTAGCAGCAGTGTGTACCAACTACAAGAAGCACTGCTGGAACTCAACAAGCCTCCTTAGACAGCACCTTCCAAACTCATGACTGAGAAGGGCAAGAGCAGCGGAAACTTCACTGTCCTTCACGTCACTGGGTCAAAATCCTGGAACTTCCTCCCTAACAGCACTGTGAGTGTACCTACACCACATGGACTGCAGTGATTCAAGAAGGCGGCTCACCACCACCTACTCAAGGGCAATTAGGAATGGTGAGCATCCCCGCTTCTTACCTTATGATGGATGGAAGGTCATTGATGAAGCAGCTGAAGATGGTTGGACCTAGGACACTACCCTGAGGAACTCCTGCAATGATGTGCCGGTGCTCAGATGATTGACTTCCAACAATCACAACTATTTTCCTTTGCGCTGGTATGACTCCAACCAGTGGAGAGTTTTCCCCCTAATTCCCATTGACTTCAATTTTTCTACTGCTCCTTGATGCCACACTCGATCAAGGGCAGTCACTCTCACCTCACTTCCTGAGTTTTACTCCTTTGTCCAGGTTTGACCCAAGGCAGTATAGCGGTCAGGAGCTGTTTGACCCTGACTCACCCCTGAGTGGCAAAGTGGCTTGTGTGATATTTTCCCATGCTTAACAAATGGAGATGCATGGCAGCATGATGACTGATTGAAGTAAGGCCATTGTGTGAACACATTCTAGTTATTGAATGAAAAGGATTTTAAAGGTTTAACCAGCTGGAGGGCAACCAGATTGTCAGGGCTTGTGTTGCAAAGACTGAATCATTCTGATCAAATGTGAATTATCCCATTTCTCCCCTTGATCCACCTTAATGGTTGCTCTCAAGAAGGCTGCCATTTCATGGGCAACTTTTGTGAAATCATTGATATTTCCTGCTGTGGAATTGTTGTGGTTGTTTGAATACTTACATGGTCAGGGCCCTTAAAAATGGCAGAAGTGATTTGCTATATTTTTATTTTTGACCTCTGATTATGGTCTCCTCATTATTGGAAACATCTCTATGTTTATAAAACATGTTTAACACAGAATGCCTGAAGTCTCATTGCAAATAATTGTGAGACAATTCCATTTGGCCTATTGGCTTCAAAAATCATGATAAAGAATAAAAATAATAGGTTCTGGCAAACTCACAGATGACCGGAAACGAAGCGTTGCATGCCTGGGGATAGTCACTGCAATCAAACAGCTCTGATATGAATTGATGGGCCTTTAACGCTTCCTTCGTGGTTGACTTCACCAATGTGTACACTGAAGGGACTCTTACTGTGCAGTAGGTGTTGAAGGAACCAGAGGGAGTCAGATCAAATAAAAGTTTGAAAATCTAATACGAAGGAGAGCATCAACATTGTGCAACGTGCTCGCTGAGGATCAGGAAATAAAAGACATGTGAGGCACTCAATATGTGCTCAATTCTCGACATGTTTTTGGCCTGCAAGCATTTTATTTTTTTTTTTTGCTGCTATTCCATTTTTAGAGCCAAGGCATAAGAGGCCACGTAGTATTAATAGTTCAATATTACTAAAGTCCAAGTTGCAGAACATAATGATAGCTACTATGTAGGACATCAACAAGGTCTAACGTTCACAACAGTTAAAGTCTGTAACACGACACACATCTAAGGCCCATTAAACAAGGCACAGCCAAGGACAATAACACAGTCATGCCTAAGGTCCATAATGCAGGGCATTTGTGGTAATCTGATGTATAATATACCTTTAAGAAGAATGTTATGGAAGATCACATGATCTTAGTATCCACTAGAAAAGTAGCGTGGGCTACTCTTAATAGTAGTCAATATTTACCCAGTAGTCAAAATTTAGAGTCTGTAGTGTTGAGACAGGGTTTGAGTTGAAAGCACACAAGTGTAGCTGTTGAGTACCTTTGTAAAAAAGCAGAATGTGTTCCACCTAAGAACTGTCTGCTGACCTACTTTGTCTATTGTACCAACTCAGCAACCCCACAAGCGTGCAACCTGGATCCATAAGTCCCAACAACCAGGTGACCAGGATCCAACAGACTGGTGACAAGGAAAAAGCAAGAAAAAAGCGAGGAAGCAGTGAAGATACGATAAACTGGCTTTGAGAATAAAACAAGTTAACAAAAGAAATCAAGAGAAATTAAATCGGGCTGTACCTCGCACGGTAATTGCAAGTAGAATATCTGTCCTAATCATCGAAGCAATCCCCTTACAGAATGCCACAATTCGGAAGAATTGATCCTTTTGATCCAGCCACGGACAGTTGGTTTCATTATTGAACACCTCACATTCTTTTTCCAAGCGAACGACATTGCAGGGGAAGAGACGAGGCGAGCGGTCCTCGTCCAGGAGTGGGAGTAAAACCTTTGGATTGATTCAAAGTCTGACGGTGCTCATTGTCCCTGATCTGAAAAGTTTTGAGGAACTGGTGAACCTTGTAAAATGTCATTACCAGCCAAAGCCTGCGGTGTTGATGCAACAGTTCAAATTTAACTCAAGAACTAGAGCCCCAGGGGAGACAGTTGCTTGTTATGTGGCAAGTTTGAAACAGTTACCAGAACATTGTGAGTTTGGTACATCTTCAAATAACATGCTCAGAGATCGTTTAGTCTGCGGTGTAAATGAGAACATGATTCAGAAGAGGTAACTGTCTGAAACAAATTTGGATTTAAAGAGGGTGCTAGAGATAGCACTGGCCATGGAAAGCACAGTAAGGGATTCAAAAGCCATACAGGGAGCGCAAAATGGAGCTGAGCTCCACGTCGTGCAGGAAGCCCCAGCCAAAAAGGATGCAAAAATGCAAGGCTGTGCCGGGAAGTGGAAACAGCCACCGCTAGCAGACAAATAAAAAGACGAGACTTCGCAGTGAAAACATGGAGTAATGGCAACAGAGGTGGAAACAGAAAACCTTATAATGATTGGCAGTTTTAAAAAAATCAAATGTTTGTATTGCCATCGAAACGGACACCTAATGAGACAGTGCAAGGAAAGAATCAGGCCCAGACTTTCAAACAAAAGAAAAACCCCTGTGAGATCTACAAAGTAGAATAGCCTGTAGTAACAGATTCAGATATTTATTTGTTGTATAACATGTAGGTTGGGAAAACAGAACATGTAACAGTCAAGGTAAATGGCAGACCTATTAGAATGGAAGTGGGCACAGGAGCTTCCATTACAGTGATTGGTGAACACACCTTCAAATATCTGAATTATGGTGAACATAAATTAAATTTGGAAGCAACAGATGCTGAATCAAAAACTTACATGGGAGAATACACCCAAGTCAAAGGCATAAGCAGAGTTACTTGTCCATAATGGAAGCTATTCGGTAAAACTACCCTTGATATTGGTAGCAGGCGAGGGACGCGGCCTCCTTGGACGAAACTGGCTGTGGGAGATTAAGTTGGAATGGGCTGGGATTTTCCAGCTGGGAGCAGGTGGGTTACCAGAGCTGCTACAAAAGGACGCCTCAGTCCCCAGGAATGGACTTGGGAAGATCCAGGAGCTACAGGCAGAGGCTCATGTGGGCCTGGAGGCAACCCCCACACCCTCACCCCCAGATTTGTGAGGTCAAGACCCAGTACCTTTTGTGTGGCGGAAGGGGGTTGACACTGAACTGGATAGATTGAAGAAACTGGGAGCCATACGACCTGTGCAGTTCTCAGAATGGGCAGCACCAATAGTCCCCGTCCTTAAACCTGACTAAAGTGTGCAAATTTGTGGAGACTACAAATTGATAGTCAGTAAATTGGCTAAGCTGGACAGACACCCTGTATCAAAAACTGAAGACCTATATGCTACGCCAGCAGGTGGAGCCGTTTACATGAAGTTTGATATGGGTCGTGCTTATCAACAACTAGAGTTAGAGAAGGCCTCCTGGGAATTTGTCACAATCAGTACACACAAAGGATTGTATTAGTATACCTGTTTGCCTTTCAGCATCAGGATCCAACAGCATGCTAATACAGGACACCATTAATGTCCTTGAAACAAGCTATGCCCAAGGCACATAATCCAGGAAACTAGTGTGACAAGGACTGTAGACCATTATTATTTCCTCCAAGATGCTTTTCCATGAAGCAAAATTGGATTGTATGTTAAACATTCCAAACTGACAATATAGAATGGAGCAGAGGTGTGGAAGTCAGAGTGAGCAGAACTATCATAAAATAAAAGTGGCTTTCATGGCATAATAAAAAAAAGACTTGCATTTATATAGTACTTCTCATGACCTCGGTTCCTTCCAAAGCGCTTTACACCAATGAAGTGCCTCTAAAGAATGGTCGATATTCTAATCTAGAAACGTGGCAGCCATTTTGTGTACAGCAAACTCTTACAAACGGCTTTGTGAAAATGCCCAGTGTTGTAGGGTGGCCGAGTTGTACTACTATTGATAGAGTTGATCAACAGACACTTCTTAGGTGGGAAAAATTAAGTTTGTTTGCACTCAGCAGCAACTACATGTGTGCTTTCAACTCCAACCCTATCTCTACGCTAACTGCTGAGGTAGCCTGCGCTACTCTTCTATTGGTTACTACAAATCATGTGATCTTCCTTAACAAATATTATTCTTAAAGGCACATTGCACACTAAATATAACCATAATTACTACACCCAGGGAATCTGTTTTCACAATGATGAGGGATAAATATTAGCTAGGATACCTAGGATGACTCCCCTATTCTTCCAAATGATACAATGGGAATTTTTACTTCCACTTAATTGATAGAGCAGATGGAACATCGGTTTAAGGCCTCATTTGAAAGGTGAGACGATGGAAATAATTGCAAGATCAGGGTGAAAGGCCAAAACCCATTGTGTAAAATATCACCAAAGCTAAAGAAGGATTTTCATTCATATAGAATCTTTCATGACATCATGACATGTCAAATTGGCTGTTCAGCCGGTGAAGTACATTTGGGGTGGAATTCTATGGCCCCATTGTGGTGGCGGTGGGACCGTAAAATGCGGCAAACCAATCAAAAGTCCGTTGACTTCAGCAGAACCATAAATTTCAGTCCTTGAAGTGTAATCACTGCTACAATTATGGCTAAAACCAGCATTGACCAAGGACTAGTTGATGACACCAAGCTTGGGCTTCAATAGACCATGCCTTGTAGGCGGAATGGGAAACTGAGGGAGCTGAAAGATCTTGGGAAAAGATGAATTGGAGCATAAGGCTGAGGGATATGACAGTCTAGGTTTGACTCCAGCAGGGATGCCAAAGGAGGAGCAGTGTATTTTTAAAAAACTCTTTCATAGGCTGTAGCCATTGCTGGCTAGGCCAGCATTTGTTGTCCATCCCTAATTGGGAAGGTGGTGGTGAGCTGCCTTCTTGAACCGCTGCAGTCCAAGTGGTGTATGTACACCCACAGTGCTGTTAGGGAGGAAGTTCTAGGATTTTGACCCAGTGACAGTGAAGGGACAGCAATATATTTCGAAGTCAGGATGGTGAGTGGCTTGTAAGGGAATTTGCAGGTGGTGGTGTTCCCATCTATCTGCTGCCCTTGTCCTTCTAGGTGGTAGAGGTTGTGTGTTTGGAAGGTGCTGTTGAAGGAGACTGGGTGAGTTTAGGCTGGCACATTCAGAATTGAGGAGGAAGAAGCATTTAGGTGATATGAAGAGGCTTTGGGGATGGGGAGGTAGGAGTAGGGTGCAAGGTTAAACAGCTCACAAGAATTTGAACAAAGTGAAATCAAACACAGCTACTTATATTATCCCTCATCTAGAATTGTCCCCATCACTTGCTTTGCTTTCTCTAATTCTATTAATAAATCCACCTCTCTCGGTGAGGGTTTTTCTTTGCGTTGACAACTCTGCCTATTTGTGTTAATTTACCCTAAATTGTCGTGCTGCATATAAAATGGTCTCATTGTCTTGTCATCCCAGTCATCCACGAGCATTGACTGCTCCGCTAAGTGGGCAAAGGCAATTTGAATTTTCAACAAAGTGACTGATGAGTTTCCTAGTAATATTATTGCAAAAAGACTCAATTAGGTTGTTCCTCTGAGGGAAGTTGTACTGCTTGCTGCAGAGTTACAATTGACTTAATCACTTTTAGGCTGACAAATGACAAGAGAAAAACACCTTGAATTCACCTCTTTGCTAATCAATAGCAGTGGTCCCTCAGCCCTGGCAACTTATTTTTAGAACCTCGCTGTCAGCATTGAACACTCCCACAGCCTGGGCTTGACTCTCTCCCCACTCCATCCCATCACTTTCTCCCACTGCCTTGAGTAGAGGGCCCACAGTTATTTTGCCAAAATGGCCAATCTTTAAACTTAAGCCTTGACGATATTGACAAGTCAATCACACCAAGCACTGGCATCACAGTCAAGACTGACCTTGACCCCAACTGGCACTCACGATGTGCCCATCTTTTCCAGTGCGGGTCATTGCATGAATACCAGGAAAAAGGACAAGATGTTACCACCCCCTCCCCAAAGCCCTGAGCACAGATGCCAATGGAGGTTGCTGCAGACAGTGGAGTTATCATAGTTACCTTCGCAGGTTTAGTAGCATCAGTCGTGCTTGCACATGGTTCTGAGTATCTTTACTTTGATGAAAGTTGACTTGTGCTGCACTGCATTCACCTGCCCAATAGTATAACCCAGGGACATGCCCTTACGGTCTGAATTGGACATTCATGTCCCCTGTACAGGTGAGAGGTGAGACCACAATCACCCTGAAAGCCAACAAACAGCACGAGGAGTCCTGGCATGAATTGTTTCACCTCAGGAAAACATAAAATGACTTGCATTTACATAACAACTTGTATGCCAACAGGACAGCTTGAAACACTCTGCAGCCAACAAAGTATTTTTTGAAGAATAATCATTATTGCCAAGTAGAAACATAAAGAACAGAACTTGAACTCACTAATTTTGAGGTTGCATTACTTCCATGCAATTGTACAAAATAAAGAAATTGCCACACTTCCCCATGTTACTGGGTCATTTAACCAGCCTCAAAGAAGATCATGTCTGACAACCTGTCCTTTATAACAAGGTCCATAGAGTACAAAAGCAAGGAAGCTCTGGTGAACATTTATCAAACACTGGTTCAGCTTCAAATGGAGTATTGTGTCTAATTCTGGGCACTACCCTTTAGGAAAGGCGTGAAGGTGTGAGAGAGGGTGCAAAAAAGAATTACGGGAATGGTTTCAGGTATAAGAGACTTCAGTTGTGTGGGTAGATTGGAGAAGCAGGGACTGTTCTCCTTAGAGAAGAGAAGGCCGAGAGGAGAGTTGATTGAGGTGTTCAAAATCATGAGGGGTTGGGACAGAGTAGGTAGGAAGAAACTGTTCCCATTGGTTGGCAGGAGGGTCGAGAACCAGAGGCCACCAATTTAAGGTGATTGGCAAAAGAACCAGAGGCGTCACGAGTAAACTTTTTTATGCAGCGAGTGGTTAGGATCTGAAACACACTGCCTGAGAGTGTGGTGGATGCAGATTCAGTCACAGCTTTCAAAAGGGAATTAGATAATTACTGGGAATTAAAATAAACTTCAGGACCACGGGGAAAAATCAAGAGTGGGACTAGGTCAGTAGCTCTTACAGAGAGCTGGCATGGACACAATGGGTTGAATGGCCTCCTTCTGCGCTGTAACCATTCCATGATTCTGTGATCTCTCTCCTCGTACTCAAACTCTTCTCACAGGCTTTGCTGAATCATGGCATTCTGCCTCAAAAACCTTCGCTGGTCTGCGCCTCCATGGCTGGCTCTTTGTTTTATCGTCCGCTGTTCGTAGCCAGAAAGAAGAGACCTGCCAGACCTCCTCGCGAGTTCGCAGCAACGGTCATTCCCCAACACAATGGTGGTGATGTGCTCAGCAATTATCTACTCATGCTTACGGACGATTCTATCTCCCACTCGCACTTGGGAAAGATAACGGTCCAGACGCTGAAGCAATGGATGGAATTTTATGGCAGCGGGGGTTTAGAATGGCTCACTGCATTTTACAGCCCCGGCCCCGCCACGACAAGGCCTTAAAATTCTGGCCAGTGGCCCTCGGAGCCCAACAGAGCCCACTGCCAAAATTTCCCACATATACCGTGTCACCTACACCCAATGTGCAAGCTTTACTGTGTACGCCATGGTTAAATTTCTGATTACTGTGGTTCCGTGCCACTTTCCCCTCTAAATTTGGAAACAGCAAGTGTAAACGTGCATGCAGGCAGCGTTTCATTAATAACTCAGATGGTGTTGAACCCATGGTCGAATGTGGCGTTGTACAGTAACAAGAGAAACGTGAAATATCAAGATTCCAGAGTGCCCTCGATAATTTTTTCATACCAGACTTTAAGGTTTGTACAGCCCTCTCAGCTAGACCGACCGATGAGGGACGCCAAAGGGCTGTCTTAATGTGTCAAATTCCATTTAGATCCTCCATAAATTTCTGAAACTCAGTGCTGGTAAAGGCTGTACCATTATCAGAAATGACAGTTTCAGGTGGTCCATGTATATACTGAAACAGTGACGTAGCTCCTCAATATTTGCATCCGACGTTGGCGGTTTGGCTCTGTCTACATCCGTCCATTTAGTATGTGCATCTACAATTAACAAAAACATGGTACCTAAGAATGATCCTATATAAATGATACGTGATTAAACCCAGCATCGACCAGGCCGCTCGCATGGATGCAGTGGAGCTGAAACAGGCAACTCCTGTTGGTCGCTGACAATGGAGACAGTGCCTGACCCTGCTTTCAATGTCCCTGTCAATGCCTGGCCACCAGACATAGCTTCGCTCAAGCATTTTTGCCTTTGATATGCCTGGGTGCGCACAGTGAAGCTGTTAAGAGAGGTTCTCTTCCTTGCGAAGGGACGACAACTCCTGATCCCCGTAACGAGGTCCCATCTTGACAACTTAATTCCATGTTTCTGACATGGAGTGCTCTCAATTCTCCAGGTACAGACAAGTTCGGCCATCCTTGCAAAGCAAAGTCTCTGACTTTTGACAATGTTGGATCTCTGTTCGTCCAATTTCTAATTTGTTTTGCACACATAGGTGAAGAATCTAAGAAATTCAATAATAGCACCAATTCTCGAGGAATGGGAGTATTTACTATACTTTCTGATTTTAGGTGAAATATCTTGGACCAGCTGAGTTTCATGATCTGTAGCCAGTCTCAACCTAAAAGACTGAGTCCTCCTCCTTTTACAATTATCACAGGCAGTTGGGCTGTCTCTTGCTTGTAACAAATTCTTGAATAGATTCTCCCATGTAAGTTCTTAACTTTGCAGTTGTCCACTCCAAATTTGTTGGCTGCCTTCCTTCACTGTGCTCTCCAACCACTGTAATTGAGGCACCAGTATCCACTTCCAAAATCAGTGGCTTCTCATTTACTTGTACTGTCACTATGATAGGCTCAGTTTTCACAGCAGTTACATTATACAGGGAGTATATATCAGTATCAGCTGCTTCGGCCTTTGCTGTACCTGTTAACTCGATCATGTTAGTTTGCTGTCTTGCAGGCTGCCTCATCTTTGTTCAGCATTGCCTAACCACGCGTCCCTTCTTACGACAATAATGACATTTTGCCTCTGTGAATTCACAGGGATCTGCTCCGTGCTCACCTCCACATCTACAGCAATTTTGTCTTGAAGTCGCCGATGAAGCGTTTCTGTTCGGCTTCTTAATGTGTCTTACCGCGGGCCTTGAATCGTGGATTAATTCCGCAGGCCTGGTTTTCGCGCTACGCTCGGCGGCATGTTCCCGCCCCACGTGAAGCACGATGCCATTATCGCAGCGCTTTCCACGGTGGGAGGAGATTTCTCGGGTGTGCTTTAATTTAAGATTTCGGCGGGCAAGCGGTGCTGTTTGGTGTCGTGCTCGACTCCACGTGCCATTTATTGTGCCCCCAAAGTCACGGTATTCCGTTAACCGCTTGAGGATCGCCACATAGGTTGTGATGGACTCTCCAGGGGCACGTGAATTAAATTTAAAGCGCTGCATTTTGCCTGGAAGTGCGCTTTCACCAGGTCACTGTGTGATTTGGAATGGGGCGCGCTCGGGGCAGTCAGGTTGCGAATCAGGTTCTATGCTTTACTGCCGTGTATGCTTAAGGGAATCACTTCCTACTTTTCTTCGGCGGTTATTTCATTTGCTACAAAGTAAAATCTGAGGTTCTCAACGTACTGGCTCCAGTCTTCAATATTAGCAACATGTGGATTGATTCTTCCAAACAGCGATATGACTGGTGAGAAGTTTTTAAAATTCAGTTTGCTCACAGTAACAGGGCGAGGTGCCGAGTCGAAGTCGATTTTACCCTCATCGCCAAATGTAATGACTCAATGGAGCAGATTGGTTTTGTAATGAAACAGTAAATCTTTATAACAGAGACAACTAGGAGCGCTTGCACCTAGACCCGATCCCTCATCCGAAAGACTCTGCCATCCGGATTTGCCCATATCCAGACATCAACTTACCCACTGTTCAAGGAGGAGATGGCCCACTGATTACAGGGAGCCCTGGCCCCCAAATTCAGTGACACATCCTTCAAAGTACTGCTCAATGCAGTGGGGGCGGGGTCCCACACCCGGACGGTGGAAGGAGGAGGCCGAGCCGTCTGATCAACTCTGCGTGACAGCAAGTTTTCAAGGTGGCCAGTGCCCACGGCCTCCACCAGAGGACTGCCCCGCAATACCGGAAATGGATGAATGACCTCATCTGCGCCACCAGGGTAAGTGCACCCTCAACTGCTCACACTCACCTCCAGGAATGGTACAGGGAACATGGGCCTCAGTGGCAAGGGCACCATCCAGGCGGCCCATACATAAAAGAGCCACTCAACGTGATAAGGTGATGCCACATGGACCCACTGCAGTCCATCTAGCCTGCAGTTGGAGAGGCCTCTGTGAGTCCCTGACCCTTCCACATAGAGAGCTCAGATGCTATTTGAGAGTTAGTGGGTGCTGGCTGGGTGTTGAAGGGGCCGCTAATGACGTGCCTCTGTGAGCCTTATCTGCATGAGTTTTCCATCGGAGGGTGCTGCTCCAGAACCCTTGTGGACAACCTGCCGTGCATCAATCACATGGCACACAATCCTGTGGGTTATTGGTAAGACTGGAATCATGAGAAAGATACATGAAACCCGATAGCTCTCAAACCCATCTTCTCTCATTGTGCAGGAAAAGTTAAAGCACAACAGGAGGTAGAGATAGAGAGAGAGAGAGAGAGAGAAGATGGGAGGGCAGTGGGCCTGACCTCAAGACCCTCACTGAGTCTGAGGAGTGGGCAGCTCAGCAGGTAGGGAGGAACCAGACTGAGCTTGAGGGAATGGAGAGGTCTGCGGGTGGCCTCCATCCTGTAAGAATCCATGCAGAACAAAGTCACAAAAAAAATAAGAAGCACACTTTTCTCCATGTTGGGAGCAGCTCATGCAGGCACTCGCTCTTTCCTCTGACATTTACAGGCAGCAGCTTCAGGAGGGCAAAGGCCAGAAAAATAAGCCCGCTCCAGAAGCTCCTCCAGCAAATGGAGTTAAAAAGGACGCAAAGAATGACGGGTACTTCAGTTTAAAAAGGACACGGAGAGCGGTGGGGACTTTGGTTTAAAAAGGAAGCGGAGAGAGGCAGGAATTCAGTTTGAAAAGGATGTGGAGAGAGGCAGGAATTCATTTAAAAAGGAGACGGAGAGCGGTGGGGACTTCAGTTTAAGAAGGACATGGAGAGCGGCGGGGACTTCAGCTTAAAAAGGGCAGGGAGCGAGGCAGGAATTCATTTAAAAAAAGGACGCGGAGAGAGGCAGGAATTCAGTTAGAAAAGGAGGCAGAGAGAGGCTGGAATTCAGTTTAAGAAGGACACGGAGAGAGGTTGGAATTCATGTTAAAAAGGATGCGGAGAGAGGCAGGAATTCAGGTTGAAAAGGACACAGAGAGGCAGGAATTCAGTTTAAAAAAGTACGCGGAGAGTGGCAGGGACTTCAGTTTAAAAGGACACAGAGCGGCGGAAACTTCTGTTTAAAAAGGGCATGGAGAGAGGCTGGAATTCAGGTTGAAAAGGAGGCAGGGAGAGGCTGGAATTCATTTAAAAAAGTACGCGGAGAGCGGCGGGGACTTCAGTTGAAAATGACTTGGAGAGCGGCAGGACTTCAGTTTAAAATGACTTGGAGAGCGGCGTGACTTCAATTTAAAAAGCACGCGGAGAGTGGCAGGGACTTCAGTTTAAAAAGGAGACGGAGAGCGGCGGGGACTTTAGTTTAAAAGGAAACGGAGAGCGGCAGGGACTTCAGTTTGAAAAGTAGACGGAGTGAGGCAGGAATTTAGTTTGAAAAGCGTGCAGAAAGAGGCTGGAATTCATGTTAAAAAGGACACGGAGTGAGGCAGGAATTCAGTTTAAAAAGGACATGGAGAGCGGCAGGGACTTCAGGTTGCAAGGACGCGGAGAGTGGCAGGGACTTCAGTTTAAAAAGATGCTGAGAGTGGCGGGACTTCAGTTTAAAAGGACACGGAGAGCGGTGGAAATTGAGTTTGAAATGGACGCGGAGAGTGGCAGGGACTTCAGTTGAAAAAGGAGATGGAGAGCGGCGGGAACTTCAGATTGAAAGGACGCGGAGAGCGGCGGGGACTTCAGTTTAAAAGGACACGGAGAACGGCGGGAATTGAGTTTGAAATGGACGCGGAGAGTGGCTGGAATTCATGTTACAAACGACACGGAGAGAGGCAGGAATTCAGGGTGAAAAGGACGCGGAGAGAGGCTGGAATTCATGTTAAAAAGGACGCGAAGAGACGCAGGAATTCAGATTGAACAGGATTCAGAGAGAGGCAGGAATTCATCTTATAAAGGACGCGGAGTGAGACAGGAATTCATTTAAAAAAGGATGCGGAGAGTGGCGGGGACTTTAGTTTGAAAGGACACGGAGAGTGGCGGGGACTTCAGTTTGAAAGGACACGGAGAGTGGCGGGGACTTCAGTTTGAAAGGACACGGAGAGTGGCGGGGACTTCAGTTTGAAAGGACTTGGAGAGCGGCGGGGACTTCAGTTTGAAAAGTAAATGGAGCGAGGCAGGAATTTAGTTTGAAAAGGGCGCAGACAGAGGCTGGAATTCATGTTAAAAAGGACGTGAAGAGACGCAGGAATTCAGATTGAAAAGGATTCAGAGAGAGGCAGGAATTCATCTTATAAAGGACACGGAGTGAGGCAGGAATTCAGTTTAAAAAGGACACGGTGAGTGGTGGGGAATTTAGTTTAAAAAGGAGATGGAGAGTGGCGGGGACTTCAGTTTAAAAAGGCAACGGAGAGCTTCGGGGACTTTTTTTTAAAAGGACGCGGAGAGCGGTGGGATCTTCAGTTAAAAAAGGATGCGGAGAGAGGCAGGAAATCATTTTGAAAAGGACGGGGAGAAGGGCGGGAATTCATTTTAAAAAGGACGCAGAGAGAGGAAGGAATTTAGTTTAAAAGGACACAGAGAGTGGCGGGAACTTCAGTCTAAAAAGGATGCGGAGAGAGGCTGGAATTCATCTTAAAAGGGACACGGAGCGAGGCAGGAATTAGGTTTAAAAAGGACACGGAGAGTGGTGGCGACTTCAGTTTAAAAAGGACGCCGGAAACTTTTGTTAAAAAGGATGCGGAGAGAGTCAGGAATTCAGTTTGAACAGGACGCGGAGAGGCGCAGGAATTCACGTTGAAAAGGACGCGGAGAGAGGCAGGAATTCATCTTGAAAGAGATGTGGAGAGGGGCAGGAATTCAGTTTGAAAAGGACATGGAGCGAGGCGGGGACTTCAGTTTAAAAAGGAGACGGAGAACGGCGGGGATTTCAGTTTAAAAAGGACAGGGAGAGCGGCAGGAATTCAGCTTGAAATGGATTCAGAGAGCGGCGGGAATTCAGTTTGAAATGGACACGGAGAGAGGCTGGAATTCATGTTAAAAAGGACGCGGAGAGAGGTAGGAGTTCAGTTTAAAAGCACGCGGAGAGCGGCGGGAACTTCGGTTTAAAAAGGATTCGGAGAGAGGCAGGAATTCATTTTAAAAAAGACGCAGGGAGCAGTGGGCACTTCAGTTTAAAAAAGACGTGGAGAGCAGCAGGGACTGAAGATTAAAAAGGACGGGGAGAATGGGTGGGACTTCAGTTTAAAAAGGGCGGGGCGAGCAGCGGGACTTCAATTTTTAAAAAGGTCATGATGAGCGGTGGGGACTTCAATTTAAAAAGAGCGGGGAGAGTGGTGGTGACATCAGTTTAAAAAGGACGCGGAGAGAGGCAGGAATTCACATTGAAAAGGACGCGGAGAGAGGCTGGAATTCACATTGAAAAGGACGCGGAGAGAGGCTGGAATTCACATTGAAAAGGACGCAGAGAGAGGCTGGAATTCTTGTTAAAAAAGATGCAGAGAGAGGCAGGAATTCAGTTTAAAAAGGACGCGGAGAGTGGGGGTCTTCAGTTTAAAAAGGACGTGGAGAGAGGTAGGAATTCAGGTTGTAAAGGAGGCAGAGAGAGGCTGGAATTTATTTAAAAAAGGACGCGGAGAGCGGCGGGAACTTCAGTTTGAAATGTAGACGGAGTGAGGCAGGAACTTAAGTTGAAAAGGACACGGAGAGAGGCTGGAATTCATGTTAAAAAGGACACGGAGTGCGGCAGGAATTCAGTTTAAAAAGCACGCGGAGAGAGGTTGGAATTCATATTAAAAAGGACGGGGACTGAGTCAGGAATTCAGGTTGAAAAGGACGCAGAGAGAGGCTGGAATTCAGGTTAAAAAGGATGTGGAGAGAGGCTGGAATTACGTTTGAAAAGGATGCGGAGAGAGGCTGGAATTCATGTTAAAAAGGTGCGCGGAGAGGAATTCAGTTTAAAAAGACACTGAGAGCGGCTGGAACTGCATTTTGAAAAGGATGCGTAGAGACACAGGAATTCAGTTAGAACCGGGCGCGGAGAGAGGCTGGAATTCATGTTAAAAAGGGCGTGGAGAGAGGCAGGGACTTCACTTTAAAAGGACTCGGAGAGCGGCAGGGACTTCAGGTTGAAAGGACGCAGAGAGTGGCGGGTTCTTCAGTTTAAAAGTACGTGGAGAGCGGCGGGAATTCAATATGAAATGGACACAGAGAGTGGCGGGAACTTCTATTTAAAAAGGACGCAGAGAGAGGCAGGAATTCAGTTTGAAAAGGACGTGGAGAGAGGCTGCAATTCATGTTAAAAAGGATGTAGAGAGATGTAGGAATTCAGTTTAAAAGGACACTGAGAGCGGCTGGAACTTCATTTTGAAAAGGATGCGTAGAGACGCAGGAATTCAGTTAGAACCGGGCACTGAGAGAGGCTGGAATTCATGTTAAAAAGGGCGTGGAGAGAGGCAGGGACTTCACTTTAAAAAGGAGACGGAGAGTGGCGGGGAATTCAGTTTAAAAAGGACACGGAGAGCGACGGGAACTTCACTTTAAAAAGGACAGGGAGAGCGGTGGAAGTTCAGTTTAAAAAGGGCGGGGAGAGCAGCGGGACTTCAATTTAAAAAGGTCATGATGAGCGATGGGGACTTCAATTTAAAAAGAGCGGGGAGAGTGGCGGGGAATTCAGTTTAAAAAGGACGCAGGGAGTGGCTGGGACTTCAGTTTAAAAGTACGCGGAGTGTGGCGGGGATTCAGTTTAAAAAGGACAGGGAGAGCAGGTGGGACTTCAGTTTAAAAAGGGTGGGTAGAGCGGAGGGGAGATCAGTTTAAAAAGGAGACGGAGAGCTGCGGGGCCTTCAGTTTAAAAAGGACGCGGAGAGAGGCAGTAATTCAGTTCGAAAAGGGCGCACAGAGAGGCAAGAATACAGTTCAAAAAAGGATGCGGAGAGAGGCAGGAATTCAGTTTAACAGGACACAGAGATCGTTGGGACTTCAGTTTAAAAAGGACACGGAGAGCGTTGGGGACTTCAGTTTAAAAGTACGCGGAGAGTGGCGGGGATTCAGTTTAAAAAGGAGACGGAGAGGGGTGAGGAATTTAGGTTAAAAAGGACACAGAGAGGGCGAGGAATTCAGGTTAAAAAGGACGTGGAGAGAGGCAGGAATTCAGTTCGAAAAGGACGCACAGAGAGGCAAGTATACGGTTCAAAAAAGGATGCGGAGAGAGGCAGCAATTCAGTTTAACAGGACACGGAGAGCGTTGGGGCCTTCAGTTTAAAAAGGACGCAGAGAGTGGTGTTGCCTTCAGTTTAAAAATACGCGGAGAGTGGCGGGGATTCAGTTTAAAAAGGACACGGAGAGGGGCGAGGAATTCAGGTTAAAAAGGATGCAGAGAGAGGCAGGAATTCAGTTTTAAAAGCACGTGGAGAGAGGCTGGAATTCATATTAAAAAGGACGAGTACAGAGTTAGGAAATCAGGTTAAAAAGCACGCAGAGAGAGGCAGGAATTCATTTAAAAAAGGATGCGGAGAGAGGCAGGAATTCAGTTTAAAAGGATGCGGAGAGAGGCAGGAATTCAGTTTAAAAGGATGCGGAGAGAGGCAGGAATTCAGTTTAAAAGGATGCGGAGAGAGGCAGGAATTCAGTTTAAAAAGGACGCGGAGAGCGTTGGGGACTTCAGTTAAAAGTACGCGGAGAGTGGCGGGGATTCAGTTTAAAAAGGACACGGAGAGGGGCAGGAATTCAGTTTAAAATGGACTTGGAGAGCAGTGGGGACTTCAGTTCAAAAAGGACGAGGAGAGCTGCAGCGTCTTCAGTTTAAGAAGGACGGGGAGAGACACAGGAATTCACATTGAAAAGTACGCAGAGAGTGGCAGGAATTCATCTGAAAAAGGACGTAGAGGGAGGCAGGAATTCATTTTAAAAAGGACATAGAGAGTGTTGGGGACTTCAGTTTAAAAAGGAAGGGAAGAGCAGCAGGGAATTTAGTTAAAAAGGACACGGAGAGCGGAGGGAACCTCAGCTAAAAAGGGACGCGGAGAGAGGCAGGAATTCAGTTTGAAAAGTATGCGGAGAGAGGCAAGAATTCATTTTAAAAAGTACACAGAGAGAGGCAGGAATTCATTTCAAAAAGGACGCAGAGGGCGGCAGGAATTCAGTTTAAAAGGACACGGAGAGCAGCGGGGTCTTCAGTTTAAAAAGGAGACGGAGAGCGGCGGGAACTTCAATTTAAAAAGGATGCGTAGAGATGCAGGAATTCAGTTAGAACAGGACGCGGAGAGAGGCAGGGACGTCAGTTTAAAAAGGAGACGGAGAGAGACAGGAATTCAGTTTGAAAAGGATGTGGAGAGAGGCTGGTATTCATGTTAAAAAGGACGGGGAGAGCGGCGGGGATGTCAGCTGAAAAGGAGCGTGGAGAGCAACGGGGAATTCAGTTTAAAAAGGATTGGGAGAGCAGCGGGGACTTCAGCTTAAAAAGGGCGGGGAGAGCAGCGGGACTTCAATTTAAAAAGGTCATGATGAGCGGTGGGGACTTCAGTTTAAAAAGGTTTGGGAAAGCAGCGGAGACTTCGGTTAAAAAAGGGCGTAGAGAGAGGCAGGAATTCAGTTTAAAAAGCACGCGGAGAGAGGCTGGAATTCATATTAAAAAGGACGCGGACAGAGTCAGGAATTCAGGTTGAAAAGGACGCAGAGAGAGGCAGGAAATCATTTAAAAAAGGATGCAGAGAGCCGCGATAACTTCAATTAAAAAATGACGCTGAGAAAGGCAGGAATTCAGTTTGAAAATGACGTGGAGAGAGGCTGGAATTCATGATAAAAAGCACGCGGAGAGAAGCAGGAATTCATTTAAAAAAGGATGCGGAGAGAGGCAGGAATTCAGTTTAAAAGGACGCGGAGAGAGGCAGGAATTCAGTTTAAAAAGGATGCGGAGAGAGGCCGGAATTCCATTTGAAAAGGTTGCCGAGAGAGGCTGGAATTCGTGTTAAAAAGGAGCGCAGAGAGCGACGGGAACTTCAGTTTAACAAGGACAAGGAGAGCGGTGGGGTCTTCAATTTAAAAATGTCATGATGAGCGGTGGGGACTTCAGTTTAAAAGGACTCGGAGTGTGGCGGGGATTCAGTTTAAAAAGGACGCGGAGAGCAGGTGGGACTTCAGTTTAAAAAGTACACGGAGAGAGGCGGGGATTCAGTTTAAAAAGGACAGGGAGAGCAGGTGGGACTTCAGTTTAAAAAGGATATGGAGAGCGGTGGAACTTCAGTTTAAAAAGTAGGCAGAGAGTGGTGGCGACTTCAGATTGAAAGGACGCAGGGAGTGGCAGCGACTTCAGTTTAAAAAGGAGACGGATAGCAGCAGGGACTTCAATTTAAAAGGACGCTGAGAGCGGGTGGGACTTCAGTTTAAAAAGTACAGGGAGACGGCGGAGACTTCAGTTTAAAAAGGTCATGATGAACGGTGGGGACCTTAGTTTAAAAAGGACACGGAGAGCGGCGGGGACTTCAGTTTAAAAAGGACGGGGTGAGCAGCGGGGACGTCAGCTTACAAGGGGCGCGGAGGTCGCTGGGGACTTCAGTTTAAAAAGGACGGGGAGAGCGGCGGAGACTTCAGTTTAAAAAGGACGGGGACAGCGGTGCAGACTTCAGTTTAAAATAGGCGGGGCGAGCAGCGGACTTCAATTTAAAAAGGATATGGAGAGCGGTGGAACTTCAGTTTAAAAAGTAGGCGGAGAGTGGTGGCGACTTCAGATTGAAAGGACGCAGGGAGTGGCAGCGACTTCAGTTTAAAAAGGAGACGGATAGCAGCAGGGACTTCAGTTTAAAAGGATGCTGAGAGCGGGTGGGACTTCAGCTTAAAAAGGAGATGGATAGCAGCAGGGACTTCAGTTTACAGGGGGCGCGGAGAGCGACGGCGACTTCAGTTTAAAAAAGTTCGGGGAGAGAGTTGGGGACTTCAGTTTAAAAAGGACGGGGAGAGCGGCGGAGACTTCAGTTTAAAAAGGAGGCAGAGAGTGGTGGTGACTTCAGATTGAAAAGGAGACGGATAGCAGCAGGGACTTCAGTTTAAAAGGATGCTGAGAGCGGTGGGAATTTCAGCTTAAAAAGGACACGGAGAGCGACAGGGAATTCAGTTCAAAAAGAGCGGGGAGAGCGGTGGGGACTTCAGTTTAAAAAGGACGCGGAGAGCGGTGGTGACTTCAGCTTAAAAATGTCGGGGAGAGCGGTGGGGATTCAGCTTAAAAAGTTCATGACGAGCGGTGGCGACCTCAGTTTAAAATGGTCGGGGAGAGCAGTGGTGACTTCACTTTACAAAGGACGCAGAGAGAAGCAGGAATTCAGTTTAAAAAGGACGCAGAGAGAGACAGGAATTCAGTTTAAAAAGCACGCGGAGAGAGGCTGGAATTCATGTTAAAAAGGACACGGAGAGGGGTGGTAATTCAGTTTAAAAAGGATACGGAGTGCCGTGGGGAATTCAGTTTAAAAAGGACGGGGTGAGCAGCGGGGACGTCAGCTTACAAGGGGCACGGAGAGCGTCGGGGACTTGAGTTTAACAAGGATATGGAGAGCGGTGGGACTTCAGTTTAAAAACGACGGGGAGAGCGGGTGGGACTTCAGTTTAAAAAGGGCGGGGTGAGCAGCGGACTTCAATTTAAAAAGGATATGGAGAGCGGTGGAACTTCAGTTTAAAAAGGAGGCAGAGAGTGGTGGCGACTTCAGATTGAAAGGACGCAGAGAGTGGCAGCGACTTCAGTTTAAAAAGGAGATGGATAGCAGCAGGGACTTCAGTTTAAAAAGGACGGGGTGAGCAGCAGGGACTTCAGCTTACAAGGGGCACGGAGAGCGACGGTGACTTCAGTTTTAAAAATGACGGGGAGAGTGGGTGGGACTTCAGTTTAAAAAGGACCTGGAGGGCGGCGGAGACTTCAGTTTAAAAAGGAGGCAGAGAGTGGTGGCGACTTCAAATTGAAAAGGAGATGGATAGCAGCAGGGACTTCAGTTTAAAAGGACGCTGAGAGCAACGGGATCTTCAGCTTAAAAAGCATGCGGAGAGCGACAGGGAATTCAGTTTAAAAAGAGCGGGGAGAGCGGCGGGGACTTCAGCTTAAAAAGGTCATGATGAGCGGTGGGGACCTCAGTTTAAAAAGGACGCGGAGAGCGGTGGTGACTTCAGTTTAAAAAGGACGGGGAGAACAACAGGGATTCAGTTTAAAAAGGACGCGGAGAGCGGTGGTGACTTCAGTTTAAAAAGGAAACGGAGAACGGCGGGAACTTCAGTTTAAAAAGGATGCGTAGAGATGCAGGAATTCAGTTAGAACAGGACGCGGAGAGAGGCAGGAATTCAGTTTGAAATGGACGCGGAGAGAGGCTGGAATTCATGATAAAAAGGACATGGAGAGAAGTAGGAATTCATTTCAAAAGGATGCGGAGAGAGGCAGGAATTCAGTTTAAAAGGACGTGGAGAGATGCAGGAATTCAGTTTAAAAAGGACGCAGAGAGCGGCAGCGACTTCAGTTTAAAAAGGATATGGAGAGTGGCGGGGACTTCAGTTTAAAAAGGAGACAGAGAGTGGTGGCGACTTCAGATTGAAAAGGAGACGGATAGCAGCAGGGACTTCAGTTTAAAAAGTACGGGGTGAGCAGCAAGGACTTCAGTTTACAAGGGGCGTGGAGAGCGACAGGGACTTCAGTTTAAAAAAGGTCAGGGAGAGCGGGTGGGACTTCAGTTTAAAAAGGACCAGGAGAGCGGCGGAGACTTCAGTTTAAAAAGGACCTGGAGGACGGCGGGGACTTCAGTTTAAAAAGGAGGCAGTGAGTGGTGGCGACTTCAGATTGAAAAGGATATGGATAGCAGCAGGAACTTCAGTTTAAAAGGACGCTGAGAGCAGCGGGAACTTCAGCTTAAAAAGCACGCGGAGAGCGACGGGGAATTCAGTTTAAAAAGAGCGGGGAGAGCGGCGGGGCCTTCAGCTTAAAAAGGTCATGATGAGCGGTGGGAACCTCAGTTTAAAAAGTATGCGGAGAACGGTGGGGAATTCAGTTTAAAAAGGACGGGGAGAGCGGCAGGGATTCAGTTTAAAAAGGACGCGGAGAGCGGTGGTGACTTCAGTTTAAAAAGGAGACGGAGAGCGGCGGGAACTTCAGTTTAAAAAGGATGCGTAGAGATGTAGGAATTCAGTTTAAAAAGGACGCAGAGAGCGGCAGGGATTTCAGTTTAAAAAGGGTGGGGAGAGCGGTGGGGACTTCAGTTTAAAAAGTTCATGATGAGCGGTGGAGACTTCAGTTCAAAATGGGTGGGGAGAGCGGCGGAGACTTCAGTTTAAAAAGGAGACAGAGAGGGGCGAGGAATTCAGGTTAAACAGGACACGGAGAGCGGCAGGAATTCAGTTTAAAAAGGAGACGGATAGCAGCAGGGACTTCAGTTTAAAAGGACCCTGAGAGTGACGGGAACTTCAGCTTAAAGGTCGGGGAGAGCGACGGGGAATTCAGTTTAAAAAGGTCATGATGAGCGGTGGGGACCTCAGTTTAAAATGGTCGAGGAGAGCGGCGGGGATTTCAGTTTACAAAGGACGCAGGGAGAGACAGGAATTCAGTTTAAAAAGCATGCGGAGAGAGGCTGGAATTCATGTTAAAAAGGACGCGGAGTGGGGCCATAATTCAGTTTAAAAAGGACACGGAGTGCTGTGGGGAATTCAGTTTAAAAAGGACGGGGTGATCAGCGGGGACGTCAGCTTACAAGGGTCACGGAGAGCATTGGGGACTTCAGTTTAATAATGACGGGGAGAGTGGTTGGGACTTCAGTTTAAAAAGGACGGCGAGAGCGGCGGAGACTTCAGCTTAAATAGGGTGGTGCGAGCAGCGGACTTCAATTTAAAAAGGATATGGAGAGCGGTGGAACTTCAGTTTAAAAAGTAGGCTGAGAGTGGTGGTGACTTCAGATTGAAAGGACGCGGAGAGTGGCAGCGACTTCAGTTTAAAAAGGACACGGTGAGCAGCAGGGACTTCAGTTTACAAGGGGCAGGAGAGCGATGGGGACTTCAGTTTCAAAAAGCTCAGGGAGAGCGGGTGGGACTTCAGTTTAAAAAGGAGATGGATAGCAGCAGGGACTTCAGTTTAAAAATGTCGGGGAGAGCGGCGGAGACTTCAGTTTAAAAAGGAGTGGGAGAGCGGCGGGGACTTCAGTTTAAAAAGGTGGCAGAGAGTGGTGGCGACTTCAGATTGAAAAGGAGACGGATAGCGGCAGGGACTTCAGTTTAAAAAGTACGAGGTGAGCAGCAAGGACTTCAGTTTACAAGGGGCGCGGAGAGCGACGGGAACTTCAGTTTAAAAAAGTTCGGGGAGAGCCACGGGGACTTCAGTTTAAAAAAGGTCGGGGAGAGCGGGTGGGACTTCAGTTTAAAAAGGACTTGGAGAGCGGCGGAGACATCAGTTTAAAAAGGAGGCAGAGAATGGTGGCGACTTCAGATTGAAAAGGAGACGGATAGCAGCAGGGACTTCAGTTTAAAAGGACGCTGAGAGCAGCGGGAACTTCAGCTTAAAAAGCACGCGGAGAGCGACGGGGAATTCAGTTTAAAAAGAGCAGGGAGAGCGGCGGGGACTTCAGCATAAAAAGGTTATGATGAGCGGTGGGGACCTCAGTTTAAAAAGTATGCGGAGAACAGTGGGGAATTCAGTTTAAAAAGGACGCGGAGAGCGGTGGTGACTTCAGTTTAAAAAGGACGGGGAGAACGGCAGGGATTCAGTTTAAAAAGGACGCGGAGAGCGGTGGTGACTTCAGTTTAAAAGGTAGACGGAGAGCGGCGGGAACTTCAGTTTAAGAAGGATGCGTAGAGATGCAGGAATTCAATTAGAACAGGATGTGGAGAGAGGCAGGAATTCAGTTTGAAATGGACGCGGAGAGAGGCAGGAATTCATGATAAAAAGGACGCGGAGAGATGTAGGAATTCATTGCAAAAAGAATGCGGAGAGAGGCAGGAATTCATGTTAAAAGGACGCGGAGAGAGGCAGGAATTCAGTTTAAAAAGGGTGGGGAGAGTGGTGGGGACTTCAGTTTAAAAAGGTCATGATGAGCGGTGGAGACTTCAGTTTAAAATGGGTGGGGGGAGCGGCGGAGACATCAGTTTAAAAAGGAGACGGAGAGGGGCGAGGAATTCAGGTTAAACAGGACACGGAGAGCGGCAGGAATTCAGTTTAAAAAGGAGACGGATAGCAGCAGGGACTTCAGTTTAAAAGGACCCTGAGAACGGCGGGAACTTCAGCTTAAAGGTCGTGGAGAGCAACAAGGAATTCAGTTTAAAAAGGTCATGATGAGCGGTGGGACCTCAGTTTAAAATGGTCGGGGAGAGCGGCGAGAAATTCAGTTTACAAAGGACGCAGAGAGAGACAGGAATTCAGTTTAAAAAGTACGCGGAGAGAGGCTGGAATTCAGTTTAAAAAGGACGCGGAGAGGGGTGGTAATTCAGTTTAAAAAGGACACGGAGTGCCGTGGGGAATTCAGTTTAAAAAGGACACAGAGAAAGGCAGGAATTCAGTTTAAAAATTATGTGGAGAGAGGCTGGAATTCATGTTAAATAGGACACGGAGAGAGGCTGGAATTCATTTTAAAAAGGACGCGGAGAGAGGCAGGAATTCATTTCAAAAAGGACGCGGAGAACGGCGGGAATTCAATTTGAAATGGACACGGTGAGAGGCTGGAATTCATGTTAAAAAGGACGTGGAGAGATGTCAGAATTCAGTTTAAAAGGACACTGAGAGTGGTTGGAACTTCATTTTACAAAGGATGCGTAGAGACGCAGGAATTCAGTTAGAACCGCACGTGGAGAGAGGCTGGAATTCATGTTAAAAAGGGCGCAGAGAGAGGCAGGGACTTCACTTTAAAAAGGAGACGGAGTGCGGCTTGGACTTCAGTTTAAAAAGGAGACAGAGAGCTGCGGGCACCTAAGTTAAAAAGTACACGGAGAGCGGCAGGAATTCCGGTTGAAAAGGATGCAGAGAGAGGCAGGAATTCTTTTAAAAAAGGACGCGGAGAGAGGCAGGACTTCAGTTTAAAAAGGACGCGGAAAGCAGCAGGGAATTCAGTTTAGAAAGGAGGCGGAGAGCTGCAAGGATTTCAGTTTAAAAAGGGTGTGGAGATGGCTGGAACTTCAGTTAAAAAAGGACACGGAGAGTGGCAGGAATTCAGCTTGAAAAGGACATGTTGAGAGGCTGGAATTCATGTTAAAAAGGACGTGGAGAGAGGCAGGAATTCAGCTTGAAAAGGACGCAGAGAGTGGCAGAAATTCATTTCAAAAAGGATGCGGAGATAGGCAGGAATTCAGTTTAACAGGACACGGAGAGCGTCGGGGACTTCAGTTTAAAAAGGCTACGGAGACCGGTGGTGACTTCAGTTTAAAAGGACGCGGAGAGTGGCAGGAATTCGGTTTTAAAAGGACGCAGAGAGAGGCTGGATTTCAGTTTGAAAAGGACGCAGAGAGAGGCTGGAATTCATGTTAAAAAGGACACGGAGAGACACTGGAATTCATTTAAAAAAGGGCACATAGTGTCGGGGACTGCAGTTTAAAAAGGATGCAGAGAGCGGTGGTGACTTCAGTTTAAAAGCACGCGGAGAGCGGCGGGGAATCAGTTTTAAAAGGACACGGAGAGAGGCTGGAATTCAGTTTGAAAAGGACATGGAGGGAGGCTGGAATTCATGTTAAAAAGGACACGGAGCAACTCTGGAATTCATTTAAAAAAGGACACAGATAGCGTCGGGGACTGCAGTTTAAAAAGGACGCGGAGAGCGGCGGTGACTTCAGTTTAAAAGCATGCGGAGAGCCGCAGGGACTCAGTTTAAAAAGGACGTAGAGAACGGCCGGAATTTCAGATTAAAAAGGACGTGGAGAGAGGCAGGAATTCAGATTAAAATGGACACGGAGAGACGCAGGAATTCATTTAAAAAAGGACGCGGATAGAGGGAGGAATTCATTTAAAAAAGGACGTGGAGAGAGGCAGGAATTGATTTCAAAAAGGATGCGGAGATAGGCAGGAATTGATTTCAAAAAGGATGCCGAGAGAGGCAGGTATTCATTTTAAAAAGGACATAGAGAGAGGCAGGAATTCATTTCAAAAAGGACGCGGAGAGCGGTGGGGAATTCTGTTTGAAATGGACACAGAGAGTGGCAAGGTCTTCAGATTAAAAAGGAGACGGAGAGCAGTGGGAACTACAGTTTAAAAAGGATGCAGAGGGACGCTGGAATTCATGTTGAAAAGGACGTAGAGAGATGTTGGAATTCAGTTTAAAAGGACACTGAGTGCGGCTGGAACTTCATTTTAAAAAGGATGCATAAAGACGCAGGAGTTCAGATAGAACCGGACGCGGAGAGAGGCTGGAATTCGTGTTAAAAAGGGCACAGAGAGAGGCAGGGACTTCAGTTTAAAAAGGAGACGGAGAGCGGCGGGGACATCGGTTTAAAAAGGACGTGGAGAGTGGTGGGAATTCATGTAAAAAAGCACGCGGAGAGAGGCTGGAATTCATCTTTAAAAGGAAGAAGAGAGACGCAGGAATTCAGTTTAAAAAGGACACGGAGAGCGGTGGGGACTTCAATTTAAAAAAGACTCGGAGAGCAGCAGGGACGTCAGCTTACAAGGGGCGCGGAGAGCGACGGGGACTTCAGTTTAAAAAGGGCAGGGTGAGCAGCAGGACTTCAATTTAAAGATGTCATGATGAGCGGTGGGGACTTCAATTTAAAAAGAGCGGGGAGAGTGGCGGGTAATTCAGTTTAAAAAGGGCGCGGAGAGCGGCTGGGACTTCAGATTGAAAAGAAGACGGAAAGCTGCGGGGACTTCAGTTTAAAAGGACGCGGAGAGCGGCAGGAACTTCTACTTAAAAAGGACGCAGAGAGAGGCTGGAATTCATGTTGAAAAGGATGCCAAGAGCAGCAGGAATTTAATTTAAAAACGGACGCGGAGAGAGCGACGGGGAATCAGTTTTAAAAGGACACGGAGAGAGGCTGGAATTCAGTTTGAAAAGGACGCGGAGGGAGGCTGGAATTCATATTAAAAAGGACACGGAGCAACTCTGGAATTCATTTAAAAAAGGACACAGATAGCGTCGGGGACTGCAGTTTAAAAAGGACGCGGAGAGTGGTGGTGACTTCAGTTTAAAAGCATGCGGAGAGCCGCAGGGATTCAGTTTAAAAAGGACGTAGAGAACGGCCGGAATTTCAGATTAAAAAGGACGTGAAGAGAGGCAGGAATTCAGATTAAAATGGACACGGAGAGACGCAGGAATTCATTTAAAAAAGGACTCGGATAGAGGGAGGAATTCATTTAAAAAAGGACGTGGAGAGAGGCAGGAATTGATTTCAAAAAGGATGCCGAGAGAGGCAGGAATTCATTTCAAAAAGGACGTGGAGAGCGGTGGGAATTCTGTTTGAAATGGATACAGAGAGTGACAAGGTCTTCAGATTAAAAAGGAGACGGAGAGCAGTGGGAACTACAGTTTAAAAAGGATGCAGAGAGAGGCTGGAATTCATGTTAAAAAAGATGTAGAGAGATGTCGGAATTCAGTTTAAAAGGACACTGAGTGCGGCTGGAACTTCATTTTAAAAAGGATGCATAAAGACGCAGGAGTTCAGATAGAACCGGACGCGGAGAGAGGCTGGAATTCGTGTTAAAAAGGGCACGGAGAGAGGCAGGGACTTCTGTTTAAAAAGGAGACGGAGAGTGGTGGGGACCTCTGTTTAAAAAGGACGTGGAGAGCGGCAAGAATTCAGTTTGAAAAGGATGTGGAGAGAGATTGGAATTCAGTCTGAAAAGGACGTAGAGAGAGGCAGGAATTCAGCTTGAAAAGGAAGAAGAGAGACGCAGGAATTCAGTTTAAAAAGGACACGGAGAGCGACGGGGACTTCAGTTTAAAAAGGAGATGGAGAGCTGCGGGGTCTTCAATTAACAAGGACGCGGAGAGAGGCTGGAATTCATGTTAAAAAGGACGTGGAGAGAGTCAGGTATTCATTTCAAAAAGGATGCTGAGAGAGCCAGGAATTCAGTTTAACAGGACACGGAGAGCGTCGCGGACTTCAGTTTAAAAAGGATGTGGAGAGCGGCAGGAATTCAGTTTTAAAGAGACGCAGAGAGAGGTTAGAATTCAGTTTGAAAAGGACGTGGAGAGAGGCTGGAATTCATGTTAAAAAGGACGTGGAGAGAGGCAGGAATTCAGCTTGAAAAGGACGCAGAGAGTGGCAGGAATTCATTTCAAAAAGGATGCGGAGATAGGCAGGAATTCAGTTTAACAGGACACAGAGAGCGTCGGGGACTTCAGTTTAAAAAGGCTACAGAGACCGGTGGTGACTTCAGTTTAAAAGGACGCGGAGAGTGGCGGGAATTCGGTTTTAAAAGGACACGGAGAGAGGCTGGAATTCAGTTTGAAAAGGACGCGGAGAGAGGCAGGAATTCATGTTAAAAAGGACACGGAGAGACACTGGAATTCATTTAAAAGACACGTAGTGTCGGGGACTGCAGTTTAAAAAGGACGCGGAGAGTGGTGGTGACTTCAGTTTAAAAGCATGCGGAGAGCGGCGGGGAATCAGTTTTAAAAGGACGCGGAGAGCGGCGGGGAATCAGTTTTAAAAGGACGCGGAGAGAGGCTGGAATTCAGTTTAAAAAGGAGATTGAGAGCGGCGGGGACTTCAGTTTAAAAAGGAGACGGAGAGCGGCGGAGACTTCAGTTTAAAAACCACGCGGAGAGAGGCAGGAATTCATCTTAAAAGGGAAGAAGAGAGATGTAGGAATTCAGTTTAAAAAGGACCCGGAGAGCGGTGGGGACTTCAGTATAAAAAGAACATGGAGAACAGCGGGGATGTCAGCTTACAAGGGGTGCGGAGAGCGATGGGGACTTCAGTTTAAAAAGGGCAGGGCGAGCGGTGGGGACTTCAATATAAAAAGGGCGGGGAGAGTGGCGGGTAATTCAGTTTAAAAATGACACGGTGAGTGGTGGGGATTTCATTGTAAAAAGGATGGGGAGAGCAGCGGGAACTTCATCTTAACAAGAGCGGGGAGAACGGCAGGACTTCAGTTCAAAAAGGTCATGATGAGCGGTGGAGACTTCAGTTTAAAAAGGATGGGGAGAGCGGAGGGGACTTCAATTTAAAAAGGTCATGATGAGCGGTGGGGAGTTCAGTTTAAAAAGGATACAGAGAGAGGCAGGAATTCAGTTTAAGAAGTATGTGGAGAGAGGCTGGAATTCATGTTAAATAGGACGTGGAGAGAGGCAGGAAATCATTTTAAAAAGGACGCGGAGAGCGGTGGGTATTCAATTTGAAATGGACACGGAGAGAGGCTGGAATTCATGTTAAAAAGGATGTGGAGAGATGTCGGAATTCAGTTTAAAAGGACACTGAGAGTGGTTGGAACTTCATTTTAGAAAGGATGCGTAGAGACGCAGGAATTCAGTTAGAACCGGACGTGGAGAGAGGCAGGAATTCATGTTAAAAAGGGCGCAGAAAGAGGCAGGGACTTCACTTTAAAAAGGAGACGGAGAGCAGCGGGGACTTCACTTTAAAAAGCACGCAGAGAGAGGCTGGAATTCAATTAAAAAAGGACGCTGACAGAGGCTGGAATTCAATTTCAAAAGGATGCGGAGATAGGCAGGAATTGATTTCAAAAAGGATGCGGAGAGAGGCAGGAATTTATTTAAAAAAGGACGTGGAGAGAGGCAGGAATTCAGTTTGAAAAGGACGTGGCGTGAGGCTGGAATTCAGTTTGAAAAGGACGTGGAGAGAGGCTGGAATTCAGTTTGAAAAGGACGTGGAGAGAGGCTGGAATTCATGTTAAAAAGGATGCAGAGAGAGGCAGGAATTCATTTCAAGAAGTATGCGGAGATAGGGAGGAATTCAGTTTAAAAGGAAACGGAGAGCGTCGGGGACTTCAGTTTAAAAAGCATACGGAGAGCGGTGGTGACTTCAGTTTAAAAGGACGCGGAGAGCGGCGGGAATTCAGTTTTAAAAGGACGTGGAGAGAGGCTGGAATTCAGTTTGAAAAGGACGCGGAGAGACGCTGGAATTCATGTTAAAAAGGACGTGGAGAGAGTCAGGTAATCCACTTGAAAAGGATGCAGAGAGAGGCAGGAATTCTTTTAAAAATGTATGCAGAGAGAGCCAGGAATTCAGTGTAACAGGACACGGAGAGCGTCGCGGACTTCAGTTTAAAAAGGACGCGGAGAGCGGCGGGATTCAGTTTAAAAAGAACGCGGAGAGCGGTGTTGCCTTCAGTTTAAAATTACACGGAGAGCGGCGGGGATTCAGTTTAAAAAGGACACGGAGAGGGGCGAGGAATTCAGATTAAAAAGGATGCGGAGTGAGGCTGGAATTCAGTTTGAAAAGGACGTGGAGAGAGGCAGGAATTCAGCGTGAAAGGGGCGTGGAGAGAGGCTGGAATTCAGTTTTAAAACGACGTGGAGAGAGACTGGAATTCAGTTTTAAAAGGACGTGGAGAGAGACTGGAATTCATGTTAAAAAGGACGTGGAGAGAGGCAGGAATTCAGCTTGAAAAGGACACAGAGAATGGCAGGAATTACTTTCAAAAAAGATGCGGAGATAGGCAGGAATTCAGTTTAACAGGACACGGAGAGCGTCGGGGACTTCAGTTTAAAAAGGATATGGAGAGTGGTGGTGACTTCAGTTTAAAAGGACGCAGAGAACGGCGGGAATTCAGTTTTAAAAGGACGCGGAGAGAGGCTGGAATTCAGTTTGAAAAGGACGCAGAGCGAGGCTGGAATTCATGTTAAAGAGGACACGGAGAGACACTGGAATTTATTTAAAAAAGGACACAGATAGCGTCGGGGACTGCAGTTTAAGAAAGACGCAGAGATCGATGGTGACTTCAGTTTAAAAGCACGCGGAGAGCGGCGGGGACTTCTGATTAAAAAGGACACGGAGAGACGCAGAAATTCGTTTAAAAAAGGATGCGGAGAGAGGCAGGAATTCATTTAAAAAAGGACGTGGAGAGAGGCCAGAATTCATTGAAAAAAGGATGCGGAGAGAGTCAGTAATTCATTTAAAAAAGGACGCGGTGAGAGGCAGGAATTCATTTACAAAAGGACGCGGAGAGAGGCAGGTATTCAGTTTAAAAAGGAGGTGGAGAGCTGCGGGGACGTCAGATTAAAAGGATGCAGTGAGCAGTGGGAATTTCTGTTTAAAAAGGACACGGAGAGAGGCAGGAATTCAGTTTGAAAAGGACATGGTGAGAGGCTGGAATTCAGATTGAAAAGCACGCAGAGAGAGGCAGGAATTCATCTTAAAATGGATACGGAGTGCAGTGGGGATTTCAGTTTAAAACTGACGTGGAGAGCGACGGGGACTTCAGTTTTAAAAGGACGCGGAGAGCGGCGGGGATTCATGTTAAAACGGACGTGGAGACACGCAGGAATTCATTTAAAAAAGGAGACAGATAGCTTCGGGGACTACAGTTTAAAAAGGACGTGGAGAGCGGTGGTGACTTCAGTTAAAAATTACGCGGAGAGGGGCAGGGATTCAGTTTAAAAAGGACACGGTGAGGGGCGAGGAATTCAGATTAAATAGGATGCGGAGACCGGCAGGGATTCAGCTTGAAAAGGACGTGGAGAGAGGCTGGAATTCATGTTAAAAAGGACGTGGAGAGAGGCTGGAATTCAGCTTGAAAAGGACGCGGAGAGAGGCTGGAATTCAGCTTGAAAAGGATGTGGAGAGAGGCTGCAATTCAGTTTGAAAAGGACGCGGGGAGAGGCTGGAATTCATATTAAAAAGGACACGGAGAGACACTGGAACTCATTTAAAAAAGGACACAGATAGCGTCGGGGACTGCAGTTTAAAAAGGCCGTCGAGAGCGGTGGTGACTTCAATTTAAAAGCATGCGAAGAAGGGCGGGGATTCAGTTTAAAAAGGCCGCGGAGAACGGCCGGGACTTCAGATTAAAAAGGACGCGGAGAGAGGCAGGAATTCAGATTAAAAAGGACACGGAGAGACGCAGGAATTCATTTAAAAAAGGACGCGGATAGAGGGAGGAATTGATTTAAAAAAGGACACGGAGAGAGGCCGGAATTCATTGAAGAAAGGACGCAGTGAGAATCAGTAATTTATTTAAAAAAGGACGCGGTGAGAGGCAGGTATTCAGTTTAAAAAGGAGATGGAGAGTGGCGGGGACGTCAGTTTAAAAGGATGCAGTGAGCGGCGGGAACTTCTGTTTAAAAAAGACACGGAGAGTGGCAGGAATTCAGTTTGAAAAGATTGTGGAGAGTGGCAAGAATTCGTTTAAAAAATGACGCGGAGAGAATCAGGAATTCATCTTAAAAAGGACACGGAGAGAGGCAGGAATTCAGTTTGAAAAGGACGCGGTGAGAGGCTGGAATTCATTTGAACAGGACACGGAGAGTGTCGGGGCCTTCAGTTTAAAAAGGTCACAGACAGGGGCGAGGACTTCCGTTTAAAAGAACGCGGAGAGGGGCTGGAACTTCTGTTTTAAAAGGAAGTAGGGAATGGCAGGAATTCAGTTTGAAAAGGACACGGAGAAACGCAGGAATTCAGATTGAAAAGCACGGAGAGAGAGGCAGGAATTTATCTTAAAATGGATACGGAGTGCAGTGGGGATTTCAGTTTAAAACTGACGTGGAGAGCGACGGGGATTCAGTTTAAAAAGGACACGGAGAGCGGCGGGAATTCAGATTAAAAAGGATGCAGAGAGAGGCTGGAATTCAGTTTGAAAAGGGCGTGGAGAGAGGCTGGAATTCATGTTAAAAAGGACGTGGAGAGAGGCAGGAATTCAGATTGAAAAGGACGCAGAGAGAGGTAGGAATTCATCTTATAAAGGATACGTTGAGCAGTGCGGATTTCAGTTTAAAACTGACAAAGAGAGCAACGAGGACTTCAGTTTAAAAAGGAGATGGACAGCTGCGGGGTCTTCAATTAACAAGAACGTGGAGAGGGGCTGGAATTCATGTTAATAAGAACGTGGAGAGAGTCAGGTAATCAGCTTGAAAAGGATGCGGAGAGAGGCAGGAATTCATTTAAAAAAGTATGCAGAGAGAGCCAGGAATTCAGTGTAACAGGACACGGAGAGCGTCGCAGACTTCAGTTTAAAAAGGACGCGGAGAGCGGCGGGATTCATGTTAAAAAGGACATGGCGAGAGGCAGGAATTCATTTAAAAAAGAACACAGATAGATTCGGGGACTGCAGTTTTTAAAGAACGTGGAGAGCGGTGTTGACTTCAGTTTAAAATTACTCGGAGAGTGGCGGGGATTCAGTTTAAAAAGGACACGGAAATGGACGAGAAATTCAGATTAAAAAGGATGCGGAGAGAGGCTGGAATTCAGTTTGAAAAGGACGTGGAGAGAGGCTGGAATTCAGTTTGAAAAGAACATGGAGAGAGGCTGGAATTCAGTTTGAAAAGGACGTGGAGAGAGGCTGGAATTCATGTTAAAAAGGACGTGGAAAGAGGCAGTAATTCAGCTTGAAAAGGATACAGAGTGGCAGGAATTAATTTCAAAAAGGATGCGGAGATAGGCAGGAATTCACTTTAACAGGACACGGAGAGCGTCGGGGACTTCAGTTTAAAAAGGATACGGAGAGCGGTGGTGACTTCAGTTTAAAAGGACGCAGAGAACGGTGAGAATTCAGTTTTAAAAGGACGCAGAGAGAGGCTGGAATTCAGTTTGAAAAGGACGCGGACAGAGGCTGGAATTCATGTTAAAGAGGACACGGAGAGTCACTGGAATTCATTTAAAAAGGGACACAGATAGCGTCGGGGACCGCAGTTTAAGAAAGACGCAGAGATCGGTGGTGACTTCAGTTTAAAAGCATGCGGAGAGCGGCGGGGATTCAGTTTAAAAAGGACACGGAGAACGGCCTGGACTTCAGATTAAAAAGGACGCGGAGAGAGGCAGGAATTCAGATTAAAAAGGACACGGAGAGACGCAGAAATTCATTTAAAAAAGGATGCGGAGAGAGGCCGGAATTCATTTAAAAAAGGACGCGGTGAGAGGCAGGTATTCAGTTTAAAAAGGGGACGGAGAGGTGCGGGGACGTCAGTTTAAAAGGATGCAGTGAGCAGCGGGAATTTCTGTTTAAAAAGGACACGGAGAGAGGCAGGAATTCAGTTTGAAAAGGACGCGGTGAGAGGCTGGAATTCATTTGAACAGGACACGGAGAGTGTCGGGGCCTTCAGTTTAAAAAGGTCACAGACAGGGGCGAGGACTTCCGTTTAAAAGGACGCGGAGAGGGGCTGGAACTTCTGTTTTAAAAGGAAGTAGGGAATGGCAGGAATTCAGTTTGAAAAGGACACGGAGAAACGCAGGAATTCAGATTAAAAAGCACGCAGACAGAGGCAGGAATTCATCTTAAAATGGATACGGAGTGCAGTGGGGATTTCAGTTTAAAACTGACGTGGAGAGCGACAGGGACTTCAGTTTTAAAAGGATGTGGAGAGCGGCGGGGATTCATATTAAAAAGGACATGGAGACACACAGGAATTCATTTAAAAAAGGAGACAGATAGCTTCGGGGACTGCAGTTTAAAAAGGACGTGGAGAGCGGTGGTGACTTCAGTTAAAAATTACGCGGGGAGGGGCAGGGATTCAGATTAAATAGGATGCGGAGACCGGCAGGGATTCAGCTTGAAAAGGACGTGGAGAGAGGCAGGAATTCAGATTGAAAAGGACGCGGAGAGAGTCAGGAATTCAGATTAAAAAGGACACGGGGAGACGTAGAAATACATTTAAAAAAGGATGCGGAGAGAGGCAGGAATTCATTTAAAAAAGGACGTGGAGAGAGGCCGGAATTCATTGAAAAAAGGACGCGGAGAGAATCAGTAATTCATTTAAAAAAGGACGCGGTGAGAGGCAGGTATTCAGTTTGAAAAGGAGGTGGAGAGCTGTGGGGACGTCAGTTTAAAAGGATGCAGTGAGCAGCGGGAATTTCTGTTTAAAAAGGACACGGAGAGAGGCAGGAATTCAGCTTGAAAAGAACGCAGAGAGTGGCAGGAATTTATTTCAAAAAGCATGCGGAGATAGACAGGAATTCAGTTTAAAAGGAAACGGAGAGTGTCGGGGACTTCAGTTTAAAAAGGATACGGAGAGCGGTGGTGACTTCAGTTTAAAAGGACGCGGAGAGCGGCGGGAATTCAGTTTTAAAAGGACGTGGAGAGAGGCTGGAATTCAGTTTGAAAAGGACGTGGAGAGAGGCAGGAATTCATTGAAAAGACGCGGAGAGAATCAGTAATTCATTTTCTAAAGGACGCGGTGAGAGGCAGGTATTCAGTTTAAAAAGGAGATGGAGAGCTACGGGGACGTCAGTTTAAAAGGATGCAGTGAGCGGCGGGAACTTCTGTTTAAAGAGACACGGAGAGTGTTAGGAATACTGCTTGAAAAGGTCGTGGAGAGTGGCAGGAATTCATTTGAAAAAGGATGCGGAGAGAGGCAGCAATTCAATTCAAAAAGGACAACAGATAGCGGCGGGGACTTCATTTTAAAAAGGACGCAGAGAGAGGCAGGAATTCAGTTTGGAAAAGCGGAGAGAGGCTGGAATCCTTGTTAAAAAGGACGTGGTGAGACTCAGAAATTCAGTTTAAAAAGGACACGGAGAGAGGCAGGAACTTCTGATTAAAAAGGAAGCAGAGAGAGGCAGGAATTCAGGTTAAAAAGGACGTGGAGAGAGGCAGGAATTCAGATTGAAAAGGATGCAGAGAGAGGTAGGAATTCATCTTATAAAGGATACGTTGAGCAGTGGGGATTTCAGTTTAAAACTGACATAGATAGCAATGAGGACTTCAGTTTAAAAAGGAGATGGAGAGCTGTGGGGTCTACAATTAACAAGGACGTGGAGAGGGGCTGGAATTCATGTTAAAAAGGACGTGGAGAGAGTCAGGTAATCAGCTTGAAAAGGATGCAGAGAGAGGCAGGAATTCATTTAAAAAAGTATGCAGAGAGAGCCAGGAATTCAGTGTAACAGGACACGGAGAGCGTCGCAGACTTCAGTTTAAAAAGGACGCGGAGAGCGGCGGGATTCATGTTAAAAAGGACAAGGCGAGAGGCAGGAATTCATTTAAAAAAGAACACAGATAGATTCGGGGACTGCAGTTTATAAAGAACGTGGAGAGCGGTGTTGACTTCAGTTTGAAATTACTCGGAGAGTGGCGGGGATTCAGTTTAAAAAGGACACGGAGATGGACGAGAAATTCAGATTAAAAAGGATGCGGAGAGAGGCTGGAATTCAGTTTGAAAAGGACATGGAGAGAGGCTGGAATTCAGCTTGAAAAGGACGTGGAGAGAGGCTGGAATTCAGCTTGAAAAGGATGTGGAGAGAGGCTGCAATTCAGTTTGAAAAGGACGCGGGGAGAGGCTGGAATTCATATTAAAAAGGACACGGAGAGACACTGGAACTCATTTAAAAAAGGACACAGATAGCGTCGGGGACTGCAGTTTAAAAAGGCCGTCGAGAGCGGTGGTGACTTCAATTTAAAAGCACGCGAAGAAGGGCGGGGATTCAGTTTAAAAAGGCCGCGGAGAACGGCCGGGACTTCAGATTAAAAAGGACGCGGAGAGAGGCAGGAATTCAGATTAAAAAGGACACGGAGAGACGCAGGAATTCATTTAAAAAAGGACGCGGATAGAGGGAGGAATTGATTTAAAAAAGGACACGGAGAGAGGCCGGAATTCATTGAAGAAAGGACGCAGTGAGAATCAGTAATTTATTTAAAAAAGGACGCGGTGAGAGGCAGGTATTCAGTTTAAAAAGGAGATGGAGAGCGGCGGGGACGTCAGTTTAAAAGGATGCAGTGAGCGGCGGGAACTTCTGTTTAAAAAAGACACGGAGAGTGGCAGGAATTCAGTTTGAAAAGATTGTGGAGAGTGGCAAGAATTCGCTTAAAAAATGACGCGGAGAGAATCAGGAATTCATCTTAAAAAGGACACGGAGAGAGGCAGGAATTCAGTTTGAAAAGGATGCGGTGAGAGGCTGGAATTCATTTGAACAGGACACGGAGAGTGTCGGGGCCTTCAGTTTAAAAAGGTCACAGACAGGGGCGAGGACTTCCGTTTAAAAGGACGCGGAGAGGGGCTGGAACTTCTGTTTTAAAAGGAAGTAGGGAATGGCAGGAATTCAGTTTGAAAAGGACACGGAGAAACGCAGGAATTCAGATTGAAAAGCACGGAGAGAGAGGCAGGAATTTATCTTAAAATGGATACGGAGTGCAGTGGGGATTTCAGTTTAAAACTGACGTGGAGAGCGACGGGGATTCAGTTTAAAAAGGACACGGAGAGCGGCGGGAATTCAGATTAAAAAGGATGCAGAGAGAGGCTGGAATTCAGTTTGAAAAGGGCGTGGAGAGAGGCTGGAATTCATGTTAAAAAGGACGTGGAGAGAGGCAGGAATTCAGATTGAAAAGGACGCAGAGAGAGGTAGGAATTCATCTTATAAAGGATACGTTGAGCAGTGCGGATTTCAGTTTAAAACTGACATAGAGAGCAACGAGGACTTCAGTTTAAAAAGGAGATGGACAGCTGCGGGGTCTTCAATTAACAAGTACGTGGAGAGGGGCTGGAATTCATGTTAATAAGAACGTGGAGAGAGTCAGGTAATCAGCTTGAAAAGGATGCAGAGAGAGGCAGGAATTCATTTAAAAAAGTATGCAGAGAGAGCCAGGAATTCAGTGTAACAGGACACGGAGAGCGTCGCAGACTTCAGTTTAAAAAGGACGCGGAGAGCGGCGGGATTCATGTTAAAAAGGACATGGCGAGAGGCAGGAATTCATTTAAAAAAGAACACAGATAGATTCGGGGACTGCAGTTTTTAAAGAACGTGGAGAGCGGTGTTGACTTCAGTTTGAAATTACTCGGAGAGTGGCGGGGATTCAGTTTAAAAAGGACACGGAGATGGACGAGAAATTCAGATTAAAAAGGATGCGGAGAGAGGCTGGAATTCAGTTTGAAAAGGACGTGGAGAAAGGCTGGAATTCAGTTTGAAAAGGACATGGAGAGAGGCTGGAATTCAGCTTGAAAAGGACGTGGAGAGAGGCTGGAATTCAGCTTGAAAAGGATGTGGAGAGAGGCTGCAATTCAGTTTGAAAAGGACGCGGGGAGAGGCTGGAATTCATATTAAAAAGGACACGGAGAGACACTGGAACTCATCTAAAAAAGGACACAGATAGCGTCGGGGACTGCAGTTTAAAAAGGCCGTCGAGAGCGGTGGTGACTTCAATTTAAAAGCATGCGAAGAAGGGCGGGGATTCAGTTTAAAAAGGCCGCGGAGAACGGCCGGGACTTCAGATTAAAAAGGACGTGGAGAGAGGCAGGAATTCAGATTAAAAAGGACACGGAGAGACGCAGGAATTCATTTAAAAAAGGACGCGGATAGAGGGAGGAATTGATTTAAAAAAGGACACGGAGAGAGGCCGGAATTCATTGAAGAAAGGACGCAGTGAGAATCAGTAATTTATTTAAAAAAGGACGCGGTGAGAGGCAGGTATTCAGTTTAAAAAGGAGATGGAGAGTGGCGGGGACGTCAGTTTAAAAGGATGCAGTGAGCGGCGGGAACTTCTGTTTAAAAAAGACACGGAGAGTGGCAGGAATTCAGTTTGAAAAGATTGTGGAGAGTGGCAAGAATTCGTTTAAAAAATGACGCGGAGAGAATCAGGAATTCATCTTAAAAAGGACACGGAGAGAGGCAGGAATTCAGTTTGAAAAGGACGCGGTGAGAGGCTGGAATTCATTTGAACAGGACACGGAGAGTGTCGGGGCCTTCAGTTTAAAAAGGTCACAGACAGGGGCGAGGACTTCCGTTTAAAAGGACGCGGAGAGGGGCTGGAACTTCTGTTTTAAAAGGAAGTAGGGAATGGCAGGAATTCAGTTTGAAAAGGACACGGAGAAACGCAGGAATTCAGATTGAAAAGCACGGAGAGAGAGGCAGGAATTTATCTTAAAATGGATACGGAGTGCAGTGGGGATTTCAGTTTAAAACTGACGTGGAGAGCGACGGGGATTCAGTTTAAAAAGGACACGGAGAGCGGCGGGAATTCAGATTAAAAAGGATGCAGAGAGAGGCTGGAATTCAGTTTGAAAAGGGCGTGGAGAGAGGCTGGAATTCATGTTAAAAAGGACGTGGAGAGAGGCAGGAATTCAGATTGAAAAGGACGCAGAGAGAGGTAGGAATTCATCTTATAAAGGATACGTTGAGCAGTGCGGATTTCAGTTTAAAACTGACATAGAGAGCAACGAGGACTTCAGTTTAAAAAGGAGATGGACAGCTGCGGGGTCTTCAATTAACAAGAACGTGGAGAGGGGCTGGAATTCATGTTAATAAGAACGTGGAGAGAGTCAGGTAATCAGCTTGAAAAGGATGCGGAGAGAGGCAGGAATTCATTTAAAAAAGTATGCAGAGAGAGCCAGGAATTCAGTGTAACAGGACACGGAGAGCGTCGCAGACTTCAGTTTAAAAAGGACGCGGAGAGCGGCGGGATTCATGTTAAAAAGGACATGGCGAGAGGCAGGAATTCATTTAAAAAAGAACACAGATAGATTCGGGGACTGCAGTTTTTAAAGAACGTGGAGAGCGGTGTTGACTTCAGTTTAAAATTACTCGGAGAGTGGCGGGGATTCAGTTTAAAAAGGACACGGAAATGGACGAGAAATTCAGATTAAAAAGGATGCGGAGAGAGGCTGGAATTCAGTTTGAAAAGGACGTGGAGAGAGGCTGGAATTCAGTTTGAAAAGAACATGGAGAGAGGCTGGAATTCAGTTTGAAAAGGACGTGGAGAGAGGCTGGAATTCATGTTAAAAAGGACGTGGAGAGAGTCAGGTAATCAGCTTGAAAAGGATGCAGAGAGAGGCAGGAATTCATTTAAAAAAGTATGCAGAGAGAGCCAGGAATTCAGTGTAACAGGACATGGAGAGCGTCACGGACCTCAGTTTAAAAAGGATGCAGAGAGCGGCGGGGATTCAGTTTTAAAAGGACGCGGAGAGTGGCGGGATTCATGTTGAAAAGGACATGGCGAGAAGCAGGAATTCATTTAAAAAAGAACACAGATTCGGGGACTGCAGTTTAAAAAGAAAGCGAAGAGCGGTGGTAACTTTAATTTAAAATTACACGGAGAAAGGCGGGGATTCAGTTTAAAAAGGACATGGAGGGGGCGAGGAATTCAGATTAAAAAGGATGTGGAGAGAGGCTGGAATTCAGTTTTAAAAGGACGTGGAGAGAGGCTGGAATTCATGTTAAAAAGGACGTGGAGAGATGCAGGAATTCAGCTTGAAAAGGACGCAGAGAGTGGCAGGAATTCATTTCAAAAAGGATGCGGAGATAGGCAGGAATTCACTTTAACAGGACAGAGAGAGCGTCGGGGACTTCAGTTTAAAAAGGATACGGAGAGCGGTTGTGACTTCAGTTTAAAAGGACGCAGAGAACGGCGGGAATTCAGTTTTAAAAGGACGCGTAGAGAGACTGGAATTCAGTTTGAAAAGGACGCGGAGAGAGGCTGGAATTCATGTTAAAGAGGACGCAGATAGCGTCGGGGACTGCAGTTTAAGGAATTCAGTTTTAAAAGGACGCGGAGAACGGCTGGGACTTCAGATTAAAAAGGACGCAGAGAGAGGCAGGACTTCTGATTAAAAAGGACACGGAGAGACGCAGAAATTCATTTAAAAACGGATGCGGAGAGAGGCCAGAATTCATTTAAAAAAGGACGTGGAGAGAGGCTGGAATTCATTGAATAAAGGACGCGGAGAGAATCAGTAATTCATTTAAAAACGGACGCGGAGAGAATCAGTAATTCATTTAAAAAAGGACGCGGTGAGAGGCAGGTATTCAGTTTAAAAAGGAGATGGAGAGCTGCGGGGACATCAGTTTAAAAGGATGCAGTGAGCAGCGGGAATTTCTGTTTAAAAAGGACACGGAGAGAGACAGGAATTCAGTATGAAAAGGACACGGTGAGAGGCTGGAATTCATTTGAACAGGACACGGAGAGCGTCGGGGCCTTCAGTTTAAAAAGGACACAGACAGGGGCGAGGACTTCCGTTTAAAAGGACGCGGAGAGTGGCTGGAACTTCTGTTTTAAAAGGAAGTAGGGAGTGGCAGGTATTCCGTTTGAAAAGGACACGGAGAAACGCAGGAATTCAGATTGAAAAGCACGGAGAGAGAGGCAGGAATTTATCTTAAAATGGATACGGAGTGCAGTGGGGATTTCAGTTTAAAACTGACGTGGAGAGCGACGGGGACTTCAGTTTTAAAAGGATGGGGAGAGCGGCGGGGATTCATGTTGAAAAGGACATGGAGACACGCAGGAATTCATTTAAAAAAGGACACAGATATCTTCGGGGATTGCAGTTTAAAAAGGACGCGGAGAGCGGTGGTGAGTTCAGTTAAAAATTATGCGGGGAGGGGCAGGGATTCAGTTTAAAAAGGACACGGAGAGGGGCGAGGAATTCAGATTAAATAGGATGCGGAGACCAGCAGGGATTCAGCTTGAAAAGGACGTGGAGAGAGGCTGGAATTCAGTTTGAAAAGGATGTGGAGAGAGGCTGGAATTCATGTTAAAAAGGACGTGGAGCGAGGCAGGAATTCAGCTTGAAAAAGACGCAGAGAATGGCAGGAATCATTTCAAAAAGGATGCGGAGATAGACAGGAATTCAGTTTAAAAGGAAACGGAGAGTGTCGGGTACTTCAGTTTAAAAAGGATACGGAGAGCGGTGGTGACTTCAGTTTAAAAGGACGCGGAGAGCGGCGGGAATTCAGTTTTTAAAGGACGCGGAGAGAGGCAGGAATTTAGCTTGAAAAGGACGCAGAGAGTGGCAGGAATTCATTTCAAAAAGGATGCGGAGATAGGGAGGAATTCACTTTAACAGCACACGGAGAGTTTCGGGGACATCAGTTTAAAAAGGATACAGAGAGCGGTGGTGACTTCATTTTTAAAGGACGCAGAGAACGGCGGGAATTCAGTTTTAAAAGGACGCGGAGAGAGGCTGGAATTCATGTTAAAAAGGACGTGGAGAGAGGCTGGAATTCATGCTAAAAAGGACGTGGAGAGAGGCAGGAATTCAGCTTGAAAAGGACGCAGAGAGTGGCAGGAATTCATTTCAAAAAGGATGCGGAGATAGGGAGGAATTCACTTTAACAGCACACGGAGAGTTTCGGGGACATCAGTTTAAAAAGGATACAGAGAGCGGTGGTGACTTCATTTTTAAAGGACGCAGAGAACGGCAGAAATTCAGTTTTAAAAGGACGCGGAGAGAGGCTGGAATTCAGTTTGAAAAGGACGCGGAGAGAGGCTGGAATTCAGTTTGAAAAGGACGCGGAGAGACACTGGAATTCATTTAAAAAAGGACGCAGATAGCGTCGGGGACTGCAGTTTAAGGAATTCAGTTTTAAATGGATGCGGAGAACGGCTGGGACTTCAGATTAAAAAGGACGCAGAGAGAGGCAGGAATTCAGATTAAATAGGACACGGAGAGACACAGAAATTCATTTAAAAAAGGACGTGGAGAGAGGCCGGAATTCATTGAATAAAGGACGCGGAGAGAATCAGTAATTCATTTAAAAAAGGACGCGGTGAGAGGCAGGTATTCAGTTTAAAAAGGAGATGGAGAGCGTTGGGGACTTCAGTTTAAAAAGGATAAGGGGAGTGGTGGTGACTTCAGTTTAAAAGGACGTGGAGAGCGGCGGGAATTGATTTTGAAAAGGACGCCATGGGAGGCTGGAATTTATGTTAACGAGGACATGGAAAGACACTGGAATTCATTTAAAAAAGGACACAGATAACGTCGGGGACTTCAGATTAAAATGGACACGAAGAGAGGCAGGAATTCAGATTAAAAAGGACATGGAGAGATGCAGGAATTCATTTAAAAAAGGACGCGGATAGAGGGGGGAATTCATTTAAAAAGACGTGCAGAGAGGCAGGATTTCATTGAAAAGACGCGGAGAGAATCAGTTATTCATTTAAAAAAGTACGCGGTGAGAGGCAGGTATTCAGTTTAAAAAGGAGACGGAGAGCTGCGGGGACGTCACTTTAAAAGGATGCAGTGAGCAGCAGGAACTTCTGTTTAAAAAGGACACGGAGAGAGGCAGGAATTCAGTTTGAAAAAGACGTGGAGAGAGGCTGGAATTCATGTTAAAACGAACGTGGAGAGAGGCAGGAGTTCAGCTTGAAAAGGACATGGAGAGAGGCTGGAATTCATGTTAAAAAGGAGGTGGAGAGAGGCAGGAATTCAGCTTGAAAGGGACGCAGAGAGTGGCAGGAATTCATTTCATAAAGGATGCAGAGATAGGCAGGAATTCAGTTTAAAAGGACACGGAAAGCGTCGGGGACTTCAGTTTAAAAGAACGCGGAGAACGGCGGGAACTTCTGTTTAAAATGGAAGCGGAGAGAGGCATGAATTCAGATTGCAAAGGACGCAGAGAGAGGCAGGAATTCATCTTATAAAGGATACGGAGAGCGGCGTGGATTCAGTTTAAAAAGGAGATGGAGAGCTGTGGGGTCTTCAATTAACATGGACGTGGAGAGAGGCTGGAATTCAAGTTAAAAAGGACGTGGAGAGAGGCAGGAATTCATCTTATAAAGGATACGGAGAGCGGCGTGGATTCAGTTTAAGAAGGAGATGGAGAGCTGTGGGGTCTTCAATTAACATGGACGTGGAGAGAGGCTGGAATTCAAGTTAAAAAGGACGTGGAGAGAGGCAGGTATTCAGCTTGAAAAGGATGTAGAGAGAGGCAGGAATTCATTTAAAAAAGTATGCAGAGAGAGCCAGGAATTCAGTTTAACAGGACATGGAGAGCGTCGGGGACTTCAGTTTAAAAACGTTGCGGAGAGCGGCGGGGATTCAGTTTTAAAAAGGATGCAGAGAGCGGCGGGGATTCATTTTAAAAAGGACGTGGATAGAGACAGGATTTCATTTAAAAAAGGACACAGATAGCTTCGGGGACTGCAGTTTAAAAAGGACGCGGAGAGCGGTGGTGACTTCGGTTTAAAATTACACAGAGAGCGGCGAGGATTCAGTTAAAAAAGGACACGGAGAGGGGCGAGGGATTCAGATTAAAAAGGATGCGGAGATCGGCAGGAATTCAGTTTGAAAAGGATGTGGAGAGAGGCTGGAATTCATGTTAAAAAGGATGTGGTGAGAGGCAGGAATTCAGCTTGAAAAGGACGCAGAGAGTGGCAGGAATTCATTTCAAAAAGAATGCGAAGATAGGCAGGAATTCAGTTTAACAGGACACGGAGAGCGTCGGGGACTTCAGTTTAAAAAGGACGCGGAGAGCGGTGGTGACTTCAGTTTAAAATTACTCGGAGAGCAGTGGGAATTCAGTTTGAAAAGGACGTGGAGAGGCATGAATTCAGATTGAAAAGGACGCAGAGAGAGGCAGGAATTCATCTTATAAAGGATACGGAGCGCGGCGTGGATTCAGTTTAAAAAGGAGATGGAGAGCTGCAGGGTCTTCAGTTAACAAGGGCGCGGAGAGAGGCTGGAATTCAAGTTAAAAAGGATGTGGAGAGAATCAGGTATTCAGCTTGAAAAGGATGTAGAGAGAGGCAGGAATTCATTTAAAAAAGTATGCAGAGAGAGCCAGGAATTCAGTTTAACAGGACGTGGAGAGCGTCGGGGACTTCAGTTTAAAAAGAATGCGGAGAGCAGCGGGGATTCAGTTTTAAAAGGACGTGGAGAGCGGCGGGGATTCATGTTAAAAAGTGCCTGGAGAGAGACAGGATTTCATTTAAAAAAGGACACAGATAGCTTCGGGGACTGCAGTTTAAAAAGGATGCGGAGAGCGGTGGTGACTTCAGTTTAAAATTACACGGAGAGCGGTGGGGATTCAGTTTGAAAAGGACGTGGAGAGAGGCTGGAATTCATGTTAAAAAGGACATGGAGAGAGGCAGGAATTCAGCTTGAAAAGGACGCAGAGAGTGGCAGGAATTCATTTCAAAAAGGATGCGGAGATAGGCAGGAATTCAGTTTAAAAGGACACGGAGAGCGTCGGGGACTTCAGTTTAAAAAGGATACCGGGAGCGGTTGTGACTTCAGTTTAAAAGGACGCGGAGAGAGGCTGTAATTGATTTTGAAAAGGACGCCATGGGAGGCTGGAATTCATTTAAAAAAGGACACAGATAGCGTCGGGGACTGCAGTTTAAAAAGGACGCGGAGTGCGTTGGTGACTTCAGTTTGAAAGCACGCAGAGAGCGGCGGGGATTCAGTTTAAAAAGGACGCGGAGAACGGCCGGGACTTCAGATTAAAAAGGACACGGAGAGATGCAGGAATTCATTTAAAAAAGGACGCGGATAGAGGGGGGAATTCATTTAAAAAAGGACGTGGATAGAGGCAGGATTTCATTGAAAAGACGCGGAGAGAATCAGTTATTCATTTAAAAAAGGACGCGGTGAGAGGCAGGTATTCAGTTTAAAAAGGCGATGGAGAGCTACGGGGATGCCAGTTTAAAAGGATGCAGTGAGCAGCGGGAATTTCTGTTTAAAAAGGACATGCAGAGAGGCAGGAATTCAGCTTGAAAAGGTTGTGGAGAGAGGCAGGAATTCATTTGAAAAAGGTCGTGGAGAGAGGCAGGAATTCAGCTTGAAAAGGTTGTGGAGAGAGGCAGGAATTCATTTGAAAAAGGTCGTGGAGAGAGGCAGGAATAAATTTGAGAAAGGACACGGAGAGATGCTGGAATTCATGTTAAAAAGGATGTGGGGAGATGCAGGAATTCAGTTAGAACAGGACGCGCAGAGAGACAGGAACTCCTGTTTAAAAAAGAGTCGGAGAGAGGCAGGAATTCAGTTTGAAAAGGACGTGGAGAGAGGCTGGAATTCATGTTAAAAAGAACGTGGAGAGAGGCAGGAATTCAGCTTGAAAAGGACGTGGAAAGAGGCTGGAATTCATGTTAAAAAGGAAGTGGCGAGAGGCAGGAAATCAGCTTGAAAAGGACGCAGAGAGTGGCAGGAATTCATTTCAAAAAGGATGCGGAGATAGGCAGGAATTCAGTTTAAAAGGACGCGGAGAACGGCGGGAACATCTGTTTAAAAAGGAGACGGAGAGCTGCGGGGACGTCAGTTTAAACGGATGCAGTGAGCAGCGGGACCTTCTGTTTAAAAAGGACACGGAGAGAGGCAGGAATTCAGTTTGAAAAGATTGTGGAGAGAGGCAGGAATTCAGTTTGAAAAGGTTGTGGAGAGAGGCAGGAATTCATTTGAAAAAGGTCGTGGAGAGAGGCAGGAATAAATTTGAGAAAGGACGCGGAGAGAGGCTGGAATTCATGTTAAAAAGGACGTGGAGAGAGGCAGGTATTCAGTTTAAAAAGGCGATGGAGAGCTACGGGGACGCCAGTTTAAAAGGATGCAGTGAGCAGCGGGAATTTCTGTTTAAAAAGGACATGCAGAGAGGCAGGAATTCAGCTTGAAAAGGTTGTGGAGAGAGGCAGGAATTCATTTGAAAAAGTTCGTGGAGAGAGGCAGGAATTCAGCTTGAAAAGGTTGTGGAGAGAGGCAGGAATTCATTTGAAAAAGGTCGTGGAGAGAGGCAGGAATAAATTTGAGAAAGGACGCGGAGAGAGGCTGGAATTCATGTTAAAAAGGACGCAGAGAGAGGCAGGAATTCATTTCAAAAAGGATGCGGAGATAGGCAGGAATTCAGTTTAAAAGGACGCCGAGAACGGCGGGAACTTCTGTTTAAAATGGAAGAGGAGAGAGGCAGGAATTCAGATTGAAAAGGACGCAGAGAGAGGCAGGAATTCATCTTATAAAGGACACGGAGAGGGGCGAGAGATTCAGATTAAAAAGGATGCGGAGATCGGCAGGAATTCAGTTTGAAAAGGTCGTGGAGAGAGGCAGGAATTCATGTTAAAAAGGACGTGGAGAGAGGCAGGATTCAGCTTGTAATGGACACAGAGAGAGGAAAGAATTCATTTAAAAAAGGATGTAGAGAGAGGCAAGAATTCAGTTTAACAGGACACGGAGAGCATCGGGGACTTCAGTTTAAAAACGATGCGGAGAGCGTCGGGGAGTCCGTTTAAAAAGGACACGGAGAGGGGCGAGGAATTCTGTTTTAAAGGACGCGGAGAGCGACGGAACTTCTGTTTAAAAAGGAAGCAGAGAGACGTGGAGATGGCTGGAATTCCTATTAAAAAGGACTCAGAGAGACACTGGAATTCATTTAAAAAATGACACGGATAGAGGGAGGAATTCATTTAAAAAAGGACGCGGAGAGAATCAGTTATCCATTTAAAAAAGGACGCGGTGAGAGGCAGGTATTCAGTTTAAAAAGGGGACGGAGAGCAGCGGGGACGTCAGTTTAAAAGGATGCAGTGAGCAGCGGGAATTTCTGTTTAAAAAGGACACAGAGAGAGGCAGGAATTCAGCTTGTAAAGGTCGTGGAGAGAGGCAGGAATTCAATTCAAAAAGGACACGGAAAGCGGCGGGGACTTCATTTTGAAAAGGACGCGGAGAGAGGCTGGAATTCATATTAAAAAGGATGTGGAGAGACGCAAGAATTCAGTTTAAAAAGGACACGGAGAGAGGCAGGAATTCAGATTAACAGGACATGGAGAGCATCGGGGACTTCAGTTTAAAAAGGACGCGGAGAGCGTCGGGGAGTCCGTTTAAAAAGGACACGGAGACGGGCGAGGAATTCTGTTTTAAAGGACGCGGAGAGCGACAGGAACTTCTGTTAAAAAAGGAAGCAGAGAGAGGCAGGAATTCAGCTTGAAAAGGACGCAGAGAGAGGCTGGAATTCATCTTATTAAGGATACAGAGAGCGGTGGGGATTTCAGTTTAAAACTGACGTGGAGAGCGACGGGGACTTCAGTTTAAAGAAGGACTGCGAGAGCGGCGGTGACTTCTGTTTAAAAAGGACGTGGCGAGAGTCAGGAATTCAGTATGAAAAGACTTGGAGAGAGGCTGGAATTCATGTGAAAAAGGACACGGAGAGAGGCAGGAATTCAGATTGAAAAGGACGCAGAGAGAGGCAGGAATTCATCTTAAAAAGGAGGCGGAGAGAGGCAGGAATTCTGATTGAAAAGGACGCAGGGAGAGGCAGGAATTCATCTTATAAAGGATACGTTGAGCAGCGGGGATTTCAGTTTAAAACTGACGTGGAGAGCGATGGGGACCTCAGTTTAAAAAGGAGATGGAGAGCTGCAGGGTCTTCAATTAACAAGGACGCGGAGAGAGGCTGGAATTCATGTTAAAAAGAATGTGGAGTGAGTCAGGTATTCAGCTTGAAAAGGATGCAGAGAGAGCCAGGAATTCAGTTTAACAGCACACGGAGAGCGACAGGGACTTCCGTTTGAAAAGGACGCGGAGAGCGGCGGGGATTCATGTTAAAAAGGACATGGAGAGAGGCAGGAATTCATTTAAAAAAGGACACAGATAGCTTCGGGGACTGCAGTTTAAAAAGGACGCAGAGAGCGGTGGTGACTTCAGTTTGAAATTACGCGGAGAGCGGCGGTGATTCAGTTTAAAAAGGACACGGAGAGACGCAGGGATTCAGTTTAAAAAGGACACGGAGAGGGGCGAGGGATTCAGTTTAAAAAGGATGTGGAGACCGGCAGGGATTCAGTTTGAAAAGGACGTGGAGAGAGGCTGGAATTCAGTTTGAAAAGGATGCAGAGAGTGGCAGGAATTCATTTCAAAAAGGATGCGGAGATAGGCAGGAATTCAGTTTATAGGGACACGGAGAGCGTCGGGGACTTCAGTTTAAAAGGACACAGAGAAAAAGGCGGGAATTCAGTTTTAATTCAGGACGTGGAGAGAGGCTGGAATTCATCTTATAAAGGATACGGAGAGCGGTGGGGATTTCAGTTTAAAACTGACGTGGAGAGCGATGGGGACATCAGTTTAAAGAAGGACTGCGAGAGCGGCGTTGACTTCTGTTTAAAAAGTACATGGAGAGAGTCAGGAATTCAGTATGAAAAGACGTGGTGAGAGGCTGGAATTCATGTGAAAAAGGACGTGGAGAGGCAGGAATTCAGATTGAAAAGGACGTGGAGAGAGGCTGGAATTCATGTTAAAAAGAACGTGGAGAGAGGCAGGAATTCAGTTTGAAAAGGACGTGGAGAGAGGCTGGAATTCATGTTAAAAAGGAGGTGGAGAGAGGCAGGAATTCAGCTTGAAAAGGACGCAGAGAGTGGCAGGAATTCATTTCAAAAAGGATGCGGAGATAGGCTAGAATTCAGTTTAACAGGAAATGGAGAGTGTCGGGGACTTCAGTTTAAAGAGGATACGGAGAGCGGTGGTGACTTAAGTTTAAAAGGAGGCGGAGAGCGGCGGGGATTGAGTTTAAAAAGGACATGGACAGGGGTGAGAAATTCCGTTTAAAAGGACGCAGAGAGCGGCGGGAACTTCTGTTTAAAATGGAAACAGAGAGAGGCAGGAATTCAGATTGAAAAGGACGCAGAGAAAGGCTGGAATTCAGTTTGAAAAGGACGCGGAGAGAGGCTGGAATTCATGTTAAAAAGGACGCAGAGAGAGGCTGGAATTCATGTTAAAATGGACACGGAGAGACACTGGAATTCATTTAAAAAAGGACACAGATAGCGTCGGGGACTGCAGTTTAAAAAGGACGCGGAGAGCGGTGATGACTTCAGTTTAAAAGCACGCGGAGAGCAGCGGGGATTCAGTTTAAAAAGGACGCGGAGAACGGCCGGGACTTCAGCTTAAAAAGGACGTGGAGAGAGGAAGGAATTCATTTAAAAAGGACACGGAGAGACGCAGGCATTCATTTAAAAAAGGACGCGGAGAGAGGCAGGAATTCATTTAAAAAAGGACGCGGATAGAGGGAGGAATTCATTTAAAAAAGGACTCGGAGAGAGGGAGGAATTCATTGAAAAAAGGACGCGGAGAGAATCAGTAATTCATTTAATAAAGGACGCGGTGAGAGGCAGGTATTCAGTTTAAAAAGGAGACGGAGAGCTGCGGGGACTTCAGTTTAAAAGGATGCAGTGAGCGGCGGGAACTTCTTTTTAAAAAGGACAGGGAGAGAGGCAGGAATTCAGTTTGGAAAGGTCGTGGAGAGAGGCGGGAATTCATTTGAAAAAGGACGCGGAGAGAGGCAGGAATTCAGTTGAACAGGAAAAGGAGAGCGTCGGGGACTTCAGTTTAAAAAGGACATGGACAGGGGCAAGGAATTCAGTTTTAAAAGGACGCGGAGAGCTGCGGGAACTTCTGTTTAAAATGGAAGCGGAGAGAGGCAGGAATTCAGATTGAAAAGGACGCAGAGAGGGGCAGGAATTCATCTTAAAATGGATACGGAGGGCAGTGGGGATTTCAGTTTAAAACTAACGTGGAGAGCGACGGGGACTTCAGTTTAAAAAGGACGCGGAGAGAGGCAGGAAATTATTTCAAAAAGGATGCGGAGAGAGGCAGGACTTCAGTTTAACAGGCCACGGAGAGCGTCGGGGACTTCAGTTTAAAAAGGATGCGGAGAGAGGCAGGAATTCATTTAAAAAACGACACTGAATGCTTTGGGAACTTCAGTTTAAAAAGTACGCGGAGAGCGGCAGGGATTCCGTTTAAAAAGGACGAGGAGAACGGGCCTGACTTCAGATTTAATAGGACGCGGAGAGAGGCAGGTATTCAGATTAAAAAGGAGATGGAAAGACGCAGGAATTCATTTGAAAAAGGTTGCGGAGAGAGGCAGGAATTCAGTTCAAAAAGGACGTGGAGAGAGGCAGGAATTCATTTAAAATAGGACACGGAATCAGGAATTCATTTAAAAAAGGACGCGGTGAGAGGCAGGTGTTCAGTTTAAAAAGGAGATGGAGAGCTGCGGGGACTTCATTTTAAAAAGGACGTGGAGAGAGGCATGAATTCAGTTTGAAAAGGACACAGAGAGAGGCAGGAATTCAGTTTGAAAAGGACGCAGAGAGAGGCAGGAATTCAGATTGAATAGGACGCAGAGAGAGGCAGGAATTCATCTTATAAAGGATACATTGAGCAGTGGGGATTTCAGTTTAAAACTGACGTGGAGAGCGACGGGGACTTCAGTTTAAAAAGGAGATGGAGAGCCGCGGGGTCTTCAATTAACTAGGATGCGGAGAGCGGCGGGGATTCAGTTTAAAAAGGATACGGACAGGGGCGAGGAATTCAGTTAAAAAGGACGCGGAGAGCTGCAGGAACTTCTGTTTAAAATGGAAGCGGAGAGAGGCAGGAATTCAGATTGAAAAGGACGCAGAGAGGGGCAGGAATCCATCTTAAAATGGATACGGAGAGCGGTGGGGATTTCAGTTTAAAACTGACGTGGAGAGCGACGGGTACTTCAGTTTAAAAAGGATGTGGAGAGCGGTGGTGATTCAGTTTAAAAAGGACACGGAGAGAGGCAGGAATTCATTTAAAAAACGACACTGAATGCGTCGGGGCCTTCAGTTTATAAAGGACGCGGAGAGCGGTGGTGACTTCAGTTGAAAAATACGCGGAGAGCGGCGGGGATTCAATTTAAAAAGGATGAGGAGAACGGTCAGGACTTCAGATTTAAAAGGATGCGGAGAGAGGCAGGAATTCAGATTAGAAAGGAGATGGAAAGATGCAGGAATTCATGTAAAAAAGGACGCGGAATCAGGAATTCATTTAAAAAAGGACGCGGTGAGAGGCAGGTGTTCAGTTTAAAAAGGAGATGGAGAGCTGAGGGGACTTCAGTTTAAAAGGATGCAGTGAGCGGCGGGAACTTCTGTTTAAATGTGACATGGAGAGAGGCAGGAATTCATTTGAGAAAGGACGAGGAGAGAGGCAGGAATTCAGTTCAAAAAGGACACGGAGAGCAGCGGGGACTTCATTTTCAATAGGATGTGGAGAGAGGCATGAATTCAGTTTGAAAAGGGCGCAGAGAGAGGCAGGAATTCAGTTTGAAAAGGACGCAGAGAGACGCAGGAATTTAGATTGAAAAGGACGCAGAGAGGCAGGAATTCATCTTATAAAGGATACATTGAGCAGTCGGGATTTCAGTTTAAAACTGTCGTGGAGAGCGACGGGGACTTCAGTTTAAAAAGGAGATGGAGAGCTGCAGGGTCTTCAATTAACTAGGACGCGGAGAGAGGATGGATTTCATGTTAAAAAGGACGCATAGAGACGCAGGAATTCAGATTGAAAAAGAATGAGAGAGAGGCAGGAATTCATCTTAAAAAGGAGGCGGAGAGAGGCAGGAATTCAGCTTTAAAAGGATGTGGAGATGGCTGGAATTCCTATTAAAAAGGACATGGAGAGAGGAAGGAATTCATTTAAAAATGGACACGGATAGCATCGGGGACTTCAGTTTAAAAAGGACGCGGAGAGTGGTGGTGACTTCAGTTTAAAAGTACGCAGATAGCAGCTGGAATTCAGTTTAAAAAGAACACGGAGAGGGGCGAGGAATTCAGTTTAAAAAGGACGCAGAGAGCGGCAGGAATTCAGTTTCAAACGGACGTGGAGAGAGGCTGGAATTCAGATTAAAAAGGACACGGAGGGTCGCAGGAATACATTTAAAAAAAGACGTGGAGAGAGGGAGGAATTCATTTAAAAAAGGACGTGGAGAGAGTCAGGAATTCATTGAAAAAAAGTCGCGGAGAGAATCAGTAATTCATTTAAAAAGGGACTCGGAGAGAGGCAGGTATTCAGTTTAAAAAGGAGACGGAGAGCAGCGGGGACGTCAGTTTAAAAGGATGCAGTGAGCAGCGGGAACTTCTGTTTAAAAAGGACAGGGAGAGAGGCAGGAATTCATTTGAAAAAAGACGCGGAGAGAGGCAGGAATTCAATTCAAAAAGGGCACGGAGAGCGGCGGGGACTTAATTTTAAAAAGGATGTGGAGAGAGGCATGAATTCAGTCTGAAAAGGACGCGGAGAGTGGCTGGAATTCATGTTAAAAAGGACACGGAGAGAAGCAGGAACTCAGATTGAAAGGGACGCAGAGAGAGGTAGGAATTCATCTTATAAAGGATACGGAGAGCGGTGGGGATGTCAGTTTCAAAACTGACGTGGAGAGCGACGGGGACTTCAGTTTAAAAAGGAGATGGAGAGTTGCGGGGTCTACAATTGAAAAGGACCCAGAGAGAGGCAGGAATTCATCTTAAAATGGAGGTGCAGAGAGGCAGGAATTCAGCTTTAAAAGGACGTGGAGATGGCTGGATTTCCTATTAAAAAGGACGTGGAGAGAGACAGGAATTCATTTAAAAAAGGACACGGAGAGCATCAGGGACTTCAGTTTAAAAAGGACGCGGAGAGCGGTGATGAGTTCAGTTTAAAAAGAACACGGAGAGGGGCGAGGAATTCAGCTTGAAAAGGATGCGGAGAGAGCCAGGAATTCAGTTTAACAGGACACGGAGAGCGTCGGGGACTTCCGTTTAAAAGGACGTGGAGAGCTGCGGGAACTTCTGGTTTAAAAGGAAGTAGAAAGAGGCAGGAATTCAGTTGGAAAACTATGCAGAGAGAGGCTGGAATTCATGTTAAAAAGGACGTTGAGAGAGGCAGGAATTCAGCTTGAAAAGGACGCGGAGAGCAGTGGTCACTTCAGTTTAAAAGTACGCAGACAACGGCAGGGATTCAGTTTAAAAAGGACATGGAGAGGGGCGAGGAATTCAGATTAAAAAGGACGCAGAGAGCAGTGGGAACTTCTGTTTAAAAAGGACGCAGAGAGAGGCAGGAATTCAGCTTGAAAAGGACGCAAATAGATACAGGAATTCATTTAAAAAAGGATGCGGACGAGGCAGTAATTCAGCTTTAAAAGGACGTGGGGATGGCTGGATTTCCTATTAAAAAGGACGCAGAGAGACAATGGAATTCAGTTTAAAAAGGCGCGGAGAGCGGTGGTGACTTCAGTTTAAAAGTACGCGGACAGCAGCGGCGATTCAGTTTAAAAAGGACATGGAAAGGGGCGAGGAATTCAGATTGAAAAGGACGCAGAAAGCGGCAGGAAGTTCTGTTTAAAAAGGACGCAGAGAGAGGCAGGAATTCAGCTTGAAATGAAAGCAAATAGAGACAGGAATCCATTTAAAAGAGGATGCGGAGAGAGGCGGGAATTCAATTTAACAGGACAAGGAGAGCGTTGGGGACTTCAGTTTAAAAAGGACACAGAGGGGCGAGGAATTCAGCTTAAAAAGGACGCAGAGAACGACCGGGACTTCAGATTAAAAAGGACGCGGAGAGAGGCAGGTATTCAGATTAAAAAGGAAGCGGATAGAGGCAGGAATTCATTTAAAAAATGACGTGGATCGAGGCAAGAATTCATTTAAAAAAGGATGCGGAGAGAGGCAGGAATTCATTTTAAAAAAGACACGGAGAGCGTCGGGGACTTCAAATTAAACAGGACGTGGAGAGCAGTGGAGACCTCAGCTTAAAAGTACGTGGAGAGCGGCGGGGATTCAGTTTAATAAGGACATGGAGAGCGGCGAGGAATTCAGTTTGAAAAGGACGTGGAGAGAGACTGGAGTTCATGTTAAGAAGGACGTGGAGCGAGGCAGGAATTCATTTCAAAAAGAATGCGGAGAGAGGCAGGAATTCAGTTTAACTGGACACAGAGAGCGTCGGGGACTTCAGTTTAAAAAGGACGCGGAGAGAGGCTGGAATTCATGTTAAAAAGGACACAGAGAGGCGCAGGATTTCATTTAAAAAAGGACACAGAATGCATCGGGGACTGCAGTTTAAAAAGGACATGGAGAGCGGTGGTGTCTTCAGTTTAAAAGTACACGGAGAGCGGCGGGGATTCAGATTTTAAAAGGACGCGGAGAATGGCCGGGACTTCAGATTTAAAAGGACGTGGAGCGAGGCAGGAATTCATTTTAAAAACGTCGTGGAGATAGGCAGGAATTCATTTAAAAAAGGACGCGGATAGAATCAGGAATTCATTTAAAAAAGGACGCGGAGAGACGCATGTATTCAGATTAAAAAGGACGCGGAGAGAGGCAGGTATTCAGATTAAAAAGGACGCAGAGAGAGGCAAGAATTCATTTAAAAAAGGACGCGGAGAGAGGCATGTCTTCAGTTTAAAGAGATGCAGAGCAGCGGGAACTTCTGTTTAAAAAAGATGTGGAGAGAGGCTGCAATTCATGTTTTAGAGGATACGGAGAGCGATGGGGATTTCACTTTAAAACCGACGTGGAGAGCGAAGGGGACTTCAGTTTAAAAAGGAGACGGAGCGCTGCGGGGCATTCAATTGAAAAGGACGCGGAGAGAGGTTGGAATTCCTATTAAAAAGGATGTGGAGAGAGGCAGGTATTCAGCTTGAAAAGAACGCAGAGAGAGGCAGGAATTCATTTAGAAAAGGACATGGAGAGCGTCGGGGAGTTCAGCTTAAAAAGGATGCAGAGAGCGGTGGTGACTTCAGTTTAAAAGTACGCGGAGAGCGGCGGGGATTCAGTTTAAAAAGGACGCGGAGAGAGGCAGGAATTAACTTAAAAAAGGACACGGAGAGAGGCAGGAATTAATTTAAAAAAGGACACGGAGAGAGGCAGGTATTCAGTTTAAAGAGGAGACGGAGAGCAGCGGGAACTTCTGTTTAAAAAGGACACGGAGAGAGGCAGGAATTCATCTTTTAGAGGATACGGAGCGCAGTGGGGATTTCACTTTAAAACCGATGTGGAGAGCGACGGAGGCTTCAGTTTAAAAAGGAGACTGAGAGCTGCGGGGCCTTCAATTGAAAAGGACGTGGAGAGAGGCTGGAATTCATGTGAAAAAGGATGTGGAGAGAGGCAGCAATTCGGATTGAAAAAGATGCAGGGAGAGGCTGGAATTCATCTTAAAAAGGAGGCGGAGAGAGGCAGGAATTCAGCTTAGAAAGGACATGTAGAGAGGCAGGAATTCAGTTTTAAAAGGACATGGAGATGGCTGGAATTCCTATTAAAAAGGACATGTAGAGAGGCACGTATTCCGGTTGAAAAGGACGCGGAGAGCGGTGGTGACTTCAGTTTAAACGTACGTGGAGAGCGGTGGGGAATCAGTTTAAAAAGGTCACAGAGAACAGCTGGGACTTCAGATTAAAAAGGACGTGGAGAGAGGCAGGAACTCATGTTAAAAAGGACGTGGAGAGCGGCAGGTATTCAGCTTGAAAAGGATGCAGAGAGAGGCAGGAATTCATTTTAAAAAGGACGTGGAAAGAGGCAGGAATTTATTTAAAAAAGGATGCGGATAGAGGCAGGGATTCATTTAAAAAGGACACGGAGAGCGTTGGGGACTTCAGTTTGTAAAGGACGCAGAGAGCGGTGGTGACTTCAGTTTAAAGGTACGCGGAGAGCGGCGGAGATTCAGTTTAAAAAGGACACGAAGAGGGGCGAGGAATTCAGTTTAAAAAGGACGCGGAGAGCGGCAGGAATTCAGTTTGAAAAGGACGCGGAGAGAGGCTGGAATTCATGTAAAAAAGAACGTGGAGAGAGGCAGGTACTCAGCTTGAAAAGGACACAGAGAGAGGCAGGAATTCATTTAAAAAAGAATGTGGAGAGAGGAAGGAATTCAGCTTAACAGGAGATGGAGAACATCTGGGACATCAGTTTAAAAAGGATGCGGAGAGCGGCGGGGACTCAGTTTAAAAAGGACGAGGAGAGCGACGGGAATTCAGTTTTAAAAGTAGATGGAGAGTGGCTGGAATACATGTTAAATAGGACACAGAGAGAGTCGGGGTCTTCAGTTTAAAAAGGACACAGAGAGAGGCAAGAATTCAGGTTGAAGAGGACGCAGATAGAGACAGGAATTCATTTAAAAAAGGATGTGGAAAGAGGCACGAATTCAATTTAACAGGACAAAGAGAGCGTCGTGGGCTTCAGTTTAAAAAGGACATGGAGAGCGCCGGGGTCTTCAGTTTAAAAAGGACATGGAGAGTGGTGGTGACTTCAGTTTAAAAGTATGCGGAGAGCGGCGGGGATTCAGTTTAAAAGGACACGGAGACGGGCGTGGAATTCAGATTGAAAAGGATGCGGAGGACGGCGGGAACTTCTGTTTAAAAAGGAGGTGGAGAGAGACAGGAATTCATGTTAAAAAGGATGTGGATAGAGGCAGGAATTCAGCTTGAAAAGGACGCAGATAGAGACAGGAATTCATTTAAAAAAGGATGCGGAAAGAGGCAGTAATTCAATTTAGCAGGACACAGAGAGCGTCGGGGGTTTCAGTTTAAAAAGTACGCGGAGAGCGACGGGGATTCAGCTTAAATAGGGCACGGAGGTTGGTGAGGAATTCAGCTTAAAAACGGCGCGGAGAGAGGCAGGAATTCCGATTACAGAGGGTGCGGAGAGAGGCAGGAATTCAGCTTTAAAAGGACGCAGAGAGAGGCAGAAATTCATTTAAAAAAAGACGCGGATCGAGGCAGTAATTCATTTAAAAAAGGACGCAGAGAGAGGCAGGAATTCATTTAAAGAGGAGAGGGAGAGCTGCGGGGACTTCAGTTTATAAAGGACGCGGAGAGCGGTGGTGACTTCAGTTTAAAAGTACTCGGAGTGCGGCGGGTTATTCAGTTCAAGAAGGACACGGAGAGGGGCGAGGAATTCTGTTTAAAAGGACGCGGAGAGTGGCGGGAACATCTGTTTAAAAAGGAAGCGTAAAGAGGAAAGTATTCAGTTTGAAAAGGACGCGGAGAGAGGCTGGTATTCAGTTTGAAAAGGACGCGGAGAGGGGCGAGGAATTCTGTTTTAAAGGACGCGGAGAGCGGTGGGAACTTCTGTTTAAAAAGGATGTAGAGAGAGGCAGGAATTCATTTAAAAAAGGACGCGGAGAGAGGCGGGAATTCAGTTTGAAAAGGATGCGAAGAGAGGCTGGAATTCATGTTAAATAGGACACGGAGAGACTCAGGAATTCATTTAAAAAAGGACACGGATAGTGTCCGGGACTTCAGTTTAAAAAGAACATGGAGAGCGGTGGTGACTTCGGTTTAAATGTACGCGGAGAGCGGCGGGGATTCAGTTTAAAAAGGACACGGAGAGGGCGAGGAATTCAGATGAAAAAGAACGCGGAGAGTGACAGGATCTTCTGTTTAAAAAGGATGCAGAGAGAGGCAGGAATTCAGCTTAACAGGACACGGAGAGCATCTGGGACTTCAGTTTAAAAAGGACATGGAGAGCAGCAGGAATTCATGTTAAGTAGGACACGGAGACTCAGGAATTCATTTAAAAAAGGACACGGAGAGCGTCGGGGACTTCAGTTTAAAAAGGACACGGAGAGGAGCGAGGAATTGAGATTAAAAAGACGCGGAGAATGGCAGGAACTTCTGTGTAAAAAGGTGGCGGAGAGAGGCAGGAATTCAGTTTGAAAAGGATGTGGAGAGAGACAGGAATTCATGTCAAAAAGAATGTGGAGAGAGGCAGGTATAAAGCTGTAAAGGATGTGGAGAGAGGCAGGAATTCAGCTTAACAGGACACGGAGAGCGTATGGTACTTCAGTTTAAAAAGGACGCGGAGAGCAGCGGGGATTCAGTTTAAAAAGGATGCGGAGAGTGGCAGGTATTCAGTTTAAAAAGGATGTAGAGTGAGGCAGGAATTCAGTTTGAAAAGGATGGGAAAGAGGCTGGAATTCAGATTAAAAAGGACGTAGAGAGAGGCTGGAATTCATGTTAAAAAGGACGTGGAGAGCGGCGGGGACTTCAGTTTAAAAAGGACACGTAGAGGGGCGAGGAATTCAGTTTAAAAAGGACACGGAGAGAGGCGGGAAATTCTGTTTAAAAAGGACGCAGAGAGAGGCAGGAATTCAGTTTGAAAAGGATGTGGAGAGAGGCTGGAATTCATGTTAAAAACGATGTGGAGAGAGGCAGGTATAAAGCTGTAAAGGATGCAGAGAGAGGCAGAAATTCATTTAAAAAAGGAGGCGGAGAGAGGCAGGAATTCAGTTTGAAAAGGAATGGAAAGAGGCTGGAATTCATGTTAAAAAGGACGTGGAGAGAGGCAGGAATTCATTTAAAAAAGGATGCGGAGAGAATCAGGAATTCATTTAAAAAAGGATGTGGAGAGAGGCAGGAATTCAGCTTAACAGGACATGGAGAGCATCTGGGACTTCAGTTTAAAAAGTACGCGCAGAGCGGTGGGGATTCGGTTTCAAAAGGAGATGGAGTGCTGCGGGGACTCCTGTTTTCAAAAGATACAGACAGCAGCAGGAATTTCTGTTTTAAAAGGAAGTGGAGAGAGGCTGGAATTCAGTTTGTAAAGGACGCGGAGAGAGGCTGGAATTTATGTTAAAAAGGACACAAAGAGACGCAGGAATTCATTTAAAAAAGGACACGGAGAGCATCGGTGACTTCAGTTTAAAAAGGACGCGGAGAGCGGTGGTGACTTCAGTTTAAAAGTACGTGGAGAGCGGCAGGGATTCAGTTTAAAAAGGACACAGAGGGGCGAGGAATTCAGCTTGTAAAGGACGCGGAGAGCGGCAGGAAGTTCTGCCTAAAATCGAGGCGGAGAGAGGCTGGAATTCAGTGTGAAAAGGACGCGGAGAGAGGCTGGAATTCATGTGAAAAAGGATATGGATAGAGGCAGGAATTCAGCTTGAAAAGGTTACAGAGAGAGGCAGGAATTGATTTAAAAAAGGACACGGATAGCGTCGGGGACTTCAGTTTAAAAAGACGCGGAGTGGCAGGAATTCAGGTTGAAGAGGACGCAGATAGAGACAGGAATTCATTTAAAAACGGATGCGGAGAGCGGTGGTGACTTCAGTATAAAAGTACGTGGAGAGCGGCGGGGATTCAGCTTAAATAGGGCATGGAGAACGGCCGGGACTTCAGTTTAAAAACGTTGCGGAGAGAGGCAGGAATTCAGGTTAAAAAGAACGCGGAGAGAGGCAGGAATTCAGATTAAAAAGAACGCGGAGAGAGGCAGGAATTCAGATTAAAAAGGACGTGGAGAGAGGCAGGAATTCATTTAAAAAAAGACACGGAGAGAGGCAGGAATTTAGTTTAAAGAGGAGGTGGAGAGCATTGGGAACTTCTGTTTAAAAAGTACACGGAGGAAATCATCTTAAAAAGGAGGCGATGAGAAGCAGGAATTCAGCTTGGAAAGGACGCAGAGAGAGGCAGGAATTCAGCTTTAAAAGGACGTGGAGATGGCTGGAATTCCTATTAAAAAAAGATGTGGAGAGAGGCTGGAATTCCTATTAAAAAGGACGTGGAGAGAGGCAGGTATTCAGCTTGAAAAGGACGCGGAGAGAGGCAGGAATTCATTTAAAAATGGACTTGGAGAGCGGTGGTGACTTCAGTTTAAAAGTACGCGGAGAGCGTCAGGGAATTAGGTTAAAAAGGACACGGAGAACAGCCGGGATTTCAGTTTAAAAAAGACGCAGAGAGAGGCAGGAATTCATTTAAAAACGGACGCGGAGAGAATCAGGAATTTATTTAAAAAAGGACGCGGAGAGATCAGGAATTCATTTAAAAAAGGATGCGGCGAGATCAGGAATTCATTTAAAAAAGGAAGCAGGGTGAGGCAGGTATTCAGTTTAAAAAGGAGATGGAGAGCTGCAGGGACGTCAGTTCAAAAGGATGCAGTGAGCAGCGGGAATTTCTGTTTAAGAAGGACACGGAGAGAGGCAGGAATTCAGCTTGAAAAGGACGTGGAGAGAGGCTGGACTTCATGTTAAAAAGGACACAGAGAGAGGCAGGTATTCAGCTTGAAAAGGACACAGAGAGGCAGAAATTCATTTTAAAGAGGATGTGGATAGAGGCAGGACATCAGCTTAACAGGACACGGAGATCGTCTGGGACTTCAGTTTAAAAAAGAAGCGGAGAGGGGCGGGAATTCAGTTTGAAAAGGACGTGAAGAGAGGCTGGAATTCATGTTAAACAGGACATGGAGAGACTCAGGAATTCATTTAAAAAAGGACGTGGAGAGCGGTGGTAACTTCAGTTTAAAAGTTCGCGGAGAGCGGCTGGGATTCAGTTTAAAAAGGACACGGAGAGCGGCGGGGAATTCATTTTAAAAAGGACGCGGAGAGAGGCAGGAAGTCAGATTGCAAAGGAAGTGGAGAGAGGCTGGAATTCATTTTAAAAAGGACGCAGAAAGACGCAGGAATTCAATTTAAAAAGCACGCAGTGAGCAGGGAGGGGATTTCAATTTAACGAGGAGATGGAGAATGGCGAGGAATTCAGTTTAAAAAGAACGCGGAGAGCGACGGGGAATTCATTTTAAAAGGGCACAGAGAGAGGCAAGAATTCAGTTTAAAATGGACACGGAGAGCGGCAGAGACTTCAGTTTATCAAGGAGATGGAGAGCTGCGGGGATTTCAGTTTAAAATGTAAGCGGAGAGCAGCGGGGAATTGATTTTAAAAAGGACGCCGAGAGAGGCAGGAACGCTGATTGCAAAGGACGCGGAGAGAGGCTGGAATTCATCTTAAAAGGGACGCAAAGAGAGGCAGGAAATCTGATTGCAAAGGACGCGGAGAGAGGCTGGAATTCATTTTAAAAAGGATGTAGAGAGACGCAGGAAATCAGTTTAAAAAGCACGCGGAGAGTGGGGTGGGGATTTCAATTTAACAAGGAGACGGAGAATGGCGGGGAATTCAGTTTAAAAAGGACGCGGAGAGCGGCGGGTCTTCAGTTTAAAAAGGACACAGAGAGAGGCAAGAATTCAGGTTAAAGAGGACGCAGATAGAGACAGGAATTCATTTAAAAAAGGATGTGGAGAGAGGCACGAATTCAATTTAACAGGACAAAGAGAGCGCCGGGGTCTTCAGTTTAAAAAGGACGTGGAGAGTGGTGGTGACTTCAGTTTAAAAGTATGCGGAGAGTGGCGGGGATTCAGTTTAAAAACAACGCGGAGAGGGGCAGGAATTCAGGTTAAAAAGGACGCGGAGAGAGGCAGGAATTTATTTTAAAAAAGATCCGGATCGAGGCAGAAATTCATTTCAAAATGGACGCGGAGAGAATCAGGAATTCATTTAAAAAAGGACGCGGAGAGAGGCAGGTATTCAGTTTAAAGAGGAGACGGAGAGCAGCGGAAACTCTGTTTAAAAAGGACACGGAGAGAGGCAGGAATTCATCTTTTAGAGGACACGGAGAGCGTCAGGGACTTCTGTTTAAAAAGGACACGGAGAGCGGTGGTGACTTCAGTTTAAAAGTACGCGGAGAGCGTCAGGGAATCAGTTTACAAAGGACACAGAGAACGGCTGGGATTTCAGTTTAAAAAGGACGCGGAGAGAGGCAGGAATTCATTTGAAAAAGAATGCGGATAGAGGCAGCAATTCATCTAAAAAAGGACGCGGAGAGAATCAGGAAGTCATTTAAAAAAGGACGCGGAGAGAGGCAGCTATTCAGTTTAAAAAGGAGACGGAGAGCTGCGGGGACTTCAGTTTAAAAGGATGCAGTGAGCAGCCGGAACTTCTATTTAAAAAGGACACGGAGAGAGGCAGGAATTCAGTTTGAAAAGGACGCTGAGAGAGGCAGGAATTCATCTTAAAAAGGAGGCGGAGAGAGGCAGGAATTCAGTTTGAAAAGGACGCGGAGAGAGGCAGCAATTCAGCTTGAAAAGGACGCTGAGAGAGGCAGGAATTCATCTTAAAAAGGAGGCGGAGTGAGGCAGGAATTCAGCTTGAAAAGGACGCTGAAAGCGGCAGGAATTCATCTTAAAAAGGAGGCGGAGAGAGGCAGGATTTCAGCTTGAAAAGGACGCTGAAAGCGGCAGGAATTCTGTTTAAAAAGGACATGGAGAAAGGCTGGAATTCCTATTCAAAGGGACATGGAGTGAGGCAGGGATTCAGCTTGAAAAGGACGCAGAGGGAGGCAGGAATTCATTTGAAAAAGGACACGGAGAACGTCGGGGACTTCAGTTTGAAAAGTACGCGGAGAGTGGCTGGGATTCAGTTTAAAAGTACATAGAGAGGGGTGAGGAATTCAGTTTAAAAAGGCACAGACAGAGGCAAGAATTCAGTTTAAAAAGGACACGGAGAGCGGCGGGGATTCAGTTTAAAAGTTCGCAGAGAGCGGCTGGGATTCAGTTTAAAAAGGACATGGAGAGCGGCGGGAAACTCATTTTAAAAAGGACGCGGAGAGAGGCAGGAAGTCAGATTGCAAAGGACGCGGAGAGAGGCTGGAATTTATTTTAAAAAGGACGCAGAGAGAAGCAGGAATTCAGTTTAAAAAGCAGGCGGAGAGCGGGGAAGGGATTTCAATTTAACAAGGAGATGGAGAATGGCGGGGAATTCAGTTTAAAAAGGACGCGGAGAGCGGCGGGGAATTCATTTTAAAAGTGCACAGAGAGAGGCAAGAATTTAGTTTAAAAAGGACACGGAGAGCGGCAGAGACTTCAGTTTAACAAGGAAATGGAGAGCTGCGGGGATTTCAGTTTAAAATGGAAGCGGAGAGCAGCGGGGAATTCAGTTTAAAAAGGACGCCGAGAGAGGCAGGAAAGCTGATTGCAAAGGATGCGGAGAGAGGCTGGAATTCATTTTAAAAAGGACTTAGAGAGACGCAGGAATTAAGTTTAACAGGACACAGAGAGGGTCGGGGACTTCAGTTTAAAAAGGACGGGGAGAGCGGTAGGAACTGCAGCTTAAAAAGGACGCGGAGATGGACGTGGACCTTAGTTTAAAAAGGAGACGGAGAGCGGTGGGGACTTCAGTTTAAAAAGGACACCGAGAGAGGCCGGAATTCAGTTTGCAAAGGACGCGGAGAGAGGCTGGAATTCATGTTAAAAAGGACACGGAGAGACTCAGGAATTAAGTTTTCAGGGCACGGAGAGCGGTGGTGACTTCAGTTTAAAAAGGACACAGAGAGAGGCAAGAATTCAGGTTGAAGAGGACGCAGATAGAGACAGGAATTCATTTAAAAAAGGATGTGGAGAGAGGCACGAATTCGATTTAACAGGAAAAAGAGAGCGTCCGGGACTTCAATTTAAAAAGGACGCAGAGAGTGGTGGTGACTTCCGTATAAAAGTATGCGGAGAGCGGCGGGGATTCAGCTTAAAAAGGACGCGGAGAACGGCCGGGACTTCAGTTTAAAAATGACGCGGAGAGAGGCAGGAATTCAGGTTAAAAAGGACGCGGAGAGAGGCAGGAATTCAGGTTAAAAAGGACGCGGAGAGAGGCAGGAATTCAGGTTAAAAAGGACGCGGAGAGAGGCAGGAATTTTTTTTTAAAAATGACCCGGATCGAGGCAGGAATTCATTTAAATAAGGAGGCGGAGAGAGGCAGGAATTCATTTAAAAAAGACGCGAAGAGACGCAGGTATTCAGTTTAAAGAGGAGACGGAGAGCAGCGGGAACTTCTGTTTAAAAAGGACACGGAGAGAGGCTGGAATTCATCTTTTAGAGGATACGGAGAGCAGTGGGGATTTCACTTTAAAACTGACGTGGAGAGCGACGTGGACTTCAGTTTGAAAAGGAGACTGAGAGTGGCAGGAATTCAGTTTGAAAAGATCGTGGAGAGGCTGGAATTCAGTATGAAAAGGACGCAGAGAGAGGCTGGAATTCAGATTGAAAAGGACGTGGAGAGTGGCAGGAGTTCATTTAAAAAGGACGCAGAGAGAGACAGGAATTCAGCTTGAAAAGGACGCTGAAAGCGGCAGGAATTCATCTTAAAAAGGAGGCGGAGAGAGGCAGGAATTCATCTTAAAAAGGACGCTGAGAGAGGCAGGAATTCAGTTTAAAAAGGACATGGAGAAAGGCTGGAATTCCTATTTAAAGGGACATGGAGTGAGGCAGGGATTCAGCTTGAAAAGGATGCAGAGAGTGGCAGGAATTCATTTGAAAAAGGACACGGAGAGCGTCGGGGACTTCAGTTTGAAAAGTATGCGGAGAGTGGCGGGGATTCAGTTTAAAAGTACACGGAGAGGAGCGAGGAATTCAGATTAAAAAGGCACAGAGAGAGGCAAGAATTCAGTTTAAAAAGGACACAGAGCGGCGGGGAATTCATTTAAAAAAGGACACGGAGAGCATCGGAGACCTCAGTTTGTAAAGGACACGGAGAGCGGTAGTGACTTCAGTTTAAAAGTACGCGGAGAGCGGCGGGGTTTCAGTTTGAAAAGGACACGGAGAGGGGTGGGAATTCAGTTTGCAAAGGATGCGGAGAGAGGCTGGAATTCATGTTAAAAAGGACACGGAGAGCCTCAGGAATTAAGTTTAACAGGACACGGAGAGGGTCGGGGACTTCAGTTTAAAAAGGACACAGAGAGAGGCAGGAATTCAAGTTGAAGAGGATGCAGATAGAAACAGGAATTCATTTAAAAAAGGATGTGGAGAGAGGCACGAATTCAATTTAACAGGACAAAGGGAGCGTCGGGGGCTTCAGTTTAAAATGGACGCGGAGAGCGGTGGTGACTTCTGTATAAATGTATGCGGAGAGCGGCGGGGATTCAGCTTAAAAAGGACGCGGAGAACGGCCGGGACTTCAGTTTAAAAAGGACGGGGAGAGCGGTGGGAACTGCAGCTTAAAAGGGACGTGGAGATGGACGTGGACCTTTGTTTAAAAAGGAGACGGAGAGCGGTGTGGACTTCAGTTTAAAAAGGACACGGAGAGAGGCAGGAATTCAGTTTGCAAAGGACGCGGAGAGAGGCTGGAATTCATGTTAAAAAGAACGCGGAGAGACGCAGGAATTTAGTTTAAAAGGAAACGGGGAGGGGCGGGGAATTCAGATTGAAAGGACGCGGAGAGTGGCAGGGATTTCTGTTTAAAAAGGAGACGGAGAGCGGTGGGGAATTCAGTTTAAAGGGACATGGAGAGCAGCGGGAACGTCAGTTTAAAAAGGACGTGGAGATGGCTGGAATTCCTATTAAAAAGGACGTGGAGAGAGGCAGTAATTCAGCTTGAAAAGGACGCAGAGAGAAGCAGGAATTCAGTTTGAAAAGGTCGTGGAGAGAGGCAGGAATTCAGATTGAAAAGGACGCCGAGAGAGGCAGGAATTCATCTTAAGAAGGAGGTAGAGAGAGGCAGGAATTCAGCTTGAAAAGGACGCTGAGAGAAACAGGAATTCAGTTTAAAAAGGACATGGAGAGAGGCAGGTATTCCTATTTAAAGGGACATGGAGAGAGGCAGGAATTCAGATTGAAAAGGACGCAGAGAGAGGCAGGAATTCATTTAAAAAAGGACACGGAGAGCATCGGGGACTTCAGTTTGTAAAGTACGCGGAGAGCGGCGGGAATTCAGTTTAAAAAGGACATGGAGAGGGGCGAGGAATTCAGTTTAAAAAGTACACAGAGAGAGGCAGTAATTCATTTAAAAAAGGATGTGGAGAGAGGCAGGAATTCAGCTTAACAGGACAGGGAGAGCGTCTGGGACTTCAGTTCAAAAAGGACGCGGAGAGAGGCAGGAATTCAGTTTAAAAAAGGACACGGAGAGCATCGGGGACTTCAGTTTGTAAAGTGCGCGGAGAGCGGCGGGAATTCAGTTTAAAAAGGACACGGAGAGGGGCGAGGAATTCAGTTTAAAAAGTACACAGAGAGAGGCAGTAATTCATTTAAAAAAGGATGTGGAGAGAGGCAGGAATTCAGCTTAACAGGACAGGGAGAGCGTCTGGGACTTCAGTTCAAAAAGAACGCGGAGAGAGGCAGGAATTCAGTTTCAAAAAGGACACGGATAGCGTCGGGGACTTCTGTTAAAAAAAGACGCAGAGAGAGGCAGGAATTCGGATTGAAGAGGACGCAGATAGAGACAGGAATTCATTTAACAAAGGATGCGGAAAGAGGCACGAATTCAATTTAACAGGACAAAGAGAGCGTTGGGGGCTTCAGTTTAAAAAGTACGCGGAGAGCAGCGTGGATTCAGCTTCAAAAGGACGCAGAGAAAGGCAGGGACTTCAGTTTAAAAACGACGCGGAGAGAGGCAGGAATTCAGGTTAAAAAGGACGCGGAGAGAGGCAGGAATTCATTTAAAAAAAGACACAAATCGAGGCAGGAATTCATTTAAAAAAGGACACGGAGAGAGGCAGGAATTCATTTAAAAAAGGACGCGGAGAGAATCAGGAATTCATTTAAAAAAAGACGCGGAGAGAGGCAGGTATTCAGTTTAAAGAGGAGACGGAGAGCAGCGGGAACTTCTGTTTAAAAAGGACACAGAGGCAGGAATTCATCTTTTAGAGGATACGGAGAGCAGTGGGGATTTCACTTTAAAACTGACGTGGAGAGCGACGGGGACCAGTTTAAAAAGGAGACGGAGAGCTGTGGGACATTCAATTGAAAAGGACGCGGAGAGAGGCTGGAATTCAAGTGAAAAAGGATGTGGAGAGATGCAGGAATTCAGATTGAAAAGGACGCAGAGAAAGGCTAGAATTCATCTTAAAAAGGAGGTAGAGAGAGGCAGGAATTCTGCTTGAAAAGGACGCTGAGAGAAGCAGGAATTCAGTTTAAAAAGGACGCGGAGAGAGGCAGGTAGTCCTATTTAAAGGGACATGGAGAGAGGCAGGAATTCAGATTGAAAAGGACGCAGAGAGAGACAGGAATTCATTTAAAAATGGATGTGGAGAGAAGCACGAATTCAATTTAACAGGACAAAGGGAGCGTCGGGGGCTTCGGTTTAAAATGGACGCGGAGAGCGGTGGTGACTTCTGTATAAATCTACGCGGAGAGAGGCAGGAATTCAGGTTAAAAAGTACGCGGAGAGAGGCAGGAATTCAGCTTAAAAAGGACGCGGAGAACGGCAGGGACTTCAGTTTAAAAACGACGCGGAGAGAGGCAGGAATTCATGTTAAAAAGGACGGGGAGAGAAGCAGGAACTTATTTTTAAAAATATCCGGATCGAGGCAGGAATTCATTTAAAAAAGGACGCAGAGAGAGGCAGGAATTCATTTAAAAAAAGACGCGGAGGGAGGCAGGTATTCAGTTTAAAGAGGAGACGGAGAGCAGCGGGAACTTCTGTTTACAAAGGACACGGAGAGAGGCAGGAATTCATCTTTTAGAGGATACGGAGAGCGGTGGGATTTTTTCTTTAAAACTGACGTGGAGAGCGACGTGGACTTCAGTTTGAAAAGGACCGGCGGAACGGTGGGGACTTCAGTTTATAAAGGACGGGGAGAGCGGTGGGAACTGCAGCTTAAAAGGCACGCGGAGATGGACGTGGACCTTAGTTTAAAAAGGAGACGGAGAGCGGTGTGGACTTCAGTTTAAAAAGGACACGGAGAGAGGCAGGAATTCAGTTTGCAAAGGACGCGGAGAGAGGCTGGAATTCATGTTAAAAAGAGCGCGGAGAGACGCAGGAATTTAGTTTAAAAGGAAACGGAGAGGGGCGGGGAATTCAGATTGAAAGGACACGGAGTGTGGCAGGGATTTCTGTTTAAAAAGGAGACGGAGAGTGGCGGGGAATTCAGTTTAAAGGGACATGGAGAGCAGCGGGAACTTCAGTTTAAAAAGGACTTGGAGATGGCTGGAATTCCTATTAAAAAGGACGTGGAGAGAGGCAGTAATTCAGCTTGAAAAGGACGCAGAGAGAGGCTGGAATTCAGTTTGAAAAGGTCGTGGAGAGAGGCAGGAATCCAGTATGAAAAGGACGTAGAGAGAGACTGGAATTCATGTGAAAAAGGATGCGGAGAGATGCAGGAATTCAGATTGAAAAGGACGCAGAGAGAGGCAGGAATTCATCTTAAGAAGGAAGTAGAGGCAGGAATTCAGCTTGAAAAGGACGCTGAGAGAAACAGGAATTCAGTTTAAAAAGGACATGGAGAGAGGCAGGTATTCCTATTTAAAGGGACATGGAGAGAGGCAGGAATTCAGATTGAAAAGGACGCAGAGAGAGGCAGGAATTCATTTAAAAAAGGACACGGAGAGCATCAGGGACTTCAGTTTGTAAAGGATGCAGAGAGCGGCGGGGTTTCAGTTTAAAAAGGACACGGGGAGGGGCGGGAATTCAGTTTAAAAAGGACACGGAGAGGGGCGAGGAATTCAGTTTAAAAAGGACATGGAGAGCGGCGGGAATTCAGTTTAAAAAGTACACGGAGAGCAGCAGGAACTTCAGTTTAAAAACGATGCAGAGAGAGGCAGTAATTCATTTAAAAAAGGAAGTGGAAAGAGGCAGGAATTCAGCTTAACAGGACACCGAGAGCGTCGGGGACTTCAGTTCAAAAAGGACGCGGAGAGAGGCAGGAATTCAGTTTAAAAAAGGACACAGATAGCGTTGGGGACTTCTGTTTAAAAAAGATGCAGAGAGAGGCAGGAATTCAGGTTGAAGAGGACGCAGATAGAGACAGGAATTCATTTAAAAAAGGATGCGGAAAGAGGCACGAATTGAAATTTAACAGGACAAAGAGATCGTTGGGGGCTTCAGTTTAAAAAGTACGCGGAGAGCGGCGTGGATTCAGCTTCAAAAGGACGCAGAGAAAGGCAGGGACTTCAGTTTAAAAACGACGCGGAGAGAGGCAGGAATTCAGGTTAAAAAGGACGCGGAGAGAGGCAGGAATTCATTTAAAAAAAGACGCGGATCGAGGCAGGAATTCATTTAAAAAAGGACACGGAGAGAGGCAGGAATTCATTTAAAAAAGGACGCGGAGAGAATCAGGAATTCATTTAAAATAAGACCCGGATCGAGGCAGGAATTCATTTTAAAATGCACGCGGAGAGAATCAGGAATTCATTTAAAAAAAGACGCGGAGAGAGGCAGGTATTCAGTTTAAAGAGGAGACGGAGAGCAGCGGGAACTTCTGTTTAAAAAGGACACGGAGAGAGGCAGGAATTCATCTTTTAGGGGATACGGAGAGCGGTGGGGATTTCACTATAAAACTGATGTGGAGAGCTGCAGGAATTCAGATTGAAAAGGACGCAGAGAGAGGCAAGAATTCATTTAAAAAAGGACACGGAGAGCGTGGGGGACTTCAGTTTAAAAAGGACTTGGAGAGCGGTGGTGACTTCAGTTTAAAAGTACGCTGAGAGTGTCGGGGAATCAGTTTAAAAGGGGCTTGGAGAATGGCCGTGTTTTCAGCTTAAAAAGGACGCGGAGAGAGGCAGGAATTCAGATTGAAAAGGACGCGGAGAGCGGCAGGGATTCAGTTTAAAAAGGACACGGAGAGGGGCGAGGAATTCAGATTAAAAAGGACGTGGAGAGCGGCGGGAACTTCTGTTTAAAAAGGACGCAGAGAGAGGCAGGAATTCAGTTTGAAAAGGTTGCAGAGAGAAGCAGGAATTCATTTTAAAAAGGACGTGGAGAGAGGCAGGAATTCAGCTTAACAGGACACGGAAAGCGTCGGGGACTTCAGTTTAAAAAGGACACAGAGAGGGGCGAGGAATTCAGTGTAAAAAGGATGCGGAGAGAGGCAGGAATTCAGTTTGAAAAAGACTCGGAGAGAGGCACGAATTCAATTTAACAGGACAAAGAGAGCGTCGGGGGCTTCAATTTAAAAAAGGACGTGGAGAGCAGTGGTGACTTGCATATAAAAGTACGCGGAGAGCGGCGGGGATTCAGCTTAAAAAAGACGCGGAGAACGGCCGGGACTTCAGTTTAAAAACAACGCGGAGAGAGGCAGGAATTCAGGTTAAAAAGGACACGGAGAGAGGCAGGAATTTATTTTAAAAAAGACCCGGATGGAGGCAGGAATTCATTTAAAAAAGGAGGCGGAGAAAGGCAGGAATTCATTTAAAAAAGGAGGCGGGGAGAGGCAGGTATTCAGTTTAAAGAGGAGACGGAGAGCAGTGGGAACTTCTGTTTAAAAAGGACACGGAGAGAGGCAGGAATTCATCTTTTAGAGGATACGGAGAGCGGTGGGGATTTCACTTTAAAACTGACGTGGAGAGCGACGGGGACTTCAGTTTAAAAAGGAGACGGAGAGCTGCGGGGCATTCAATTGAAAAGGACACAGAGAGAGGCTGGAATTCATCTTAAAAAGGACGCAGAGAGAGACAGGAATTCATTTAAAAACGGAAATGGAGAGTGTCGGGGACTTCAGTTTAAAAAGAACGCGGAGAGCATCGGGGAATCAGTTTATAAAGGACACAGAGAACGGCTGGGATTTCAGTTTAAAAAGGACGCGGAGAGAATGAGGAATTCATTTAAAAAAGGACGCGGAGAGAGGCACATATTCAGTTTAAAAAGGAGACAGAGATCTGCGGGGACTTCAGTTTAAAAGGATGCAGTGAGCAGCAGGAACTTCTGTTTAAAAAGGACATGGAGAGAGGCTGGAATTCAGTTTGAAAAGATCGTGCAGAGAGGCAGGAATTCAGTTTGAAAAGGACGTGGAGAGAGGCTGGAATTCATGTGAAAAAGGATGGGGAGACAGGCAGGAATTCAGTTTAACAGGACACGGAGACCGTCGGGGACTTCAGTTTAAAAAGGATACGGAGAGCGGTGGTGACTTCAGTTTAAAAGGACGCGGAGAGTGGCGGGAATTCAGTTTTAAAAGGACGCGGAGAGAGGCTGGAATTCAGTTTGAAAAGGACGCTGAAAGCGGCAGGAATTCATCTTAAAAAGGAGGCGGAGAGAGGCAGGATTTCAGCTTGAAAAGGACGCTGAGAGTGGCAGGAATTCAGTTTAAAAAGGACATGGAGAAAGGCTGGAATTCCTATTTAAAGGGACATGGAGAGAGGCAGGGATTCAGCTTGAAAAGGACGCAGAGAGAGGCAGGAATTCATTTGAAAAAGGACACGGAGAGCGTCGGGGACTTCAGTTTGAAATGTACGCGGAGAGCGGCAGGGATTCAGTTTAAAAAGGACACAGAGAGGGGTTGGGGACTTCAGTTTAAAAAGGACGAGGAGACCGGTGGTGACTTCAGTTAAAAAGTACGTGGAATGCGGCGGGGATTCAGTTTAAAAAGGACACGGAGAGGGGGGAGGAATTCAGATTAAAAAGGACGCGGAGAGCGGCAGGAACTTCTGTTTAAAAAGGAGGCGGAAAAAGACAGGAATTCAGTTTGAGAAGGACGCGGAGAGAGGCGGGAATTCATTTAAAAAGACACAGAGAGATGCAGGAATTCATTTTAAAAAGGACACGGAGAGTGGTGGGAACTTCAGGTTTAAAAGGACACCGAGAGAGGCAGAAATTCAGTTTGAAAAGGACGCGGAGAGAGGCTGGAATTCGTTTTAAAAAGGACATGGAGAGATGCTGGAATTCATGTTAAAAAGAACACGGAGAGCGTCGGGGACTTCAGTTTAAAAAGAACACGGAGAGCGTCGGGGACTTTAGTTTAAAAAGGACGCAGAGAGCGGTGGTGACTTCAGTTTAAAATTACGCGGAGAGCGGCGGTGATTAAGTTTAAAAAGCACACGGAGAGGGGCGAGGAATTCAGATTGAAAAGGACGTGGAGAGCGGCGGGAACTTCTGTTTAAAAAGGAGGCGGAGAGAGGCAGGAACTCAGTATGAAATGGACGTGGAGAGAGGCTGGAATTCATGTTAAAAAGGATGTGAATAGAAGCAGGAATTCAGCTTGAAAAGGACGCAGAGAGAGGCTGGAATTCATTTAAAACAGGACACGGAGAGCGTCGGGGAATCAGTTTAAAAGGGACATAGAGAACGGCCGGGTCTGCAGCTTAAAAAGGACGCGGAGAGAGGCAGGAATTCAGATTGAAAATGGTGCGGAGAACGTCTGGGACTTCAGTTTAAAAAGGACACGGAGAGAGGCAGTAATTCATTTAAAAAAGGACGCAGAGAGAAGCAGGTATTCAGTTTAAAAAGATCGTGGAGCGAGGCAGGAATTCATGTGAACAAGAATGCAGAGAACGCAGGAATTCTGATTGAAAAGAATGCAGCGAGAGGCAGTAATTCATCTTAAAAAGGAGGCGGAGAGAGGCAGGAATTCAGCTTGAAAAGGACGCTGAGAGAGGCAGGAATTCAGTTTAAAAAGGACATGGAGAAAGGCTGGAATTCCTATTTAAAGGGACATGGAGAGAGGCAGGGATTCAGCTTGAAAAGGACGCAGAGAGAGGCAGGAATTCATTTGAAAAAGGACACGGAGAGCATCGGGGACTTCAGTTTGAAATGTACGCGGAGAGCGGTGGGGATTGTTTAAAAAGGACATGGAGAGGGGTAAGGAATTCAGTTTAAAATCTACGCGGAGAGCGGCGGGAACTTCTGTTTAAAAAGGCGCAGAGAGAGGAAAGAATTCAGTTTGAAAAGTCGCGGAGAGAGGCTGGAATTCATGTTCAAAAGGACGTGGAGAGAGGCAGGTATTCATTTAAAAAAGGACGTGGAGAGAGGCAGAAATTCAGCTTAACAGGACACCGAGAGCGTCGGTGACGTCAGTTTAAAAAGGACGCGGAGAGCGGTGGTGACTTCCATATAAAAGTACGCGGAGAGCGGCAGGTATACAGCTTAAATAGGACACGGAGAACGGCCGGAACTTCAGTTTAAAAAGGGCGCGGAGAGAATCAGGAATTCATTTAAAAAAGAACGCGGAGAGAATCAGGAATTCAGTTTAAAAAGGACGTGGAGAGCGGCGGGAATTCATGTGAAAAGGACGTGGAGAGAGGCAGGAATTCATGTTAAATAGGACACAGAGAGACTCAGGAATTCAGTTTAACAGGACACAGAGAGGGTCGGGGACTTCAGTTTAAAAAGGACGAGGAGAGCGGTGGTCACTTCAGTTTAAAAGTACGTGGAATGCGGTGGGGATTCAGTTTAAAAAGGACACGGAGAGGGGGGAGGAATTCAGATTAAAAAGGACGCGGAGAACGGCAGGAACTTCTGTTTAAAAAGGAGGCCAAGAGAGACAGGAATTCAGTTTGAGAAGGAGGCGGGAATTCATTTAAAAAAGGACACAGAGAGATGCAGGAATTCATTTTAAAAAGGACACGGAGAGTGGCGTTAACTTCAGTTTTAAAAGGACGCGGAGAGAGGCAGAAATTCAGTTTGAAAAGGATGCAGAGAGAGGCTGGAATTCATTTAAAAAAGGACACGGAGAGATGCTGGAATTCATGTTAAAAAGAACATGGAGAGCGTCGGGGACTTCAGTTTAAAAAGGACGCAGAGAGCGGCAGGAATTTATTTTAAAAAAGACCTGGATTGAGGCAGGAATTCAATTAAAAATGGACGTGGAGAGAATCAGGAATTCATTTAAAAAAAGACGCGGAGAGAGGCAGGTATTCAGTTTAAAGAGGAGACGGAGATCAGCAGGATCTTCTGTTTAAAAAGGACATGGAGAGAGGCAGGAATTCATCTTTTAGAGGATACGGAGAGCGGTGGGGATTTCACTTTAAAACTGACGTGGAGAGCGATGTGGACTTCATTTTAAAAAGGAGACGGAGAGCTGCGGGGCATTCAATTGAAAAGGACGCGGAGAGAGGCTGGAATTCAAGTGAAAAAGGATGTGGAGAGAGGCAGGAATTCAGATTGAAAAGGACGCAGAGAGAGGCTGGAATTCATCTTAAAAAGGACGCAGAGAGAGACAGGAATTCATTTAAAAAAGGACACGGAGAGCGTCGGGGACTTCAGTTTAAAAAGGACTCGGACAGCGGTGGTGACTTCAGTTTAAAAGTACGCGGAGAGCGTCGGGGAATCAGTTTAAAAAGGACACAGAGAACGGCCGGGTCTTCAGCTTAAAAAGGCCACGGAGAGAGGCAGGAATTCATTTTAAAAAGGACGCTGAGAGAATCAGGAATTCATTTAAAAAAGGATGCGGAGAGAAGCAGGTATTCAGTTTAAAAAGATCGTGGAGCGAGGCTGAAATTATGTGAAAAAGGATGCGGAGAGAGGCAGGTATTCATTTAAAAGAGGATGTGGAGAGAGGCAGAAATTCAGCTTAACAGGACACCGAGAGCGTCCAGGACTTCAGTTTATAAAGGACATGGAGAGCGGTGGTGACTTCCGTATAAAAGTACGCGGAGAGCGGCGGGGAATCAGTTTAAAAAGGACACAGAGTACGGCCGGGTCTTCAGCTTAAAAAGGACACGGAGAGAGGCAGGAATTCATTTTAAAAAGGACGCTGAGAGAATCAGGAATTCATTTAAAAAAGGATGCGGAGAGAAGCAGATATTCAGTTTAAAAAGATCGTGGAGCGAGGCAGGAATTCATGTGAACAAGAATGCAGAGAACGCAGGAATTCTGATTGAAAAGAATGCAGCGAGAGGCAGTAATTCATCTTAAAAAGGAGGCGGAGAGAGGCAGGAATTCAGCTTGAACAGGATGCTGAGAGAGGCAGGAATTCAGTTTGAAAAGGACGCAGAGAGAGGCTGGAATTCATTTAAAAAAGGACACGGAGAGATGCTGGAATTCATGTTAAAAAGAACACGGAGAGCGTCGGGGACTTCAGTTTAAAAAGGACGCAGAGAGCGGCAGGAATTTATTTTAAAAAAGACCTGGATTGAGGCAGGAATTCATTTAAAAATGGACACGGAGAGAATCAGGAATTCATTTAAAAAAAGATGCGGAGAGAGGCAGGTATTCAGTTTAAAGAGGAGAAGGAGATCAGCAGGATCTTCTGTTTAAAAACGACGCGGAGAGAGGCAGGAATTCAGGTTAAAAAGGACGCGGTGGGAGGCAGGAATTTATTTAAAAAAAGATGTGGATCGAGGCAGGAATTCATTTAAAAAAGGACGCGGAGAGAATCAGGAATTCATTTAAGAAAGGACGCGGAGAGAATCAGGAATTCATTTAAAAAAGGAAACAGAGAGTGGCAGGACTTCAGTTTGAAAAGATCATGGAGAGAGGCAGGAATTCAGTATGAAAAGGATGCAAAGAGAGGCTGGAATTCATCTTAAAAAGTAGGCGGAGAGAGGCAGGAATTCAGCTTGAAAAGGACGCTGAGTGAGGCAGGGATTCAGCTTGAAAAGGAGGCGGAGAGAGGCAGGGATTCAGCTTGAAAAGGACGCTGAGAGAGGCAAGAGTTCAGTTTAAAAAGGACGCTGAGAGAGGCAGTGATTCAGCTTGAAAAAGACGCTGAGAGAGGCAGGAATTCAGCTTAAAAAGGATGCAGAGAGAGGCTGGAATTCATTTAAAAAAGGACACGGAGAGCGTCGGAGAATCAGTTTAAAAGGGACATAGAGAACGGCCGGGTCTTCAGCTTAAAAAGGACGCGGAGAGAGGCAGGAATTCAGATTGAAAATGATGCGGAGAGCGTCTGGGACTTCAGTTTAAAAAGGACGCGGAGAGAGGCAGGAATTCATTTAAAAAAGGATGCGGATAGAGGAAGGAATTCATTTAAAAAAGGACGCAGAGAGATCAGGAATTCATTTAAAAAAGGATGCGGAGAGAAGCAGGTATTCAGTTTAAAAAGATCGTGGAGCGAGGCAGGAATTCATGTGAGCAAGAATGCAGAGAACGCAGGAATTCTGATTGAAAAGAATGCAGCGAGAGGCAGTAATTCATCTTAAAAAGGAGGCGGAGAGAGGCAGGAATTCAGCTTGAACAGGATGCTGAGAGAGGCAGGAATTCAGTTTGAAAAGGACGCAGAGAGAGGCTGGAATTCATTTAAAAAAGGACACGGAGAGATGCTGGAATTCATGTTAAAAAGAACACGGAGAGCGTCGGGGACTTCAGTTTAAAAAGGACGCAGAGAGCGGCAGGAATTTATTTTAAAAAAGACCTGGATTGAGGCAGGAATTCATTTAAAAATGGACACGGAGAGAATCAGGAATTCATTTAAAAAAAGACGCGGAGAGAGGCAGGTATTCAGTTTAAAGAGGAGAAGGAGATCAGCAGGATCTTCTGTTTAAAAAGGACACGGAGAGAGGCAGGAATTCATCTTTTAGAGGATACGGAGAGCGGTGGGGATTTCACTTTAAAACTGACGTGGAGAGCGACGTGGACTTCAGTTTGAAAAGGAGACGGAGAGAGGCTGGAATTCAAGTGAAAAAGGATGTGGAGAGAGGCAGGAATTCAGATTGAAAAGGACTCAGAGAGAAGCTGGAATTCATCTTCAAAAGGACGCAGAGAGAGACAGGAATTCATTTAAAAAAGGACACGGAGAGCGTCGGGGACTTCAGTTTAAAAAGGACGCGGAGAGCGGCGGGGAATCAGTTTAAATAGGACGCGGAGAACGGCCGGAACTTCAGTTAAAAACAACGCGGAGAGAGGCAGGAATTCAGGTTAAAAAGGATGCGGAATGAGGCAGGAATTCATTTAAAAAAAGATGCGGATCGAGGCAGGAATTCATTTAAAAAAAGATGCGGATCGAGGCAGGAATTCATTTAAAAAATGAGGCGGAGAGAATCAGGAATTCATTTAAAAAAGGTCGCGGAGAGAATCAGGAATTCATTTAAAAAAGGACACAGAGTGGCAGGACTTCAGTTTGAAAAGGACGTGGAGAGAGGCTGGAATTCATGTGAAAAAGGATGCGGAGAGACGCAGGAATTCAGATTGAAAAGGACGCAGAGAGACGCTGGAATTCATCTTAAAAAGTAGGCCGAGAGAGGCAAGAATTCAGCTTGAAAAGGACGCTGAGAGAGGCAGGGATTCAGCTTGAAAAGGAGGCGGAGAGAGGCAGGAATTCAGCTTGAAAAGGACGCTGAGAGAGGCAGGAATTCAGCTTGAAAAGGACACAGAGAACGGCCGGGTCTTCAGCTTAAAAAGAACATGGAGAGAGGCAGGAATTCATTTAAAAAAGGACGCTGAGAGAATCAGGAATTCATTTAAAAAAGGATGCGGAGAGAAGCAGGGATTCAGTTTAAAAAGATCGTGGAGCGAGGCTGAAATTATGTGAAAAAGGATGCGGAGAGAGGCAGGTATTCATTTATAAAAGCATGTGGAGAGAGGCAGAAATTCAGCTTAACAGGACACCGCGAGCGTCCGGGACTTCAGTTTAAAAAGGACGTGGAGAGCGGTGGTGACTTCCGTATAAAAGTACGCGGAGAGTGGCGGGGATTCAGCTTAAATAGGACGCGGAGACCGGCCGGAACTTCAGTTTAAAAAGGATGCGGAGAGAGGCAGGTATTCATTTAAAAAAGGACGTGGAGAGAGGCAGAAATTCAGCTTAACAGGACACCGAGAGCGTCGGGGACTTCAGTTTAAAAAGGACGTGGAGAGCGGCGGGGATTCAGCTTAAATAGGATGTGGAGACTGGCCGGAACTTCAGTTTAAAAAGGACACGGAGAGAGGCAGGAATTCATTTAAAAAAGGACGCGGAGATAATCAGGAATTCATTTAAAAAAGGACGCGGAGAGGATCAGGAATTCATTTAAAAAAGGACACGGAGAGTGGCAGGAATTCAGTTTGAAAAGATCGTGGAGAGAGGCAGGAATTCAGTATGAAAAGGATGTGGAGAGAGGCTGGAATTCATGTGAAAAAGGATGTGGAGAGAGGTTGGAATTCATCTTAAAAAGTAGGCGGAGAGAGGCAGGAATTCAGCTTGAAAAGGACGCTGAGAGAGGCAGGAATTCAGTTTAAAAAGGACATGGAGAGAGGCTGGAATTCCTATTTAAAGGGACATGGAGTGAGGCAGGGATTCAGCTTGAAGCGT